>NW_027480487.1:0-1323343 GCF_051401765.1 Calliopsis andreniformis | reverse complement strand
GATCGAGGATTGAAGATTGAAGATTGGGTATTGAGGATTGAACATTGAGGATTGTGGATTGAGGATAGACGATTGAGGATTGAAGATTGAGGATTGGGTATTGAGGATTGAAGATTGAGAATTGAGGATTGAGGATTGAGGATTGAAGATGAGGGCTGAGGGTTGAGGATTGAGGTATGAGGACTGAGGATTGAGGATTGAGGATTGAGAGTTGAGGATTGAGGATTGAGGATTGAAGATTGAGGATTGGGTATTGAGGATTGAAGAATGAGCATTGAGGACTGAGGATTGAGCATTGATGATTGAAGATTGAGGATTGAGGATTGAGGTTTGAGAATTGAGGATTGAGTATTGGGGATTGCGGATTGAACATTGAGGATTGAGGATTGAGGATTGAGGACTGAATATTGAATATTGATGATTGAAGATTGATGATTGAGGATTGAGCGTTGTGGATTGAGGACGAGGACTGAGGGTTGAGTATTGATGTCTGAGGTCTGAGGATTGAGGATTGAGGATCCAGGATTGAGGTTTGAGGACTGAGGATTGAGGATAGAGGATTGAGGATTGAGGATTGAGGATTGAGCATTGAGGATTGAGGATTGAAGATTGAGGATTGGGTATTGCGGATTGAACATTGAGGATTGAGGATTGAGGATAGAGGATTGAGGATTGAGGATTGAAGATTGAATATTGATGATTGAAGGCTGAGGATTGAGGATTGAGTGTTGTGGATTCAGGACGAGGACTGAGTTTTGAGTATTGATGTTTGAGGTCGGAGGATTGAGGATAGAGGATTGAGAATTGAGGATTGAGGATTGAGGATTGAAGATTGAGGATTGGGTATTGAGGATTGAAGAATGAGGACTGAGGATTGAGGATTGAGGATTGAGGATTGAAGATTGAGTATTGAGGATTGAAGGTTGAGGGTTGAGGATTGAGGATTGAGGATTGAGGATTGAAGATTGAGGATTGAGGATTGAGGTTTGAGAATTGAGGATTGAGTATTGGGGATTGCGGATTGAACATTGAGGATTGAGGATTGAGGATTGAGGACTCAAGATTGAATATTGATGATTGAAGATTGATGATTGAGTATTGGGGGTTGTGGATTGAGGACGAGGACTGAGGGTTGTGTATTGATGTCTGAGGTCTGAGGATTGAGGATTGAGGATTGAGAATAGAGGATTGAGGATTGAGGATTGAAGATTGAGGATTTGGTGTTGAGGATTGAAGAATGAGGATTGAGGATTGAGGATTGAGGATTGAGGATTGAAGATTGAGTATTGAGGATTGAAGATTGAGGATTGAGGATTGAGGATTGAGGATTGAGGATTGAGGATTCAGGATTGAAGATTGAGTACTGATGATTGAAGATTGAGGATTGAGGATTGAGGATTGAGGATTGAAGATTGAGTATTGATGATTGAAGATTGAGGATTCAGGATTGAGGATTGAGGATTGAGGAATGAGGATTGAGGATTGAGAGTTGTGGATTGGGGACCAGGACTGAGGGTTGAATATTGATGTTTGAGGTCTGAGGATTGAGGATTGAGGATTGAGAATTGAGGATTGAGGATTGAGGATTGAAGATTGAAGATTGGGTATTGAGGATTGAAGAATGAGGATTGAGGATTGAGGATTGAGGCCTGAGGATTGAGAATTGAGAACTGAGGATGAGGACTGAGGGCTGATGGTTGAGGTTTGAGGAATGAGGACTGACGATTGAGGATTGAGGATTGAAGATTGAGTATTGAGGATTGAAGATTGTGGATTGAGGATTGAGGATTGAAGATTGAGTATTGATGATTGAAGACTGAGGATTGAGGATTGAGGATTGAGGATTGAAGATTGAGTATTGATGATTGAAGATTGAGGATTCAGGATTGAGGATTGAGGATTGAGGAATGAGGATTGAGGATTGAGAGTTGTGGATTGGGGACCAGGACTGAGGGTTGAATATTGATGTTTGAGGTCTGAGGATTGAGGAGTGAGGATTGAGAATTGAGGATTGAGGATTGAGGATTGAAGATTGAAGATTGGGTATTGAGGATTGAAGAATGAGGATTGAGGATTGAGGATTGAGGCCTGAGGATTGAGAATTGAGAACTGAGGATGAGGACTGAGGGCTGAGGGTTGAGGTTTGAGGAATGAGGACTGACGATTGAGGATTGAGGATTGAAGATTGAGTATTGAGGATTGAAGATTGTGGATTGAGGATTGAGGATTGAGGATTGAGGATTGAAGATTGAGGATTGGGGACTGAGTGTTGAGGGCTGAGTGATGAGAATTGATGTTTGTGGATAGAGATTTGAAGATTGCAGATTGAGTATTGCGTATGAAAAACTCTGAACTGAGGATATTCTATTGAGGATTGAGTATTGACAACTGATTGTTGAGGACTGAGGGCTGAAGATTGAGGATTCAGGATTGAGGATCCAGGATTGAGGTTTGAGGACTGAGGATTGAGGATAGAGGATTGAGGATTGAGGATTGAGGATTGAGCATTGAGGATTGAGGATTGAGGATTGAGAATTGAGGATTGAGGATTGAGGATTGAAGATTGAGGATTGGGTATTGAGGATTGAAGAATGAGGACTGAGGATTGAGGATTGAGGATTGAGGATTGAAGATTGAGTATTGAGGATTGAAGGTTGAGGGTTGAGGATTGAGGATTGAGGATTGAGGATTGAAGATTCAGGATTGAGGATTGAGGTTTGAGAATTGAGGATTGAGTATTGGGGATTGCGGATTGAACATTGAGGATTGAGGATTGAGGATTGAGGACTCAAGATTGAATATTGATGATTGAAGATTGATGATTGAGGATTGAGGGTTGTCGATTGAGGACGAGGACTGAGGGTTGTGTATTGATGTCTGAGGTCTGAGGATTGAGGATTGTGGATTGAGGACTGAGGATTGAGGATTGAGTATCGAAAATTGAGGATTGGGCATTGAGGATAGACGATTGAGGATTGAGTATTGAGGATTGAGAATTGAGGATTGAGGATTGAATATTGAGTATTGAGGATTGAAGATTGAGAATTGAGGATTGAGGATTGAGGATTGAAGATGAGGGCTGAGGGTTGAGGATTGAGGTTTGAGGACTGAGGATTGAGGATTGAGGATTGAGAGTTGAGGATTGAGGATTGAGGATTGAAGATTGAGGATTGGGTATTGAGGATTGAAGAATCAGCATTGAGGATTGAGGATTGAGGATTGAGGATTGAAGATTGAGGATTGAGGATTGAGGTTTGAGAATTGAGGATTGAGTATTGGGGATTGCGGATTGAACATTGAGGATTGAGTATCGAGGATTGAGGACTGAAGATTGAATATTGATGATTGAAGATTGATGATTGAGGATTGAGTGTTGTGGATTGAGGACGAGGACTGAGGGTTGAGAATTGATGTTTGAGGTCTGAGGATTGAGGATAGACGATTGAGAATTGAGGATTGAGGATTGAGGATTGAAGATTGAGGATTGGGTATTGAGGACTGAAGAATGAGGACTGAGGATTGAGGATTGAGGATTGAGGATCGAAGATTGAGTATTGAGGATTGAAGATTGAGGATTGAGGATTGAGTATTGAGGATTGAGGATTGAGGATTGAGGATTGAGGATCGAGGATTGAGGATTGAAGATTGAGGATTGAGGATTGAGGATTAAAGGTTGAGCATTGAGGATTGAAGGTTGATGATTGATGATTGAGGATTGAGGATTGAGGATTGAGGATTGAGTATTGAAGATTGAGGATTGATGATTGAGGATTGAGGATTGAGGATTGAGGACTGAGTATTGGGGATTGAGGATTGAAGATTGAGGTTTGAGGATTGAGTATTGAGGATTGAGGATTGAGGATTGAGGATTGAGGATTGAGGATTGAAGATTGAGTATTGGGTATTGAGGATTGAAGATAGAGCATTGAGGATTGAGGATGGAGGATTGAGGATTGAAGATTGAGGATTGAGGATTGAGGCTTGAGGATTGAAGATTGAGTATTGAGGATCGAAGATTGAGGATTGAGGATTGTGGATTGAGGATTGAGGATTGACGATTGAAGATTGAGGATTGGGGACTGAGAGTTGATGGTTGAGTGATGAGAATTGATGTTTGTGGATAGAGATATGAGGATTGCAGATTGTGTATTGCGTATGGAAAACTCTGAACTGAGGTTATTCTAGTGAGGATTGAGGATTGACAACCGATTGTTGAGGACTGAGGGCTGAAGATTGAGGATTCAGGATTGAGGATTCAGGACTGTGGTTTGAGGACTGAGGATTGAGGATTGAGGGTTGGGGATTGAGGATTGAGGATCGAGGATTGAAGATTGAAGATTGGGTATTGAGGATTGAACATTGAGGACTGAGGATTGAGGATTGAGGATTGAGGATTGAGGATTGAAGATTGAATATTGATGATTGAAGGTTGAGGATTGAGGATTGAGGGTTTTGGAATCAGGACGAGAACTGAGGGTTGTGGATTCAGGACGAGGACTGAGGGTTGAGTATTGATGTTTGAGGTCTGAGGATTGAGGATAGAGGATTGAGAATTGAGGATTGAGGATTGAGGATTGAAGATTGAGGATTGGGTATTGAGGATTGAGGAATGAGGACTGAAGATTGAGGATTGAGGATTGAGGACTGACAACTGATTGTTGAGGACTGAGGGCTGAAGATTGAGGATTCAGGATTGAGGATTCAGAATTGAGGTTTGAGGACTGAGGATTGAGGAGTGAGGATTGAGGATTGAAGATTGAGGATTGGGTATTGAGTACTGAAGAGTGAGGACTGAGGATTGAGGATTGAGGATTGAGGATCGAAGATTGAGTATTGAGGATTGAAGATTGAGGATTGAGGATTGAGTATTGAGGATTGAGGATTGAGGATTGAGGATTGAGGATTGAGGATTGAGGATTGAAGATTGAGGATTGAGGATTGAGGATTAAAGGTTGAGCATTGAGGATTGAAGGTTGAGGATTGATGATTGAGGATTGAGGATTGAGGATTGAGGATTGAGTATTGAAGATTGAGGATTGATGATTGAGGATTGAGGATTGAGGATTGAGGACTGAGTATTGGGGATTGAGGATTAAAGATTGAGGTTTGAGGATTGAGTATTGAGGATTGAGGATTGAGGATTGAGGATTGAGGATTGGGGATTGAAGATTGAGTATTGGGTATTGAGGATTGAAGAATGAGCATTGAGGATTGAGGATGGAGGATTGAGGATTGAAGATTGAGGATTGAGGATTGAGGCTTGAGGATTGAAGATTGAGTATTGAGGATCGAAGATTGAGGATTGAGGATTGTGGATTGAGGATTGAGGATTGACGATTGAAGATTGAGGATTGGGGACTGAGAGTTGATGGTTGAGTGATGAGAATTGATGTTTGTGGATAGAGATATGAGGATTGCAGATTGTGTATTGCGTATGGAAAACTCTGAACTGAGGTTATTCTAGCGAGGATTGAGGATTGACAACCGATTGTTGAGGACTGAGTGCTGAAGATTGAGGATTCTGGATTGAGGATTCAGGACTGTGGTTTGAGGACTGAGGATTGAGGATTGAGGGTTGGGGATTCAGGATTGAGGATCGAGGATTGAAGATTGAAGATTGGGTATTTAGGATTGAACATTGAGGACTGAGGATTGAGGATTGAGGATTGAGGATTGAGGATTGAAGATTGAATATTGATGATTGAAGGTTGAGGATTGAGGAATGAGGGTTTTGGATTCAGGACGAGGACTGAGGGTTGTGGATTCAGGACGAGGACTGAGGGTTGAGTATTGATGTTTGAGGTCTGAGGATTGAGGATAGAGGATTGAGAATTGAGGATTGAGGATTGAGGATTGAAGATTGAGGATTGGGTATTGAGGATTGAAGAATGAGGACTGAAGATTGAGGATTGAGGAATGAGGATTGACAACTGATTGTTGAGGACTGAGGGCTGAAGATTGAGGATTCAGGATTGAGGATTCAGAATTGAGGTTTGAGGACTGAGGATTGAGGATTGAGGATTGAAGATTGAATATTGATGATTGGAGATTGAGGATTGAGGATTGAGGGTTGTGTATTGAGGACGAGGACTAAGGGTTGAGTATTGATGTTTGAGGTCTGAGGATTGAGGATTGAGGATTGAGAATAGAGGATTGAGGGTTGAGGATTGAAGATTGAGGATTTGGTGTTGAGGATTGAAGAATGAGGATTGAGGATTGAGGATTGAGGATTGAGGATTGAAGATTGATTATTGAGGATTGAAGATTGAGGATTGAGGATTGAGGATTGAGGATTGAGGATTGAAGATTGAGTATTGATGATTGAAGATTGAGGATTGAGGATTGAGGACTGAGTATTGAGGATTGAAGATTGAGGATTGAGGATTGAGGATTGAGAATTGAGGATTGAGTATTGAGGATTGAAGATTGATGATTGGGTATTGAGGGTTGAAGAATGAGGATTGAAGATTGAGGATTGAGTCCTGAGGATTGAGAATTGAGAACTGAGGATGAGGACTGAGGGCTGAGGGTTGAGGTTTGGGGAATGAGGACTGCCGATTGAGGGTTGAGGATTGAAGATTGAGTATTGAGGATTGAAGATTGTGGATTGAGGATTGAGGATTGAGGATTGAGGATTGAAGATTGAGGATTGGGGACTGAGTGTTGAGGGCTGAGTGATGAGAATTGATGTTTGTGAATAGAGATTTGAAGATTGCAGATTGAGTAATGCGTATGGAAAACTCTGAACTGAGGATATTCTATTGAGGATTGAGGATTGACAACTGATTGTTGAGGACTGAGGGCTGAAGATTGAGGATTCAGGATTGTGGTTTGAGGACAGAGGATTGAGGATTGAGGATTGAGTATTGACGATTAAGAATTGAGGATTGAGGATTGAAGATTGAGTATTGAGGATTGAAGATTCAGGATTGAGGATTGAGGATTGAGGATTGAGGACTGAGGATTGAGGATTGAGGATTGAGCATTGAGGATTGAGGACTGAGGATTGAGGTTTGAGGATTGACGATGAGGGCTAAGGGTTGAGGATTGAGGTTTGAGGTCTGAGGACTGCGGATTGAGGATTGAGAATTGAGGATTGAGGATTGAGGATTGAAGATTGAGGATTGGGTATTGAGGATTGAAGAATGAGGATTGAGGATTGAGGATTGAGGATTGGGGACAGAGGATTGAATATTCAGGATTGAGGATTGAGGATTGAGGATTGAGGATTGAGGATTGAGGATTGAGGATTGAAGATTCAGTATTGAGGATCGAAGATTGAGAATTGAGGATTGAGGATTGAAGATTGAGGATTGGGTATTGAGGATTGAGGAATGAGGACTGAAGATTGAGGATTGAGGATTGAGGACTGACAACTGATTGTTGAGGACTGAGGGCTGAAGATTGAGGATTCAGGATTGAGGATTCAGAATTGAGGTTTGAGGACTGAGGATTGAGGAGTGAGGATTGAGGGTTGAAGATTGAGGATTGGGTATTGAGTACTGAAGAGTGAGGACTGAGGATTGAGGATTGAGGATTGAGGATCGAAGATTGAGTATTGAGGATTGAAGATTGAGGATTGAGGATTGAGTATTGAGGATTGAGGATTGAGGATTGAGGATTGAGGATTGAGGATTGAGGATTGAAGATTGAGGATTGAGGATTGAGGATTAAAGGTTGAGCATTGAGGATTGAAGGTTGAGGATTGATGATTGAGGATTGAGGATTGAGGATTGAGGATTGAGTATTGAAGATTGAGGATTGATGATTGAGGATTGAGGATTGAGGATTGAGGACTGAGTATTGGGGATTGAGGATTGAAGATTGAGGTTTGAGGATTGAGTATTGAGGATTGAGGATTGAGGATTGAGGATTGAGGATTGGGGATTGAAGATTGAGTATTGGGTATTGAGGATTGAAGAATGAGCATTGAGGATTGAGGATGGAGGATTGAGGATTGAAGATTGAGGATTGAGGATTGAGGCTTGAGGATTGAAGATTGAGTATTGAGGATCGAAGATTGAGGATTGAGGATTGTGGATTGAGGATTGAGGATTGACGATTGAAGATTGAGGATTGGGGACTGAGAGTTGATGGTTGAGTGATGAGAATTGATGTTTGTGGATAGAGATATGAGGATTGCAGATTGTGTATTGCGTATGGAAAACTCTGAACTGAGGTTATTCTAGTGAGGATTGAGGATTGACAACCGATTGTTGAGGACTGAGTGCTGAAGATTGAGGATTCTGGTTTGAGGATTCAGGACTGTGGTTTGAGGACTGAGGATTGAGGATTGAGGGTTGGGGATTCAGGATTGAGGATCGAGGATTGAAGATTGAAGATTGGGTATTTAGGATTGAACATTGAGGACTGAGGATTGAGGATTGAGGATTGAGGATTGAGGATTGAAGATTGAATATTGATGATTGAAGGTTGAGGATTGAGGAATGAGGGTTTTGGATTCAGGACGAGGACTGAGGGTTGTGGATTCAGGACGAGGACTGAGGGTTGAGTATTGATGTTTGAGGTCTGAGGATTGAGGATAGAGGATTGAGAATTGAGGATTGAGGATTGAGGATTGAAGATTGAGGATTGGGTATTGGGGATTGAAGAATGAGGACTGAAGATTGAGGATTGAGGAATGAGGATTGACAACTGATTGTTGAGGACTGAGGGCTGAAGATTGAGGATTCAGGATTGAGGATTCAGAATTGAGGTTTGAGGACTGAGGATTGAGGATTGAGGATTGAAGATTGAATATTGATGATTGGAGATTGAGGATTGAGGATTGAGGGTTGTGTATTGAGGACGAGGACTAAGGGTTGAGTATTGATGTTTGAGGTCTGAGGATTGAGGATTGAGGATTGAGAATAGAGGATTGAGGGTTGAGGATTGAAGATTGAGGATTTGGTGTTGAGGATTGAAGAATGAGGATTGAGGATTGAGGATTGAGGATTGAGGATTGAAGATTGATTATTGAGGATTGAAGATTGAGGATTGAGGATTGAGGATTGAGGATTGAGGATTGAAGATTGAGTATTGATGATTGAAGATTGAGGATTGAGGATTGAGGACTGAGTATTGAGGATTGAAGATTGAGGATTGAGGATTGAGGATTGAGAATTGAGGATTGAGTATTGAGGATTGAAGATTGATGATTGGGTATTGAGGGTTGAAGAATGAGGATTGAAGATTGAGGATTGAGTCCTGAGGATTGAGAATTGAGAACTGAGGATGAGGACTGAGGGCTGAGGGTTGAGGTTTGGGGAATGAGGACTGCCGATTGAGGGTTGAGGATTGAAGATTGAGTATTGAGGATTGAAGATTGTGGATTGAGGATTGAGGATTGAGGATTGAGGATTGAAGATTGAGGATTGGGGACTGAGTGTTGAGGGCTGAGTGATGAGAATTGATGTTTGTGAATAGAGATTTGAAGATTGCAGATTGAGTAATGCGTATGGAAAACTCTGAACTGAGGATATTCTATTGAGGATTGAGGATTGACAACTGATTGTTGAGGACTGAGGGCTGAAGATTGAGGATTCAGGATTGTGGTTTGAGGACAGAGGATTGAGGATTGAGGATTGAGTATTGACGATTAAGAATTGAGGATTGAGGATTGAAGGTTGAGTATTGAGGATTGAAGATTCAGGATTGAGGATTGAGGATTGAGGATTGAGGACTGAGGATTGAGGATTGAGGATTGAGCATTGAGGATTGAGGACTGAGGATTGAGGTTTGAGGATTGACGATGAGGGCTAAGGGTTGAGGATTGAGGTTTGAGGTCTGAGGACTGCGGATTGAGGATTGAGAATTGAGGATTGAGGATTGAGGATTGAAGATTGAGGATTGGGTATTGAGGATTGAAGAATGAGGATTGAGGATTGAGGATTGAGGATTGGGGACAGAGGATTGAATATTCAGGATTGAGGATTGAGGATTGAGGATTGAGGATTGAGGATTGAGGATTGAGGATTGAAGATTCAGTATTGAGGATCGAAGATTGAGAATTGAGGATTGAGGATTGAAGATTGAGGATTGGGTATTGAGGATTGAAGAATGAGGATTGAGGATTGAGGATTGGGGATTGAGGATTGAAGATTGAGGATTGAGAATTGAGGATTGAGGATTGAAGATTGGGTATTGAGGATTGGGTATTGAGGATTGAGGATTGCGGACTGAGGATCTAGTATTGGAGATTGATTATTTAGGATTGAAGATAGAGTGTTGAGGATTGACGATTGAGGATTGAGGAATGAGGATGATGGCTGAGGTTTGAGGTTTGTGGTTTGAGTATTGAATCCTGAGAATTCTGGATGTTCTATTGAGTATTGAGAATTGAGGATTGATGGTTTAGTATTGAGGATTCAGGATTGAGGATTGAGGATTGAGTATTGAAGATTGAGTATTGATGATTGAGGATTTAGGATTGAGGACTGAGGATTGAGGACTGAGGATCGAGGATTGAGGATTGAGGATTGAAGATTGAGTATTGAGGATTGAAGATTGAGGATTGAGGATTGAGGATTGAGGATTGAGGATTGAGGATTGAGGATTGAGGATTGAGGATTGAGAATTCAAGATTGAGGATTGGGGACTGAGTGTTGAGGGTTGAGTGATGAGGATTGATGTCTGTGGATAGAGATTTGAAGATTGCAGATTGAGTATTGTGTATTGAAACCTGTGAATTGAGGATATTCTATTGAGGATTGATGATTGACAACTGATTGTTGAGGACTGAGGGCTGAAGAGTGAGGATTCAGGGTTGAGGATTCAGAATTGAGGTTTGAGGACTCAGAACTGAGGAATGAGTATTGGGGATTGAGGATTGAGGATTGAAGATTGAGTATTGATGATTGAAGATCGAGGATTGAGGATTGAGGGTTGAGGATTGAGGACGAGGACTGACAGTTGAGGATTGTGGATTGAGGATTGAGGGTTGACGATTGAGAATTGTGGATGAGGACTGAGGTTTGAGGATTGATGACTGAGGATTGAGGATTGAGGATTGATGATTGCGGATTGAGGATTGAAGATTGAGAATTGAGGATTGAGTATTGAGTATTGAATATTGAGTATTGAGGATTGAAGATTGAGGATTGAGCATTGAGGGTTGAGGATTGAGGATTGAGGATTGAGAATTGAGCATAGAGGATTGAAGATTGAACATTGAGGACTGAGTGTTCATGGTTGAGTGATGAGAATTGATGTTTGTGGATAGAGATTTGAAGATTGCAGATTGAGTATTGAGTATTGAAAACTGTGAATTGGGGATATTCTATAGAGGATTGAGTATTGACAACTGATTGTTGAGGTTTGAGGGCTGAAGATTGAGGATTCAGGATTGAGGATTCAGAACTGAAGTTTGAGGACTGAGGATTGAGGATTGAAGATTGAGTATTGAGGATTAAAGATTGAGGATTGAGGTTGAGGATTGAGGATAGAGGATGAGGGCTGAGGGTTGAGGATTGAGGTTTGAGGACTGAGGTCTGAGGATTGAGTATAGAGAATTGAGGATTGAGGATTGAGGATTGAAGATTGAGATTTGGGTATTAAGGATTGAAGAATGAGGATTGAGGATTGAGAATTCAGGATTGAGGATTGAAGATTGAGGATTGAGGATTGAGGACTGAAGATTGAGGATTGGGTACTGAGGATTGAGGATTGAGGATTGAGGATTGAGGATTGAGGATTGAGGATTGAGGATTGAAGATTGATTATTGAGGATTGAAGATTGAGGTTTGAGGATTGAGGATTGCGGATTGACGATTGCGGATTGAGGATTGAGGGTTGAAGGTTGAGTGTTGAGGATTGAAGGTTGAGGATTGACGATTGAGGATTGATGATTGAGGATGATGGCTGAGGTTTGAGGTTTGAGGTTTGAGTATTGAATCCTGAGAATTCAGGATGTTCTATTGAGTATTGAGAATTGAGGATTGATGCTTTAGTATTGAGGATTCAGGATTGAGGATTGAGGATTGAGTATTGAAGATTGGGGATTGATGATTGAGGATTTAGGATTGAGGATTGAGGATTGAGGGTTGAGGATTGAGGTTTGAGGAATGAGGATTGAGGATTGAGGATTGAGGATTGAGGTCGAGGACTGACGGTTGAGGATTGTGGCTTGAGGATTGAGGATTGAGAATTGAGGCTGAGGACTGAGGTTTGAGGATGAGGGCTGAGTGTTGATGATTGGGTATTGAGGATTGAAGAATGAGGATTGAGGATTGAGGATTGAGGATTGAGGATTGAGGATTGAGGATTGAGGATTGAAGATTGATTATTGAGGATTGAAGATTGTGGTTTGAGGACAGAGGATTGAGGCTTGAGGATTGAGGATTGAGGATTGAGGATTGAGGATTGAGGATTGAGGATTTAAGATTGAGGATTGGGTATTGAGAATTGAACATTGAGGATAGAGGATTGAGAATTGAGGATTGAGGACTGAAGATTGAATATTGATGATTGAAGATTGAGGATTGAGGATTGAGGGTTGTGGATTGGGGACCAGGTCTGAGGGTTGAATATTGACGTTTGAGGACTGAGGATTGAGGATTGAGGATTGAGGATTGAGGATTGGGGATTGAGGATTGAAGATTGAGGATTGGGTATTGAGGATTGAAGAATGAGGATTGAGGATTGAGGATTGAGGCCTGAGGATTGAGAATTGAGAACTGAGGATGAGGACTGAGGGCTGAGGGTTGAGGTTTGAGGAATGAGGATTGGGGGTTGAGGATTGAGGATTGAGGATTGATGATTGGGTATTGAGGATTGAAGAATGAGGATTGAGGATTGAGGATCGAGGTTTGAGGTACGAGGATTGAGGATTGAGGAATGAGGACTGAGGATTGACGATTGAGTATCGAGGACTGAGGATTGACCATTGAGTATTGAAGATTGAGGATTGATGACTGAGGATTGAGGTATGATGATTGCGGATTGAGTATTGAAAATTGTGTGTTGAGGATTGAATATTGAGGATTGAGGATTGAGGATAGAGGATTGAAGATTGAGTATTGAGGATTCAAGATTGAGGATTGAGGATTGACGATTGAGGATTGAGGATTGAGGTTTGAGGATTGACGATGAGGGCTGAGGGTTGAGGATTGAGGTTTGAGGTCTGAGGGCTGAGGATTGAGGATTGAGAATTGAGGATTGATTTTTGAGGATTGAAGATTGAGGATTGGGTTATGAGGATTGAAGAATGAGGAATGAGGATTGAGGATTGAGGATTGGGGACTGAGGATTGCGGATTGAGGATTGAGGATTGAGGATTGAAGATTCAGTATTGAGGATTGAAGATTGAGAGTTGAGGATTGAAGGTTGATGATTGAGGATTGTGGATTGAGGATTGAGGATTGAACATTGAGGACTGAGTGTTGAGGGTTGAGTGATGAGAATTGGTGTTTGTGGATAGAGATTTAAAGATTGCAGATTGAGTATTGAGTATTGAAAACTGTGAATTGATGATATTCTATTGAGGATTGAGAATTGACAACTGATTGTTGAGGACTGAGGACTGAAGATTGAGGATTCAGGATTGAGGATCCAGGATTGATGTTTGATGAGTGAGGATTGAGGATTGAGGACTGAGGATTGAGGATTGAGGATTGAGGATTTTGGATTGAGGATTGAGGATTGAAGATTGCGGATTGGGTATTGCGGATTGACCATTGAGGATTGGGGATTGAGGATTGAGGACTGAAGATTGAATATTGATGATTGAAGATTGATGATTGAGGATTGAGGGTTGTGGATTGAGGACGAGGACTGAGGGTTGAGTATTGATGTCTGAGGTCTGAGGATTGAGGATTGAGGATCGAGAATTGAGGATTGAGGATTGAGGATTGAAGATTGAGGATTGGGTATTGAGGATTGAAGAATGAGGATTGAGGATTGAGGATCGAGGTTTGAGGTACGAGGATTGAGGATTGAGGATGAGGACTGAGGATTGACGATTGAGTATTGAGGACTGAGGATTGACCATTGAGTATTGAAGATTGAGGATTGATGACTGAGGATTGAGGATTGAGGTATGATGATTGCGGATTGAGTATTGAAAATTGTGTGTTGAGGATTGAATATTGAGGATTGAGGATTGAGGATAGAGGATTGAAGATTGAGTATTGAGGATTGATGATTGAGGATTGAGGATTGAAAATTGAGGATTGGGTATTGCGGATTGAACATTGAGGATTGAGGATTGAGGATTGAGGGCTGAAGATTGAATATTGATGATTGAAGATTGATGATTGAGGATTGAGGATTGAGAGTTGATGGTTGAGTGTTGAGAATTGATGTTTGTGGATAGAGATATGAAGATTGCAGATTCAGCATTGCGTATGGGAAGCTCTGAACTGAGGATATTCTAGTGAGGATTGAGGATTGACAACTGATTGTTGAGGACTGAGGGCTGCAGATTGAGGATTCAGGATTGAGGATTCAGGACTGTGGTTTGAGGACTGAGGATTGAGGATTGAGGATTGGGGATTGAGGATTGAGGATCGAGGATTGAAGATTGAAGATTGGGTATTGAGGATTGAACATTGAGGATTGTGGATTGAGGATAGAGGATTGAGGATTGAAGATTGAGGATTGGGTATTGAGGATTGAAGGATGAGCATTGAGGATTGAGGACTGAGTATTGAAGATTGAGGATTGATGATTGAGGATTGAGGATTGAGGATTGAGGATTGAGTATTGGGGATTGCGGATTGAACATTGAGGATTGAGGATTGAGGATTGAGGACTGAAGATTGAATATTGATGATAGAAGATTGATGATTGAGGATTGAGGGTTGTGGATTGAGGACGAGGACTGAGGGTTGAGTATTGATGTCTGAGGTCTGCGGATTGAGGATTGAGGATTGAGAATTGAGGATTGAGGATTGAGTATTGAAGATTGAGGATTGGGTATTGAGGATTGAAGAATGAGGATTGAGGATTGAGGATTGAGGATTGAGGATTGAAGATTGAGTATTGAGGATTCAAGATTGAGGTTTGAGGACTGAGGATTGAGGATTGAGGATTGAGGATTGAGGATTCAGGATTGAAGATTGAGTATTGAGGATTGAATGTTGAGGATTGTGGATTGAGGATTGTGGATTGGGCATCGAAAATTGAGGATTGGGCATTGAGGATTGACGATTGAGGATTGAGTATTGAGGATTGAGAATTGAGGATTGAGGATTGAATATTGAGTATTGAGGATTGAAGATTGAGAATTGAGGATTGAGGATTGAGGATTGAAGATGAGGGCTGAGGGTTGAGGATTGAGGTTTGAGGACTGAGGATTGAGGATTGAGGATTGAGAGTTGAGGATTGAGCATTGAGGACTGAAGATTGAATATTGATGATTGAAGATTGATGATTGAGGATTGAGGGTTGTGGATTGAGGACGAGGACTGAGGGTTGAGTATTGATGTCTGAGGTCTGAGGATTGAGGATTGAGGATTGAGAATTGAGGATTGAGGATTGAGGATTGAAGATTGAGGATTGGGTATTGAGGATTGAAGAATGAGGATTGAGGATTGAGGATCGAGGTTTGAGGTACGAGGATTGAGGATTGAGGATGAGGACTGAGGATTGACGATTGAGTATTGAGGACTGAGGATTGACCATTGAGTATTGAAGATTGAGGATTGATGACTGAGGATTGAGGATTGAGGTATGATGATTGCGGATTGAGTATTGAAAATTGTGTGTTGAGGATTGAATATTGAGGATTGAGGATTGAGGATAGAGGATTGAAGATTGAGTATTGAGGATTGATGATTGAGGATTGAGGATTGAAAATTGAGGATTGGGTATTGCGGATTGAACATTGAGGATTGAGGATTGAGGATTGAGGACTGAAGATTGAGTATTGATGATTGAAGATTGATGATTGAGGATTGAGGATTGAGGATTGACGATTGAAGATTGAGGATTGGGGACTGAGAGTTGATGGTTGAGTGTTGAGAATTGATGTTTGTGGATAGAGATATGAAGATTGCAGATTGAGCATTGCGTATGGAAAGCTCTGAACTGAGGATATTCTAGTGAGGATTGAGGATTGACAACTGATTGTTGGGGACTGAGGGCTGAAGATTGAGGATTCAGGATTGAGGATTCAGGACTGTGGTTTGAGGACTGAGGATTGAGGATTGAGGATTGGGGATTGAGGATTGAGGATCGAGGATTGAAGATTGAAGATTGGGTATTGAGGATTGAACATTGAGGATTGTGGATTGATGATAGAGGATTGAGGATTGAAGATTGAGGATTGGGTATTGAGGATTGAAGAATGAGCATTGAGGATTGAGGACTGAGTATTGAAGATTGAGGATTGATGATTGAGGATTGAGGATTGAGGATGGAGGATTGAGTATTGGGGATTGCGGATTGAACATTGAGGATTGAGGATTGAGGATTGAGGACTGAATATTGAATATTGATGATAGAAGATTGATGATTGAGGATTGAGGGTTGTGGATTGAGGACGAGGACTGAGGGTTGAGTATTGATGTCTGAGGTCTGCGGATTGAGGATTGAGGATTGAGAATTGAGGATTGAGGATTGGGTATTGAGGATTGAAGAATGAGGATTGAGGATTGAGGATTGAGGATTGAGGATTGAAGATTGAGTATTGAGGATTGAAGATTGAGGTTTGAGGACTGAGGATTGAGGATTGAGGATTGAGGATTGAGGATTCAGGATTGAAGATTGAGTATTGAGGATTGAATGTTGAGGATTGTGGATTGAGGATTGTGGATTGGGCATCGAAAATTGTGGATTGGGCATTGAGGATTGACGATTGAGGATTGAGTATTGAGGATTGAGAATTGAGGATTGAGGATTGAATATTGAGTATTGAGGATTGAAGATTGAGAATTGAGGATTGAGGATTGAGGATTGAAGATGAGGGCTGAGGGTTGAGGATTGAGGTTTGAGGACTGAGGATTGAGGATTGAGGATTGAGAGTTGAGGATTGAGGATTGAGGACTGAAGATTGAGGATTGGGTATTGAGGATTGAAGAAAGAGCATTGAGGACTGAGGATTGAGCATTGAGGATTGAAGATTGTGGATTAAGGATTGAGGTTTGAGAATTGAGGATTGAGTATTGGGGATTGCGGATTGAACATTGAGGATTGAGGATTGAGGATTGAGGACTGAAGATTGAATATTGATGATTGAAGATTGATGATTGAGGATTGAGCGTTGTGGATTGAGGACGAGGACTGAGGGATGAGTATTGATGTCTGAGGTCTGAGGATTGAGGATTGAGGATTGAGAATTGAGGATTGAGGATTGAGTATTGAAGATTGAGGATTGGGTATTGAGGATTGAAGTATGAGGATTGTGGATTTAGGATTGAGGATTGAGGATTGAAGATTGAGTACTGAGGATTGAAGATTGAGGATTGAGGACTGAGGATTGAGGATTGAGGATTGAGGATTGAGGATTGGGGATTGAAGATTGAGTATTGAGGATTGAAGATTGAGGATTGTGGATTGTGGATTGAGGATTGAGTATTGAAGATTGAGGATTGGGGATTGAGGATTGACGATTGAGGATTGAGTATTGAGGATTGAGAATTGAGGATTGAGGATTGAAGATTGAGTATTGAGGAATGAACACTGAGGATTGAGGATTGATAATTGAGGATTGAGGATTGAGGATTGAAGTTTGAATATTGATGGTTGAATGTTGAGGATTGAGGATTAAGGGTTGTGGATTCAGGACGAGGACTGAGGGTTGAGTATTGATGTTTGAGGTCTGAGGATTGAGGATAGAGGATTGAGAATTGAGGATTGAGGATTGAGGATTGAAGATTGAGGATTGGGTATTGAGGATTGAAGAATGAGGACTGAGGATTGAGGATTGAGGATTGAGGATTGAAGATTGAGTGCTGAGGATTGAAGATTGAGGATTGAGGATTGAGGATTGAGGATTGAGGATTGAGGATTGAGGATTGAGGATTAAGGATTGAGGTTTGAGGATTGAAGATTGAGGATTGAGGATTGAGGATTAAAGGTTGAGCATTGAGGATCGAAGATTGAGGATTGATGATTGAGGATTGAGGATTGAGGATTGAGGATTGAGTATTGAAGATTGAGGATTGATGATTGAGGATTGAGGATTGAGGAATGAGGGTTGAGTATTGGGGATTGAGGATTGAAGATTGAGGATTGAGGATTGAGGATTAATGACTGAGTATTGAGGATTGAAGATTGAGAATTGAGGATTGAGGGTTGAACATTGAGGACTGAGTGTTGAGGGCTGAGTGATGAGAATTGATGTTTGTGGATAGAGATTTGAAGATTGCAGATTGAGTATTGAGTATTGAAACCTGTGAATTGAGGATATTCTATTGAGGATTGAGGATTGACAACTGATTGTTGAGGACTGAGGGCTGAAGATTGAGGATTCAGGATTGAGGATTCAGAATTGAGGTTTGAGGACTGAGGATTGAGGATTGAGGATTGAGGATTGAGGATTGAGGATTGAGGATTGAAGACTCAGTATTGAGGATTGAAGATTGAGTATTGAGGATTGAGGATTCAGGATTGAGGATTGAGGATTGTGGATTGAGTACTGAAGATTGAGTATTCATGACAGAGGATTGAGGATTGAGGATTCAGGACTGAGGATTGAGGATTGAGGATTGAAGATTGAATATTGATGATTGAAGATTGAGGATTGAGGATTGAGTGTTGTGGATTGAGGACGAGGACTGAGGGTTGAGTATTGATGTTTGAGGTCTGAGGACTGAGGATTGAGGATTGAGAATAGAGGATTGTTGATGGAGGATTGAAGATTGAGGATTTGGTGATGAGGATTGAAGAATGAGGATTGAGGATTGAGGATTGAGGATTGAGGATTGAAGATTGAGTATTGAGGATTGAAGATTGAGGATTGAGGATTGAGGATTGAGGATTGAGGATTGAGGATTGAGGATTGAGGATTGAGGATTGAGGATTGACAACTGATTGTTGAGGACTGAGGGCTGAAGATTGAGGATTCAGGATTGAGGATTCAGAATTGAGGTTTGAGGACTGAGGATTCAGGATTGAGCATTGAAGATTGAATATTGATGATTGAAGATTGAGGATTGAGGATTGAGGGTTGTGTATTGAGGACGAGGACTAAGGGTTGAGTATAGATGTTTGAGGTCTGAGGTTTGAGGATTGAGGATTGAGAATAGAGGATTGAGGATTGAGGATTGAAGATTGAGGATTTGGTGTTGAGGATTGAAGAATGAGGATTGAGGATTGAGGATTGAAGATTGAGGATTGAGGATTGAGGACTGAGTATTGAGGATTGAAGATTGAGGATTCTGGATTGAGGATTGAGGATTGAGGAATGAGGATTGAGGATTGAGGGTTGTGGATTGGGGACCAGGACTGAGGGTTGAATATTGATGTTTGAGGTCTGAGGATTGAGGATTGAGGATTGAGAATTGAGGATTGAGGATTGAGGATTGAAGATTGATGATTGGGTATTGAGGATTGAAGAATGAGGATTGAGGATTGAGGATTGAGGCCTGAGGATTGAGAATTGAGAACTGAGGATGAGGACTGAGGGCTGAGGGCTGATGTTTGAGGAATGAGGACTGACGATTGAGGATTGAGGATTGAAGACTGAGTATTGAGGATTGAAGGTTGTGGATTGAGGATTGAGGATTGAGGATTGAGGAATGAAGATTGAGGATTGGGGACTGAGTGTTGAGGGCTGAGTGATGAGAATTGATGTTTGTGGATAGAGATTTGAAGATTGCAGATTGAGTATTGCGTATTGAAAACTCTGAACTGAGGATATTCTATTGAGGATTGAGGATTGAGGATTGACAACTGATTGTTGAGGACTGAGGGCTGAAGATTGAGGATTCAGGATTGAGGATCCAGGATTGAGGTTTGAGGACTGAGGATTGAGGATTGATGATTGAGGATTGAGGATTGAGGATCGAGGATTGAGGATGAGGGCTGAGGGTTGAGGATTGAGGTTTGAGCATTGAGGACTGAGGATTGAAGGTTGATGATTGAGTATTGAGGATTGAAGATTGAGGATTGAGGATTGAGGATTGAGGATAGAGGATTGAGAATTGAGGATTGAGGATTGAGGATTGAAGATTGAGGATTGGGTATTGAGGATTGAAGAATGAGGACTGAGGATTGAGGATTGAGGATTGAGGATTGAAGATTGTGGATTGAGGATTGAGGTTTGTGAATTGAAGATTGAGTATTGAGGATTGTAGATTGAGGATTGAGGACTGAGGATTGAGGATTGAGGATTGACGATTGAAGATTGAGGATTGGGTACTGAGAGCTGATGGTTGAGTGATGAGAATTGATGTTTGTGGATAGATATATGAAGATTGCAGATTGAGTATTGCGTATGGAAAACTCTGAACTGAGGATATTCTAGTGAGGATTGAGGATTGACAACTGATTGTTGAGGACTGAGGGCTGAAGATTGAGGATTCAGGATTGAGGATTCAGGACTGTGGTTTGAGGACTGAGGATTGAGGATTGAGGATTGGGGATTGAGGATTGAGGATTGAGGATTGAGGATTGAGGATTGAGGACTGAGTATTGAAGATTGAGGATTGATTATTGAGGATTGAGGATTGAGGATTGGGGATTGAGTATTGGGGATTGCGGGTTGAACATTGAGGATTGAGGATTGAGGATTGAGGACTGAAGATTGAATATTGATGATTGAAGATTGATGATTGAGGATTGAGAGTTGTGGATTGAGGACGAGGACTGAGGGTTGAGTATTGATGTCTGTGGTCTGAGGATTGAGGATTGAGGATTGAGAATTGAGCATTGAGGATTGAGTATTGAAGATTGAGGATTGCGTATTGCGGATTGAAGAATGAGGATTGAGAATTGAGCATTGAGGATTGAGTATTGAAGATTGAGGATTGGGTATTGAGGATTGAAGAATGAGGATTGAGGATTGAGGATTGAGGATTGAGGATTGAAGATTGAGTATTGAGGATTGAAGATTGAGGATTGAGGACTGAGGATTGAGGATTGAGGATTGAGGATTGAGGATTGAGGATTGAAGATTGAGTATTGAGGATTGAAGGTTGAGGATTGTGGATTGAGGATTGAGGATTGAGTATCGAAAATTGAGGATTGGGCATTGAGGATTGACGATTGAGGATTGAGTATTGAGGATTGAGAATTGAGGATTGAGGATTGAATATCGAGTATTGAGGATTGAAGATTGAGAATTGAGGATTGAGGGTTGAGGATTGAAGATGAGGGCTGAGGGTTGAGGATTGAGGTTTGAGGACTGAGGATTGAGGATTGAGGATTGAGAGTTGAGGATTGAGGATTGAGGATTGAAGATTGAGGATTGGGTATTGAGGATTGAAGAATGAGCATTGAGGACTGAAGATTGAGGATTGAGTATTGAGGATCGAGGATTGAGAATGAGGGCTGAGGGCTGAGGATTGAGGTTTGAGGATTGAGGACTGAGGGTTGAGGATTGATGACTGAGTATTGAGGATTGAAGACTGAGGATTGAGGATTGAGTATTGAGGATTGAGGATTGCGGATTGAGGATTGAAAATTGAGGACTGGGGAGTGAGTGTTGAGGGTTGAGTGATGAGAATTGGTGATTGTGGATAGAGATTTAAAGATTGCAGATTGAGTATTGAGTATTGAAAACTGCGAATTGATGATACTCTATTGAGGATTGAGAATTGACAACTGATTGTTGAGGACTGAGGTCTGAAGATTGAGGATTCAGGATTGGGGATCCAGGATTGAGGTTTGAGGACTGAGGATTGAGGATAGAGGATTGAGGATTGAGGATTGAGGATTGAGCATTGAGGATTGAGGATTGAAAATTGAGGATTGGGTATTGCGGATTGAACATTGGGGATTGAGGATTGAGGATTGACGACTGAAGATTGAATATTGATGATTGAAGATTGATGATCGAGGATTGAGGGTTGTGGATTGAGGACGAGGACTGAGGGTTGAGTATTGATGTCTGAGGTCTGAGGATTGAGGATTGAGGATTGAGGATTGAGAGTTGAGGATTGAGGATTGAGGATTGAAGATTGAGGATTGGGTATTGAGGATTGAAGAATGAGCATTGAGGACTGAAGATTGAGGATTGAGTATTGAGGATCGAGGATTGAGAATGAGGGCTGAGGGCTGAGGATTGAGGTTTGAGGATTGAGGACTGAGGATTGAGGATTGATGACTGAGTATTGAGGATTGAAGATTGAGGATTGAGGATTGAGTATTGAGGATTGAGGATTGCGGATTGAGGATTGAAAATTGAGGACTGGGGAGTGAGTGTTGAGGGTTGAGTGATGAGAATTGGTGATTGTGGATAGAGATTTAAAGATTGCAGATTGAGTATTGAGTATTGAAAACTGCGAATTGATGATACTCTATTGAGGATTGAGAATTGACAACTGATTGTTGAGGACTGAGGTCTGAAGATTGAGGATTCAGGATTGGGGATCCAGGATTGAGGTTTGAGGACTGAGGATTGAGGATAGAGGATTGAGGATTGAGGATTGAGGATTGAGCATTGAGGATTGAGGATTGAAAATTCAGGATTGGGTAATGCGGATTGAACATTGAGGATTGAGGATTGAGGATTGACGACTGAAGATTGAATATTGATGATTGAAGATTGATGATCGAGGATTGAGGGTTGTGGATTGAGGACGAGGACTGAGGGTTGAGTATTGATGTCTGAGGTCTGAGGATTGAGGATTGAGGATTGAGAATTGAGGATTGAGGATTGAGGATTGAAGATTGAGGATTGGGTATTGAGGATTGAAGAATGAGCATTGAGGATTGAGGATTGAGGATTGAGGATTGAAGATTGTGGATTGAGGATTGAGATTTGAGGATCGAAGTTTGTGTATTGAGGATTCAAGATTGAGGATTGAGGATTGAGGATTGAGGATTGAGGATTGACGATTGGAGATTGAGGATTGGGGACTGAGAGTTGATGGTTGAGTGTTGAGAATTGATGTTCGTGGATAGAGATATGAAGATTGCAGATTGAGTATTGCGTATGGAAAACTCTGAACTGAGGATATTCTAGTGAGGATTGAGGATTGACAACTGATTGTTGAGGACTGAGGGCTGAAGATTGAGGATTCAGGATTGAGGATTCAGGACTGTGGTTTGAGGACTGAGGATTGAGGATTGAGGATTGGGGATTGAGGATTGAGGATCGAGGATTGAAGATTGAAGATTGGGTATTGAGGATTGAACATTGAGGATTGTGGATTGAGGATAGAGGATTGAGGATTGAAGATTGAGGATTGGGTATTGAGGATTGAAGATTGAGAATTGAGGATTGAGGATTGAGGATTGAAGATGAGGGCTGAGGGTTGAGGATTGAGGTTTGAGGACTGAGGATGGAGGATTGAGGATTGAGAGTTGAGGATTGAGGATTGATGATTGAAGATTGAGGATTGGGTATTGAGGATTGAAGAATGAGCATTGAGGACTGAGGATTGAGCATTGAGGATTGAAGATTGAGGATTGAGGATTGAGGTTTGAGAATTGAGGATTGAGTATTGGGGATTGCGGATTGAACATTGAGGATTGAGGATTGAGGATTGAGGACTGAATATTGAATATTGATGATTGACGAATGATGATTGAGGATTGAGCGTTGTGGATTGAGGACGAGGACTGAGGGTTGAGTATTGATGTCTGAGGTGTGAGGAGTGAGGATTGAGGATTGAGAATTGAGGATTGAGGATTGAGTATTGAAGATTGAGTGTTGGGTATTGAGGATTGAAGTATGTGGATTGTGGATTGAGGATTGAGGATTGAGGATTGAAGATTGAGTACTGAGGATTGAAGATTGAGGATTGAGGACTGAGGATTGAGGATTGAGGATTGAGGATTGAGGATTGGGGATTGAAGATTGAGTATTGAGGATTGAAGATTGAGGATTGTGGATTGTGGATTGAGGATTGAGTATTGAAGATTGAGGATTGGGGATTGAGGATTGACGATTGAGGATTGAGTATTTAGGATTGAGAATTGAGGATTGAAGATTGAGTATTGAGGAATGAACATTGAGGATTGAGGATTGATAATTGAGGATTGAGGATTGAGGATTGAAGATTGAATATTGATGATTGAATGTTGAGGATTGAGGATTAAGGGTTGTGGATTCAGGACGAGGACTGAGGGTTGAGTATTGATGTTTGAGGTCTGAGGATTGAGGATAGAGGATTGAGAATTGAGGATTGAGGATTGAGGATTGAAGATTGAGGATTGGGTATTGAGGATTGAAGAATGAGGACTGAGGATTGAGGATTGAGGATTGAGGATTGCAGATTGAGTGTTGAGGATTGAAGATTGAGGATTGAGGATTGAGGATTGAGGATTGAGGATTGAGGATTGAGGATTGAGGATTGAGGATTGAGGTTTGAGGATTGAGGATTGAGGACTGAGGGTTGAGTATTGGGGATTGAGGATTGAAGATTGAGGATTGAGGATTGAGGATTAATGACTGAGTATTGAGGATTGAAGATTGAGAATTGAGGATTGAGGATTGAACATTGCGGACTGAGTGTTGAGGGCTGAGTGATGAGAATTGATGTTTGTGGATAGAGATTTGAAGATTGCAGATTGAGTATTGAGTATTGAAACCTGTGAGTTGAGGATATTCTATTGAGGATTGAGGATTGACAACTGATTGTTGAGGACTGAGGGCTGAAGATTGAGGATTCAGGATTGAGGATTCAGAATTGAGGTTTGAGGACTGAGGATTGAGGATTGAGGATTGAGGATTGAGGATTGAGGATTGAGGATTGAAGACTCAGTATTGAGGATTGAAGATTGAGTATTGAGGATTGAGGATTCAGGATTGAGGATTGAGGACTGAGGATTGAGTACTGAAGATTGAGTATTGATGACAGAGGATTGAGGATTGAGGATTGAGGACTGAGGATTGAGGATTGAGGATTGAAGATTGAATATTGATGATTGAAGATTGAGGATTGAGGATTGAGGGTTGTGTATTGAGGACGAGGGCTAAGGGTTGAGTATAGATGTTTGAGGTCTGAGGATTGAGGATTGAGGATTGAGAATAGAGGATTGAGGATTGAGGATTGAAGATTGAGGATTTGGTGTTGAGGATTGAAGAATGAGGATTGAGGATTGAGGATTGAGGATTGAGGATTGAAGATTGAGTATTGAGGATTGAAGATTGAGGATTGAGGATTGAGGATTGAGGATTGAGGATTGAGGATTGAGGATTGAAGATTGAGTATTGATGATTGAAGATTGAGGATTGAGGATTGAGGACTGAGTATTGAGGATTGAAGATTGAGGATTCAGGATTGAGGATTGAGGATTGAGGAAAGAGGATTGAGGATTGAGGGTTGTGGATTGGGGACCAGGACTGAGGGTTGAATATTGACGTTTGAGGTCTGAGGATTGAGGATTGAGGATTGAGAATTGAGGATTGAGGATTGAGGATTGAAGATTGATGATTGGGTATTGAGGATTGAAGAATGAGGATTGAGGATTGAGGATTGAGGCCTGAGGATTGAGAATTGAGAACTGAGGATGAGGACTGAGGGCTGAGGGTTGATGTTTGAGGAATGAGGACTGACGATTGAGGATTGAGGATTGAAGATTGAGTATTGAGGATTGAAGATTGTGGATTGAGGATTGAGGATTGAGGATTGAGGATTGAAGATTGAGGATTGGGGACTGAGTGTTGAGGGCTGAGTGATGAGAATTGATGTTTGTGGATAGAGATTTGAAGATTGCAGATTGAGTATTGCGTATTGAAACCTGTGAGTTGAGGATATTCTATTGAGGATTGAGGATTGACAACTGATTGTTGAGGACTGAGGGCTGAAGATTGAGGATTCAGAATTGAGGATTCAGAATTGAGGTTTGAGGACTGAGGATTGAGGATTGAGGATTGAGGATTGAGGATTGAGGATTGAGGATTGAGGATTGAAGACTCAGTATTGAGGATTGAAGATTGAGTATTGAGGATTGAGGATTCAGGATTGAGGATTGAGGACTGAGGATTGAGTACTGAAGATTGGGTATTGATGACAGAGGATAGAGGATTGAGGATTGAGGACTGAGGATTGAGGATTGAGGATTGAAGATTGAATAGTGATGATTGAAGATTGAGGATTGAGGATTGAGTGTTGTGGACTGAGGACGAGGACTGAGGGTTGAGTATTGATGTTTGAGGTCTGAGGACTGAGGATTCAGGATTGAGAATAGAGGATTGTTGATGGAGGATTGAAGATTGAGGATTTGGTGATGAGGATTGAAGAATGAGGATTGAGGATTGAAGGTTGAGTATTGAGGATTGAAGATTGAGGATTGAGGATTGACAATTGAGGATTGAGGATTGAGGTTTGAGGTTTGACGATGAGGGCTGAGTGTTGAGGATTGAGGTTTGAGGTCTGAGGACTGAGGATTGAGGATTGAGAATTGCGGATTGAGGATTGAGGATTGAAGATTGAGGATTGGGTATTGAGGATTGAAGAATGAGTATTGAGGATTGAGGATTGAGGATTGAGGATTGAATATTGAGTATTGAGGATTGAAGATTGAGAATTGAGGATTGAGGATTGAGGATTGAAGATGAGGGCTGAGGGTTGAGGATTGAGGTTTGAGGACTGAGGATTGAGGATTGAGGATTGAGAGTTGAGGATTGAGGATTGAGGATTGAAGATTGAGGATTGGGTATTGAGGATTGAAGAAAGAGCATTGAGGACTGAGGATTGAGCATTGAGGATTGAAGATTGTGGATTAAGGATTGAGGTTTGAGAATTGAGGATTGAGTATTGGGGATTGCGGATTGAACATTGAGGATTGAGGATTGAGGATTGAGGACTGAAGATTGAATATTGATGATTGATGATTGATGATTGAGGATTGAGCGTTGTGGATTGAGGACGACGACTGAGGGTTGAGTATTGATGTCTGAGGTCTGAGGATTGAGGATTGAGGATTGAGAATTGAGGATTGAGGATTGAGTATTGAAGATTGAGGATTGGGTATTGAGGATTGAAGTATGTGGATTGTGGATTGAGGATTGAGGATTGAGGATTGAAGATTGAGTACTGAGGATTGAAGATTGAGGATTGAGGACTGAGGATTGAGGATTGAGGATTGAAGATTGATGATTCAGGATTGAGGATTGAGGATTGAGGAAAGAGGATTGAGGATTGAGGGCTGTGGATTGGGGACCAGGACTGAGGGTTGAATATTGATGTTTGAGGTCTGAGGATTGAGGATTGAGGATTGAGAATTGAGGATTGAGGATTGAGAATTGAAGATTGATGATTGGGTATTGAGGATTGAAGAATGAGGATTGAGGATTGAGGATTGAGGCCTGAGGATTGAGAATTGAGAACTGAGGATGAGGACTGAGGGCTGAGGGTTGATGTTTGAGGAATGAGGACTGACGATTGAGGATTGAGGATTGAAGATTGAGTATTGAGGATTGAAGATTGTGGATTGAGGATTGAGGATTGAGGATTGAGGATTGAAGATTGAGGATTGGGGACTGAGTGTTGAGGGCTGAGTGATGAGAATTGATGTTTGTGGATAGAGATTTGTGGATTGCAGATTGAGTATTGCGTATTGAAACCTGTGAGTTGAGGATATTCTATTGAGGATTGAGGATTGACAACTGATTGTTGAGGACTGAGGGCTGAAGATTGAGGATTCAGGATTGAGGATTCAGAATTGAGGTTTGAGGACTGAGGATTGAGGATTGAGGATTGAGGATTGAGGATTGAGGATTGAGGATTGAAGACTCAGTATTGAGGATTGAAGATTGAGTATTGAGGATTGAGGATTCAGGATTGAGGATTGAGGACTGAGGATTGAGTACTGATGATTGAGTATTGATGACAGAGGATAGAGGATTGAGGATTGAGGACTGAGGATTGAGGATTGAGGATTGAAGATTGAATAGTGATGATTGAAGATTGAGGATTGAGGATTGAGTGTTGTGGACTGAGGACGAGGACTGAGGGTTGAGTATTGATGTTTGAGGTCTGAGGACTGAGGATTGAGGATTGAGAATAGAGGATTGTTGATGGACGATTGAAGATTGAGGATTTGGTGATGAGGATTGAAGAATGAGGATTGAGGATTGAAGGTTGAGTATTGAGGATTGAAGATTGAGGATTGAGGATTGACAATTGAGGATTGAGGATTGAGGTTTGAGGTTTGACGATGAGGGCTGAGTGTTGAGGATTGAGGTTTGAGGTCTGAGGACTGAGGATTGAGGATTGAGAATTGCGGATTGAGGATTGAGGATTGAAGATTGAGGATTGGGTATTGAGGATTGAAGAATGAGGATTGTGGATTGAGGATTGAGGATTGGGGACTGAGGATTGAGGATTGAGGATTGAGGATTCAGGATTGAAGATTCAGTATTGAGGATTGAAGATTGAGAGTTGAGGATTGAGGATTGAACATTGAGGACTGAGTGCTGATGGTTGAGTGATGAGAATTGATGTTTGTGGATAGAGATTTGAAGATTGCGGATTGCGTATTGAGTATTGTAAACTGTGAATTGAGGATCCTCTATTGAGGATTGAGGATAGACAAGTGATTGTTGAGGTCTGAGGGCTGAAGATTGAGGATTCAGGATTGAGGATTCAGAATTGCGGTTTGAGGACTGAGGATTGAAGATTGAAGATCGACTATTGAGGATTGAAGATTGAGGGTTGAGGATTGAGGATTGAGGATTGAGGATGAGGGCTGAGGGATGAAGATTCAGGTTTGAGGACTCAGGACTGAGGATTGAGGATTGAGAATTGAGGATTGAGGATTGAGGATTGAAGATTGAGGATAGGGTATTGAGGATTGAAGAATGAGGATTGAGGATGGGCGATTGAGGGTTGAGTATTGAAGATTGAGTATTCAGGATTGGAGATTGACGATTGAGGATTGAGGACTGAGGATCGAGGATTGAGGATTGAGGATTGAAGACTGATTATTGAGGATTGAAGATTGTGGTTTGAGGACAGAGGATTGAGGCTTGAGGATTGAGGATTGAGGATTGAGGATTGAGGATTGAGGATTGAGGATTTAAGATTGAGGATTGGGTATTGAGAATTGAACATTGAGGATAGAGGATTGAGGATTGAGGATTGAGGACTGAAGATTGAATATTGATGATTGAAGATTGAGGATTGAGGATTGAGGGTTGTGGATTGGGGACCAGGACTGAGGGTTGAATATTGACGTTTGAGGACTGAGGATTGAGGATTGAGGATTGAGGATTGAGGATTGAGGATTGAGGATTGAAGATTGAGGATTGGGTATTGAGGATTGAAGAATGAGGATTGAGGATTGAGGATTGAGGCCTGAGGATTGAGAATTGAGAACTGAGGATGAGGACTGAGGGCTGAGGGTTGAGATTTGAGGAATGAGGATTGGGGGTCGAGGATTGAGGATTGAGGATTGATGATTGAGTATTGAGGATTGAAGAATGAGGATTGAGGATTGAGGATTGACGATTGAAGATTGAGGATTGGGGCCTGAGAGTTGATGGTTGAGTGTTGAGAATTGATGTTTGTGGATAGAGATATGAAGATTGCAGATTGAGTATTGCGTATGGAAAACTCTGAACTGAGGATATTCTAGTGAGGATTGAGGATTGACAACTGATTGTTGAGGACTGAGGGCTGAAGATTGAGGATTCAGGATTGAGGATTCAGGACTGTGGTTTGAGGACTGAGGATTGAGGATTGAGTATTGGGGATTGAGGATTGAGGATCGAGGATTGAAGATTGAAGATTGGGTATTGAGGATTGAACATTGAGGATTGTGGATTGAGGATAGACGATTGAGGATTGAAGATTGAGGATTGGGTATTGAGGATTGAAGATTGAGAATTGAGGATTGAGGATTGAGGATTGAAGATGAGGGCTGAGGGTTGAGGATTGAGGTATGAGGACTGAGGATTGAGGATTGAGGATTGAGAGTTGAGGATTGAGGATTGAGGATTGAAGATTGAGGATTGGGTATTGAGGATTGAAGAATGAGCATTGAGGACTGAGGATTGAGCATTGATGATTGAAGATTGAGGATTGAGGATTGAGGTTTGAGAATTGAGGATTGAGTATTGGGGATTGCGGATTGAACATTGAGGATTGAGGATTGAGGATTGAGGACTGAATATTGAATATTGATGATTGAAGATTGATGATTGAGGATTGAGCGTTGTGGATTGAGGACGAGGACTGAGGGTTGAGTATTGATGTCTGAGGTCTGAGGATTGAGGATTGAGGATCCAGGATTGAGGTTTGAGGACTGAGGATTGAGGATAGAGGATTGAGGATTGAGGATTGAGGATTGAGCATTGAGGATTGAGGATTGAAGATTGAGGATTGGGTATTGCGGATTGAACATTGAGGATTGAGGATTGAGGATAGAGGATTGAGGATTGAGGATTGAAGATTGAATATTGATGATTGAAGGCTGAGGATTGAGGATTGAGTGTTGTGGATTCAGGACGAGGACTGAGTTTTGAGTATTGATGTTTGAGGTCGGAGGATTGAGGATAGAGGATTGAGAATTGAGGATTGAGGATTGAGGATTGAAGATTGAGGATTGGGTATTGAGGATTGAAGAATGAGGACTGAGGATTGAGGATTGAGGATTGAGGATTGAAGATTGAGTATTGAGGATTGAAGGTTGAGGGTTGAGGATTGAGGATTGAGGATTGAGGATTGAAGATTGAGGATTGAGGATTGAGGTTTGAGAATTGAGGATTGAGTATTGGGGATTGCGGATTGAACATTGAGGATTGAGGATTGAGGATTGAGGACTCAAGATTGAATATTGATGATTGAAGATTGATGATTGAGTATTGGGGGTTGTGGATTGAGGACGAGGACTGAGGGTTGTGTATTGATGTCTGAGGTCTGAGGATTGAGGATTGAGGATTGAGAACTGAGGATTGAAGATTGAGGATTGAGGACTGAGAATTGAGGATTGAGGATTGAGTATTGAGGATTGAGGATTGAAGATTGAGTATTGACGATTGAAGATTGAGGATTGTGGATTGAGGATTGAGGATTGAGGATTGAGTACCGAAAATTGAGGATTGGGCATTGAGGATAGACGATTGAGGATTGAGTATTGAGGATTGAGAATTGAGGATTGAGGATTGAATATTGAGTATTGAGGATTGAAGATTGAGAATTGAGGATTGAGGATTGAGGATTGAGGATTGAAGATGAGGGCTGAGGGTTGAGGATTGAGGTTTGAGGACTGAGGATTGAGGATTGAGGATTGAGAGTTGAGGATTGAGGATTGAGGATTGAAGATTGAGGATTGGGTATTGAGGATTGAAGAAAGAGCATTGAGGACTGAGGATTGAGCATTGAGGATTGAAGATTGTGGATTAAGGATTGAGGTTTGAGGATTGAGGATTGAGGATTGAGGATTGAGGATTGAGGATTGAGGATTGAAGACTCAGTATTGAGGATTGAAGATTGAGTATTGAGGATTGAGGATTCAGGATTGAGGATTGAGGACTGAGGATTGAGTACTGAAGATTGAGTATTGATGACAGAGGATTGAGGATTGAGGATTGAGGACTGAGGATTGAGGATTGAGGATTGAAGATTGAATATTGATGATTGAAGATTGAGGATTGAGGATTGAGGGTTGTGTATTGAGGACGAGGGCTAAGGGTTGAGTATAGATGTTTGAGGTCTGAGGATTGAGGATTGAGGATTGAGAATAGAGGATTGAGGATTGAGGATTGAAGATTGAGGATTTGGTGTTGAGGATTGAAGAATGAGGATTGAGGATTGAGGATTGAGGATTGAGGATTGAAGATTGAGTATTGAGGATTGAAGATTGAGGATTGAGGATTGAGGATTGAGGATTGAGGATTGAGGATTGAGGATTGAAGATTGAGTATTGATGATTGAAGATTGAGGATTGAGGATTGAGGACTGAGTATTGAGGATTGAAGATTGAGGATTCAGGATTGAGGATTGAGGATTGAGGAAAGAGGATTGAGGATTGAGGGTTGTGGATTGGGGACCAGGACTGAGGGTTGAATATTGACGTTTGAGGTCTGAGGATTGAGGATTGAGGATTGAGAATTGAGGATTGAGGATTGAGGATTGAAGATTGATGATTGGGTATTGAGGATTGAAGAATGAGGATTGAGGATTGAGGATTGAGGCCTGAGGATTGAGAATTGAGAACTGAGGATGAGGACTGAGGGCTGAGGGTTGATGTTTGAGGAATGAGGACTGACGATTGAGGATTGAGGATTGAAGATTGAGTATTGAGGATTGAAGATTGTGGATTGAGGATTGAGGATTGAGGATTGAGGATTGAAGATTGAGGATTGGGGACTGAGTGTTGAGGGCTGAGTGATGAGAATTGATGTTTGTGGATAGAGATTTGAAGATTGCAGATTGAGTATTGCGTATTGAAACCTGTGAGTTGAGGATATTCTATTGAGGATTGAGGATTGACAACTGATTGTTGAGGACTGAGGGCTGAAGATTGAGGATTCAGAATTGAGGATTCAGAATTGAGGTTTGAGGACTGAGGATTGAGGATTGAGGATTGAGGATTGAGGATTGAGGATTGAGGATTGAGGATTGAAGACTCAGTATTGAGGATTGAAGATTGAGTATTGAGGATTGAGGATTCAGGATTGAGGATTGAGGACTGAGGATTGAGTACTGAAGATTGAGTATTGATGACAGAGGATAGAGGATTGAGGATTGAGGACTGAGGATTGAGGATTGAGGATTGAAGATTGAATAGTGATGATTGAAGATTGAGGATTGAGGATTGAGTGTTGTGGACTGAGGACGAGGACTGAGGGTTGAGTATTGATGTTTGAGGTCTGAGGACTGAGGATTCAGGATTGAGAATAGAGGATTGTTGATGGAGGATTGAAGATTGAGGATTTGGTGATGAGGATTGAAGAATGAGGATTGAGGATTGAAGGTTGAGTATTGAGGATTGAAGATTGAGGATTGAGGATTGACAATTGAGGATTGAGGATTGAGGTTTGAGGTTTGACGATGAGGGCTGAGTGTTGAGGATTGAGGTTTGAGGTCTGAGGACTGAGGATTGAGGATTGAGAATTGCGGATTGAGGATTGAGGATTGAAGATTGAGGATTGGGTATTGAGGATTGAAGAATGAGGATTGTGGATTGAGGATTGAGGAATGGGGACTGAGGATTGAGGATTGAGGATTGAGGATTGAGGATTGAAGATTCAGTATTGAGGATTGAAGATTGAGAGTTGAGGATTGAGGATTGAACATTGAGGACTGAGTGCTGATGGTTGAGTGATGAGAATTGATGTTTGTGGATAGAGATTTGAAGATTGCGGATTGCGTATTGAGTATTGTAAACTGTGAATTGAGGATCCTCTATTGAGGATTGAGGATAGACAAGTGATTGTTGAGGTCTGAGGGCTGAAGATTGAGGATTCAGGATTGAGGATTCAGAATTGCGGTTTGAGGACTGAGGATTGAAGATTGAAGATCGACTATTGAGGATTGAAGATTGAAGGTTGAGGATTGAGGATTGAGGATTGAGGATGAGGGCTGATGGATGAAGATTCAGGTTTGAGGACTCAGGACTGAGGATTGAGGATTGAGAATTGAGGATTGAGGATTGAGGATTGAAGATTGAGGATAGGGTATTGAGGATTGAAGAATGAGGATTGAGGATGGGCGATTGAGGGTTGAGTATTGAAGATTGAGTATTCAGGATTGGAGATTGACGATTGAGGATTGAGGACTGAGGATCGAGGATTGAGGATTGAGGATTGAAGATTGAGTATTGAGGATTGAAGATTGAGGATTGAGGATTGAGGATTGAGGATTGAGAGTTGAGGATTGAGGATTGAGGATTGAAGATTGAGGATTGGGTATTGAGGATTGAAGATTGAGTATTGAGGATTGAAGATTGTGGATTGAGGATTGAGGATTGAGGATTGAGGATTGAAGATTGAGGATTGGGGACTGAGTGTTGAGGGCTGAGTGATGAGAATTGATGTTTGTGGATAGAGATTTGAAGATTGCAGATTGAGTATTGCGTATGGAAAACTCTGAACTGAGGATATTCTATTGAGGATTGAGGATTGAGGATTGACAACTGATTGTTGAGGACTGAGGGCTGAAGATTGAGGATTCAGGATTGAGGATCCAGGATTGAGGTTTGAGGACTGAGGATTGAGGATTGATGATTGAGGATTGAGGGTTGAGGATCGAGGATTGAGGATGAGGGCTGAGGGTTGAGGATTGAGGTTTGAGCATTGAGGACTGAGGATTGAAGGTTGATGATTGAGTATTGAGGATTGAAGATTGAGGATTGAGGATTGAGGATTGAGGATAGAGGATTGAGAATTGAGGATTGAGGATTGAGGATTGAAGATTGAGGATTGGGTATTGAGGATTGAAGAATGAGGACTGAGGATTGAGGATTGAGGATTGAGGATTGAAGATTGTGGATTGAGGATTGAGGTTTGAGGATTGAAGATTGAGTATTGAAGATTGAAGATTGAGGATTGAGGACTGAGGATTGAGGATTGAGGACGAGGACTGAGGGTTGAGTATTGATGTTTGAGGTCTGAGGATTGAGGATAGACGATTGAGAATTGAGGATTGAGGATTGAGGATTGAAGATTGAGGATTGGGTATTGAGGACTGAAGAATGAGGACTGAGGATTGAGGATTGAGGATTGAGGATCGAAGATTGAGTATTGAGGATTGAAGATTGAGGATTGAGGATTGAGTATTGAGGATTGAGGATTGAGGATTGAGGATTGAGGACCGAGGATTGAGGATTGAAGATTGAGGATTGAGGATTGAGGATTAAAGGTTGAGCATTGAGGATTGAAGGTTGATGATTGATGATTGAGGATTGAGGATTGAGGATTGAGGATTGAGTATTGAAGATTGAGGATTGATGATTGAGGATTGAGGATTGAGGATTGAGGACTGAGTATTGGGGATTGAGGATTGAAGATTGAGGTTTGAGGATTGAGTATTGAGGATTGAGGATTGAGGATTGAGGATTGAGGATCGAGGATTGAAGATTGAATATTGGGTATTGAGGATTGAAGAATGAGCATTGAGGATTGAGGATCGAGGATTGAAGATTGAAGATTGGGTATTGAGGATTGAACATTGAGGACTGAGGATTGAGGATTGAGGATTGACGATTGAGGATTGAAGATTGAATATTGATGATTGAAGGTTGAGGATTGAGGATTGAGGGTTTTGGATTCAGGACGAGGACTGAGGGTTGTGGATTCAGGACGAGGACTGAGGGTTGAGTATTGATGTTTGAGGTCTGAGGATTGAGGATAGAGGATTGAGAATTGAGGATTGAGGATTGAGGATTGAGGGTTGCGGATTGGGGACCAGGACTGAGGGTTGAATATTGATGTTTGAGGTCTGAGGATTGAGGATTGAGGATTGCGAATTGAGGATTGAGGATTGAGGATTGAAGATTGATGATTGGGTATTGAGGATTGAAGAATGAGGATTGAGGATTGAGGATTGAGGCCTGAGGATTGAGAATTGAGAACTGAGGATGAGGACTGAGGGCTGAGGGCTGATGTTTGAGGAATGAGGACTGACGATTGAGGATTGAGGATTGAAGATTGAGTATTGAGGATTGAAGATTGTGGATTGAGGATTGAGGATTGAGGATTGAGGATTGAAGATTGAGGATTGGGGACTGAGTGTTGAGGGCTGAGTGATGAGAATTGATGTTTGTGGATAGAGATTTGAAGATTGCAGATTGAGTATTGCGTATGGAAAACTCTGAACTGAGGATATTCTATTGAGGATTGAGGATTGAGGATTGACAACTGATTGTTGAGGACTGAGGGCTGAAGATTGAGGATTCAGGATTGAGGATCCAGGATTGAGGTTTGAGGACTGAGGATTGAGGATTGATGATTGAGGATTGAGGATTGAGGATCGAGGACTGAGGATGAGGGCTGAGGGTTGAGGATTGAGGTTTGAGCATTGAGGACTGAGGATTGAAGGTTGATGATTGAGTATTGAGGATTGAAGATTGAGGATTGAGGATTGAGGATTGAGGATAGAGGATTGAGAATTGAGGATTGAGGATTGAGGATTGAAGATTGAGGATTGGGTATTGAGGATTGAAGAATGAGGACTGAGGATTGAGGATTGAGGATTGAGGATTGAAGATTGTGGATTGAGGATTGAGGTTTGAGGATTGAAGATTGAGTATTGAGGATTGAAGATTGAGGATTGAGGACTGAGGATTGAGGATTGAGGACGAGGACTGAGGGTTGAGTATTGATGTTTGAGGTCTGAGGATTGAGGATAGACGATTGAGAATTGAGGATTGAGGATTGAGGATTGAAGATTGAGGATTGGGTATTGAGGACTGAAGAATGAGGACTGAGGATTGAGGATTGAGGATTGAGGATCGAAGATTGAGTATTGAGGATTGAAGATTGAGGATTGAGGATTGAGTATTGAGGATTGAGGATTGAGGATTGAGGATTGAGGATCGAGGATTGAGGATTGAAGATTGAGGATTGAGGAGTGAGGATTAAAGGTTGAGCATTGAGGATTGAAGGTTGAGGATTGATGATTGAGGATTGAGGATTGAGGATTGAGGATTGAGTATTGAAGATTGAGGATTGATGATTGAGGATTGAGGATTGAGGATTGAGGACTGAGTATTGGGGATTGAGGATTGAAGATTGAGGTTTGAGGATTGAGTATTGAGGATTGAGGATTGAGGATTGAGGATTGAGGATCGAGGATTGAAGATTGAGTATTGGGTATTGAGGATTGAAGAATGAGCATTGAGGATTGAGGATGGAGGATTGAGGATTGAAGATTGAGGATTGAGGATTGAGGCTTGAGGATTGAAGATTGAGTATTGAGGATCGCAGGTTGAGGATTGAGGATTGTGGATTGAGGATTGAGGATTGACGATTGAAGATTGAGGATTGGGGACTGAGAGTTGATGGTTGAGTGATGAGAATTGATGTTTGTGGATAGAGATATGAGGATTGCAGATTGTGTATTGCGTATGGAAAACTCTGAACTGAGGTTATTCTAGTGAGGATTGAGGATTGACAACCGGTTGTTGAGGACTGAGGGCTGAAGATTGAGGATTCAGGATTGAGGATTCAGGACTGTGGTTTGAGGACTGAGGATTGAGGATTGAGGGTTGGGGATTGAGGATTGAGGATCGAGGATTGAAGATTGAAGATTGGGTATTGAGGATTGAAAATTGAGGACTGAGGATTGAGGATTGAGGATTGACGATTGAGGATTGAAGATTGAATATTGATGATTGAAGGTTGAGGATTGAGGACTGAGGGTTTTGGATTCAGGACGAGGACTGAGGGTTGTGGATTCAGGACGAGGACTGAGGGTTGAGTATTGATGTTTGAGGTCTGAGGATTGAGGATAGAGGATTGAGAATTGAGGATTGAGGATTGAGGATTGAGTATTGAGGATTGAAGATTGAGGATTGAGGATTGAGGATTGAGGATTGAGGATTGAGGATTGAGGATTGAGGATTGAGGATTGAGAATTCAAGATTGAGGATTGGGGACTGAGTGTTGAGGGTTGAGTGATGAGGATTGATGTCTGTGGATAGAGATTTGAAGATTGCAGATTGAGTATTGTGTATTGAAACCTGTGAATTGAGGATATTCTATTGAGGATTGATGATTGACAACTGATTGTTGAGGACTGAGGGCTGAAGAGTGAGGATTCAGGGTTGAGGATTCAGAATTGAGGTTTGAGGACTCAGAACTGAGGAATGAGTATTGGGGATTGAGGATTGAGGATTGAAGATTGAGTATTGATGATTGAAGATCGAGGATTGAGGATTGAGGGTTGAGGATTGAGGACGAGGACTGACAGTTGAGGATTGTGGATTGAGGATTGAGGGTTGACGATTGAGAATTGTGGATGAGGACTGAGGTTTGAGGATTGATGACTGAGGATTGAGGATTGAGGATTGATGATTGCGGATTGAGGATTGAAGATTGAGAATTGAGGATTGAGTATTGAGTATTGAATATTGAGTATTGAGGATTGAAGATTGAGGATTGAGCATTGAGGGTTGAGGATTGAGGATTGAGGATTGAGAATTGAGCATAGAGGATTGAAGATTGAACATTGAGGACTGAGTGTTCATGGTTGAGTGATGAGAATTGATGTTTGTGGATAGAGATTTGAAGATTGCAGATTGAGTATTGAGTATTGAAAACTGTGAATTGGGGATATTCTATAGAGGATTGAGTATTGACAACTGATTGTTGAGGTTTGAGGGCTGAAGATTGAGGATTCAGGATTGAGGATTCAGAACTGAAGTTTGAGGACTGAGGATTGAGGATTGAAGATTGAGTATTGAGGATTAAAGATTGAGGATTGAGGTTGAGGATTGAGGATAGAGGATGAGGGCTGAGGGTTGAGGATTGAGGTTTGAGGACTGAGGTCTGAGGATTGAGTATAGAGAATTGAGGATTGAGGATTGAGGATTGAAGATTGAGATTTGGGTATTAAGGATTGAAGAATGAGGATTGAGGATTGAGAATTCAGGATTGAGGATTGAAGATTGAGGATTGAGGATTGAGGACTGAAGATTGAGGATTGGGTACTGAGGATTGAGGATTGAGGATTGAGGATTGAGGATTGAGGATTGAGGATTGAGGATTGAAGATTGATTATTGAGGATTGAAGATTGAGGTTTGAGGATTGAGGATTGCGGATTGACGATTGCGGATTGAGGATTGAGGGTTGAAGGTTGAGTGTTGAGGATTGAAGGTTGAGGATTGACGATTGAGGATTGATGATTGAGGATGATGGCTGAGGTTTGAGGTTTGAGGTTTGAGTATTGAATCCTGAGAATTCAGGATGTTCTATTGAGTATTGAGAATTGAGGATTGATGCTTTAGTATTGAGGATTCAGGATTGAGGATTGAGGATTGAGTATTGAAGATTGGGGATTGATGATTGAGGATTTAGGATTGAGGATTGAGGATTGAGGATTGAGGATTGAGGTTTGAGGAATGAGGATTGAGGATTGAGGATTGAGGATTGAGGTCGAGGACTGACGGTTGAGGATTGTGGCTTGAGGATTGAGGATTGAGAATTGAGGCTGAGGACTGAGGTTTGAGGATGAGGGCTGAGTGTTGATGATTGGGTATTGAGGATTGAAGAATGAGGATTGAGGATTGAGGATTGAGGATTGAGGATTGAGGATTGAGGATTGAGGATTGAAGATTGATTATTGAGGATTGAAGATTGTGGTTTGAGGACAGAGGATTGAGGCTTGAGGATTGAGGATTGAGGATTGAGGATTGAGGATTGAAGATTGAGGATTGGGTATTGAGGATTGAAGAATGAGGATTGAGGATTGAGGATTGAGGCCTGAGGATTGAGAATTGAGAACTGAGGATGAGGACTGAGGGCTGAGGGTTGAGGTTTGAGGAATGAGGATTGGGGGTTGAGGATTGAGGATTGAGGATTGATGATTGGGTATTGAGGATTGAAGAATGAGGATTGAGGATTGAGGATCGAGGTTTGAGGTACGAGGATTGAGGATTGAGGAATGAGGACTGAGGATTGACGATTGAGTATCGAGGACTGAGGATTGACCATTGAGTATTGAAGATTGAGGATTGATGACTGAGGATTGAGGTATGATGATTGCGGATTGAGTATTGAAAATTGTGTGTTGAGGATTGAATATTGAGGATTGAGGATTGAGGATAGAGGATTGAAGATTGAGTATTGAGGATTCAAGATTGAGGATTGAGGATTGACGATTGAGGATTGAGGATTGAGGTTTGAGGATTGACCATGAGGGCTGAGGGTTGAGGATTGAGGTTTGAGGTCTGAGGGCTGAGGATTGAGGATTGAGAATTGAGGATTGATTTTTGAGGATTGAAGATTGAGGATTGGGTTATGAGGATTGAAGAATGAGGAATGAGGATTGAGGATTGAGGATTGGGGACTGAGGATTGCGGATTGAGGATTGAGGATTGAGGATTGAAGATTCAGTATTGAGGATTGAAGATTGAGAGTTGAGGATTGAAGGTTGATGATTGAGGATTGTGGATTGAGGATTGAGGATTGAACATTGAGGACTGAGTGTTGAGGGTTGAGTGATGAGAATTGGTGTTTGTGGATAGAGATTTAAAGATTGCAGATTGAGTATTGAGTATTGAAAACTGTGAATTGATGATATTCTATTGAGGATTGAGAATTGACAACTGATTGTTGAGGACTGAGGACTGAAGATTGAGGATTCAGGATTGAGGATCCAGGATTGATGTTTGATGAGTGAGGATTGAGGATTGAGGACTGAGGATTGAGGATTGAGGATTGAGGATTTTGGATTGAGGATTGAGGATTGAAGATTGCGGATTGGGTATTGCGGATTGACCATTGAGGATTGGGGATTGAGGATTGAGGACTGAAGATTGAATATTGATGATTGAAGATTGATGATTGAGGATTGAGGGTTGTGGATTGAGGACGAGGACTGAGGGTTGAGTATTGATGTCTGAGGTCTGAGGATTGAGGATTGAGGATTGAGAATTGAGGATTGAGGATTGAGGATTGAAGATTGAGGATTGGGTATTGAGGATTGAAGAATGAGGATTGAGGATTGAGGATCGAGGTTTGAGGTACGAGGATTGAGGATTGAGGATGAGGACTGAGGATTGACGATTGAGTATTGAGGACTGAGGATTGACCATTGAGTATTGAAGATTGAGGATTGATGACTGAGGATTGAGGATTGAGGTATGATGATTGCGGATTGAGTATTGAAAATTGTGTGTTGAGGATTGAATATTGAGGATTGAGGATTGAGGATAGAGGATTGAAGATTGAGTATTGAGGATTGATGATTGAGGATTGAGGATTGAAAATTGAGGATTGGGTATTGCGGATTGAACATTGAGGATTGAGGATTGAGGATTGAGGGCTGAAGATTGAATATTGATGATTGAAGATTGATGATTGAGGATTGAGGATTGAGAGTTGATGGTTGAGTGTTGAGAATTGATGTTTGTGGATAGAGATATGAAGATTGCAGATTCAGCATTGCGTATGGAAAGCTCTGAACTGAGGATATTCTAGTGAGGATTGAGGATTGACAACTGATTGTTGAGGACTGAGGGCTGAAGATTGAGGATTCAGGATTGAGGATTCAGGACTGTGGTTTGAGGACTGAGGATTGAGGATTGAGGATTGGGGATTGAGGATTGAGGATCGAGGATTGAAGATTGAAGATTGGGTATTGAGGATTGAACATTGAGGATTGTGGATTGAGGATAGAGGATTGAGGATTGAAGATTGAGGATTGGGTATTGAGGATTGAAGAATGAGCATTGAGGATTGAGGACTGAGTATTGAAGATTGAGGATTGATGATTGAGGATTGAGGATTGAGGATTGAGGATTGAGTATTGGGGATTGCGGATTGAACATTGAGGATTGAGGATTGAGGATTGAGGACTGAAGATTGAATATTGATGATAGAAGATTGATGATTGAGGATTGAGGGTTGTGGATTGAGGACGAGGACTGAGGGTTGAGTATTGATGTCTGAGGTCTGCGGATTGAGGATTGAGGATTGAGAATTGAGGATTGAGGATTGAGTATTGAAGATTGAGGATTGGGTATTGAGGATTGAAGAATGAGGATTGAGGATTGAGGATTGAGGATTGAGGATTGAAGATTGAGTATTGAGGATTCAAGATTGAGGTTTGAGGACTGAGGATTGAGGATTGAGGATTGAGGATTGAGGATTCAGGATTGAAGATTGAGTATTGAGGATTGAATGTTGAGGATTGTGGATTGAGGATTGTGGATTGGGCATCGAAAATTGAGGATTGGGCATTGAGGATTGACGATTGAGGATTGAGTATTGAGGATTGAGAATTGAGGATTGAGGATTGAATATTGAGTATTGAGGATTGAAGATTGAGAATTGAGGATTGAGGATTGAGGATTGAATATGAGGGCTGAGGGTTGAGGATTGAGGTTTGAGGACTGAGGATTGAGGATTGAGGATTGAGAGTTGAGGATTGAGCATTGAGGACTGAAGATTGAATATTGATGATTGAAGATTGATGATTGAGGATTGAGGGTTGTGGATTGAGGACGAGGACTGAGGGTTGAGTATTGATGTCTGAGGTCTGAGGATTGAGGATTGAGGATTGAGAATTGAGGATTGAGGATTGAGGATTGAAGATTGAGGATTGGGTATTGAGGATTGAAGAATGAGGATTGAGGATTGAGGATCGAGGTTTGAGGTACGAGGATTGAGGATTGAGGATGAGGACTGAGGATTGACGATTGAGTATTGAGGACTGAGGATTGACCATTGAGTATTGAAGATTGAGGATTGATGACTGAGGATTGAGGATTGAGGTATGATGATTGCGGATTGAGTATTGAAAATTGTTTGTTGAGGATTGAATATTGAGGATTGAGGATTGAGGATAGAGGATTGAAGATTGAGTATTGAGGATTGATGATTGAGGCTTGAGGATTGAAAATTGAGGATTGGGTATTGCGGATTGAACATTGAGGATTGAGGATTGAGGATTGAGGACTGAAGATTGAGTATTGATGATTGAAGATTGATGATTGAGGATTGAGGATTGAGGATTGACGATTGAAGATTGAGGATTGGGGACTGAGAGTTGATGGTTGAGTGTTGAGAATTGATGTTTGTGGATAGAGATATGAAGATTGCAGATTGAGCATTGCGTATGGAAAGCTCTGAACTGAGGATATTCTAGTGAGGATTGAGGATTGACAACTGATTGTTGGGGACTGAGGGCTGAAGATTGAGGATTCAGGATTGAGGATTCAGGACTGTGGTTTGAGGACTGAGGATTGAGGATTGAGGATTGGGGATTGAGGATTGAGGATCGAGGATTGAAGATTGAAGATTGGGTATTGAGGATTGAACATTGAGGATTGTGGATTGATGATAGAGGATTGAGGATTGAAGATTGAGGATTGGGTATTGAGGATTGAAGAATGAGCATTGAGGATTGAGGACTGAGTATTGAAGATTGAGGATTGATGATTGAGGATTGAGGATTGAGGATGGAGGATTGAGTATTGGGGATTGCGGATTGAACATTGAGGATTGAGGATTGAGGATTGAGGACTGAAGATTGAATATTGATGATAGAAGATTGATGATTGAGGATTGAGGGTTGTGGATTGAGGACGAGGACTGAGGGTTGAGTATTGATGTCTGAGGTCTGCGGATTGAGGATTGAGGATTGAGAATTGAGGATTGAGGATTGGGTATTGAGGATTGAAGAATGAGGATTGAGGATTGAGGATTGAGGATTGAGGATTGAAGATTGAGTATTGAGGATTGAAGATTGAGGTTTGAGGACTGAGGATTGAGGATTGAGGATTGAGGATTGAGGATTCAGGATTGAAGATTGAGTATTGAGGATTGAATGTTGAGGATTGTGGATTGAGGATTGTGGATTGGGCATCGAAAATTGTGGATTGGGCATTGAGGATTGACGATTGAGGATTGTGTATTGAGGATTGAGAATTGAGGATTGAGGATTGAATATTGAGTATTGAGGATTGAAGATTGAGAATTGAGGATTGAGGATTGAGGATTGAAGATGAGGGCTGAGGGTTGAGGATTGAGGTTTGAGGACTGAGGATTGAGGATTGAGGATTGAGAGTTGAGGATTGAGGATTGAGGATTGAAGATTGAGGATTGGGTATTGAGGATTGAAGAAAGAGCATTGAGGACTGAGGATTGAGCATTGAGGATTGAAGATTGTGGATTAAGGATTGAGGTTTGAGAATTGAGGATTGAGTATTGGGGATTGCGGATTGAACATTGAGGATTGAGGAATGAGGATTGAGGACTGAAGATTGAATATTGATGATTGAAGATTGATGATTGAGGATTGAGCGTTGCGGATTGAGGACGAGGACTGAGGGATGAGTATTGATGTCTGAGGTCTGAGGATTGAGGATTGAGGATTGAGAATTGAGGATTGAGGATTGAGTATTGAAGATTGAGGATTGGGTATTGAGGATTGAAGTATGAGGATTGTGGATTTAGGATTGAGGATTGAAGATTGAGTATTGAGAATTGAGGATTGAGGATTGAGGATTGAAGATTGAGGATAGGGTATTGAGGATTGAAGAATGAGGATTGAGGATGGGCGATTGAGGGTTGAGTATTGAAGATTGAGTATTCAGGATTGGAGATTGACGATTGAGGATTGAGGACTGAGGATCGAGGATTGAGGATTGAGGATTGAAGATTGAGTATTGAGGATTGAAGATTGAGGATTGAGGATTGAGGATTGAGGATTGAGAGTTGAGGATTGAGGATTGAGGATTGAAGATTGAGGATTGGGTATTGAGGATTGAAGATTGAGTATTGAGGATTGAAGATTGTGGATTGAGGATTGAGGATTGAGGATTGAGGATTGAAGATTGAGGATTGGGGACTGAGTGTTGAGGGCTGAGTGATGAGAATTGATGTTTGTGGATAGAGATTTGAAGATTGCAGATTGAGTATTGCGTATGGAATACTCTGAACTGAGGATATTCTATTGAGGATTGAGGATTGAGGATTGACAACTGATTGTTGAGGACTGAGGGCTGAAGATTGAGGATTCAGGATTGAGGATCCAGGATTGAGGTTTGAGGACTGAGGATTGAGGATTGATGATTGAGGATTGAGGATTGAGGATCGAGGATTGAGGATGAGGGCTGAGGGTTGAGGATTGAGGTTTGAGCATTGAGGACTGAGGATTGAAGGTTGATGATTGAGTATTGAGGATTGAAGATTGAGGATTGAGGATTGAGGATTGAGGATAGAGGATTGAGAATTGAGGATTGAGGATTGAGGATTGAAGATTGAGGATTGGGTATTGAGGATTGAAGAATGAGGACTGAGGATTGAGGATTGAGGATTGAGGATTGAAGATTGTGGATTGAGGATTGAGGTTTGAGGATTGAAGATTGAGTATTGAAGATTGAAGATTGAGGATTGAGGACTGAGGATTGAGGATTGAGGACGAGGACTGAGGGTTGAGTATTGATGTTTGAGGTCTGAGGATTGAGGATAGACGATTGAGAATTGAGGATTGAGGATTGAGGATTGAAGATTGAGGATTGGGTATTGAGGACTGAAGAATGAGGACTGAGGATTGAGGATTGAGGATTGAGGATCGAAGATTGAGTATTGAGGATTGAAGATTGAGGATTGAGGATTGAGTATTGAGGATTGAGGATTGAGGATTGAGGATTGAGGACCGAGGATTGAGGATTGAAGATTGAGGATTGAGGATTGAGGATTAAAGGTTGAGCATTGAGGATTGAAGGTTGAGGATTGATGATTGAGGATTGAGGATTGAGGATTGAGGATTGAGTATTGAAGATTGAGGATTGATGATAGAGGATTGAGGATTGAGGATTGAGGACTGAGTATTGGGGATTGAGGATTGAAGATTGAGGTTTGAGGATTGAGTATTGAGGATTGAGGATTGAGGATTGAGGATTGAGGATCGAGGATTGAAGATTGAATATTGGGTATTGAGGATTGAAGAATGAGCATTGAGGATTGAGGATCGAGGATTGAAGATTGAAGATTGGGTATTGAGGATTGAACATTGAGGACTGAGGATTGAGGATTGAGGATTGACGATTGAGGATTGAAGATTGAATATTGATGATTGAAGGTTGAGGATTGAGGATTGAGGGTTTTGGATTCAGGACGAGGACTGAGGGTTGTGGATTCAGGACGAGGACTGAGGGTTGAGTATTGATGTTTGAGGTCTGAGGATTGAGGATAGAGGATTGAGAATTGAGGATTGAGGATTGAGGATTGAGGGTTGCGGATTGGGGACCAGGACTGAGGGTTGAATATTGATGTTTGAGGTCTGAGGATTGAGGATTGAGGATTGCGAATTGAGGATTGAGGATTGAGGATTGAAGATTGATGATTGGGTATTGAGGATTGAAGAATGAGGATTGAGGATTGAGGATTGAGGCCTGAGGATTGAGAATTGAGAACTGAGGATGAGGACTGAGGGCTGAGGGCTGATGTTTGAGGAATGAGGACTGACGATTGAGGATTGAGGATTGAAGATTGAGTATTGAGGATTGAAGATTGTGGATTGAGGATTGAGGATTGAGGATTGAGGATTGAAGATTGAGGATTGGGGACTGAGTGTTGAGGGCTGAGTGATGAGAATTGATGTTTGTGGATAGAGATTTGAAGATTGCAGATTGAGTATTGCGTATGGAAAACTCTGAACTGAGGATATTCTATTGAGGATTGAGGATTGAGGATTGACAACTGATTGTTGAGGACTGAGGGCTGAAGATTGAGGATTCAGGATTGAGGATCCAGGATTGAGGTTTGAGGACTGAGGATTGAGGATTGATGATTGAGGATTGAGGATTGAGGATCGAGGACTGAGGATGAGGGCTGAGGGTTGAGGATTGAGGTTTGAGCATTGAGGACTGAGGATTGAAGGTTGATGATTGAGTATTGAGGATTGAAGATTGAGGATTGAGGATTGAGGATTGAGGATAGAGGATTGAGAATTGAGGATTGAGGATTGAGGATTGAAGATTGAGGATTGGGTATTGAGGATTGAAGAATGAGGACTGAGGATTGAGGATTGAGGATTGAGGATTGAAGATTGTGGATTGAGGATTGAGGTTTGAGGATTGAAGATTGAGTATTGAGGATTGAAGATTGAGGATTGAGGACTGAGGATTGAGGATTGAGGACGAGGACTGAGGGTTGAGTATTGATGTTTGAGGTCTGAGGATTGAGGATAGACGATTGAGAATTGAGGATTGAGGATTGAGGATTGAAGATTGAGGATTGGGTATTGAGGACTGAAGAATGAGGACTGAGGATTGAGGATTGAGGATTGAGGATCGAAGATTGAGTATTGAGGATTGAAGATTGAGGATTGAGGATTGAGTATTGAGGATTGAGGATTGAGGATTGAGGATTGAGGATCGAGGATTGAGGATTGAAGATTGAGGATTGAGGATTGAGGATTAAAGGTTGAGCATTGAGGATTGAAGGTTGAGGATTGATGATTGAGGATTGAGGATTGAGGATTGAGGATTGAGTATTGAAGATTGAGGATTGATGATTGAGGATTGAGGATTGAGGATTGAGGACTGAGTATTGGGGATTGAGGATTGAAGATTGAGGTTTGAGGATTGAGTATTGAGGATTGAGGATTGAGGATTGAGGATTGAGGATCGAGGATTGAAGATTGAGTATTGGGTATTGAGGATTGAAGAATGAGCATTGAGGATTGAGGATGGAGGATTGAGGATTGAAGATTGAGGATTGAGGATTGAGGCTTGAGGATTGAAGATTGAGTATTGAGGATCGAAGGTTGAGGATTGAGGATTGTGGATTGAGGATTGAGGATTGACGATTGAAGATTGAGGATTGGGGACTGAGAGTTGATGGTTGAGTGATGAGAATTGATGTTTGTGGATAGAGATATGAGGATTGCAGATTGTGTATTGCGTATGGAAAACTCTGAACTGAGGTTATTCTAGTGAGGATTGAGGATTGACAACCGGTTGTTGAGGACTGAGGGCTGAAGATTGAGGATTCAGGATTGAGGATTCAGGACTGTGGTTTGAGGACTGAGGATTGAGGATTGAGGGTTGGGGATTGAGGATTGAGGATCGAGGATTGAAGATTGAAGATTGGGTATTGAGGATTGAAAATTGAAGACTGAGGATTGAGGATTGAGGATTGACGATTGAGGATTGAAGATTGAATATTGATGATTGAAGGTTGAGGATTGAGGACTGAGGGTTTTGGATTCAGGACGAGGACTGAGGGTTGTGGATTCAGGACGAGGACTGAGGGTTGAGTATTGATGTTTGAGGTCTGAGGATTGAGGATAGAGGATTGAGAATTGAGGATTGAGGATTGAGGATTGAGTATTGAGGATTGAAGATTGAGGATTGAGGATTGAGGATTGAGGATTGAGGATTGAGGATTGAGGATTGAGGATTGAGGATTGAGAATTCAAGATTGAGGATTGGGGACTGAGTGTTGAGGGTTGAGTGATGAGGATTGATGTCTGTGGATAGAGATTTGAAGATTGCAGATTGAGTATTGTGTATTGAAACCTGTGAATTGAGGATATTCTATTGAGGATTGATGATTGACAACTGATTGTTGAGGACTGAGGGCTGAAGAGTGAGGATTCAGGGTTGAGGATTCAGAATTGAGGTTTGAGGACTCAGAACTGAGGAATGAGTATTGGGGATTGAGGATTGAGGATTGAAGATTGAGTATTGATGATTGAAGATCGAGGATTGAGGATTGAGGGTTGAGGATTGAGGACGAGGACTGACAGTTGAGGATTGTGGATTGAGGATTGAGGGTTGACGATTGAGAATTGTGGATGAGGACTGAGGTTTGAGGATTGATGACTGAGGATTGAGGATTGAGGATTGATGATTGCGGATTGAGGATTGAAGATTGAGAATTGAGGATTGAGTATTGAGTATTGAATATTGAGTATTGAGGATTGAAGATTGAGGATTGAGCATTGAGGGTTGAGGATTGAGGATTGAGGATTGAGAATTGAGCATAGAGGATTGAAGATTGAACATTGAGGACTGAGTGTTCATGGTTGAGTGATGAGAATTGATGTTTGTGGATAGAGATTTGAAGATTGCAGATTGAGTATTGAGTATTGAAAACTGTGAATTGGGGATATTCTATAGAGGATTGAGTATTGACAACTGATTGTTGAGGTTTGAGGGCTGAAGATTGAGGATTCAGGATTGAGGATTCAGAACTGAAGTTTGAGGACTGAGGATTGAGGATTGAAGATTGAGTATTGAGGATTAAAGATTGAGGATTGAGGTTGAGGATTGAGGATAGAGGATGAGGGCTGAGGGTTGAGGATTGAGGTTTGAGGACTGAGGTCTGAGGATTGAGTATAGAGAATTGAGGATTGAGGATTGAGGATTGAAGATTGAGATTTGGGTATTAAGGATTGAAGAATGAGGATTGAGGATTGAGAATTCAGGATTGAGGATTGAAGATTGAGGATTGAGGATTGAGGACTGAAGATTGAGGATTGGGTACTGAGGATTGAGGATTGAGGATTGAGGATTGAGGATTGAGGATTGAGGATTGAGGATTGAAGATTGATTATTGAGGATTGAAGATTGAGGTTTGAGGATTGAGGATTGCGGATTGACGATTGCGGATTGAGGATTGAGGGTTGAAGGTTGAGTGTTGAGGATTGAAGGTTGAGGATTGACGATTGAGGATTGATGATTGAGGATGATGGCTGAGGTTTGAGGTTTGAGGTTTGAGTATTGAATCCTGAGAATTCAGGATGTTCTATTGAGTATTGAGAATTGAGGATTGATGCTTTAGTATTGAGGATTCAGGATTGAGGATTGAGGATTGAGTATTGAAGATTGGGGATTGATGATTGAGGATTTAGGATTGAGGATTGAGGATTGAGGATTGAGGATTGAGGTTTGAGGAGTGAGGATTGAGGATTGAGGATTGAGGATTGAGGTCGAGGACTGACGGTTGAGGATTGTGGCTTGAGGATTGAGGATTGAGAATTGAGGCTGAGGACTGAGGTTTGAGGATGAGGGCTGAGTGTTGATGATTGGGTATTGAGGATTGAAGAATGAGGATTGAGGATTGAGGATTGAGGATTGAGGATTGAGGATTGAGGATTGAAGATTGATTATTGAGGATTGAAGATTGTGGTTTGAGGACAGAGGATTGAGGCTTGAGGATTGAGGATTGAGGATTGAAGATTGAGGATTGAGGATTGAGGATTTAAGATTGAGGATTGGGTATTGAGAATTGAACATTGAGGATAGAGGATTGAGAATTGAGGATTGAGGACTGAAGATTGAATATTGATGATTGAAGATTGAGGATTGAGGATTGAGGGTTGTGGATTGGGGACCAGGTCTGAGGGTTGAATATTGACGTTTGAGGACTGAGGATTGAGGATTGAGGATTGAGGATTGAGGATTGAGGATTGAGGATTGAAGATTGAGGATTGGGTATTGAGGATTGAAGAATGAGGATTGAGGATTGAGGATTGAGGCCTGAGGATTGAGAATTGAGAACTGAGGATGAGGACTGAGGGCTGAGGGTTGAGGTTTGAGGAATGAGGATTGGGGGTTGAGGATTGAGGATTGAGGATTGATGATTGGGTATTGAGGATTGAAGAATGAGGATTGAGGATTGAGGATCGAGGTTTGAGGTACGAGGATTGAGGATTGAGGAATGAGGACTGAGGATTGACGATTGAGTATCGAGGACTGAGGATTGACCATTGAGTATTGAAGATTGAGGATTGATGACTGAGGATTGAGGTATGATGATTGCGGATTGAGTATTGAAAATTGTGTGTTGAGGATTGAATATTGAGGATTGAGGATTGAGGATAGAGGATTGAAGATTGAGTATTGAGGATTCAAGATTGAGGATTGAGGATTGACGATTGAGGATTGAGGATTGAGGTTTGAGGATTGACGATGAGGGCTGAGGGTTGAGGATTGAGGTTTGAGGTCTGAGGGCTGAGGATTGAGGATTGAGAATTGAGGATTGATTTTTGAGGATTGAAGATTGAGGATTGGGTTATGAGGATTGAAGAATGAGGAATGAGGATTGAGGATTGAGGATTGGGGACTGAGGATTGCGGATTGAGGATTGAGGATTGAGGATTGAAGATCGAGTATTGAGGATTGAAGATTGAGAGTTGAGGATTGAAGGTTGATGATTGAGGATTGTGGATTGAGGATTGAGGATTGAACATTGAGGACTGAGTGTTGAGGGTTGAGTGATGAGAATTGGTGTTTGTGGATAGAGATTTAAAGATTGCAGATTGAGTATTGAGTATTGAAAACTGTGAATTGATGATATTCTATTGAGGATTGAGAATTGACAACTGATTGTTGAGGACTGAGGACTGAAGATTGAGGATTCAGGATTGAGGATCCAGGATTGATGTTTGATGAGTGAGGATTGAGGATTGAGGACTGAGGATTGAGGATTGAGGATTGAGTATTTTGGATTGAGGATTGAGGATTGAAGATTGCGGATTGGGTATTGCGGATTGACCATTGAGGATTGGGGATTGAGGATTGAGGACTGAAGATTGAATATTGATGATTGAAGATTGATGATTGAGGATTGAGGGTTGTGGATTGAGGACGAGGACTGAGGGTTGAGTATTGATGTCTGAGGTCTGAGGATTGAGGATTGAGGATTGAGAATTGAGGATTGAGGATTGAGGATTGAAGATTGAGGATTGGGTATTGAGGATTGAAGAATGAGGATTGAGGATTGAGGATCGAGGTTTGAGGTACGAGGATTGAGGATTGAGGATGAGGACTGAGGATTGACGATTGAGTATTGAGGACTGAGGATTGACCATTGAGTATTGAAGATTGAGGATTGATGACTGAGGATTGAGGATTGAGGTATGATGATTGCGGATTGAGTATTGAAAATTGTGTGTTGAGGATTGAATATTGAGGATTGAGGATTGAGGATAGAGGATTGAAGATTGAGTATTGAGGATTGATGATTGAGGATTGAGGATTGAAAATTGAGGATTGGGTATTGCGGATTGAACATTGAGGATTGAGGATTGAGGATTGAGGGCTGAAGATTGAATATTGATGATTGAAGATTGATGATTGAGGATTGAGGATTGAGAGTTGATGGTTGAGTGTTGAGAATTGATGTTTGTGGATAGAGATATGAAGATTGCAGATTCAGCATTGCGTATGGAAAGCTCTGAACTGAGGATATTCTAGTGAGGATTGAGGATTGACAACTGATTGTTGAGGACTGAGGGCTGAAGATTGAGGATTCAGGATTGAGGATTCAGGACTGTGGTTTGAGGACTGAGGATTGAGGATTGAGGATTGGGGATTGAGGATTGAGGATCGAGGATTGAAGATTGAAGATTGGGTATTGAGGATTGAACATTGAGGATTGTGGATTGAGGATAGAGGATTGAGGATTGAAGATTGAGGATTGGGTATTGAGGATTGAAGAATGAGCATTGAGGATTGAGGACTGAGTATTGAAGATTGAGGATTGATGATTGAGGATTGAGGATTGAGGATTGAGGATTGAGTATTGGGGATTGCGGATTGAACATTGAGGATTGAGGATTGAGGATTGAGGACTGAAGATTGAATATTGATGATAGAAGATTGATGATTGAGGATTGAGGGTTGTGGATTGAGGACGAGGACTGAGGGTTGAGTATTGATGTCTGAGGTCTGCGGATTGAGGATTGAGGATTGAGAATTGAGGATTGAGGATTGAGTATTGAAGATTGAGGATTGGGTATTGAGGATTGAAGAATGAGGATTGAGGATTGAGGATTGAGGATTGAGGATTGAAGATTGAGTATTGAGGATTCAAGATTGAGGTTTGAGGACTGAGGATTGAGGATTGAGGATTGAGGATTGAGGATTCAGGATTGAAGATCGAGTATTGAGGATTGAATGTTGAGGATTGTGGATTGAGGATTGTGGATTGGGCATCGAAAATTGAGGATTGGGCATTGAGGATTGACGATTGAGGATTGAGTATTGAGGATTGAGAATTGAGGATTGAGGATTGAATATTGAGTATTGAGGATTGAAGATTGAGAATTGAGGATTGAGGATTGAGGATTGAAGATGAGGGCTGAGGGTTGAGGATTGAGGTTTGAGGACTGAGGATTGAGGATTGAGGATTGAGAGTTGAGGATTGAGCATTGAGGACTGAAGATTGAATATTGATGATTGAAGATTGATGATTGAGGATTGAGGGTTGTGGATTGAGGACGAGGACTGAGGGTTGAGTATTGATGTCTGAGGTCTGAGGATTGAGGATTGAGGATTGAGAATTGAGGATTGAGGATTGAGGATTGAAGATTGAGGATTGGGTATTGAGGATTGAAGAATGAGGATTGAGGATTGAGGATCGAGGTTTGAGGTACGAGGATTGAGGATTGAGGATGAGGACTGAGGATTGACGATTGAGTATTGAGGACTGAGGATTGACCATTGAGTATTGAAGATTGAGGATTGATGACTGAGGATTGAGGATTGAGGTATGATGATTGCGGATTGAGTATTGAAAATTGTGTGTTGAGGATTGAATATTGAGGATTGAGGATTGAGGATAGAGGATTGAAGATTGAGTATTGAGGATTGATGATTGAGGCTTGAGGATTGAAAATTGAGGATTGGGTATTGCGGATTGAACATTGAGGATTGAGGATTGAGGATTGAGGACTGAAGATTGAGTATTGATGATTGAAGATTGATGATTGAGGATTGAGGATTGAGGATTGACGATTGAAGATTGAGGATTGGGGACTGAGAGTTGATGGTTGAGTGTTGAGAATTGATGTTTGTGGATAGAGATATGAAGATTGCAGATTGAGCATTGCGTATGGAAAGCTCTGAACTGAGGATATTCTAGTGAGGATTGAGGATTGACAACTGATTGTTGGGGACTGAGGGCTGAAGATTGAGGATTCAGGATTGAGGATTCAGGACTGAGGTTTGAGGACTGAGGATTGAGGATTGAGGATTGGGGATTGAGGATTGAGGATCGAGGATTGAAGATTGAAGATTGGGTATTGAGGATTGAACATTGAGGATTGTGGATTGATGATAGAGGATTGAGGATTGAAGATTGAGGATTGGGTATTGAGGATTGAAGAATGAGCATTGAGGATTGAGGACTGAGTATTGAAGATTGAGGATTGATGATTGAGGATTGAGGATTGAGGATGGAGGATTGAGTATTGGGGATTGCGGATTGAACATTGAGGATTGAGGATTGAGGATTGAGGACTGAAGATTGAATATTGATGATAGAAGATTGATGATTGAGGATTGAGGGTTGTGGATTGAGGACGAGGACTGAGGGTTGAGTATTGATGTCTGAGGTCTGCGGATTGAGGATTGAGGATTGAGAATTGAGGATTGAGGATTGGGTATTGAGGATTGAAGAATGAGGATTGAGGATTGAGGATTGAGGATTGAGGATTGAAGATTGAGTATTGAGGATTGAAGATTGAGGTTTGAGGACTGAGGATTGAGGATTGAGGATTGAGGATTGAGGATTCAGGATTGAAGATTGAGTATTGAGGATTGAATGTTGAGGATTGTGGATTGAGGATTGTGGATTGGGCATCGAAAATTGTGGATTGGGCATTGAGGATTGACGATTGAGGATTGAGTATTGAGGATTGAGAATTGAGGATTGAGGATTGAATATTGAGTATTGAGGATTGAAGATTGAGAATTGAGGATTGAGGATTGAGGATTGAAGATGAGGGCTGAGGGTTGAGGATTGAGGTTTGAGGACTGAGGATTGAGGATTGAGGATTGAGAGTTGAGGATTGAGGATTGAGGATTGAAGATTGAGGATTGGGTATTGAGGATTGAAGAAAGAGCATTGAGGACTGAGGATTGAGCATTGAGGATTGAAGATTGTGGATTAAGGATTGAGGTTTGAGAATTGAGGATTGATTATTGGGGATTGCGGATTGAACATTGAGGATTGAGGATTGAGGATTGAGGACTGAAGATTGAATATTGATGATTGAAGATTGATGATTGAGGATTGAGCGTTGTGGATTGAGGACGAGGACTGAGGGATGAGTATTGATGTCTGAGGTCTGAGGATTGAGGATTGAGGATTGAGAATTGAGGATTGAGGATTGAGTATTGAAGATTGAGGATTGGGTATTGAGGATTGAAGTATGAGGATTGTGGATTTAGGATTGAGGATTGAGGATTGAAGATTGAGTACTGAGGATTGAAGATTGAGGATTGAGGACTGAGGATTGTGGATTGAGGATTGAGGATTGAGGATTGGGGATAGAAGATTGAGTATTGAGGATTGAAGATTGAGGATTGTGGATTGTGGATTGAGGATTGAGGATTGAGGATTGAGGATTGGGGATTGAGGATTGACGATTGAGGATTGAGAATTGAGGATTGAGAATTGAGGATTGAGGATTGAAGATTGAGTATTGAGGAATGAACGCTGAGGATTGAGGATTGATAATTGAGGATTGAGGATTGAGGATTGAAGATTGAATATTGAGGATTGATGATTGAGGATTGAGGATTGAGGAATGAGGGTTGAGTATTGGGGATTGAGGATTGAAGATTGAGGATTGAGGATTGAGGATTAATGACTGAGTATTGAGGATTGAAGATTGAGAATTGAGGATTGAGGGTTGAACATTGAGGACTGAGTGTTGAGGGCTGAGTGATGTGAATTGATGTTTGTGGATAGAGATTTGAAGATTGCAGATTGAGTATTGAGTATTGAAACCTGTGAATTGAGGATATTCTATTGAGGATTGAGGATTGACAACTGATTGTTGAGGACTGAGGGCTGAAGATTGAGGATTCAGGATTGAGGATTCAGAATTGAGGTTTGAGGACTGAGGATTGAGGATTGAAGATTGAGTATTGAGGATTGAAGATTGTGGATTGAGGATTGAGGATTGAGGATTGAGGATTGAAGATTGAGGATTGGGGACTGAGTGTTGAGGGCTGAGTGATGAGAATTGATGTTTGTGGATAGAGATTTGAAGATTGCAGATTGAGTATTGCGTATGGAAAACTCTGAACTGAGGATATTCTATTGAGGATTGAGGATTGAGGATTGACAACTGATTGTTGAGGACTGAGGGCTGAAGATTGAGGATTCAGGATTGAGGATCCAGGATTGAGGTTTGAGGACTGAGGATAGAGGATTGATGATTGAGGATTGAGGATTGAGGATCGAGGATTGAGGATTGAGGATTGAAGATTGTGGATTGAGGATTGAGGTTTGAGGATTGAAGATTGAGTATTGAGGATTGAAGATTGAGGATTGAGGACTGAGGATTGAGGATTGAGGATTGACGATTGAAGATTGAGGATTGGGTACTGAGAGTTGATGGTTGAGTGATGAGAATTGATGTTTGTGGATAGATATATGAAGATTGCAGATTGAGTATTGCGTATGGAAAACTCTGAATTGAGGATATTCTAGTGAGGATTGAGGATTGACAACTGATTGTTGAGGACTGAGGGCTGAAGATTGAGGATTCAGGATTGAGGATTCAGGACTGTGGTTTGAGGACAGAGGATTGAGGATTGAGGATTGGGGATTGAGGATTGAGGATTGAGGATTGAGGATTGAGGATTGAGGACTGAGTATTGAAGATTGAGGATTGATTATTGAGGATTGTGTATTGAGGATTGGGGATTGAGTATTGGGGATTGCGGGTTGAACATTGAGGATTGAGGATTGAGGATTGAGGACTGAAGATTGAATATTGATGATTGAAGATTGATGATTGAGGATTGAGAGTTGTGGATTGAGGACGAGGACTGAGGGTTGAGTATTGATGTCTGTGGTCTGAGGATTGAGGATTGAGGATTGAGAATTGAGCATTGAGGATTGAGTATTGAAGATTGAGGATTGGGTATTGAGGATTGAAGAATGAGGATTGAGAATTGAGCATTGAGGATTGAGTATTGAAGATTGAGGATTGGGTATTGAGGATTGAAGAATGAGGATTGAGGATTGAGGATTGAGGATTGAGGATTGAAGACTGAGTATTGAGGATTGAAGATTGAGGATTGAGGACTGAGGATTGAGGATTGAGGATTGAGGATTGAGGATTGGGCATTGAGGATTGACGATTGAGGATTGAGTATTGAGGATTGAGAATTGAGGATTGAGGATTGAATATCGAGTATTGAGGATTGAAGATTGAGAATTGAGGATTGAGGGTTGAGGATTGAAGATGAGGGCTGAGGGTTGAGGATTGAGGTTTGAGGACTGAGGATTGAGGATTGAGGATTGAGAGTTGAGGATTGAGGATTGAGGATTGAAGATTGAGGATTGGGTATTGAGGATTGAAGAATGAGCATTGAGGACTGAAGATTGAGGATTGAGTATTGAGGATCGAGGATTGAGAATGAGGGCTGAGGGCTGAGGATTGAGGTTCGAGGATTGAGGACTGAGGATTGAGGATTGATGACTGAGTATTGAGGATTGAAGATTGAGGATTGAGGATTGAGTATTGAGGATTGAGGATTGCGGATTGAGGATTGAAAATTGAGGACTGAGGTGTGAGTGTTGAGGGTTGAGTGATGAGTATTGGTGATTGTGGATAGAGATTTAAAGATTGCAGATTGAGTATTGAGTATTGAAAACTGCGAATTGATGATACTCTATTGAGGATTGAGAATTGACAACTGATTGTTGAGGACTGAGGTCTGAAGATTGAGGATTCAGGATTGGGGATCCAGGATTGAGGTTTGAGGACTGAGGATTGAGGATAGAGGATTGAGGATTGAGGATTGAGGATTGAGCATTGAGGATTGAGGATTGAAAATTGAGGATTGGGTATTGCGGATTGAACATTGAGGATTGAGGATTGAGGATTGACGACTGAAGATTGAATATTGATGATTGAAGATTGATGATCGAGGATTGAGGGTTGTGGATTGAGGACGAGGACTGAGGGTTGAGTATTGATGTCTGAGGTCTGAGGATTGAGGATTGAGGATTGAGAATTGAGGATTGAGGATTGAGGATTGAAGATTGAGGATTGGGTATTGAGGATTGAAGAATGAGCATTGAGGATTGAGGATTGAGGATTGAGGATTGAAGATTGTGGATTGAGGATTGAGATTTGAGGATCGAAGTTTGTGTATTGAGGATTCAAGATTGAGGATTGAGGATTGAGGATTGAGGATTGAGGATTGACGATTGAAGATTGAGGATTGGGGACTGAGAGTTGATGGTTGAGTGTTGAGAATTGATGTTTGTGGATAGAGATATGAAGATTGCAGATTGAGTATTGCGTATGGAAAACTCTGAACTGAGGATATTCTAGTGAGGATTGAGGATTGACAACTGATTGTTGAGGACTCAGGGCTGAAGATTGAGGATTCAGGATTGAGGATCCAGGACTGTGGTTTGAGGACTGAGGATTGAGGATTGAGGATTGGGGATTGAGGATTGAGGATCGAGGATTGAATATTGAAGATTGGGTATTGAGGATTGAACATTGAGGATTGTGGATTGAGGATAGAGGATTGAGGATTGAAGATTGAGGATTGGGTATTGAGGATTGAAGATTGAGAATTGAGGATTGAGGATTGAGGATTGAAGATGAGGGCTGAGGGTTGAGGATTGAGGTTTGAGGACTGAGGATTGAGGATTGAGGATTGAGAGTTGAGGATTGAGGATTTATGACTGAAGATTGAGGATTGGGTATTGAGGATTGAAGAATGAGCATTGAGGACTGAGGATTGAGCATTGAGGATTGAAGATTGAGGATTGAGGATTGAGGTTTGAGAATTGAGGATTGAGTATTGGGGATTGCGGATTGAACATTGAGGATTGAGGATTGAGGATTGAGGACTGAATATTGAATATTGATGATTGATGATTGATGATTGAGGATTGAGCGTTGTGGATTGAGGACGAGGACTGAGGGTTGAGTATTGATGTCTGAGGTCTGAGGATTGAGGATTGAGGATTGAGAATTGAGGATTGAGGATTGAGTATTGAAGATTGAGGATTGGGTATTGAGGATTGAAGTATGTGGATTGTGGATTGAGGATTGAGGATTGAGGATTGAAGATTGAGTACTGAGGATTGAAGATTGAGGATTGAGGACTGAGGATTGAGGATTGAGGATTGAGGATTGAGGATTGGGGATTGAAGATTGAGTATTGATGACAGAGGATAGAGGATTGAGGATTGAGGACTGAGGATTGAGGATTGAGGATTGAAGATTGAATAGTGATGATTGAAGATTGAGGATTGAGGATTGAGTGTTGTGGACTGAGGACGAGGACTGAGGGTTGAGTATTGATGGTTGAGGTCTGAGGACTGAGGATTGAGGATTGAGAATAGAGGATTGTTGATGGAGGATTGAAGATTGAGGATTTGGTGATGAGGATTGAAGAATGAGGATTGAGGATTGAAGGTTGAGTATTGAGGATTGAAGATTGAGGATTGAGGATTGACAATTGAGGATTGAGGATTGAGGTTTGAGGTTTGACGATGAGGGCTGAGTGTTGAGGATTGAGGTTTGAGGTCTGAGGACTGAGGATTGAGGATTGAGAATTGCGGATTGAGGATTGAGGATTGATGATTGAGGATTGGGTATTGAGGATTGAAGAATTAGGATTGTGGATTGAGGATTGAGGAATGGGGACTGAGGATTGAGGATTGAGGATTGAGGATTGAGGATTGAAGATTCAGTATTGAGGATTGAAGATTGAGAGTTGAGGATTGAGGATTGAACATTGAGGACTGAGTGCTGATGGTTGAGTGATGAGAATTGATGTTTGTGGATAGAGATTTGAAGATTGCGGATTGCGTATTGAGTATTGTAAACTGTGAATTGAGGATCCTCTATTGAGGATTGAGGATAGACAAGTGATTGTTGAGGTCTGAGGGCTGAAGATTGAGGATTCAGGATTGAGGATTCAGAATTGCGGTTTGAGGACTGAGGTCTGAGGATTGAGGATAGACGATTGAGAATTGAGGATTGAGGATTGAGGATTGAAGATTGAGGATTGGGTATTGAGGACTGAAGAATGAGGACTGAGGATTGAGGATTGAGGATTGAGGATCGAAGATTGAGTATTGAGGATTGAAGATTGAGGATTGAGGATTGAGTATTGAGGATTGAGGATTGAGGATTGAGGATTGAGGACCGAGGATTGAGGATTGAAGATTGAGGATTGAGGATTGAGGATTAAAGGTTGAGCATTGAGGATTGAAGGTTGAGGATTGATGATTGAGGATTGAGGATTGAAGATTGAGTATTGAGGATTGAAGATTGAGGATTGAGGATTGAGGATTGAGGATTGAGAGTTGAGGATTGAGGATTGAAGATTGAGTATTGAGGATTGAAGATTGTGGATTGAGGATTGAGGATTGAGGATTGAGGATTGAAGATTGAGGATTGGGGACTGAGTGTTGAGGGCTGAGTGATGAGAATTGATGTTTGTGGATAGAGATTTGAAGATTGCAGATTGAGTATTGCGTATGGAAAACTCTGAACTGAGGATATTCTATTGAGGATTGAGGATTGAGGATTGACAACTGATTGTTGAGGACTGAGGGCTGAAGATTGAGGATTCAGGATTGAGGATCCAGGATTGAGGTTTGAGGACTGAGGATTGAGGATTGATGATTGAGGATTGAGGATTGAGGATCGAGGATTGAGGATGAGGGCTGAGGGTTGAGGATTGAGGTTTGAGCATTGAGGACTGAGGATTGAAGGTTGATGATTGAGTATTGAGGATTGAAGATTGAGGATTGAGGATTGAGGATTGAGGATAGAGGATTGAGAATTGAGGATTGAGGATTGAGGATTGAAGATTGAGGATTGGGTATTGAGGATTGAAGAATGAGGACTGAGGATTGAGGATTGAGGATTGAGGATTGAAGATTGTGGATTGAGGATTGAGGTTTGAGGATTGAAGATTGAGTATTGAAGATTGAAGATTGAGGATTGAGGACTGAGGATTGAGGATTGAGGACGAGGACTGAGGGTTGAGTATTGATGTTTGAGGTCTGAGGATTGAGGATAGACGATTGAGAATTGAGGATTGAGGATTGAGGATTGAAGATTGAGGATTGGGTATTGAGGACTGAAGAATGAGGACTGAGGATTGAGGATTGAGGATTGAGGATCGAAGATTGAGTATTGAGGATTGAAGATTGAGGATTGAGGATTGAGTATTGAGGATTGAGGATTGAGGATTGAGGATTGAGGACCGAGGATTGAGGATTGAAGATTGAGGATTGAGGATTGAGGATTAAAGGTTGAGCATTGAGGATTGAAGGTTGAGGATTGATGATTGAGGATTGAGGATTGAGGATTGAGGATTGAGTATTGAAGATTGAGGATTGATGATTGAGGATTGAGGATTGAGGATTGAGGACTGAGTATTGGGGATTGAGGATTGAAGATTGAGGTTTGAGGATTGAGTATTGAGGATTGAGGATTGAGGATTGAGGATTGAGGATCGAGGATTGAAGATTGAATATTGGGTATTGAGGATTGAAGAATGAGCATTGAGGATTGAGGATCGAGGATTGAAGATTGAAGATTGGGTATTGAGGATTGAACATTGAGGACTGAGGATTGAGGATTGAGGATTGACGATTGAGGATTGAAGATTGAATATTGATGATTGAAGGTTGAGGATTGAGGATTGAGGGTTTTGGATTCAGGACGAGGACTGAGGGTTGTGGATTCAGGACGAGGACTGAGGGTTGAGTATTGATGTTTGAGGTCTGAGGATTGAGGATAGAGGATTGAGAATTGAGGATTGAGGATTGAGGATTGAGGGTTGCGGATTGGGGACCAGGACTGAGGGTTGAATATTGATGTTTGAGGTCTGAGGATTGAGGATTGAGGATTGCGAATTGAGGATTGAGGATTGAGGATTGAAGATTGATGATTGGGTATTGAGGATTGAAGAATGAGGACTGAGGATTGAGGATTGAGGATTGAGGATTGAAGATTGTGGATTGAGGATTGAGGTTTGAGGATTGAAGATTGAGTATTGAGGATTGAAGATTGAGGATTGAGGACTGAGGATTGAGGATTGAGGACGAGGACTGAGGGTTGAGTATTGATGTTTGAGGTCTGAGGATTGAGGATAGACGATTGAGAATTGAGGATTGAGGATTGAGGATTGAAGATTGAGGATTGGGTATTGAGGACTGAAGAATGAGGACTGAGGATTGAGGATTGAGGATTGAGGATCGAAGATTGAGTATTGAGGATTGAAGATTGAGGATTGAGGATTGAGTATTGAGGATTGAGGATTGAGGATTGAGGATTGAGGATCGAGGATTGAGGATTGAAGATTGAGGATTGAGGATTGAGGATTAAAGGTTGAGCATTGAGGATTGAAGGTTGAGGATTGATGATTGAGGATTGAGGATTGAGGATTGAGGATTGAGGATTGAGTACTGAAGATTGAGGATTGATGATTGAGGATTGAGGATTGAGGATTGAGGACTGAGTATTGGGGATTGAGGATTGAAGATTGAGGTTTGAGGATTGAGTATTGAGGATTGAGGATTGAGGATTGAGGATTGAGGATCGAGGATTGAAGATTGAGTATTGGGTATTGAGGATTGAAGAATGAGCATTGAGAATTGAGGATGGAGGATTGAGGATTGAAGATTGAGGATTGAGGATTGAGGCTTGAGGATTGAAGATTGAGTATTGAGGATCGAAGGTTGAGGATTGAGGATTGTGGATTGAGGATTGAGGATTGACGATTGAAGATTGAGGATTGGGGACTGAGAGTTGATGGTTGAGTGATGAGAATTGATGTTTGTGGATAGAGATATGAGGATTGCAGATTGTGTATTGCGTATGGAAAACTCTGAACTGAGGTTATTCTAGTGAGGATTGAGGATTGACAACCGGTTGTTGAGGACTGAGGGCTGAAGATTGAGGATTCAGGATTGAGGATTCAGGACTGTGGTTTGAGGACTGAGGATTGAGGATTGAGGGTTGGGGATTGAGGATTGAGGATCGAGGATTGAAGATTGAAGATTGGGTATTGAGGATTGAAAATTGAGGACTGAGGATTGAGGATTGAGGATTGACGATTGAGGATTGAAGATTGAATATTGATGATTGAAGGTTGAGGATTGAGGACTGAGGGTTTTGGATTCAGGACGAGGACTGAGGGTTGTGGATTCAGGACGAGGACTGAGGGTTGAGTATTGATGTTTGAGGTCTGAGGATTGAGGATAGAGGATTGAGAATTGAGGATTGAGGATTGAGGATTGAGGTTTGTGGATTGGGGACCAGGACTGAGGGTTGAATATTGATGTTTGAGGTCTGAGGATTGAGGATTGAGGATTGAGAATTGAGGATTGAGGATTGAGGATTGAAGATTGATGATTGGGTATTGAGGATTGAAGAATGAGGATTGAGGATTGAGGATTGAGGCCTGAGGATTGAGAATTGAGAACTGAGGATGAGGACTGAGGGCTGAGGGCTGATGTTTGAGGAATGAGGACTGACGATTGAGGATTGAGGAATGAAGATTGAGTATTGAGGATTGAAGATTGTGGATTGAGGATTGAGGATTGAGGATTGAAGATTGAGGATTGGGGACTGAGTGTTGAGGGCTGAGTGATGAGAATTGATGTTTGTGGATAGAGATTTGAAGATTGCAGATTGAGTATTGCGTATGGAAAACTCTGAACTGAGGATATTCTATTGAGGATTGAGGATTGAGGATTGACAACTGATTGTTGAGGACTGAGGGCTGAAGATTGAGGATTCAGGATTGAGGATCCAGGATTGAGGTTTGAGGACTGAGGATTGAGGATTGATGATTGAGGATTGAGGATTGAGGATCGAGGATTGAGGATGACGGCTGAGGGTTGAGGATTGAGGTTTGAGCATTGAGGACTGAGGATTGAAGGTTGATGATTGAGCATTGAGGATTGAAGATTGAGGATTGAGGATTGAGGATTGAGGATAGAGGATTGAGAATTGAGGATTGAGGATTGAGGATTGAAGATTGAGGATTGGGTATTGAGGATTGAAGAATGAGGACTGAGGATTGAGGATTGAGGATTGAGGATTGAAGATTGTGGATTGAGGATTGAGGTTTGAGGATTGAAGATTGAGTATTGAGGATTGAAGATTGAGGATTGAGGACTGAGGATTGAGGATTGAGGATTGACGATTGAAGAGTGAGTATTGGGTACTGAGAGTTGATGGTTGAGTGATGAGAATTGATGTTTGTGAATAGATATATGAAGATTGCAGCTTGAGTATTTCGTATGGAAAACTCTGAACTGAGGATATTCTAGTGAGGATTGAGGATTGACAACTGATTGTTGAGGACTGAGGACTGAAGATTGAGGATTCAGGATTGGGGATCCAGGATTGAGGTTTGAGGACTGAGGATTGAGGATAGAGGATTGAGGATTGAGGATTGAGGATTGAGCATTGAGGATTGAGGATTGAAAATTGAGGATTGGGTATTGCGGATTGAACATTGAGGATTGAGGATTGAGGATTGACGACTGAAGATTGAATACTGATGATTGAAGATTGATGATCGAGGATTGAGGGTTGTGGATTGAGGACGAGGACTGAGGGTTGAGTATTGATGTCTGAGGTCTGAGGATTGAGGATTGAGGATTGAGAGTTGAGGATTGAGGATTGATGATTGAAGATTGAGGATTGGGTATTGAGGATTGAAGAATGAGCATTGAGGACTGAGGATTGAGCATTGAGGATTGAAGATTGAGGATTGAGGATTGAGGTTTGAGAATTGAGGATTGAGTATTGGGGATTGCGGATTGAACATTGAGGATTGAGGATTGAGGATTGAGGACTGAATATTGAATATTGATGATTGATGATTGATGATTGAGGATTGAGCGTTGTGGATTGAGGACGAGGACTGAGGGTTGAGTATTGATGTCTGAGGTCTGAGGATTGAGGATTGAGGATTGAGAATTGAGGATTGAGGATTGAGTATTGAAGATTGAGGATTGGGTATTGAGGATTGAAGTATGTGGATTGTGGATTGAGGATTGAGGATTGAGGATTGAAGATTGAGTACTGAGGATTGAAGATTGAGGATTGAGGACTGAGGATTGAGGATTGAGGATTGAGGATTGAGGATTGGGGATTGAAGATTGAGTATTGAGGATTGAAGATTGAGGATTGTGGATTGTGGATTGAGGATTGAGTATTGAAGATTGAGGATTGGGGATTGAAGATTGAGGATTGAGGATTGAGGACTGAGTATTGAGGATTGAAGATTGAGGATTCAGGATTTAGGATTGAGGATTGAGGAAAGAGGATTGAGGATTGAGGGTTTTGGATTGGGGACCAGGACTGAGGGTTGAATATTGATGTTTGAGGTCTGAGGATTGAGGATTGAGGATTGAGAATTGAGGATTGAGGATTGAGGATTGAAGATTGAGTATTGAGGATTGAAGATTGAGGATTGAGGATTGAGGATTGAGGATTGAGGATTGAGGATTGAGGATTGAAGATTGAGTATTGATGATTGAAGATTGAGGATTGAGGATTGAGGACTGAGTATTGAGGATTGAAGATTGAGGATTCAGGATTTAGGATTGAGGATTGAGGAAAGAGGATTGAGGATTGAGGGTTTTGGATTGGGGACCAGGACTGAGGGTTGAATATTGATGTTTGAGGTCTGAGGATTGAGGATTGAGGATTGAGAATTGAGGATTGAGGATTGAGGATTGAAGATTGATGATTGGGTATTGAGGAATGAAGAATGAGGATTGAGGATTGAGGATTGAGGCCTGAGGATTGAGAATTGAGAACTGAGGATGAGGACTGAGGGCTGAGGGTTGATGTTTGAGGAATGAGGACTGACGATTGAGGATTGAGGATTGAAGATTGAGTATTGAGGATTGAAGATTGTGGATTGAGGATTGAGGATTGAGGATTGAGGATTGAAGATTGAGGATTGGGGACTGAGTGTTGAGGGCTGAGTGATGAGAATTGATGTTTGTGGATAGAGATTTGAAGATTGCAGATTGAGTATTGCGTATGGAAAACTCTGAACTGAGGATATACTATTGAGGATTGAGGATTGAGGATTGACAACTGATTGTTGAGGACTGAGGGCTGAAGATTGAGGATTCAGGATTGAGGATCCAGGATTGAGGTTTGAGGACTGAGGATTGAGGATTGATGATTGAGGATTGAGGATTGAGGATCGAGGATTGAGGATGAGGGCTGAGGGTTGAGGATTGAGGTATGAGCATTGAGGACTGAGGATTGAAGGTTGATGATTGTGTATTGAGGATTGAAGATTGAGGATTGAGGATTGAGGATTGAGGATAGAGGATTGAGAATTGAGGATTGAGGATTGAGGATTGAAGATTGAGGATTGGGTATTGAGGATTGAAGAATGAGGACTGAGGATTGAGGATTGAGGATTGAGGATTGAAGATTGTGGATTGAGGATTGAGGTTTGAGGATTGAAGATTGAGTATTGAGGATTGAAGATTGAGGATTGAGGATTGAGGATTGAGGATTGAGGATTGACGATTGAAGATTGAGGATTGGGGACTGAGAGTTGATGGTTGAGTGATGAGAATTGATGTTTGTGGATAGAGATATGAAGATTGCAGATTGAGTATTGCGTATGGAAAACTCTGAACTGAGGATATTCTAGTGAGGATTGAGGATTGACAACTGATTGTTGAGGACTGAGGGCTGAAGATTGAGGATTCAGGATTGAGGATTCAGGACTGTGGTTTGAGGACTGAGGATTGAGGATTGAGGATTGGGGATTGAGGATTGAGGATTGAGGATTGAGGATTGAGGACTGAGTATTGAAGATTGAGGATTGATGATTGAGGATTGAGGATTGAGGATTGGGGATTGAGTATTGGGGATTGCGTGTTGAACATTGAGGATTGAGGATTGAGGATTGAGGACTGAAGATTGAATATTGATGATTGAAGATTGATGATTGAGGATTGAGAGTTGTGGATTGAGGACGAGGACTGAGGGTTGAGTATTGATGTCTGAGGTCTGAGGATTGAGGATTGAGGATTGAGAATTGAGCATTGAGGATTGAGTATTGAAGATTGAGGATTGGGTATTGAGGATTGAAGAATTAGGATTGAGAATTGAGCATTGAGGATTGAGTATTGAAGATTGAGGATTGGGTATTGAGGATTGAAGAATGAGGATTGAGGATTGAGGGTTGAGGATTGAGGATTGAAGATTGAGTATTGAGGATTGAAGATTGAGGATTGAGGACTGAGGGTTGAGGATTGAGGATTGAGGATTGAGGATTGAGGATTGAAGATTGAGTATTGAGGATTGAAGGTTGAGGATTGTGGATTGAGGTTTGAGGATTGAGTATCGAAAATTGAGGATTGGGCGTTGAGGATTGACGATTGAGGATTGAGTATTGAGGATTGAGAATTGAGGATTGAGGATTGAATATCGAGTATTGAGGATTGAAGATTGAGAATTGAGGATTGAGGATTGAGGATTGAAGATGAGGGCTGAGGGTTGAGGATTGAGGTTTGAGGACTGAGGATTGAGGATTGAGGATTGAGAGTTGAGGATTGAGGATTGAGGATTGAGGATTGAAGATTGAGGATTGGGTATTGAGGATTGAAGAATGAGCATTGAGGATTGAGGATTGAGTATTGAGGATTGAAGATTGTGGATTGAGGATTGAGATTTGAGGATCGAAGTTTGTGTATTGAGGATTCAAGATTGAGGATTGAGGATTGAGGATTGAGGATTGAGGATTGACGATTGAAGATTGAGGATTGGGGACTGAGAGTTGATGGTTGAGTGTTGAGAATTGATGTTTGTGGATAGAGATATGAAGATTGCAGATTGAGTATTGCGTATGGAAAACTCTGAACTGAGGATATTCTAGTGAGGATTGAGGATTGACAACTGATTGTTGAGGACTGAGGGCTGAAGATTGAGGATTCAGGATTGAGGATTCAGGACTGTGGTTTGAGGACTGAGGATTGAGGATTGAGTATTGGGGATTGAGGATTGAGGATCGAGGATTGAAGATTGAAAATTGGGTATTGAGGATTGAACATTGAGGATTGTGGATTGAGGATAGACGATTGAGGATTGAAGATTGAGGATTGGGTATTGAGGATTGAAGATTGAGAATTGAGGATTGAGGATTGAGGATTGAAGATGAGGGCTGAGGGTTGAGGATTGAGGTATGAGGACTGAGGATTGAGGATTGAGGATTGAGAGTTGAGGATTGAGGATTGAGGATTGAAGATTGAGGATTGGGTATTGAGGATTGAAGAATGAGCATTGAGGACTGAGGATTGAGCATTGATGATTGAAGATTGAGGATTGAGGATTGAGGTTTGAGAATTGAGGATTGAGTATTGGGGATTGCGGATTGAACATTGAGGATTGAGGATTGAGGATTGAGGACTGAATATTGAATATTGATGATTGAAGATTGATGATTGAGGATTGAGCGTTGTGGATTGAGGACGAGGACTGAGGATTGAGTATTGATGTCTGAGGTCTGAGGATTGAGGATTGAGGATTGAGAATTGAGGATTGAGGATTGAGTATTGAAGATTGAGGATTGGGTATTGAGGATTGAAGTATGAGGATTTTGGATTGAGGATTGAGGATTGAGGATTGAAGATTGAGTACTGAGGATTGAAGATTGAGGATTGAGGACTGAGGATTGAGGATTGAGGATTGAGGATTGAGGATTGGGGATTGAAGATTGAGTATTGATGACAGAGGATAGAGGATTGAGGATTGAGGACTGAGGATTGAGGATTGAGGATTGAAGATTGAATAGTGATGATTGAAGATTGAGGATTGAGGATTGAGTGTTGTGGACTGAGGACGAGGACTGAGGGTTGAGTATTGATGGTTGAGGTCTGAGGACTGAGGATTGAGGATTGAGAATAGAGGATTGTTGATGGAGGATTGAAGATTGAGGATTTGGTGATGAGGATTGAAGAATGAGGATTGAGGATTGAAGGTTGAGTATTGAGGATTGAAGATTGAGGATTGAGGATTGACAATTGAGGATTGAGGATTGAGGTTTGAGGTTTGACGATGAGGGCTGAGTGTTGAGGATTGAGGTTTGAGGTCTGAGGACTGAGGATTGAGGATTGAGAATTGCGGATTGAGGATTGAGGATTGATGATTGAGGATTGGGTATTGAGGATTGAAGAATTAGGATTGTGGATTGAGGATTGAGGAATGGGGACTGAGGATTGAGGATTGAGGATTGAGGATTGAGGATTGAAGATTCAGTATTGAGGATTGAAGATTGAGAGTTGAGGATTGAGGATTGAACATTGAGGACTGAGTGCTGATGGTTGAGTGATGAGAATTGATGTTTGTGGATAGAGATTTGAAGATTGCGGATTGCGTATTGAGTATTGTAAACTGTGAATTGAGGATCCTCTATTGAGGATTGAGGATAGACAAGTGATTGTTGAGGTCTGAGGGCTGAAGATTGAGGATTCAGGATTGAGGATTCAGAATTGCGGTTTGAGAACTGAGGTCTGAGGATTGAGGATAGACGATTGAGAATTGAGGATTGAGGATTGAGGATTGAAGATTGAGGATTGGGTATTGAGGACTGAAGAATGAGGACTGAGGATTGAGGATTGAGGATTGAGGATCGAAGATTGAGTATTGAGGATTGAAGATTGAGGATTGAGGATTGAGTATTGAGGATTGAGGATTGAGGATTGAGGATTGAGGACCGAGGATTGAGGATTGACGATTGAGGATTGAGGATTGAGGATTAAAGGTTGAGCATTGAGGATTGAAGGTTGAGGATTGATGATTGAGGATTGAGGATTGAAGATTGAGTATTGAGGATTGAAGATTGAGGATTGAGGATTGAGGATTGAGGATTGAGAGTTGAGGATTGAGGATTGAAGATTGAGTATTGAGGATTGAAGATTGTGGATTGAGGATTGAGGATTGAGGATTGAGGATTGAAGATTGAGGATTGGGGACTGAGTGTTGAGGGCTGAGTGATGAGAATTGATGTTTGTGGATAGAGATTTGAAGATTGCAGATTGAGTATTGCGTATGGAAAACTCTGAACTGAGGATATTCTATTGAGGATTGAGGATTGAGGATTGACAACTGATTGTTGAGGACTGAGGGCTGAAGATTGAGGATTCAGGATTGAGGATCCAGGATTGAGGTTTGAGGACTGAGGATTGAGGATTGATGATTGAGGATTGAGGATTGAGGATCGAGGATTGAGGATGAGGGCTGAGGGTTGAGGATTGAGGTTTGAGCATTGAGGACTGAGGATTGAAGGTTGATGATTGAGTATTGAGGATTGAAGATTGAGGATTGAGGATTGAGGATTGAGGATAGAGGATTGAGAATTGAGGATTGAGGATTGAGGATTGAAGATTGAGGATTGGGTATTGAGGATTGAAGAATGAGGACTGAGGATTGAGGATTGAGGATTGAGGATTGAAGATTGTGGATTGAGGATTGAGGTTTGAGGATTGAAGATTGAGTATTGAAGATTGAAGATTGAGGATTGAGGACTGAGGATTGAGGATTGAGGACGAGGACTGAGGGTTGAGTATTGATGTTTGAGGTCTGAGGATTGAGGATAGACGATTGAGAATTGAGGATTGAGGATTGAGGATTGAAGATTGAGGATTGGGTATTGAGGACTGAAGAATGAGGACTGAGGATTGAGGATTGAGGATTGAGGATCGAAGATTGAGTATTGAGGATTGAAGATTGAGGATTGAGGATTGAGTATTGAGGATTGAGGATTGAGGATTGAGGATTGAGGACCGAGGATTGAGGATTGAAGATTGAGGATTGAGGATTGAGGATTAAAGGTTGAGCATTGAGGATTGAAGGTTGAGGATTGATGATTGAGGATTGAGGATTGAGGATTGAGGATTGAGTATTGAAGATTGAGGATTGATGATTGAGGATTGAGGATTGAGGATTGAGGACTGAGTATTGGGGATTGAGGATTGAAGATTGAGGTTTGAGGATTGAGTATTGAGGATTGAGGATTGAGGATTGAGGATTGAGGATCGAGGATTGAAGATTGAATATTGGGTATTGAGGATTGAAGAATGAGCATTGAGGATTGAGGATCGAGGATTGAAGATTGAAGATTGGGTATTGAGGATTGAACATTGAGGACTGAGGATTGAGGATTGAGGATTGACGATTGAGGATTGAAGATTGAATATTGATGATTGAAGGTTGAGGATTGAGGATTGAGGGTTTTGGATTCAGGACGAGGACTGAGGGTTGTGGATTCAGGACGAGGACTGAGGGTTGAGTATTGATGTTTGAGGTCTGAGGATTGAGGATAGAGGATTGAGAATTGAGGATTGAGGATTGAGGATTGAGGGTTGCGGATTGGGGACCAGGACTGAGGGTTGAATATTGATGTTTGAGGTCTGAGGATTGAGGATTGAGGATTGCGAATTGAGGATTGAGGATTGAGGATTGAAGATTGATGATTGGGTATTGAGGATTGAAGAATGAGGATTGAGGATTGAGGATTGAGGCCTGAGGATTGAGAATTGAGAACTGAGGATGAGGACTGAGGGCTGAGGGCTGATGTTTGAGGAATGAGGACTGACGATTGAGGACTGAGGATTGAAGATTGAGTATTGAGGATTGAAGATTGTGGATTGAGGATTGAGGATTGAGGATTGAGGATTGAAGATTGAGGATTGGGGACTGAGTGTTGAGGGCTGAGTGATGAGAATTGATGTTTGTGGATAGAGATTTGAAGATTGCAGATTGAGTATTGCGTATGGAAAACTCTGAACTGAGGATATTCTATTGAGGATTGAGGATTGAGGATTGACAACTGATTGTTGAGGACTGAGGGCTGAAGATTGAGGATTCAGGATTGAGGATCCAGGATTGAGGTTTGAGGACTGAGGATTGAGGATTGATGATTGAGGATTGAGGATTGAGGATCGAGGACTGAGGATGAGGGCTGAGGGTTGAGGATTGAGGTTTGAGCATTGAGGACTGAGGATTGAAGGTTGATGATTGAGTATTGAGGATTGAAGATTGAGGATTGAGGATTGAGGATTGAGGATAGAGGATTGAGAATTGAGGATTGAGGATTGAGGATTGAAGATTGAGGATTGGGTATTGAGGATTGAAGAATGAGGACTGAGGATTGAGGATTGAGGATTGAGGATTGAAGATTGTGGATTGAGGATTGAGGTTTGAGGATTGAAGATTGAGTATTGAGGATTGAAGATTGAGGATTGAGGACTGAGGATTGAGGATTGAGGACGAGGACTGAGGGTTGAGTATTGATGTTTGAGGTCTGAGGATTGAGGATAGACGATTGAGAATTGAGGATTGAGGATTGAGGATTGAAGATTGAGGATTGGGTATTGAGGACTGAAGAATGAGGACTGAGGATTGAGGATTGAGGATTGAGGATCGAAGATTGAGTATTGAGGATTGAAGATTGAGGATTGAGGATTGAGTATTGAGGATTGAGGATTGAGGATTGAGGATTGAGGATCGAGGATTGAGGATTGAAGATTGAGGATTGAGGATTGAGGATTAAAGGTTGAGCATTGAGGATTGAAGGTTGAGGATTGATGATTGAGGATTGAGGATTGAGGATTGAGGATTGAGGATTGAGTACTGAAGATTGAGGATTGATGATTGAGGATTGAGGATAGAGGATTGAGGACTGAGTATTGGGGATTGAGGATTGAAGATTGAGGTTTGAGGATTGAGTATTGAGGATTGAGGATTGAGGATTGAGGATTGAGGATCGAGGATTGAAGATTGAGTATTGGGTATTGAGGATTGAAGAATGAGCATTGAGAATTGAGGATGGAGGATTGAGGATTGAAGATTGAGGATTGAGGATTGAGGCTTGAGGATTGAAGATTGAGTATTGAGGATCGAAGGTTGAGGATTGAGGATTGTGGATTGAGGATTGAGGATTGACGATTGAAGATTGAGGATTGGGGACTGAGAGTTGATGGTTGAGTGATGAGAATTGATGTTTGTGGATAGAGATATGAGGATTGCAGATTGTGTATTGCGTATGGAAAACTCTGAACTGAGGTTATTCTAGTGAGGATTGAGGATTGACAACCGGTTGTTGAGGACTGAGGGCTGAAGATTGAGGATTCAGGATTGAGGATTCAGGACTGTGGTTTGAGGACTGAGGATTGAGGATTGAGGGTTGGGGATTGAGGATTGAGGATCGAGGATTGAAGATTGAAGATTGGGTATTGAGGATTGAAAATTGAGGACTGAGGATTGAGGATTGAGGATTGACGATTGAGGATTGAAGATTGAATATTGATGATTGAAGGTTGAGGATTGAGGACTGAGGGTTTTGGATTCAGGACGAGGACTGAGGGTTGTGGATTCAGGACGAGGACTGAGGGTTGAGTATTGATGTTTGAGGTCTGAGGATTGAGGATAGAGGATTGAGAATTGAGGATTGAGGATTGAGGATTGAGGTTTGTGGATTGGGGACCAGGACTGAGGGTTGAATATTGATGTTTGAGGTCTGAGGATTGAGGATTGAGGATTGAGAATTGAGGATTGAGGATTGAGGATTGAAGATTGATGATTGGGTATTGAGGATTGAAGAATGAGGATTGAGGATTGAGGATTGAGGCCTGAGGATTGAGAATTGAGAACTGAGGATGAGGACTGAGGGCTGAGGGCTGATGTTTGAGGAATGAGGACTGACGATTGAGGATTGAGGAATGAAGATTGAGTATTGAGGATTGAAGATTGTGGATTGAGGATTGAGGATTGAGGATTGAAGATTGAGGATTGGGGACTGAGTGTTGAGGGCTGAGTGATGAGAATTGATGTTTGTGGATAGAGATTTGAAGATTGCAGATTGAGTATTGCGTATGGAAAACTCTGAACTGAGGATATTCTATTGAGGATTGAGGATTGAGGATTGACAACTGATTGTTGAGGACTGAGGGCTGAAGATTGAGGATTCAGGATTGAGGATCCAGGATTGAGGTTTGAGGACTGAGGATTGAGGATTGATGATTGAGGATTGAGGATTGAGGATCGAGGATTGAGGATGAGGGCTGAGGGTTGAGGATTGAGGTTTGAGCATTGAGGACTGAGGATTGAAGGTTGATGATTGAGCATTGAGGATTGAAGATTGAGGATTGAGGATTGAGGATTGAGGATAGAGGATTGAGAATTGAGGATTGAGGATTGAGGATTGAAGATTGAGGATTGGGTATTGAGGATTGAAGAATGAGGACTGGGGATTGAGGATTGAGGATTGAGGATTGAAGATTGTGGATTGAGGATTGAGGTTTGAGGATTGAAGATTGAGTATTGAGGATTGAAGATTGAGGATTGAGGACTGAGGATTGAGGATTGAGGATTGACGATTGAAGAGTGAGTATTGGGTACTGAGAGTTGATGGTTGAGTGATGAGAATTGATGTTTGTGAATAGATATATGAAGATTGCAGCTTGAGTATTTCGTATGGAAAACTCTGAACTGAGGATATTCTAGTGAGGATTGAGGATTGACAACTGATTGTTGAGGACTGAGGACTGAAGATTGAGGATTCAGGATTGGGGATCCAGGATTGAGGTTTGAGGACTGAGGATTGAGGATAGAGGATTGAGGATTGAGGATTGAGGATTGAGCATTGAGGATTGAGGATTGAAAATTGAGGATTGGGTATTGCGGATTGAACATTGAGGATTGAGGATTGAGGATTGACGACTGAAGATTGAATACTGATGATTGAAGATTGATGATCGAGGATTGAGGGTTGTGGATTGAGGACGAGGACTGAGGGTTGAGTATTGATGTCTGAGGTCTGAGGATTGAGGATTGAGGATTGAGAGTTGAGGATTGAGGATTGATGATTGAAGATTGAGGATTGGGTATTGAGGATTGAAGAATGAGCATTGAGGACTGAGGATTGAGCATTGAGGATTGAAGATTGAGGATTGAGGATTGAGGTTTGAGAATTGAGGATTGAGTATTGGGGATTGCGGATTGAACATTGAGGATTGAGGATTGAGGATTGAGGACTGAATATTGAATATTGATGATTGATGATTGATGATTGAGGATTGAGCGTTGTGGATTGAGGACGAGGACTGAGGGTTGAGTATTGATGTCTGAGGTCTGAGGATTGAGGATTGAGGATTGAGAATTGAGGATTGAGGATTGAGTATTGAAGATTGAGGATTGGGTATTGAGGATTGAAGTATGTGGATTGTGGATTGAGGATTGAGGATTGAGGATTGAAGATTGAGTACTGAGGATTGAAGATTGAGGATTGAGGACTGAGGATTGAGGATTGAGGATTGAGGATTGAGGATTGGGGATTGAAGATTGAGTATTGAGGATTGAAGATTGAGGATTGTGGATTGTGGATTGAGGATTGAGTATTGAAGATTGAGGATTGGGGATTGAAGATTGAGGATTGAGGATTGAGGACTGAGTATTGAGGATTGAAGATTGAGGATTCAGGATTTAGGATTGAGGATTGAGGAAAGAGGATTGAGGATTGAGGGTTTTGGATTGGGGACCAGGACTGAGGGTTGAATATTGATGTTTGAGGTCTGAGGATTGAGGATTGAGGATTGAGAATTGAGGATTGAGGATTGAGGATTGAAGATTGAGTATTGAGGATTGAAGATTGAGGATTGAGGATTGAGGATTGAGGATTGAGGATTGAGGATTGAGGATTGAAGATTGAGTATTGATGATTGAAGATTGAGGATTGAGGATTGAGGACTGAGTATTGAGGATTGAAGATTGAGGATTCAGGATTTAGGATTGAGGATTGAGGAAAGAGGATTGAGGATTGAGGGTTTTGGATTGGGGACCAGGACTGAGGGTTGAATATTGATGTTTGAGGTCTGAGGATTGAGGATTGAGGATTGAGAATTGAGGATTGAGGATTGAGGATTGAAGATTGATGATTGGGTATTGAGGAATGAAGAATGAGGATTGAGGATTGAGGATTGAGGCCTGAGGATTGAGAATTGAGAACTGAGGATGAGGACTGAGGGCTGAGGGTTGATGTTTGAGGAATGAGGACTGACGATTGAGGATTGAGGATTGAAGATTGAGTATTGAGGATTGAAGATTGTGGATTGAGGATTGAGGATTGAGGATTGAGGATTGAAGATTGAGGATTGGGGACTGAGTGTTGAGGGCTGAGTGATGAGAATTGATGTTTGTGGATAGAGATTTGAAGATTGCAGATTGAGTATTGCGTATGGAAAACTCTGAACTGAGGATATACTATTGAGGATTGAGGATTGAGGATTGACAACTGATTGTTGAGGACTGAGGGCTGAAGATTGAGGATTCAGGATTGAGGATCCAGGATTGAGGTTTGAGGACTGAGGATTGAGGATTGATGATTGAGGATTGAGGATTGAGGATCGAGGATTGAGGATGAGGGCTGAGGGTTGAGGATTGAGGTATGAGCATTGAGGACTGAGGATTGAAGGTTGATGATTGTGTATTGAGGATTGAAGATTGAGGATTGAGGATTGAGGATTGAGGATAGAGGATTGAGAATTGAGGATTGAGGATTGAGGATTGAAGATTGAGGATTGGGTATTGAGGATTGAAGAATGAGGACTGAGGATTGAGGATTGAGGATTGAGGATTGAAGATTGTGGATTGAGGATTGAGGTTTGAGGATTGAAGATTGAGTATTGAGGATTGAAGATTGAGGATTGAGGATTGAGGATTGAGGATTGAGGATTGACGATTGAAGATTGAGGATTGGGGACTGAGAGTTGATGGTTGAGTGATGAGAATTGATGTTTGTGGATAGAGATATGAAGATTGCAGATTGAGTATTGCGTATGGAAAACTCTGAACTGAGGATATTCTAGTGAGGATTGAGGATTGACAACTGATTGTTGAGGACTGAGGGCTGAAGATTGAGGATTCAGGATTGAGGATTCAGGACTGTGGTTTGAGGACTGAGGATTGAGGATTGAGGATTGGGGATTGAGGATTGAGGATTGAGGATTGAGGATTGAGGACTGAGTATTGAAGATTGAGGATTGATGATTGAGGATTGAGGATTGAGGATTGGGGATTGAGTATTGGGGATTGCGTGTTGAACATTGAGGATTGAGGATTGAGGATTGAGGACTGAAGATTGAATATTGATGATTGAAGATTGATGATTGAGGATTGAGAGTTGTGGATTGAGGACGAGGACTGAGGGTTGAGTATTGATGTCTGAGGTCTGAGGATTGAGGATTGAGGATTGAGAATTGAGCATTGAGGATTGAGTATTGAAGATTGAGGATTGGGTATTGAGGATTGAAGAATTAGGATTGAGAATTGAGCATTGAGGATTGAGTATTGAAGATTGAGGATTGGGTATTGAGGATTGAAGAATGAGGATTGAGGATTGAGGGTTGAGGATTGAGGATTGAAGATTGAGTATTGAGGATTGAAGATTGAGGATTGAGGACTGAGGGTTGAGGATTGAGGATTGAGGATTGAGGATTGAGGATTGAAGATTGAGTATTGAGGATTGAAGGTTGAGGATTGTGGATTGAGGTTTGAGGATTGAGTATCGAAAATTGAGGATTGGGCGTTGAGGATTGACGATTGAGGATTGAGTATTGAGGATTGAGAATTGAGGATTGAGGATTGAATATCGAGTATTGAGGATTGAAGATTGAGAATTGAGGATTGAGGATTGAGGATTGAAGATGAGGGCTGAGGGTTGAGGATTGAGGTTTGAGGACTGAGGATTGAGGATTGAGGATTGAGAGTTGAGGATTGAGGATTGAGGATTGAGGATTGAAGATTGAGGATTGGGTATTGAGGATTGAAGAATGAGCATTGAGGATTGAGGATTGAGTATTGAGGATTGAAGATTGTGGATTGAGGATTGAGATTTGAGGATCGAAGTTTGTGTATTGAGGATTCAAGATTGAGGATTGAGGATTGAGGATTGAGGATTGAGGATTGACGATTGAAGATTGAGGATTGGGGACTGAGAGTTGATGGTTGAGTGTTGAGAATTGATGTTTGTGGATAGAGATATGAAGATTGCAGATTGAGTATTGCGTATGGAAAACTCTGAACTGAGGATATTCTAGTGAGGATTGAGGATTGACAACTGATTGTTGAGGACTGAGGGCTGAAGATTGAGGATTCAGGATTGAGGATTCAGGACTGTGGTTTGAGGACTGAGGATTGAGGATTGAGTATTGGGGATTGAGGATTGAGGATCGAGGATTGAAGATTGAAAATTGGGTATTGAGGATTGAACATTGAGGATTGTGGATTGAGGATAGACGATTGAGGATTGAAGATTGAGGATTGGGTATTGAGGATTGAAGATTGAGAATTGAGGATTGAGGATTGAGGATTGAAGATGAGGGCTGAGGGTTGAGGATTGAGGTATGAGGACTGAGGATTGAGGATTGAGGATTGAGAGTTGAGGATTGAGGATTGAGGATTGAAGATTGAGGATTGGGTATTGAGGATTGAAGAATGAGCATTGAGGACTGAGGATTGAGCATTGATGATTGAAGATTGAGGATTGAGGATTGAGGTTTGAGAATTGAGGATTGAGTATTGGGGATTGCGGATTGAACATTGAGGATTGAGGATTGAGGATTGAGGACTGAATATTGAATATTGATGATTGAAGATTGATGATTGAGGATTGAGCGTTGTGGATTGAGGACGAGGACTGAGGATTGAGTATTGATGTCTGAGGTCTGAGGATTGAGGATTGAGGATTGAGAATTGAGGATTGAGGATTGAGTATTGAAGATTGAGGATTGGGTATTGAGGATTGAAGTATGAGGATTTTGGATTGAGGATTGAGGATTGAGGATTGAAGATTGAGTACTGACGATTGAAGATTGAGGATTGAGGACTGAGGATTGAGGATTGAGGATTGAGGATTGAGGATTGGGGATTGAAGATTGAGTATTGAGGATTGAAGATTGAGGATTGTGGATTGTGGATTGAGGATTGAGTATTGAAGATTGAGGATTGGGGATTGAGGATTGACGATTGAGGATTGAGTATTGAGGATTGAGAATTGAGGATTGAGGATTGAAGATTGAGTATTGAGGAATGAACATTGAGGATTGAGGATTGATAATTGAGGATTGTGAATTGAGGATTGAAGATTGAATATTGATGATTGAATGTTGAGGATTGAGGATTAAGGGTTGTGGATTCAGGACGAGGGCTGAGGGTTGAGTATTGATGTTTGAGGTCTGAGGATTGAGGATAGAGGATTGAGAATTGAGGATTGAGGATTGAGGATTGAAGATTGAGGATTGGGTATTGAGGAATGAAGAATGAGGACTGAGGATTGAGGATTGAGGATTGAGGATTGAAGATTGAGTGTTGAGGATTGAAGATTGAGGATTGAGGATTTAGGATTGAGGATTGAGGATTGAGGATTGAGGATTGAGGATTGAGGATTGAGGTTTGAGGATTGAAGATTGAGGATTGAGGATTGAGGATTAAAGGTTGAGCATTGAGGATTGAAGATTGAGGATTGATGATTGAGGATTGAGGATTGAGGATTGAGGATTGAGTATTGAAGATTGAATATTGATGATTGAAGATTGAGGATTGAGGATTGAGTGTTGTGGATTGAGGACGAGGACTGAGGGTTGAGTATTGATGCTTGAGGTCTGAGGATTGAGGCTTGAGGATTGAGAATAGAGGATTGAGGATGGAGGATTGAAGATTGAGGATTTGGTGATGAGGATTGAAGAATGAGGATTGAGGATTGAGGATTGAGGATTGAGGATTGAGGATTGAGGATTGAGGATTGAGGATTGAAGATTGAGTATTGAGGATTGAAGATTGAGGATTGAGACTTGAGGATTGAGGATTGAGGATTGAGGATTGAGGATTGAGGATTGAGGATTGACAACTGATTGTTGAGGACTGAGGGCTGAAGATTGAGGATTCAGGATTGAGGATTCAGAATTGAGGTTTGAGGACTGAGGATTGAGGATTGAGGATTGAAGATTGAATATTGATGATTGAATATTGAGGATTGAAGATTGAGGGTTGAGGATTGAGGATTGAGGATTGAGGATTGAGGATTGAGGATTGAAGATTGAGTATTGATGATTGAAGTTTGAGGATTGAGGATTGAGGATTGAGGATTGAAGATTGAGTATTGATGATTGAAGATTGAGGATTCAGGATTGAGGATTGAGGATTGAGGAATGAGGATTGAGGATTGAGAGTTGTGGATTGGGGACCAGGACTGAGGGTTGAATATTGATGTTTGAGGTCTGAGGATTGAGGATTGAGGATTGAGAATTGAGGATTGAGGATTGAGGATTGAAGATTGATGATTGGGTATTGAGGATTGAAGAATGAGGATTGAGGATTGAGGATTGAGGCCTGAGGATTGAGAATTGAGAACTGAGGATGAGGACTGAGGGCTGAGGGTTGAGGTTTGAGGAATGAGGACTGACGATTGAGGATTGAGGATTGAAGATTGAGTATTGAGGATTGAAGATTGTGGATTGAGGATTGAGGATTGAGGATTGAGGATTGAAGATTGAGGATTGGGGACTGAGTGTTGAGGGCTGAGTGATGAGAATTGATGTTTGTGGATAGAGATTTGAAGATTGCAGATTGAGTATTGCGTATCAAAACTCTGAACTGAGGATATTCTATTGAGGATTGAGTATTGACAACTGATTGTTGAGGACTGAGGGCTGAAGATTGAGGATTCAGGATTGAGGATCCAGGATTGAGGTTTGAGGACTGAGGATTGAGGATAGAGGATTGAGGATTGAGGATTGAGGATTGAGCATTGAGGATTGAGGATTGAAGATTGAGGATTGGGTATTGCGGATTGAACATTGAGGATTGAGGATTGAGGATTGAGGACTGAAGATTGAATATTGATGATTGAAGATTGATGATTGAGGATTGAGAGTTGTGGATTGAGGACGAGGACTGAGGGTTGAGTATTGATGTCTGTGGTCTGAGGATTGAGGATTGAGGATTGAGAATTGAGCATTGAGGATTGAGTATTGAAGATTGAGGATTGGGTATTGAGGATTGAAGAATGAGGATTGAGAATTGAGCATTGAGGATTGAGTATTGAAGATTGAGGATTGGGTATTGAGGATTGAAGAATGAGGATTGAGGATTGAGGATTGAGGATTGAGGATTGAAGATTGAGTATTGAGGATTGAAGATTGAGGATTGAGGACTGAGGATTGAGGATTGAGGATTGAGGATTGAGGATTGAGGATTGAAGATTGAGTATTGAGGATTGAAGGTTGAGGATTGTGGATTGAGGGTTGAGGATTGAGTATCGAAAATTGAGGATTGGGCATTGAGGATTGACGATTGAGGATTGAGTATTGAGGATTGAGAATTGAGGATTGAGGATTGAATATCGAGTATTGAGGATTGAAGATTGAGAATTGAGGATTGAGGATTGAGGATTGAAGATGAGGGCTGAGGGTTGAGGATTGAGGTTTGAGGACTGAGGATTGAGGATTGAGGATTGAGAGTTGAGGATTGAGGATTGAGGATTGAAGATTGAGGATTGGGTATTGAGGATTGAAGAATGAGCATTGAGGACTGAAGATTGAGGATTGAGTATTGAGGATCGAGGATTGAGAATGAGGGCTGAGGGCTGAGGATTGAGGTTTGAGCATTGAGGACTGAGGATTGAGAATTGATGACTGAGTATTGAGGATTGAAGATTGAGGATTGAGGATTGAGTATTGAGGATTGAGGATTGCGGATTGAGGATTGAAAATTGAGGACTGGGGAGTGAGTGTTGAGGGTTGAGTGATGAGAATTGGTGATTGTGGATAGAGATTTAAAGATTGCAGATTGAGTATTGAGTATTGAAAACTGCGAATTGATGATATTCTATTGAGGATTGAGAATTGACAACTGATTGTTGAGGACTGAGGTCTGAAGATTGAGGATTCAGGATTGGGGATCCAGGATTGAGGTTTGAGGACTGAGAATTGAGGATAGAGGATTGAGGATTGAGGATTGAGGATTGAGCATTGAGGATTGAGGATTGAAAATTGAGGATTGGTTATTGCGGATTGAACATTGAGGATTGAGGATTGAGGATTGACGACTGAAGATTGAATATTGATGATTGAAGATTGATGATCGAGGATTGAGGGTTGTGGATTGAGGACGAGGACTGAGGGTTGAGTATTGATGTCTGACGTCTGAGGATTGAGGATTGAGGATTGAGAATTGAGGATTGAGGTTTGAGAATTGAGGATTGAGTATTGGGGATTGCGGATTGAACATTGAGGATTGAGGATTGAGGATTGAGGACTCAAGATTGAATATTGATGATTGAAGATTGATGATTGAGGATTGGGGGTTGTGGATTGAGGACGAGGACTGAGGGTTGTGTATTGATGTCTGAGGTCTGAGGATTGAGGATTGAGGATTGAGAACTGAGGATTGAAGATTGAGGATTGAGGACTGAGAATTGAGGATTGAGGATTGAGTATTGAGGATTGAGGATTGAAGATTGAGTATTGACGATTGAAGATTGAGGATTGTGGATTGAGGATTGAGGATTGAGGATTGAGTATCGAAAATTGAGGATTGGGCATTGAGGATAGACGATTGAGGATTGAGTATTGAGGATTGAGAATTGAGGATTGAGGATTGAATATTGAGTATTGAGGATTGAAGATTGAGAATTGAGGATTGAGGGTTGAGGATTGAAGATGAGGGCTGAGGGTTGAGGATTGAGGTTTGAGGACTGAGGATTGAGGATTGAGGATTGAGAGTTGAGGATTGAGGATTGAGGATTGAAGATTGAGGATTGGGTATTGAGGATTGAAGAATCAGCATTGAGGATTGAGGATTGAGGATTGAGGATTGAAGATTGAGGATTGAGGATTGAGGTTTGAGAATTGAGGATTGAGTATTGGGGATTGCGGATTGAACATTGAGGATTGAGGATTGAGGATTGAGGGCTGAAGATTGAATATTGATGATTGAAGATTGATGATTGAGTATTGAGTGTTGTGGATTGAGGACGATGACTGAGGGTTGAGTATTGATGTTTGAGGTCTGAGGATTGAGGATAGACGATTGAGAATTGAGGATTGAGGATTGATGATTGAGGACTGAGGATAGAGGATTGATGATTGAGGATTGAGGATTGAGGATCGAGGATTGAGGATTGAGGATTGAAGATTGTGGATTGAGGATTGAGGTTTGAGGATTGAAGATTGAGTATTGAGGATTGAAGATTGAGGATTGAGGACTGAGGATTGAGGATTGAGGATTGACGATTGAAGATTGAGGATTGGGTACTGAGAGTTGATGGTTGAGTGATGAGAATTGATGTTTGTGGATAGATATATGAAGATTGCAGATTGAGTATTGCGTATGGAAAACTCTGAATTGAGGATATTCTAGTGAGGATTGAGGATTGACAACTGATTGTTGAGGACTGAGGGCTGAAGATTGAGGATTCAGGATTGAGGATTCAGGACTGTGGTTTGAGGACTGAGGATTGAGGATTGAGGATTGGGGATTGAGGATTGAGGATTGAGGATTGAGGATTGAGGATTGAGGACTGAGTATTGAAGATTGAGGATTGATTATTGAGGATTGTGTATTGAGGATTGGGGATTGAGTATTGGGGATTGCGGGTTGAACATTGAGGATTGAGGATTGAGGATTGAGGACTGAAGATTGAATATTGATGATTGAAGATTGATGATTGAGGATTGAGAGTTGTGGATTGAGGACGAGGACTGAGGGTTGAGTATTGATGTCTGTGGTCTGAGGATTGAGGATTGAGGATTGAGAATTGAGCATTGAGGATTGAGTATTGAAGATTGAGGATTGGGTATTGAGGATTGAAGAATGAGGATTGAGAATTGAGCATTGAGGATTGAGTATTGAAGATTGAGGATTGGGTATTGAGGATTGAAGAATGAGGATTGAGGATTGAGGATTGAGGATTGAGGATTGAAGACTGAGTATTGAGGATTGAAGATTGAGGATTGAGGACTGAGGATTGAGGATTGAGGATTGAGGATTGAGGATTGGGCATTGAGGATTGACGATTGAGGATTGAGTATTGAGGATTGAGAATTGAGGATTGAGGATTGAATATCGAGTATTGAGGATTGAAGATTGAGAATTGAGGATTGAGGGTTGAGGATTGAAGATGAGGGCTGAGGGTTGAGGATTGAGGTTTGAGGACTGAGGATTGAGGATTGAGGATTGAGAGTTGAGGATTGAGGATTGAGGATTGAAGATTGAGGATTGGGTATTGAGGATTGAAGAATGAGCATTGAGGACTGAAGATTGAGGATTGAGTATTGAGGATCGAGGATTGAGAATGAGGGCTGAGGGCTGAGGATTGAGGTTCGAGGATTGAGGACTGAGGATTGAGGATTGATGACTGAGTATTGAGGATTGAAGATTGAGGATTGAGGATTGAGTATTGAGGATTGAGGATTGCGGATTGAGGATTGAAAATTGAGGACTGAGGTGTGAGTGTTGAGGGTTGAGTGATGAGTATTGGTGATTGTGGATAGAGATTTAAAGATTGCAGATTGAGTATTGAGTATTGAAAACTGCGAATTGATGATACTCTATTGAGGATTGAGAATTGACAACTGATTGTTGAGGACTGAGGTCTGAAGATTGAGGATTCAGGATTGGGGATCCAGGATTGAGGTTTGAGGACTGAGGATTGAGGATAGAGGATTGAGGATTGAGGATTGAGGATTGAGCATTGAGGATTGAGGATTGAAAATTGAGGATTGGGTATTGCGGATTGAACATTGAGGATTGAGGATTGAGGATTGACGACTGAAGATTGAATATTGATGATTGAAGATTGATGATCGAGGATTGAGGGTTGTGGATTGAGGACGAGGACTGAGGGTTGAGTATTGATGTCTGAGGTCTGAGGATTGAGGATTGAGGATTGAGAATTGAGGATTGAGGATTGAGGATTGAAGATTGAGGATTGGGTATTGAGGATTGAAGAATGAGCATTGAGGATTGAGGATTGAGGATTGAGGATTGAAGATTGTGGATTGAGGATTGAGATTTGAGGATCGAAGTTTGTGTATTGAGGATTCAAGATTGAGGATTGAGGATTGAGGATTGAGGATTGAGGATTGACGATTGAAGATTGAGGATTGGGGACTGAGAGTTGATGGTTGAGTGTTGAGAATTGATGTTTGTGGATAGAGATATGAAGATTGCAGATTGAGTATTGCGTATGGAAAACTCTGAACTGAGGATATTCTAGTGAGGATTGAGGATTGACAACTGATTGTTGAGGACTCAGTGCTGAAGATTGAGGATTCAGGATTGAGGATCCAGGACTGTGGTTTGAGGACTGAGGATTGAGGATTGAGGATTGGGGATTGAGGATTGAGGATCGAGGATTGAAGATTGAAGATTGGGTATTGAGGATTGAACATTGAGGATTGTGGATTGAGGATAGAGGATTGAGGATTGAAGATTGAGGATTGGGTATTGAGGATTGAAGATTGAGAATTGAGGATTGAGGATTGAGGATTGAAGATGAGGGCTGAGGGTTGAGGATTGAGGTTTGAGGACTGAGGATTGAGGATTGAGGATTGAGAGTTGAGGATTGAGGATTGATGACTGAAGATTGAGGATTGGGTATTGAGGATTGAAGAATGAGCATTGAGGACTGAGGATTGAGCATTGAGGATTGAAGATTGATGATTGAGGATTGAGGTTTGAGAATTGAGGATTGAGTATTGGGGATTGCGGATTGAACATTGAGGATTGAGGATTGAGGATTGAGGACTGAATATTGAATATTGATGATTGATGATTGATGATTGAGGATTGAGCGTTGTGGATTGAGGACGAGGACTGAGGGTTGAGTATTGATGTCTGAGGTCTGAGGATTGAGGATTGAGGATTGAGAATTGAGGATTGAGGATTGAGTATTGAAGATTGAGGATTGGGTATTGAGGATTGAAGTATGTGGATTGTGGATTGAGGATTGAGGATTGAGGATTGAAGATTGAGTACTGAGGATTGAAGATTGAGGATTGAGGACTGAGGATTGAGGATTGAGGATTGAGGATTGAGGATTGGGGATTGAAGATTGAGTATTGATGACAGAGGATAGAGGGTTGAGGATTGAGGACTGAGGATTGAGGATTGAGGATTGAAGATTGAATAGTGATGATTGAAGATTGAGGATTGAGGATTGAGTGTTGTGGACTGAGGACGAGGACTGAGGGTTGAGTATTGATGGTTGAGGTCTGAGGACTGAGGATTGAGGATTGAGAATAGAGGATTGTTGATGGAGGATTGAAGATTGAGGATTTGGTGATGAGGATTGAAGAATGAGGATTGAGGATTGAAGGTTGAGTATTGAGGATTGAAGATTGAGGATTGAGGATTGACAATTGAGGATTGAGGATTGAGGTTTGAGGTTTGACGATGAGGGCTGAGTGTTGAGGATTGAGGTTTGAGGTCTGAGGACTGAGGATTGAGGATTGAGAATTGCGGATTGAGGATTGAGGATTGAAGATTGAGGATTGGGTATTGAGGATTGAAGAATGAGGATTGTGGATTGAGGATTGAGGAATGGGGACTGAGGATTGAGGATTGAGGATTGAGGATTGAGGATTGAAGATTCAGTATTGAGGATTGAAGATTGAGAGTTGAGGATTGAGGATTGAACATTGAGGACTGAGTGCTGATGGTTGAGTGATGAGAATTGATGTTTGTGGATAGAGATTTGAAGATTGCGGATTGCGTATTGAGTATTGTAAACTGTGAATTGAGGATCCTCTATTGAGGATTGAGGATAGACAAGTGATTGTTGAGGTCTGAGGGCTGAAGATTGAGGATTCAGGATTGAGGATTCAGAATTGCGGTTTGAGGACTGAGGTCTGAGGATTGAGGATAGACGATTGAGAATTGAGGATTGAGGATTGAGGATTGAAGATTGAGGATTGGGTATTGAGGACTGAAGAATGAGGACTGAGGATTGAGGATTGAGGATTGAGGATCGAAGATTGAGTATTGAGGATTGAAGATTGAGGATTGAGGATTGAGTATTGAGGATTGAGGATTGAGGATTGAGGATTGAGGACCGAGGATTGAGGATTGAAGATTGAGGATTGAGGATTGAGGATTAAAGGTTGAGCATTGAGGATTGAAGGTTGAGGATTGATGATTGAGGATTGAGGATTGAAGATTGAGTATTGAGGATTGAAGATTGAGGATTGAGGATTGAGGATTGAGGATTGAGAGTTGAGGATTGAGGATTGAGGATTGAAGATTGAGGATTGGGTATTGAGGATTGAAGATTGAGTATTGAGGATTGAAGATCGTGGATTGAGGATTGAGGATTGAGGATTGAGGATTGAAGATTGAGGATTGGGGACTGAGTGTTGAGGGCTGAGTGATGAGAATTGATGTTTGTGGGTAGAGATTTGAAGATTGCAGATTGAGTATTGCGTATGGAAAACTCTGAACTGAGGATATTCTATTGAGGATTGAGGATTGAGGATTGACAACTGATTGTTGAGGACTGAGGGCTGAAGATTGAGGATTCAGGATTGAGGATCCAGGATTGAGGTTTGAGGACTGAGGATTGAGGATTGATGATTGAGGATTGAGGATTGAGGATCGAGGACTGAGGATGAGGGCTGAGGGTTGAGGATTGAGGTTTGAGCATTGAGGACTGAGGATTGAAGGTTGATGATTGAGTATTGAGGATTGAAGATTGAGGATTGAGGATTGAGGATTGAGGATAGAGGATTGAGAATTGAGGATTGAGGATTGAGGATTGAAGATTGAGGATTGGGTATTGAGGATTGAAGAATGAGGACTGAGGATTGAGGATTGAGGATTGAGGATTGAAGATTGTGGATTGAGGATTGAGGTTTGAGGATTGAAGATTGAGTATTGAGGATTGAAGATTGAGGATTGAGGACTGAGGATTGAGGATTGAGGACGAGGACTGAGGGTTGAGTATTGATGTTTGAGGTCTGAGGATTGAGGATAGACGATTGAGAATTGAGGATTGAGGATTGAGGATTGAAGATTGAGGATTGGGTATTGAGGACTGAAGAATGAGGACTGAGGATTGAGGATTGAGGATTGAGGATCGAAGATTGAGTATTGAGGATTGAAGATTGAGGATTGAGGATTGAGTATTGAGGATTGAGGATTGAGGATTGAGGATTGAGGATCGAGGATTGAGGATTGAAGATTGAGGATTGAGGATTGAGGATTAAAGGTTGAGCATTGAGGATTGAAGGTTGAGGATTGATGATTGAGGATTGAGGATTGAGGATTGAGGATTGAGTATTGAAGATTGAGGATTGATGATTGAGGATTGAGGATTGAGGATTGAGGACTGAGTATTGGGGATTGAGGATTGAAGATTGAGGTTTGAGGATTGAGTATTGAGGATTGAGGATTGAGGATTGAGGATTGAGGATCGAGGATTGAAGATTGAGTATTGGGTATTGAGGATTGAAGAATGAGCATTGAGGATTGAGGATGGAGGATTGAGGATTGAAGATTGAGGATTGAGGATTGAGGCTTGAGGATTGAAGATTGAGTATTGAGGATCGAAGGTTGAGGATTGAGGATTGTGGATTGAGGATTGAGGATTGACGATTGAAGATTGAGGATTGGGGACTGAGAGTTGATGGTTGAGTGATGAGAATTGATGTTTGTGGATAGAGATATGAGGATTGCAGATTGTGTATTGCGTATGGAAAACTCTGAACTGAGGTTATTCTAGTGAGGATTGAGGATTGACAACCGGTTGTTGAGGACTGAGGGCTGAAGATTGAGGATTCAGGATTGAGGATTCAGGACTGTGGTTTGAGGACTGAGGATTGAGGATTGAGGGTTGGGGATTGAGGATTGAGGATCGAGGATTGAAGATTGAAGATTGGGTATTGAGGATTGAAAATTGAGGACTGAGGATTGAGGATTGAGGATTGACGATTGAGGATTGAAGATTGAATATTGATGATTGAAGGTTGAGGATTGAGGACTGAGGGTTTTGGATTCAGGACGAGGACTGAGGGTTGTGGATTCAGGACGAGGACTGAGGGTTGAGTATTGATGTTTGAGGTCTGAGGATTGAGGATAGAGGATTGAGAATTGAGGATTGAGGATTGAGGATTGAGGTTTGTGGATTGGGGACCAGGACTGAGGGTTGAATATTGATGTTTGAGGTCTGAGGATTGAGGATTGAGGATTGAGAATTGAGGATTGAGGATTGAGGATTGAAGATTGATGATTGGGTATTGAGGATTGAAGAATGAGGATTGAGGATTGAGGATTGAGGCCTGAGGATTGAGAATTGAGAACTGAGGATGAGGACTGAGGGCTGAGGGCTGATGTTTGAGGAATGAGGACTGACGATTGAGGATTGAGGAATGAAGATTGAGTATTGAGGATTGAAGATTGTGGATTGAGGATTGAGGATTGAGGGTTGAGGGTTGAAGATTGAGGATTGGGGACTGAGTGTTGAGGGCTGAGTGATGAGAATTGATGTTTGTGGATAGAGATTTGAAGATTGCAGATTGAGTATTGCGTATGGAAAACTCTGAACTGAGGATATTCTATTGAGGATTGAGGATTGAGGATTGACAACTGATTGTTGAGGACTGAGGGCTGAAGATTGAGGATTCAGGATTGAGGATCCAGGATTGAGGTTTGAGGACTGAGGATTGAGGATTGATGATTGAGGATTGAGGATTGAGGATCGAGGATTGAGGATGAGGGCTGAGGGTTGAGGATTGAGGTTTGAGCATTGAGGACTGAGGATTGAAGGTTGATGATTGAGCATTGAGGATTGAAGATTGAGGATTGAGGATTGAGGATTGAGGATAGAGGATTGAGAATTGAGGATTGAGGATTGAGGATTGAAGATTGAGGATTGGGTATTGAGGATTGAAGAATGAGGACTGAGGATTGAGGATTGAGGATTGAGGATTGAAGATTGTGGATTGAGGATTGAGGTTTGAGGATTGAAGATTGAGTATTGAGGATTGAAGATTGAGGATTGAGGACTGAGGATTGAGGATTGAGGATTGACGATTGAAGAGTGAGTATTGGGTACTGAGAGTTGATGGTTGAGTGATGAGAATTGATGTTTGTGAATAGATATATGAAGATTGCAGCTTGAGTATTTCGTATGGAAAACTCTGAACTGAGGATATTCTAGTGAGGATTGAGGATTGACAACTGATTGTTGAGGACTGAGGACTGAAGATTGAGGATTCAGGATTGGGGATCCAGGATTGAGGTTTGAGGACTGAGGATTGAGGATAGAGGATTGAGGATTGAGGATTGAGGATTGAGCATTGAGGATTGAGGATTGAAAATTGAGGATTGGGTATTGCGGATTGAACATTGAGGATTGAGGATTGAGGATTGACGACTGAAGATTGAATACTGATGATTGAAGATTGATGATCGAGGATTGAGGGTTGTGGATTGAGGACGAGGACTGAGGGTTGAGTATTGATGTCTGAGGTCTGAGGATTGAGGATTGAGGATTGAGAGTTGAGGATTGAGGATTGATGATTGAAGATTGAGGATTGGGTATTGAGGATTGAAGAATGAGCATTGAGGACTGAGGATTGAGCATTGAGGATTGAAGATTGAGGATTGAGGATTGAGGTTTGAGAATTGAGGATTGAGTATTGGGGATTGCGGATTGAACATTGAGGATTGAGGATTGAGGATTGAGGACTGAATATTGAATATTGATGATTGATGATTGATGATTGAGGATTGAGCGTTGTGGATTGAGGACGAGGACTGAGGGTTGAGTATTGATGTCTGAGGTCTGAGGATTGAGGATTGAGGATTGAGAATTGAGGATTGAGGATTGAGTATTGAAGATTGAGGATTGGGTATTGAGGATTGAAGTATGTGGATTGTGGATTGAGGATTGAGGATTGAGGATTGAAGATTGAGTACTGAGGATTGAAGATTGAGGATTGAGGACTGAGGATTGAGGATTGAGGATTGAGGATTGAGGATTGGGGATTGAAGATTGAGTTTTGAGGATTGAAGATTGAGGATTGTGGATTGTGGATTGAGGATTGAGTATTGAAGATTGAGGATTGGGGATTGAAGATTGAGGATTGAGGATTGAGGACTGAGTATTGAGGATTGAAGATTGAGGATTCAGGATTTAGGATTGAGGATTGAGGAAAGAGGATTGAGGATTGAGGGTTTTGGATTGGGGACCAGGACTGAGGGTTGAATATTGATGTTTGAGGTCTGAGGATTGAGGATTGAGGATTGAGAATTGAGGATTGAGGATTGAGGATTGAAGATTGAGTATTGAGGATTGAAGATTGAGGATTGAGGATTGAGGATTGAGGATTGAGGATTGAGGATTGAGGATTGAAGATTGAGTATTGATGATTGAAGATTGAGGATTGAGGATTGAGGACTGAGTATTGAGGATTGAAGATTGAGGATTCAGGATTTAGGATTGAGGATTGAGGAAAGAGGATTGAGGATTGAGGGTTTTGGATTGGGGACCAGGACTGAGGGTTGAATATTGATGTTTGAGGTCTGAGGATTGAGGATTGAGGATTGAGAATTGAGGATTGAGGATTGAGGATTGAAGATTGATGATTGGGTATTGAGGAATGAAGAATGAGGATTGAGGATTGAGGATTGAGGCCTGAGGATTGAGAATTGAGAACTGAGGATGAGGACTGAGGGCTGAGGGTTGATGTTTGAGGAATGAGGACTGACGATTGAGGATTGAGGATTGAAGATTGAGTATTGAGGATTGAAGATTGTGGATTGAGGATTGAGGATTGAGGATTGAGGATTGAAGATTGAGGATTGGGGACTGAGTGTTGAGGGCTGAGTGATGAGAATTGATGTTTGTGGATAGAGATTTGAAGATTGCAGATTGAGTATTGCGTATGGAAAACTCTGAACTGAGGATATACTATTGAGGATTGAGGATTGAGGATTGACAACTGATTGTTGAGGACTGAGGGCTGAAGATTGAGGATTCAGGATTGAGGATCCAGGATTGAGGTTTGAGGACTGAGGATTGAGGATTGATGATTGAGGATTGAGGATTGAGGATCGAGGATTGAGGATGAGGGCTGAGGGTTGAGGATTGAGGTATGAGCATTGAGGACTGAGGATTGAAGGTTGATGATTGAGTATTGAGGATTGAAGATTGAGGATTGAGGATTGAGGATTGAGGATAGAGGATTGAGAATTGAGGATTGAGGATTGAGGATTGAAGATTGAGGATTGGGTATTGAGGATTGAAGAATGAGGACTGAGGATTGAGGATTGAGGATTGAGGATTGAAGATTGTGGATTGAGGATTGAGGTTTGAGGATTGAAGATTGAGTATTGAGGATTGAAGATTGAGGATTGAGGATTGAGGATTGAGGATTGAGGATTGACGATTGAAGATTGAGGATTGGGGACTGAGAGTTGATGGTTGAGTGATGAGATTTGATGTTTGTGGATAGAGATATGAAGATTGCAGATTGAGTATTGCGTATGGAAAACTCTGAACTGAGGATATTCTAGTGAGGATTGAGGATTGACAACTGATTGTTGAGGACTGAGGGCTGAAGATTGAGGATTCAGGATTGAGGATTCAGGACTGTGGTTTGAGGACTGAGGATTGAGGATTGAGGATTGGGGATTGAGGATTGAGGATTGAGGATTGAGGATTGAGGATTGAGGACTGAGTATTGAAGATTGAGGATTGATGATTGAGGATTGAGGATTGAGGATTGGGGATTGAGTATTGGGGATTGCGTGTTGAACATTGAGGATTGAGGATTGAGGATTGAGGACTGAAGATTGAATATTGATGATTGAAGATTGATGATTGAGGATTGAGAGTTGTGGATTGAGGACGAGGACTGAGGGTTGAGTATTGATGTCTGAGGTCTGAGGATTGAGGATTGAGGATTGAGAATTGAGCATTGAGGATTGAGTATTGAAGATTGAGGATTGGGTATTGAGGATTGAAGAATGAGGATTGAGAATTGAGCATTGAGGATTGAGTATTGAAGATTGAGGATTGGGTATTGAGGATTGAAGAATGAGGATTGAGGATTGAGGGTTGAGGATTGAGGATTGAAGATTGAGTATTGAGGATTAAAGATTGAGGATTGAGGACTGAGGGTTGAGGATTGAGGATTGAGGATTGAGGATTGAGGATTGAAGATTGAGTATTGAGGATTGAAGGTTGAGGATTGTGGATTGAGGTTTGAGGATTGAGTATCGAAAATTGAGGATTGGGCGTTGAGGATTGACGATTGAGGATTGAGTATTGAGGATTGAGAATTGAGGATTGAGGATTGAATATCGAGTATTGAGGATTGAAGATTGAGAATTGAGGATTGAGGATTGAGGATTGAAGATGAGGGCTGAGGGTTGAGGATTGAGGTTTGAGGACTGAGGATTGAGGATTGAGGATTGAGAGTTGAGGATTGAGGATTGAGGATTGAGGATTGAAGATTGAGGATTGGGTATTGAGGATTGAAGAATGAGCATTGAGGATTGAGGATTGAGTATTGAGGATTGAAGATTGTGGATTGAGGATTGAGATTTGAGGATCGAAGTTTGTGTATTGAGGATTCAAGATTGAGGATTGAGGATTGAGGATTGAGGATTGAGGATTGACGATTGAAGATTGAGGATTGGGGACTGAGAGTTGATGGTTGAGTGTTGAGAATTGATGTTTGTGGATAGAGATATGAAGATTGCAGATTGAGTATTGCGTATGGAAAACTCTGAACTGAGGATATTCTAGTGAGGATTGAGGATTGACAACTGATTGTTGAGGACTGAGGGCTGAAGATTGAGGATTCAGGATTGAGGATTCAGGACTGTGGTTTGAGGACTGAGGATTGAGGATTGAGTATTGGGGATTGAGGATTGAGGATCGAGGATTGAAGATTGAAAATTGGGTATTGAGGATTGAACATTGAGGATTGTGGATTGAGGATAGACGATTGAGGATTGAAGATTGAGGATTGGGTATTGAGGATTGAAGATTGAGAATTGAGGATTGAGGATTGAGGATTGAAGATGAGGGCTGAGGGTTGAGGATTGAGGTATGAGGACTGAGGATTGAGGATTGAGGATTGAGAGTTGAGGATTGAGGATTGAGGATTGAAGATTGAGGATTGGGTATTGAGGATTGAAGAATGAGCATTGAGGACTGAGGATTGAGCATTGATGATTGAAGATTGAGGATTGAGGATTGAGGTTTGAGAATTGAGGATTGAGTATTGGGGATTGCGGATTGAACATTGAGGATTGAGGATTGAGGATTGAGGACTGAATATTGAATATTGATGATTGAAGATTGATGATTGAGGATTGAGCGTTGTGGATTGAGGACGAGGACTGAGGATTGAGTATTGATGTCTGAGGTCTGAGGATTGAGGATTGAGGATTGAGAATTGAGGATTGAGGATTGAGTATTGAAGATTGAGGATTGGGTATTGAGGATTGAAGTATGAGGATTTTGGATTGAGGATTGAGGATTGAGGATTGAAGATTGAGTACTGAGGATTGAAGATTGAGGATTGAGGACTGAGGATTGAGGATTGAGGATTGAGGATTGAGGATTGGGGATTGAAGATTGAGTATTGAGGATTGAAGATTGAGGATTGTGGATTGTGGATTGAGGATTGAGTATTGAAGATTGAGGATTGGGGATTGAGGATTGACGATTGAGGATTGAGTATTGAGGATTGAGAATTGAGGATTGAGGATTGAAGATTGAGTATTGAGGAATGAACATTGAGGATTGAGGATTGATAATTGAGGATTGTGAATTGAGGATTGAAGATTGAATATTGATGATTGAATGTTGAGGATTGAGGATTAAGGGTTGTGGATTCAGGACGAGGGCTGAGGGTTGAGTATTGATGTTTGAGGTCTGAGGATTGAGGATAGAGGATTGAGAATTGAGGATTGAGGATTGAGGATTGAAGATTGAGGATTGGGTATTGAGGAATGAAGAATGAGGACTGAGGATTGAGGATTGAGGATTGAGGATTGAAGATTGAGTGTTGAGGATTGAAGATTGAGGATTGAGGATTTAGGATTGAGGATTGAGGATTGAGGATTGAGGATTGAGGATTGAGGATTGAGGTTTGAGGATTGAAGATTGAGGATTGAGGATTGAGGATTAAAGGTTGAGCATTGAGGATTGAAGATTGAGGATTGATGATTGAGGATTGAGGATTGAGGATTGAGGATTGAGTATTGAAGATTGAATATTGATGATTGAAGATTGAGGATTGAGGATTGAGTGTTGTGGATTGAGGACGAGGACTGAGGGTTGAGTATTGATGCTTGAGGTCTGAGGATTGAGGCTTGAGGATTGAGAATAGAGGATTGAGGATGGAGGATTGAAGATTGAGGATTTGGTGATGAGGATTGAAGAATGAGGATTGAGGATTGAGGATTGAGGATTGAGGATTGAGGATTGAGGATTGCGGATTGAGGATTGAAGATTGAGTATTGAGGATTGAAGATTGAGGATTGAGACTTGAGGATTGAGGATTGAGGATTGAGGATTGAGGATTGAGGATTGAGGATTGACAACTGATTGTTGAGGACTGAGGGCTGAAGATTGAGGATTCAGGATTGAGGATTCAGAATTGAGGTTTGAGGACTGAGGATTGAGGATTGAGGATTGAAGATTGAATATTGATGATTGAATATTGAGGATTGAAGATTGAGGGTTGAGGATTGAGGATTGAGGATTGAGGATTGAGGATTGAGGATTGAAGATTGAGTATTGATGATTGAAGTTTGAGGATTGAGGATTGAGGATTGAGGATTGAAGATTGAGTATTGATGATTGAAGATTGAGGATTCAGGATTGAGGATTGAGGATTGAGGAATGAGGATTGAGGATTGAGAGTTGTGGATTGGGGACCAGGACTGAGGGTTGAATATTGATGTTTGAGGTCTGAGGATTGAGGATTGAGGATTGAGAATTGAGGATTGAGGATTGAGGATTGAAGATTGATGATTGGGTATTGAGGATTGAAGAATGAGGATTGAGGATTGAGGATTGAGGCCTGAGGATTGAGAATTGAGAACTGAGGATGAGGACTGAGGGCTGAGGGTTGAGGTTTGAGGAATGAGGACTGACGATTGAGGATTGAGGATTGAGGATTGAAGATTGTGGATTGAGGATTGAGGTTTGAGGATTGAAGATTGAGTATTGAGGATTGAAGATTGAGGATTGAGGACTGAGGATTGAGGATTGAGGATTGACGATTGAAGAGTGAGTATTGGGTACTGAGAGTTGATGGTTGAGTGATGAGAATTGATGTTTGTGAATAGATATATGAAGATTGCAGCTTGAGTATTTCGTATGGAAAACTCCGAACTGAGGATATTCTAGTGAGGATTGAGGATTGACAACTGATTGTTGAGGACTGAGGACTGAAGATTGAGGATTCAGGATTGGGGATCCAGGATTGAGGTTTGAGGACTGAGGATTGAGGATAGAGGATTGAGGATTGAGGATTGAGGATTGAGCATTGAGGATTGAGGATTGAAAATTGAGGATTGGGTATTGCGGATTGAACATTGAGGATTGAGGATTGAGGATTGACGACTGAAGATTGAATACTGATGATTGAAGATTGATGATCGAGGATTGAGGGTTGTGGATTGAGGACGAGGACTGAGGGTTGAGTATTGATGTCTGAGGTCTGAGGATTGAGGATTGAGGATTGAGAGTTGAGGATTGAGGATTGATGATTGAAGATTGAGGATTGGGTATTGAGGATTGAAGAATGAGCATTGAGGACTGAGGATTGAGCATTGAGGATTGAAGATTGAGGATTGAGGATTGAGGTTTGAGAATTGAGGATTGAGTATTGGGGATTGCGGATTGAACATTGAGGATTGAGGATTGAGGATTGAGGACTGAATATTGAATATTGATGATTGATGATTGATGATTGAGGATTGAGCGTTGTGGATTGAGGACGAGGACTGAGGGTTGAGTATTGATGTCTGAGGTCTGAGGATTGAGGATTGAGGATTGAGAATTGAGGATTGAGGATTGAGTATTGAAGATTGAGGATTGGGTATTGAGGATTGAAGTATGTGGATTGTGGATTGAGGATTGAGGATTGAGGATTGAAGATTGAGTACTGAGGATTGAAGATTGAGGATTGAGGACTGAGGATTGAGGATTGAGGATTGAGGATTGAGGATTGGGGATTGAAGATTGAGTTTTGAGGATTGAAGATTGAGGATTGTGGATTGTGGATTGAGGATTGAGTATTGAAGATTGAGGATTGGGGATTGAAGATTGAGGATTGAGGATTGAGGACTGAGTATTGAGGATTGAAGATTGAGGATTCAGGATTTAGGATTGAGGATTGAGGAAAGAGGATTGAGGATTGAGGGTTTTGGATTGGGGACCAGGACTGAGGGTTGAATATTGATGTTTGAGGTCTGAGGATTGAGGATTGAGGATTGAGAATTGAGGATTGAGGATTGAGGATTGAAGATTGAGTATTGAGGATTGAAGATTGAGGATTGAGGATTGAGGATTGAGGATTGAGGATTGAGGATTGAGGATTGAAGATTGAGTATTGATGATTGAAGATTGAGGATTGAGGATTGAGGACTGAGTATTGAGGATTGAAGATTGAGGATTCAGGATTTAGGATTGAGGATTGAGGAAAGAGGATTGAGGATTGAGGGTTTTGGATTGGGGACCAGGACTGAGGGTTGAATATTGATGTTTGAGGTCTGAGGATTGAGGATTGAGGATTGAGAATTGAGGATTGAGGATTGAGGATTGAAGATTGATGATTGGGTATTGAGGAATGAAGAATGAGGATTGAGGATTGAGGATTGAGGCCTGAGGATTGAGAATTGAGAACTGAGGATGAGGACTGAGGGCTGAGGGTTGATGTTTGAGGAATGAGGACTGACGATTGAGGATTGAGGATTGAAGATTGAGTATTGAGGATTGAAGATTGTGGATTGAGGATTGAGGATTGAGGATTGAGGATTGAAGATTGAGGATTGGGGACTGAGTGTTGAGGGCTGAGTGATGAGAATTGATGTTTGTGGATAGAGATTTGAAGATTGCAGATTGAGTATTGCGTATGGAAAACTCTGAACTGAGGATATACTATTGAGGATTGAGGATTGAGGATTGACAACTGATTGTTGAGGACTGAGGGCTGAAGATTGAGGATTCAGGATTGAGGATCCAGGATTGAGGTTTGAGGACTGAGGATTGAGGATTGATGATTGAGGATTGAGGATTGAGGATCGAGGATTGAGGATGAGGGCTGAGGGTTGAGGATTGAGGTATGAGCATTGAGGACTGAGGATTGAAGGTTGATGATTGAGTATTGAGGATTGAAGATTGAGGATTGAGGATTGAGGATTGAGGATAGAGGATTGAGAATTGAGGATTGAGGATTGAGGATTGAAGATTGAGGATTGGGTATTGAGGATTGAAGAATGAGGACTGAGGATTGAGGATTGAGGATTGAGGATTGAAGATTGTGGATTGAGGATTGAGGTTTGAGGATTGAAGATTGAGTATTGAGGATTGAAGATTGAGGATTGAGGATTGAGGATTGAGGATTGAGGATTGACGATTGAAGATTGAGGATTGGGGACTGAGAGTTGATGGTTGAGTGATGAGAATTGATGTTTGTGGATAGAGATATGAAGATTGCAGATTGAGTATTGCGTATGGAAAACTCTGAACTGAGGATATTCTAGTGAGGATTGAGGATTGACAACTGATTGTTGAGGACTGAGGGCTGAAGATTGAGGATTCAGGATTGAGCATTCAGGACTGTGGTTTGAGGACTGAGGATTGAGGATTGAGGATTGGGGATTGAGGATTGAGGATTGAGGATTGAGGATTGAGGATTGAGGACTGAGTATTGAAGATTGAGGATTGATGATTGAGGATTGAGGATTGAGGATTGGGGATTGAGTATTGGGGATTGCGTGTTGAACATTGAGGATTGAGGATTGAGGATTGAGGACTGAAGATTGAATATTGATGATTGAAGATTGATGATTGAGGATTGAGAGTTGTGGATTGAGGACGAGGACTGAGGGTTGAGTATTGATGTCTGAGGTCTGAGGATTGAGGATTGAGGATTGAGAATTGAGCATTGAGGATTGAGTATTGAAGATTGAGGATTGGGTATTGAGGATTGAAGAATGAGGATTGAGAATTGAGCATTGAGGATTGAGTATTGAAGATTGAGGATTGGGTATTGAGGATTGAAGAATGAGGATTGAGGATTGAGGGTTGAGGATTGAGGATTGAAGATTGAGTATTGAGGATTAAAGATTGAGGATTGAGGACTGAGGGTTGAGGATTGAGGATTGAGGATTGAGGATTGAGGATTGAAGATTGAGTATTGAGGATTGAAGGTTGAGGATTGTGGATTGAGGTTTGAGGATTGAGTATCGAAAATTGAGGATTGGGCGTTGAGGATTGACGATTGAGGATTGAGTATTGAGGATTGAGAATTGAGGATTGAGGATTGAATATCGAGTATTGAGGATTGAAGATTGAGAATTGAGGATTGAGGATTGAGGATTGAAGATGAGGGCTGAGGGTTGAGGATTGAGGTTTGAGGACTGAGGATTGAGGATTGAGGATTGAGAGTTGAGGATTGAGGATTGAGGATTGAGGATTGAAGATTGAGGATTGGGTATTGAGGATTGAAGAATGAGCATTGAGGATTGAGGATTGAGTATTGAGGATTGAAGATTGTGGATTGAGGATTGAGATTTGAGGATCGAAGTTTGTGTATTGAGGATTCAAGATTGAGGATTGAGGATTGAGGATTGAGGATTGAGGATTGACGATTGAAGATTGAGGATTGGGGACTGAGAGTTGATGGTTGAGTGTTGAGAATTGATGTTTGTGGATAGAGATATGAAGATTGCAGATTGAGTATTGCGTATGGAAAACTCTGAACTGAGGATATTCTAGTGAGGATTGAGGATTGACAACTGATTGTTGAGGACTGAGGGCTGAAGATTGAGGATTCAGGATTGAGGATTCAGGACTGTGGTTTGAGGACTGAGGATTGAGGATTGAGTATTGGGGATTGAGGATTGAGGATCGAGGATTGAAGATTGAAAATTGGGTATTGAGGATTGAACATTGAGGATTGTGGATTGAGGATAGACGATTGAGGATTGAAGATTGAGGATTGGGTATTGAGGATTGAAGATTGAGAATTGAGGATTGAGGATTGAGGATTGAAGATGAGGGCTGAGGGTTGAGGATTGAGGTATGAGGACTGAGGATTGAGGATTGAGGATTGAGAGTTGAGGATTGAGGATTGAGGATTGAAGATTGAGGATTGGGTATTGAGGATTGAAGAATGAGCATTGAGGACTGAGGATTGAGCATTGATGATTGAAGATTGAGGATTGAGGATTGAGGTTTGAGAATTGAGGATTGAGTATTGGGGATTGCGGATTGAACATTGAGGATTGAGGATTGAGGATTGAGGACTGAATATTGAATATTGATGATTGAAGATTGATGATTGAGGATTGAGCGTTGTGGATTGAGGACGAGGACTGAGGATTGAGTATTGATGTCTGAGGTCTGAGGATTGAGGATTGAGGATTGAGAATTGAGGATTGAGGATTGAGTATTGAAGATTGAGGATTGGGTATTGAGGATTGAAGTATGAGGATTTTGGATTGAGGATTGAGGATTGAGGATTGAAGATTGAGTACTGAGGATTGAAGATTGAGGATTGAGGACTGAGGATTGAGGATTGAGGATTGAGGATTGAGGATTGGGGATTGAAGATTGAGTATTGAGGATTGAAGATTGAGGATTGTGGATTGTGGATTGAGGATTGAGTATTGAAGATTGAGGATTGGGGATTGAGGATTGACGATTGAGGATTGAGTATTGAGGATTGAGAATTGAGGATTGAGGATTGAAGATTGAGTATTGAGGAATGAACATTGAGGATTGAGGATTGATAATTGAGGATTGTGAATTGAGGATTGAAGATTGAATATTGATGATTGAATGTTGAGGATTGAGGATTAAGGGTTGTGGATTCAGGACGAGGGCTGAGGGTTGAGTATTGATGTTTGAGGTCTGAGGATTGAGGATAGAGGATTGAGAATTGAGGATTGAGGATTGAGGATTGAAGATTGAGGATTGGGTATTGAGGAATGAAGAATGAGGACTGAGGATTGAGGATTGAGGATTGAGGATTGAAGATTGAGTGTTGAGGATTGAAGATTGAGGATTGAGGATTTAGGATTGAGGATTGAGGATTGAGGATTGAGGATTGAGGATTGAGGATTGAGGTTTGAGGATTGAAGATTGAGGATTGAGGATTGAGGATTAAAGGTTGAGCATTGAGGATTGAAGATTGAGGATTGATGATTGAGGATTGAGGATTGAGGATTGAGGATTGAGTATTGAAGATTGAATATTGATGATTGAAGATTGAGGATTGAGGATTGAGTGTTGTGGATTGAGGACGAGGACTGAGGGTTGAGTATTGATGCTTGAGGTCTGAGGATTGAGGCTTGAGGATTGAGAATAGAGGATTGAGGATGGAGGATTGAAGATTGAGGATTTGGTGATGAGGATTGAAGAATGAGGATTGAGGATTGAGGATTGAGGATTGAGGATTGAGGATTGAGGATTGCGGATTGAGGATTGACGATTGAGTATTGAGGATTGAAGATTGAGGATTGAGACTTGAGGATTGAGGATTGAGGATTGAGGATTGAGGATTGAGGATTGAGGATTGACAACTGATTGTTGAGGACTGAGGGCTGAAGATTGAGGATTCAGGATTGAGGATTCAGAATTGAGGTTTGAGGACTGAGGATTGAGGATTGAGGATTGAAGATTGAATATTGATGATTGAATATTGAGGATTGAAGATTGAGGGTTGAGGATTGAGGATTGAGGATTGAGGATTGAGGATTGAGGATTGAAGATTGAGTATTGATGATTGAAGTTTGAGGATTGAGGATTGAGGATTGAGGATTGAAGATTGAGTATTGATGATTGAAGATTGAGGATTCAGGATTGAGGATTGAGGATTGAGGAATGAGGATTGAGGATTGAGAGTTGTGGATTGGGGACCAGGACTGAGGGTTGAATATTGATGTTTGAGGTCTGAGGATTGAGGATTGAGGATTGAGAATTGAGGATTGAGGATTGAGGATTGAAGATTGATGATTGGGTATTGAGGATTGAAGAATGAGGATTGAGGATTGAGGATTGAGGCCTGAGGATTGAGAATTGAGAACTGAGGATGAGGACTGAGGGCTGAGGGTTGAGGTTTGAGGAATGAGGACTGACGATTGAGGATTGAGGATTGAAGATTGAGTATTGAGGATTGAAGATTGTGGATTGAGGATTGAGGATTGAGGATTGAGGATTGAAGATTGAGGATTGGGGACTGAGTGTTGAGGGCTGAGTGATGAGAATTGATGTTTGTGGATAGAGATTTGAAGATTGCAGATTGAGTATTGCGTATCAAAACTCTGAACTGAGGATATTCTATTGAGGATTGAGTATTGACAACTGATTGTTGAGGACTGAGGGCTGAAGATTGAGGATTCAGGATTGAGGATCCAGGATTGAGGTTTGAGGACTGAGGATTGAGGATAGAGGATTGAGGATTGAGGATTGAGGATTGAGCATTGAGGATTGAGGATTGAAGATTGAGGATTGGGTATTGCGGATTGAACATTGAGGATTGAGGATTGAGGATTGAGGACTGAAGATTGAATATTGATGATTGAAGATTGATGATTGAGGATTGAGAGTTGTGGATTGAGGACGAGGACTGAGGGTTGAGTATTGATGTCTGTGGTCTGAGGATTGAGGATTGAGGATTGAGAATTGAGCATTGAGGATTGAGTATTGAAGATTGAGGATTGGGTATTGAGGATTGAAGAATGAGGATTGAGAATTGAGCATTGAGGATTGAGTATTGAAGATTGAGGATTGGGTATTGAGGATTGAAGAATGAGGATTGAGGATTGAGGATTGAGGATTGAGGATTGAAGATTGAGTATTGAGGATTGAAGATTGAGGATTGAGGACTGAGGATTGAGGATTGAGGATTGAGGATTGAGGATTGAGGATTGAAGATTGAGTATTGAGGATTGAAGGTTGAGGATTGTGGATTGAGGGTTGAGGATTGAGTATCGAAAATTGAGGATTGGGCATTGAGGATTGACGATTGAGGATTGAGTATTGAGGATTGAGAATTGAGGATTGAGGATTGAATATCGAGTATTGAGGATTGAAGATTGAGAATTGAGGATTGAGGATTGAGGATTGAAGATGAGGGCTGAGGGTTGAGGATTGAGGTTTGAGGACTGAGGATTGAGGATTGAGGATTGAGAGTTGAGGATTGAGGATTGAGGATTGAAGATTGAGGATTGGGTATTGAGGATTGAAGAATGAGCATTGAGGACTGAAGATTGAGGATTGAGTATTGAGGATCGAGGATTGAGAATGAGGGCTGAGGGCTGAGGATTGAGGTTTGAGGATTGAGGACTGAGGATTGAGAATTGATGACTGAGTATTGAGGATTGAAGATTGAGGATTGAGGATTGAGTATTGAGGATTGAGAATTGCGGATTGAGGATTGAAAATTGAGGACTGGGGAGTGAGTGTTGAGGGTTGAGTGATGAGAATTGGTGATTGTGGATAGAGATTTAAAGATTGCAGATTGAGTATTGAGTATTGAAAACTGCGAATTGATGATATTCTATTGAGGATTGAGTATTGACAACTGATTGTTGAGGACTGAGGGCTGAAGATTGAGGATTCAGGATTGAGGATCCAGGATTGAGGTTTGAGGACTGAGGATTGAGGATAGAGGATTGAGGATTGAGGATTGAGGATTGAGCATTGAGGATTGAGGATTGAAGATTGAGGATTGGGTATTGCGGATTGAACATTGAGGATTGAGGATTGAGGATTGAGGACTGAAGATTGAATATTGATGATTGAAGATTGATGATTGAGGATTGAGGGTTGTGGATTGAGGACGAGGACTGAGGGTTGAGTATTGATGTCTGTGGTCTGAGGATTGAGGATTGAGGATTGAGAATTGAGCATTGAGGATTGAGTATTGAAGATTGAGGATTGGGTATTGAGGATTGAAGAATGAGGATTGAGAATTGAGCATTGAGGATTGAGTATTGAAGATTGAGGATTGGGTATTGAGGATTGAAGAATGAGGATTGAGGATTGAGGATTGAGGATTGAGGATTGAAGATTGAGTATTGAGGATTGAAGATTGAGGATTGAGGACTGAGGATTGAGGATTGAGGATTGAGGATTGAGGATTGAGGATTGAAGATTGAGTATTGAGGATTGAAGGTTGAGGATTGTGGATTGAGGGTTGAGGATTGAGTATCGAAAATTGAGGATTGGGCATTGAGGATTGACGATTGAGGATTGAGTATTGAGGATTGAGAATTGAGGATTGAGGATTGAATATCGAGTATTGAGGATTGAAGATTGAGAATTGAGGATTGAGGATTGAGGATTGAAGATGAGGGCTGAGGGTTGAGGATTGAGGTTTGAGGACTGAGGATTGAGGATTGAGGATTGAGAGTTGAGGATTGAGGATTGAGGATTGAAGATTGAGGATTGGGTATTGAGGATTGAAGAATGAGCATTGAGGACTGAAGATTGAGGATTGAGTATTGAGGATCGAGGATTGAGAATGAGGGCTGAGGGCTGAGGATTGAGGTTTGAGGATTGAGGACTGAGGATTGAGAATTGATGACTGAGTATTGAGGATTGAAGATTGAGGATTGAGGATTGAGTATTGAGGATTGAGGATTGCGGATTGAGGATTGAAAATTGAGGACTGGGGAGTGAGTGTTGAGGGTTGAGTGATGAGAATTGGTGATTGTGGATAGAGATTTAAAGATTGCAGATTGAGTATTGAGTATTGAAAACTGCGAATTGATGATATTCTATTGAGGATTGAGAATTGACAACTGATTGTTGAGGACTGAGGTCTGAAGATTGAGGATTCAGGATTGGGGATCCAGGATTGAGGTTTGAGGACTGAGAATTGAGGATAGAGGATTGAGGATTGAGGATTGAGGATTGAGCATTGAGGATTGAGGATTGAAAATTGAGGATTGGTTATTGCGGATTGAACATTGAGGATTGAGGATTGAGGATTGACGACTGAAGATTGAATATTGATGATTGAAGATTGATGATCGAGGATTGAGGGTTGTGGATTGAGGACGAGGACTGAGGGTTGAGTATTGATGTCTGACGTCTGAGGATTGAGGATTGAGGATTGAGAATTGAGGATTGAGGTTTGAGAATTGAGGATTGAGTATTGGGGATTGCGGATTGAACATTGAGGATTGAGGATTGAGGATTGAGGACTCAAGATTGAATATTGATGATTGAAGATTGATGATTGAGGATTGGGGGTTGTGGATTGAGGACGAGGACTGAGGGTTGTGTATTGATGTCTGAGGTCTGAGGATTGAGGATTGAGGATTGAGAACTGAGGATTGAAGATTGAGGATTGAGGACTGAGAATTGAGGATTGAGGATTGAGTATTGAGGATTGAGGATTGAAGATTGAGTATTGACGATTGAAGATTGAGGATTGTGGATTGAGGATTGAGGATTGAGGATTGAGTATCGAAAATTGAGGATTGGGCATTGAGGATAGACGATTGAGGATTGAGTATTGAGGATTGAGAATTGAGGATTGAGGATTGAATATTGAGTATTGAGGATTGAAGATTGAGAATTGAGGATTGAGGGTTGAGGATTGAAGATGAGGGCTGAGGGTTGAGGATTGAGGTTTGAGGACTGAGGATTGAGGATTGAGGATTGAGAGTTGAGGATTGAGGATTGAGGATTGAAGATTGAGGATTGGGTATTGAGGATTGAAGAATCAGCATTGAGGATTGAGGATTGAGGATTGAGGATTGAAGATTGAGGATTGAGGATTGAGGTTTGAGAATTGAGGATTGAGTATTGGGGATTGCGGATTGAACATTGAGGATTGAGGATTGAGGATTGAGGGCTGAAGATTGAATATTGATGATTGAAGATTGATGATTGAGTATTGAGTGTTGTGGATTGAGGACGATGACTGAGGGTTGAGTATTGATGTTTGAGGTCTGAGGATTGAGGATAGACGATTGAGAATTGAGGATTGAGGATTGAGGATTGAAGATTGAGGATTGGGTATTGAGGACTGAAGAATGAGGACTGAGGATTGAGGATTGAGGATTGAGGATCGAAGATTGAGTATTGAGGATTGAAGATTGATGATTGAGGATTGAGTATTGAGGATTGAGGATTGAGGATTGAGGATTGAGGGTCGAGGATTGAGGATTGAAGATTGAGGATTGAGGATTGAGGATTAAAGGTTGAGCATTGAGGATTGAAGGTTGAGGATTGATGATTGAGGATTGAGGATTGAGGATTGAGGATTGAGTATTGAAGATTGAGGATTGATGATTGAGGATTGAGGATTGAGGATTGAGGACTGAGTATTGGGGATTGAGGATTGAAGATTGAGGTTTGAGGATTGAGTATTGAGGATTGAGGATTGAGGATTGAGGATTGAGGATCGAGGATTGAAGATTGAGTATTGGGTATTGAGGATTGAAGAATGAGCATTGAGGATTGAGGATGGAGGATTGAGGATTGAAGATTGAGGATTGAGGATTGAGGCTTGAGGATTGAAGATTGAGTATTGAGGATCGATGGTTGAGGATTGAGGATTGTGGATTGAGGATTGAGGATTGACGATTGAAGATTGAGGATTGGGGACTGAGAGTTGATGGTTGAGTGATGAGAATTGATGTTTGTGGATAGAGATATGAGGATTGCAGATTGTGTATTGCGTATGGAAAACTCTGAACTGAGGTTATTCTAGTGAAGATTGAGGATTGACAACCGGTTGTTGAGGACTGAGGGCTGAAGATTGAGGATTCAGGATTGAGGATTCAGGACTGTGGTTTGAGGACTGAGGATTGAGGATTGAGGGTTGGGGATTGAGGATTGAGGATCGAGGATTGAAGATTGAAGATTGGGTATTGAGGATTGAACATTGAGGACTGAGGGTTGAGGATTGAGGATTGACGATTGAGGATTGAAGATTGAATATTGATGATTGAAGGTTGAGGATTGAGGATTGAGGGTTTTGGATTCAGGACGAGGACTGAGGGTTGTGGATTCAGGACGAGGACTGAGGGTTGAGTATTGATGTTTGAGGTCTGAGGATTGAGGATAGAGGATTGAGAATTGAGGATTGAGGATTGAGGATTGAAGATTGAGGATTGGGTATTGAGGATTGAAGAATGAGGACTGAAGATTGAGGATTGAGGATTGAGGATTGACAACTGATTGTTGAGGACTGAGGGCTGAAGATTGAGGATTCAGGATTGAGGATACAGAATTGAGGTTTGAGGACTGAGGATTGAGGAGTGAGGATTGAGGATTGAAGATTGAGGATTGGGTATTGAGGACAGAAGAATGAGGACTGAGGATTGAGGATTGAGGATTGAGGATCGAAGATTGAGTATTGAGGATTGAAGATTGAGGATTGAGGATTGAGTATTGAGGATTGAGGATTGAGGATTGAGGATTGAGGATTGAGGATTGAGGATTGAAGATTGAGGATTGAGGATTGAGGATTAAAGGTTGAGCATTGAGGATTGAAGGTTGAGGATTGATGATTGAGGATTGAGGATTGATGATTGAGGATTGAGGATTGAGGATTGAGGATTGAGTATTGAAGATTGAATATTGATGATTGAAGATTGAGGATTGAGGATTGAGTGTTGTGGATTGAGGACGAGGACTGAGGGTTGAGTATTGATGCTTGAGGTCTGAGGATTGAGGCTTGAGGATTGAGAATAGAGGATTGAGGATGGAGGATTGAAGATTGAGGATTTGGTGATGAGGATTGAAGAATGAGGATTGAGGATTGAGGATTGAGGATTGAGGATTGAGGATTGAGGATTGCGGATTGATGATTGAAGATTGAGTATTGAGGATTGAAGATTGAGGATTGAGACTTGAGGATTGAGGATTGAGGATTGAGGATTGAGGATTGAGGATTGAGGATTGACAACTGATTGTTGAGGACTGAGGGCTGAAGATTGAGGATTCAGGATTGAGGATTCAGAATTGAGGTTTGAGGACTGAGGATTGAGGATTGAGGATTGAAGATTGAATATTGATGATTGAATATTGAGGATTGAAGATTGAGGGTTGAGGATTGAGGATTGAGGATTGAGGATTGAGGATTGAGGATTGAAGATTGAGTATTGATGATTGAAGTTTGAGGATTGAGGATTGAGGATTGAGGATTGAAGATTGAGTATTGATGATTGAAGATTGAGGATTCAGGATTGAGGATTGAGGATTGAGGAATGAGGATTGAGGATTGAGAGTTGTGGATTGGGGACCAGGACTGAGGGTTGAATATTGATGTTTGAGGTCTGAGGATTGAGGATTGAGGATTGAGAATTGAGGATTGAGGATTGAGGATTGAAGATTGTGATTGGGTATTGAGGATTGAAGAATGAGGATTGAGGATTGAGGATTGAGGCCTGAGGATTGAGAATTGAGAACTGAGGATGAGGACTGAGGGCTGAGGGTTGAGGTTTGAGGAATGAGGACTGACGATTGAGGATTGAGGATTGAAGATTGAGTATTGAGGATTGAAGATTGTGGATTGAGGATTGAGGATTGAGGATTGAGGATTGAAGATTGAGGATTGGGGACTGAGTGTTGAGGGCTGAGTGATGAGAATTGATGTTTGTGGATAGAGATTTGAAGATTGCAGATTGAGTATTGCGTATCAAAACTCTGAACTGAGGATATTCTATTGAGGATTGAGTATTGACAACTGATTGTTGAGGACTGAGGGCTGAAGATTGAGGATTCAGGATTGAGGATCCAGGATTGAGGTTTGAGGACTGAGGATTGAGGATAGAGGATTGAGGATTGAGGATTGAGGATTGAGCATTGAGGATTGAGGATTGAAGATTGAGGATTGGGTATTGCGGATTGAACATTGAGGATTGAGGATTGAGGATTGAGGACTGAAGATTGAATATTGATGATTGAAGATTGATGATTGAGGATTGAGAGTTGTGGATTGAGGACGAGGACTGAGGGTTGAGTATTGATGTCTGTGGTCTGAGGATTGAGGATTGAGGATTGAGAATTGAGCATTGAGGATTGAGTATTGAAGATTGAGGATTGGGTATTGAGGATTGAAGAATGAGGATTGAGAATTGAGCATTGAGGATTGAGTATTGAAGATTGAGGATTGGGTATTGAGGATTGAAGAATGAGGATTGAGGATTGAGGATTGAGGATTGAGGATTGAAGATTGAGTATTGAGGATTGAAGATTGAGGATTGAGGACTGAGGATTGAGGATTGAGGATTGAGGATTGAGGATTGAGGATTGAAGATTGAGTATTGAGGATTGAAGGTTGAGGATTGTGGATTGAGGGTTGAGGATTGAGTATCGAAAATTGAGGATTGGGCATTGAGGATTGACGATTGAGGATTGAGTATTGAGGATTGAGAATTGAGGATTGAGGATTGAATATCGAGTATTGAGGATTGAAGATTGAGAATTGAGGATTGAGGATTGAGGATTGAAGATGAGGGCTGAGGGTTGAGGATTGAGGTTTGAGGACTGAGGATTGAGGATTGAGGATTGAGAGTTGAGGATTGAGGATTGAGGATTGAAGATTGAGGATTGGGTATTGAGGATTGAAGAATGAGCATTGAGGACTGAAGATTGAGGATTGAGTATTGAGGATCGAGGATTGAGAATGAGGGCTGAGGGCTGAGGATTGAGGTTTGAGGATTGAGGACTGAGGATTGAGAATTGATGACTGAGTATTGAGGATTGAAGATTGAGGATTGAGGATTGAGTATTGAGGATTGAGGATTGCGGATTGAGGATTGAAAATTGAGGACTGGGGAGTGAGTGTTGAGGGTTGAGTGATGAGAATTGGTGATTGTGGATAGAGATTTAAAGATTGCAGATTGAGTATTGAGTATTGAAAACTGCGAATTGATGATATTCTATTGAGGATTGAGAATTGACAACTGATTGTTGAGGACTGAGGTCTGAAGATTGAGGATTCAGGATTGGGGATCCAGGATTGAGGTTTGAGGACTGAGAATTGAGGATAGAGGATTGAGGATTGAGGATTGAGGATTGAGCATTGAGGATTGAGGATTGAAAATTGAGGATTGGTTATTGCGGATTGAACATTGAGGATTGAGGATTGAGGATTGACGACTGAAGATTGAATATTGATGATTGAAGATTGATGATCGAGGATTGAGGGTTGTGGATTGAGGACGAGGACTGAGGGTTGAGTATTGATGTCTGACGTCTGAGGATTGAGGATTGAGGATTGAGAATTGAGGATTGAGGTTTGAGAATTGAGGATTGAGTATTGGGGATTGCGGATTGAACATTGAGGATTGAGGATTGAGGATTGAGGACTCAAGATTGAATATTGATGATTGAAGATTGATGATTGAGGATTGGGGGTTGTGGATTGAGGACGAGGACTGAGGGTTGTGTATTGATGTCTGAGGTCTGAGGATTGAGGATTGAGGATTGAGAACTGAGGATTGAAGATTGAGGATTGAGGACTGAGAATTGAGGATTGAGGATTGAGTATTGAGGATTGAGGATTGAAGATTGAGTATTGACGATTGAAGATTGAGGATTGTGGATTGAGGATTGAGGATTGAGGATTGAGTATCGAAAATTGAGGATTGGGCATTGAGGATAGACGATTGAGGATTGAGTATTGAGGATTGAGAATTGAGGATTGAGGATTGAATATTGAGTATTGAGGATTGAAGATTGAGAATTGAGGATTGAGGGTTGAGGATTGAAGATGAGGGCTGAGGGTTGAGGATTGAGGTTTGAGGACTGAGGATTGAGGATTGAGGATTGAGAGTTGAGGATTGAGGATTGAGGATTGAAGATTGAGGATTGGGTATTGAGGATTGAAGAATCAGCATTGAGGATTGAGGATTGAGGATTGAGGATTGAAGATTGAGGATTGAGGATTGAGGTTTGAGAATTGAGGATTGAGTATTGGGGATTGCGGATTGAACATTGAGGATTGAGGATTGAGGATTGAGGGCTGAAGATTGAATATTGATGATTGAAGATTGATGATTGAGTATTGAGTGTTGTGGATTGAGGACGATGACTGAGGGTTGAGTATTGATGTTTGAGGTCTGAGGATTGAGGATAGACGATTGAGAATTGAGGATTGAGGATTGAGGATTGAAGATTGAGGATTGGGTATTGAGGACTGAAGAATGAGGACTGAGGATTGAGGATTGAGGATTGAGGATCGAAGATTGAGTATTGAGGATTGAAGATTGAGTATTGAGGATTGAGTATTGAGGATTGAGGATTGAGGATTGAGGATTGAGGGTCGAGGATTGAGGATTGAAGATTGAGGATTGAGGATTGAGGATTAAAGGTTGAGCATTGAGGATTGAAGGTTGAGGATTGATGATTGAGGATTGAGGATTGAGGATTGAGGATTGAGTATTGAAGATTGAGGATTGATGATTGAGGATTGAGGATTGAGGATTGAGGACTGAGTATTGGGGATTGAGGATTGAAGATTGAGGTTTGAGGATTGAGTATTGAGGATTGAGGATTGAGGATTGAGGATTGAGGATCGAGGATTGAAGATTGAGTATTGGGTATTGAGGATTGAAGAATGAGCATTGAGGATTGAGGATGGAGGATTGAGGATTGAAGATTGAGGATTGAGGATTGAGGCTTGAGGATTGAAGATTGAGTATTGAGGATCGATGGTTGAGGATTGAGGATTGTGGATTGAGGATTGAGGATTGACGATTGAAGATTGAGGATTGGGGACTGAGAGTTGATGGTTGAGTGATGAGAATTGATGTTTGTGGATAGAGATATGAGGATTGCAGATTGTGTATTGCGTATGGAAAACTCTGAACTGAGGTTATTCTAGTGAAGATTGAGGATTGACAACCGGTTGTTGAGGACTGAGGGCTGAAGATTGAGGATTCAGGATTGAGGATTCAGGACTGTGGTTTGAGGACTGAGGATTGAGGATTGAGGGTTGGGGATTGAGGATTGAGGATCGAGGATTGAAGATTGAAGATTGGGTATTGAGGATTGAACATTGAGGACTGAGGATTGAGGATTGAGGATTGACGATTGAGGATTGAAGATTGAATATTGATGATTGAAGGTTGAGGATTGAGGATTGAGGGTTTTGGATTCAGGACGAGGACTGAGGGTTGTGGATTCAGGACGAGGACTGAGGGTTGAGTATTGATGTTTGAGGTCTGAGGATTGAGGATAGAGGATTGAGAATTGAGGATTGAGGATTGAGGATTGAAGATTGAGGATTGGGTATTGAGGATTGAAGAATGAGGACTGAAGATTGAGGATTGAGGATTGAGGATTGACAACTGATTGTTGAGGACTGAGGGCTGAAGATTGAGGATTCAGGATTGAGGATACAGAATTGAGGTTTGAGGACTGAGGATTGAGGAGTGAGGATTGAGGATTGAAGATTGAGGATTGGGTATTGAGGACAGAAGAATGAGGACTGAGGATTGAGGATTGAGGATTGAGGATCGAAGATTGAGTATTGAGGATTGAAGATTGAGGATTGAGGATTGAGTATTGAGGATTGAGGATTGAGGATTGAGGATTGAGGATTGAGGATTGAGGATTGAAGATTGAGGATTGAGGATTGAGGATTAAAGGTTGAGCATTGAGGATTGAATGTTGAGGATTGATGATTGAGGATTGAGGATTGAGGATTGAGGATTGAGTATTGAAGATTGAGGATTGATGATTGAGGATTGAGGATTGAGGATTGAGGACTGAGTATTGGGGATTGAGGATTGAAGATTGAGGTTTGAGGATTGAGTATTGAGGATTGAGGATTGAGGATTGAGGATTGAGGATTGAGGATTGAAGATTGAGTATTGGGTATTGAGGATTGAGGATTGAGAATTGAGCATTGAGGATTGAGTATTGAAGATTGAGGATTGGGTATTGAGGATTGAAGAATGAGGATTGAGAATTGAGCATTGAGGATTGAGTATTGAAGATTGAGGATTGGGTATTGAGGATTGAAGAATGAGGATTGAGGATTGAGGATTGAGGATTGAGGATTGAAGATTGAGTATTGAGGATTGAAGATTGAGGATTGAGGACTGAGGATTGAGGATTGAGGATTGAGGATTGAGGATTGAGGATTGAAGATTGAGTATTGAGGATTGAAGGTTGAGGATTGTGGATTGAGGGTTGAGGGTTGAGTATCGAAAATTGAGGATTGGGCATTGAGGATTGACGATTGAGGATTGAGTATTGAGGATTGAGAATTGAGGATTGAGGATTGAATATCGAGTATTGAGGATTGAAGATTGAGAATTGAGGATTGAGGATTGAGGATTGAAGATGAGGGCTGAGGGTTGAGGATTGAGGTTTGAGGACTGAGGATTGAGGATTGAGGATTGAGAGTTGAGGATTGAGGATTGAGGATTGAAGATTGAGGATTGGGTATTGAGGATTGAAGAATGAGCATTGAGGACTGAAGATTGAGGATTGAGTATTGAGGATCGAGGATTGAGAATGAGGGCTGAGGGCTTAGGATTGAGGTTTGAGGATTGAGGACTGAGGATTGAGGATTGATGACTGAGTTTTGAGGATTGAAGATTGAGGATTGAGGATTGAGTATTGAGGATTGAGGATTGCGGATTGAGGATTGAAAATTGAGGACTGGGGAGTGAGTGTTGAGGGTTGAGTGATGAGAATTGGTGATTGTGGATAGAGATTTAAAGATTGCAGATTGAGTATTGAGTATTGAAAACTGCGAATTGATGATATTCTATTGAGGATTGAGAATTGACAACTGATTGTTGAGGACTGAGGCCTGAAGATTGAGGATTCAGGATTGGGGATCCAGGATTGAGGATTGAGGACTGAGGATTGAGGATAGAGGATTGAGGATTGAGGATTGAGGATTGAGCATTGAGGATTGAGGATTGAAAATTGAGGATTGGTTATTGCGGATTGAACATTGAGGATTGAGGATTGAGGATTGACGACTGAAGATTGAATATTGATGATTGAAGATTGATGATCGAGGATTGAGGGTTGTGGATTGAGGACGTGGACTGAGGGTTGAGTATTGATGTCTGAGGTCTGAGGATTGAGGATTGAGGATTGAGAATTGAGGATTGAGGATTGAGGATTGAAGATTGAGGATTGGGTATTGAGGATTGAAGAATGAGCATTGAGGATTGAGGATTGAGGATTGAGGATTGAAGATTGTGGATTGAGGATTGAGATTTGAGGATCGAAGTTTGTGTATTGAGGATTCAAGATTGAGGATTGAGGATTGAGGATTGAGGATTGAGGATTGACGATTGAAGATTGAGGATTGGGGACTGAGAGTTGATGGTTGAGTGTTGAGAATAGATGTTTGTGGATAGAGATATGAAGATTGCAGATTGAGTATTGCGTATGGAAAACTCTGAACTGAGGATATTCTAGTGAGGATTGAGGATTGACAACTGATTGTTGAGGACTGAGGGCTGAAGATTGAGGATTCAGGATTGAGGATTCAGGACTGTGGTTTGAGGACTGAGGATTGAGGATTGAGTATTGGGGATTGAGGATTGAGGATCGAGGATTGAAGATTGAAAATTGGGTATTGAGGATTGAACATTGAGGATTGTGGATTGAGGATAGACGATTGAGGATTGAAGATTTAGGATTGGGTATTGAGGATTGAAGATTGAGAATTGAGGATTGAGGATTGAGGATTGAAGATGAGGGCTGAGGGTTGAGGATTGAGGTATGAGGACTGAGGATTGAGGATTGAGGATTGAGAGTTGAGGATTGAGGATTGAGGATTGAAGATTGAGGATTGGGTATTGAGGATTGAAGAATGAGCATTGAGGACTGAGGATTGAGCATTGATGATTGAAGATTGAGGATTGAGGATTGAGGTTTGAGAATTGAGGATTGAGTATTGGGGATTGCGGATTGAACATTGAGGATTGAGGATTGAGGATTGAGGACTGAATATTGAATATTGATGATTGAAGATTGATGATTGAGGATTGAGCGTTGTGGATTGAGGACGAGGACTGAGGAATGAGTATTGATGTCTGAGGTCTGAGGATTGAGGATTGAGGATTGAGAATTGAGGATTGAGGATTGAGTATTGAAGATTGAGGATTGGGTATTGAGGATTGAAGTATGAGGATTTTGGATTGAGGATTGAGGATTGAGGATTGAAGATTGAGTACTGAGGATTGAAGATTGAGGATTGAGGACTGAGGATTGAGGATTGAGGATTGAGGATTGAGGATTGGGGATTGAAGATTGAGTATTGAGGATTGAAGATTGAGGATTGTGGATTGTGGATTGAGGATTGAGTATTGAAGATTGAGGATTGGGGATTGAGGATTGACGATTGAGGATTGAGTATTGAGGATTGAGAATTGAGGATTGAGGATTGAAGATTGAGTATTGAGGAATGAACATTGAGGATTGAGGATTGATAATTGAGGATTGTGAATTGAGGATTGTGAATTGAGGATTGAAGATTGAATATTGATGATTGAATGTTGAGGATTGAGGATTAAGGGTTGTGGATTCAGGACGAGGGCTGAGGGTTGAGTATTGATGTTTGAGGTCTGAGGATTGAGGATAGAGGATTGAGAATTGAGGATTGAGGATTGAGGATTGAAGATTGAGGATTGGGTATTGAGGAATGAAGAATGAGGACTGAGGATTGAGGATTGAGGATTGAGGATTGAAGATTGAGTGTTGAGGATTGAAGATTGAGGATTGAGGATTTAGGATTGAGGATTGAGGATTGAGGATTGAGGATTGAGGATTGAGGATTGAGGTTTGAGGATTGAAGATTGAGGATTGAGGATTGAGGATTAAAGGTTGAGCATTGAGGATTGAAGATTGAGGATTGATGATTGAGGATTGAGGATTGAGGATTGAGGATTGAGTATTGAAGATTGAGGATTGATGATTGAGGATTGAGGATTGAGGATTGAGTGTTGTGGATTGAGGACGAGGACTGAGGGTTGAGTATTGATGCTTGAGGTCTGAGGATTGAGGCTTGAGGATTGAGAATAGAGGATTGAGGATGGAGGATTGAAGATTGAGGATTTGGTGATGAGGATTGAAGAATGAGGATTGAGGATTGAGGATTGAGGATTGAGGATTGAGGATTGAGGATTGAGGATTGAGGATTGAAGATTGAGTATTGAGGATTGAAGATTGAGGATTGAGGATTGAGGATTGAGGATTGAGGATTGAGGATTGAGGATTGAGGATTGAGGATTGACAACTGATTGTTGAGGACTGAGGGCTGAAGATTGAGGATTCAGGATTGAGGATTCAGAATTGAGGTTTGAGGACTGAGGATTGAGGATTGAGGATTGAAGATTGAATATTGATGATTGAATATTGAGGATTGAAGATTGAGGGTTGTGTATTGAGGACGAGGACTAAGGGTTGAGTATTGATGTTTGTGTCTGAGGATTGAGGATTGAGGATTGAGAATAGAGGATTGAGGATTGAGGATTGAAGATTGAGGATTTGGTGTTGAGGATTGAAGAATGAGGATTGAGGATTGAGGATTGAGGATTGAGGATTGAAGGTTGAGTATTGAGGATTGAAGATTGAGGATTGAGGATTGAGGATTGAGGATTGAGGATTGAGGATTGAGGATTGAAGATTGAGTATTGATGATTGAAGTTTGAGGATTGAGGATTGAGGATTGAGGATTGAAGATTGAGTATTGATGATTGAAGATTGAGGATTCAGGATTGAGGATTGAGGATTGAGGAATGAGGATTGAGGATTGAGAGTTGTGGATTGGGGACCAGGACTGAGGGTTGAATATTGATGTTTGAGGTCTGAGGATTGAGGATTGAGGATTGAGAATTGAGGATTGAGGATTGAGGATTGAAGATTGATGATTGGGTATTGAGGATTGAAGAATGAGGATTGAGGATTGAGGATTGAGGCCTGAGGATTGAGAATTGAGAACTGAGGATGAGGACTGAGGGCTGAGGGTTGAGGTTTGAGGAATCAGGACTGACGATTGAGGATTGAGGATTGAAGATTGAGTATTGAGGATTGAAGATTGTGGATTGAGGATTGAGGATTGAGGATTGAGGATTGAAGATTGAGGATTGGGGACTGAGTGTTGAGGGCTGAGTGATGAGAATTGATGTTTGTGGATAGAGATTTGAAGATTGCAGATTGAGTATTGCGTATCAAAACTCTGAACTGAGGATATTCTATTGAGGATTGAGTATTGACAACTGATTGTTGAGGACTGAGGGCTGAAGATTGAGGATTCAGGATTGAGGATCCAGGATTGAGGTTTGAGGACTGAGGATTGAGGATAGAGGATTGAGGATTGAGGATTGAGGATTGAGCATTGAGGATTGAGGATTGAAGATTGAGGATTGGGTATTGCGGATTGAACATTGATGATTGAGGATTGAGGATTGAGGACTGAAGATTGAATATTGATGATTGAAGATTGATGATTGAGGATTGAGAGTTGTGGATTGAGGACGAGGACTGAGGGTTGAGTATTGATGTCTGTGGTCTGAGGATTGAGGATTGAGGATTGAGAATTGAGCATTGAGGATTGAGTATTGAAGATTGAGGATTGGGTATTGAGGATTGAAGAATGAGGATTGAGAATTGAGCATTGAGGATTGAGTATTGAAGATTGAGGATTGGGTATTGAGGATTGAAGAATGAGGATTGAGGATTGAGGATTGAGGATTGAGGATTGAAGATTGAGTATTGAGGATTGAAGATTGAGGATTGAGGACTGAGGATTGAGGATTGAGGATTGAGGATTGAGGATTGAGGATTGAAGATTGAGTATTGAGGATTGAAGGTTGAGGATTGTGGATTGAGGGTTGAGGATTGAGTATCGAAAATTGAGGATTGGGCATTGAGGATTGACGATTGAGGATTGAGTATTGAGGATTGAGAATTGAGGATTGAGGATTGAATATCGAGTATTGAGGATTGAAGATTGAGAATTGAGGATTGAGGATTGAGGATTGAAGATGAGGGCTGAGGGTTGAGGATTGAGGTTTGAGGACTGAGGATTGAGGATTGAGGATTGAGAGTTGAGGATTGAGGATTGAGGATTGAAGATTGAGGATTGGGTATTGAGGATTGAAGAACGAGCATTGAGGACTGAAGATTGAGGATTGAGTATTGAGGATCGAGGATTGAGAATGAGGGCTGAGGGCTGAGGATTGAGGTTTGAGGATTGAGGACTGAGGATTGAGAATTGATGACTGAGTATTGAGGATTGAAGATTGAGGATTGAGGATTGAGTATTGAGGATTGAGGATTGCGGATTGAGGATTGAAAATTGAGGACTGGGGAGTGAGTGTTGAGGGTTGAGTGATGAGAATTGGTGATTGTGGATAGAGATTTAAAGATTGCAGATTGAGTATTGAGTATTGAAAACTGCGAATTGATGATATTCTATTGAGGATTGAGAATTGACAACTGATTGTTGAGGACTGAGGTCTGAAGATTGAGGATTCAGGATTGGGGATCCAGGATTGAGGTTTGAGGACTGAGGATTGAGGATAGAGGATTGAGGATTGAGGATTGAGGATTGAGCATTGAGGATTGAGGATTGAAAATTGAGGATTGGTTATTGCGGATTGAACATTGAGGATTGAGGATTGAGGATTGACGACTGAAGATTGAATATTGATGATTGAAGATTGATGATCGAGGATTGAGGGTTGTGGATTGAGGACGAGGACTGAGGGTTGAGTATTGATGTCTGAGGTCTGAGGATTGAGGATTGAGGATTGAGAATTGAGGATTGAGGATTGAGGATTGAAGATTGAGGATTGGGTATTGAGGATTGAAGAATGAGCATTGAGGATTGAGGATTGAGGATTGAGGATTGAAGATTGTGGATTGAGGATTGAGATTTGAGGATCGAAGTTTGTGTATTGAGGATTCAAGATTGAGGATTGAGGATTGAGGATTGAGGATTGAAGATTGACGATTGAAGATTGAGGATTGGGGACTGAGAGTTGATGGTTGAGTGTTGAGAATTGATGTTTGTGGATAGAGATATGAAGATTGCAGATTGAGTATTGCGTATGGAAAACTCTGAACTGAGGATATTCTAGTGAGGATTGAGCATTGACAACTGATTGTTGAGGACTGAGGGCTGAAGATTGAGGATTCAGGATTGAGGATTCAGGACTGTGGTTTGAGGACTGAGGATTGAGGATTGAGGATTGGGGATTGAGGATTGAGGATCGAGGATTGAAGATTGAAGATTGGGTATTGAGGATTGAATATTGAGGATTGTGGATTGAGGATAGAGGATTGAGGATTGAAGATTGAGGATTGGGTATTGAGGATTGAAGATTGAGAATTGAGGATTGAGGATTGAGGATTGAAGATGAGGGCTGAGGGTTGAGGATTGAGGTTTGAGGACTGAGGATTGAGGATTGAGGATTGAGAGTTGAGGATTGAGGATTGATGATTGAAGATTGAGGATTGGGTATTGAGGATTGAAGAATGAGCATTGAGGACTGAGGATTGAGCATTGAGGATTGAAGATTGAGGATTGAGGATTGAGGTTTGAGAATTGAGGATTGAGTATTGGGGATTGCGGATTGAACATTGAGGATTGAGGATTGAGGATTGAGGACTGAATATTGAATATTGATGATTGACGATTGATGATTGAGGATTGAGCGTTGTGGATTGAGGACGAGGACTGAGGGTTGAGTATTGATGTCTGAGGTCTGAGGATTGAGGATTGAGGATTGAGAATTGAGGACTGAGGATTGAGTATTGAAGATTGAGGATTGGGTATTGAGGATTGAAGTATGTGGATTGTGGATTGAGGATTGAGGATTGAGGATTGAAGATTGAGTACTGAGGATTGAAGATTGAGGATTGAGGACTGAGGATTGAGGATTGAGGATTGAGGATTGAGGATTGGGGATTGAAGATTGAGTATTGATGATTGAAGATTGAGGATTGTGGATTGTGGATTGAGGATTGAGTATTGAAGATTGAGGATTGGGGATTGAGGATTGACGATTGAAGATTGAGGATTGGGGACTGAGTGTTGAGGGCTGAGTGATGAGAATTGATGTTTGTGGATAGAGATTTGAAGATTGCAGATTGAGTATTGCGTATCAAAACTCTGAACTGAGGATATTCTATTGAGGATTGAGTATTGACAACTGATTGTTGAGGACTGAGGGCTGAAGATTGAGGATTCAGGATTGAGGATCCAGGATTGAGGTTTGAGGACTGAGGATTGAGGATAGAGGATTGAGGATTGAGGATTGAGGATTGAGCATTGAGGATTGAGGATTGAAGATTGAGGATTGGGTATTGCGGATTGAACTTTGAGGATTGAGGATTGAGGATTGAGGACTGAAGATTGAATATTGATGATTGAAGATTGATGATTGAGGATTGAGAGTTGTGGATTGAGGACGAGGACTGAGGGTTGAGTATTGATGTCTGTGGTCTGAGGATTGAGGATTGAGGATTGAGAATTGAGCATTGAGGATTGAGTATTGAAGATTGAGGATTGGGTATTGAGGATTGAAGAATGAGGATTGAGAATTGAGCATTGAGGATTGAGTATTGAAGATTGAGGATTGGGTATTGAGGATTGAAGAATGAGGATTGAGGATTGAGGATTGAGGATTGAGGATTGAAGATTGAGTATTGAGGATTGAAGATTGAGGATTGAGGACTGAGGATTGAGGATTGAGGATTGAGGATTGAGGATTGAGGATTGAAGATTGAGTATTGAGGATTGAAGGTTGAGGATTGTGGATTGAGGGTTGAGGATTGAGTATCGAAAATTGAGGATTGGGCATTGAGGATTGACGATTGAGGATTGAGTATTGAGGATTGAGAATTGAGGATTGAGGATTGAATATCGAGTATTGAGGATTGAAGATTGAGAATTGAGGATTGAGGATTGAGGATTGAAGATGAGGGCTGAGGGTTGAGGATTGAGGTTTGAGGACTGAGGATTGAGGATTGAGGATTGAGAGTTGAGGATTGAGGATTGAGGATTGAAGATTGAGGATTGGGTATTGAGGATTGAAGAATGAGCATTGAGGACTGAAGATTGAGGATTGAGTATTGAGGACCGAGGATTGAGAATGAGGGCTGAGGGCTGAGGATTGAGGTTTGAGGATTGAGGACTGAGGATAGAGAATTGATGACTGAGTATAGAGGATTGAAGATTGAGGATTGAGGATTGAGTATTGAGGATTGAGGATTGAGGTTTGAGAATTGAGGATTGAGTATTGGGGATTGCGGATTGAACATTGAGGATTGAGGATTGAGGATTGAGGACTCAAGATTGAATATTGATGATTGAAGATTGATGATTGAGGATTGGGGGTTGTGGATTGAGGACGAGGACTGAGGGTTGTGTATTGATGTCTGAGGTCTGAGGATTGAGGATTGAGGATTGAGAACTGAGGATTGAAGATTGAGGATTGAGGACTGAGAATTGAGGATTGAGGATTGAGTATTGAGGATTGAGGATTGAAGATTGAGTATTGACGATTGAAGATTGAGGATTGTGGATTGAGGATTGAGGATTGAGGATTGAGTATCGAAAATTGAGGATTGGGCATTGAGGATAGACGATTGAGGATTGAGTATTGAGGATTGAGAATTGAGGATTGAGGATTGAATATTGAGTATTGAGGATTGAAGATTGAGAATTGAGGATTGAGGGTTGAGGATTGAAGATGAGGGCTGAGGGTTGTGGATTCAGGACGAGGACTGAGGGTTGAGTATTGATGTTTGAGGTCTGAGGATTGAGGATAGAGGATTGAGAATTGAGGATTGAGGATTGAGGATTGAAGATTGAGGATTGGGTATTGAGGATTGAAGAATGAGGACTGAAGATTGAGGATTGAGGATTGAGGATTGACAACTGATTGTTGAGGACTGAGGGCTGAAGATTGAGGATTCAGGATTGAGGATACAGAATTGAGGTTTGAGGACTGAGGATTGAGGAGTGAGGATTGAGGATTGAAGATTGAGGATTGGGTATTGAGGACAGAAGAATGAGGACTGAGGATTGAGGATTGAAGATTGAGGATTGAGGATTGAGTATTGAGGATTGAGGATTGAGGATTGAGGATTGAGGATTGAGGATTGAGGATTGAAGATTGAGGATTGAGGATTGAGGATTAAAGGTTGAGCATTGAGGATTGAAGGTTGAGGATTGATGATTGAGGATTGAGGATTGAGGATTGAGGATTGAGTATTGAAGATTGAGGATTGATGATTGAGGATTGAGGATTGAGGATTGAGGACTGAGTATTGGGGATTGAGGATTGAAGATTGAGGTTTGAGGATTGAGTATTGAGGATTGAGGATTGAGGATTGAGGATTGAGGATTGAGGATTGAGGATTGAAGATTGAGTATTGGGTATTGAGGATTGAGGATTGAGAATTGAGCATTGAGGATTGAGTATTGAAGATAGAGGATTGGGTATTGAGGATTGAAGAATGAGGATTGAGAATTGAGCATTGAGGATTGAGTATTGAAGATTGAGGATTGGGTATTGAGGATTGAAGAATGAGGATTGAGGATTGAGGATTGAGGATTGAGGATTGAAGATTGAGTATTGAGGATTGAAGATTGAGGATTGAGGACTGAGGATTGAGGATTGAGAATTGAGGATTGAGGATTGAGGATTGAAGATTGAGTATTGAGGATTGAAGGTTGAGGATTGTGGATTGAGGGTTGAGGGTTGAGTATCGAAAATTGAGGATTGGGCATTGAGGATTGACGATTGAGGATTGAGTATTGAGGATTGAGAATTGAGGATTGAGGATTGAATATCGAGTATTGAGGATTGAAGATTGAGAATTGAGGATTGAGGATTGAGGATTGAAGATGAGGGCTGAGGGTTGAGGATTGAGGTTTGAGGACTGAGGATTGAGGATTGAGGATTGAGAGTTGAGGATTGAGGATTGAGGATTGAAGATTGAGGATTGGGTATTGAGGATTGAAGAATGAGCATTGAGGACTGAAGATTGAGGATTGAGTATTGAGGATCGAGGATTGAGAATGAGGGCTGAGGGCTGAGGATTGAGGTTTGAGGATTGAGGACTGAGGATTGAGGATTGATGACTGAGTATTGAGGATTGAAGATTGAGGATTGAGGATTGAGTATTGAGGATTGAGGATTGCGGATTGAGGATTGAAAATTAAGGACTGGGGAGTGAGTGTTGAGGGTTGAGTGATGAGAATTGGTGATTGTGGATAGAGATTTAAAGATTGCAGATTGAGTATTGAGTATTGAAAACTGCGAATTGATGATATTCTATTGAGGATTGAGAATTGACAACTGATTGTTGAGGACTGAGGTCTGAAGATTGAGGATTCAGGATTGGGGATCCAGGATTGAGGTTTGAGGACTGAGGATTGAGGATAGAGGATTGAGGATTGAGGATTGAGGATTGAGCATTGAGGATTGAGGATTGAAAATTGAGGATTGGTTATTGCGGATTGAACATTGAGGATTGAGGATTGAGGATTGACGACTGAAGATTGAATATTGATGGTTGAAGATTGATGATCGAGGATTGAGGGTTGTGGATTGAGGACGAGGACTGAGGGTTGAGTATTGATGTCTGAGGTCTGAGGATTGAGGATTGAGGATTGAGAATTGAGGATTGAGGATTGAGGATTGGGGATTGAAGATTGAGTATTCAGGATTGAAGATTGAGGATTGTGGATTGTGGATTGAGGATTGAGTATTGAAGATTGAGGATTGGGGATTGAGGATTGACGATTGAGGATTGAGTATTGAGGATTGAGAATTGAGGATTGAGGATTGAAGATTGAGTATTGAGGAATGAACATTGAGGATTGAGGATTGATAATTGAGGATTGAGGATTGAGGATTGAAGATTGAATATTGATGATTGAATGTTGAGGATTGAGGAGTAAGGGTTGTGGATTCAGGACGAGGACTGAGGGTTGAGTATTGATGTTTGAGGTCTGAGGATTGAGGATAGAGGATTGAGAATTGAGGATTGAGGATTGAGGATTGAAGATTGAGGATTGGGTATTGAGGATTGAAGAATGAGGACTGAGGATTGAGGATTGAGGATTGAGGATTGAAGATTGAGTGTTGAGGATTGAATATTGAGGATTGAGGATTGAGGATTGAGGATTGAGGATTGAGGATTGAGGATTGAGGATTGAGGATTGAGGTTTGAGGATTGAGGATTGAGGACTGAGGGTTGAGTATTGGGGATTGAGGATTGAAGATTGAGGATTGAGGATTGAGGATTAATGACTGAGTATTGAGGATTGAAGATTGAGAATTGAGGATTGAGGATTGAACATTGCGGACTGAGTGTTGAGGGCTGATTGATGAGAATTGATGTTTGTGGATAGAGATTTGAAGATTGCAGATTGAGTATTGAGTATTGAAACCTGTGAGTTGAGGATATTCTATTGAGGATTGAGGATTGACAACTGATTGTTGAGTACTGAGGGCTGAAGATTGAGGATTCAGGATTGAGGATTCAGAATTGAAGTTTGAGGACTGAGGATTGAGGATTGAGGATTGAGGATTGAGGATTGAGGATTGAGGATTGAAGACTCAGTATTGAGGATTGAAGATTGAGTATTGAGGATTGAGGATTCAGGATTGAGGATTGAGGACTGAGGATTGAGTACTGAAGATTGAGTATTGATGACAGAGGATTGAGGATTGAGGATTGAGGACTGAGGATTGAGGATTGAGGATTGAAGATTGAATAGTGATGATTGAAGATTGAGGATTGAGGATTGAGTGTTGTGGACTGAGGACGAGGACTGAGGGTTGAGTATTGACGTTTGAGGTCTGAGGACTGAGATTTGAGGATTGAGAATAGAGGATTGTTGATGGAGGATTGAAGATTGAGGATTTGGTGATGAGGATTGAAGAATGAGGATTGAGGATTGAGGATTGAGGATTGAGGATTGAAGATTGAGTATTGAGGATTGAAGATTGAGGATTGAGGATTGAGGATTGAGGATTGAGGATTGAGGATTGAGGATTGAGTATTGAGGATTGACAACTGATTGTTGAGGACTGAGGGCTGAAGATTGAGGATTCAGGATTGAGGATTCAGAATTGAGGTTTGAGGACTGAGGATTGAGGATTGAGGATTGAAGATTGAATATTGATGATTGAAGATTGAGGATTGACGATTGAGGGTTGTGTATTGAGGACGAGGGCTAAGGGTTGAGTATAGATGTTTGAGGTCTGAGGATTGAGGATTGAGGATTGAGAATAGAGGATTGAGGATTGAGGATTGAAGATTGAGGATTTGGTGTTGATGATTGAAGAATGAGGATTGAGGATTGAGAATTGAGGATTGAGGATTGAAGATTGAGTATTGAGGATTGAAGATTGAGGATTGAGGATTGAGAATTGAGGATTGAGGATTGAGGATTGAGGATTGAAGATTGAGTATTGATGATTGAAGATTGAGGATTGAGGATTGAGGACTGAGTATTGAGGATTGAAGATTGAGGATTCAGGATTGAGGATTGAGGATTGAGGAAAGAGGATTGAGGATTGAGTGTTGTGGATTGGGGACCAGGACTGAGGGTTGAATATTGATGTTTGAGGTCTGAGGATTCAGGATTGAGGATTGAGAATTGAGGATTGAGGATTGAGGATTGAAGATTGATGATTGGGTATTGAGGATTGAAGAATGAGGATTGAGGATTGAGGATTGAGGCCTGAGGATTGAGAATTGAGAACTGAGGATGAGGACTGAGGGCTGAGGGTTGATGTTTGAGGAATGAGGACTGACGATTGAGGATTGAGGATTGAAGATTGAGTATTGAGGATTGAAGATTGTGGATTGAGGATTGAGGATTGAGGATTGAGGATTGAAGATTGAGGATTGGGGACTGAGTGTTGAGGGCTGAGTGATGAGAATTGATGTTTGTGCATAGAGATTTGAAGATTGCAGATTGAGTATTGTGTATGGAAAACTCTGAACTGAGGATATACTATTGAGGATTGAGGATTGAGGATTGACAACTGATTGTTGAGGACTGAGGGCTGAAGATTGAGGATTCAGGATTGAGGATCCAGGATTGAGGTTTGAAGACTGAGGATTGAGGATTGATGATTGAGGATTGAGGATTGAGGATCGAGGATTGAGGATGAGGGCTGAGGGTTGAGGATTGAGGTATGAGCATTGAGGACTGAGGATTGAAGGTTGATGATTGAGTATTGAGGATTGAAGATTGAGGATTGAGGATTGAGGATTGAGGATAGAGGATTGAGAATTGAGGATTGAGGATTGAGGATTGAAGATTGAGGATTGGGTATTGAGGATTGAAGAATGAGGACTGAGGATTGAGGATTGAGGATTGAGGATTGAAGATTGTGGATTGAGGATTGAGGTTTGAGGATTGAAGATTGAGTATTGAGGATTGAAGATTGAGGATTGAGGATTGAGGATTGAGGATTGAGGATTGAGGATTGACGATTGAAGATTGAGGATTGGGGACTGAGAGTTGATGGTTGAGTGATGAGAATTGATGTTTGTGGATAGGGATATGAAGATTGCAGATTGAGTATTGCGTATGGAAAACTCTGAACTGAGGATATTCTAGTGAGGATTGAGGATTGACAACTGATTGTTGAGGACTGAGGGCTGAAGATTGAGGATTCAGGATTGAGGATTCAGGACTGTGGTTTGAGGACTGAGGATTGAGGATTGAGGATTGGGGATTGAGGATTGAGGATTGAGGATTGAGGATTGAGGATTGAGGACTGAGTATTGAAGATTGAGGATTGATGATTGAGGATTGAGGATTGAGGATTGGGGATTGAGTATTGGGGATTGCGTGTTGAACATTGAGGATTGAGTATTGAGGATTGAGGACTGAAGATTGAATATTGATGATTGAAGATTGATGATTGAGGATTGAGAGTTGTGGATTGAGGACGAGGACTGAGGGTTGAGTATTGATGTCTGAGGTCTGAGGATTGAGGATTGAGGATTGAGAATTGAGCATTGAGGATTGAGTATTGAAGATTGAGGATTGGGTATTGAGGATTGAAGAATGAGGATTGAGAATTGAGCATTGAGGATTGAGTATTGAAGGTTGAGGATTGGGTATTGAGGATTGAAGAATGAGGATTGAGGATTGAGGATTGAGGATTGAGGATTGAAGACTGAGTATTGAGGATTGAAGATTGAGGATTGAGGACTGAGGGTTGAGGATTGAGGATTGAGGATTGAGGATTGAGGATTGAAGATTGAGTATTGAGGATTGAAGGTTGAGGATTGTGGATTGAGGTTTGAGGATTGAGTATCGAAAATTGAGGATTGGGCATTGAGGATTGACGATTGAGGATTGAGTATTGAGGATTGAGAATTGAGGATTGAGGATTGAATATCGAGTATTGAGGATTGAAGATTGAGAATTGAGGATTGAGGATTGAGGATTGAAGATGAGGGCTGAGGGTTGAGGATTGAGGTTTGAGGACTGAGGATTGAGGATTGAGGATTGAGAGTTGAGGATTGAGGATTGAGGATTGAAGATTGAGGATTGGGTATTGAGGATTGAAGAATGAGCATTGAGGACTGAAGATTGAGGATTGAGTATTGAGGATCGAGGATTGAGAATGAGGGCTGAGGGCTGAGGATTGAGGTTTGAGGATTGAGGACAGAGGATTGAGGATTGATGACTGAGTATTGAGGATTGAAGATTGAGGATTGACGATTGAGGATTGAGGATTGAGAATTGCGGATTGAGGATTGAAAATTGAGGACTGGGGAGTGAGTGTTGAGGGTTGAGTGATGAGAATTGGTGATTGTGGATAGAGATATAAAGATTGCAGATTGAGTATTGAGTATTGAAAACTGCGAATTGATGATATTCTATTGAGGATTGAGAATTGACAACTGATTGTTGAGGACTGAGGTCTGAAGATTGAGGATTCAGGATTGGGGATCCAGGATTGAGGTTTGAGGCCTGAGGATTGAGGATAGAGGATTGAGGATTGAGGATTGAGGATTGAGCATTGAGGATTGAGGATTGAAAATTGAGGATTGGGTATTGCGGATTGAACATTGAGGATTGAGGATTGAGGATTGACGACTGAAGATTGAATATTGATGATTGAAGATTGATGATTGAGGATTGGGGGTTGTGGATTGAGGACGAGGACTGAGGGTTGTGTATTGATGTCTGAGGTCTGAGGATTGAGGATTGAGGATTGAGAACTGAGGATTGAAGATTGAGGATTGAGGACTGAGAATTGAGGATTGAGGATTGAGTATTGAGGATTGAGGATTGAAGATTGAGTATTGACGATTGAAGATTGAGGATTGTGGATTGAGGATTGAGGATTGAGGATTGAGTATCGAAAATTGAGGATTGGGCATTGAGGATAGACGATGGAGGATTGAGTATTGAGGATTGAGAATTGAGGATTGAGGATTGAATATTGAGTATTGAGGATTGAAGATTGAGAATTGAGGATTGAGGGTTGAGGATTGAAGATGAGGGCTGAGGGTTGTGGATTCAGGACGAGGACTGAGGGTTGAGTATTGATGTTTGAGGTCTGAGGATTGAGGATAGAGGATTGAGAATTGAGGATTGAGGATTGAGGATTGAGGATTGAGGATTGAAGACTGAGTATTGAGGATTGAAGATTGAGGATTGAGGACTGAGGGTTGAGGATTGAGGATTGAGGATTGAGGATTGAGGATTGAAGATTGAGTATTGAGGATTGAAGGTTGAGGATTGTGGATTGAGGTTTGAAGATTGAGTATCGAAAATTGAGGATTGGGCATTGAGGATTGACGATTGAGGATTGAGTATTGAGGATTGAGAATTGAGGATTGAGGATTGAATATCGAGTATTGAGGATTGAAGATTGAGAATTGAGGATTGAGGATTGAGGATTGAAGATGAGGGCTGAGGGTTGAGGATTGAGGTTTGAGGACTGAGGATTGAGGATTGAGGATTGAGAGTTGAGGATTGAGGATTGAGGATTGAAGATTGAGGATTGGGTATTGAGGATTGAAGAATGAGCATTGAGGACTGAAGATTGAGGATTGAGTATTGAGGATCGAGGATTGAGAATGAGGGCTGAGGGCTGAGGATTGAGGTTTGAGGATTGAGGACAGAGGATTGAGGATTGATGACTGAGTATTGAGGATTGAAGATTGAGGATTGACGATTGAGGATTGAGGATTGAGAATTGCGGATTGAGGATTGAAAATTGAGGACTGGGGAGTGAGTGTTGAGGGTTGAGTGATGAGAATTGGTGATTGTGGATAGAGATATAAAGATTGCAGATTGAGTATTGAGTATTGAAAACTGCGAATTGATGATATTCTATTGAGGATTGAGAATTGACAACTAATTGTTGAGGACTGAGGTCTGAAGATTGAGGATTCAGGATTGGGGATCCAGGATTGAGGTTTGAGGACTGAGGATTGAGGATAGAGGATTGAGGATTGAGGATTGAGGATTGAGCATTGAGGATTGAGGATTGAAAATTGAGGATTGGGTATTGCGGATTGAACATTGAGGATTGAGGATTGAGGATTGACGACTGAAGATTGAATATTGATGATTGAAGATTGATGATTGAGGATTGAGGGTTGTGGATTGAGGACGAGGACTGAGGGTTGAGTATTGATGTCTGAGGTCTGAGGATTGAGGATTGAGGATTGAGAATTGAGGATTGAGGATTGAGGATTGAAGATTGAGGATTGGGTATTGAGGATTGAAGAATGAGCATTGAGGATTGAGGATTGAGGATTGAGGATTGAAGATTGTGGATTGAGGATTGAGATTTGAGGATCGAAGTTTGTGTATTGAGGATTCAAGATTGAGGATTGAGGATTGAGGATTGAGGATTGAGGATTGACGATTGAAGATTGAGGATTGGGGACTGAGAGTTGATGGTTGAGTGTTGAGAATTGATGTTTGTGGATAGAGATATGAAGATTGCAGATTGAGTATTGCGTATCAAAACTCTGAACTGAGGATATTCTATTGAGGATTGAGTATTGACAACTGATTGTTGAGGACTGAGGGCTGAAGATTGAGGATTCAGGATTGAGGATCCAGGATTGAGGTTTGAGGACTGAGGATTGAGGATAGAGGATTGAGGATTGAGGATTGAGGATTGAGCATTGAGGATTGAGGATTGAAGATTGAGGATTGGGTATTGCGGATTGAACATTGAGGATTGAGGATTGAGGATTGAGGACTGAAGATTGAATATTGATGATTGAAGATTGATGATTGAGGATTGAGAGTTGTGGATTGAGGACGAGGACTGAGGGTTGAGTATTGATGTCTGTGGTCTGAGGATTGAGGATTGAGGATTGAGAATTGAGCATTGAGGATTGAGTATTGAAGATTGAGGATTGGGTATTGAGGATTGAAGAATGAGGATTGAGAATTGAGCATTGAGGATTGAGTATTGAAGATTGAGGATTGGGTATTGAGGATTGAAGAATGAGGAGTGAGGATTGAGGATTGAGGATTGAGGATTGAAGATTGAGTATTGAGGATTGAAGATTGAGGATTGAGGACTGAGGATTGAGGATTGAGGATTGAGGATTGAGGATTGAGGATTGAAGATTGAGTATTGAGGATTGAAGGTTGAGGATTGTGGATTGAGGGTTGAGGATTGAGTATCGAAAATTGAGGATTGGGCATTGAGGATTGACGATTGAGGATTGAGTATTGAGGATTGAGAATTGAGGATTGAGGATTGAATATCGAGTATTGAGGATTGAAGATTGAGAATTGAGGATTGAGGATTGAGGATTGAAGATGAGGGCTGAGGGTTGAGGATTGAGGTTTGAGGACTGAGGATTGAGGATTGAGGATTGAGAGTTGAGGATTGAGGATTGAAGATTGAGGATTGGGTATTGAGGATTGAAGAATGAGCATTGAGGACTGAAGATTGAGGATTGAGTATTGAGGATCGAGGATTGAGAATGAGGGCTGAGGGCTGAGGATTGAGGTTTGAGGATTGAGGACTGAGGATTGAGAATTGATGACTGAGTATTGAGGATTGAAGATTGAGGATTGAGGATTGAGTATTGAGGATTGAGGATTGCGGATTGAGGATTGAAAATTGAGGACTGGGGAGTGAGTGTTGAGGGTTGAGTGATGAGAATTGGTGATTGTGGATAGAGATTTAAAGATTGCAGATTGAGTATTGAGTATTGAAAACTGCGAATTGATGATATTCTATTGAGGATTGAGAATTGACAACTGATTGTTGAGGACTGAGGTCTGAAGATTGAGGATTCAGGATTGGGTATCCAGGATTGAGGTTTGAGGACTGAGGATTGAGGATAGAGGATTGAGGATTGAGGATTGAGGATTGAGCATTGAGGATTGAGGATTGAAAATTGAGGATTGGTTATTGCGGATTGAACATTGAGGATTGAGGATTGAGGATTGACGACTGAAGATTGAATATTGATGATTGAAGATTGATGATCGAGGATTGAGGGTTGTGGATTGAGGACGAGGACTGAGGGTTGAGTATTGATGTCTGACGTCTGAGGATTGAGGATTGAGGATTGAGAATTGAGGATTGAGGTTTGAGAATTGAGGATTGAGTATTGGGGATTGCGGATTGAACATTGAGGATTGAGGATTGAGGATTGAGGACTCAAGATTGAATATTGATGATTGAAGATTGATGATTGAGGATTGGGGGTTGTGGATTGAGGACGAGGACTGAGGGTTGTGTATTGATGTCTGAGGTCTGAGGATTGAGGATTGAGGATTGAGAACTGAGGATTGAAGATTGAGGATTGAGGACTGAGAATTGAGGATTGAGGATTGAGTATTGAGGATTGAGGATTGAAGATTGAGTATTGACGATTGAAGATTGAGGATTGTGGATTGAGGATTGAGGATTGAGGATTGAGTATCGAAAATTGAGGATTGGGCATTGAGGATAGACGATTGAGCATTGAGTATTGAGGATTGAGAATTGAGGATTGAGGATTGAATATTGAGTATTGAGGATTGAAGATTGAGAATTGAGGATTGAGGGTTGAGGATTGAAGATGAGGGCTGAGGGTTGAGGATTGAGGTTTGAGGACTGAGGATTGAGGATTGAGGATTGAGAGTTGAGGATTGAGGATTGAGGATTGAAGATTGAGGATTGGGTATTGAGGATTGAAGAATCAGCATTGAGGATTGAGGATTGAGGATTGAGGATTGAAGATTGAGGATTGAGGATTGAGGTTTGAGAATTGAGGATTGAGTATTGGGGATTGCGGATTGAACATTGAGGATTGAGGATTGAGGATTGAGGGCTGAAGATTGAATATTGATGATTGAAGATTGATGATTGAGTATTGAGTGTTGTGGATTGAGGACGATGACTGAGGGTTGAGTATTGATGTTTGAGGTCTGAGGATTGAGGATAGACGATTGAGAATTGAGGATTGAGGATTGAGGATTGAAGATTGAGGATTGGGTATTGAGGACTGAAGAATGAGGACTGAGGATTGAGGATTGAGGATTGAGGATCGAAGATTGAGTATTGAGGATTGAAGATTGAGGATTGAGGATTGAGTATTGAGGATTGAGGATTGAGGATTGAGGATTGAGGGTCGAGGATTGAGGATTGAAGATTGAGGATTGAGGATTGAGGATTAAAGGTTGAGCATTGAGGATTGAAGGTTGAGGATTGATGATTGAGGATTGAGGATTGAGGATTGAGGATTGAGTATTGAAGATTGAGGATTGATGATTGAGGATTGAGGATTGAGGATTGAGGACTGAGTATTGGGGATTGAGGATTGAAGATTGAGGTTTGAGGATTGAGTATTGAGGATTGAGGATTGAGGATTGAGGATTGAGGATCGAGGATTGAAGATTGAGTATTGGGTATTGAGGATTGAAGAATGAGCATTGAGGATTGAGGATGGAGGATTGAGGATTGAAGATTGAGGATTGAGGATTGAGGCTTGAGGATTGAAGATTGAGTATTGAGGATCGATGGTTGAGGATTGAGGATTGTGGATTGAGGATTGAGGATTGACGATTGAAGATTGAGGATTGGGGACTGAGAGTTGATGGTTGAGTGATGAGAATTGATGTTTGTGGATAGAGATATGAGGATTGCAGATTGTGTATTGCGTATGGAAAACTCTGAACTGAGGTTATTCTAGTGAAGATTGAGGATTGACAACCGGTTGTTGAGGACTGAGGGCTGAAGATTGAGGATTCAGGATTGAGGATTCAGGACTGTGGTTTGAGGACTGAGGATTGAGGATTGAGGGTTGGGGATTGAGGATTGAGGATCGAGGATTGAAGATTGAAGATTGGGTATTGAGGATTGAACATTGAGGACTGAGGATTGAGGATTGAGGATTGACGATTGAGGATTGAAGATTGAATATTGATGATTGAAGGTTGAGGATTGAGGATTGAGGGTTTTGGATTCAGGACGAGGACTGAGGGTTGTGGATTCAGGACGAGGACTGAGGGTTGAGTATTGATGTTTGAGGTCTGAGGATTGAGGATAGAGGATTGAGAATTGAGGATTGAGGATTGAGGATTGAAGATTGAGGATTGGGTATTGAGGATTGAAGAATGAGGACTGAAGATTGAGGATTGAGGATTGAGGATTGACAACTGATTGTTGAGGACTGAGGGCTGAAGATTGAGGATTCAGGATTGAGGATACAGAATTGAGGTTTGAGGACTGAGGATTGAGGAGTGAGGATTGAGGATTGAAGATTGAGGATTGGGTATTGAGGACAGAAGAATGAGGACTGAGGATTGAGGATTGAGGATTGAGGATCGAAGATTGAGTATTGAGGATTGAAGATTGAGGATTGAGGATTGAGTATTGAGGATTGAGGATTGAGGATTGAGGATTGAGGATTGAGGATTGAGGATTGAAGATTGAGGATTGAGGATTGAGGATTAAAGGTTGAGCATTGAGGATTGAAGGTTGAGGATTGATGATTGAGGATTGAGGATTGAGGATTGAGGATTGAGTATTGAAGATTGAGGATTGATGATTGAGGATTGAGGATTGAGGATTGAGGACTGAGTATTGGGGATTGAGGATTGAAGATTGAGGTTTGAGGATTGAGTATTGAGGATTGAGGATTGAGGATTGAGGATTGAGGATTGAGGATTGAAGATTGAGTATTGGGTATTGAGGATTGAGGATTGAGAATTGAGCATTGAGGATTGAGTATTGAAGATTGAGGATTGGGTATTGAGGATTGAAGAATGAGGATTGAGAATTGAGCATTGAGGATTGAGTATTGAAGATTGAGGATTGGGTATTGAGGATTGAAGAATGAGGATTGAGGATTGAGGATTGAGGATTGAGGATTGAAGATTGAGTATTGAGGATTGAAGATTGAGGATTGAGGACTGAGGATTGAGGATTGAGGATTGAGGATTGAGGATTGAGGATTGAAGATTGAGTATTGAGGATTGAAGGTTGAGGATTGTGGATTGAGGGTTGAGGGTTGAGTATCGAAAATTGAGGATTGGGCATTGAGGATTGACGATTGAGGATTGAGTATTGAGGATTGAGAATTGAGGATTGAGGATTGAATATCGAGTATTGAGGATTGAAGATTGAGAATTGAGGATTGAGGATTGAGGATTGACGATGAGGGCTGAGGGTTGAGGATTGAGGTTTGAGGACTGAGGATTGAGGATTGAGGATTGAGAGTTGAGGATTGAGGATTGAGGATTGAAGATTGAGGATTGGGTATTGAGGATTGAAGAATGAGCATTGAGGACTGAAGATTGAGGATTGAGTATTGAGGATCGAGGATTGAGAATGAGGGCTGAGGGCTTAGGATTGAGGTTTGAGGGTTGAGGACTGAGGATTGAGGATTGATGACTGAGTTTTGAGGATTGAAGATTGAGGATTGAGGATTGAGTATTGAGGATTGAGGATTGCGGATTGAGGATTGAAAATTGAGGACTGGGGAGTGAGTGTTGAGGGTTGAGTGATGAGAATTGGTGATTGTGGATAGAGATTTAAAGATTGCAGATTGAGTATTGAGTATTGAAAACTGCGAATTGATGATATTCTATTGAGGATTGAGAATTGACAACTGATTGTTGAGGACTGAGGCCTGAAGATTGAGGATTCAGGATTGGGGATCCAGGATTGAGGTTTGAGGACTGAGGATTGAGGATAGAGGATTGAGGATTGAGGATTGAGGATTGAGCATTGAGGATTGAGGATTGAAAATTGAGGATTGGTTATTGCGGATTGAACATTGAGGATTGAGGATTGAGGATTGACGACTGAAGATTGAATATTGATGATTGAAGATTGATGATCGAGGATTGAGGGTTGTGGATTGAGGACGAGGACTGAGGGTTGAGTATTGATGTCTGAGGTCTGAGGATTGAGGATTGAGGATTGAGAATTGAGGATTGAGGATTGAGGATTGAAGATTGAGGATTGGGTATTGAGGATTGAAGAATGAGCATTGAGGATTGAGGATTGAGGATTGAGGATTGAAGATTGTGGATTGAGGATTGAGATTTGAGGATCGAAGTTTGTGTATTGAGGATTCAAGATTGAGGATTGAGGATTGAGGATTGAGGATTGAAGATTGACGATTGAAGATTGAGGATTGGGGACTGAGAGTTGATGGTTGAGTGTTGAGAATTGATGTTTGTGGATAGAGATATGAAGATTGCAGATTGAGTATTGCGTATGGAAAACTCTGAACTGAGGATATTCTAGTGAGGATTGAGCATTGACAACTGATTGTTGAGGACTGAGGGCTGAAGATTGAGGATATAGGATTGAGGATTCAGGACTGTGGTTTGAGGACTGAGGATTGAGGATTGAGGATTGGGGATTGAGGATTGAGGATCGAGGATTGAAGATTGAAGATTGGGTATTGAGGATTGAACATTGAGGATTGTGGACTGAGGATAGAGGATTGAGGATTGAAGATTGAGGATTGGGTATTGAGGATTGAAGATTGAGAATTGAGGATTGAGGATTGAGGATTGAAGATGAGGGCTGAGGGTTGAGGATTGAGGTTTGAGGACTGAGGATTGAGAATTGAGGATTGAGAGTTGAGGATTGAGGATTGATGATTGAAGATTGAGGATTGGGTATTGAGGATTGAAGAATGAGCATTGAGGACTGAGGATTGAGCATTGAGGATTGAAGATTGAGGATTGAGGATTGAGGTTTGAGAATTGAGGATTGAGTATTGGGGATTGCGGATTGAACATTGAGGATTGAGGATTGAGGATTGAGGACTGAATATTGAATATTGATGATTGATGATTGATGATTGAGGATTGAGCGTTGTGGATTGAGGACGAGGACTGAGGGTTGAGTATTGATGTCTGAGGTCTGAGGATTGAGGATTGAGGATTGAGAATTGAGGACTGAGGATTGAGTATTGAAGATTGAGGATTGGGTATTGAGGATTGAAGTATGTGGATTGTGGATTGAGGATTGAGGATTGAGGATTGAAGATTGAGTACTGAGGATTGAAGATTGAGGATTGAGGACTGAGGATTGAGGATTGAGGATTGAGGATTGAGGATTGGGGATTGAAGATTGAGTATTCAGGATTGAAGATTGAGGATTGTGGATTGTGGATTGAGGATTGAGTATTGAAGATTGAGGATTGGGGATTGAGGATTGACGATTGAAGATTGAGGATTGGGGACTGAGTGTTGAGGGCTGAGTGATGAGAATTGATGTTTGTGGATAGAGATTTGAAGATTGCAGATTGAGTATTGCGTATCAAAACTCTGAACTGAGGATATTCTATTGAGGATTGAGTATTGACAACTGATTGTTGAGGACTGAGGGCTGAAGATTGAGGATTCAGGATTGAGGATCCAGGATTGAGGTTTGAGGACTGAGGATTGAGGATAGAGGATTGAGGATTGAGGATTGAGGATTGAGCATTGAGGATTGAGGATTGAAGATTGAGGATTGGGTATTGCGGATTGAACATTGAGGATTGAGGATTGAGGATTGAGGACTGAAGATTGAATATTGATGATTGAAGATTGATGATTGAGGATTGCGAGTTGTGGATTGAGGACGAGGACTGAGGGTTGAGTATTGATGTCTGTGGTCTGAGGATTGAGGATTGAGGATTGAGAATTGAGCATTGAGGATTGAGTATTGAAGATTGAGGATTGGGTATTGAGGATTGAAGAATGAGGATTGAGAATTGAGCATTGAGGATTGAGTATTGAAGATTGAGGATTGGGTATTGAGGATTGAAGAATGAGGATTGAGGATTGAGGATTGAGGATTGAGGATTGAAGATTGAGTATTGAGGATTGAAGATTGAGGATTGAGGACTGAGGATTGAGGATTGAGGATTGAGGATTGAGGATTGAGGATTGAAGATTGAGTATTGAGGATTGAAGGTTGAGGATTGTGGATTGAGGGTTGAGGATTGAGTATCGAAAATTGAGGATTGGGCATTGAGGATTGACGATTGAGGATTGAGTATTGAGGATTGAGAATTGAGGATTGAGGATTGAATATCGAGTATTGAGGATTGAAGATTGAGAATTGAGGATTGAGGATTGAGGATTGAAGATGAGGGCTGAGGGTTGAGGATTGAGGTTTGAGGACTGAGGATTGAGGATTGAGGATTGAGAGTTGAGGATTGAGGATTGAGGATTGAAGATTGAGGATTGGGTATTGAGGATTGAAGAATGAGCATTGAGGACTGAAGATTGAGGATTGAGTATTGAGGACCGAGGATTGAGAATGAGGGCTGAGGGCTGAGGATTGAGGTTTGAGGATTGAGGACTGAGGATTGAGAATTGATGACTGAGTATAGAGGATTGAAGATTGAGGATTGAGGATTGAGTATTGAGGATTGAGGATTGAGGTTTGAGAATTGAGGATTGAGTATTGGGGATTGCGGATTGAACATTGAGGATTGAGGATTGAGGATTGAGGACTCAAGATTGAATATTGATGATTGAAGATTGATGATTGAGGATTGGGGGTTGTGGATTGAGGACGAGGGCTGAGGGTTGTGTATTGATGTCTGAGGTCTGAGGATTGAGGATTGAGGATTGAGAACTGAGGATTGAAGATTGAGGATTGAGGACTGAGAATTGAGGATTGAGGATTGAGTATTGAGGATTGAGGATTGAAGATTGAGTATTGACGATTGAAGATTGAGGATTGTGGATTGAGGATTGAGGATTGAGGATTGAGTATCGAAAATTGAGGATTGGGCATTGAGGATAGACGATTGAGGATTGAGTATTGAGGATTGAGAATTGAGGATTGAGGATTGAATATTGAGTATTGAGGATTGAAGATTGAGAATTGAGGATTGAGGGTTGAGGATTGAAGATGAGGGCTGAGGGTTGTGGATTCAGGACGAGGACTGAGGGTTGAGTATTGATGTTTGAGGTCTGAGGATTGAGGATAGAGGATTGAGAATTGAGGATTGAGGATTGAGGATTGAAGATTGAGGATTGGGTATTGAGGATTGAAGAATGAGGACTGAAGATTGAGGATTGAGGATTGAGGATTGACAACTGATTGTTGAGGACTGAGGGCTGAAGATTGAGGATTCAGGATTGAGGATTCAGGACTGTGGTTTGAGGACTGAGGATTGAGGATTGAGGGTTGGGGATTGAGGATTGAGGATCGAGGATTGAAGATTGAAGATTGGGTATTGAGGATTGAACATTGAGGACTGAGGATTGAGGATTGAGGATTGACGATTGAGGATTGAAGATTGAATATTGATGATTGAAGGTTGAGGATTGAGGATTGAGGGTTTTGGATTCAGGACGAGGACTGAGGGTTGTGGATTCAGGACGAGGACTGAGGGTTGAGTATTGATGTTTGAGGTCTGAGGATTGAGGATAGAGGATTGAGAATTGAGGATTGAGGATTGAGGATTGAAGATGGAGGATTGGGTATTGAGGATTGAAGAATGAGGACTGAAGATTGAGGATTGAGGATTGAGGATTGACAACTGATTGTTGAGGACTGAGGGCTGAAGATTGAGGATTCAGGATTGAGGATACAGAATTGAGGTTTGAGGACTGAGGATTGAGGAGTGAGGATTGAGGATTGAAGATTGAGGATTGGGTATTGAGGACAGAAGAATGAGGACTGAGGATTGAGGATTGAGGATTGAGGATTGAAGATTGAGTATTGAGGATTGAAGATTGAGGATTGAGGATTGAGTATTGAGGATTGAGGATTGAGGATTGAGGATTGAGGATTGAGGATTGAGGATTGAAGATTGAGGATTGAGGATTGAGGATTAAAGGTTGAGCATTGAGGATTGAAGGTTGAGGATTGATGATTGAGGATTGAGGATTGAGGATTGAGGATTGAGTATTGAAGATTGAGGATTGATGATTGAGGATTGAGGATTGAGGATTGAGGACTGAGTATTGGGGATTGAGGATTGAAGATTGAGGTTTGAGGATTGAGTATTGAGGATTGAGGATTGAGGATTGAGGATTGAGGATTGAGGATTGAAGATTGAGTATTGGGTATTGAGGATTGAGGATTGAGAATTGAGCATTGAGGATTGAGTATTGAAGATTGAGGATTGGGTATTGAGGATTGAAGAATGAGGATTGAGAATTGAGCATTGAGGATTGAGTATTGAAGATTGAGGATTGGGTATTGAGGATTGAAGAATGAGGATTGAGGATTGAGGATTGAGGATTGAGGATTGAAGATTGAGTATTGAGGATTGAAGATTGAGGATTGAGGACTGAGGATTGAGGATTGAGGATTGAGGATTGAGGATTGAGGATTGAAGATTGAGTATTGAGGATTGAAGGTTGAGGATTGTGGATTGAGGGTTGAGGGTTGAGTATCGAAAATTGAGGATTGGGCATTGAGGATTGACGATTGAGGATTGAGTATTGAGGATTGAGAATTGAGGATTGAGGATTGAATATCGAGTATTGAGGATTGAAGATTGAGAATTGAGGATTGAGGATTGAGGATTGAAGATGAGGGCTGAGGGTTGAGGATTGAGGTTTGAGGACTGAGGATTGAGGATTGAGGATTGAGAGTTGAGGATTGAGGATTGAGGATTGAAGATTGAGGATTGGGTATTGAGGATTGAAGAATGAGCATTGAGGACTGAAGATTGAGGATTGAGTATTGAGGATCGAGGATTGAGAATGAGGGCTGAGGGCTGAGGATTGAGGTTTGAGGATTGAGGACTGAGGATTGAGGATTGATGACTGAGTATTGAGGATTGAAGATTGAGGATTGAGGATTGAGTATTGAGGATTGAGGATTGCGGATTGAGGATTGAAAATTGAGGACTGGGGAGTGAGTGTTGAGGGTTGAGTGATGAGAATTGGTGATTGTGGATAGAGATTTAAAGATTGCAGATTGAGTATTGAGTATTGAAAACTGCGAATTGATGATATTCTATTGAGGATTGAGAATTGACAACTGATTGTTGAGGACTGAGGTCTGAAGATTGAGGATTCAGGATTGGGGATCCAGGATTGAGGTTTGAGGACTGAGGATTGAGGATAGAGGATTGAGGATTGAGGATTGAGGATTGAGCATTGAGGATTGAGGATTGAAAATTGAGGATTGGTTATTGCGGATTGAACATTGAGGATTGAGGATTGAGGATTGACGACTGAAGATTGAATATTGATGATTGAAGATTGATGATCGAGGATTGAGGGTTGTGGATTGAGGACGAGGACTGAGGGTTGAGTATTGATGTCTGAGGTCTGAGGATTGAGGATTGAGGATTGAGAATTGAGGATTGAGGATTGAGGATTGAAGATTGAGGATTGGGTATTGAGGATTGAAGAATGAGCATTGAGGATTGAGGATTGAGGATTGAGGATTGAAGATTGTGGATTGAGGATTGAGATTTGAGGATCGAAGTTTGTGTATTGAGGATTCAAGATTGAGGATTGAGGATTGAGGATTGAGGATTGAAGATTGACGATTGAAGATTGAGGATTGGGGACTGAGAGTTGATGGTTGAGCGTTGAGAATTGATGTTTGTGGATAGAGATATGAAGATTGCAGATTGAGTATTGCGTATGGAAAACTCTGAACTGAGGATATTCTAGTGAGGATTGAGCATTGACAACTGATTGTTGAGGACTGAGGGCTGAAGATTGAGGATTCAGGATTGAGGATTCAGGACTGTGGTTTGAGGACTGAGGATTGAGGATTGAGGATTGGGGATTGAGGATTGAGGATCGAGGATTGAAGATTGAAGATTGGGTATTGAGGATTGAACATTGAGGATTGTGGATTGAGGATAGAGGATTGAGGATTGAAGATTGAGGATTGGGTATTGAGGATTGAAGATTGAGAATTGAGGATTGAGGATTGAGGATTGAAGATGAGGTCTGAGGGTTGAGGATTGAGGTTTGAGGACTGAGGATTGAGGATTGAGGATTGAGAGTTGAGGATTGAGGATTGATGATTGAAGATTGAGGATTGGGTATTGAGGATTGAAGAATGAGCATTGAGGACTGAGGATTGAGCATTGAGGATTGAAGATTGAGGATTGAGGATTGAGGTTTGAGAATTGAGGATTGAGTATTGGGGATTGCGGATTGAACATTGAGGATTGAGGATTGAGGATTGAGGACTGAATATTGAATATTGATGATTGATGATTGATGATTGAGGATTGAGCGTTGTGGATTGAGGACGAGGACTGAGGGTTGAGTATTGATGTCTGAGGTCTGAGGATTGAGGATTGAGGATTGAGAATTGAGGACTGAGGATTGAGTATTGAAGATTGAGGATTGGGTATTGAGGATTGAAGTATGTGGATTGTGGATTGAGGATTGAGGATTGAGGATTGAAGATTGAGTACTGAGGATTGAAGATTGAGGATTGAGGACTGAGGATTGAGGATTGAGGATTGAGGATTGAGGATTGGGGATTGAAGATTGAGTATTCAGGATTGAAGATTGAGGATTGTGGATTGTGGATTGAGGATTGAGTATTGAAGATTGAGGATTGGGGATTGAGGATTGACGATTGAGGATTGAGTATTGAGGATTGAGAATTGAGGATTGAGGATTGAAGATTGAGTATTGAGGAATGAACATTGAGGATTGAGGATTGATAATTGAGGATTGAGGATTGAGGATTGAAGATTGAATATTGATGATTGAATGTTGAGGATTGAGGATTAAGGGTTGTGGATTCAGGACGAGGACTGAGGGTTGAGTATTGATGTTTGAGGTCTGAGGATTGAGGATAGAGGATTGAGAATTGAGGATTGAGGATTGAGGATTGAAGATTGAGGATTGGGTATTGAGGATTGAAGAATGAGGACTGAGGATTGAGGATTGAGGATTGAGGATTGAAGATTGAGTGTTGAGGATTGAAGATTGAGGATTGAGGATTTAGGATTGAGGATCGAGGATTGAGGATTGAGGATTGAGGATTGAAGATTGAGTACTGAGGATTGAAGATTGAGCATTGAGGATTGAGGATTGAAGATTGAGTATTGAGGAATGAACATTGAGCATTGAGGATTGATAATTGAGGATTGAGGATTGAGGATTAAAGGTTGAGCATTGAGGATTGAAGGTTGAGGATTGATGATTGAGGATTGAGGATTGAGGATTGAGGATTGAGTATTGAAGAATGAGGACTGAGGATTGAGGATTGAGGATTGAGGATTGAAGATTGAGTATTGAGGATTGACGATTGAAGATTGAGGATTGGGGACTGAGAGTTGATGGTTGAGTGATGAGAATTGATGTTTGTGGATAGAGATATGAGGATTGCAGATTGTGTGCTGCGTATGGAAAACTCTGAACTGAGGTTATTCTAGTGAGGATTGAGGATTGACAACCGGTTGTTGAGGACTGAGGGCTGAAGATTGAGGAATCAGGATTGAGGATTCAGGACTGTGGTTTGAGGACTGAGGATTGAGGATTGAGGGTTGGGGATTGAGGATTGAGGATCGAGGATTGAAGATTGAAGATTGGGTATTGAGAATTGAACATTGAGGACTGAGGATTGAGGATTGAGGATTGACGATTGAGGATTGAAGATTGAATATTGATGATTGAAGGTTGAGGATTGAGGATTGAGGGTTTTGGATTCAGGACGAGGACTGAGGGTTGTGGATTCAGGACGAGGACTGAGGGTTGAGTATTGATGTTTGAGGTCTGAGGATTGAGGATAGAGGATTGAGAATTGAGGATTGAGGATTGAGGATTGAAGATTGAGGATTGGGTATTGAGGATTGAAGAATGAGGACTGAAGATTGAGGATTGAGGATTGAGGATTGACAACTGATTGTTGAGGACTGAGGGCTGAAGATTGAGGATTCAGGATTGAGGATTCAGAATTGAGGTTTGAGGACTGAGGATTGAGGATTGAGGATTGAAAATTGAATATTGATGATTGAAGATTGAGGAGTGAGGATTGAGGGTTGTGTATTGAGGACGAGGATAAAGGGTTGAGTATTGATGTTTGAGGTCTGAGGATTGAGGATTGAGGATTGAGAATAGAGGATTGAGGATTGAGGATTGAAGATTGAGGATTTGGTGTTGAGGATTGAAGAATGAGGATTGAGGATAGAGGATTGAGAATTGAGGATTGAGGATTGAGGATTGAAGATTGAGGATTGGGTATTGAGGATTGAAGAATGAGGACTGAGGATTGAGGATTGAGGTTTGAGAATTGAGGATTGAGTATTGGGGATTGCGGATTGAACATTGAGGATTGAGGATTGAGGATTGAGGGCTGAAGATTGAATATTGATGATTGAAGATTGATGATTGAGTATTGAGTGTTGTGGATTGAGGACGATGACTGAGGGTTGAGTATTGATGTTTGAGGTCTGAGGATTGAGGATAGACGATTGAGAATTGAGGATTGAGGATTGAGGATTGAAGATTGAGGATTGGGTATTGAGGACTGAAGAATGAGGACTGAGGATTGAGGATTGAGGATTGAGGATCGAAGATTGAGTATTGAGGATTGAAGATTGAGGATTGAGGATTGAGTATTGAGGATTGAGGATTGAGGATTGAGGATTGAGGGTCGAGGATTGAGGATTGAAGATTGAGGATTGAGGATTGAGGATTAAAGGTTGAGCATTGAGGATTGAAGGTTGAGGATTGATGATTGAGGATTGAGGATTGAGGATTGAGGATTGAGTATTGAAGATTGAGGATTGATGATTGAGGATTGAGGATTGAGGATTGAGGACTGAGTATTGGGGATTGAGGATTGAAGATTGAGGTTTGAGGATTGAGTATTGAGGATTGAGGATTGAGGATTGAGGATTGAGGATCGAGGATTGAAGATTGAGTATTGGGTATTGAGGATTGAAGAATGAGCATTGAGGATTGAGGATGGAGGATTGAGGATTGAAGATTGAGGATTGAGGATTGAGGCTTGAGGATTGAAGATTGAGTATTGAGGATCGATGGTTGAGGATTGAGGATTGTGGATTGAGGATTGAGGATTGACGATTGAAGATTGAGGATTGGGGACTGAGAGTTGATGGTTGAGTGATGAGAATTGATGTTTGTGGATAGAGATATGAGGATTGCAGATTGTGTATTGCGTATGGAAAACTCTGAACTGAGGTTATTCTAGTGAAGATTGAGGATTGACAACCGGTTGTTGAGGACTGAGGGCTGAAGATTGAGGATTCAGGATTGAGGATTCAGGACTGTGGTTTGAGGACTGAGGATTGAGGATTGAGGGTTGGGGATTGAGGATTGAGGATCGAGGATTGAAGATTGAAGATTGGGTATTGAGGATTGAACATTGAGGACTGAGGATTGAGGATTGAGGATTGACGATTGAGGATTGAAGATTGAATATTGATGATTGAAGGTTGAGGATTGAGGATTGAGGGTTTTGGATTCAGGACGAGGACTGAGGGTTGTGGATTCAGGACGAGGACTGAGGGTTGAGTATTGATGTTTGAGGTCTGAGGATTGAGGATAGAGGATTGAGAATTGAGGATTGAGGATTGAGGATTGAAGATTGAGGATTGGGTATTGAGGATTGAAGAATGAGGACTGAAGATTGAGGATTGAGGATTGAGGATTGACAACTGATTGTTGAGGACTGAGGGCTGAAGATTGAGGATTCAGGATTGAGGATACAGAATTGAGGTTTGAGGACTGAGGATTGAGGAGTGAGGATTGAGGATTGAAGATTGAGGATTGGGTATTGAGGACAGAAGAATGAGGACTGAGGATTGAGGATTGAGGATTGAGGATCGAAGATTGAGTATTGAGGATTGAAGATTGAGGATTGAGGATTGAGTATTGAGGATTGAGGATTGAGGATTGAGGATTGAGGATTGAGGATTGAGGATTGAAGATTGAGGATTGAGGATTGAGGATTAAAGGTTGAGCATTGAGGATTGAAGGTTGAGGATTGATGATTGAGGATTGAGGATTGAGGATTGAGGATTGAGTATTGAAGATTGAGGATTGATGATTGAGGATTGAGGATTGAGGATTGAGGACTGAGTATTGGGGATTGAGGATTGAAGATTGAGGTTTGAGGATTGAGTATTGAGGATTGAGGATTGAGGATTGAGGATTGAGGATTGAGGATTGAAGATTGAGTATTGGGTATTGAGGATTGAGGATTGAGAATTGAGCATTGAGGATTGAGTATTGAAGATTGAGGATTGGGTATTGAGGATTGAAGAATGAGGATTGAGAATTGAGCATTGAGGATTGAGTATTGAAGATTGAGGATTGGGTATTGAGGATTGAAGAATGAGGATTGAGGATTGAGGATTGAGGATTGAGGATTGAAGATTGAGTATTGAGGATTGAAGATTGAGGATTGAGGACTGAGGATTGAGGATTGAGGATTGAGGATTGAGGATTGAGGATTGAAGATTGAGTATTGAGGATTGAAGGTTGAGGATTGTGGATTGAGGGTTGAGGGTTGAGTATCGAAAATTGAGGATTGGGCATTGAGGATTGACGATTGAGGATTGAGTATTGAGGATTGAGAATTGAGGATTGAGGATTGAATATCGAGTATTGAGGATTGAAGATTGAGAATTGAGGATTGAGGATTGAGGATTGAAGATGAGGGCTGAGGGTTGAGGATTGAGGTTTGAGGACTGAGGATTGAGGATTGAGGATTGAGAGTTGAGGATTGAGGATTGAGGATTGAAGATTGAGGATTGGGTATTGAGGATTGAAGAATGAGCATTGAGGACTGAAGATTGAGGATTGAGTATTGAGGATCGAGGATTGAGAATGAGGGCTGAGGGCTTAGGATTGAGGTTTGAGGGTTGAGGACTGAGGATTGAGGATTGATGACTGAGTTTTGAGGATTGAAGATTGAGGATTGAGGATTGAGTATTGAGGATTGAGGATTGCGGATTGAGGATTGAAAATTGAGGACTGGGGAGTGAGTGTTGAGGGTTGAGTGATGAGAATTGGTGATTGTGGATAGAGATTTAAAGATTGCAGATTGAGTATTGAGTATTGAAAACTGCGAATTGATGATATTCTATTGAGGATTGAGAATTGACAACTGATTGTTGAGGACTGAGGCCTGAAGATTGAGGATTCAGGATTGGGGATCCAGGATTGAGGTTTGAGGACTGAGGATTGAGGATAGAGGATTGAGGATTGAGGATTGAGGATTGAGCATTGAGGATTGAGGATTGAAAATTGAGGATTGGTTATTGCGGATTGAACATTGAGGATTGAGGATTGAGGATTGACGACTGAAGATTGAATATTGATGATTGAAGATTGATGATCGAGGATTGAGGGTTGTGGATTGAGGACGAGGACTGAGGGTTGAGTATTGATGTCTGAGGTCTGAGGATTGAGGATTGAGGATTGAGAATTGAGGATTGAGGATTGAGGATTGAAGATTGAGGATTGGGTATTGAGGATTGAAGAATGAGCATTGAGGATTGAGGATTGAGGATTGAGGATTGAAGATTGTGGATTGAGGATTGAGATTTGAGGATCGAAGTTTGTGTATTGAGGATTCAAGATTGAGGATTGAGGATTGAGGATTGAGGATTGAAGATTGACGATTGAAGATTGAGGATTGGGGACTGAGAGTTGATGGTTGAGTGTTGAGAATTGATGTTTGTGGATAGAGATATGAAGATTGCAGATTGAGTATTGCGTATGGAAAACTCTGAACTGAGGATATTCTAGTGAGGATTGAGCATTGACAACTGATTGTTGAGGACTGAGGGCTGAAGATTGAGGATATAGGATTGAGGATTCAGGACTGTGGTTTGAGGACTGAGGATTGAGGATTGAGGATTGGGGATTGAGGATTGAGGATCGAGGATTGAAGATTGAAGATTGGGTATTGAGGATTGAACATTGAGGATTGTGGACTGAGGATAGAGGATTGAGGATTGAAGATTGAGGATTGGGTATTGAGGATTGAAGATTGAGAATTGAGGATTGAGGATTGAGGATTGAAGATGAGGGCTGAGGGTTGAGGATTGAGGTTTGAGGACTGAGGATTGAGAATTGAGGATTGAGAGTTGAGGATTGAGGATTGATGATTGAAGATTGAGGATTGGGTATTGAGGATTGAAGAATGAGCATTGAGGACTGAGGATTGAGCATTGAGGATTGAAGATTGAGGATTGAGGATTGAGGTTTGAGAATTGAGGATTGAGTATTGGGGATTGCGGATTGAACATTGAGGATTGAGGATTGAGGATTGAGGACTGAATATTGAATATTGATGATTGATGATTGATGATTGAGGATTGAGCGTTGTGGATTGAGGACGAGGACTGAGGGTTGAGTATTGATGTCTGAGGTCTGAGGATTGAGGATTGAGGATTGAGAATTGAGGACTGAGGATTGAGTATTGAAGATTGAGGATTGGGTATTGAGGATTGAAGTATGTGGATTGTGGATTGAGGATTGAGGATTGAGGATTGAAGATTGAGTACTGAGGATTGAAGATTGAGGATTGAGGACTGAGGATTGAGGATTGAGGATTGAGGATTGAGGATTGGGGATTGAAGATTGAGTATTCAGGATTGAAGATTGAGGATTGTGGATTGTGGATTGAGGATTGAGTATTGAAGATTGAGGATTGGGGATTGAGGATTGACGATTGAAGATTGAGGATTGGGGACTGAGTGTTGAGGGCTGAGTGATGAGAATTGATGTTTGTGGATAGAGATTTGAAGATTGCAGATTGAGTATTGCGTATCAAAACTCTGAACTGAGGATATTCTATTGAGGATTGAGTATTGACAACTGATTGTTGAGGACTGAGGGCTGAAGATTGAGGATTCAGGATTGAGGATCCAGGATTGAGGTTTGAGGACTGAGGATTGAGGATAGAGGATTGAGGATTGAGGATTGAGGATTGAGCATTGAGGATTGAGGATTGAAGATTGAGGATTGGGTATTGCGGATTGAACATTGAGGATTGAGGATTGAGGATTGAGGACTGAAGATTGAATATTGATGATTGAAGATTGATGATTGAGGATTGCGAGTTGTGGATTGAGGACGAGGACTGAGGGTTGAGTATTGATGTCTGTGGTCTGAGGATTGAGGATTGAGGATTGAGAATTGAGCATTGAGGATTGAGTATTGAAGATTGAGGATTGGGTATTGAGGATTGAAGAATGAGGATTGAGAATTGAGCATTGAGGATTGAGTATTGAAGATTGAGGATTGGGTATTGAGGATTGAAGAATGAGGATTGAGGATTGAGGATTGAGGATTGAGGATTGAAGATTGAGTATTGAGGATTGAAGATTGAGGATTGAGGACTGAGGATTGAGGATTGAGGATTGAGGATTGAGGATTGAGGATTGAAGATTGAGTATTGAGGATTGAAGGTTGAGGATTGTGGATTGAGGGTTGAGGATTGAGTATCGAAAATTGAGGATTGGGCATTGAGGATTGACGATTGAGGATTGAGTATTGAGGATTGAGAATTGAGGATTGAGGATTGAATATCGAGTATTGAGGATTGAAGATTGAGAATTGAGGATTGAGGATTGAGGATTGAAGATGAGGGCTGAGGGTTGAGGATTGAGGTTTGAGGACTGAGGATTGAGGATTGAGGATTGAGAGTTGAGGATTGAGGATTGAGGATTGAAGATTGAGGATTGGGTATTGAGGATTGAAGAATGAGCATTGAGGACTGAAGATTGAGGATTGAGTATTGAGGACCGAGGATTGAGAATGAGGGCTGAGGGCTGAGGATTGAGGTTTGAGGATTGAGGACTGAGGATTGAGAATTGATGACTGAGTATAGAGGATTGAAGATTGAGGATTGAGGATTGAGTATTGAGGATTGAGGATTGAGGTTTGAGAATTGAGGATTGAGTATTGGGGATTGCGGATTGAACATTGAGGATTGAGGATTGAGGATTGAGGACTCAAGATTGAATATTGATGATTGAAGATTGATGATTGAGGATTGGGGGTTGTGGATTGAGGACGAGGACTGAGGGTTGTGTATTGATGTCTGAGGTCTGAGGATTGAGGATTGAGGATTGAGAACTGAGGATTGAAGATTGAGGATTGAGGACTGAGAATTGAGGATTGAGGATTGAGTATTGAGGATTGAGGATTGAAGATTGAGTATTGACGATTGAAGATTGAGGATTGTGGATTGAGGATTGAGGATTGAGGATTGAGTATCGAAAATTGAGGATTGGGCATTGAGGATAGACGATTGAGGATTGAGTATTGAGGATTGAGAATTGAGGATTGAGGATTGAATATTGAGTATTGAGGATTGAAGATTGAGAATTGAGGATTGAGGGTTGAGGATTGAAGATGAGGGCTGAGGGTTGTGGATTCAGGACGAGGACTGAGGGTTGAGTATTGATGTTTGAGGTCTGAGGATTGAGGATAGAGGATTGAGAATTGAGGATTGAGGATTGAGGATTGAAGATTGAGGATTGGGTATTGAGGATTGAAGAATGAGGACTGAAGATTGAGGATTGAGGATTGAGGATTGACAACTGATTGTTGAGGACTGAGGGCTGAAGATTGAGGATTCAGGATTGAGGATTCAGGACTGTGGTTTGAGGACTGAGGATTGAGGATTGAGGGTTGGGGATTGAGGATTGAGGATCGAGGATTGAAGATTGAAGATTGGGTATTGAGGATTGAACATTGAGGACTGAGGATTGAGGATTGAGGATTGACGATTGAGGATTGAAGATTGAATATTGATGATTGAAGGTTGAGGATTGAGGATTGAGGGTTTTGGATTCAGGACGAGGACTGAGGGTTGTGGATTCAGGACGAGGACTGAGGGTTGAGTATTGATGTTTGAGGTCTGAGGATTGAGGATAGAGGATTGAGAATTGAGGATTGAGGATTGAGGATTGAAGATGGAGGATTGGGTATTGAGGATTGAAGAATGAGGACTGAAGATTGAGGATTGAGGATTGAGGATTGACAACTGATTGTTGAGGACTGAGGGCTGAAGATTGAGGATTCAGGATTGAGGATTCAGGACTGTGGTTTGAGGACTGAGGATTGAGGATTGAGGGTTGGGGATTGAGGATTGAGGATCGAGGATTGAAGATTGAAGATTGGGTATTGAGGATTGAACATTGAGGACTGAGGATTGAGGATTGAGGATTGACGATTGAGGATTGAAGATTGAATATTGATGATTGAAGGTTGAGGATTGAGGATTGAGGGTTTTGGATTCAGGACGAGGACTGAGGGTTGTGGATTCAGGACGAGGACTGAGGGTTGAGTATTGATGTTTGAGGTCTGAGGATTGAGGATAGAGGATTGAGAATTGAGGATTGAGGATTGAGGATTGAAGATGGAGGATTGGGTATTGAGGATTGAAGAATGAGGACTGAAGATTGAGGATTGAGGATTGAGGATTGACAACTGATTGTTGAGGACTGAGGGCTGAAGATTGAGGATTCAGGATTGAGGATACAGAATTGAGGTTTGAGGACTGAGGATTGAGGAGTGAGGATTGAGGATTGAAGATTGAGGATTGGGTATTGAGGACAGAAGAATGAGGACTGAGGATTGAGGATTGAGGATTGAGGATTGAAGATTGAGTATTGAGGATTGAAGATTGAGGATTGAGGATTGAGTATTGAGGATTGAGGATTGAGGATTGAGGATTGAGGATTGAGGATTGAGGATTGAAGATTGAGGATTGAGGATTGAGGATTAAAGGTTGAGCATTGAGGATTGAAGGTTGAGGATTGATGATTGAGGATTGAGGATTGAGGATTGAGGATTGAGTATTGAAGATTGAGGATTGATGATTGAGGATTGAGGATTGAGGATTGAGGACTGAGTATTGGGGATTGAGGATTGAAGATTGAGGTTTGAGGATTGAGTATTGAGGATTGAGGATTGAGGATTGAGGATTGAGGATTGAGGATTGAAGATTGAGTATTGGGTATTGAGGATTGAGGATTGAGAATTGAGCATTGAGGATTGAGTATTGAAGATTGAGGATTGGGTATTGAGGATTGAAGAATGAGGATTGAGAATTGAGCATTGAGGATTGAGTATTGAAGATTGAGGATTGGGTATTGAGGATTGAAGAATGAGGATTGAGGATTGAGGATTGAGGATTGAGGATTGAAGATTGAGTATTGAGGATTGAAGATTGAGGATTGAGGACTGAGGATTGAGGATTGAGGATTGAGGATTGAGGATTGAGGATTGAAGATTGAGTATTGAGGATTGAAGGTTGAGGATTGTGGATTGAGGGTTGAGGGTTGAGTATCGAAAATTGAGGATTGGGCATTGAGGATTGACGATTGAGGATTGAGTATTGAGGATTGAGAATTGAGGATTGAGGATTGAATATCGAGTATTGAGGATTGAAGATTGAGAATTGAGGATTGAGGATTGAGGATTGAAGATGAGGGCTGAGGGTTGAGGATTGAGGTTTGAGGACTGAGGATTGAGGATTGAGGATTGAGAGTTGAGGATTGAGGATTGAGGATTGAAGATTGAGGATTGGGTATTGAGGATTGAAGAATGAGCATTGAGGACTGAAGATTGAGGATTGAGTATTGAGGATCGAGGATTGAGAATGAGGGCTGAGGGCTGAGGATTGAGGTTTGAGGATTGAGGACTGAGGATTGAGGATTGATGACTGAGTATTGAGGATTGAAGATTGAGGATTGAGGATTGAGTATTGAGGATTGAGGATTGCGGATTGAGGATTGAAAATTGAGGACTGGGGAGTGAGTGTTGAGGGTTGAGTGATGAGAATTGGTGATTGTGGATAGAGATTTAAAGATTGCAGATTGAGTATTGAGTATTGAAAACTGCGAATTGATGATATTCTATTGAGGATTGAGAATTGACAACTGATTGTTGAGGACTGAGGTCTGAAGATTGAGGATTCAGGATTGGGGATCCAGGATTGAGGTTTGAGGACTGAGGATTGAGGATAGAGGATTGAGGATTGAGGATTGAGGATTGAGCATTGAGGATTGAGGATTGAAAATTGAGGATTGGTTATTGCGGATTGAACATTGAGGATTGAGGATTGAGGATTGACGACTGAAGATTGAATATTGATGATTGAAGATTGATGATCGAGGATTGAGGGTTGTGGATTGAGGACGAGGACTGAGGGTTGAGTATTGATGTCTGAGGTCTGAGGATTGAGGATTGAGGATTGAGAATTGAGGATTGAGGATTGAGGATTGAAGATTGAGGATTGGGTATTGAGGATTGAAGAATGAGCATTGAGGATTGAGGATTGAGGATTGAGGATTGAAGATTGTGGATTGAGGATTGAGATTTGAGGATCGAAGTTTGTGTATTGAGGATTCAAGATTGAGGATTGAGGATTGAGGATTGAGGATTGAAGATTGACGATTGAAGATTGAGGATTGGGGACTGAGAGTTGATGGTTGAGCGTTGAGAATTGATGTTTGTGGATAGAGATATGAAGATTGCAGATTGAGTATTGCGTATGGAAAACTCTGAACTGAGGATATTCTAGTGAGGATTGAGCATTGACAACTGATTGTTGAGGACTGAGGGCTGAAGATTGAGGATTCAGGATTGAGGATTCAGGACTGTGGTTTGAGGACTGAGGATTGAGGATTGAGGATTGGGGATTGAGGATTGAGGATCGAGGATTGAAGATTGAAGATTGGGTATTGAGGATTGAACATTGAGGATTGTGGATTGAGGATAGAGGATTGAGGATTGAAGATTGAGGATTGGGTATTGAGGATTGAAGATTGAGAATTGAGGATTGAGGATTGAGGATTGAAGATGAGGTCTGAGGGTTGAGGATTGAGGTTTGAGGACTGAGGATTGAGGATTGAGGATTGAGAGTTGAGGATTGAGGATTGATGATTGAAGATTGAGGATTGGGTATTGAGGATTGAAGAATGAGCATTGAGGACTGAGGATTGAGCATTGAGGATTGAAGATTGAGGATTGAGGATTGAGGTTTGAGAATTGAGGATTGAGTATTGGGGATTGCGGATTGAACATTGAGGATTGAGGATTGAGGATTGAGGACTGAATATTGAATATTGATGATTGATGATTGATGATTGAGGATTGAGCGTTGTGGATTGAGGACGAGGACTGAGGGTTGAGTATTGATGTCTGAGGTCTGAGGATTGAGGATTGAGGATTGAGAATTGAGGACTGAGGATTGAGTATTGAAGATTGAGGATTGGGTATTGAGGATTGAAGTATGTGGATTGTGGATTGAGGATTGAGGATTGAGGATTGAAGATTGAGTACTGAGGATTGAAGATTGAGGATTGAGGACTGAGGATTGAGGATTGAGGATTGAGGATTGAGGATTGGGGATTGAAGATTGAGTATTCAGGATTGAAGATTGAGGATTGTGGATTGTGGATTGAGGATTGAGTATTGAAGATTGAGGATTGGGGATTGAGGATTGACGATTGAGGATTGAGTATTGAGGATTGAGAATTGAGGATTGAGGATTGAAGATTGAGTATTGAGGAATGAACATTGAGGATTGAGGATTGATAATTGAGGATTGAGGATTGAGGATTGAAGATTGAATATTGATGATTGAATGTTGAGGATTGAGGATTAAGGGTTGTGGATTCAGGACGAGGACTGAGGGTTGAGTATTGATGTTTGAGGTCTGAGGATTGAGGATAGAGGATTGAGAATTGAGGATTGAGGATTGAGGATTGAAGATTGAGGATTGGGTATTGAGGATTGAAGAATGAGGACTGAGGATTGAGGATTGAGGATTGAGGATTGAAGATTGAGTGTTGAGGATTGAAGATTGAGGATTGAGGATTTAGGATTGAGGATCGAGGATTGAGGATTGAGGATTGAGGATTGAAGATTGAGTACTGAGGATTGAAGATTGAGCATTGAGGATTGAGGATTGAAGATTGAGTATTGAGGAATGAACATTGAGCATTGAGGATTGATAATTGAGGATTGAGGATTGAGGATTAAAGGTTGAGCATTGAGGATTGAAGGTTGAGGATTGATGATTGAGGATTGAGGATTGAGGATTGAGGATTGAGTATTGAAGAATGAGGACTGAGGATTGAGGATTGAGGATTGAGGATTGAAGATTGAGTATTGAGGATTGACGATTGAAGATTGAGGATTGGGGACTGAGAGTTGATGGTTGAGTGATGAGAATTGATGTTTGTGGATAGAGATATGAGGATTGCAGATTGTGTGCTGCGTATGGAAAACTCTGAACTGAGGTTATTCTAGTGAGGATTGAGGATTGACAACCGGTTGTTGAGGACTGAGGGCTGAAGATTGAGGAATCAGGATTGAGGATTCAGGACTGTGGTTTGAGGACTGAGGATTGAGGATTGAGGGTTGGGGATTGAGGATTGAGGATCGAGGATTGAAGATTGAAGATTGGGTATTGAGAATTGAACATTGAGGACTGAGGATTGAGGATTGAGGATTGACGATTGAGGATTGAAGATTGAATATTGATGATTGAAGGTTGAGGATTGAGGATTGAGGGTTTTGGATTCAGGACGAGGACTGAGGGTTGTGGATTCAGGACGAGGACTGAGGGTTGAGTATTGATGTTTGAGGTCTGAGGATTGAGGATAGAGGATTGAGAATTGAGGATTGAGGATTGAGGATTGAAGATTGAGGATTGGGTATTGAGGATTGAAGAATGAGGACTGAAGATTGAGGATTGAGGATTGAGGATTGACAACTGATTGTTGAGGACTGAGGGCTGAAGATTGAGGATTCAGGATTGAGGATTCAGAATTGAGGTTTGAGGACTGAGGATTGAGGATTGAGGATTGAAAATTGAATATTGATGATTGAAGATTGAGGAGTGAGGATTGAGGGTTGTGTATTGAGGACGAGGATAAAGGGTTGAGTATTGATGTTTGAGGTCTGAGGATTGAGGATTGAGGATTGAGAATAGAGGATTGAGGATTGAGGATTGAAGATTGAGGATTTGGTGTTGAGGATTGAAGAATGAGGATTGAGGATTGAGGATTGAGAATTGAGGATTGAAGATTGATTATTGAGGATTGAAGATTGAGGATTGAGGATTGAGGATTCAGGATTGAGGATTGAGGATTGAGGATTGAAGATTGAGTATTGATGATTGAAGATTGAGGATTGATGATTGAGGACTGAGTATTGAGGATTGAAGGTTGAGGATTGAGGATTGAGGATTGAGAATTGAGGATTGAGGATTGAGGATTGAAGATTGATGATTGGGTATTGAGGATTGAAGAATGAGGATTGAAGGTTGAGGATTGAGTCCTGAGGATTGAGAATTGAGAACTGAGTATGAGGACTGAGGGCTGAGGGTTGAGGTTTGAGGAATGAGGACTGCAGATTGAGGGTTGAGGATTGAAGATTGAGTATTGAGGATTGAAGATTGTGGATTGAGGATTGAGGATTGAGGATTGAGGATTGAAGATTGAGGATTGGGGACTGAGTGTTGAGGGCTGAGTGATGAGAATTGATGTTTGTGGATAGAGATTTGAAGATTGCAGATTGAGTAATGCGTATGGAAATCTCTGAACTGAGGATATTCTATTGAGGATTGAGGATTGACAACTGATTGTTGAGGACTGAGGGCTGAAGATTGAGGATTCAGGATTGTGGTTTGAGGACAGAGGATTGAGGATTGAGGATTGAGGATTGAAGACTTAGTATTGAGGATTGAAGATTGAGTATTGAGGATTGAGGATTGAGGATTGAGGGTTGAGGATTGAGGATTGAGTACTGAAGATTGAGTGTTGATGACAGAGGATTGAGGACTGAGGATTGAGGACTGAGGATTGAGGATTGAGGATTGAAGATTGAATATTGATGATTGAAGATTGAGGATTGAGGATTGAGTGTTGTGGATTGAGGACGAGGACTGAGGGTTGAGTATTGATGCTTGAGGTCTGAGGGTTGAGGATTGAGGACTGAGAATAGAGGATTGAGGATGGAGGATTGAAGATTGAGGATTTGGTGATGAGGATTGAAGAATGAGGATTGAGGATTGAGGATTGAGGATTGAGGATTGAAGATTGAGTATTGAGGATTGAGTATTGAAGATTGGGGATTGGGTATTGAGGATTGAAGAATGAGGATTGAGAATTGAGCATTGAGGATTGAGTATTGAAGATTGAGGATTGGGTATTGAGGATTGAAGAATGAGGATTGAGGATTGAGGATTGAGGATTGAGGATTGAAGATTGAGTATTGAGGATTGAAGATTGAGGATTGAGGACTGAGGGTTGAGGATTGAGGATTGAGGATTGAGGATTGAGGATTGAAGATTGAGTATTGAGGATTGAAGGTTGAGGATTGTGGATTGAGGTTTGAGGATTGAGTATCGAAAATTGAGGATTGGGCATTGAGGATTGACGATTGAGGATTGAGTATTGAGGATTGAGAATTGAGGATTGAGGATTGCATATCGAGTATTGAGGATTGAAGATTGAGAATTGAGGATTGAGGATTGAGGATTGAAGATGAGGGCTGAGGGTTGAGGATTGAGGTTTGAGGACTGAGGGTTGAGGATTGAGGATTGAGAGTTGAGGATTGTGGATTCAGGACGAGGACTGAGTTTTGAGTATTGATGTTTGAGGTCGGAGGATTGAGGATAGAGGATTGAGAATTGAGGATTGAGGATTGAGGATTGAAGATTGAGGATTGGGTATTGAGGATTGAAGAATGAGGACTGAGGATTGAGGATTGAGGATTGAGGATTGAAGATTGAGTATTGAGGATTGAAGGTTGAGGGTTGAGGATTGAGGATTGAGGATTGAGGATTGAAGATTGAGGATTGAGGATTGAGGTTTGAGAATTGAGGATTGAGTATGGGGGATTGCCGATTGAACATTGAGGATTGAGGATTGAGGATTGAGGACTCAAGATTGAATATTGATGATTGAAGGTTGATGATTGAGGATTGGGGGTTGTGGATTGAGGGCGAGGACTGAGGGTTGTGTATTGATGTCTGAGGTCTGAGGATTGAGTATCGAAAATTGAGGATTGGGCATTGAGGATAGACGATTGAGGATTGAGTATTGAGGATTGAGAATTGAGGATTGAGGATTGAATATTGAGTATTGAGGATTGAAGATTGAGAATTGAGGATTGAGGGTTGAGGATTGAAGATGAGGGCTGAGGGCTGAGGATTGAGGTTTGAGGACTGAGGATTGAGGATTGAGGATTGAGAGTTGAGGATTGAGGATTGAGGATTGAAGATTGAGGATTGGGTATTGAGGATTGAAGAATCAGCATTGAGGATTGAGGATTGAGGATTGAGGATTGAAGATTGAGGATTGAGGATTGAGGATTGAGGTTTGAGAATTGAGGATTGAGTATTGGGGATTGCGGATTGAACATTGAGGATTGAGGATTGAGGATTGAGGACTGAAGATTGAATATTGATGATTGAAGATTGATGATTGAGGATTGAGTGTTGTGGATTGAGGACGAGGACTGAGGGTTGAGTATTGATGTTTGAGGTCTGAGGATTGAGGATAGACGATTGAGAATTGAGGATTGAGGATTGAGGATTGAAGATTGAGGATTGGGTATTGAGGACTGAAGAATGAGGACTGAGGATTGAGGATTGAGGATTGAGGATCGAAGATTGAGTATTGAGGATTGAAGATTGAGGATTGAGGATTGAGTATTGAGGATTGAGGATTGAGGATTGAGGATTGAGTATCGAGGATTGAGGATTGAAGATTGAGGATTGAGGATTGAGGATTAAAGGTTGAGCATTGAGGATTGAAGGTTGAGGATTGATGATTGAGGATTGAGGATTGAGGATTGAGGATTGAGTATTGAAGAATGAGGACTGAGGATTGAGGATTGAGGATTGAGGATTGAAGATTGAGTATTGAGGATTGAAGGTTGAGGGTTGAGGATTGAGGATTGATGATTGAGGATTGAAGATTGAGTATTGGGTATTGAGGATTGAAGAATGCGCATTGAGGATTGAGGATGGAGGATTGAGGATTGAAGATTGAGGATTGAGGATTGAGGCTTGAGGATTGAAGATTGAGTATTGAGGATCGAAGGTTGAGGATTGAGGATTGTGGATTGAGGATTGAGGATTGACGATTGAAGATTGAGGATTGGGGACTGAGAGTTGATGGTTGAGTGATGAGAATTGATGTTTGTGGATAGAGATATGAGGATTGCAGATTGTGTATTGCGTATGGAAAACTCTGAACTGAGGTTATTCTAGTGAGGATTGAGGATTGACAACCGGTTGTTGAGGACTGAGGGCTGAAGATTGAGGATTCAGGATTGAGGATCCAGGATTGAGGTTTGAGGACTGAGGATTGAGGATTGATGATTGAGGATTGAGGATTGAGGATCGAGGATTGAAGATTGAGTATTGAGGAATGAACATTGAGGATTGAGGATTGATAATTGAGGATTGAGGATTGAGGATTGAAGATTGAATATTGATGATTGAATGTTGAGGATTGAGGATTAAGGGTTGTGGATTCAGGACGAGGGCTGAGGGTTGAGTATTGATGTTTGAGGTCTGAGGATAGAGGATAGATGGTTGAGAATTGAGGATTGAGGACTGAGGATTGAAGATTGAGGATTGGGTATTGAGGATTGAAGAATGAGGACTGAGGATTGAGGATTGAGGATTGAGGATTGAAGATTGAGTGTTGAGGATTGAAGATTGAGGATTGAGGATTTAGGATTGAGGATTGAGGATTGAGGATTGAGGATTGAGGATTGAGGATTGAGGTTTGAGGATTGAAGATTGAGGATTGAGGATTGAGGATTAAAGGTTGAGCATTGAGGATTGAAGATTGAGGATTGATGATTGAGGATTGAGGATTGAGGATTGAGGATTGAGTATTGAAGATTGAATATTGATGATTGAAGATTGAGGATTGAGGATTGAGTGTTGTGGATTGAGGACGAGGACTGAGGGTTGAGTATTGATGCTTGAGGTCTGAGGATTGAGGATTGAGGATTGAGAATAGAGGATTGAGGATGGAGGATTGAAGATTGAGGATTTGGTGATGAGGATTGAAGAATGAGGATTGAGGATTGAGGATTGAGGATTGAGGATTGAGGATTGAGGATTGAGGATTGAGGGTTGAAGATTGAGTATTGAGGATTGAAGATTGAGGATTGAGGATTGAGGATTGAGGATTGAGGATTGAGGATTGAGGATTGAGGATTGAGGATTGACAACTGATTGTTGAGGACTGAGGGCTGAAGATTGAGGATTCAGGATTGAGGATTCAGAATTGAGGTTTGAGGACTGAGGATTGAGGATTGAGGATTGAAGATTGAATATTGATGATTGAATATTGAGGATTGAAGATTGAGGGTTGTGTATTGAGGACGAGGACTAAGGGTTGAGTGTTGATGTTTGTGTCTGAGGATTGAGGATTGAGGATTGAGAATAGAGGATTGAGGATTGAGGATTGAAGATTGAGGATTTGGTGTTGAGGATTGAAGAATGAGGATTGAGGATTGAGGATTGAGGATTGAGGATTGAAGATTGAGTATTGAGGATTGAAGATTGAGGATTGAGGATTGAGGATTGAGGATTGAGGATTGAGGATTGAGGATTGAAGATTGAGTATTGATGATTGAAGATTGAGGATTGAGGATTGAGGATTGAGGATTGAAGATTGAGTATTGATGATTGAAGATTGAGGATTCAGGATTGAGGATTGAGGATTGAGGAATGAGGATTGAGGATTGAGAGTTGTGGATTGGGGACCAGGACTGAGGGTTGAATATTGATGTTTGAGGTCTGAGGATTGAGGATTGAGGATTGAGAATTGAGGATTGAGGATTGAGGATTGAAGATTGATGATTGGGTATTGAGGATTGAAGAATGAGGATTGAGGATTGAGGATTGAGGCCTGAGGATTGAGAATTGAGGACTGAGGATGAGGACTGAGGGCTGATGGTTGAGGTTTGAGGAATGAGGACCGACGATTGAGGATTGAGGATTGAAGATTGAGTATTGAGGATTGAAGATTGTGGATTGAGGATTGAGGATTGAGGATTGAGGATTGAAGATTGAGGATTGGGGACTGAGTGTTGAGGGCTGAGTGAGGAGAATTGATGTTTGTGGATAGAGATTTGAAGATTGCAGATTGAGTATTGCGTATCAAAACTCTGAACTGAGGATATTCTATTGAGGATTGAGTATTGACAACAGATTGTTGAGGACTGAGGGCTGAAGATTGAGGATTCAGGATTGAGGATCCAGGATTGAGGTTTGAGGACTGAGGATTGAGGATAGAGGATTGAGGATTGAGGATTGAGGATTGAGCATTGAGGATTGAGGATTGAAGATTGAGGATTGGGTATTGCGGATTGAACATTGAGGATTGAGGATTGAGGATTGAGGACTGAAGATTGAATATTGATGATTGAAGATTGATGATTGAGGATTGAGGGTTGTGGATTGAGGACGAGGACTGAGGGTTGAGTATTGATGTCTGAGGTCTGAGGATTGAGGATTGACGATTGAGAATTGAGGATTGAGGATCGAGGATTGAAGATTGAGGATTGGGTATTGAGGATTGAAGAATGAGCATTGAGAATTGAGGATTGAGGATTGAGGATTGAAGATTGTGGATTGAGGATTGAGGTTTGAGGATTGAAGATTGAGTATTGAGGATTGAAGATTGAGGGTTGAGGATTGAGGATTGAGGATTGAGGGTTGACGATTGAAGATTGAGGACTGGGGACTGAGAGTTGATGGTTGAGTGATGAGAATTGATGTTTGTGGATAGAGATATGAAGATTGCAGATTGAGTATTGCGTATGGAAAACTGTGAACTGAGGATATTCTAGTGAGGATTGAGGATTGACAACCGATTGTTGAGGACTGAGGGCTGAAGATTGAGGATTCAGGATTGAGGATTCAGTACTGTGGTTTGAGGACTGAGGATTGAGGATTGAGGATTGGGGATTGAGGATTGAGGATCGAGGATTGAAGATTGAAGATTGGGTATTGAGGATTGAACATTGAGGATTGAGGATTGAGGATAGAGGATTGAGTATTGAGGATTGAAGATTGAATATTGATGATTGAAGGCTGAGGATTGAGGATTGAGTGTTGTGGATTCAGGACGAGGACTGAGTTTTGAGTATTGATGTTTGAGGTCGGAGGATTGAGGATAGAGGATTGAGAATTGAGGATTGAGGATTGAGGATTGAAGATTGAGGATTGGGTATTGAGGATTGAAGAATGAGGACTGAGGATTGAGGATTGAGGATTGAGGATTGAAGATTGAGTATTGAGGATTGAAGGTTGAGGGTTGAGGATTGAGGATTGAGGATTGAGGATTGAAGATTGAGGATAGACGATTGAGGATTGAGTATTGAGGATTGAGAATTGAGGATTGAGGATTGAATATTGAGTATTGAGGATTGAAGATTGAGAATTGAGGATTGAGGGTTGAGGATTGAAGATGAGGGCTGAGGGTTGAGGATTGAGGTTTGAGGACTGAGGATTGAGGATTGAGGATTGAGAGTTGAGGATTGAGGATTGAGGATTGAAGATTGAGGATTGGGTATTGAGGATTGAAGAATCAGCATTGAGGATTGAGGATTGAGGATTGAGGATTGAAGATTGAGGATTGAGGATTGAGGTTTGAGAATTGAGGATTGAGTATTGGGGATTGCGGATTGAACATTGAGGATTGAGGATTGAGGATTGAGGACTGAAGATTGAATATTGATGATTGAAGATTGATGATTGAGGATTGAGTGTTGTGGATTGAGGACGAGGACTGAGGGTTGAGTATTGATGTTTGAGGTCTGAGGATTGAGGATAGACGATTGAGAATTGAGGATTGAGGATTGAGGATTGAAGATTGAGGATTGGGTATTGAGGACTGAAGAATGAGGACTGAGGATTGAGGATTGAGGATTGAGGATCGAAGATTGAGTATTGAGGATTGAAGATTGAGGATTGAGGATTGAGTATTGAGGATTGAGGATTGAGGATTGAGGATTGAGGATCGAGGATTGAGGATTGAAGATTGAGGATTGAGGATTGAGGATTAAAGGTTGAGCATTGAGGATTGAAGGTTGAGGATTGATGATTGAGGATTGAGGATTGAGGATTGAGGATTGAGTATTGAAGATTGAGGATTGATGATTGAGGATTGAGGATTGAGGATTGAGGACTGAGTATTGGGGATTGAGGATTGAAGATTGAGGTTTGAGGATTGAGTATTGAGGATTGAGGATTGAGGATTGAGGATCGAGGATTGAAGATTGAGTATTGGGTATTGAGGATTGAAGAATGAGCATTGAGGATTGAGGATGGAGGATTGACGATTGAAGATTGAGGATTGAGGATTGAGGCTTGAGGATTGAAGATTGAGTATTGAGGATCGAAGGTTGAGGATTGAGGATTGTGGATTGAGGATTGAGGATTGACGATTGAAGATTGAGGATTGGGGACTGAGAGTTGATGGTTGAGTGATGAGAATTGATGTTTGTGGATAGAGATATGAGGATTGCAGATTGTGTATTGCGTATGGAAAACTCTGAACTGAGGTTATTCTAGTGAGGATTGAGGATTGACAACCGGTTGTTGAGGACTGAGGGCTGAAGATTGAGGATTCAGGATTGAGGATTCAGGACTGTGGTTTGAGGACTGAGGATTGAGGATTGAGGGTTGGGGATTGAGGATTGAGGATCGAGGATTGAAGATTGAAGATTGGGTATTGAGGATTGAACATTGAGGACTGAGGATTGAGGATTGAGGATTGACGATTGAGGATTGAAGATTGAATATTGATGATTGAAGGTTGAGGATTGAGGATTGAGGGTTTTGGATTCAGGACGAGGACTGAGGGTTGTGGATTCAGGACGAGGACTGAGGGTTGAGTATTGATGTTTGAGGTCTGAGGATTGAGGATAGAGGATTGAGAATTGAGGATTGAGGATTGAGGATTGAAGATTGAGGATTGGGTATTGAGGATTGAAGAATGAGGACTGAAGATTGAGGATTGAGGATTGAGGATTGACAACTGATTGTTGAGGACTGAGGGCTGAAGATTGAGGATTCAGGATTGAGGATTCAGAATTGAGGTTTGAGGACTGAGGATTGAGGATTGAGGATTGAAAATTGAATATTGATGATTGAAGATTGAGGAGTGAGGATTGAGGGTTGTGTATTGAGGACGAGGACTAAGGGTTGAGTATTGATGTTTGAGGTCTGAGGATTGAGGATTGAGGATTGAGGATTGAGAATAGAGGATTGAGGATTGAGGATTGAAGATTGAGGATTTGCTGTTGAGGATTGAAGAATGAGGATTGAGGATTGAGGATTGAGGATTGAGGATTGAAGATTGATTATTGAGGATTGAAGATTGAGGATTGAGGATTGAGGATTGAGGATTGAGGATTGAGGATTGAGGATTGAAGATTGAGTATTGATGATTGAAGATTGAGGATTGATGATTGAGGACTGAGTATTGAGGATTGAAGGTTGAGGATTGAGGATTGAGGATTGAGAATTGAGGATTGAGGATTGAGGATTGAAGATTGATGATTGGGTATTGAGGATTGAAGAATGAGGATTGAAGGTTGAGGATTGAGTCCTGAGGATTGAGAATTGAGAACTGAGTATGAGGACTGAGGGCTGAGGGTTGAGGTTTGAGGAATGAGGACTGCCGATTGAGGGTTGAGGATTGAAGATTGAGTATTGAGGATTGAAGATTGTGGATTGAGGATTGAGGATTGAGGATTGAGGATTGAAGATTGAGGATTGGGGACTGAGTGTTGAGGGCTGAGTGATGAGAATTGATGTTTGTGGATAGAGATTTGAAGATTGCAGATTGAGCAATGCGTATGGAAAACTCTGAACTGAGGATATTCTATTGAGGATTGAGGATTGACAACTGATTGTTGAGGACTGAGGGCTGAAGATTGAGGACTCAGGATTGTGGTTTGAGGACAGAAGATTGAGGATTGAGGATTGAGGATTGAAGACTTAGTATTGAGGATTGAAGATTGAGTATTGAGGATTGAGGATTGAGGATTGAGGGTTGAGGATTGAGGATTGAGTACTGAAGATTGAGTATTGATGACAGAGGATTGAGGACTGAGGATTGAGGACTGAGGATTGAGGATTGAGGATTGAAGATTGAATATTGATGATTGAAGATTGAGGATTGAGGATTGAGTGTTGTGGATTGAGGACGAGGACTGAGGGTTGAGTATTGATGCTTGAGGTCTGAGGGTTGAGGATTGAGGACTGAGAATAGAGGATTGAGGATGGAGGATTGAAGATTGAGGATTTGGTGATGAGGATTGAAGAATGAGGATTGAGGATTGAGGATTGAGGATTGAGGATTGAGGATTGAAGATTGAGTATTGAGGATTGAAGATTGAGGATTGATGATTGAGGATTGAGGATTGAGGATTGAGGACTGAGTATTGGGGATTGAAGATTGAAGATTGAGGTTTGAGGATTGAGTATTGAGGATTGAGGATTGAGGATTGAGGATTGAGGATCGAGGATTGAAGATTGAGTATTAGGTATTGAGGATTGAAGAATGCGCATTGAGGATTGAGGATGGAGGATTGAGGATTGAAGATTGAGGATTGAGGATTGAGGCTTGAGGATTGAAGATTGAGTATTGAGGATCGAAGGTTGAGGATTGAGGATTGTGGATTGAGGATTGAGGATTGACGATTGAAGATTGAGGATTGGGGACTGAGAGTTGATGGTTGAGTGATGAGAATTGATGTTTGTGGATAGAGATATGAGGATTGCAGATTGTGTATTGCGTATGGAAAACTCTGAACTGAGGTTATTCTAGTGAGGATAGAGGATTGACAACCGGTTGTTGAGGACTGAGGGCTGAAGATTGAGGATTCAGGATTGAGGATTCAGGACTGTGGTTTGAGGACTGAGGATTGAGGATTGAGGGTTGGGGATTGAGGATTGAGGATCGAGGATTGAAGATTGAAGATTGGGTATTGAGGATTGAACATTGAGGACTGAGGATTGAGGATTGAGGATTGACGATTGAGGATTGAAGATTGAATATTGATGATTGAAGGTTGAGGACTGAGGATTGAGGGTTTTGGATTCAGGACGAGGACTGAGGGTTGTGGATTCAGGACGAGGACTGAGGGTTGAGTATTGATGTTTGAGGTCTGAGGATTGAGGATAGAGGATTGAGAATTGAGGATTGAGGATTGAGGATTGAAGATTGAGGATTTGGTATTGAGGATTGAAGAATGAGGACTGAAGATTGAGGATTGAGGATTGAGGATTGACAACTGATTGTTGAGGACTGAGGGCTGAAGATTGAGGATTCAGGATTGAGGATTCAGAATTGAGGTTTGAGGACTGAGGATTGAGGAGTGAGGATTGAGGATTGAAGATTGAGGATTGGGTATTGAGGACTGAAGAATGAGGACTGAGGATTGAGGATTGAGGATTGAGGATCGAAGATTGAGTATTGAGGATTGAAGATTGAGGATTGAGGATTGAGTATTGAGGATTGAGGATTGAGGATTGAGGATTGAGGATTGAGGATTGAGGATTGAAGATTGAGGATTGAGGATTGAGGATTAAAGGTTGAGCATTGAGGATTGAAGGTTGAGGATTGATGATTGAGTATTGAGGATTGAGGATTGAGGATTGAGTATTGAAGATTGAGGATTGATGATTGAGGATTGAGGATTGAGGATTGAGGACTGAGTATTGGGGATTGAGGATTGAAGATTGAGGTTTGAGGATTGAGTATTGAGGATTGAGTATTGAGGATTGAGGATTGAGGATTGAGGATTGAGGATTGAAGATTGAGTATTGGGTATTGAGGATTGAAGAATGAGCATTGAGGATTGAGGATGGAGGATTGAGGATTGAAGATTGAGGATTGAGGATTGAGGCTTGAGGATTGAAGATTGAGTATTGAGGATCGAAGATTGAGGATTGAGGATTGTGGATTGAGGATTGAGGATTGACGATTGAAGATTGAGGATTGGGGACTGAGTGTTGAGGGCTGAGTGATGAGAATTGATGTTTGTGGATAGATATTTGAAGATTGCAGATTGAGTATTGCGTATCAAAACTCTTAACTGAGGATATTCTATTGAGGATTGAGTATTGACAACTGATTGTTGAGGACTGAGGGCTGAAGATTGAGGATTCAGGATTGAGGATCCAGGATTGAGGTTCGAGGACTGAGGATTGAGGATAGAGGATTGAGGATTGAGGATTGAGGATTGAGCATTGAGGATTGAGGATTGAAGATTGAGGATTGGGTATTGCGGATTGAACATTGAGGATTGAGGATTGAGGATTGAGGACTGAAGATTGAATATTGATGATTGAAGATTGATGATTGAGGATTGAGTGTTGTGGATTGAGGACGAGGACTGAGGGTTGAGTATTGATGTCTGAGGTCTGAGGATTGAGGATTGACGATTGAGAATTGAGGATTGAGGATCGAGGATTGAAGATTGAGGATTGGGTATTGAGGATTGAAGAATGAGCATTGAGGATTGAGGATTGAGGATTGAGGATTGAAGATTGTGGATTGAGGATTGAGGTTTGAGGATTGAAGATTGAGTATTGAGGATTGAAGATTGAGGGTTGAGGATTGAGGATTGAGGATTGAGGGTTGACGATTGAAGATTGAGGACTGGGGACTGAGAGTTGTTGGTTGAGTGATGAGAATTGATGTTTGTGGATAGAGATATGAAGATTGCAGATTGAGTATTGCGTATGGAAAACTGTGAACTGAGGATATTCTAGTGTGGATTGAGGATTGACAACTGATTGTTGAGGACTGAGGGCTGAAGATTGAGGATTCAGGATTGAGGATTCAGTACTGTGGTTTGAGGACTGAGGATTGAGGATTGAGGATTGGGGATTGAGGATTGAGGATCGAGGACTGAAGATTGAAGATTGGGTATTGAGGATTGAACATTGAGGATTGAGGATTGAGGATAGAGGATTGAGGATTGAGGGTTGAAGATTGAATATTGATGATTGAAGGCTGAGGATTGAGGATTGAGTGTTGTGGATTCAGGACGAGGACTGAGTTTTGAGTATTGATGTTTGAGGTCGGAGGATTGAGGATAGAGGATTGAGAATTGAGGATTGAGGATTGAGGATTGAAGAGTGAGGATTGGGTATTGAGGATTGAAGAATGAGGACTGAGGATTGAGGATTGAGGATTGAAGATTGAGTATTGAGGATTGAAGGTTGAGGGTTGAGGATTGAGGATTGAGGATTGAGGATTGAAGATTGAGGATTGAGGATTGAGGTTTGAGAATTGAGGATTGAGTATTGGGGATTGCGGATTGAACATTGAGGATTGAGGATTGAGGATTGAGGACTCAAGATTGAATATTGATGATTGAAGATTGATGATTGAGGATTGGGGGTTGTGGATTGAGGACGAGGACTGAGGGTTGTGTATTGATGTCTGAGGTCCGAGGATTGAGGATTGAGGATTGAGAACTGAGGATTGAAGATTGAGGATTGAGGACTGAGAATTGAGGATTGAGGATTTAGTATTGAGGATTGAGGATTGAAGATTGAGTATTGACGATTGAAGATTGAGGATTGTGGATTGAGGATTGAGGATTGAGGATTGAGTATCGAAAATTGAGGATTGGGCATTGAGGATAGACGATTGAGGATTGAGTATTGAGGATTGAGAATTGAGGATTGAGGATTGAGGATTGAGTATTGAGGATTGAGGATTGAGGATTGAGGATTGAGGATCGAGGATTGAGGATTGAAGATTGAGGATTGAGGATTGAGGATTAAAGGTTGAGCATTGAGGATTGAAGGTTGAGGATTGATGATTGAGGATTGAGGATTGAGGATTGAGGACTGAGTATTGGGGATTGAGGATTGAAGATTGAGGTTTGAGGATTGAGTATTGAGGATTGAGGACTGAGGATTGAGGATTGAGGATTGAGGATTGAAGATTGAGTATTGGGTATTGAGGATTGAAGAATGAGCATTGAGGATTGAGGATGGAGGATTGAGGATTGAAGATTGAGGATTGAGGATTGAGGCTTGAGGATTGAAGATTGAGTATTGACGATCGAAGATTGAGGATTGAGGATTGTGGATTGAGGATTGAGGATTGACGATTGAAGATTGAGGATTGGGGACTGAGTGTTGAGGGCTGAGTGATGAGAATTGATGTTTGTGGATAGAGATTTGAAGATTGCAGATTGAGTATTGCGTATCAAAACTCTGAACTGAGGATATTCTATTGAGGATTGAGTATTGACAACTGATTGTTGAGGGCTGAGGGCTGAAGATTGAGGATTCAGGATTGAGGATCCAGGATTGAGGTTTGAGGACTGAGGATTGAGGATAGAGGATTGAGGATTGAGGATTGAGGATTGAGCATTGAGGATTGAGGATTGAAGATTGAGGATTGGGTATTGCGGATTGAACATTGAGGATTGAGGATTGAGGATTGAGGACTGAAGATTGAATATTGATGATTGAGGATTGAGGGTTGTGGATTGAGGACGAGGACTGAGGGCTGAGTATTGATGTCTGAGGTCTGAGGATTGAGGATTGACGATTGAGAATTGAGGATTGAGGATCGAGGATTGAAGATTGAGGATTGGGTATTGAGGATTGAAGAATGAGCATTGAGGATTGAGGATTGAGGATTGAGGATTGAAGATTGTGGATTGAGGATTGATGTCTGAGGTCTGAGGATTGAGGATTGACGATTGAGAATTGAGGATTGAGGATCGAGGATTGAAGATTGAAGATTGGGTATTGAGGATTGAACATTGAGGATTGAGGATTGAGGATAGAGGATTGAGGATTGAGGATTGAAGATTGAATATTGATGATTGAAGGCTGAGGATTGAGGATTGAGTGTTGTGGATTCAGGACGAGGACTGAGTTTTGAGTATTGATGTTTGAGGTCGGAGGATTGAGGATAGAGGATTGAGAATTGAGGATTGAGGATTGAGGATTGAAGATTGAGGATTGGGTATTGAGGATTGAAGAATGAAGACTGAGGATTGAGGATTGAGGATTGAGGATTGAAGATTGAGTATTGAGGATTGAAGGTTGAGGGTTGAGGATTGAGGATTGAGGATTGAGGATTGAAGATTGAGGATTGAGGATTGAGGTTTGAGAATTGAGGATTGAGTATTGGGGATTGCGGATTGAACATTGAGGATTGAGGATTGAGGATTGAGGACTCAAGATTGAATATTGATGATTGAAGATTGATGATTGAGGATTGGGTGTTGTGGATTGAGGACGAGGACTGAGGGTTGTGTATTGATGTCTGAGGTCTGAGGATTGAGGATTGAGGATTGAGAACTGAGGATTGAAGATTGAGGATTGAGGACTGAGAATTGAGGATTGAGGATTTAGTATTGAGGATTGAGGATTGAAGATTGAGTATTGACGATTGAAGATTGAGGATTGTGGATTGAGGATTGAGGATTGAGGATTGAGTATCGAAAATTGAGGATTGGGCATTGAGGATAGACGATTGAGGATTGAGTATTGAGGATTGAGAACTGAGGATTGAGGATTGAATATTGAGTATTGATGATTGAAGATTGAGAATTGAGGATTGAGGGTTGAGGGTTGAAGATGAGGGCTGAGGGTTGAGGATTGAGGTTTGAGGACTGAGGATTGAGGATTGAGGATTGAGAGTTGAGGATTGAGGATTGAGGATTGAAGATTGAGGATTGGGTATTGAGGATTGAAGAATCAGCATTGAGGATTGAGGATTGACGATTGAGGATTGAAGATTGAGGATTGAGGATTGAGGTTTGAGAATTGAGGATTGAGTATTGGGGATTGCGGATTGAACATTGAGGATTGAGGATTGAGGATTGAGGACTGAATATTGAATATTGATGATTGAAGATTGATGATTGAGGATTGAGTGTTGTGGATTGAGGACGAGGACTGAGGGTTGAGTATTGATGTTTGAGGTCTGAGGATTGAGGATAGACGATTGAGAATTGAGGATTGAGGATTGAGGATTGAAGATTGAGGATTGGGTATTGAGGACTGAAGAATGAGGACTGAGGATTGAGGATTGAGGATTGAGGATCGAAGATTGAGTATTGAGGATTGAAGATTGAGGATTGAGGATTGAGTATTGAGGATTGAGGATTGAGGATTGAGGATTGAGGATCGAGGATTGAGGATTGAAGATTGAGGATTGAGGATTGAGGATTAAAGGTTGAGCATTGAGGATTGAAGGTTGAGGATTGATGATTGAGGATTGAGGATTGAGGATTGAGGACTGAGTATTGGGGATTGAGGATTGAAGATTGAGGTTTGAGGATTGAGTATTGAGGATTGAGGATTGAGGATTGAGGATTGAGGATTGAGGATTGAAGATTGAGTATTGGGTATTGAGGATTGAAGAATGAGCATTGAGGATTGAGGATGGAGGATTGAGGATTGAAGATTGAGGATTGAGGATTGAGGCTTGAGGATTGAAGATTGAGTATTGACGATCGAAGATTGAGGATTGAGGATTGTGGATTGAGGATTGAGGATTGACGATTGAAGATTGAGGATTGGGGACTGAGTGTTGAGGGCTGAGTGATGAGAATTGATGTTTGTGGATAGAGATTTGAAGATTGCAGATTGAGTATTGCGTATCAAAACTCTGAACTGAGGATATTCTATTGAGGATTGAGTATTGACAACTGATTGTTGAGGGCTGAGGGCTGAAGATTGAGGATTCAGGATTGAGGATCCAGGATTGAGGTTTGAGGACTGAGGATTGAGGATAGAGGATTGAGGATTGAGGATTGAGGATTGAGCATTGAGGATTGAGGATTGAAGATTGAGGATTGGGTATTGCGGATTGAACATTGAGGATTGAGGATTGAGGATTGAGGACTGAAGATTGAATATTGATGATTGAGGATTGAGGGTTGTGGATTGAGGACGAGGACTGAGGGTTGAGTATTGATGTCTGAGGTCTGAGGATTGAGGATTGACGATTGAGAATTGAGGATTGAGGATCGAGGATTGAAGATTGAGGATTGGGTATTGAGGATTGAAGAATGAGCATTGAGGATTGAGGATTGAGGATTGAGGATTGAAGATTGTGGATTGAGGATTGATGTCTGAGGTCTGAGGATTGAGGATTGACGATTGAGAATTGAGGATTGAGGATCGAGGATTGAAGATTGAAGATTGGGTATTGAGGATTGAACATTGAGGATTGAGGATTGAGGATAGAGGATTGAGGATTGAGGATTGAATATTGAATATTGATGATTGAAGGCTGAGGATTGAGGATTGAGTGTTGTGGATTCAGGACGAGGACTGAGTTTTGAGTATTGATGTTTGAGGTCGGAGGATTGAGGATAGAGGATTGAGAATTGAGGATTGAGGATTGAGGATTGAAGATTGAGGATTGGGTATTGAGGATTGAAGAATGAAGACTGAGGATTGAGGATTGAGGATTGAGGATTGAAGATTGAGTATTGAGGATTGAAGGTTGAGGGTTGAGGATTGAGGATTGAGGATTGAGGATTGAAGATTGAGGATTGAGGATTGAGGTTTGAGAATTGAGGATTGAGTATTGGGGATTGCGGATTGAACATTGAGGATTGAGGATTGAGGATTGAGGACTCAAGATTGAATATTGATGATTGAAGATTGATGATTGAGGATTGGGTGTTGTGGATTGAGGACGAGGACTGAGGGTTGTGTATTGATGTCTGAGGTCTGAGGATTGAGGATTGAGGATTGAGAACTGAGGATTGAAGATTGAGGATTGAGGACTGAGAATTGAGGTTTGAGGATTGCGTATTGAGGATTGAGGATTGAAGATTGAGTATTGACGATTGAAGATTGAGGATTGTGGATTGAGGATTGAGGATTGAGGATTGAGTATCGAAAATTGAGGATTGGGCATTGAGGATAGACGATTGAGGATTGAGTATTGAGGATTGAGAATTGAGGATTGAGGATTGAATATTGAGTATTGAGGATTGAAGATTGAGAATTGAGGATTGAGGGTTGCGGATTGAAGATGAGGGCTGAGGGTTGAGGATTGAGGTTTGAGGACTGAGGATTGAGGATTGAGGATTGAGAGTTGAGGATTGAGGATTGAGGATTGAAGATTGAGGATTGGGTATTGAGGATTGAAGAATCAGCATTGAGGATTGAGGATTGAGGATTGAGGATTGAAGATTGAGGATTGGGGATTGAGGTTTGAGAATTGAGGATTGAGTATTGGGGATTGCGGATTGAACATTGAGGATTGAGGATTGAGGATTGAGGACTGAAGATTGAATATTGATGATTGAAGATTGATGATTGAGGATTGAGTGTTGTGGATTGAGGACGAGGACTGAGGGTTGAGTATTGATGTTTGAGGTCTGAGGATTGAGGATAGACGATTGAGAATTGAGGATTGAGGATTGAGGATTGAAGATTGAGGATTGGGTATTGAGGACTGAAGAATGAGGACTGAGGATTGAGGATTGAGGATTGAGGATCGAAGATTGAGTATTGAGGATTGAAGATTGAGGATTGAGGATTGAGTATTGAGGATTGAGGATTGAGGATTGAGGATTGATTATCGAGGATTGAGGATTGAAGATTGAGGATTGAGGATTGAGGATTAAAGGTTGAGCATTGAGGATTGAAGGTTGAGGATTGATGATTGAGTATTGAGGATTGAGGATTGAGGATTGAGTATTGAAGATTGAGGATTGATGATTGAGGATTGAGGATTGAGGATTGAGGACTGAGTATTGAGGATTGAGGATTGAGGATTGAAGATTGAGTATTGGGTATTGAGGATTGAAGAATGAGCATTGAGGATTGAGGATGGAGGATTGAGGATTGAAGATTGAGGATTGAGGATTGAGGCTTGAGGATTGAAGATTGAGTATTGAGGATCGAAGATTGAGGATTGAGGATTGTGGATTGAGGATTTAGGATTGACGATTGAAGATTGAGGATTGGGGACTGAGTGTTGAGGGCTGAGTGATGAGAATTGATGTTTGTGGATAGAGATTTGAAGATTGCAGATTGAGTATTGCGTATCAAAACTCTGAACTGAGGATATTCTATTGAGGATTGAGTATTGACAACTGATTGTTGAGGACTGAGGGCTGAAGATTGAGGATTCAGGATTGAGGATCCAGGATTGAGGTTTGAGGACTGAGGATTGAGGATAGAGGATTGAGGATTGAGGATTGAGGATTGAGCATTGAGGATTGAGGATTGAAGATTGAGGATTGGGTATTGCGGATTGAACATTGAGGATTGAGGATTGAGGATTGAGGACTGAAGATTGAATATTGATGATTGAAGATTGATGATTGAGGATTGAGTGTTGTGGATTGAGGACGAGGACTGAGGGTTGAGTATTGATGTCTGAGGTCTGAGGATTGAGGATTGACGATTGAGAATTGAGGATTGAGGATCGAGGATTGAAGATTGAGGATTGGGTATTGAGGATTGAAGAATGAGCATTGAGGATTGAGGATTGAGGATTGAGGATTGAAGATTGTGGATTGAGGATTGAGGTTTGAGGATTGAAGATTGAGTATTGAGGATTGAAGATTGAGGGTTGAGGATTGAGGATTGAGGATTGAGGGTTGACGATTGAAGATTGAGGACTGGGGACTGAGAGTTGTTGGTTGAGTGATGAGAATTGATGTTTGTGGATAGAGATATGAAGATTGCAGATTGAGTATTGCGTATGGAAAACTGTGAACTGAGGATATTCTAGTGTGGATTGAGGATTGACAACTGATTGTTGAGGACTGAGGGCTGAAGATTGAGGATTCAGGATTGAGGATTCAGTACTGTGGTTTGAGGACTGAGGATTGAGGATTGAGGATTGGGGATTGAGGATTGAGGATCGAGGACTGAAGATTGAAGATTGGGTATTGAGGATTGAACATTGAGGATTGAGGATTGAGGATAGAGGATTGAGGATTGAGGGTTGAAGATTGAATATTGATGATTGAAGGCTGAGGATTGAGGATTGAGTGTTGTGGATTCAGGACGAGGACTGAGTTTTGAGTATTGATGTTTGAGGTCGGAGGATTGAGGATAGAGGATTGAGAATTGAGGATTGAGGATTGAGGATTGAAGAGTGAGGATTGGGTATTGAGGATTGAAGAATGAGGACTGAGGATTGAGGATTGAGGATTGAAGATTGAGTATTGAGGATTGAAGGTTGAGGGTTGAGGATTGAGGATTGAGGATTGAGGATTGAAGATTGAGGATTGAGGATTGAGGTTTGAGAATTGAGGATTGAGTATTGGGGATTGCGGATTGAACATTGAGGATTGAGGATTGAGGATTGAGGACTCAAGATTGAATATTGATGATTGAAGATTGATGATTGAGGATTGGGGGTTGTGGATTGAGGACGAGGACTGAGGGTTGTGTATTGATGTCTGAGGTCCGAGGATTGAGGATTGAGGATTGAGAACTGAGGATTGAAGATTGAGGATTGAGGACTGAGAATTGAGGATTGAGGATTTAGTATTGAGGATTGAGGATTGAAGATTGAGTATTGACGATTGAAGATTGAGGATTGTGGATTGAGGATTGAGGATTGAGGATTGAGTATCGAAAATTGAGGATTGGGCATTGAGAATAGACGATTGAGGATTGAGTATTGAGGATTGAGAATTGAGGATTGAGGATTGAATATTGAGTATTGAGGATTGAAGATTGAGAATTGAGGATTGAGGGTTGAGGATTGAAGATGAGGGCTGAGGGTTGAGGATTGAGGTTTGAGGACTGAGGATTGAGGATTGAGGATTGAGAGTTGAGGATTGAGGATTGAGGATTGAAGATTGAGGATTGGGTATTGAGGATTGAAGAATCAGCATTGAGGATTGAGGATTGAGGATTGAGGATTGAAGATTGAGGATTGAGGATTGAGGTTTGAGAATTGAGGATTGAGTATTGGGGATTGCGGATTGAACATTGAGGATTGAGGATTGAGGATTGAGGACTGAATATTGAATATTGATGATTGAAGATTGATGATTGAGGATTGAGTGTTGTGGATTGAGGACGAGGACTGAGGGTTGAGTATTGATGTTTGAGGTCTGAGGATTGAGGATAGACGATTGAGAATTGAGGATTGAGGATTGAGGATTGAAGATTGAGGATTGGGTATTGAGGACTGAAGAATGAGGACTGAGGATTGAGGATTGAGGATTGAGGATCGAAGATTGAGTATTGAGGATTGAAGATTGAGGATTGAGGATTGAGTATTGAGGATTGAGGATTGAGGATTGAGGATTGAGGATCGAGGATTGAGGATTGAAGATTGAGGATTGAGGATTGAGGATTAAAGGTTGAGCATTGAGGATTGAAGGTTGAGGATTGATGATTGAGGATTGAGGATTGAGGATTGAGGACTGAGTATTGGGGATTGAGGATTGAAGATTGAGGTTTGAGGATTGAGTATTGAGGATTGAGGATTGAGGATTGAGGATTGAGGATTGAGGATTGAAGATTGAGTATTGGGTATTGAGGATTGAAGAATGAGCATTGAGGATTGAGGATGGAGGATTGAGGATTGAAGATTGAGGATTGAGGATTGAGGCTTGAGGATTGAAGATTGAGTATTGACGATCGAAGATTGAGGATTGAGGATTGTGGATTGAGGATTGAGGATTGACGATTGAAGATTGAGGATTGGGGACTGAGTGTTGAGGGCTGAGTGATGAGAATTGATGTTTGTGGATAGAGATTTGAAGATTGCAGATTGAGTATTGCGTATCAAAACTCTGAACTGAGGATATTCTATTGAGGATTGAGTATTGACAACTGATTGTTGAGGGCTGAGGGCTGAAGATTGAGGATTCAGGATTGAGGATCCAGGATTGAGGTTTGAGGACTGAGGATTGAGGATAGAGGATTGAGGATTGAGGATTGAGGATTGAGCATTGAGGATTGAGGATTGAAGATTGAGGATTGGGTATTGCGGATTGAACATTGAGGATTGAGGATTGAGGATTGAGGACTGAAGATTGAATATTGATGATTGAGGATTGAGGGTTGTGGATTGAGGACGAGGACTGAGGGCTGAGTATTGATGTCTGAGGTCTGAGGATTGAGGATTGACGATTGAGAATTGAGGATTGAGGATCGAGGATTGAAGATTGAGGATTGGGTATTGAGGATTGAAGAATGAGCATTGAGGATTGAGGATTGAGGATTGAGGATTGAAGATTGTGGATTGAGGATTGATGTCTGAGGTCTGAGGATTGAGGATTGACGATTGAGAATTGAGGATTGAGGATCGAGGATTGAAGATTGAAGATTGGGTATTGAGGATTGAACATTGAGGATTGAGGATTGAGGATAGAGGATTGAGGATTGAGGATTGAAAATTGAATATTGATGATTGAAGGCTGAGGATTGAGGATTGAGTGTTGTGGATTCAGGACGAGGACTGAGTTTTGAGTATTGATGTTTGAGGTCGGAGGATTGAGGATAGAGGATTGAGAATTGAGGATTGAGGATTGAGGATTGAAGATTGAGGATTGGGTATTGAGGATTGAAGAATGAAGACTGAGGATTGAGGATTGAGGATTGAGGATTGAAGATTGAGTATTGAGGATTGAAGGTTGAGGGTTGAGGATTGAGGATTGAGGATTGAGGATTGAAGATTGAGGATTGAGGATTGAGGTTTGAGAATTGAGGATTGAGTATTGGGGATTGCGGATTGAACATTGAGGATTGAGGATTGAGGATTGAGGACTCAAGATTGAATATTGATGATTGAAGATTGATGATTGAGGATTGGGTGTTGTGGATTGAGGACGAGGACTGAGGGGTTGTGTATTGATGTCTGAGGTCTGAGGATTGAGGATTGAGGATTGAGAACTGAGGATTGAAGATTGAGGATTGAGGACTGAGAATTGAGGATTGAGGATTTAGTATTGAGGATTGAGGATTGAAGATTGAGTATTGACGATTGAAGATTGAGGATTGTGGATTGAGGATTGAGGATTGAGGATTGAGTATCGAAAATTGAGGATTGGGCATTGAGGATAGACGATTGAGGATTGAGTATTGAGGATTGAGAATTGAGGATTGAGGATTGAATATTGAGTATTGAGGATTGAAGATTGAGAATTGAGGATTGAGGGTTGAGGGTTGAAGATGAGGGCTGAGGGTTGAGGATTGAGGTTTGAGGACTGAGGATTGAGGATTGAGGATTGAGAGTTGAGGATTGAGGATTGAGGATTGAAGATTGAGGATTGGGTATTGAGGATTGAAGAATCAGCATTGAGGATTGAGGATTGACGATTGAGGATTGAAGATTGAGGATTGAGGATTGAGGTTTGAGAATTGAGGATTGAGTATTGGGGATTGCGGATTGAACATTGAGGATTGAGGATTGAGGATTGAGGACTGAATATTGAATATTGATGATTGAAGATTGATGATTGAGGATTGAGTGTTGTGGATTGAGGACGAGGACTGAGGGTTGAGTATTGATGTTTGAGGTCTGAGGATTGAGGATAGACGATTGAGAATTGAGGATTGAGGATTGAGGATTGAAGATTGAGGATTGGGTATTGAGGACTGAAGAATGAGGACTGAGGATTGAGGATTGAGGATTGAGGATCGAAGATTGAGTATTGAGGATTGAAGATTGAGGATTGAGGATTGAGTATTGAGGATTGAGGATTGAGGATTGAGGATTGAGGATCGAGGATTGAGGATTGAAGATTGAGGATTGAGGATTGAGGATTAAAGGTTGAGCATTGAGGATTGAAGGTTGAGGATTGATGATTGAGGATTGAGGATTGAGGATTGAGGACTGAGTATTGGGGATTGAGGATTGAAGATTGAGGTTTGAGGATTGAGTATTGAGGATTGAGGATTGAGGATTGAGGATTGAGGATTGAGGATTGAAGATTGAGTATTGGGTATTGAGGATTGAAGAATGAGCATTGAGGATTGAGGATGGAGGATTGAGGATTGAAGATTGAGGATTGAGGATTGAGGCTTGAGGATTGAAGATTGAGTATTGACGATCGAAGATTGAGGATTGAGGATTGTGGATTGAGGATTGAGGATTGACGATTGAAGATTGAGGATTGGGGACTGAGTGTTGAGGGCTGAGTGATGAGAATTGATGTTTGTGGATAGAGATTTGAAGATTGCAGATTGAGTATTGCGTATCAAAACTCTGAACTGAGGATATTCTATTGAGGATTGAGTATTGACAACTGATTGTTGAGGGCTGAGGGCTGAAGATTGAGGATTCAGGATTGAGGATCCAGGATTGAGGTTTGAGGACTGAGGATTGAGGATAGAGGATTGAGGATTGAGGATTGAGGATTGAGCATTGAGGATTGAGGATTGAAGATTGAGGATTGGGTATTGCGGATTGAACATTGAGGATTGAGGATTGAGGATTGAGGACTGAAGATTGAATATTGATGATTGAGGATTGAGGGTTGTGGATTGAGGACGAGGACTGAGGGTTGAGTATTGATGTCTGAGGTCTGAGGATTGAGGATTGACGATTGAGAATTGAGGATTGAGGATCGAGGATTGAAGATTGAGGATTGGGTATTGAGGATTGAAGAATGAGCATTGAGGATTGAGGATTGAGGATTGAGGATTGAAGATTGTGGATTGAGGATTGATGTCTGAGGTCTGAGGATTGAGGATTGACGATTGAGAATTGAGGATTGAGGATCGAGGATTGAAGATTGAAGATTGGGTATTGAGGATTGAACATTGAGGATTGAGGATGGAGGATAGAGGATTGAGGATTGAGGATTGAAGATTGAATATTGATGATTGAAGGCTGAGGATTGAGGATTGAGTGTTGTGGATTCAGGACGAGGACTGAGTTTTGAGTATTGATGTTTGAGGTCGGAGGATTGAGGATAGAGGATTGAGAATTGAGGATTGAGGATTGAGGATTGAAGATTGAGGATTGGGTATTGAGGATTGAAGAATGAAGACTGAGGATTGAGGATTGAGGATTGAGGATTGAGTATTGGGGATTGCGGATTGAACATTGAGGATTGAGGATTGAGGATTGAGGACTCAAGATTGAATATTGATGATTGAAGATTGATGATTGAGGATTGGGTGTTGTGGATTGAGGACGAGGACTGAGGGTTGTGTATTGATGTCTGAGGTCTGAGGATTGAGGATTGAGGATTGAGAACTGAGGATTGAAGATTGAGGATTGAGGACTGAGAATTGAGGTTTGAGGATTGAGTATTGAGTATTGAGGATTGAGGATTGAAGATTGAGTATTGACGATTGAAGATTGAGGATTGTGGATTGAGGATTGAGGATTGAGGATTGAGTATCGAAAATTGAGGATTGGGCATTGAGGATAGACGATTGAGGATTGAGTATTGAGGATTGAGAATTGAGGATTGAGGATTGAATATTGAGTATTGAGGATTGAAGATTGAGAATTGAGGATTGAGGGTTGCGGATTGAAGATGAGGGCTGAGGGTTGAGGATTGAGGTTTGAGGACTGAGGATTGAGGATTGAGGATTGAGAGTTGAGGATTGAGGATTGAGGATTGAAGATTGAGGATTGGGTATTGAGGATTGAAGAATCAGCATTGAGGATTGAGGATTGAGGATTGAGGATTGAAGATTGAGGATTGGGGATTGAGGTTTGAGAATTGAGGATTGAGTATTGGGGATTGCGGATTGAACATTGAGGATTGAGGATTGAGGATTGAGGACTGAAGATTGAATATTGATGATTGAAGATTGATGATTGAGGATTGAGTGTTGTGGATTGAGGACGAGGACTGAGGGTTGTGTATTGATGTTTGAGGTCTGAGGATTGAGGATTGAGGATTGAGGATTGAAGATTGAGGATTGGGTATTGAGGACTGAAGAATGAGGACTGAGGATTGAGGATTGAGGATTGAGGATCGAAGATTGAGTATTGAGGATTGAAGATTGAGGATTGAGGATTGAGTATTGAGGATTGAGGATTGAGGATTGAGGATTGAGTATCGAGGATTGAGGATTGAAGATTGAGGATTGAGGATTGAGGATTAAAGGTTGAGCATTGAGGATTGAAGGTTGAGGATTGATGATTGAGGATTGAGGATTGAGGATTGAGGATTGAGTATTGAAGATTGAGGATTGATGATTGAGGATTGAGGATTGAGGATTGAGGACTGAGTATTGGGGATTGAGGATTGAAGATTGAGGTTTGAGGATTGAGTATTGAGGATTGAGGATTGAGGATTGAGGATTGAGGATCGAGGATTGAAGATTGAGTATTGGGTATTGAGGATTGAAGAATGAGCATTGAGGATTGAGGATGGAGGATTGAGGATTGAAGATTGAGGATTGAGGATTGAGGCTTGAGGATTGAAGATTGAGTATTGAGGATCGAAGGTTGAGGATTGAGGATTGTGGATTGAGGATTGAGGATTGACGATTGAAGATTGAGGATTGGGGACTGAGAGTTGATGGTTGAGTGATGAGAATTGATGTTTGTGGATAGAGGTATGAGGATTGCAGATTGTGTATTACGTATGGAAAACTCTGAACTGAGGTTATTCTAGTGAGGATTGAGGATTGACAACCGGTTGTTGAGGACTGAGGGCTGAAGATTGAGAATTCAGGATTGAGGATTCAGGACTGTGGTTTGAGGACTGAGGATTGAGGATTGAGGGTTGGGGATTGAGGATTGAGGATCGAGGATTGAAGATTGAAGATTGGGTATTGAGGATTGAACATTGAGGTCTGAGGATTGAGGATTGAGGATTGACGATTGAGGATTGAAGATTGAATATTGATGATTGAAGGTTGAGGATTGAGGATTGAGGGTTTTGGATTCAGGACGAGGACTGAGGGTTGTGGATTCAGGACGAGGACTGAGGGTTGAGTATTGATGTTTGAGGTCTGAGGATTGAGGATAGAGGATTGAGAATTGAGGATTGAGGATTGAGGATTGAAGATTGAGGATTGGGTATTGAGGATTGAAGAATGAGGACTGAAGATTGAGGATTGAGGATTGAGGATTGACAACTGATTGTTGAGGACTGAGGACTGAAGATTGAGGATTCAGGATTGAGGATTCAGAATTGAGGTTTGAGGACTGAGGATTGAGGATTGAGGATTGAAAATTGAATATTGATGGTTGAAGATTGAGGAGTGAGGATTGAGGGTTGAGTATTGAGGACGAGGACTAAGGGTTGAGTATTGATGTTTGAGGTCTGAGGATTGAGGATTGAGGATTGAGAATAGAGGATTGAGGATTGAGGATTGAAGATTGAGTATTTGGTGTTGAGGATTGAAGAATGAGGATTGTGGATTGAGGATTGAGGATTGAGGATTGAAGATTGATTATTGAGGATTGAAGATTGAGGATTGAGGATTGAGGATTGAGGATTGAGGATTGCGAATTGAGGATTGAAGATTGAGTATTGATGATTGAAGATTGAGGATCGATGATTGAGGACTGAGTATTGAGGATTGAAGGTTGAGGATTGAGGATTGAGGATTGAGAATTGAGGATTGAGGATTGAGGATTGAAGATTGATGATTGGGTATTGAGGATTGAAGAATGAGGATTGAAGGTTGAGGATTGAGTCCTGAGGATTGAGAATTGAGAACTGAGTATGAGGACTGAGGGCTGAGGGTTGAGGTTTGAGGAATGAGGACTGCCGATTGAGGGTTGAGGATTGAAGATTGAGTATTGAGGATTGAAGATTGTGGATTGAGGATTGAGGATTGAGGATTGAGGATTGAAGATTGAGGATTGGGGACTGAGTGTTGAGGGCTGAGTGATGAGAATTGATGTTTGTGGATAGAGATTTGAAGATTGCAGATTGAGTAATGCGTATGGAAAACTCTGAACTGAGGATATTCTATTGAGGATTGAGGATTGACAACTGATTGTTGAGGACTGAGGGCTGAAGATTGAGGATTCAGGATTGTGGTTTGAGGACAGAGGATTGAGGATTGAGGATTGAGGATTGAAGACTTAGTATTGAGGATTGAAGATTGAGTATTGAGGATTGAGGATTGAGGATTGAGGGTTGAGGATTGAGGATTGAGAACTGAAGATTGAGTATTGATGACAGAGGATTGAGGACTGAGGATTGAGGACTGAGGATTGAGGATTGAGGATTGAAGATTGAATATTGATGATTGAAGATTGAGGATTGAGGATTGAGTGTTGTGGATTGAGGACGAGGACAGAGGGTTGAGTATTGATGCTTGAGGTCTGAGGATTGAGGATTGACGATTGAGAATTGAGGATTGAGGATTGAGGATTGAAGATTGAGGATTGGGTATTGAGGATTGAAGAATGAGCATTGAGGATTGAGGATTGAGGATTGAGGATTGAAGGTTGTGGATTGAGGATTGAGGTTTGAGGATTGAAGATTGAGTATTGAGGATTGAAGATGGAGGGTTGAGGATTGAGGATTAAAGGATTGAGGGTTGACGATTGAAGATTGAGGACTGGGGACTGAGAGTTGATGGTTGAGTGATGAGAATTGATGTTTGTGGATAGAGATATGAAGATTGCAGATTGAGTATTGCGTATGGAAAACTGTGAACTGAGGATATTCTAGTGAGGATTGAGGATTGACAACTGATTGTTGAGGACTGAGGGCTGAAGATTGAGGATTCAGGATTGAGGATTCAGTACTGTGGTTTGAGGATAGAGGATTGAGGATTGAGGATTGAGGATTGAGCATTGAGGATTGAGGATTGAAGATTGAGGATTGGGTATTGCGGATTGAACATTGAGGATTGAGGATTGAGGATTGAGGACTGAAGATTGAATATTGATGATTGAGGATTGAGGGTTGTGGATTGAGGACGAGGACTGAGGGCTGAGTATTGATGTCTGAGGTCTGAGGATTGAGGATTGACGATTGAGAATTGAGGATTGAGGATCGAGGATTGAAGATTGAGGATTGGGTATTGAGGATTGAAGAATGAGCATTGAGGATTGAGGATTGAGGATTGAGGATTGAAGATTGTGGATTGAGGATTGATGTCTGAGGTCTGAGGATTGAGGATTGACGATTGAGAATTGAGGATTGAGGATCGAGGATTGAAGATTGAAGATTGGGTATTGAGGATTGAACATTGAGGATTGAGGATTGAGGATAGAGGATTGAGGATTGAGGATTGAAAATTGAATATTGATGATTGAAGGCTGAGGATTGAGGATTGAGTGTTGTGGATTCAGGACGAGGACTGAGTTTTGAGTATTGATGTTTGAGGTCGGAGGATTGAGGATAGAGGATTGAGAATTGAGGATTGAGGATTGAGGATTGAAGATTGAGGATTGGGTATTGAGGATTGAAGAATGAAGACTGAGGATTGAGGATTGAGGATTGAGGATTGAAGATTGAGTATTGAGGATTGAAGGTTGAGGGTTGAGGATTGAGGATTGAGGATTGAGGATTGAAGATTGAGGATTGAGGATTGAGGTTTGAGAATTGAGGATTGAGTATTGGGGATTGCGGATTGAACATTGAGGATTGAGGATTGAGGATTGAGGACTCAAGATTGAATATTGATGATTGAAGATTGATGATTGAGGATTGGGTGTTGTGGATTGAGGACGAGGACTGAGGGTTGTGTATTGATGTCTGAGGTCTGAGGATTGAGGATTGAGGATTGAGAACTGAGGATTGAAGATTGAGGATTGAGGACTGAGAATTGAGGATTGAGGATTTAGTATTGAGGATTGAGGATTGAAGATTGAGTATTGACGATTGAAGATTGAGGATTGTGGATTGAGGATTGAGGATTGAGGATGAGTATCGAAAATTGAGGATTGGGCATTGAGGATAGACGATTGAGGATTGAGTATTGAGGATTGAGAATTGAGGATTGAGGATTGAATATTGAGTATTGTGGATTGAAGATTGAGAATTGAGGATTGAGGGTTGAGGGTTGAAGATGAGGGCTGAGGGTTGAGGATTGAGGTTTGAGGACTGAGGATTGAGGATTGAGGATTGAGAGTTGAGGATTGAGGATTGAGGATTGAAGATTGAGGATTGGGTATTGAGGATTGAAGAATCAGCATTGAGGATTGAGGATTGACGATTGAGGATTGAAGATTGAGGATTGAGGATTGAGGTTTGAGAATTGAGGATTGAGTATTGGGGATTGCGGATTGAACATTGAGGATTGAGGATTGAGGATTGAGGACTGAATATTGAATATTGATGATTGAAGATTGATGATTGAGGATTGAGTGTTGTGGATTGAGGACGAGGACTGAGGGTTGAGTATTGATGTTTGAGGTCTGAGGATTGAGGATAGACGATTGAGAATTGAGGATTGAGGATTGAGGATCGAAGATTGAGGATTGGGTATTGAGGACTGAAGAATGAGGACTGAGGATTGAGGATTGAGGATTGAGGATCGAAGATTGAGTATTGAGGATTGAAGATTGAGGATTGAGGATTGAGTATTGAGGATTGAGGATTGAGGATTGAGGATTGAGGATCGAGGATTGAGGATTGAAGATTGAGGATTGAGGATTGAGGATTAAAGGTTGAGCATTGAGGATTGAAGGTTGAGGATTGATGATTGAGGATTGAGGATTGAGGATTGAGGACTGAGTATTGGGGATTGAGGATTGAAGATTGAGGTTTGAGGATTGAGTATTGAGGATTGAGGATTGAGGATTGAGGATTGAGGATTGAGGATTGAAGATTGAGTATTGGGTATTGAGGATTGAAGAATGAGCATTGAGGATTGAGGATGGAGGATTGAGGATTGAAGATTGAGGATTGAGGATTGAGGCTTGAGGATTGAAGATTGAGTATTGACGATCGAAGATTGAGGATTGAGGATTGTGGATTGAGGATTGAGGATTGACGATTGAAGATTGAGGATTGGGGACTGAGTGTTGAGGGCTGAGTGATGAGAATTGATGTTTGTGGATAGAGATTTGAAGATTGCAGATTGAGTATTGCGTATCAAAACTCTGAACTGAGGATATTCTATTGAGGATTGAGTATTGACAACTGATTGTTGAGGGCTGAGGGCTGAAGATTGAGGATTCAGGATTGAGGATCCAGGATTGAGGTTTGAGGACTGAGGATTGAGGATAGAGGATTGAGGATTGAGGATTGAGGATTGAGCATTGAGGATTGAGGATTGAAGATTGAGGATTGGGTATTGCGGATTGAACATTGAGGATTGAGGATTGAGGATTGAGGACTGAAGATTGAATATTGATGATTGAGGATTGAGGGTTGTGGATTGAGGACGAGGACTGAGGGTTGAGTATTGATGTCTGAGGTCTGAGGATTGAGGATTGACGATTGAGAATTGAGGATTGAGGATCGAGGATTGAAGATTGAGGATTGGGTATTGAGGATTGAAGAATGAGCATTGAGGATTGAGGATTGAGGATTGAGGATTGAAGATTGTGGATTGAGGATTGATGTCTGAGGTCTGAGGATTGAGGATTGACGATTGAGAATTGAGGATTGAGGATCGAGGATTGAAGATTGAAGATTGGGTATTGAGGATTGAACATTGAGGATTGAGGATTGAGGATAGAGGATTGAGGATTGAGGATTGAAGATTGAATATTGATGATTGAAGGCTGAGGATTGAGGATTGAGTGTTGTGGATTCAGGACGAGGACTGAGTTTTGAGTATTGATGTTTGAGGTCGGAGGATTGAGGATAGAGGATTGAGAATTGAGGATTGAGGATTGAGGATTGAAGATTGAGGATTGGGTATTGAGGATTGAAGAATGAAGACTGAGGATTGAGGATTGAGGATTGAGGATTGAAGATTGAGTATTGAGGATTGAAGGTTGAGGGTTGAGGATTGAGGATTGAGGATTGAGGATTGAAGATTGAGGATTGAGGATTGAGGTTTGAGAATTGAGGATTGTGTATTGGGGATTGCGGATTGAACATTGAGGATTGAGGATTGAGGATTAAGGACTCAAGATTGAATATTGATGATTGAAGATTGATGATTGAGGATTGGGTGTTGTGGATTGAGGACGAGGACTGAGGGTTGTGTATTGATGTCTGAGGTCTGAGGATTGAGGATTGAGGATGGAGAACTGAGGATTGAAGATTGAGGATTGAGGACTGAGAATTGAGGTTTGAGGATTGAGTATTGAGTATTGAGGATTGAGGATTGAAGATTGAGTATTGACGATTGAAGATTGAGGATTGTGGATTGAGGATTGAGGATTGAGGATTGAGTATCGAAAATTGAGGATTGGGCATTGAGGATAGACGATTGAGGATTGAGTATTGAGGATTGAGAATTGAGGATTGAGGATTGAATATTGAGTATTGAGGATTGAAGATTGAGAATTGAGGATTGAGGGTTGCGGATTGAAGATGAGGGCTGAGGGTTGAGGATTGAGGTTTGAGGACTGAGGATTGAGGATTGAGGATTGAGAGTTGAGGATTGAGGATTGAGGATTGAAGATTGAGGATTGGGTATTGAGGATTGAGTATTGGGTATTGAGGATTGAAGAATGAGCATTGAGGATTGAGGATGGAGGATTGAGGATTGAAGATTGAGGATTGAGGATTGAGGCTTGAGGATTGAAGATTGAGTATTGACGATCGAAGATTGAGGATTGAGGACTGAGAATTGAGGATTGAGGATTTAGTATTGAGGATTGAGGATTGAAGATTGAGTATTGACGATTGAAGATTGAGGATTGTGGATTGAGGATTGAGGATTGAGGATTGAGTATCGAAAATTGAGGATTGGGCATTGAGGATAGACGATTGAGGATTGAGTATTGAGGATTGAGAATTGAGGATTGAGGATTGAATATTGAGTATTGAGGATTGAAGATTGAGAATTGAGGATTGAGGGTTGAGGGTTGAAGATGAGGGCTGAGGGTTGAGGATTGAGGTTTGAGGACTGAGGATTGAGGATTGAGGATTGAGAGTTGAGGATTGAGGATTGAGGATTGAAGATTGAGGATTGGGTATTGAGGATTGAAGAATCAGCATTGAGGATTGAGGATTGACGATTGAGGATTGAAGATTGAGGATTGAGGATTGAGGTTTGAGAATTGAGGATTGAGTATTGGGGATTGCGGATTGAACATTGAGGATTGAGGATTGAGGATTGAGGACTGAATATTGAATATTGATGATTGAAGATTGATGATTGAGGATTGAGTGTTGTGGATTGAGGACGAGGACTGAGGGTTGAGTATTGATGTTTGAGGTCTGAGGATTGAGGATAGACGATTGAGAATTGAGGATTGAGGATTGAGGATTGAAGATTGAGGATTGGGTATTGAGGACTGAAGAATGAGGACTGAGGATTGAGGATTGAGGATTGAGGATCGAAGATTGAGTATTGAGGATTGAAGATTGAGGATTGAGGATTGAGTATTGAGGATTGAGGATTGAGGATTGAGGATTGAGGATCGAGGATTGAGGATTGAAGATTGAGGATTGAGGATTGAGGATTAAAGGTTGAGCATTGAGGATTGAAGGTTGAGGATTGATGATTGAGGATTGAGGATTGAGGATTGAGGACTGAGTATTGGGGATTGAGGATTGAAGATTGAGGTTTGAGGATTGAGTATTGAGGATTGAGGATTGAGGATTGAGGATTGAGGATTGAGGATTGAAGATTGAGTATTGGGTATTGAGGATTGAAGAATGAGCATTGAGGATTGAGGATGGAGGATTGAGGATTGAAGATTGAGGATTGAGGATTGAGGCTTGAGGATTGAAGATTGAGTATTGACGATCGAAGATTGAGGATTGAGGATTGTGGATTGAGGATTGAGGATTGACGATTGAAGATTGAGGATTGGGGACTGAGTGTTGAGGGCTGAGTGATGAGAATTGATGTTTGTGGATAGAGATTTGAAGATTGCAGATTGAGTATTGCGTATCAAAACTCTGAACTGAGGATATTCTATTGAGGATTGAGTATTGACAACTGATTGTTGAGGGCTGAGGGCTGAAGATTGAGGATTCAGGATTGAGGATCCAGGATTGAGGTTTGAGGACTGAGGATTGAGGATAGAGGATTGAGGATTGAGGATTGAGGATTGAGCATTGAGGATTGAGGATTGAAGATTGAGGATTGGGTATTGCGGATTGAACATTGAGGATTGAGGATTGAGGATTGAGGACTGAAGATTGAATATTGATGATTGAGGATTGAGGGTTGTGGATTGAGGACGAGGACTGAGGGTTGAGTATTGATGTCTGAGGTCTGAGGATTGAGGATTGACGATTGAGAATTGAGGATTGAGGATCGAGGATTGAAGATTGAGGATTGGGTATTGAGGATTGAAGAATGAGCATTGAGGATTGAGGATTGAGGATTGAGGATTGAAGATTGTGGATTGAGGAATGATGTCTGAGGTCTGAGGATTGAGGATTGACGATTGAGAATTGAGGATTGAGGATCGAGGATTGAAGATTGAAGATTGGGTATTGAGGATTGAACATTGAGGATTGAGGATTGAGGATAGAGGATTGAGGATTGAGGATTGAAGATTGAATATTGATGATTGAAGGCTGAGGATTGAGGATTGAGTGTTGTGGATTCAGGACGAGGACTGAGTTTTGAGTATTGATGTTTGAGGTCGGAGGATTGAGGATAGAGGATTGAGAATTGAGGATTGAGGATTGAGGATTGAAGATTGAGGATTGGGTATTGAGGATTGAAGAATGAAGACTGAGGATTGAGGATTGAGGATTGAGGATTGAAGATTGAGTATTGAGGATTGAAGGTTGAGGGTTGAGGATTGAGGATTGAGGATTGAGGATTGAAGATTGAGGATTGAGGATTGAGGTTTGAGAATTGAGGATTGAGTATTGGGGATTGCGGATTGAACATTGAGGATTGAGGATTGAGGATTGAGGACTCAAGATTGAATATTGATGATTGAAGATTGATGATTGAGGATTGGGTGTTGTGGATTGAGGACGAGGACTGAGGGTTGTGTATTGATGTCTGAGGTCTGAGGATTGAGGATTGAGGATTGAGAACTGAGGATTGAAGATTGAGGATTGAGGACTGAGAATTGAGGTTTGAGGATTGAGTATTGAGTATTGAGGATTGAGGATTGAAGATTGAGTATTGACGATTGAAGATTGAGGATTGTGGATTGAGGATTGAGGATTGAGGATTGAGTATCGAAAATTGAGGATTGGGCATTGAGGATAGACGATTGAGGATTGAGTATTGAGGATTGAGAATTGAGGATTGAGGATTGAATATTGAGTATTGAGGATTGAAGATTGAGAATTGAGGATTGAGGGTTGCGGATTGAAGATGAGGGCTGAGGGTTGAGGATTGAGGTTTGAGGACTGAGGATTGAGGATTGAGGATTGAGAGTTGAGGATTGAGGATTGAGGATTGAAGATTGAGGATTGGGTATTGAGGATTGAAGAATCAGCATTGAGGATTGAGGATTGAGGATTGAGGATTGAAGATTGAGGATTGGGGATTGAGGTTTGAGAATTGAGGATTGAGTATTGGGGATTGCGGATTGAACATTGAGGATTGAGGATTGAGGATTGAGGACTGAAGATTGAATATTGATGATTGAAGATTGATGATTGAGGATTGAGTGTTGTGGATTGAGGACGAGGACTGAGGGTTGAGTATTGATGTTTGAGGTCTGAGGATTGAGGATTGAGGATTGAGGATTGAAGATTGAGGATTGGGTATTGAGGACTGAAGAATGAGGACTGAGGATTGAGGATTGAGGATTGAGGATCGAAGATTGAGTATTGAGGATTGAAGATTGAGGATTGAGGATTGAGTATTGAGGATTGAGGATTGAGGATTGAGGATTGAGTATCGAGGATTGAGGATTGAAGATTGAGGATTGAGGATTGAGGATTAAAGGTTGAGCATTGAGGATTGAAGGTTGAGGATTGATGATTGAGGATTGAGGATTGAGGAATTGAGGATTGAGTATTGAAGATTGAGGATTGATGATTGAGGATTGAGGATTGAGGATTGAGGACTGAGTATTGGGGATTGAGGATTGAAGATTGAGGTTTGAGGATTGAGTATTGAGGATTGAGGATTGAGGATTGAGGATTGAGGATCGAGGATTGAAGATTGAGTATTGGGTATTGAGGATTGAAGAATGAGCATTGAGGATTGAGGATGGAGGATTGAGGATTGAAGATTGAGGATTGAGGATTGAGGCTTGAGGATTGAAGATTGAGTATTGAGGATCGAAGGTTGAGGATTGAGGATTGTGGATTGAGGATTGAGGATTGACGATTGAAGATTGAGGATTGGGGACTGAGAGTTGATGGTTGAGTGATGAGAATTGATGTTTGTGGATAGAGATATGAGGATTGCAGATTGTGTATTACGTATGGAAAACTCTGAACTGAGGTTATTCTAGTGAGGATTGAGGATTGACAACCGGTTGTTGAGGACTGAGGGCTGAAGATTGAGGATTCAGGATTGAGGATTCAGGACTGTGGTTTGAGGACTGAGGATTGAGGATTGAGGGTTGGGGATTGAGGATTGAGGATCGAGGATTGAAGATTGAAGATTGGGTATTGAGGATTGAACATTGAGGTCTGAGGATTGAGGATTGAGGATTGACGATTGAGGATTGAAGATTGAATATTGATGATTGAAGGTTGAGGATTGAGGATTGAGGGTTTTGGATTCAGGACGAGGACTGAGGGTTGTGGATTCAGGACGAGGACTGAGGGTTGAGTATTGATGTTTGAGGTCTGAGGATTGAGGATAGAGGATTGAGAATTGAGGATTGAGGATTGAGGATTGAAGATTGAGGATTGAAGAATGAGGATTGAAGGTTGAGGATTGAGTCCTGAGGATTGAGAATTGAGAACTGAGTATGAGGACTGAGGGCTGAGGGTTGAGGTTTGAGGAATGAGGACTGCCGATTGAGGGTTGAGGATTGAAGATTGAGTATTGAGGATTGAAGATTGTGGATTGAGGATTGAGGATTGAGGATTGAGGATTGAAGATTGAGGATTGGGGACTGAGTGTTGAGGGCTGAGTGATGAGAATTGATGTTTGTGGATAGAGATTTGAAGATTGCAGATTGAGTAATGCGTATGGAAAACTCTGAACTGAGGATATTCTATTGAGGATTGAGGATTGACAACTGATTGTTGAGGACTGAGGGCTGAAGATTGAGGATTCAGGATTGTGGTTTGAGGACAGAGGATTGAGGATTGAGGATTGAGGATTGAAGACTTAGTATTGAGGATTGAAGATTGAGTATTGAGGATTGAGGATTGAGGATTGAGGGTTGAGGATTGAGGATTGAGAACTGAAGATTGAGTATTGATGACAGAGGATTGAGGACTGAGGATTGAGGACTGAGGATTGAGGATTGAGGATTGAAGATTGAATATTGATGATTGAAGATTGAGGATTGAGGATTGAGTGTTGTGGATTGAGGACGAGGACAGAGGGTTGAGTATTGATGCTTGAGGTCTGAGGATTGAGGATTGACGATTGAGAATTGAGGATTGAGGATTGAGGATTGAAGATTGAGGATTGGGTATTGAGGATTGAAGAATGAGCATTGAGGATTGAGGATTGAGGATTGAGGATTGAAGGTTGTGGATTGAGGATTGAGGTTTGAGGATTGAAGATTGAGTATTGAGGATTGAAGATGGAGGGTTGAGGATTGAGGATTAAAGGATTGAGGGTTGACGATTGAAGATTGAGGACTGGGGACTGAGAGTTGATGGTTGAGTGATGAGAATTGATGTTTGTGGATAGAGATATGAAGATTGCAGATTGAGTATTGCGTATGGAAAACTGTGAACTGAGGATATTCTAGTGAGGATTGAGGATTGACAACTGATTGTTGAGGACTGAGGGCTGAAGATTGAGGATTCAGGATTGAGGATTCAGTACTGTGGTTTGAGGACTGAGGATTGAGGATTGAGGATTGGGCATTGAGGATTGAGGATCGAGGATTGAAGATTGAAGATTGGGTATTGAGGATTGAACATTGAGGATTGAGGATTGAGGATAGAGGATTGAGGATTGAGGATTGAGGATTGAAGATTGAGTATTGATGATTGAAGATTGAGGATTGAGGATTGAGGATTGAGGATTGAAGATTGAGTATTGATGATTGAAGATTGAGGATCCAGGATTGAGGATTGAGGATTGAGGAATGAGGATTGAGGATTGAGAGTTGTGGATTGGGGACCAGGACTGAGGGTTGAATATTGATGTTTGAGGTCTGAGGATTGAGGATTGAGAATTGAGGATTGAGGATTGAGGATTGAAGATTGATGATTGGGTATTGAGGATTGAAGAATGAGGATTGAGGATTGAGGATTGAGGCCTGAGGATTGAGCATTGAGAACTGAGGATGAGGACTGAGGGCTGAGGGTTGAGGTTTGAGGAATGAGGACTGACGATTGAGGATTGAGGATTGAAGATTGAGTATTGAGAATTGAAGATTGTGGATTGAGGATTGAGGATTGAGGATTGAGGATTGAAGATTGAGGATTGGGGACTGAGTGTTGAGGGCTGAGTGATGAGAATTGATGTTTGTGGATAGAGATTTGAAGATTGCAGATTGAGTATTGCGTATGAAAAACTCTGAACTGAGGATACTCTATTGAGGATTGAGGATTGACAACTGATTGTTGAGGACTGTGGGCTGAAGATTGAGGAATCAGGATTGAGGATCCAGGATTGAGGTTTGAGGACTGAGGATTGAGGATAGACGATTGAGGATTGAGAATTGAGGATTGAGCATTGAGGATTGAGGATTGAAGATTGAGGATTGGGTATTGCGGATTGAACATTGAGGATTGAGGATTGAGGATTGAGGATTGAGGACTGAAGATTGAATATTGATGATTGAAGATTGATGATTGAGGATTGAGGGTTGTGGATTGAGGACGAGGACTGAGGGTTGAGTATTGATGTCTGAGGTCTGAGGATTGAGGATTGACGATTGAGAATTGAGGATTGAGGATTGAGGATTGAAGATTGAGGATTGGGTATTGAGGATTCAAGAATGAGCATTGAGGATTGAGGATTGAGGATTGAGGATTGAAGATTGTGGATTGAGGATTGAGTTTTGAGGATTGAAGATTGAGTATTGAAGATTGAAGATGGAGGGTTGAGGATTGAGGGTTGAGGATTGAGGGTTGACGATTGAAGATTGAGGACTGGGGACTGAGTGTTGATGGTTGAGTGATGAGAATTGATGTTTGTGGATAGAGATATGAAGATTGCAGATTGAGTATTGCGTATGGAAAACTGTGAACTGAGGATATTCTAGTGAGGATTGAGGATTGACAACTGATTGTTGAGGACTGAGGGCTGAAGATTGAGGATTCAGGATTGAGGATTCAGTACTGTGGTTTGAGGACTGAGGATTGAGGATTGAGATTTGGGCATTGAGGATTGAGGATCGAGGATTGAAGATTGAAGATTGGGTATTGAGGATTGAACATTGAGGATTGAGGATTGAGGATAGAGGATTGAGGATTGAGGATTGAGGATTGAAGATTGAATATTGATGATTGAAGGCTGAGGATTGAGGATTGAGTGTTGTGGATTCAGGACGAGGACTGAGTTTTGAGTATTGATGTTTGAGGTCTGAGGATTGAGGATAGAGGATTGAGAATTAGGGATTGAGGATTGAGGATTGAAGGTTGAGGATTGAGTCCTGAGGATTGAGAATTGAGAACTGAGTATGAGGACTGAGGGCTGAGGGTTGAGGTTTGAGGAATGAGGACTGCCGATTGAGGGTTGAGGATTGAAGATTGAGTATTGAGGATTGAAGATTGTGGATTGAGGATTGAGGATTGAGGATTGAGGATTGAAGATTGAGGATTGGGGACTGAGTGTTGAGGGCTGAGTGATGAGAATTGATGTTTGTGGATAGAGATTTGAAGATTGCAGATTGAGTAATGCGTATGGAAAACTCTGAACTGAGGATATTCTATTGAGGATTGAGGATTGACAACTGATTGTTGAGGACTGAGGGCTGAAGATTGAGGATTCAGGATTGTGGTTTGAGGACAGAGGATTGAGGATTGAGGATTGAGGATTGAAGACTTAGTATTGAGGATTGAAGATTGAGTATTGAGGATTGAGGATTGAGGATTGAGGGTTGAGGATTGAGGATTGAGTACTGAAGTTTGAGTATTGATGACAGAGGATTGAGGACTGAGGATTGAGGACTGAGGATTGAGGATTGAGGATTGAAGATTGAATATTGATGATTGAAGATTGAGGATTGAGGATTGAGTGTTGTGGATTGAGGACGAGGACAGAGGGTTGAGTATTGATGCTTGAGGTCTGAGGGTTGAGGATTGAGGACTGAGAATAGAGGATTGAGGATGGAGGATTGAAGATTGAGGATTTGGTGATGAGGATTGAAGAATGGCGATTGAGGATTGAGGATTGAGGATTGAGGATTGAGGATTGAAGATTGAGTATTGAGGATTGAAGATTGAGGATTGAGGATTCAGGATTGAGGATTGAGGATTGAGGATTGAGGATTGAGGATTGACAACTGATTGTTGAGGACTGAGGGCTGAAGGTTGAGGATTCAGGATTGAGGATTCAGAATTGAGGTTTGAGGACTGAGGATTGAGGATTGAGGATTGAAGATTGAATATTGATGATTGAATATTGAGGATTGAAGATTGAGGATTGTGTATTGAGGACGAGGACTAAGGGTTGAGTATTGATGTTTGAGGTCTGAGGATTGAGGATTGAGGATTGAGAATAGAGGATTGAGGATTGAAGATTGAGGATTTGGTGTTGAGGATTGAAGATTGAGGATTTGGTGATGAGGATTGAAGAATGAGGATTGAGGATTGAGGATTGAGGATTGAGGATTGAGGATTGAGGATTGAGGATTGAGGGTTGAAGATTGAGTATTGAGGATTGAAGATTGAGGATTGAGGATTGAGGATTGAGGATTGAGGATTGAGGATTGAGGATTGAGGATTGAGGATTGACAACTGATTGTTGAGGACTGAGGGCTGAAGATTGAGGATTCAGGATTGAGGATTCAGAATTGAGGTTTGAGGACTGAGGATTGAGGATTGAGGATTGAAGATTGAATATTGATGATTGAATATTGAGGATTGAAGATTGAGGGTTGTGTATTGAGGACGAGGACTAAGGGTTGAGTATTGATGTTTGTGTCTGAGGATTGAGGATTGAGGATTGAGAATAGAGGATTGAGGATTGAGGATTGAAGATTGAGGATTTGGTGTTGAGGATTGAAGAATGAGGATTGAGGATTGAGGATTGAGGATTGAGGATTGAAGATTGAGTATTGAGGATTGAAGATTGAGGATTGAGGATTGAGGATTGAGGATTGAGGATTGAGGATTGAGGATTGAAGATTGAGTATTGATGATTGAAGATTGAGGATTGAGGATTGAGGATTGAGGATTGAAGATTGAGTATTGATGATTGAAGATTGAGGATTCAGGATTGAGGATTGAGGATTGAGGAATGAGGATTGAGGATTGAGAGTTGTGGATTGGGGACCAGGACTGAGGGTTGAATATTGATGTTTGAGGTCTGAGGATTGAAGATTGATGATTGGGTATTGAGGATTGAAGAATGAGCATTGAGGATTGAGGATGGAGGATTGAGGATTGAAGATTGAGGATTGAGGATTGAGGCTTGAGGATTGAAGATTGAGTATTGAGGATCGAAGATTGAGGATTGAGGATTGTGGATTGAGGATTGAGGATTGACGATTGAAGATTGAGGATTGAGGACTGAGAGTTGATGGTTGAGTGATGAGAATTGATGTTTGTGGATAGAGATATGAGGATTGCAGACTGTGTATTGCGTATGGAAAACTCTGAACTGAGGTTATTCTAGTGAGGATTGAGGATTGACAACCGATTGTTGAGGACTGAGGGCTGAAGATTGAGGATTCAGGATTGAGGATTCAGAACTGTGGTTTGAGGACTGAGGATTGAGGATTGAGGGTTGGGGATTCAGGATTGAGGATCGAGGATTGAAGATTGAAGATTGGGTATTGAGGATTGAACATTGAGGACTGAGGATTGAGGATTGAGGATTGAGGATTGAGGATTGAAGATTGAATATTGATGATTGAAGGTTGAGGATTGAGGATTGAGGGTTTTGGATTCAGGACGAGGACTGAGGGTTGTGGATTCAGGACGAGGACTGAGGGTTGAGTATTGATGTTTGAGGTCTGAGGATTGAGGATAGAGGATTGAGAATTGAGGATTGAGGATTGAGGATTGAAGATTGAGGATTGGGTATTGAGGATTGAAGAATGAGGACTGAAGATTGAGGATTGAGGATTGAGGATTGACAACTGATTGTTGAGGACTGAGGACTGAAGATTGAGGATTCAGGATTGAGGATTCAGAATTGAGGTTTGAGGACTGAGGATTGAGGATTGAGGATTGAAAATTGAATATTGATGGTTGAAGATTGAGGAGTGAGGATTGAGGGTTGAGTATTGAGGACGAGGACTAAGGGTTGAGTATTGATGTTTGAGGTCTGAGGATTGAGGATTGAGGATTGAGAATAGAGGATTGAGGATTGAGGATTGAAGATTGAGGACTTGGTGTTGAGGATTGAAGAATGAGGATTGTGGATTGAGGATTGAGGATTGAGGATTGAAGATTGATTATTGAGGATTGAAGATTGAGGATTGAGGATTGAGGATTGAGGATTGAGGATTGAGAATTGAGGATTGAAGATTGAGTATTGATGATTGAAGATTGAGGATCGATGATTGAGGACTGAGTATTGAGGATTGAAGGTTGAGGATTGAGGATTGAGGATTGAGAATTGAGGATTGAGGATTGAGGATTGAAGATTGATGATTGGGTATTGAGGATTGAAGAATGAGGATTGAAGGTTGAGGATTGAGTCCTGAGGATTGAGAATTGAGAACTGAGTATGAGGACTGAGGGCTGAGGGTTGAGGTTTGAGGAATGAGGACTGCCGATTGAGGGTTGAGGATTGAAGATTGAGTATTGAGGATTGAAGATTGTGGATTGAGGATTGAGGATTGAGGATTGAGGATTGAAGATTGAGGATTGGGGACTGAGTGTTGAGGGCTGAGTGATGAGAATTGATGTTTGTGGATAGAGATTTGAAGATTGCAGATTGAGTAATGCGTATGGAAAACTCTGAACTGAGGATATTCTATTGAGGATTGAGGATTGACAACTGATTGTTGAGGACTGAGGGCTGAAGATTGAGGATTCAGGATTGTGGTTTGAGGACAGAGGATTGAGGATTGAGGATTGAGGATTGAAGACTTAGTATTGAGGATTGAAGATTGAGTATTGAGGATTGAGGATTGAGGATTGAGGGTTGAGGATTGAGGATTGAGAACTGAAGATTGAGTATTGATGACAGAGGATTGAGGACTGAGGATTGAGGACTGAGGATTGAGGATTGAGGATTGAAGATTGAATATTGATGATTGAAGATTGAGGATTGAGGATTGAGTGTTGTGGATTGAGGACGAGGACAGAGGGTTGAGTATTGATGCTTGAGGTCTGAGGATTGAGGATTGACGATTGAGAATTGAGGATTGAGGATTGAGGATTGAAGATTGAGGATTGGGTATTGAGGATTGAAGAATGAGCATTGAGGATTGAGGATTGAGGATTGAGGATTGAAGGTTGTGGATTGAGGATTGAGGTTTGAGGATTGAAGATTGAGTATTGAGGATTGAAGATGGAGGGTTGAGGATTGAGGATTAAAGGATTGAGGGTTGACGATTGAAGATTGAGGACTGGGGACTGAGAGTTGATGGTTGAGTGATGAGAATTGATGTTTGTGGATAGAGATATGAAGATTGCAGATTGAGTATTGCGTATGGAAAACTGTGAACTGAGGATATTCTAGTGAGGATTGAGGATTGACAACTGATTGTTGAGGACTGAGGGCTGAAGATTGAGGATTCAGGATTGAGGATTCAGTACTGTGGTTTGAGGACTGAGGATTGAGGATTGAGGATTGGGCATTGAGGATTGAGGATCGAGGATTGAAGGTTGAAGATTGGGTATTGAGGATTGAACATTGAGGATTGAGGATTGAGGATAGAGGATTGAGGATTGAGGATTGAGGATTGAAGATTGAGTATTGATGATTGAAGATTGAGGATTGAGGATTGAGGATTGAGGATTGAAGATTGAGTATTGATGATTGAAGATTGAGGATCCAGGATTGAGGATTGAGGATTGAGGATTGAGGATTGAGGATTGAGAGTTGTGGATTGGGGACCAGGACTGAGGGTTGAATATTGATGTTTGAGGTCTGAGGATTGAGGATTGAGAATTGAGGATTGAGGATTGAGGATTGAAGATTGATGATTGGGTATTGAGGATTGAAGAATGAGGATTGAGGATTGAGGATTGAGGCCTGAGGATTGAGCATTGAGAACTGAGGATGAGGACTGAGGGCTGAGGGTTGAGGTTTGAGGAATGAGGACTGACGATTGAGGATTGAGGATTGAAGATTGAGTATTGAGAATTGAAGATTGTGGATTGAGGATTGAGGATTGAGGATTGAGGATTGAAGATTGAGGATTGGGGACTGAGTGTTGAGGGCTGAGTGATGAGAATTGATGTTTGTGGATAGAGATTTGAAGATTGCAGATTGAGTATTGCGTATGAAAAACTCTGAACTGAGGATACTCTATTGAGGATTGAGGATTGACAACTGATTGTTGAGGACTGTGGGCTGAAGATTGAGGAATCAGGATTGAGGATCCAGGATTGAGGTTTGAGGACTGAGGATTGAGGATAGACGATTGAGGATTGAGAATTGAGGATTGAGCATTGAGGATTGAGGATTGAAGATTGAGGATTGGGTATTGCGGATTGAACATTGAGGATTGAGGATTGAGGATTGAGGATTGAGGACTGAAGATTGAATATTGATGATTGAAGATTGATGATTGAGGATTGAGGGTTGTGGATTGAGGACGAGGACTGAGGGTTGAGTATTGATGTCTGAGGTCTGAGGATTGAGGATTGACGATTGAGAATTGAGGATTGAGGATTGAGGATTGAAGATTGAGGATTGGGTATTGAGGATTCAAGAATGAGCATTGAGGATTGAGGATTGAGGATTGAGGATTGAAGATTGTGGATTGAGGATTGAGTTTTGAGGATTGAAGATTGAGTATTGAAGATTGAAGATGGAGGGTTGAGGATTGAGGATTGAGGATTGAGGGTTGACGATTGAAGATTGAGGACTGGGGACTGAGTGTTGATGGTTGAGTGATGAGAATTGATGTTTGTGGATAGAGATATGAAGATTGCAGATTGAGTATTGCGTATGGAAAACTGTGAACTGAGGATATTCTAGTGAGGATTGAGGATTGACAACTGATTGTTGAGGACTGAGGGCTGAAGATTGAGGATTCAGGATTGAGGATTCAGTACTGTGGTTTGAGGACTGAGGATTGAGGATTGAGATTTGGGCATTGAGGATTGAGGATCGAGGATTGAAGATTGAAGATTGGGTATTGAGGATTGAACATTGAGGATTGAGGATTGAGGATAGAGGATTGAGGATTGAGGATTGAGGATTGAAGATTGAATATTGATGATTGAAGGCTGAGGATTGAGGATTGAGTGTTGTGGATTCAGGACGAGGACTGAGTTTTGAGTATTGATGTTTGAGGTCTGAGGATTGAGGATAGAGGATTGAGAATTAGGGATTGAGGATTGAGGATTGAAGGTTGAGGATTGAGTCCTGAGGATTGAGAATTGAGAACTGAGTATGAGGACTGAGGGCTGAGGGTTGAGGTTTGAGGAATGAGGACAGCCGATTGAGGGTTGAGGATTGAAGATTGAGTATTGAGGATTGAAGATTGTGGATTGAGGATTGAGGATTGAGGATTGAGGATTGAAGATTGAGGATTGGGGACTGAGTGTTGAGGGCTGAGTGATGAGAATTGATGTTTGTGGATAGAGATTTGAAGATTGCAGATTGAGTAATGCGTATGGAAAACTCTGAACTGAGGATATTCTATTGAGGATTGAGGATTGACAACTGATTGTTGAGGACTGAGGGCTGAAGATTGAGGATTCAGGATTGTGGTTTGAGGACAGAGGATTGAGGATTGAGGATTGAGGATTGAAGACTTAGTATTGAGGATTGAAGATTGAGTATTGAGGATTGAGGATTGAGGATTGAGGGTTGAGGATTGAGGATTGAGTACTGAAGTTTGAGTATTGATGACAGAGGATTGAGGACTGAGGATTGAGGACTGAGGATTGAGGATTGAGGATTGAAGATTGAATATTGATGATTGAAGATTGAGGATTGAGGATTGAGTGTTGTGGATTGAGGACGAGGACAGAGGGTTGAGTATTGATGCTTGAGGTCTGAGGGTTGAGGATTGAGGACTGAGAATAGAGGATTGAGGATGGAGGATTGAAGATTGAGGATTTGGTGATGAGGATTGAAGAATGGCGATTGAGGATTGAGGATTGAGGATTGAGGATTGAGGATTGAAGATTGAGTATTGAGGATTGAAGATTGAGGATTGAGGATTCAGGATTGAGGATTGAGGATTGAGGATTGAGGATTGAGGATTGACAACTGATTGTTGAGGACTGAGGGCTGAAGGTTGAGGATTCAGGATTGAGGATTCAGAATTGAGGTTTGAGGACTGAGGATTGAGGATTGAGGATTGAAGATTGAATATTGATGATTGAATATTGAGGATTGAAGATTGAGGATTGTGTATTGAGGACGAGGACTAAGGGTTGAGTATTGATGTTTGAGGTCTGAGGATTGAGGATTGAGGATTGAGAATAGAGGATTGAGGATTGAAGATTGAGGATTTGGTGTTGAGGATTGAAGATTGAGGATTTGGTGATGAGGATTGAAGAATGAGGATTGAGGATTGAGGATTGAGGATTGAGGATTGAGGATTGAGGATTGAGGATTGAGGGTTGAAGATTGAGTATTGAGGATTGAAGATTGAGGATTGAGGATTGAGGATTGGGTATTGCGGATTGAACATTGAGGATTGAGGATTGAGGATTGAGGATTGAGGACTGAAGATTGAATATTGATGATTGAAGATTGATGATTGAGGATTGAGGGTTGTGGATTGAGGACGAGGACTGAGGGTTGAGTATTGATGTCTGAGGTCTGAGGATTGAGGATTGACGATTGAGAATTGAGGATTGAGGATTGAGGATTGAAGATTGAGGATTGGGTATTGAGGATTCAAGAATGAGCATTGAGGATTGAGGATTGAGGATTGAGGATTGAAGATTGTGGATTGAGGATTGAGTTTTGAGGATTGAAGATTGAGTATTGAGGATCGAAGATTGAGGATTGAGGATTGTGGATTGAGGATTGAGGATTGACGATTGAAGATTGAAGATTGGGGACTGAGAGTTGATGGTTGAGTGATGAGAATTGATGTTTGTGGATAGAGATATGAGGATTGCAGACTGTGTATTGCGTATGGAAAACTCTGAACTGAGGTTATTCTAGTGAGGATTGAGGATTGACAACCGATTGTTGAGGACTGAGGGCTGAAGATTGAGGATTCAGGATTGAGGATTCAGGACTGTGGTTTGAGGACTGAGGATTGAGGATTAAGGGTTGGGGATTGAGGATTGAGGATCGAGGATTGAAGATTGAAGATTGGGTATTGAGGATTGAACATTGAGGACTGAGGATTGAGGATTGAGGATTGACGATTGAGGATTGAAGATTGAATATTGATGATTGAAGGTTGAGGACTGAGGATTGAGGGTTTTGGATTCAGGACGAGGACTGAGGGTTGTGGATTCAGGACGAGGACTGAGGGTTGAGTATTGATGTTTGAGGTCTGAGGATTGAGGATAGAGGATTGAGAATTGAGGATTGAGGATTGAGGATTGAAGATTGAGGATTGAGAGTTGTGGATTGGGGACCAGGACTGAGGGTTGAATATTGATGTTTGAGGTCTGAGGATTGAGGATTGAGAATTGAGGATTGAGGATTGAGGATTGAAGATTGATGATTGGGTATTGAGGATTGAAGAATGAGGATTGAGGATTGAGGATTGAGGCCTGAGGATTGAGCATTGAGAACTGAGGATGAGGACTGAGGGCTGAGGGTTGAGGTTTGAGGAATGAGGACTGACGATTGAGGATTGAGGATTGAAGATTGAGTATTGAGAATTGAAGATTGTGGATTGAGGATTGAGGATTGAGGATTGAGGATTGAAGATTGAGGATTGGGGACTGAGTGTTGAGGGCTGAGTGATGAGAATTGATGTTTGTGGATAGAGATTTGAAGATTGCAGATTGAGTATTGCGTATGAAAAACTCTGAACTGAGGATACTCTATTGAGGATTGAGGATTGACAACTGATTGTTGAGGACTGTGGGCTGAAGATTGAGGAATCAGGATTGAGGATCCAGGATTGAGGTTTGAGGACTGAGGATTGAGGATAGACGATTGAGGATTGAGAATTGAGGATTGAGCATTGAGGATTGAGGATTGAAGATTGAGGATTGGGTATTGCGGATTGAACATTGAGGATTGAGGATTGAGGATTGAGGATTGAGGACTGAAGATTGAATATTGATGATTGAAGATTGATGATTGAGGATTGAGGGTTGTGGATTGAGGACGAGGACTGAGGGTTGAGTATTGATGTCTGAGGTCTGAGGATTGAGGATTGACGATTGAGAATTGAGGATTGAGGATTGAGGATTGAAGATTGAGGATTGGGTATTGAGGATTCAAGAATGAGCATTGAGGATTGAGGATTGAGGATTGAGGATTGAAGATTGTGGATTGAGGATTGAGTTTTGAGGATTGAAGATTGAGTATTGAAGATTGAAGATGGAGGGTTGAGGATTGAGGATTGAGGATTGAGGGTTGACGATTGAAGATTGAGGACTGGGGACTGAGTGTTGATGGTTGAGTGATGAGAATTGATGTTTGTGGATAGAGATATGAAGATTGCAGATTGAGTATTGCGTATGGAAAACTGTGAACTGAGGATATTCTAGTGAGGATTGAGGATTGACAACTGATTGTTGAGGACTGAGGGCTGAAGATTGAGGATTCAGGATTGAGGATTCAGTACTGTGGTTTGAGGACTGAGGATTGAGGATTGAGATTTGGGCATTGAGGATTGAGGATCGAGGATTGAAGATTGAAGATTGGGTATTGAGGATTGAACATTGAGGATTGAGGATTGAGGATAGAGGATTGAGGATTGAGGATTGAGGATTGAAGATTGAATATTGATGATTGAAGGCTGAGGATTGAGGATTGAGTGTTGTGGATTCAGGACGAGGACTGAGTTTTGAGTATTGATGTTTGAGGTCTGAGGATTGAGGATAGAGGATTGAGAATTAGGGATTGAGGATTGAGGATTGAAGGTTGAGGATTGAGTCCTGAGGATTGAGAATTGAGAACTGAGTATGAGGACTGAGGGCTGAGGGTTGAGGTTTGAGGAATGAGGACTGCCGATTGAGGGTTGAGGATTGAAGATTGAGTATTGAGGATTGAAGATTGTGGATTGAGGATTGAGGATTGAGGATTGAGGATTGAAGATTGAGGATTGGGGACTGAGTGTTGAGGGCTGAGTGATGAGAATTGATGTTTGTGGATAGAGATTTGAAGATTGCAGATTGAGTAATGCGTATGGAAAACTCTGAACTGAGGATATTCTATTGAGGATTGAGGATTGACAACTGATTGTTGAGGACTGAGGGCTGAAGATTGAGGATTCAGGATTGTGGTTTGAGGACAGAGGATTGAGGATTGAGGATTGAGGATTGAAGACTTAGTATTGAGGATTGAAGATTGAGTATTGAGGATTGAGGATTGAGGATTGAGGGTTGAGGATTGAGGATTGAGTACTGAAGTTTGAGTATTGATGACAGAGGATTGAGGACTGAGGATTGAGGACTGAGGATTGAGGATTGAGGATTGAAGATTGAATATTGATGATTGAAGATTGAGGATTGAGGATTGAGTGTTGTGGATTGAGGACGAGGACAGAGGGTTGAGTATTGATGCTTGAGGTCTGAGGGTTGAGGATTGAGGACTGAGAATAGAGGATTGAGGATGGAGGATTGAAGATTGAGGATTTGGTGATGAGGATTGAAGAATGGCGATTGAGGATTGAGGATTGAGGATTGAGGATTGAGGATTGAAGATTGAGTATTGAGGATTGAAGATTGAGGATTGAGGATTCAGGATTGAGGATTGAGGATTGAGGATTGAGGATTGAGGATTGACAACTGATTGTTGAGGACTGAGGGCTGAAGGTTGAGGATTCAGGATTGAGGATTCAGAATTGAGGTTTGAGGACTGAGGATTGAGGATTGAGGATTGAAGATTGAATATTGATGATTGAATATTGAGGATTGAAGATTGAGGATTGTGTATTGAGGACGAGGACTAAGGGTTGAGTATTGATGTTTGAGGTCTGAGGATTGAGGATTGAGGATTGAGAATAGAGGATTGAGGATTGAAGATTGAGGATTTGGTGTTGAGGATTGAAGATTGAGGATTTGGTGATGAGGATTGAAGAATGAGGATTGAGGATTGAGGATTGAGGATTGAGGATTGAGGATTGAGGATTGAGGATTGAGGGTTGAAGATTGAGTATTGAGGATTGAAGATTGAGGATTGAGGATTGAGGATTGAGGATTGAGGATTGAGGATTGAGGATTGAGGATTGAGGATTGACAACTGATTGTTGAGGACTGAGGGCTGAAGATTGAGGATTCAGGATTGAGGATTCAGAATTGAGGTTTGAGGACTGAGGATTGAGGATTGAGGATTGAAGATTGAATATTGATGATTGAATATTGAGGATTGAAGATTGAGGGTTGTGTATTGAGGACGAGGACTAAGGGTTGAGTATTGATGTTTGTGTCTGAGGATTGAGGATTGAGGATTGAGAATAGAGGATTGAGGATTGAGGATTGAAGATTGAGGATTTGGTGTTGAGGATTGAAGAATGAGGATTGAGGATTGAGGATTGAGGATTGAGGATTGAAGATTGAGTATTGAGGATTGAAGATTGAGGATTGAGGATTGAGGATTGAGGATTGAGGATTGAGGATTGAGGATTGAAGATTGAGTATTGATGATTGAAGATTGAGGATTGAGGATTGAGGATTGAGGATTGAAGATTGAGTATTGATGATTGAAGATTGAGGATTCAGGATTGAGGATTGAGGATTGAGGAATGAGGATTGAGGATTGAGAGTTGTGGATTGGGGACCAGGACTGAGGGTTGAATATTGATGTTTGAGGTCTGAGGATTGAGGATTGAGGATTGAGAATTGAGGATTGAGGATTGAGGATTGAAGATTGATGATTGGGTATTGAGGATTGAAGAATGAGGATTGAGGATTGAGGATTGAGGCCTGAGGATTGAGAATTGAGGACTGAGGATGAGGACTGAGGGCTGATGGTTGAGGTTTGAGGAATGAGGACCGACGACTGAGGATTGAGGATTGAAGATTGAGTATTGAGGATTGAAGATTGTGGATTGAGGATTGAGGATTGAGGATTGAGGATTGAAGATTGAGGATTGGGGACTGAGTGTTGAGGGCTGAGTGAGGAGAATTGATGTTTGTGGATAGAGATTTGAAGATTGCAGATTGAGTATTGCGTATCAAAACTCTGAACTGAGGATATTCTATTGAGGATTGAGTATTGACAACTGATTGTTGAGGACTGAGGGCTGAAGATTGAGGATTCAGGATTGAGGATCCAGGATTGAGGTTTGAGGACTGAGGATTGAGGATAGAGGATTGAGGATTGAGGATTGAGGATTGAGCATTGAGGATTGAGGATTGAAGATTGAGGATTGGGTATTGCGGATTGAACATTGAGGATTGAGGATTGAGGATTGAGGACTGAAGATTGAATATTGATGATTGAAGATTGATGATTGAGGATTGAGGGTTGTGGATTGAGGACGAGGACTGAGGGTTGAGTATTGATGTCTGAGGTCTGAGGATTGAGGATTGACGATTGAGAATTGAGGATTGAGGATCGAGGATTGAAGATTGAGGATTGGGTATTGAGGATTGAAGAATGAGCATTGAGAATTGAGGATTGAGGATTGAGGATTGAAGATTGTGGATTGAGGATTGAGGTTTGAGGATTGAAGATTGAGTATTGAGGATTGAAGATTGAGGGCTGAGGATTGAGGATTGAGGATTGAGGGTTGACGATTGAAGATTGAGGACTGGGGACTGAGAGTTGATGGTTGAGTGATGAGAATTGATGTTTGTGGATAGAGATATGAAGATTGCAGATTGAGTATTGCGTATGGAAAACTGTGAACTGAGGATATTCTAGTGAGGATTGAGGATTGACAACCGATTGTTGAGGACTGAGGGCTGAAGATTGAGGATTCAGGATTGAGGATTCAGTACTGTGGTTTGAGGACTGAGGATTGAGGATTGAGGATTGGGGATTGAGGATTGAGGATCGAGGATTGAAGATTGAAGATTGGGTATTGAGGATTGAACATTGAGGATTGAGGATTGAGGATAGAGGATTGAGTATTGAGGATTGAAGATTGAATATTGATGATTGAAGGCTGAGGATTGAGGATTGAGTGTTGTGGATTCAGGACGAGGACTGAGTTTTGAGTATTGATGTTTGAGGTCGGAGGATTGAGGATAGAGGATTGAGAATTGAGGATTGAGGATTGAGGATTGAAGATTGAGGATTGGGTATTGAGGATTGAAGAATGAGGACTGAGGATTGAGGATTGAGGATTGAGGATTGAAGATTGAGTATTGAGGATTGAAGGTTGAGGGTTGAGGATTGAGGATTGAGGATTGAGGATTGAAGATTGAGGATTGAGGATTGAGGTTTGAGAATTGAGGATTGAGTATTGGGGATTGCGGATTGAACATTGAGGATTGAGGATTGAGGATTGAGGACTCAAGATTGAATATTGATGATTGAAGATTGATGATTGAGGATTGGGGGTTGTGGATTGAGGACGAGGACTGAGGGTTGTGTATTGATGTCTGAGGTCTGAGGATTGAGGATTGAGGATTGAGAACTGAGGATTGAAGATTGAGGATTGAGGACTGAGAATTGAGGATTGAGGATTGAGTATTGAGGATTGAGGATTGAAGATTGAGTATTGACGATTGAAGATTGAGGATTGTGGATTGAGGATTGAGGATTGAGGATTGAGTATAGAAAATTGAGGATTGGGCATTGAGGATAGACGATTGAGGATTGAGTATTGAGGATTGAGAATTGAGGATTGAGGATTGAATATTGAGTATTGAGGATTGAAGATTGAGAATTGAGGATTGAGGGTTGAGGATTGAAGATGAGGGCTGAGGGTTGAGGATTGAGGTTTGAGGACTGAGGATTGAGGATTGAGGATTGAGAGTTGAGGATTGAGGATTGAGGATTGAAGATTGAGGATTGGGTATTGAGGATTGAAGAATCAGCATTGAGGATTGAGGATTGAGGATTGAGGATTGAAGATTGAGGATTGAGGATTGAGGTTTGAGAATTGAGGATTGAGTATTGGGGATTGCGGATTGAACATTGAGGATTGAGGATTGAGGATTGAGGACTGAAGATTGAATATTGATGATTGAAGATTGATGATTGAGGATTGAGTGTTGTGGATTGAGGACGAGGACTGAGGGTTGAGTATTGATGTTTGAGGTCTGAGGATTGAGGATAGACGATTGAGAATTGAGGATTGAGGATTGAGGATTGAAGATTGAGGATTGGGTATTGAGGACTGAAGAATGAGGACTGAGGATTGAGGATTGAGGATTGAGGATCGAAGATTGAGTATTGAGGATTGAAGATTGAGGATTGAGGATTGAGTATTGAGGATTGAGGATTGAGGATTGAGGATTGAGGATCGAGGATTGAGGATTGAAGATTGAGGATTGAGGATTGAGGATTAAAGGTTGAGCATTGAGGATTGAAGGTTGAGGATTGAGGATTGAGGATTGAAGATTGTGGATTGAGGATTGAGGTTTGAGGATTGAAGATTGAGTATTGAGGATTGAAGATTGAGGGTTGAGGATTGAGGATTGAGGATTGAGGGTTGACGATTGAAGATTGAGGACTGGGGACTGAGAGTTGATGGTTGAGTGATGAGAATTGATGTTTGTGGATAGAGATATGAAGATTGCAGATTGAGTATTGCGTATGGAAAACTGTGAACTGAGGATATTCTAGTGAGTATTGAGGATTGACAACCGATTGTTGAGGACTGAGGGCTGAAGATTGAGGATTCAGGATTGAGGATTCAGTACTGTGGTTTGAGGACTGAGGATTGAGGATTGAGGATTGGGGATTGAGGATTGAGGATCGAGGATTGAAGATTGAAGATTGGGTATTGAGGATTGAACATTGAGGATTGAGGATTGAGGATAGAGGATTGAGTATTGAGGATTGAAGATTGAATATTGATGATTGAAGGCTGAGGATTGAGGATTGAGTGTTGTGGATTCAGGACGAGGACTGAGTTTTGAGTATTGATGTTTGAGGTCGGAGGATTGAGGATAGAGGATTGAGAATTGAGGATTGAGGATTGAGGATTGAAGATTGAGGATTGGGTATTGAGGATTGAAGAATGAGGACTGAGGATTGAGGATTGAGGATTGAGGATTGAAGATTGAGTATTGAGGATTGAAGGTTGAGGGTTGAGGATTGAGGATTGAGGATTGAGGATTGAAGATTGAGGATTGAGGATTGAGGTTTGAGAATTGAGGATTGAGTATTGGGGATTGCGGATTGAACATTGAGGATTGAGGATTGAGGATTGAGGACTCAAGATTGAATATTGATGATTGAAGATTGATGATTGAGGATTGGGGGTTGTGGATTGAGGACGAGGACTGAGGGTTGTGTATTGATGTCTGAGGTCTGAGGATTGAGGATTGAGGATTGAGAACTGAGGATTGAAGATTGAGGATTGAGGACTGAGAATTGAGGATTGAGGATTGAGTATTGAGGATTGAGGATTGAAGATTGAGTATTGACGATTGAAGATTGAGGATTGTGGATTGAGGATTGAGGATTGAGGATTGAGTATCGAAAATTGAGGATTGGGCATTGAGGATAGACGATTGAGGATTGAGTATTGAGGATTGAGAATTGAGGATTGAGGATTGAATATTGAGTATTGAGGATTGAAGATTGAGAATTGAGGATTGAGGGTTGAGGATTGAAGATGAGGGCTGAGGGTTGAGGATTGAGGTTTGAGGACTGAGGATTGAGGATTGAGGATTGAGAGTTGAGGATTGAGGATTGAGGATTGAAGATTGAGGATTGGGTATTGAGGATTGAAGAATCAGCATTGAGGATTGAGGATTGAGGATTGAGGATTGAAGATTGAGGATTGAGGATTGAGGTTTGAGAATTGAGGATTGAGTATTGGGGATTGCGGATTGAACATTGAGGATTGAGGATTGAGGATTGAGGACTGAAGATTGAATATTGATGATTGAAGATTGATGATTGAGGATTGAGTGTTGTGGATTGAGGACGAGGACTGAGGGTTGAGTATTGATGTTTGAGGTCTGAGGATTGAGGGTAGACGATTGAGAATTGAGGATTGAGGATTGAGGATTGAAGATTGAGGATTGGGTATTGAGGACTGAAGAATGAGGACTGAGGATTGAGGATTGAGGATTGAGGATCGAAGATTGAGTATTGAGGATTGAAGATTGAGGATTGAGGATTGAGTATTGAGGATTGAGGATTGAGGATTGAGGATTGAGGATCGAGGATTGAGGATTGAAGATTGAGGATTGAGGATTGAGGATTAAAGGTTGAGCATTGAGGATTGAAGGTTGAGGATTGATGATTGAGGATTGAGGATTGAGGATTGAGGATTGAGTATTGAAGATTGAGGATTGATGATTGAGGATTGAGGATTGAGGATTGAGGACTGAGTATTGGGGATTGAGGATTGAAGATTGAGGTTTGAGGATTGAGTATTGAGGATTGAGGAATGAGGATTGAGGATCGAGGATTGAAGATTGAGTATTGGGTATTGAGGATTGAAGAATGAGCATTGAGGATTCAGGATTGAGGATTGAGGATTGAGGATTGAGGATTGAGGATTGACAACTGATTGTTGAGGACTGAGGGCTGAAGGTTGAGGATTCAGGATTGAGGATTCAGAATTGAGGTTTGAGGACTGAGGATTGAGGATTGAGGATTGAAGATTGAATATTGATGATTGAATATTGAGGATTGAAGATTGAGGGTTGTGGATTCAGGACGAGGACTGAGGGTTGAGTATTGATGTTTGAGGTCTGAGGATTGAGGATAGAGGATTGAGAATTGAGGATTGAGGATTGAGGATTGAAGATTGAGGATTGGGTATTGAGGATTGAAGAATGAGGACTGAAGATTGAGGATTGAGGATTGAGGATTGACAACTGATTGTTGAGGACTGAGGGCTGAAGATTGAGGATTCAGGATTGAGGATTCAGAATTGAGGTTTGAGGACTGAGGATTGAGGATTGAGGATTGAAAATTGAATATTGATGATTGAAGATTGAGGAGTGAGGATTGAGGGTTGTGTATTGAGGACGAGGACTAAGGGTTGAGTATTGATGTTTGAGGTCTGAGGATTGAGGATTGAGGATTGAGGATTGAGAATAGAGGATTGAGGATTGAGGATTGAAGATTGAGGATTTGCTGTTGAGGATTGAAGAATGAGGATTGAGGATTGAGGATTGAGGATTGAGGATTGAAGATTGATTATTGAGGATTGAAGATTGAGGATTGAGGATTGAGGATTGAGGATTGAGGATTGAGGATTGAGGATTGAAGATTGAGTATTGATGATTGAAGATTGAGGATTGATGATTGAGGACTGAGTATTGAGGATTGAAGGTTGAGGATTAAGGATTGAGGATTGAGAATTGAGGATTGAGGATTGAAGATTGAGAATTGGGGACTGAGTGATGAGGGCTGAGTGATGAGAATTGATGTTTGTGGATAGAGATTTGAAGATTGCAGATTGAGTAATGCGTATGGAAAACTCTGAACTGAGGATATTCTATTGAGGATTGAGGATTGACAACTGATTGTTGAGGACTGAGGGCTGAAGATTGAGGATTCAGGATTGTGGTTTGAGGACAGAGGATTGAGGATTGAGGATTGAGGATTGAAGACTTAGTATTGAGGATTGAAGATAGAGTATTGAGGATTGAGGATTGAGGATTGAGGGTTGAGGATTGAGGATTGAGTACTGAAGATTGAGTATTGATGACAGAGGATTGAGGACTGAGGATTGAGGACTGAGGATTGAGGATTGAGGATTGAAGATTGAATATTGATGATTGAAGATTGAGGATTGAGGATTGAGTGTTGTGGATTGAGGACGAGGACTGAGGGTTGAGTATTGATGCTTGAGGTCTGAGGGTTGAGGATTGAGGACTGAGAATAGAGGATTGAGGATGGAGGATTGAAGATTGAGGATTTGGTGATGAGGATTGAAGAATGAGGATTGAGGATTGAGGATTGAGGATTGAGGATTGAGGATTGAAGATTGAGTATTGAGGATTGAAGATTGAGGATTGATGATTGAGGATTGAGGATTGAGGATTGAGGACTGAGTATTGGGGATTGAAGATTGAAGATTGAGGTTTGAGGATTGAGTATTGAGGATTGAGGATTGAGGATTGAGGATTGAGGATCGAGGATTGAAGATTGAGTATTGGGTATTGAGGATTGAAGAATGCGCATTGAGGATTGAGGTTGGAGGATTGAGGATTGAAGATTGAGGATTGAGGATTGAGGCTTGAGGATTGAAGATTGAGTATTGAGGATCGAAGATTGAGGATTGAGGATTGTGGATTGAGGATTGAGGATTGACGATTGAAGATTGAAGATTGGGGACTGAGAGTTGATGGTTGAGTGATGAGAATTGATGTTTGTGGATAGAGATATGAGGATTGCAGACTGTGTATTGCGTATGGAAAACTCTGAACTGAGGTTATTCTAGTGAGGATTGAGGATTGACAACCGATTGTTGAGGACTGAGGGCTGAAGATTGAGGATTCAGGATTGAGGATTCAGGACTGTGGTTTGAGGACTGAGGATTGAGGATTGAGGGTTGGGGATTGAGGATTGAGGATCGAGGATTGAAGATTGAAGATTGGGTATTGAGGATTGAACATTGAGGACTGAGGATTGAGGATTGAGGATTGACGATTGAGGATTGAAGATTGAATATTGATGATTGAAGGTTGAGGACTGAGGATTGAGGGTTTTGGATTCAGGACGAGGACTGAGGGTTGTGGATTCAGGACGAGGACTGAGGGTTGAGTATTGATGTTTGAGGTCTGAGGATTGAGGATAGAGGATTGAGAATTGAGGATTGAGGATTGAGGATTGAAGATTGAGGATTGAGAGTTGTGGATTGGGGACCAGGACTGAGGGTTGAATATTGATGTTTGAGGTCTGAGGATTGAGGATTGAGAATTGAGGATTGAGGATTGAGGATTGAAGATTGATGATTGGGTATTGAGGATTGAAGAATGAGGATTGAGGATTGAGGATTGAGGCCTGAGGATTGAGCATTGAGAACTGAGGATGAGGACTGAGGGCTGAGGGTTGAGGTTTGAGGAATGAGGACTGACGATTGAGGATTGAGGATTGAAGATTGAGTATTGAGAATTGAAGATTGTGGATTGAGGATTGAGGATTGAGGATTGAGGATTGAAGATTGAGGATTGGGGACTGAGTGTTGAGGGCTGAGTGATGAGAATTGATGTTTGTGGATAGAGATTTGAAGATTGCAGATTGAATATTGCGTATGAAAAACTCTGAACTGAGGATACTCTATTGAGGATTGAGGATTGACAACTGATTGTTGAGGACTGTGGGCTGAAGATTGAGGAATCAGGATTGAGGATCCAGGATTGAGGTTTGAGGACTGAGGATTGAGGATAGACGATTGAGGATTGAGAATTGAGGATTGAGCATTGAGGATTGAGGATTGAAGATTGAGGATTGGGTATTGCGGATTGAACATTGAGGATTGAGGATTGAGGATTGAGGATTGAGGACTGAAGATTGAATATTGATGATTGAAGATTGATGATTGAGGATTGAGGGTTGTGGATTGAGGACGAGGACTGAGGGTTGAGTATTGATGTCTGAGGTCTGAGGATTGAGGATTGACGATTGAGAATTGAGGATTGAGGATTGAGGATTGAAGATTGAGGATTGGGTATTGAGGATTCAAGAATGAGCATTGAGGATTGAGGATTGAGGATTGAGGATTGAAGATTGTGGATTGAGGATTGAGTTTTGAGGATTGAAGATTGAGTATTGAAGATTGAAGATGGAGGGTTGAGGATTGAGGATTGAGGATTGAGGGTTGACGATTGAAGATTGAGGACTGGGGACTGAGTGTTGATGGTTGAGTGATGAGAATTGATGTTTGTGGATAGAGATATGAAGATTGCAGATTGAGTATTGCGTATGGAAAACTGTGAACTGAGGATATTCTAGTGAGGATTGAGGATTGACAACTGATTGTTGAGGACTGAGGGCTGAAGATTGAGGATTCAGGATTGAGGATTCAGTACTGTGGTTTGAGGACTGAGGATTGAGGATTGAGATTTGGGCATTGAGGATAGAGGATCGAGGATTGAAGATTGAAGATTGGGTATTGAGGATTGAACATTGAGGATTGAGGATTGAGGATAGAGGATTGAGGATTGAGGATTGAGGATTGAAGATTGAATATTGATGATTGAAGGCTGAGGATTGAGGATTGAGTGTTGTGGATTCAGGACGAGGACTGAGTTTTGAGTATTGATGTTTGAGGTCTGAGGATTGAGGATAGAGGATTGAGAATTAGGGATTGAGGATTGAGGATTGAAGGTTGAGGATTGAGTCCTGAGGATTGAGAATTGAGAACTGAGTATGAGGACTGAGGGCTGAGGGTTGAGGTTTGAGGAATGAGGACTGCCGATTGAGGGTTGAGGATTGAAGATTGAGTATTGAGGATTGAAGATTGTGGATTGAGGATTGAGGATTGAGGATTGAGGATTGAAGATTGAGGATTGGGGACTGAGTGTTGAGGGCTGAGTGATGAGAATTGATGTTTGTGGATAGAGATTTGAAGATTGCAGATTGAGTAATGCGTATGGAAAACTCTGAACTGAGGATATTCTATTGAGGATTGAGGATTGACAACTGATTGTTGAGGACTGAGGGCTGAAGATTGAGGATTCAGGATTGTGGTTTGAGGACAGAGGATTGAGGATTGAGGATTGAGGATTGAAGACTTAGTATTGAGGATTGAAGATTGAGTATTGAGGATTGAGGATTGAGGATTGAGGGTTGAGGATTGAGGATTGAGTACTGAAGTTTGAGTATTGATGACAGAGGATTGAGGACTGAGGATTGAGGACTGAGGATTGAGGATTGAGGATTGAAGATTGAATATTGATGATTGAAGATTGAGGATTGAGGATTGAGTGTTGTGGATTGAGGACGAGGACAGAGGGTTGAGTATTGATGCTTGAGGTCTGAGGGTTGAGGATTGAGGACTGAGAATAGAGGATTGAGGATGGAGGATTGAAGATTGAGGATTTGGTGATGAGGATTGAAGAATGGCGATTGAGGATTGAGGATTGAGGATTGAGGATTGAGGATTGAAGATTGAGTATTGAGGATTGAAGATTGAGGATTGAGGATTCAGGATTGAGGATTGAGGATTGAGGATTGAGGATTGAGGATTGACAACTGATTGTTGAGGACTGAGGGCTGAAGGTTGAGGATTCAGGATTGAGGATTCAGAATTGAGGTTTGAGGACTGAGGATTGAGGATTGAGGATTGAAGATTGAATATTGATGATTGAATATTGAGGATTGAAGATTGAGGATTGTGTATTGAGGACGAGGACTAAGGGTTGAGTATTGATGTTTGAGGTCTGAGGATTGAGGATTGAGGAGTGAGAATAGAGGATTGAGGATTGAAGATTGAGGATTTGGTGTTGAGGATTGAAGAATGAGGATTGAGGATTGAGGATTGAGGATTGAGGATTGAAGATTGAGTATTGAGGATTGAAGATTGAGGATTGAGGATTGAGGATTGAGGATTGAGGATTGAGGATTGAGGATTGAAGATTGAGTATTGATGATTGAAGATTGAGGATTGAGGATTGAGGATTGAAGATTGAGTGTTGAGGATTGAAGATTGAGGATTGAGGATTTAGGATTGAGGATTGAGGATTGAGGATTGAGGATTGAGGATTGAGGATTGAGGTTTGAGGATTGAAGATTGAGGATTGAGGATTGAGGATTAAAGGTTGAGCATTGAGGATTGAAGATTGAGGATTGATGATTGAGGATTGAGGATTGAGGATTGAGGATTGAGTATTGAAGATTGAATATTGATGATTGAAGATTGAGGATTGAGGATTGAGTGTTGTGGATTGAGGACGAGGACTGAGGGTTGAGTATTGATGCTTGAGGTCTGAGGATTGAGGACTGAGGATTGAGAATAGAGGATTGAGGATGGAGGATTGAAGATTGAGGATTTGGTGATGAGGATTGAAGAATGAGGATTGAGGATTGAGGATTGAGGATTGAGGATTGAGGATTGAGGATTGAGGATTGAGGGTTGAAGATTGAGTATTGAGGATTGAAGATTGAGGATTGAGGATTGAGGATTGAGGATTGAGGATTGAGGATTGAGGATTGAGGATTGAGGATTGACAACTGATTGTTGAGGACTGAGGGCTGAAGATTGAGGATTCAGGATTGAGGATTCAGAATTGAGGTTTGAGGACTGAGGATTGAGGATTGAGGATTGAAGATTGAATATTGATGATTGAATATTGAGGATTGAAGATTGAGGGTTGTGTATTGAGGACGAGGACTAAGGGTTGAGTATTGATGTTTGTGTCTGAGGATTGAGGATTGAGGATTGAGAATAGAGGATTGAGGATTGAGGATTGAAGATTGAGGATTTGGTGTTGAGGATTGAAGAATGAGGATTGAGGATTGAGGATTGAGGATTGAGGATTGAAGATTGAGTATTGAGGATTGAAGATTGAGGATTGAGGATTGAGGATTGAGGATTGAGGATTGAGGATTGAGGATTGAAGATTGAGTATTGATGATTGAAGATTGAGGATTGAGGATTGAGGATTGAGGATTGAAGATTGAGTATTGATGATTGAAGATTGAGGATTCAGGATTGAGGATTGAGGATTGAGGAATGAGGATTGAGGATTGAGAGTTGTGGATTGGGGACCAGGACTGAGGGTTGAATATTGATGTTTGAGGTCTGAGGATTGAGGATTGAGGATTGAGAATTGAGGATTGAGGATTGAGGATTGAAGATTGATGATTGGGTATTGAGGATTGAAGAATGAGGATTGAGGATTGAGGATTGAGGCCTGAGGATTGAGAATTGAGGACTGAGGATGAGGACTGAGGGCTGATGGTTGAGGTTTGAGGAATGAGGACCGACGATTGAGGATTGAGGATTGAAGATTGAGTATTGAGGATTGAAGATTGTGGATTGAGGATTGAGGATTGAGGATTGAGGATTGAAGATTGAGGATTGGGGACTGAGTGTTGAGGGCTGAGTGAGGAGAATTGATGTTTGTGGATAGAGATTTGAAGATTGCAGATTGAGTATTGCGTATCAAAACTCTGAACTGAGGATATTCTATTGAGGATTGAGTATTGACAACTGATTGTTGAGGACTGAGGGCTGAAGATTGAGGATTCAGGATTGAGGATCCAGGATTGAGGTTTGAGGACTGAGGATCGAGGATAGAGGATTGAGGATTGAGGATTGAGGATTGAGCATTGAGGATTGAGGATTGAAGATTGAGGATTGGGTATTGCGGATTGAACATTGAGGATTGAGGATTGAGGATTGAGGACTGAAGATTGAATATTGATGATTGAAGATTGATGATTGAGGATTGAGGGTTGTGGATTGAGGACGAGGACTGAGGGTTGAGTATTGATGTCTGAGGTCTGAGGATTGAGGATTGACGATTGAGAATTGAGGATTGAGGATCGAGGATTGAAGATTGAGGATTGGGTATTGAGGATTGAAGAATGAGCATTGAGAATTGAGGATTGAGGATTGAGGATTGAAGATTGTGGATTGAGGATTGAGGTTTGAGGATTGAAGATTGAGTATTGAGGATTGAAGATTGAGGGTTGAGGATTGAGGATTGAGGATTGAGGGTTGACGATTGAAGATTGAGGACTGGGGACTGAGAGTTGATGGTTGAGTGATGAGAATTGATGTTTGTGGATAGAGATATGAAGATTGCAGATTGAGTATTGCGTATGGAAAACTGTGAACTGAGGATATTCTAGTGAGGATTGAGGATTGACAACCGATTGTTGAGGACTGAGGGCTGAAGATTGAGTATTCAGGATTGAGGATTCAGTACTGTGGTTTGAGGACTGAGGATTGAGGATTGAGGATTGGGGATTGAGGATTGAGGATCGAGGATTGAAGATTGAAGATTGGGTATTGAGGATTGAACATTGAGGATTGAGGATTGAGGATAGAGGATTGAGTATTGAGGATTGAAGATTGAATATTGATGATTGAAGGCTGAGGATTGAGGATTGAGTGTTGTGGATTCAGGACGAGGACTGAGTTTTGAGTATTGATGTTTGAGGTCGGAGGATTGAGGATAGAGGATTGAGAATTGAGGATTGAGGATTGAGGATTGAAGATTGAGGATTGGGTATTGAGGATTGAAGAATGAGGACTGAGGATTGAGGATTGAGGATTGAGGATTGAAGATTGAGTATTGAGGATTGAAGGTTGAGGGTTGAGGATTGAGGATTGAGGATTGAGGATTGAAGATTGAGGATTGAGGATTGAGGTTTGAGAATTGAGGATTGAGTATTGGGGATTGCGGATTGAACATTGAGGATTGAGGATTGAGTATTGAGGACTCAAGATTGAATATTGATGATTGAAGATTGATGATTGAGGATTGGGTGTTGTGGATTGAGGACGAGGACTGAGGGTTGTGTATTGATGTCTGAGGTCTGAGGATTGAGGATTGAGGATTGAGAACTGAGGATTGAAGATTGAGGATTGAGGACTGAGAATTGAGGTTTGAGGATTGAGTATTGAGGATTGAGGATTGAAGATTGAGTATTGACGATTGAAGATTGAGGATTGTGGATTGAGGATTGAGGATTGAGGATTGAGTATCGAAAATTGAGGATTGGGCATTGAGGATAGACGATTGAGGATTGAGTATTGAGGATTGAGAATTGAGGATTGAGGATTGAATATTGAGTATTGAGGATTGAAGATTGAGAATTGAGGATTGAGGGTTGCGGATTGAAGATGAGGGCTGAGGGTTGAGGATTGAGGTTTGAGGACTGAGGATTGAGGATTGAGGATTGAGAGTTGAGGATTGAGGATTGAGGATTGAAGATTGAGGATTGGGTATTGAGGATTGAAGAATCAGCATTGAGGATTGAGGATTGAGGATTGAGGATTGAAGATTGAGGATTGGGGATTGAGGTTTGAGAATTGAGGATTGAGTATTGGGGATTGCGGATTGAACATTGAGGATTGAGGATTGAGGATTGAGGACTGAAGATTGAATATTGATGATTGAAGATTGATGATTGAGGATTGAGTGTTGTGGATTGAGGACGAGGACTGAGGGTTGAGTATTGATGTTTGAGGTCTGAGGATTGAGGATAGACGATTGAGAATTGAGGATTGAGGATTGAGGATTGAAGATTGAGGATTGGGTATTGAGGACTGAAGAATGAGGACTGAGGATTGAGGATTGAGGATTGAGTATCGAGGATTGAGGATTGAAGATTGAGGATTGAGGATTGAGGATTAAAGGTTGAGCATTGAGGATTGAAGGTTGAGGATTGATGATTGAGGATTGAGGATTGAGGATTGAGGATTGAGTATTGAAGATTGAGGATTGATGATTGAGGATTGAGGATTGAGGATTGAGGACTGAGTATTGAGGATTGAGGATTGAGGATTGAGGATTGAAGATTGAGTATTGGGTATTGAGGATTGAAGAATGAGCATTGAGGATTGAGGATGGAGGATTGAGGATTGAAGATTGAGGATTGAGGATTGAGGCTTGAGGATTGAAGATTGAGTATTGAGGATCGAAGATTGAGGATTGAGGATTGTGGATTGAGGATTGAGGATTGACGATTGAAGATTGAGGATTGGGGACTGAGTGTTGAGGGCTGAGTGATGAGAATTGATGTTTGTGGATAGAGATTTGAAGATTGCAGATTGAGTATTGCGTATCAAAACTCTGAACTGAGGATATTCTATTGAGGATTGAGTATTGACAACTGATTGTTGAGGACTGAGGGCTGAAGATTGAGGATTCAGGATTGAGGATCCAGGATTGAGGTTTGAGGACTGAGGATTGAGGATAGAGGATTGAGGATTGAGGATTGAGGATTGAGCATTGAGGATTGAGGATTGAAGATTGAGGATTGGGTATTGCGGATTGAACATTGAGGATTGAGGATTGAGGATTGAGGACTGAAGATTGAATATTGATGATTGAAGATTGATGATTGAGGATTGAGTGTTGTGGATTGAGGACGAGGACTGAGGGTTGAGTATTGATGTCTGAGGTCTGAGGATTGAGGATTGACGATTGAGAATTGAGGATTGAGGATCGAGGATTGAAGATTGAGGATTGGGTATTGAGGATTGAAGAATGAGCATTGAGGATTGAGGATTGAGGATTGAGGATTGAAGATTGTGGATTGAGGATTGAGGTTTGAGGATTGAAGATTGAGTATTGAGGATTGAAGATTGAGGGTTGAGGATTGAGGATTGAGGATTGAGGGTTGACGATTGAAGATTGTGGGACTGGGGACTGAGAGTTGTTGGTTGAGTGATGAGAATTGATGTTTGTGGATAGAGATATGAAGATTGCAGATTGAGTATTGCGTATGGAAAACTGTGAACTGAGGATATTCTAGTGTGGATTGAGGATTGACAACTGATTGTTGAGGACTGAGGGCTGAAGATTGAGGATTCAGGATTGAGGATTCAGTACTGTGGTTTGAGGACTGAGGATTGAGGATTGAGGATTGGGGATTGAGGATTGAGGATCGAGGACTGAAGATTGAAGATTGGGTATTGAGGATTGAACATTGAGGATTGAGGATTGAGGATAGAGGATTGAGGATTGAGGGTTGAAGATTGAATATTGATGATTGAAGGCTGAGGATTGAGGATTGAGTGTTGTGGATTCAGGACGAGGACTGAGTTTTGAGTATTGATGTTTGAGGTCGGAGGATTGAGGATAGAGGATTGAGAATTGAGGATTGAGGATTGAGGATTGAAGAGTGAGGATTGGGTATTGAGGATTGAAGAATGAGGACTGAGGATTGAGGATTGAGGATTGAAGATTGAGTATTGAGGATTGAAGGTTGAGGGTTGAGGATTGAGGATTGAGGATTGAGGATTGAAGATTGAGGATTGAGGATTGAGGTTTGAGAATTGAGGATTGAGTATTGGGGATTGCGGATTGAACATTGAGGATTGAGGATTGAGGATTGAGGACTCAAGATTGAATATTGATGATTGAAGATTGATGATTGAGGATTGGGGGTTGTGGATTGAGGACGAGGACTGAGGGTTGTGTATTGATGTCTGAGGTCCGAGGATTGAGGATTGAGGATTGAGAACTGAGGATTGAAGATTGAGGATTGAGGACTGAGAATTGAGGATTGAGGATTTAGTATTGAGGATTGAGGATTGAAGATTGAGTATTGACGATTGAAGATTGAGGATTGTGGATTGAGGATTGAGGATTGAGGATTGAGTATCGAAAATTGAGGATTGGGCATTGAGGATAGACGATTGAGGATTGAGTATTGAGGATTGAGAATTGAGGATTGAGGATTGAATATTGAGTATTGAGGATTGAAGATTGAGAATTGAGGATTGAGGGTTGAGGATTGAAGATGAGGGCTGAGGGTTGAGGATTGAGGTTTGAGGACTGAGGATTGAGGATTGAGGATTGAGAGTTGAGGATTGAGGATTGAGGATTGAAGATTGAGGATTGGGTATTGAGGATTGAAGAATCAGCATTGAGGATTGAGGATTGAGGATTGAGGATTGAAGATTGAGGATTGAGGATTGAGGTTTGAGAATTGAGGATTGAGTATTGGGGATTGCGGATTGAACATTGAGGATTGAGGATTGAGGATTGAGGACTGAATATTGAATATTGATGATTGAAGATTGATGATTGAGGATTGAGTGTTGTGGATTGAGGACGAGGACTGAGGGTTGAGTATTGATGTTTGAGGTCTGAGGATTGAGGATAGACGATTGAGAATTGAGGATTGAGGATTGAGGATTGAAGATTGAGGATTGGGTATTGAGGACTGAAGAATGAGGACTGAGGATTGAGGATTGAGGATTGAGGATCGAAGATTGAGTATTGAGGATTGAAGATTGAGGATTGAGGATTGAGTATTGAGGATTGAGGATTGAGGATTGAGGATTGAGGATCGAGGATTGAGGATTGAAGATTGAGGATTGAGGATTGAGGATTAAAGGTTGAGCATTGAGGATTGAAGGTTGAGGATTGATGATTGAGGATTGAGGATTGAGGATTGAGGACTGAGTATTGGGGATTGAGGATTGAAGATTGAGGTTTGAGGATTGAGTATTGAGGATTGAGGATTGAGGATTGAGGATTGAGGATTGAGGATTGAAGATTGAGTATTGGGTATTGAGGATTGAAGAATGAGCATTGAGGATTGAGGATGGAGGATTGAGGATTGAAGATTGAGGATTGAGGATTGAGGCTTGAGGATTGAAGATTGAGTATTGACGATCGAAGATTGAGGATTGAGGATTGTGGATTGAGGATTGAGGATTGACGATTGAAGATTGAGGATTGGGGACTGAGTGTTGAGGGCTGAGTGATGAGAATTGATGTTTGTGGATAGAGATTTGAAGATTGCAGATTGAGTATTGCGTATCAAAACTCTGAACTGAGGATATTCTATTGAGGATTGAGTATTGACAACTGATTGTTGAGGGCTGAGGGCTGAAGATTGAGGATTCAGGATTGAGGATCCAGGATTGAGGTTTGAGGACTGAGGATTGAGGATAGAGGATTGAGGATTGAGGATTGAGGATTGGGCATTGAGGATTGAGGATTGAAGATTGAGGATTGGGTATTGCGGATTGAACATTGAGGATTGAGGATTGAGGATTGAGGACTGAAGATTGAATATTGATGATTGAGGATTGAGGGTTGTGGATTGAGGACGAGGACTGAGGGCTGAGTATTGATGTCTGAGGTCTGAGGATTGAGGATTGACGATTGAGAATTGAGGATTGAGGATCGAGGATTGAAGATTGAGGATTGGGTATTGAGGATTGAAGAATGAGCATTGAGGATTGAGGATTGAGGATTGAGGATTGAAGATTGTGGACTGAGGATTGATGTCTGAGGTCTGAGGATTGAGGATTGACGATTGAGAATTGAGGATTGAGGATCGAGGATTGAAGATTGAAGATTGGGTATTGAGGATTGAACATTGAGGATTGAGGATTGAGGATTGAGGATTGAGGATTGAAGATTGTGGATTGAGGATTGATGTCTGAGGTCTGAGGATTGAGGATTGACGATTGAGAATTGAGGATTGAGGATCGAGGATTGAAGATTGAAGATTGGGTATTGAGGATTGAACATTGAGGATTGAGGATTGAGGATAGAGGATTGAGGATTGAGGATTGAAGATTGAATATTGATGATTGAAGGCTGAGGATTGAGGATTGAGTGTTGTGGATTCAGGACGAGGACTGAGTTTTGAGTATTGATGTTTGAGGTCGGAGGATTGAGGATAGAGGATTGAGAATTGAGGATTGAGGATTGAGGATTGAAGATTGAGGATTGGGTATTGAGGATTGAAGAATGAAGACTGAGGATTGAGGATTGAGGATTGAGGATTGAAGATTGAGTATTGAGGATTGAAGGTTGAGGGTTGAGGATTGAGGATTGAGGATTGAGGATTGAAGATTGAGGATTGAGGATTGAGGTTTGAGAATTGAGGATTGAGTATTGGGGATTGCGGATTGAACATTGAGGATTGAGGATTGAGGATTGAGGACTCAAGATTGAATATTGATGATTGAAGATTGATGATTGAGGATTGGGTGTTGTGGATTGAGGACGAGGACTGAGGGTTGTGTATTGATGTCTGAGGTCTGAGGATTGAGGATTGAGGATTGAGAACTGAGGATTGAAGATTGAGGATTGAGGACTGAGAATTGAGGTTTGAGGATTGAGTATTGAGGATTGAGGATTGAAGATTGAGTATTGACGATTGAAGATTGAGGATTGTGGATTGAGGATTGAGGATTGAGGATTGAGTATCGAAAATTGAGGATTGGGCATTGAGGATAGACGATTGAGGATTGAGTATTGAGGATTGAGAATTGAGGATTGAGGATTGAATATTGAGTATTGAGGATTGAAGATTGAGAATTGAGGATTGAGGGTTGCGGATTGAAGATGAGGGCTGAGGGTTGAGGATTGAGGTTTGAGGACTGAGGATTGAGGATTGAGGATTGAGAGTTGAGGATTGAGGATTGAGGATTGAAGATTGAGGATTGGGTATTGAGGATTGAAGAATCAGCATTGAGGATTGAGGATTGAGGATTGAGGATTGAAGATTGAGGATTGGGGATTGAGGTTTGAGAATTGAGGATTGAGTATTGGGGATTGCGGATTGAACATTGAGGATTGAGGATTGAGGATTGAGGACTGAATATTGAATATTGATGATTGAAGATTGATGATTGAGGATTGAGTGTTGTGGATTGAGGTCGAGGACTGAGGGTTGAGTATTGATGTTTGAGGTCTGAGGATTGAGGATAGACGATTGAGAATTGAGGATTGAGGATTGAGGATTGAAGATTGAGGATTGGGTATTGAGGACTGAAGAATGAGGACTGAGGATTGAGGATTGAGGATTGAGGATCGAAGATTGAGTATTGAGGATTGAAGATTGAGGATTGAGGATTGAGTATTGAGGATTGAGGATTGAGGATTGAGGATTGAGTATCGAGGATTGAGGATTGAAGATTGAGGATTGAGGATTGAGGATTAAAGGTTGAGCATTGAGGATTGAAGGTTGAGGATTGATGATTGAGGATTGAGGATTGAGGATTGAGGATTGAGTATTGAAGATTGAGGATTGATGATTGAGGATTGAGGATTGAGGATTGAGGACTGAGTATTGGGGATTGAGGATTGAAGATTGAGGTTTGAGGATTGAGTATTGAGGATTGAGGATTGAGGATTGAGGATTGAGGATCGAGGATTGAAGATTGAGTATTGGGTATTGAGGATTGAAGAATGAGCATTGAGGATTGAGGATGGAGGATTGAGGATTGAAGATTGAGGATTGAGGATTGAGGCTTGAGGATTGAAGATTGAGTATTGAGGATCGAAGGTTGAGGATTGAGGATTGTGGATTGAGGATTGAGGATTGACGATTGAAGATTGAGGATTGGGGACTGAGAGTTGATGGTTGAGTGATGAGAATTGATGTTTGTGGATAGAGATATGAGGATTGCAGATTGTGTATTACGTATGGAAAACTCTGAACTGAGGTTATTCTAGTGAGGATTGAGGATTGACAACCGGTTGTTGAGGACTGAGGGCTGAAGATTGAGGATTCAGGATTGAGGATTCAGGACTGTGGTTTGAGGACTGAGGATTGAGGATTGAGGGTTGGGGATTGAGGATTGAGGATCGAGGATTGAAGATTGAAGATTGGGTATTGAGGATTGAACATTGAGGTCTGAGGATTGAGGATTGAGGATTGACGATTGAGGATTGAAGATTGAATATTGATGATTGAAGGTTGAGGATTGAGGATTGAGGGTTTTGGATTCAGGACGAGGACTGAGGGTTGTGGATTCAGGACGAGGACTGAGGGTTGAGTATTGATGTTTGAGGTCTGAGGATTGAGGATAGAGGATTGAGAATTGAGGATTGAGGATTGAGGATTGAAGATTGAGGATTGGGTATTGAGGATTGAAGAATGAGGACTGAAGATTGAGGATTGAGGATTGAGGATTGACAACTGATTGTTGAGGACTGAGGGCTGAAGATTGAGGATTCAGGATTGAGGATTCAGAATTGAGGTTTGAGGACTGAGGATTGAGGAGTGAGGATTGAGGATTGAAGATTGAGGATTGGGTATTGAGGACTGAAGAATGAGGACTGAGGATTGAGGATTGAGGATTGAGGATCGAAGATTGAGTATTGAGGATTGAAGATTGAGGATTGAGGATTGAGTATTGAGGATTGAGGATTGAGGATTGAGGATTGAGGATTGAGGATTGAGGATTGAAGATTGAGGATTGAGGATTGAGGATTAAAGGTTGAGCATTGAGGATTGAAGGTTGAGGATTGATGATTGAGGATTGAGGATTGAGGATTGAGGATTGAGTATTGAAGATTGAGGATTGATGATTGAGGATTGAGGATTGAGGATTGAGGACTGAGTGTTGGGGATTGAGGATTGAAGATTGAGGTTTGAGGATTGAGTATTGAGGATTGAGGATTGAGGATTGAGGATTGAGGATTGAGGATTGAAGATTGAGTATTGGGTATTGAGGATTGAAGAATGAGCATTGAGGATTGAGGATGGAGGATTGAGGATTGAAGATTGAGGATTGAGGATTGAGGCTTGAGGATTGAAGATTGAGTATTGAGGATCGAAGATTGAGGATTGAGGATTGTGGATTGAGGATTGAGGATTGACGATTGAAGATTGAGGATTGAGGACTGAGAGTTGATGGTTGAGTGATGAGAATTGATGTTTGTGGATAGAGATATGAGGATTGCAGACTGTGTATTGCGTATGGAAAACTCTGAACTGAGGTTATTCTAGTGAGGATTGAGGATTGACAACCGATTGTTGAGGACTGAGGGCTGAAGATTGAGGATTCAGGATTGAGGATTCAGAACTGTGGTTTGAGGACTGAGGATTGAGGATTGAGGGTTGGGGATTCAGGATTGAGGATCGAGGATTGAAGATTGAAGATTGGGTATTGAGGATTGAACATTGAGGACTGAGGATTGAGGATTGAGGATTGAGGATTGAGGATTGAAGATTGAATATTGATGATTGAAGGTTGAGGATTGAGGATTGAGGGTTTTGGATTCAGGACGAGGACTGAGGGTTGTGGATTCAGGACGAGGACTGAGGGTTGAGTATTGATGTTTGAGGTCTGAGGATTGAGGATAGAGGATTGAGAATTGAGGATTGAGGATTGAGGATTGAAGATTGAGGATTGGGTATTGAGGATTGAAGAATGAGGACTGAAGATTGAGGATTGAGGATTGAGGATTGACAACTGATTGTTGAGGACTGAGGCCTGAAGATTGAGGATTCAGGATTGAGGATTCAGAATTGAGGTTTGAGGACTGAGGATTGAGGATTGAGGATTGAAAATTGAATATTGATGGTTGAAGATTGAGGAGTGAGGATTGAGGGTTGAGTATTGAGGACGAGGACTAAGGGTTGAGTATTGATGTTTGAGGTCTGAGGATTGAGGATTGAGGATTGAGAATAGAGGATTGAGGATTGAGGATTGAAGATTGAGGATTTGGTGTTGAGGATTGAAGAATGAGGATTGTGGATTGAGGATTGAGGATTGAGGATTGAAGATTGATTATTGAGGATTGAAGATTGAGGATTGAGGATTGAGGATTGAGGATTGAGGATTGAGAATTGAGGATTGAAGATTGAGTATTGATGATTGAAGATTGAGGATCGATGATTGAGGACTGAGTATTGAGGATTGAAGGTTGAGGATTGAGGATTGAGGATTGAGAATTGAGGATTGAGGATTGAGGATTGAAGATTGATGATTGGGTATTGAGGATTGAAGAATGAGGATTGAAGGTTGAGGATTGAGTCCTGAGGATTGAGAATTGAGAACTGAGTATGAGGACTGAGGGCTGAGGGTTGAGGTTTGAGGAATGAGGACTGCCGATTGAGGGTTGAGGATTGAAGATTGAGTATTGAGGATTGAAGATTGTGGATTGAGGATTGAGGATTGAGGATTGAGGATTGAAGATTGAGGATTGGGGACTGAGTGTTGAGGGCTGAGTGATGAGAATTGATGTTTGTGGATAGAGATTTGAAGATTGCAGATTGAGTAATGCGTATGGAAAACTCTGAACTGAGGATATTCTATTGAGGATTGAGGATTGACAACTGATTGTTGAGGCCTGAGGGCTGAAGATTGAGGATTCAGGATTGTGGTTTGAGGACAGAGGATTGAGGATTGAGGATTGAGGATTGAAGACTTAGTATTGAGGATTGAAGATTGAGTATTGAGGATTGAGGATTGAGGATTGAGGGTTGAGGATTGAGGATTGAGAACTGAAGATTGAGTATTGATGACAGAGGATTGAGGACTGAGGATTGAGGACTGAGGATTGAGGATTGAGGATTGAAGATTGAATATTGATGATTGAAGATTGAGGATTGAGGATTGAGTGTTGTGGATTGAGGACGAGGACAGAGGGTTGAGTATTGATGCTTGAGGTCTGAGGATTGAGGATTGACGATTGAGAATTGAGGATTGAGGATTGAGGATTGAAGATTGAGGATTGGGTATTGAGGATTGAAGAATGAGCATTGAGGATTGAGGATTGAGGATTGAGGATTGAGGATTGAGGTTTGAGGATTGAAGATTGAGGATTGAGGATTGAGGATTAAAGGTTGAGCATTGAGGATTGAAGATTGAGGATTGATGATTGAGGATTGAGGATTGAGGATTGAGGATTGAGGATTGAGTATTGAAGATTGAATATTGATGATTGAAGATTGAGGATTGAGGATTGAGTGTTGTGGATTGAGGACGAGGACTGAGGGTTGAGTATTGATGCTTGAGGTCTGAGGATTGAGGACTGAGGATTGAGAATAGAGGATTGAGGATGGAGGATTGAAGATTGAGGATTTGGTGATGAGGATTGAAGAATGAGGATTGAGGATTGAGGATTGAGGATTGAGGATTGAGGATTGAGGATTGAGGATTGAGGGTTGAAGATTGAGTATTGAGGATTGAAGATTGAGGATTGAGGATTGAGGATTGAGGATTGAGGATTGAGGATTGAGGATTGAGGATTGAGGATTGACAACTGATTGTTGAGGACTGAGGGCTGAAGATTGAGGATTCAGGATTGAGGATTCAGAATTGAGGTTTGAGGACTGAGGATTGAGGATTGAGGATTGAAGATTGAATATTGATGATTGAATATTGAGGATTGAAGATTGAGGGTTGTGTATTGAGGACGAGGACTAAGGGTTGAGTATTGATGTTTGTGTCTGAGGATTGAGGATTGAGGATTGAGAATAGAGGATTGAGGATTGAGGATTGAAGATTGAGGATTTGGTGTTGAGGATTGAAGAATGAGGATTGAGGATTGAGGATTGAGGATTGAGGATTGAAGATTGAGTATTGAGGATTGAAGATTGAGGATTGAGGATTGAGGATTGAGGATTGAGGATTGAGGATTGAGGATTGAAGATTGAGTATTGATGATTGAAGATTGAGGATTGAGGATTGAGGATTGAGGATTGAAGATTGAGTATTGATGATTGAAGATTGAGGATTCAGGATTGAGGATTGAGGATTGAGGAATGAGGATTGAGGATTGAGAGTTGTGGATTGGGGACCAGGACTGAGGGTTGAATATTGATGTTTGAGGTCTGAGGATTGAGGATTGAGGATTGAGAATTGAGGATTGAGGATTGAGGATTGAAGATTGATGATTGGGTATTGAGGATTGAAGAATGAGGATTGAGGATTGAGGATTGAGGCCTGAGGATTGAGAATTGAGGACTGAGGATGAGGACTGAGGGCTGATGGTTGAGGTTTGAGGAATGAGGACCGACGATTGAGGATTGAGGATTGAAGATTGAGTATTGAGGATTGAAGATTGTGGATTGAGGATTGAGGATTGAGGATTGAGGATTGAAGATTGAGGATTGGGGACTGAGTGTTGAGGGCTGAGTGAGGAGAATTGATGTTTGTGGATAGAGATTTGAAGATTGCAGATTGAGTATTGCGTATCAAAACTCTGAACTGAGGATATTCTATTGAGGATTGAGTATTGACAACTGATTGTTGAGGACTGAGGGCTGAAGATTGAGGATTCAGGATTGAGGATCCAGGATTGAGGTTTGAGGACTGAGGATTGAGGATAGAGGATTGAGGATTGAGGATTGAGGATTGAGCATTGAGGATTGAGGATTGAAGATTGAGGATTGGGTATTGCGGATTGAACATTGAGGATTGAGGATTGAGGATTGAGGACTGAAGATTGAATATTGATGATTGAAGATTGATGATTGAGGATTGAAGGTTGTGGATTGAGGACGAGGACTGAGGGTTGAGTATTGATGTCTGAGGTCTGAGGATTGAGGATTGACGATTGAGAATTGAGGATTGAGGATCGAGGATTGAAGATTGAGGATTGGGTATTGAGGATTGAAGAATGAGCATTGAGAATTGAGGATTGAGGATTGAGGATTGAAGATTGTGGATTGAGGATTGAGGTTTGAGGATTGAAGATTGAGTATTGAGGATTGAAGATTGAGGGTTGAGGATTGAGGATTGAGGATTGAGGGTTGACGATTGAAGATTGAGGACTGGGGACTGAGAGTTGATGGTTGAGTGATGAGAATTGATGTTTGTGGATAGAGATATGAAGATTGCAGATTGAGTATTGCGTATGGAAAACTGTGAACTGAGGATATTCTAGTGAGGAATGAGGATTGACAACCGATTGTTGAGGACTGAGGGCTGAAGATTGAGGATTCAGGATTGAGGATTCAGTACTGTGGTTTGAGGACTGAGGATTGAGGATTGAGGATTGGGGATTGAGGATTGAGGATCGAGGATTGAAGATTGAAGATTGGGTATTGAGGATTGAACATTGAGGATTGAGGATTGAGGATAGAGGATTGAGTATTGAGGATTGAAGATTGAATATTGATGATTGAAGGCTGAGGATTGAGGATTGAGTGTTGTGGATTCAGGACGAGGACTGAGTTTTGAGTATTGATGTTTGAGGTCGGAGGATTGAGGATAGAGGATTGAGAATTGAGGATTGAGGATTGAGGATTGAAGATTGAGGATTGGGTATTGAGGATTGAAGAATGAGGACTGAGGATTGAGGATTGAGGATTGAGGATTGAAGATTGAGTATTGAGGATTGAAGGTTGAGGGTTGAGGATTGAGGATTGAGGATTGAGGATTGAAGATTGAGGATTGAGGGTTGAGGTTTGAGAATTGAGGATTGAGTATTGGGGATTGCGGATTGAACATTGAGGATTGAGGATTGAGGATTGAGGACTCAAGATTGAATATTGATGATTGAAGATTGATGATTGAGGATTGGGGGTTGTGGATTGAGGACGAGGACTGAGGGTTGTGTATTGATGTCTGAGGTCTGAGGATTGAGGATTGAGGATTGAGAACTGAGGATTGAAGATTGAGGATTGAGGACTGAGAATTGAGGATTGAGGATTGAGTATTGAGGATTGAGGATTGAAGATTGAGTATTGACGATTGAAGATTGAGGATTGTGGATTGAGGATTGAGGATTGAGGATTGAGTATCGAAAATTGAGGATTGGGCATTGAGGATAGACGATTGAGGATTGAGTATTGAGGATTGAGAATTGAGGATTGAGGATTGAATATTGAGTATTGAGGATTGAAGATTGAGAATTGAGGATTGAGGGTTGAGGATTGAAGATGAGGGCTGAGGGTTGAGGATTGAGGTTTGAGGACTGAGGATTGAGGATTGAGGATTGAGAGTTGAGGATTGAGGATTGAGGATTGAAGATTGAGGATTGGGTATTGAGGATTGAAGAATCAGCATTGAGGATTGAGGATTGAGGATTGAGGATTGAAGATTGAGGATTGAGGATTGAGGTTTGAGAATTGAGGATTGAGTATTGGGGATTGCGGATTGAACATTGAGGATTGAGGATTGAGGATTGAGGACTGAAGATTGAATATTGATGATTGAAGATTGATGATTGAGGATTGAGTGTTGTGGATTGAGGACGAGGACTGAGGGTTGAGTATTGATGTTTGAGGTCTGAGGATTGAGGATAGACGATTGAGAATTGAGGATTGAGGATTGAGGATTGAAGATTGAGGATTGGGTATTGAGGACTGAAGAATGAGGACTGCGGATTGAGGATTGAGGATTGAGGATCGAAGATTGAGTATTGAGGATTGAAGATTGAGGATTGAGGATTGAGTATTGAGGATTGAGGATTGAGGATTGAGGATTGAGGATCGAGGATTGAGGATTGAAGATTGAGGATTGAGGATTGAGGATTAAAGGTTGAGCATTGAGGATTGAAGGTTGAGGATTGATGATTGAGGATTGAGGATTGAGGATTGAGGATTGAGTATTGAAGATTGAGGATTGATGATTGAGGATTGAGGATTGAGGATTGAGGACTGAGTATTGGGGATTGAGGATTGAAGATTGAGGTTTGAGGATTGAGTATTGAGGATTGAGGATTGAGGATTGAGGATCGAGGATTGAAGATTGAGTATTGGGTATTGAGGATTGAAGAATGAGCATTGAGGATTGAGGATGGAGGATTGAGGATTGAAGATTGAGGATTGAGGATTGAGGCTTGAGGATTGAAGATTGAGTATTGAGGATCGAAGGTTGAGGATTGAGGATTGTGGATTGAGGATTGAGGATTGACGATTGAAGATTGAGGATTGGGGACTGAGAGTTGATGGTTGAGTGATGAGAATTGATGTTTGTGGATAGAGATATGAGGATTGCAGATTGTGTATTGCGTATGGAAAACTCTGAACTGAGGTTATTCTAGTGAGGATTGAGGATTGACAACCGGTTGTTGAGGACTGAGGGCTGAAGATTGAGGATTCAGGATTGAGGATTCAGGACTGTGGTTTGAGGACTGAGGATTGAGGATTGAGGGTTGGGGATTGAGGATTGAGGATCGAGGATTGAAGATTGAAGATTGGGTATTGAGGATTGAACATTGAGGACTGAGGATTGAGGATTGAGGATTGACGATTGAGGATTGAAGATTGAATATTGATGATTGAAGGTTGAGGATTGAGGATTGAGGGTTTTGGATTCAGGACGAGGACTGAGGGTTGTGGATTCAGGACGAGGACTGAGGGTTGAGTATTGATGTTTGAGGTCTGAGGATTGAGGATAGAGGATTGAGAATTGAGGATTGAGGATTGAGGATTGAAGATTGAGGATTGGGTATTGAGGATTGAAGAATGAGGACTGAAGATTGAGGATTGAGGATTGAGGATTGACAACTGATTGTTGAGGACTGAGGGCTGAAGATTGAGGATTCAGGATTGAGGATTCAGAATTGAGGTTTGAGGACTGAGGATTGAGGATTGAGGATTGAAAATTGAATATTGATGATTGAAGATTGAGGAGTGAGGATTGAGGGTTGTGTATTGAGGACGAGGACTAAGGTTTGAGTATTGATGTTTGAGGTCTGAGGATTGAGGATTGAGGATTGAGGATTGAGAATAGAGGATTGAGGATTGAGGATTGAAGATTGAGGATTTGCTGTTGAGGATTGAAGAATGAGGATTGAGGATTGAGGATTGAGGATTGAGGATTGAAGATTGATTATTGAGGATTGAAGATTGAGGATTGAGGATTGAGGATTGAGGATTGAGGATTGAGGATTGAGGATTGAAGATTGAGTATTGATGATTGAAGATTGAGGATTGATGATTGAGGACTGAGTATTGAGGATTGAAGGTTGAGGATTAAGGATTGAGGATTGAGAATTGAGGATTGAGGATTGAGGATTGAAGATTGATGATTGGGTATTGAGGATTGAAGAATGAGGATTGAAGGTTGAGGATTGAGTCCTGAGGATTGAGAATTGAGAACTGAGTATGAGGACTGAGGGCTGAGGGTTGAGGTTTGAGGAATGAGGACTGCCGATTGAGGGTTGAGGATTGAAGATTGAGTATTGAGGATTGAAGATTGTGGATTGAGGATTGAGGATTGAGGATTGAGGATTGAAGATTGAGAATTGGGGACTGAGTGATGAGGGCTGAGTGATGAGAATTGATGTTTGTGGATAGAGATTTGAAGATTGCAGATTGAGTAATGCGTATGGAAAACTCTGAACTGAGGATATTCTATTGAGGATTGAGGATTGACAACTGATTGTTGAGGACTGAGGGCTGAAGATTGAGGATTCAGGATTGTGGTTTGAGGACAGAGGATTGAGGATTGAGGATTGAGGATTGAAGACTTAGTATTGAGGATTGAAGATAGAGTATTGAGGATTGAGGATTGAGGATTGAGGGTTGAGGATTGAGGATTGAGTACTGAAGATTGAGTATTGATGACAGAGGATTGAGGACTGAGGATTGAGGACTGAGGATTGAGGATTGAGGATTGAAGATTGAATATTGATGATTGAAGATTGAGGATTGAGGATTGAGTGTTGTGGATTGAGGACGAGGACTGAGGGTTGAGTATTGATGCTTGAGGTCTGAGGGTTGAGGATTGAGGACTGAGAATAGAGGATTGAGGATGGAGGATTGAAGATTGAGGATTTGGTGATGAGGATTGAAGAATGAGGATTGAGGATTGAGGATTGAGGATTGAGGATTGAGGATTGAAGATTGAGTATTGAGGATTGAAGATTGAGGATTGATGATTGAGGATTGAGGATTGAGGATTGAGGACTGAGTATTGGGGATTGAAGATTGAAGATTGAGGTTTGAGGATTGAGTATTGAGGATTGAGGATTGAGGATTGAGGATTGAGGATCGAGGATTGAAGATTGAGTATTGGGTATTGAGGATTGAAGAATGCGCATTGAGGATTGAGGTTGGAGGATTGAGGATTGAAGATTGAGGATTGAGGATTGAGGCTTGAGGATTGAAGATTGAGTATTGAGGATCGAAGATTGAGGATTGAGGATTGTGGATTGAGGATTGAGGATTGACGATTGAAGATTGAAGATTGGGGACTGAGAGTTGATGGTTGAGTGATGAGAATTGATGTTTGTGGATAGAGATATGAGGATTGCAGACTGTGTATTGCGTATGGAAAACTCTGAACTGAGGTTATTCTAGTGAGGATTGAGGATTGACAACCGATTGTTGAGGACTGAGGGCTGAAGATTGAGGATTCAGGATTGAGGATTCAGGACTGTGGTTTGAGGACTGAGGATTGAGGATTGAGGGTTGGGGATTGAGGATTGAGGATCGAGGATTGAAGATTGAAGATTGGGTATTGAGGATTGAACATTGAGGACTGAGGATTGAGGATTGAGGATTGACGATTGAGGATTGAAGATTGAATATTGATGATTGAAGGTTGAGGACTGAGGATTGAGGGTTTTGGATTCAGGACGAGGACTGAGGGTTGTGGATTCAGGACGAGGACTGAGGGTTGAGTATTGATGTTTGAGGTCTGAGGATTGAGGATAGACGATTGAGAATTGAGGATTGAGGATTGAGGATTGAAGATTGAGGATTGGGTATTGAGGACTGAAGAATGAGGACTGAGGATTGAGGATTGAGGATTGAGGATCGAAGATTGAGTATTGAGGATTGAAGATTGAGGATTGAGGATTGAGTATTGAGGATTGAGGATTGAGGATTGAGGATTGAGGATCGAGGATTGAGGATTGAAGATTGAGGATTGAGGATTGAGGATTAAAGGTTGAGCATTGAGGATTGAAGGTTGAGGATTGATGATTGAGGATTGAGGATTGAGGATTGAGGACTGAGTATTGGGGATTGAGGATTGAAGATTGAGGTTTGAGGATTGAGTATTGAGGATTGAGGATTGAGGATTGAGGATTGAGGATTGAGGACTGAAGATTGAGTATTGGGTATTGAGGATTGAAGAATGAGCATTGAGGATTGAGGATGGAGGATTGAGGATTGAAGATTGAGGATTGAGGATTGAGGCTTGAGGATTGAAGATTGAGTATTGACGATCGAAGATTGAGGATTGAGGATTGTGGATTGAGGATTGAGGATTGACGATTGAAGATTGAGGATTGGGGACTGAGTGTTGAGGGCTGAGTGATGAGAATTGATGTTTGTGGATAGAGATTTGAAGATTGCAGATTGAGTATTGCGTATCAAAACTCTGAACTGAGGATATTCTATTGAGGATTGAGTATTGACAACTGATTGTTGAGGGCTGAGGGCTGAAGATTGAGGATTCAGGATTGAGGATCCAGGATTGAGGTTTGAGGACTGAGGATTGAGGATAGAGGATTGAGGATTGAGGATTGGGTATTGAGGATTGAAGAATGAGGACTGAAGATTGAGGATTGAGGATTGAGGATTGACAACTGATTGTTGAGGACTGAGGCCTGAAGATTGAGGATTCAGGATTGAGGATTCAGAATTGAGGTTTGAGGACTGAGGATTGAGGATTGAGGATTGAAAATTGAATATTGATGGTTGAAGATTGAGGAGTGAGGATTGAGGGTTGAGTATTGAGGACGAGGACTAAGGGTTGAGTATTGATGTTTGAGGTCTGAGGATTGAGGATTGAGGATTGAGAATAGAGGATTGAGGATTGAGGATTGAAGATTGAGGATTTGGTGTTGAGGATTGAAGAATGAGGATTGTGGATTGAGGATTGAGGATTGAGGATTGAAGATTGATTATTGAGGATTGAAGATTGAGGATTGAGGATTGAGGATTGAGGATTGAGGATTGAGAATTGAGGATTGAAGATTGAGTATTGATGATTGAAGATTGAGGATCGATGATTGAGGACTGAGTATTGAGGATTGAAGGTTGAGGATTGAGGATTGAGGATTGAGAATTGAGGATTGAGGATTGAGGATTGAAGATTGATGATTGGGTATTGAGGATTGAAGAATGAGGATTGAAGGTTGAGGATTGAGTCCTGAGGATTGAGAATTGAGAACTGAGTATGAGGACTGAGGGCTGAGGGTTGAGGTTTGAGGAATGAGGACTGCCGATTGAGGGTTGAGGATTGAAGATTGAGTATTGAGGATTGAAGATTGTGGATTGAGGATTGAGGATTGAGGATTGAGGATTGAAGATTGAGGATTGGGGACTGAGTGTTGAGGGCTGAGTGATGAGAATTGATGTTTGTGGATAGAGATTTGAAGATTGCAGATTGAGTAATGCGTATGGAAAACTCTGAACTGAGGATATTCTATTGAGGATTGAGGATTGACAACTGATTGTTGAGGCCTGAGGGCTGAAGATTGAGGATTCAGGATTGTGGTTTGAGGACAGAGGATTGAGGATTGAGGATTGAGGATTGAAGACTTAGTATTGAGGATTGAAGATTGAGTATTGAGGATTGAGGATTGAGGATTGAGGGTTGAGGATTGAGGATTGAGAACTGAAGATTGAGTATTGATGACAGAGGATTGAGGACTGAGGATTGAGGACTGAGGATTGAGGATTGAGGATTGAAGATTGAATATTGATGATTGAAGATTGAGGATTGAGGATTGAGTGTTGTGGATTGAGGACGAGGACAGAGGGTTGAGTATTGATGCTTGAGGTCTGAGGATTGAGGATTGACGATTGAGAATTGAGGATTGAGGATTGAGGATTGAAGATTGAGGATTGGGTATTGAGGATTGAAGAATGAGCATTGAGGATTGAGGATTGAGGATTGAGGATTGAGGATTGAGGTTTGAGGATTGAAGATTGAGGATTGAGGATTGAGGATTAAAGGTTGAGCATTGAGGATTGAAGATTGAGGATTGATGATTGAGGATTGAGGATTGAGGATTGAGGATTGAGGATTGAGTATTGAAGATTGAATATTGATGATTGAAGATTGAGGATTGAGGATTGAGTGTTGTGGATTGAGGACGAGGACTGAGGGTTGAGTATTGATGCTTGAGGTCTGAGGATTGAGGACTGAGGATTGAGAATAGAGGATTGAGGATGGAGGATTGAAGATTGAGGATTTGGTGATGAGGATTGAAGAATGAGGATTGAGGATTGAGGATTGAGGATTGAGGATTGAGGATTGAGGATTGAGGATTGAGGGTTGAAGATTGAGTATTGAGGATTGAAGATTGAGGATTGAGGATTGAGGATTGAGGATTGAGGATTGAGGATTGAGGATTGAGGATTGAGGATTGACAACTGATTGTTGAGGACTGAGGGCTGAAGATTGAGGATTCAGGATTGAGGATTCAGAATTGAGGTTTGAGGACTGAGGATTGAGGATTGAGGATTGAAGATTGAATATTGATGATTGAATATTGAGGATTGAAGATTGAGGGTTGTGTATTGAGGACGAGGACTAAGGGTTGAGTATTGATGTTTGTGTCTGAGGATTGAGGATTGAGGATTGAGAATAGAGGATTGAGGATTGAGGATTGAAGATTGAGGATTTGGTGTTGAGGATTGAAGAATGAGGATTGAGGATTGAGGATTGAGGATTGAGGATTGAAGATTGAGTATTGAGGATTGAAGATTGAGGATTGAGGATTGAGGATTGAGGATTGAGGATTGAGGATTGAGGATTGAAGATTGAGTATTGATGATTGAAGATTGAGGATTGAGGATTGAGGATTGAGGATTGAAGATTGAGTATTGATGATTGAAGATTGAGGATTCAGGATTGAGGATTGAGGATTGAGGAATGAGGATTGAGGATTGAGAGTTGTGGATTGGGGACCAGGACTGAGGGTTGAATATTGATGTTTGAGGTCTGAGGATTGAGGATTGAGGATTGAGAATTGAGGATTGAGGATTGAGGATTGAAGATTGATGATTGGGTATTGAGGATTGAAGAATGAGGATTGAGGATTGAGGATTGAGGCCTGAGGATTGAGAATTGAGGACTGAGGATGAGGACTGAGGGCTGATGGTTGAGGTTTGAGGAATGAGGACCGACGATTGAGGATTGAGGATTGAAGATTGAGTATTGAGGATTGAAGATTGTGGATTGAGGATTGAGGATTGAGGATTGAGGATTGAAGATTGAGGATTGGGGACTGAGTGTTGAGGGCTGAGTGAGGAGAATTGATGTTTGTGGATAGAGATTTGAAGATTGCAGATTGAGTATTGCGTATCAAAACTCTGAACTGAGGATATTCTATTGAGGATTGAGTATTGACAACTGATTGTTGAGGACTGAGGGCTGAAGATTGAGGATTCAGGATTGAGGATCCAGGATTGAGGTTTGAGGACTGAGGATTGAGGATAGAGGATTGAGGATTGAGGATTGAGGATTGAGCATTGAGGATTGAGGATTGAAGATTGAGGATTGGGTATTGCGGATTGAACATTGAGGATTGAGGATTGAGGATTGAGGACTGAAGATTGAATATTGATGATTGAAGATTGATGATTGAGGATTGAAGGTTGTGGATTGAGGACGAGGACTGAGGGTTGAGTATTGATGTCTGAGGTCTGAGGATTGAGGATTGACGATTGAGAATTGAGGATTGAGGATCGAGGATTGAAGATTGAGGATTGGGTATTGAGGATTGAAGAATGAGCATTGAGAATTGAGGATTGAGGATTGAGGATTGAAGATTGTGGATTGAGGATTGAGGTTTGAGGATTGAAGATTGAGTATTGAGGATTGAAGATTGAGGGTTGAGGATTGAGGATTGAGGATTGAGGGTTGACGATTGAAGATTGAGGACTGGGGACTGAGAGTTGATGGTTGAGTGATGAGAATTGATGTTTGTGGATAGAGATATGAAGATTGCAGATTGAGTATTGCGTATGGAAAACTGTGAACTGAGGATATTCTAGTGAGGAATGAGGATTGACAACCGATTGTTGAGGACTGAGGGCTGAAGATTGAGGATTCAGGATTGAGGATTCAGTACTGTGGTTTGAGGACTGAGGATTGAGGATTGAGGATTGGGGATTGAGGATTGAGGATCGAGGATTGAAGATTGAAGATTGGGTATTGAGGATTGAACATTGAGGATTGAGGATTGAGGATAGAGGATTGAGTATTGAGGATTGAAGATTGAATATTGATGATTGAAGGCTGAGGATTGAGGATTGAGTGTTGTGGATTCAGGACGAGGACTGAGTTTTGAGTATTGATGTTTGAGGTCGGAGGATTGAGGATAGAGGATTGAGAATTGAGGATTGAGGATTGAGGATTGAAGATTGAGGATTGGGTATTGAGGATTGAAGAATGAGGACTGAGGATTGAGGATTGAGGATTGAGGATTGAAGATTGAGTATTGAGGATTGAAGGTTGAGGGTTGAGGATTGAGGATTGAGGATTGAGGATTGAAGATTGAGGATTGAGGGTTGAGGTTTGAGAATTGAGGATTGAGTATTGGGGATTGCGGATTGAACATTGAGGATTGAGGATTGAGGATTGAGGACTCAAGATTGAATATTGATGATTGAAGATTGATGATTGAGGATTGGGGGTTGTGGATTGAGGACGAGGACTGAGGGTTGTGTATTGATGTCTGAGGTCTGAGGATTGAGGATTGAGGATTGAGAACTGAGGATTGAAGATTGAGGATTGAGGACTGAGAATTGAGGATTGAGGATTGAGTATTGAGGATTGAGGATTGAAGATTGAGTATTGACGATTGAAGATTGAGGATTGTGGATTGAGGATTGAGGATTGAGGATTGAGTATCGAAAATTGAGGATTGGGCATTGAGGATAGACGATTGAGGATTGAGTATTGAGGATTGAGAATTGAGGATTGAGGATTGAATATTGAGTATTGAGGATTGAAGATTGAGAATTGAGGATTGAGGGTTGAGGATTGAAGATGAGGGCTGAGGGTTGAGGATTGAGGTTTGAGGACTGAGGATTGAGGATTGAGGATTGAGAGTTGAGGATTGAGGATTGAGGATTGAAGATTGAGGATTGGGTATTGAGGATTGAAGAATCAGCATTGAGGATTGAGGATTGAGGATTGAGGATTGAAGATTGAGGATTGAGGATTGAGGTTTGAGAATTGAGGATTGAGTATTGGGGATTGCGGATTGAACATTGAGGATTGAGGATTGAGGATTGAGGACTGAAGATTGAATATTGATGATTGAAGATTGATGATTGAGGATTGAGTGTTGTGGATTGAGGACGAGGACTGAGGGTTGAGTATTGATGTTTGAGGTCTGAGGATTGAGGATAGACGATTGAGAATTGAGGATTGAGGATTGAGGATTGAAGATTGAGGATTGGGTATTGAGGACTGAAGAATGAGGACTGCGGATTGAGGATTGAGGATTGAGGATCGAAGATTGAGTATTGAGGATTGAAGATTGAGGATTGAGGATTGAGTATTGAGGATTGAGGATTGAGGATTGAGGATTGAGGATCGAGGATTGAGGATTGAAGATTGAGGATTGAGGATTGAGGATTAAAGGTTGAGCATTGAGGATTGAAGGTTGAGGATTGATGATTGAGGATTGAGGATTGAGGATTGAGGATTGAGTATTGAAGATTGAGGATTGATGATTGAGGATTGAGGATTGAGGATTGAGGACTGAGTATTGGGGATTGAGGATTGAAGATTGAGGTTTGAGGATTGAGTATTGAGGATTGAGGATTGAGGATTGAGGATCGAGGATTGAAGATTGAGTATTGGGTATTGAGGATTGAAGAATGAGCATTGAGGATTGAGGATGGAGGATTGAGGATTGAAGATTGAGGATTGAGGATTGAGGCTTGAGGATTGAAGATTGAGTATTGAGGATCGAAGGTTGAGGATTGAGGATTGTGGATTGAGGATTGAGGATTGACGATTGAAGATTGAGGATTGGGGACTGAGAGTTGATGGTTGAGTGATGAGAATTGATGTTTGTGGATAGAGATATGAGGATTGCAGATTGTGTATTGCGTATGGAAAACTCTGAACTGAGGTTATTCTAGTGAGGATTGAGGATTGACAACCGGTTGTTGAGGACTGAGGGCTGAAGATTGAGGATTCAGGATTGAGGATTCAGGACTGTGGTTTGAGGACTGAGGATTGAGGATTGAGGGTTGGGGATTGAGGATTGAGGATCGAGGATTGAAGATTGAAGATTGGGTATTGAGGATTGAACATTGAGGACTGAGGATTGAGGATTGAGGATTGACGATTGAGGATTGAAGATTGAATATTGATGATTGAAGGTTGAGGATTGAGGATTGAGGGTTTTGGATTCAGGACGAGGACTGAGGGTTGTGGATTCAGGACGAGGACTGAGGGTTGAGTATTGATGTTTGAGGTCTGAGGATTGAGGATAGAGGATTGAGAATTGAGGATTGAGGATTGAGGATTGAAGATTGAGGATTGGGTATTGAGGATTGAAGAATGAGGACTGAAGATTGAGGATTGAGGATTGAGGATTGACAACTGATTGTTGAGGACTGAGGGCTGAAGATTGAGGATTCAGGATTGAGGATTCAGAATTGAGGTTTGAGGACTGAGGATTGAGGATTGAGGATTGAAAATTGAATATTGATGATTGAAGATTGAGGAGTGAGGATTGAGGGTTGTGTATTGAGGACGAGGACTAAGGTTTGAGTATTGATGTTTGAGGTCTGAGGATTGAGGATTGAGGATTGAGGATTGAGAATAGAGGATTGAGGATTGAGGATTGAAGATTGAGGATTTGCTGTTGAGGATTGAAGAATGAGGATTGAGGATTGAGGATTGAGGATTGAGGATTGAAGATTGATTATTGAGGATTGAAGATTGAGGATTGAGGATTGAGGATTGAGGATTGAGGATTGAGGATTGAGGATTGAAGATTGAGTATTGATGATTGAAGATTGAGGATTGATGATTGAGGACTGAGTATTGAGGATTGAAGGTTGAGGATTAAGGATTGAGGATTGAGAATTGAGGATTGAGGATTGAGGATTGAAGATTGATGATTGGGTATTGAGGATTGAAGAATGAGGATTGAAGGTTGAGGATTGAGTCCTGAGGATTGAGAATTGAGAACTGAGTATGAGGACTGAGGGCTGAGGGTTGAGGTTTGAGGAATGAGGACTGCCGATTGAGGGTTGAGGATTGAAGATTGAGTATTGAGGATTGAAGATTGTGGATTGAGGATTGAGGATTGAGGATTGAGGATTGAAGATTGAGAATTGGGGACTGAGTGATGAGGGCTGAGTGATGAGAATTGATGTTTGTGGATAGAGATTTGAAGATTGCAGATTGAGTAATGCGTATGGAAAACTCTGAACTGAGGATATTCTATTGAGGATTGAGGATTGACAACTGATTGTTGAGGACTGAGGGCTGAAGATTGAGGATTCAGGATTGTGGTTTGAGGACAGAGGATTGAGGATTGAGGATTGAGGATTGAAGACTTAGTATTGAGGATTGAAGATAGAGTATTGAGGATTGAGGATTGAGGATTGAGGGTTGAGGATTGAGGATTGAGTACTGAAGATTGAGTATTGATGACAGAGGATTGAGGACTGAGGATTGAGGACTGAGGATTGAGGATTGAGGATTGAAGATTGAATATTGATGATTGAAGATTGAGGATTGAGGATTGAGTGTTGTGGATTGAGGACGAGGACTGAGGGTTGAGTATTGATGCTTGAGGTCTGAGGGTTGAGGATTGAGGACTGAGAATAGAGGATTGAGGATGGAGGATTGAAGATTGAGGATTTGGTGATGAGGATTGAAGAATGAGGATTGAGGATTGAGGATTGAGGATTGAGGATTGAGGATTGAAGATTGAGTATTGAGGATTGAAGATTGAGGATTGATGATTGAGGATTGAGGATTGAGGATTGAGGACTGAGTATTGGGGATTGAAGATTGAAGATTGAGGTTTGAGGATTGAGTATTGAGGATTGAGGATTGAGGATTGAGGATTGAGGATCGAGGATTGAAGATTGAGTATTGGGTATTGAGGATTGAAGAATGCGCATTGAGGATTGAGGTTGGAGGATTGAGGATTGAAGATTGAGGATTGAGGATTGAGGCTTGAGGATTGAAGATTGAGTATTGAGGATCGAAGATTGAGGATTGAGGATTGTGGATTGAGGATTGAGGATTGACGATTGAAGATTGAAGATTGGGGACTGAGAGTTGATGGTTGAGTGATGAGAATTGATGTTTGTGGATAGAGATATGAGGATTGCAGACTGTGTATTGCGTATGGAAAACTCTGAACTGAGGTTATTCTAGTGAGGATTGAGGATTGACAACCGATTGTTGAGGACTGAGGGCTGAAGATTGAGGATTCAGGATTGAGGATTCAGGACTGTGGTTTGAGGACTGAGGATTGAGGATTGAGGGTTGGGGATTGAGGATTGAGGATCGAGGATTGAAGATTGAAGATTGGGTATTGAGGATTGAACATTGAGGACTGAGGATTGAGGATTGAGGATTGACGATTGAGGATTGAAGATTGAATATTGATGATTGAAGGTTGAGGACTGAGGATTGAGGGTTTTGGATTCAGGACGAGGACTGAGGGTTGTGGATTCAGGACGAGGACTGAGGGTTGAGTATTGATGTTTGAGGTCTGAGGATTGAGGATAGACGATTGAGAATTGAGGATTGAGGATTGAGGATTGAAGATTGAGGATTGGGTATTGAGGACTGAAGAATGAGGACTGAGGATTGAGGATTGAGGATTGAGGATCGAAGATTGAGTATTGAGGATTGAAGATTGAGGATTGAGGATTGAGTATTGAGGATTGAGGATTGAGGATTGAGGATTGAGGATCGAGGATTGAGGATTGAAGATTGAGGATTGAGGATTGAGGATTAAAGGTTGAGCATTGAGGATTGAAGGTTGAGGATTGATGATTGAGGATTGAGGATTGAGGATTGAGGACTGAGTATTGGGGATTGAGGATTGAAGATTGAGGTTTGAGGATTGAGTATTGAGGATTGAGGATTGAGGATTGAGGATTGAGGATTGAGGACTGAAGATTGAGTATTGGGTATTGAGGATTGAAGAATGAGCATTGAGGATTGAGGATGGAGGATTGAGGATTGAAGATTGAGGATTGAGGATTGAGGCTTGAGGATTGAAGATTGAGTATTGACGATCGAAGATTGAGGATTGAGGATTGTGGATTGAGGATTGAGGATTGACGATTGAAGATTGAGGATTGGGGACTGAGTGTTGAGGGCTGAGTGATGAGAATTGATGTTTGTGGATAGAGATTTGAAGATTGCAGATTGAGTATTGCGTATCAAAACTCTGAACTGAGGATATTCTATTGAGGATTGAGTATTGACAACTGATTGTTGAGGGCTGAGGGCTGAAGATTGAGGATTCAGGATTGAGGATCCAGGATTGAGGTTTGAGGACTGAGGATTGAGGATAGAGGATTGAGGATTGAGGATTGAGGATTGAGCATTGAGGATTGAGGATTGAAGATTGAGGATTGGGTATTGCGGATTGAACATTGAGGATTGAGGATTGAGGATTGAGGACTGAAGATTGAATATTGATGATTGAGGATTGAGGGTTGTGGATTGAGGACGAGGACTGAGGGCTGAGTATTGATGTCTGAGGTCTGAGGATTGAGGATTGACGATTGAGAATTGAGGATTGAGGATCGAGGATTGAAGATTGAGGATTGGGTATTGAGGATTGAAGAATGAGCATTGAGGATTGAGGATTGAGGATTGAGGATTGAAGATTGTGGATTGAGGATTGATGTCTGAGGTCTGAGGATTGAGGATTGACGATTGAGAATTGAGGATTGAGGATCGAGGATTGAAGATTGAAGATTGGGTATTGAGGATTGAACATTGAGGATTGAGGATTGAGGATAGAGGATTGAGGATTGAGGATTGAAGATTGAATATTGATGATTGAAGGCTGAGGATTGAGGATTGAGTGTTGTGGATTCAGGACGAGGACTGAGTTTTGAGTATTGATGTTTGAGGTCGGAGGATTGAGGATAGAGGATTGAGAATTGAGGATTGAGGATTGAGGATTGAAGATTGAGGATTGGGTATTGAGGATTGAAGAATGAAGACTGAGGATTGAGGATTGAGGATTGAGGATTGAAGATTGAGTATTGAGGATTGAAGGTTGAGGGTTGAGGATTGAGGATTGAGGATTGAGGATTGAAGATTGAGGATTGAGGATTGAGGTTTGAGAATTGAGGATTGAGTATTGGGGATTGCGGATTGAACATTGAGGATTGAGGATTGAGGATTGAGGACTCAAGATTGAATATTGATGATTGAAGATTGATGATTGAGGATTGGGTGTTGTGGATTGAGGACGAGGACTGAGGGTTGTGTATTGATGTCTGAGGTCTGAGGATTGAGGATTGAGGATTGAGAACTGAGGATTGAAGATTGAGGATTGAGGACTGAGAATTGAGGATTGAGGATTTAGTATTGAGGATTGAGGATTGAAGATTGAGTATTGACGATTGAAGATTGAGGATTGTGGATTGAGGATTGAGGATTGAGGATTGAGTATCGAAAATTGAGGATTGGGCATTGAGGATAGACGATTGAGGATTGAGTATTGAGGATTGAGAATTGAGGATTGAGGATTGAATATTGAGTATTGAGGATTGAAGATTGAGAATTGAGGATTGAGTGTTGAGGGTTGAAGATGAGGGCTGAGGGTTGAGGATTGAGGTTTGAGGACTGAGGATTGAGGATTGAGGATTGAGAGTTGAGGATTGAGGATTGAGGATTGAAGATTGAGGATTGGGTATTGAGGATTGAAGAATCAGCATTGAGGATTGAGGATTGACGATTGAGGATTGAAGATTGAGGATTGAGGATTGAGGTTTGAGAATTGAGGATTGAGTATTGGGGATTGCGGATTGAACATTGAGGATTGAGGATTGAGGATTGAGGACTGAATATTGAATATTGATGATTGAAGATTGATGATTGAGGATTGAGTGTTGTGGATTGAGGACGAGGACTGAGGGTTGAGTATTGATGTTTGAGGTCTGAGGATTGAGGATAGACGATTGAGAATTGAGGATTGAGGATTGAGGATTGAAGATTGAGGATTGGGTATTGAGGACTGAAGAATGAGGACTGAGGATTGAGGATTGAGGATTGAGGATCGAAGATTGAGTATTGAGGATTGAAGATTGAGGATTGAGGATTGAGTATTGAGGATTGAGGATTGAGGATTGAGGATTGAGGATCGAGGATTGAGGATTGAAGATTGAGGATTGAGGATTGAGGATTAAAGGTTGAGCATTGAGGATTGAAGGTTGAGGATTGATGATTGAGGATTGAGGATTGAGGATTGAGGACTGAGTATTGGGGATTGAGGATTGAAGATTGAGGTTTGAGGATTGAGTATTGAGGATTGAGGATTGAGGATTGAGGATTGAGGATTGAGGATTGAAGATTGAGTATTGGGTATTGAGGATTGAAGAATGAGCATTGAGGATTGAGGATGGAGGATTGAGGATTGAAGATTGAGGATTGAGGATTGAGGCTTGAGGATTGAAGATTGAGTATTGACGATCGAAGATTGAGGATTGAGGATTGTGGATTGAGGATTGAGGATTGACGATTGAAGATTGAGGATTGGGGACTGAGTGTTGAGGGCTGAGTGATGAGAATTGATGTTTGTGGATAGAGATTTGAAGATTGCAGATTGAGTATTGCGTATCAAAACTCTGAACTGAGGATATTCTATTGAGGATTGAGTATTGACAACTGATTGTTGAGGGCTGAGGGCTGAAGATTGAGGATTCAGGATTGAGGATCCAGGATTGAGGTTTGAGGACTGAGGATTGAGGATAGAGGATTGAGGATTGAGGATTGAGGATTGAGCATTGAGGATTGAGGATTGAAGATTGAGGATTGGGTATTGCGGATTGAACATTGAGGATTGAGGATTGAGGATTGAGGGCTGAAGATTGAATATTGATGATTGAGGATTGAGGGTTGTGGATTGAGGACGAGGACTGAGGGTTGAGTATTGATGTCTGAGGTCTGAGGATTGAGGATTGACGATTGAGAATTGAGGATTGAGGATCGAGGATTGAAGATTGAGGATTGGGTATTGAGGATTGAAGAATGAGCATTGAGGATTGAGGACTGAGGATTGAGGATTGAAGATTGTGGATTGAGGATTGATGTCTGAGGTCTGAGGATTGAGGATTGACGATTGAGAATTGAGGATTGAGGATCGAGGATTGAAGATTGAAGATTGGGTATTGAGGATTGAACATTGAGGATTGAGGATTGAGGATAGAGGATTGAGGATTGAGGATTGAAGATTGAATATTGATGATTGAAGGCTGAGGATTGAGGATTGAGTGTTGTGGATTCAGGACGAGGACTGAGTTTTGAGTATTGATGTTTGAGGTCGGAGGATTGAGGATAGAGGATTGAGAATTGAGGATTGAGGATTGAGGATTGAAGATTGAGGATTGGGTATTGAGGATTGAAGAATGAAGACTGAGGATTGAGGATTGAGGATTGAGGATTGAAGATTGAGTATTGAGGATTGAAGGTTGAGGGTTGAGGATTGAGGATTGAGGATTGAGGATTGAAGATTGAGGATTGAGGATTGAGGTTTGAGAATTGAGGATTGAGTATTGGGGATTGCGGATTGAACATTGAGGATTGAGGATTGAGGATTGAGGACTCAAGATTGAATATTGATGATTGAAGATTGATGATTGAGGATTGGGTGTTGTGGATTGAGGACGAGGACTGAGGGTTGTGTATTGATGTCTGAGGTCTGAGGATTGAGGATTGAGGATTGAGAACTGAGGATTGAAGATTGAGGATTGAGGACTGAGAATTGAGGTTTGAGGATTGAGTATTGAGGATTGAGGATTGAAGATTGAGTATTGACGATTGAAGATTGAGGATTGTGGATTGAGGATTGAGGATTGAGGATTGAGTATCGAAAATTGAGGATTGGGCATTGAGGATAGACGATTGAGGATTGAGTATTGAGGATTGAGAATTGAGGATTGAGGATTGAATATTGAGTATTGAGGATTGAAGATTGAGAATTGAGGATTGAGGGTTGCGGATTGAAGATGAGGGCTGAGGGTTGAGGATTGAGGTTTGAGGACTGAGGATTGAGGATTGAGGATTGAGAGTTGAGGATTGAGGATTGAGGATTGAAGATTGAGGATTGGGTATTGAGGATTGAAGAATCAGCATTGAGGATTGAGGATTGAGGATTGAGGATTGAAGATTGAGGATTGGGGATTGAGGTTTGAGAATTGAGGATTGAGTATTGGGGATTGCGGATTGAACATTGAGGATTGAGGATTGAGGATTGAGGACTGAAGATTGAATATTGATGATTGAAGATTGATGATTGAGGATTGAGTGTTGTGGATTGAGGACGAGGACTGAGGGTTGAGTATTGATGTTTGAGGTCTGAGGATTGAGGATAGACGATTGAGAATTGAGGATTGAGGATTGAGGATTGAAGATTGAGGATTGGGTATTGAGGACTGAAGAATGAGGACTGAGGATTGAGGATTGAGGATTGAGGATCGAAGATTGAGTATTGAGGATTGAAGATTGAGGATTGAGGATTGAGTATTGAGGATTGAGGATTGAGGACTGAGGATTGAGTATCGAGGATTGAGGATTGAAGATTGAGGATTGAGGATTGAGGATTAAAGGTTGAGCATTGAGGATTGAAGGTTGAGGATTGATGATTGAGGATTGAGGATTGAGGATTGAGGATTGAGTATTGAAGATTGAGGATTGATGATTGAGGATTGAGGATTGAGGATTGAGGACTGAGTATTGGGGATTGAGGATTGAAGATTGAGGTTTGAGGATTGAGTATTGAGGATTGAGGATTGAGGATTGAGGATTGAGGATCGAGGATTGAAGATTGAGTATTGGGTATTGAGGATTGAAGAATGAGCATTGAGGATTGAGGATGGAGGATTGAGGATTGAAGATTGAGGATTGAGGATTGAGGCTTGAGGATTGAAGATTGAGTATTGAGGATCGAAGGTTGAGGATTGAGGATTGTGGATTGAGGATTGAGGATTGACGATTGAAGATTGAGGATTGGGGACTGAGAGTTGATGGTTGAGTGATGAGAATTGATGTTTGTGGATAGAGATATGAGGATTGCAGATTGTGTATTACGTATGGAAAACTCTGAACTGAGGTTATTCTAGTGAGGATTGAGGATTGACAACCGGTTGTTGAGGACTGAGGGCTGAAGATTGAGGATTCAGGATTGAGGATTCAGGACTGTGGTTTGAGGACTGAGGATTGAGGATTGAGGGTTGGGGATTGAGGATTGAGGATCGAGGATTGAAGATTGAAGATTGGGTATTGAGGATTGAACATTGAGGTCTGAGGATTGAGGATTGAGGATTGACGATTGAGGATTGAAGATTGAATATTGATGATTGAAGGTTGAGGATTGAGGATTGAGGGTTTTGGATTCAGGACGAGGACTGAGGGTTGTGGATTCAGGACGAGGACTGAGGGTTGAGTATTGATGTTTGAGGTCTGAGGATTGAGGATAGAGGATTGAGAATTGAGGATTGAGGATTGAGGATTGAAGATTGAGGATTGGGTATTGAGGATTGAAGAATGAGGACTGAAGATTGAGGATTGAGGATTGAGGATTGACAACTGATTGTTGAGGACTGAGGGCTGAAGATTGAGGATTCAGGATTGAGGATTCAGAATTGAGGTTTGAGGACTGAGGATTGAGGAGTGAGGATTGAGGATTGAAGATTGAGGATTGGGTATTGAGGACTGAAGAATGAGGACTGAGGATTGAGGATTGAGGATTGAGGATCGAAGATTGAGTATTGAGGATTGAAGATTGAGGATTGAGGATTGAGTATTGAGGATTGAGGATTGAGGATTGAGGATTGAGGATTGAGGATTGAGGATTGAAGATTGAGGATTGAGGATTGAGGATTAAAGGTTGAGCATTGAGGATTGAAGGTTGAGGATTGATGATTGAGGATTGAGGATTGAGGATTGAGGATTGAGTATTGAAGATTGAGGATTGATGATTGAGGATTGAGGATTGAGGATTGAGGACTGAGTATTGGGGATTGAGGATTGAAGATTGAGGTTTGAGGATTGAGTATTGAGGATTGAGGATTGAGGATTGAGGATTGAGGATTGAGGATTGAAGATTGAGTATTGGGTATTGAGGATTGAAGAATGAGCATTGAGGATTGAGGATGGAGGATTGAGGATTGAAGATTGAGGATTGAGGATTGAGGCTTGAGGATTGAAGATTGAGTATTGAGGATCGAAGATTGAGGATTGAGGATTGTGGATTGAGGATTGAGGATTGACGATTGAAGATTGAGGATTGAGGACTGAGAGTTGATGGTTGAGTGATGAGAATTGATGTTTGTGGATAGAGATATGAGGATTGCAGACTGTGTATTGCGTATGGAAAACTCTGACCTGAGGTTATTCTAGTGAGGATTGAGGATTGACAACCGATTGTTGAGGACTGAGGGCTGAAGATTGAGGATTCAGGATTGAGGATTCAGAACTGTGGTTTGAGGACTGAGGATTGAGGATAGAGGATTGAGGATTGAGGATTGAGGATTGAGCATTGAGGATTGAGGATTGAAGATTGAGGATTGGGTATTGCGGATTGAACATTGAGGATTGAGGATTGAGGATTGAGGACTGAAGATTGAATATTGATGATTGAGGATTGAGGGTTGTGGATTGAGGACGAGGACTGAGGGCTGAGTATTGATGTCTGAGGTCTGAGGATTGAGGATTGACGATTGAGAATTGAGGATTGAGGATCGAGGATTGAAGATTGAGGATTGGGTATTGAGGATTGAAGAATGAGCATTGAGGATTGAGGATTGAGGATTGAGGATTGAAGATTGTGGATTGAGGATTGATGTCTGAGGTCTGAGGATTGAGGATTGACGATTGAGAATTGAGGATTGAGGATCGAGGATTGAAGATTGAAGATTGGGTATTGAGGATTGAACATTGAGGATTGAGGATTGAGGATAGAGGATTGAGGATTGAGGATTGAAGATTGAATATTGATGATTGAAGGCTGAGGATTGAGGATTGAGTGTTGTGGATTCAGGACGAGGACTGAGTTTTGAGTATTGATGTTTGAGGTCGGAGGATTGAGGATAGAGGATTGAGAATTGAGGATTGAGGATTGAGGATTGAAGATTGAGGATTGGGTATTGAGGATTGAAGAATGAAGACTGAGGATTGAGGATTGAGGATTGAGGATTGAAGATTGAGTATTGAGGATTGAAGGTTGAGGGTTGAGGATTGAGGATTGAGGATTGAGGATTGAAGATTGAGGATTGAGGATTGAGGTTTGAGAATTGAGGATTGAGTATTGGGGATTGCGGATTGAACATTGAGGATTGAGGATTGAGGATTGAGGACTCAAGATTGAATATTGATGATTGAAGATTGATGATTGAGGATTGGGTGTTGTGGATTGAGGACGAGGACTGAGGGTTGTGTATTGATGTCTGAGGTCTGAGGATTGAGGATTGAGGATTGAGAACTGAGGATTGAAGATTGAGGATTGAGGACTGAGAATTGAGGATTGAGGATTTAGTATTGAGGATTGAGGATTGAAGATTGAGTATTGACGATTGAAGATTGAGGATTGTGGATTGAGGATTGAGGATTGAGGATTGAGTATCGAAAATTGAGGATTGGGCATTGAGGATAGACGATTGAGGATTGAGTATTGAGGATTGAGAATTGAGGATTGAGGATTGAATATTGAGTATTGAGGATTGAAGATTGAGAATTGAGGATTGAGTGTTGAGGGTTGAAGATGAGGGCTGAGGGTTGAGGATTGAGGTTTGAGGACTGAGGATTGAGGATTGAGGATTGAGAGTTGAGGATTGAGGATTGAGGATTGAAGATTGAGGATTGGGTATTGAGGATTGAAGAATCAGCATTGAGGATTGAGGATTGACGATTGAGGATTGAAGATTGAGGATTGAGGATTGAGGTTTGAGAATTGAGGATTGAGTATTGGGGATTGCGGATTGAACATTGAGGATTGAGGATTGAGGATTGAGGACTGAATATTGAATATTGATGATTGAAGATTGATGATTGAGGATTGAGTGTTGTGGATTGAGGACGAGGACTGAGGGTTGAGTATTGATGTTTGAGGTCTGAGGATTGAGGATAGACGATTGAGAATTGAGGATTGAGGATTGAGGATTGAAGATTGAGGATTGGGTATTGAGGACTGAAGAATGAGGACTGAGGATTGAGGATTGAGGATTGAGGATCGAAGATTGAGTATTGAGGATTGAAGATTGAGGATTGAGGATTGAGTATTGAGGATTGAGGATTGAGGATTGAGGATTGAGGATCGAGGATTGAGGATTGAAGATTGAGGATTGAGGATTGAGGATTAAAGGTTGAGCATTGAGGATTGAAGGTTGAGGATTGATGATTGAGGATTGAGGATTGAGGATTGAGGACTGAGTATTGGGGATTGAGGATTGAAGATTGAGGTTTGAGGATTGAGTAATGAGGATTGAGGATTGAGGATTGAGGATTGAGGATTGAGGATTGAAAATTGAGTATTGGGTATTGAGGATTGAAGAATGAGCATTGAGGATTGAGGATGGAGGATTGAGGATTGAAGATTGAGGATTGAGGATTGAGGCTTGAGGATTGAAGATTGAGTATTGACGATCGAAGATTGAGGATTGAGGATTGTGGATTGAGGATTGAGGATTGACGATTGAAGATTGAGGATTGGGGACTGAGTGTTGAGGGCTGAGTGATGAGAATTGATGTTTGTGGATAGAGATTTGAAGATTGCAGATTGAGTATTGCGTATCAAAACTCTGAACTGAGGATATTCTATTGAGGATTGAGTATTGACAACTGATTGTTGAGGGCTGAGGGCTGAAGATTGAGGATTCAGGATTGAGGATCCAGGATTGAGGTTTGAGGACTGAGGATTGAGGATAGAGGATTGAGGATTGAGGATTGAGGATTGAGCATTGAGGATTGAGGATTGAAGATTGAGGATTGGGTATTGCGGATTGAACATTGAGGATTGAGGATTGAGGATTGAGGGCTGAAGATTGAATATTGATGATTGAGGATTGAGGGTTGTGGATTGAGGACGAGGACTGAGGGTTGAGTATTGATGTCTGAGGTCTGAGGATTGAGGATTGACGATTGAGAATTGAGGATTGAGGATCGAGGATTGAAGATTGAGGATTGGGTATTGAGGATTGAAGAATGAGCATTGAGGATTGAGGACTGAGGATTGAGGATTGAAGATTGTGGATTGAGGATTGATGTCTGAGGTCTGAGGATTGAGGATTGACGATTGAGAATTGAGGATTGAGGATCGAGGATTGAAGATTGAAGATTGGGTATTGAGGATTGAACATTGAGGATTGAGGATTGAGGATAGAGGATTGAGGATTGAGGATTGAAGATTGAATATTGATGATTGAAGGCTGAGGATTGAGGATTGAGTGTTGTGGATTCAGGACGAGGACTGAGTTTTGAGTATTGATGTTTGAGGTCGGAGGATTGAGGATAGAGGATTGAGAATTGAGGATTGAGGATTGAGGATTGAAGATTGAGGATTGGGTATTGAGGATTGAAGAATGAAGACTGAGGATTGAGGATTGAGGATTGAGGATTGAAGATTGAGTATTGAGGATTGAAGGTTGAGGGTTGAGGATTGAGGATTGAGGATTGAGGATTGAAGATTGAGGATTGAGGATTGAGGTTTGAGAATTGAGGATTGAGTATTGGGGATTGCGGATTGAACATTGAGGATTGAGGATTGAGGATTGAGGACTCAAGATTGAATATTGATGATTGAAGATTGATGATTGAGGATTGGGTGTTGTGGATTGAGGACGAGGACTGAGGGTTGTGTATTGATGTCTGAGGTCTGAGGATTGAGGATTGAGGATTGAGAACTGAGGATTGAAGATTGAGGATTGAGGACTGAGAATTGAGGTTTGAGGATTGAGTATTGAGGATTGAGGATTGAAGATTGAGTATTGACGATTGAAGATTGAGGATTGTGGATTGAGGATTGAGGATTGAGGATTGAGTATCGAAAATTGAGGATTGGGCATTGAGGATAGACGATTGAGGATTGAGTATTGAGGATTGAGAATTGAGGATTGAGGATTGAATATTGAGTATTGAGGATTGAAGATTGAGAATTGAGGATTGAGGGTTGCGGATTGAAGATGAGGGCTGAGGGTTGAGGATTGAGGTTTGAGGACTGAGGATTGAGGATTGAGGATTGAGAGTTGAGGATTGAGGATTGAGGATTGAAGATTGAGGATTGGGTATTGAGGATTGAAGAATCAGCATTGAGGATTGAGGATTGAGGATTGAGGATTGAAGATTGAGGATTGGGGATTGAGGTTTGAGAATTGAGGATTGAGTATTGGGGATTGCGGATTGAACATTGAGGATTGAGGATTGAGGATTGAGGACTGAAGATTGAATATTGATGATTGAAGATTGATGATTGAGGATTGAGTGTTGTGGATTGAGGACGAGGACTGAGGGTTGAGTATTGATGTTTGAGGTCTGAGGATTGAGGATAGACGATTGAGAATTGAGGATTGAGGATTGAGGATTGAAGATTGAGGATTGGGTATTGAGGACTGAAGAATGAGGACTGAGGATTGAGGATTGAGGATTGAGGATCGAAGATTGAGTATTGAGGATTGAAGATTGAGGATTGAGGATTGAGTATTGAGGATTGAGGATTGAGGACTGAGGATTGAGTATCGAGGATTGAGGATTGAAGATTGAGGATTGAGGATTGAGGATTAAAGGTTGAGCATTGAGGATTGAAGGTTGAGGATTGATGATTGAGGATTGAGGATTGAGGATTGAGGATTGAGTATTGAAGATTGAGGATTGATGATTGAGGATTGAGGATTGAGGATTGAGGACTGAGTATTGGGGATTGAGGATTGAAGATTGAGGTTTGAGGATTGAGTATTGAGGATTGAGGATTGAGGATTGAGGATTGAGGATCGAGGATTGAAGATTGAGTATTGGGTATTGAGGATTGAAGAATGAGCATTGAGGATTGAGGATGGAGGATTGAGGATTGAAGATTGAGGATTGAGGATTGAGGCTTGAGGATTGAAGATTGAGTATTGAGGATCGAAGGTTGAGGATTGAGGATTGTGGATTGAGGATTGAGGATTGACGATTGAAGATTGAGGATTGGGGACTGAGAGTTGATGGTTGAGTGATGAGAATTGATGTTTGTGGATAGAGATATGAGGATTGCAGATTGTGTATTACGTATGGAAAACTCTGAACTGAGGTTATTCTAGTGAGGATTGAGGATTGACAACCGGTTGTTGAGGACTGAGGGCTGAAGATTGAGGATTCAGGATTGAGGATTCAGGACTGTGGTTTGAGGACTGAGGATTGAGGATTGAGGGTTGGGGATTGAGGATTGAGGATCGAGGATTGAAGATTGAAGATTGGGTATTGAGGATTGAACATTGAGGTCTGAGGATTGAGGATTGAGGATTGACGATTGAGGATTGAAGATTGAATATTGATGATTGAAGGTTGAGGATTGAGGATTGAGGGTTTTGGATTCAGGACGAGGACTGAGGGTTGTGGATTCAGGACGAGGACTGAGGGTTGAGTATTGATGTTTGAGGTCTGAGGATTGAGGATAGAGGATTGAGAATTGAGGATTGAGGATTGAGGATTGAAGATTGAGGATTGGGTATTGAGGATTGAAGAATGAGGACTGAAGATTGAGGATTGAGGATTGAGGATTGACAACTGATTGTTGAGGACTGAGGGCTGAAGATTGAGGATTCAGGATTGAGGATTCAGAATTGAGGTTTGAGGACTGAGGATTGAGGAGTGAGGATTGAGGATTGAAGATTGAGGATTGGGTATTGAGGACTGAAGAATGAGGACTGAGGATTGAGGATTGAGGATTGAGGATCGAAGATTGAGTATTGAGGATTGAAGATTGAGGATTGAGGATTGAGTATTGAGGATTGAGGATTGAGGATTGAGGATTGAGGATTGAGGATTGAGGATTGAAGATTGAGGATTGAGGATTGAGGATTAAAGGTTGAGCATTGAGGATTGAAGGTTGAGGATTGATGATTGAGGATTGAGGATTGAGGATTGAGGATTGAGTATTGAAGATTGAGGATTGATGATTGAGGATTGAGGATTGAGGATTGAGGACTGAGTATTGGGGATTGAGGATTGAAGATTGAGGTTTGAGGATTGAGTATTGAGGATTGAGGATTGAGGATTGAGGATTGAGGATTGAGGATTGAAGATTGAGTATTGGGTATTGAGGATTGAAGAATGAGCATTGAGGATTGAGGATGGAGGATTGAGGATTGAAGATTGAGGATTGAGGATTGAGGCTTGAGGATTGAAGATTGAGTATTGAGGATCGAAGATTGAGGATTGAGGATTGTGGATTGAGGATTGAGGATTGACGATTGAAGATTGAGGATTGAGGACTGAGAGTTGATGGTTGAGTGATGAGAATTGATGTTTGTGGATAGAGATATGAGGATTGCAGACTGTGTATTGCGTATGGAAAACTCTGACCTGAGGTTATTCTAGTGAGGATTGAGGATTGACAACCGATTGTTGAGGACTGAGGGCTGAAGATTGAGGATTCAGGATTGAGGATTCAGAACTGTGGTTTGAGGACTGAGGATTGAGGATTGAGGGTTGGGGATTCAGGATTGAGGATCGAGGATTGAAGATTGAAGATTGGGTATTGAGGATTGAACATTGAGGACTGAGGATTGAGGATTGAGGATTGAGGATTGAGGATTGAAGATTGAATATTGATGATTGAAGGTTGAGGATTGAGGATTGAGGGTTTTGGATTCAGGACGAGGACTGAGGGTTGTGGATTCAGGACGAGGACTGAGGGTTGAGTATTGATGTTTGAGGTCTGAGGATTGAGGATAGAGGATTGAGAATTGAGGATTGAGGATTGAGGATTGAAGATTGAGGATTGGGTATTGAGGATTGAAGAATGAGGACTGAAGATTGAGGATTGAGGATTGAGGATTGACAACTAATTGTTGAGGACTGAGGACTGAAGATTGAGGATTCAGGATTGAGGATTCAGAATTGAGGTTTGAGGACTGAGGATTGAGGATTGAGGATTGAAAATTGAATATTGATGGTTGAAGATTGAGGAGTGAGGATTGAGGGTTGAGTATTGAGGACGAGGACTAAGGGTTGAGTATTGATGTTTGAGGTCTGAGGATTGAGGATTGAGGATTGAGAATAGAGGATTGAGGATTGAGGATTGAAGATTGAGGATTTGGTGTTGAGGATTGAAGAATGAGGATTGTGGATTGAGGATTGAGGATTGAGGATTGAAGATTGATTATTGAGGATTGAAGATTGAGGATTGAGGATTGAGGATTGAGGATTGAGGATTGAGAATTGAGGATTGAAGATTGAGTATTGATGATTGAAGATTGAGGATCGATGATTGAGGACTGAGTATTGAGGATTGAAGGTTGAGGATTGAGGATTGAGGATTGAGAATTGAGGATTGAGGATTGAGGATTGAAGATTGATGATTGGGTATTGAGGATTGAAGAATGAGGATTGAAGGTTGAGGATTGAGTCCTGAGGATTGAGAATTGAGAACTGAGTATGAGGACTGAGGGCTGAGGGTTGAGGTTTGAGGAATGAGGGCTGCCGATTGAGGGTTGAGGATTGAAGATTGAGTATTGAGGATTGAAGATTGTGGATTGAGGATCGAGGATTGAGGATTGAGGATTGAAGATTGAGGATTGGGGACTGAGTGTTGAGGGCTGAGTGATGAGAATTGATGTTTGTGGATAGAGATTTGAAGATTGCAGATTGAGTAATGCGTATGGAAAACTCTGAACTGAGGATATTCTATTGAGGATTGAGGATTGACAACTGATTGTTGAGGACTGAGGGCTGAAGACTGAGGATTCAGGATTGTGGTTTGAGGACAGAGGATTGAGGATTGAGGATTGAGGATTGAAGACTTAGTATTGAGGATTGAAGATTGAGTATTGAGGATTGAGGATTGAGGATTGAGGGTTGAGGATTGAGGATTGAGAACTGAAGATTGAGTATTGATGACAGAGGATTGAGGACTGAGGATTGAGGACTGAGGATTGAGGACTGAGGATTGAAGATTGAATATTGATGATTGAAGATTGAGGATTGAGGATTGAGTGTTGTGGATTGAGGACGAGGACAGAGGGTTGAGTATTGATGCTTGAGGTCTGAGGATTGAGGATTGACGATTGAGAATTGAGGATTGAGGATTGAGGATTGAAGATTGAGGATTGGGTATTGAGGATTGAAGAATGAGCATTGAGGATTGAGGATTGAGGATTGAGGATTGAAGGTTGTGGATTGAGGATTGAGGTTTGAGGATTGAAGATTGAGTATTGAGGATTGAAGATGGAGGGTTGAGGATTGAGGATTAAAGGATTGAGGGTTGACGATTGAAGATTGAGGACTGGGGACTGAGAGTTGATGGTTGAGTGATGAGAATTGATGTTTGTGGATAGAGATATGAAGATTGCAGATTGAGTATTGCGTATGGAAAACTGTGAACTGAGGATATTCTAGTGAGGATTGAGGATTGACAACTGATTGTTGAGGACTGAGGGCTGAAGATTGAGGATTCAGGATTGAGGATTCAGTACTGTGGTTTGAGGACTGAGGATTGAGGATTGAGGATTGGGCATTGAGGATTGAGGATCGAGGATTGAAGATTGAAGATTGGGTATTGAGGATTGAACATTGAGGATTGAGGATTGAGGATAGAGGATTGAGGATTGAGGATTGAGGATTGAAGATTGAGTATTGATGATTGAAGATTGAGGATTGAGGATTGAGGATTGAGGATTGAAGATTGAGTATTGATGATTGAAGATTGAGGATCCAGGATTGAGGATTGAGGATTGAGGAATGAGGATTGAGGATTGAGAGTTGTGGATTGGGGACCAGGACTGAGGGTTGAATATTGATGTTTGAGGTCTGAGGGTTGAGGATTGAGAATTGAGGATTGAGGATTGAGGATTGAAGATTGATGATTGGGTATTGAGGATTGAAGAATGAGGATTGAGGATTGAGGATTGAGGCCTGAGGATTGAGCATTGAGAACTGAGGATGAGGACTGAGGGCTGAGGGTTGAGGTTTGAGGAATGAGGACTGACGATTGAGGATTGAGGATTGAAGATTGAGTATTGAGAATTGAAGATTGTGGATTGAGGATTGAGGATTGAGGATTGAGGATTGAAGATTGAGGATTGGGGACTGAGTGTTGAGGGCTGAGTGATGAGAATTGATGTTTGTGGATAGAGATTTGAAGATTGCAGATTGAGTATTGCGTATGAAAAACTCTGAACTGAGGATACTCTATTGAGGATTGAGGATTGACAACTGATTGTTGAGGACTGTGGGCTGAAGATTGAGGAATCAGGATTGAGGATCCAGGATTGAGGTTTGAGGACTGAGGATTGAGGATAGACGATTGAGGATTGAGAATTGAGGATTGAGCATTGAGGATTGAGGATTGAAGATTGAGGATTGGGTATTGCGGATTGAACATTGAGGATTGAGGATTGAGGATTGAGGATTGAGGACTGAAGATTGAATATTGATGATTGAAGATTGATGATTGAGGATTGAGGGTTGTGGATTGAGGACGAGGACTGAGGGTTGAGTATTGATGTCTGAGGTCTGAGGATTGAGGATTGACGATTGAGAATTGAGGATTGAGGATTGAGGATTGAAGATTGAGGATTGGGTATTGAGGATTGAAGATTGAGTATTGAAGATTGAAGATGGAGGGTTGAGGATTGAGGATTGAGGATTGAGGGTTGACGATTGAAGATTGAGGACTGGGGACTGAGTGTTGATGGTTGAGTGATGAGAATTGATGTTTGTGGATAGAGATATGAAGATTGCAGATTGAGTATTGCGTATGGAAAACTGTGAACTGAGGATATTCTAGTGAGGATTGAGGATTGACAACTGATTGTTGAGGACTGAGGGCTGAAGATTGAGGATTCAGGATTGAGGATTCAGTACTGTGGTTTGAGGACTGAGGATTGAGGATTGAGATTTGGGCATTGAGGATTGAGGATCGAGGATTGAAGATTGAAGATTGGGTATTGAGGATTGAACATTGAGGATTGAGGATTGAGGATAGTGGATTGAGGATTGAGGATTGAGGATTGAAGATTGAATATTGATGATTGAAGGCTGAGGATTGAGGATTGAGTGTTGTGGATTCAGGACGAGGACTGAGTTTTGAGTATTGATGTTTGAGGTCTGAGGATTGAGGATAGAGGATTGAGAATTAGGGATTGAGGATTGAGGATTGAAGGTTGAGGATTGAGTCCTGAGGATTGAGAATTGAGAACTGAGTATGAGGACTGAGGGCTGAGGGTTGAGGTTTGAGGAATGAGGACTGCCGATTGAGGGTTGAGGATTGAAGATTGAGTATTGAGGATTGAAGATTGTGGATTGAGGATTGAGGATTGAGGATTGAGGATTGAAGATTGAGGATTGGGGACTGAGTGTTGAGGGCTGAGTGATGAGAATTGATGTTTGTGGATAGAGATTTGAAGATTGCAGATTGAGTAATGCGTATGGAAAACTCTGAACTGAGGATATTCTATTGAGGATTGAGGATTGACAACTGATTGTTGAGGACTGAGGGCTGAAGATTGAGGATTCAGGATTGTGGTTTGAGGACAGAGGATTGAGGATTGAGGATTGAGGATTGAAGACTTAGTATTGAGGATTGAAGATTGAGTATTGAGGATTGAGGATTGAGGATTGAGGGTTGAGGATTGAGGATTGAGTACTGAAGTTTGAGTATTGATGACAGAGGATTGAGGACTGAGGATTGAGGACTGAGGATTGAGGATTGAGGATTGAAGATTGAATATTGATGATTGAAGATTGAGGATTGAGGATTGAGTGTTGTGGATTGAGGACGAGGACAGAGGGTTGAGTATTGATGCTTGAGGTCTGAGGGTTGAGGATTGAGGACTGAGAATAGAGGATTGAGGATGGAGGATTGAAGATTGAGGATTTGGTGATGAGGATTGAAGAATGGCGATTGAGGATTGAGGATTGAGGATTGAGGATTGAGGATTGAAGATTGAGTATTGAGGATTGAAGATTGAGGATTGAGGATTCAGGATTGAGGATTGAGGATTGAGGATTGAGGATTGAGGATTGACAACTGATTGTTGAGGACTGAGGGCTGAAGGTTGAGGATTCAGGATTGAGGATTCAGAATTGAGGTTTGAGGACTGAGGATTGAGGATTGAGGATTGAAGATTGAATATTGATGATTGAATATTGAGGATTGAAGATTGAGGATTGTGTATTGAGGACGAGGACTAAGGGTTGAGTATTGATGTTTGAGGTCTGAGGATTGAGGATTGAGGATTGAGAATAGAGGATTGAGGATTGAAGATTGAGGATTTGGTGTTGAGGATTGAAGAATGAGGATTGAGGATTGAGGATTGAGGATTGAGGATTGAAGATTGAGTATTGAGGATTGAAGATTGAGGATTGAGGATTGAGGATTGAGGATTGAGGATTGAGGATTGAGGATTGAAGATTGAGTATTGATGATTGAAGATTGAGGATTGAGGATTGAGGATTGAAGATTGAGTGTTGAGGATTGAAGATTGAGGATTGAGGATTTAGGATTGAGGATTGAGGATTGAGGATTGAGGATTGAGGATTGAGGATTGAGGTTTGAGGATTGAAGATTGAGGATTGAGGATTGAGGATTAAAGGTTGAGCATTGAGGATTGAAGATTGAGGATTGATGATTGAGGATTGAGGATTGAGGATTGAGGATTGAGTATTGAAGATTGAATATTGATGATTGAAGATTGAGGATTGAGGATTGAGTGTTGTGGATTGAGGACGAGGACTGAGGGTTGAGTATTGATGCTTGAGGTCTGAGGATTGAGGACTGAGGATTGAGAATAGAGGATTGAGGATGGAGGATTGAAGATTGAGGATTTGGTGATGAGGATTGAAGAATGAGGATTGAGGATTGAGGATTGAGGATTGAGGATTGAGGATTGAGGATTGAGGATTGAGGGTTGAAGATTGAGTATTGAGGATTGAAGATTGAGGATTGAGGATTGAGGATTGAGGATTGAGGATTGAGGATTGAGGATTGAGGATTGAGGATTGACAACTGATTGTTGAGGACTGAGGGCTGAAGATTGAGGATTCAGGATTGAGGATTCAGAATTGAGGTTTGAGGACTGAGGATTGAGGATTGAGGATTGAAGATTGAATATTGATGATTGAATATTGAGGATTGAAGATTGAGGGTTGTGTATTGAGGACGAGGACTAAGGGTTGAGTATTGATGTTTGTGTCTGAGGATTGAGGATTGAGGATTGAGAATAGAGGATTGAGGATTGAGGATTGAAGATTGAGGATTTGGTGTTGAGGATTGAAGAATGAGGATTGAGGATTGAGGATTGAGGATTGAGGATTGAAGATTGAGTATTGAGGATTGAAGATTGAGGATTGAGGATTGAGGATTGAGGATTGAGGATTGAGGATTGAGGATTGAAGATTGAGTATTGATGATTGAAGATTGAGGATTGAGGATTGAGGATTGAGGATTGAAGATTGAGTATTGATGATTGAAGATTGAGGATTCAGGATTGAGGATTGAGGATTGAGGAATGAGGATTGAGGATTGAGAGTTGTGGATTGGGGACCAGGACTGAGGGTTGAATATTGATGTTTGAGGTCTGAGGATTGAGGATTGAGGATTGAGAATTGAGGATTGAGGATTGAGGATTGAAGATTGATGATTGGGTATTGAGGATTGAAGAATGAGGATTGAGGATTGAGGATTGAGGCCTGAGGATTGAGAATTGAGGACTGAGGATGAGGACTGAGGGCTGATGGTTGAGGTTTGAGGAATGAGGACCGACGATTGAGGATTGAGGATTGAAGATTGAGTATTGAGGATTGAAGATTGTGGATTGAGGATTGAGGATTGAGGATTGAGGATTGAAGATTGAGGATTGGGGACTGAGTGTTGAGGGCTGAGTGAGGAGAATTGATGTTTGTGGATAGAGATTTGAAGATTGCAGATTGAGTATTGCGTATCAAAACTCTGAACTGAGGATATTCTATTGAGGATTGAGTATTGACAACTGATTGTTGAGGACTGAGGGCTGAAGATTGAGGATTCAGGATTGAGGATCCAGGATTGAGGTTTGAGGACTGAGGATTGAGGATAGAGGATTGAGGATTGAGGATTGAGGATTGAGCATTGAGGATTGAGGATTGAAGATTGAGGATTGGGTATTGCGGATTGAACATTGAGGATTGAGGATTGAGGATTGAGGACTGAAGATTGAATATTGATGATTGAAGATTGATGATTGAGGATTGAGGGTTGTGGATTGAGGACGAGGACTGAGGGTTGAGTATTGATGTCTGAGGTCTGAGGATTGAGGATTGACGATTGAGAATTGAGGATTGAGGATCGAGGATTGAAGATTGAGGATTGGGTATTGAGGATTGAAGAATGAGCATTGAGGATTGAGGATTGAGGATTGAGGATTGAAGATTGTGGATTGAGGATTGAGGTTTGAGGATTGAAGATTGAGTATTGAGGATTGAAGATTGAGGGTTGAGGATTGAGGATTGAGGATTGAGGGTTGACGATTGAAGATTGAGGACTGGGGACTGAGAGTTGATGGTTGAGTGATGAGAATTGATGTTTGTGGATAGAGATATGAAGATTGCAGATTGAGTATTGCGTATGGAAAACTGTGAACTGAGGATATTCTAGTGAGGAATGAGGATTGACAACCGATTGTTGAGGACTGAGGGCTGAAGATTGAGGATTCAGGATTGAGGATTCAGTACTGTGGTTTGAGGACTGAGGATTGAGGATTGAGGATTGGGGATTGAGGATTGAGGATCGAGGATTGAAGATTGAAGATTGGGTATTGAGGATTGAACATTGAGGATTGAGGATTGAGGATAGAGGATTGAGTATTGAGGATTGAAGATTGAATATTGATGATTGAACGCTGAGGATTGAGGATTGAGTGTTGTGGATTCAGGACGAGGACTGAGTTTTGAGTATTGATGTTTGAGGTCGGAGGATTGAGGATAGAGGATTGAGAATTGAGGATTGAGGATTGAGGATTGAAGATTGAGGATTGGGTATTGAGGATTGAAGAATGAGGACTGAGGATTGAGGATTGAGGATTGAGGATTGAAGATTGAGTATTGAGGATTGAAGGTTGAGGGTTGAGGATTGAGGATTGAGGATTGAGGATTGAAGATTGAGGATTGAGGATTGAGGTTTGAGAATTGAGGATTGAGTATTGGGGATTGCGGATTGAACATTGAGGATTGAGGATTGAGGATTGAGGACTCAAGATTGAATATTGATGATTGAAGATTGATGATTGAGGATTGGGGGTTGTGGATTGAGGACGAGGACTGAGGGTTGTGTATTGATGTCTGAGGTCTGAGGATTGAGGATTGAGGATTGAGAACTGAGGATTGAAGATTGAGGATTGAGGACTGAGAATTGAGGATTGAGGATTGAGTATTGAGGATTGAGGATTGAAGATTGAGTATTGACGATTGAAGATTGAGGATTGTGGATTGAGGATTGAGGATTGAGGATTGAGTATCGAAAATTGAGGATTGGGCATTGAGGATAGACGATTGAGGATTGAGTATTGAGGATTGAGAATTGAGGATTGAGGATTGAATATTGAGTATTGAGGATTGAAGATTGAGAATTGAGGATTGAGGGTTGAGGATTGAAGATGAGGGCTGAGGGTTGAGGATTGAGGTTTGAGGACTGAGGATTGAGGATTGAGGATTGAGAGTTGAGGATTGAGGATTGAGGATTGAAGATCGAGGATTGGGTATTGAGGATTGAAGAATCAGCATTGAGGATTGAGGATTGAGGATTGAGGATTGAAGATTGAGGATTGAGGATTGAGGTTTGAGAATTGAGGATTGAGTATTGGGGATTGCGGATTGAACATTGAGGATTGAGGATTGAGGATTGAGGACTGAAGATTGAATATTGATGATTGAAGATTGATGATTGAGGATTGAGTGTTGTGGATTGAGGACGAGGACTGAGGGTTGAGTATTGATGTGTGAGGTCTGAGGATTGAGGATAGACGATTGAGAATTGAGGATTGAGGATTGAGGATTGAAGATTGAGGATTGGGTATTGAGGACTGAAGAATGAGGACTGCGGATTGAGGATTGAGGATTGAGGATCGAAGATTGAGTATTGAGGATTGAAGATTGAGGATTGAGGATTGAGTATTGAGGATTTAGGATTGAGGATTGAGGATTGAGGATCGAGGATTGAGGATTGAAGATTGAGGATTGAGGATTGAGGATTAAAGGTTGAGCATTGAGGATTGAAGGTTGAGGATTGATGATTGAGGATTGAGGATTGAGGATTGAGGATTGAGTATTGAAGATTGAGGATTGATGATTGAGGATTGAGGATTGAGGATTGAGGACTGAGTATTGGGGATTGAGGATTGAAGATTGAGGTTTGAGGATTGAGTATTGAGGATTGAGGATTGAGGATTGAGGATCGAGGATTGAAGATTGAGTATTGGGTATTGAGGATTGAAGAATGAGCATTGAGGATTGAGGATGGAGGATTGAGGATTGAAGATTGAGGATTGAGGATTGAGGCTTGAGGATTGAAGATTGAGTATTGAGGATCGAAGGTTGAGGATTGAGGATTGTGGATTGAGGATTGAGGATTGACGATTGAAGATTGAGGATTGGGGACTGAGAGTTGATGGTTGAGTGATGAGAATTGATGTTTGTGGATAGAGATATGAGGATTGCAGATTGTGTATTGCGTATGGAAAACTCTGAACTGAGGTTATTCTAGTGAGGATTGAGGATTGACAACCGGTTGTTGAGGACTGAGGGCTGAAGATTGAGGATTCAGGATTGAGGATTCAGGACTGTGGTTTGAGGACTGAGGATTGAGGATTGAGGGTTGGGGATTGAGGATTGAGGATCGAGGATTGAAGATTGAAGATTGGGTATTGAGGATTGAACATTGAGGACTGAGGATTGAGGATTGAGGATTGACGATTGAGGATTGAAGATTGAATATTGATGATTGAAGGTTGAGGATTGAGGATTGAGGGTTTTGGATTCAGGACGAGGACTGAGGGTTGTGGATTCAGGACGAGGACTGAGGGTTGAGTATTGATGTTTGAGGTCTGAGGATTGAGGATAGAGGATTGAGAATTGAGGATTGAGGATTGAGGATTGAAGATTGAGGATTGGGTATTGAGGATTGAAGAATGAGGACTGAAGATTGAGGATTGAGGATTGAGGATTGACAACTGATTGTTGAGGACTGAGGGCTGAAGATTGAGGATTCAGGATTGAGGATTCAGAATTGAGGTTTGAGGACTGAGGATTGAGGATTGAGGATTGAAAATTGAATATTGATGATTGAAGATTGAGGAGTGAGGATTGAGGGTTGTGTATTGAGGACGAGGACTAAGGGTTGAGTATTGATGTTTGAGGTCTGAGGATTGAGGATTGAGGATTGAGGATTGAGAATAGAGGATTGAGGATTGAGGATTGAAGATTGAGGATTTGCTGTTGAGGATTGAAGAATGAGGATTGAGGATTGAGGATTGAGGATTGAGGATTGAAGATTGATTATTGAGGATTGAAGATTGAGGATTGAGGATTGAGGATTGAGGATTGAGGATTGAGGATTGAGGATTGAAGATTGAGTATTGATGATTGAAGATTGAGGATTGATGATTGAGGACTGAGTATTGAGGATTGAAGGTTGAGGATTAAGGATTGAGGATTGAGAATTGAGGATTGAGGATTGAGGATTGAAGATTGATGATTGGGTATTGAGGATTGAAGAATGAGGATTGAAGGTTGAGGATTGAGTCCTGAGGATTGAGAATTGAGAACTGAGTATGAGGACTGAGGGCTGAGGGTTGAGGTTTGAGGAATGAGGACTGCCGATTGAGGGTTGAGGATTGAAGATTGAGTATTGAGGATTGAAGATTGTGGATTGAGGATTGAGGATTGAGGATTGAGGATTGAAGATTGAGAATTGGGGACTGAGTGATGAGGGCTGAGTGATGAGAATTGATGTTTGTGGATAGAGATTTGAAGATTGCAGATTGAGTAATGCGTATGGAAAACTCTGAACTGAGGATATTCTATTGAGGATTGAGGATTGACAACTGATTGTTGAGGACTGAGGGCTGAAGATTGAGGATTCAGGATTGTGGTTTGAGGACAGAGGATTGAGGATTGAGGATTGAGGATTGAAGACTTAGTATTGAGGATTGAAGATAGAGTATTGAGGATTGAGGATTGAGGATTGAGGGTTGAGGATTGAGGATTGAGTACTGAAGATTGAGTATTGATGACAGAGGATTGAGGACTGAGGATTGAGGACTGAGGATTGAGGATTGAGGATTGAAGATTGAATATTGATGATTGAAGATTGAGGATTGAGGATTGAGTGTTGTGGATTGAGGACGAGGACTGAGGGTTGAGTATTGATGCTTGAGGTCTGAGGGTTGAGGATTGAGGACTGAGAATAGAGGATTGAGGATGGAGGATTGAAGATTGAGGATTTGGTGATGAGGATTGAAGAATGAGGATTGAGGATTGAGGATTGAGGATTGAGGATTGAGGATTGAAGATTGAGTATTGAGGATTGAAGATTGAGGATTGATGATTGAGGATTGAGGATTGAGGATTGAGGACTGAGTATTGGGGATTGAAGATTGAAGATTGAGGTTTGAGGATTGAGTATTGAGGATTGAGGATTGAGGATTGAGGATTGAGGATTGACGATTGAAGATTGAAGATTGGGGACTGAGAGTTGATGGTTGAGTGATGAGAATTGATGTTTGTGGATAGAGATATGAGGATTGCAGACTGTGTATTGCGTATGGAAAACTCTGAACTGAGGTTATTCTAGTGAGGATTGAGGATTGACAACCGATTGTTGAGGACTGAGGGCTGAAGATTGAGGATTCAGGATTGAGGATTCAGGACTGTGGTTTGAGGACTGAGGATTGAGGATTGAGGGTTGGGGATTGAGGATTGAGGATCGAGGATTGAAGATTGAAGATTGGGTATTGAGGATTGAACATTGAGGACTGAGGATTGAGGATTGAGGATTGACGATTGAGGATTGAAGATTGAATATTGATGATTGAAGGTTGAGGACTGAGGATTGAGGGTTTTGGATTCAGGACGAGGACTGAGGGTTGTGGATTCAGGACGAGGACTGAGGGTTGAGTATTGATGTTTGAGGTCTGAGGATTGAGGATAGAGGATTGAGAATTGAGGATTGAGGATTGAGGATTGAAGATTGAGGATTGAGAGTTGTGGATTGGGGACCAGGACTGAGGGTTGAATATTGATGTTTGAGGTCTGAGGATTGAGGATTGAGAATTGAGGATTGAGGATTGAGGATTGAAGATTGATGATTGGGTATTGAGGATTGAAGAATGAGGATTGAGGATTGAGGATTGAGGCCTGAGGATTGAGCATTGAGAACTGAGGATGAGGACTGAGGGCTGAGGGTTGAGGTTTGAGGAATGAGGACTGACGATTGAGGATTGAGGATTGAAGATTGAGTATTGAGAATTGAAGATTGTGGATTGAGGATTGAGGATTGAGGATTGAGGATTGAAGATTGAGGATTGGGGACTGAGTGTTGAGGGCTGAGTGATGAGAATTGATGTTTGTGGATAGAGATTTGAAGATTGCAGATTGAGTATTGCGTATGAAAAACTCTGAACTGAGGATACTCTATTGAGGATTGAGGATTGACAACTGATTGTTGAGGACTGTGGGCTGAAGATTGAGGAATCAGGATTGAGGATCCAGGATTGAGGTTTGAGGACTGAGGATTGAGGATAGACGATTGAGGATTGAGAATTGAGGATTGAGCATTGAGGATTGAGGATTGAAGATTGAGGATTGGGTATTGCGGATTGAACATTGAGGATTGAGGATTGAGGATTGAGGATTGAGGACTGAAGATTGAATATTGATGATTGAAGATTGATGATTGAGGATTGAGGGTTGTGGATTGAGGACGAGGACTGAGGGTTGAGTATTGATGTCTGAGGTCTGAGGATTGAGGATTGACGATTGAGAATTGAGGATTGAGGATTGAGGATTGAAGATTGAGGATTGGGTATTGAGGATTCAAGAATGAGCATTGAGGATTGAGGATTGAGGATTGAGGATTGAAGATTGTGGATTGAGGATTGAGTTTTGAGGATTGAAGATTGAGTATTGAAGATTGAAGATGGAGGGTTGAGGATTGAGGATTGAGGATTGAGGGTTGACGATTGAAGATTGAGGACTGGGGACTGAGTGTTGATGGTTGAGTGATGAGAATTGATGTTTGTGGATAGAGATATGAAGATTGCAGATTGAGTATTGCGTATGGAAAACTGTGAACTGAGGATATTCTAGTGAGGATTGAGGATTGACAACTGATTGTTGAGGACTGAGGGCTGAAGATTGAGGATTCAGGATTGAGGATTCAGTACTGTGGTTTGAGGACTGAGGATTGAGGATTGAGATTTGGGCATTGAGGATTGAGGATCGAGGATTGAAGATTGAAGATTGGGTATTGAGGATTGAACATTGAGGATTGAGGATTGAGGATAGAGGATTGAGGATTGAGGATTGAGGATTGAAGATTGAATATTGATGATTGAAGGCTGAGGATTGAGGATTGAGTGTTGTGGATTCAGGACGAGGACTGAGTTTTGAGTATTGATGTTTGAGGTCTGAGGATTGAGGATAGAGGATTGAGAATTAGGGATTGAGGATTGAGGATTGAAGGTTGAGGATTGAGTCCTGAGGATTGAGAATTGAGAACTGAGTATGAGGACTGAGGGCTGAGGGTTGAGGTTTGAGGAATGAGGACTGCCGATTGAGGGTTGAGGATTGAAGATTGAGTATTGAGGATTGAAGATTGTGGATTGAGGATTGAGGATTGAGGATTGAGGATTGAAGATTGAGGATTGGGGACTGAGTGTTGAGGGCTGAGTGATGAGAATTGATGTTTGTGGATAGAGATTTGAAGATTGCAGATTGAGTAATGCGTATGGAAAACTCTGAACTGAGGATATTCTATTGAGGATTGAGGATTGACAACTGATTGTTGAGGACTGAGGGCTGAAGATTGAGGATTCAGGATTGTGGTTTGAGGACAGAGGATTGAGGATTGAGGATTGAGGATTGAAGACTTAGTATTGAGGATTGAAGATTGAGTATTGAGGATTGAGGATTGAGGATTGAGGGTTGAGGATTGAGGATTGAGTACTGAAGTTTGAGTATTGATGACAGAGGATTGAGGACTGAGGATTGAGGACTGAGGATTGAGGATTGAGGATTGAAGATTGAATATTGATGATTGAAGATTGAGGATTGAGGATTGAGTGTTGTGGATTGAGGACGAGGACAGAGGGTTGAGTATTGATGCTTGAGGTCTGAGGGTTGAGGATTGAGGACTGAGAATAGAGGATTGAGGATGGAGGATTGAAGATTGAGGATTTGGTGATGAGGATTGAAGAATGGCGATTGAGGATTGAGGATTGAGGATTGAGGATTGAGGATTGAAGATTGAGTATTGAGGATTGAAGATTGAGGATTGAGGATTCAGGATTGAGGATTGAGGATTGAGGATTGACGATTGAGGATTGACAACTGATTGTTGAGGACTGAGGGCTGAAGGTTGAGGATTCAGGATTGAGGATTCAGAATTGAGGTTTGAGGACTGAGGATTGAGGATTGAGGATTGAAGATTGAATATTGATGATTGAATATTGAGGATTGAAGATTGAGGATTGTGTATTGAGGACGAGGACTAAGGGTTGAGTATTGATGTTTGAGGTCTGAGGATTGAGGATTGAGGATTGAGAATAGAGGATTGAGGATTGAAGATTGAGGATTTGGTGTTGAGGATTGAAGAATGAGGATTGAGGATTGAGGATTGAGGATTGAGGATTGAAGATTGAGTATTGAGGATTGAAGATTGAGGATTGAGGATTGAGGATTGAGGATTGAGGATTGAGGATTGAGGATTGAAGATTGAGTATTGATGATTGAAGATTGAGGATTGAGGATTGAGGATTGAAGATTGAGTGTTGAGGATTGAAGATTGAGGATTGAGGATTTAGGATTGAGGATTGAGGATTGAGGATTGAGGATTGAGGATTGAGGATTGAGGTTTGAGGATTGAAGATTGAGGATTGAGGATTGAGGATTAAAGGTTGAGCATTGAGGATTGAAGATTGAGGATTGATGATTGAGGATTGAGGATTGAGGATTGAGGATTGAGTATTGAAGATTGAATATTGATGATTGAAGATTGAGGATTGAGGATTGAGTGTTGAGGATTGAGGACGAGGACTGAGGGTTGAGTATTGATGCTTGAGGTCTGAGGATTGAGGACTGAGGATTGAGAATAGAGGATTGAGGATGGAGGATTGAAGATTGAGGATTTGGTGATGAGGATTGAAGAATGAGGATTGAGGATTGAGGATTGAGGATTGAGGATTGAGGATTGAGGATTGAGGATTGAGGGTTGAAGATTGAGTATTGAGGATTGAAGATTGAGGATTGAGGATTGAGGATTGAGGATTGAGGATTGAGGATTGAGGATTGAGGATTGAGGATTGACAACTGATTGTTGAGGACTGAGGGCTGAAGATTGAGGATTCAGGATTGAGGATTCAGAATTGAGGTTTGAGGACTGAGGATTGAGGATTGAGGATTGAAGATTGAATATTGATGATTGAATATTGAGGATTGAAGATTGAGGGTTGTGTATTGAGGACGAGGACTAAGGGTTGAGTATTGATGTTTGTGTCTGAGGATTGAGGATTGAGGATTGAGAATAGAGGATTGAGGATTGAGGATTGAAGATTGAGGATTTGGTGTTGAGGATTGAAGAATGAGGATTGAGGATTGAGGATTGAGGATTGAGGATTGAAGATTGAGTATTGAGGATTGAAGATTGAGGATTGAGGATTGAGGATTGAGGATTGAGGATTGAGGATTGAGGATTGAAGATTGAGTATTGATGATTGAAGATTGAGGATTGAGGATTGAGGATTGAGGATTGAAGATTGAGTATTGATGATTGAAGATTGAGGATTCAGGATTGAGGATTGAGGATTGAGGAATGAGGATTGAGGATTGAGAGTTGTGGATTGGGGACCAGGACTGAGGGTTGAATATTGATGTTTGAGGTCTGAGGATTGAGGATTGAGGATTGAGAATTGAGGATTGAGGATTGAGGATTGAAGATTGATGATTGGGTATTGAGGATTGAAGAATGAGGATTGAGGATTGAGGATTGAGGCCTGAGGATTGAGAATTGAGGACTGAGGATGAGGACTGAGGGCTGATGGTTGAGGTTTGAGGAATGAGGACCGACGATTGAGGATTGAGGATTGAAGATTGAGTATTGAGGATTGAAGATTGTGGATTGAGGATTGAGGATTGAGGATTGAGGATTGAAGATTGAGGATTGGGGACTGAGTGTTGAGGGCTGAGTGAGGAGAATTGATGTTTGTGGATAGAGATTTGAAGATTGCAGATTGAGTATTGCGTATCAAAACTCTGAACTGAGGATATTCTATTGAGGATTGAGTATTGACAACTGATTGTTGAGGACTGAGGGCTGAAGATTGAGGATTCAGGATTGAGGATCCAGGATTGAGGTTTGAGGACTGAGGATTGAGGATAGAGGATTGAGGATTGAGGATTGAGGATTGAGCATTGAGGATTGAGGATTGAAGATTGAGGATTGGGTATTGCGGATTGAACATTGAGGATTGAGGATTGAGGATTGAGGACTGAAGATTGAATATTGATGATTGAAGATTGATGATTGAGGATTGAGGGTTGTGGATTGAGGACGAGGACTGAGGGTTGAGTATTGATGTCTGAGGTCTGAGGATTGAGGATTGACGATTGAGAATTGAGGATTGAGGATCGAGGATTGAAGATTGAGGATTGGGTATTGAGGATTGAAGAATGAGCATTGAGAATTGAGGATTGAGGATTGAGGATTGAAGATTGTGGATTGAGGATTGAGGTTTGAGGATTGAAGATTGAGTATTGAGGATTGAAGATTGAGGGTTGAGGATTGAGGATTGAGGATTGAGGGTTGACGATTGAAGATTGAGGACTGGGGACTGAGAGTTGATGGTTGAGTGATGAGAATTGATGTTTGTGGATAGAGATATGAAGATTGCAGATTGAGTATTGCGTATGGAAAACTGTGAACTGAGGATATTCTAGTGAGGATTGAGGATTGACAACCGATTGTTGAGGACTGAGGGCTGAAGATTGAGGATTCAGGATTGAGGATTCAGTACTGTGGTTTGAGGACTGAGGATTGAGGATTGAGGATTGGGGATTGAGGATTGAGGATCGAGGATTGAAGATTGAAGATTGGGTATTGAGGATTGAACATTGAGGATTGAGGATTGAGGATAGAGGATTGAGTATTGAGGATTGAAGATTGAATATTGATGATTGAAGGCTGAGGATTGAGGATTGAGTGTTGTGGATTCAGGACGAGGACTGAGTTTTGAGTATTGATGTTTGAGGTCGGAGGATTGAGGATAGAGGATTGAGAATTGAGGATTGAGGATTGAGGATTGAAGATTGAGGATTGGGTATTGAGGATTGAAGACTGAGGACTGAGGATTGAGGATTGAGGATTGAGGATTGAAGATTGAGTATTGAGGATTGAAGGTTGAGGGTTGAGGATTGAGGATTGAGGATTGAGGATTGAAGATTGAGGATTGAGGATTGAGGTTTGAGAATTGAGGATTGAGTATTGGGGATTGCGGATTGAACATTGAGGATTGAGGATTGAGGACTCAAGATTGAATATTGATGATTGAAGATTGATGATTGAGGATTGGGGGTTGTGGATTGAGGACGAGGACTGAGGGTTGTGTATTGATGTCTGAGGTCTGAGGATTGAGGATTGAGGATTGAGAACTGAGGATTGAAGATTGAGGATTGAGGACTGAGAATTGAGGATTGAGGATTGAGTATTGAGGATTGAGGATTGAAGATTGAGTATTGACGATTGAAGATTGAGGATTGTGGATTGAGGATTGAGGATTGAGGATTGAGTATCGAAAATTGAGGATTGGGCATTGAGGATAGACGATTGAGGATTGAGTATTGAGGATTGAGAATTGAGGATTGAGGATTGAATATTGAGTATTGAGGATTGAAGATTGAGAATTGAGGATTGAGGGTTGAGGATTGAAGATGAGGGCTGAGGGTTGAGGATTGAGGTTTGAGGACTGAGGATTGAGGCTTGAGGATTGAGAGTTGAGGATTGAGGATTGAGGATTGAAGATTGAGGATTGGGTATTGAGGATTGAAGAATCAGCATTGAGGATTGAGGATTGAGGATTGAGGATTGAAGATTGAGGATTGAGGATTGAGGTTTGAGAATTGAGGATTGAGTATTGGGGATTGCGGATTGAACATTGAGGATTGAGGATTGAGGATTGAGGACTGAAGATTGAATATTGATGATTGAAGATTGATGATTGAGGATTGAGTGTTGTGGATTGAGGACGAGGACTGAGGGTTGAGTATTGATGTTTGAGGTCTGAGGATTGAGGATAGACGATTGAGAATTGAGGATTGAGGATTGAGGATTGAAGATTGAGGATTGGGTATTGAGGACTGAAGAATGAGGACTGAGGATTGAGGATTGAGGATTGAGGATCGAAGATTGAGTATTGAGGATTGAAGATTGAGGATTGAGGATTGAGTATTGAGGATTGAGGATTGAGGATTGAGGATTGAGGATCGAGGATTGAGGATTGAAGATTGAGGATTGAGGATTGAGGATTAAAGGTTGAGCATTGAGGATTGAAGGTTGAGGATTGATGATTGAGGATTGAGGATTGAGGATTGAGGATTGAGTATTGAAGATTGAGGATTGATGATTGAGGATTGAGGATTGAGGATTGAGGACTGAGTATTGGGGATTGAGGATTGAAGATTGAGGTTTGAGGATTGAGTATTGAGGATTGAGGATTGAGGATTGAGGATCGAGGATTGAAGATTGAGTATTGGGTATTGAGGATTGAAGAATGAGCATTGAGGATTGAGGATGGAGGATTGAGGATTGAAGATTGAGGATTGAGGATTGAGGCTTGAGGATTGAAGATTGAGTATTGAGGATCGAAGGTTGAGGATTGAGGATTGTGGATTGAGGATTGAGGATTGACGATTGAAGATTGAGGATTGGGGACTGAGAGTTGATGGTTGGGTGATGAGAATTGATGTTTGTGGATAGAGATATGAGGATTGCAGATTGTGTATTGCGTATGGAAAACTCTGAACTGAGGTTATTCTAGTGAGGATTGAGGATTGACAACCGGTTGTTGAGGACTGAGGGCTGAAGATTGAGGATTCAGGATTGAGGATTCAGGACTGTGGTTTGAGGACTGAGGATTGAGGATTGAGGGTTGGGGATTGAGGATTGAGGATCGAGGATTGAAGATTGAAGATTGGGTATTGAGGATTGAACATTGAGGACTGAGGATTGAGGATTGAGGATTGACGATTGAGGATTGAAGATTGAATATTGATGATTGAAGGTTGAGGATTGAGGATTGAGGGTTTTGGATTCAGGACGAGGACTGAGGGTTGTGGATTCAGGACGAGGACTGAGGGTTGAGTATTGATGTTTGAGGTCTGAGGATTGAGGATAGAGGATTGAGAATTGAGGATTGAGGATTGAGGATTGAAGATTGAGGATTGGGTATTGAGGATTGAAGAATGAGGACTGAAGATTGAGGATTGAGGATTGAGGATTGACAACTGATTGTTGAGGACTGAGGGCTGAAGATTGAGGATTCAGGATTGAGGATTCAGAATTGAGGTTTGAGGACTGAGGATTGAGGATTGAGGATTGAAAATTGAATATTGATGATTGAAGATTGAGGAGTGAGGATTGAGGGTTGTGTATTGAGGACGAGGACTAAGGGTTGAGTATTGATGTTTGAGGTCTGAGGATTGAGGATTGAGGATTGAGGATTGAGAATAGAGGATTGAGGATTGAGGATTGAAGATTGAGGATTTGCTGTTGAGGATTGAAGAATGAGGATTGAGGATTGAGGATTGAGGATTGAGGATTGAAGATTGATTATTGAGGATTGAAGATTGAGGATTGAGGATTGAGGATTGAGGATTGAGGATTGAGGATTGAGGATTGAAATTGAGTATTGATGATTGAAGATTGAGGATTGATGATTGAGGACTGAGTATTGAGGATTGAAGGTTGAGGATTAAGGATTGAGGATTGAGAATTGAGGATTGAGGATTGAGGATTGAAGATTGATGATTGGGTATTGAGGATTGAAGAATGAGGATTCAAGGTTGAGGATTGAGTCCTGAGGATTGAGAATTGAGAACTGAGTATGAGGACTGAGGGCTGAGGGTTGAGGTTTGAGGAATGAGGACTGCCGATTGAGGGTTGAGGATTGAAGATTGAGTATTGAGGATTGAAGATTGTGGATTGAGGATTGAGGATTGAGGATTGAGGATTGAAGATTGAGAATTGGGGACTGAGTGATGAGGGCTGAGTGATGAGAATTGATGTTTGTGGATAGAGATTTGAAGATTGCAGATTGAGTAATGCGTATGGAAAACTCTGAACTGAGGATATTCTATTGAGGATTGAGGATTGACAACTGATTGTTGAGGACTGAGGGCTGAAGATTGAGGATTCAGGATTGTGGTTTGAGGACAGAGGATTGAGGACTGAGGATTGAGGATTGAAGACTTAGTATTGAGGATTGAAGATAGAGTATTGAGGATTGAGGATTGAGGATTGAGGGTTGAGGATTGAGGATTGAGTACTGAAGATTGAGTATTGATGACAGAGGATTGAGGACTGAGGATTGAGGACTGGGGATTGAGGATTGAGGATTGAAGATTGAATATTGATGATTGAAGATTGAGGATTGAGGATTGAGTGTTGTGGATTGAGGACGAGGACTGAGGGTTGAGTATTGATGCTTGAGGTCTGAGGGTTGAGGATTGAGGACTGAGAATAGAGGATTGAGGATGGAGGATTGAAGATTGAGGATTTGGTGATGAGGATTGAAGAATGAGGATTGAGGATTGAGGATTGAGGATTGAGGATTGAGGATTGAAGATTGAGTATTGAGGATTGAAGATTGAGGATTGATGATTGAGGATTGAGGATTGAGGATTGAGGACTGAGTATTGGGGATTGAAGATTGAAGATTGAGGTTTGAGGATTGAGTATTGAGGATTGAGGATTGAGGATTGAGGATTGAGGATCGAGGATTGAAGATTGAGTATTGGGTATTGAGGATTGAAGAATGCGCATTGAGGATTGAGGTTGGAGGATTGAGGATTGAAGATTGAGGATTGAGGATTGAGGCTTGAGGATTGAAGATTGAGTATTGAGGATCGAAGATTGAGGATTGAGGATTGTGGATTGAGGATTGAGGATTGACGATTGAAGATTGAAGATTGGGGACTGAGAGTTGATGGTTGAGTGATGAGAATTGATGTTTGTGGATAGAGATATGAGGATTGCAGACTGTGTATTGCGTATGGAAAACTCTGAACTGAGGTTATTCTAGTGAGGATTGAGGATTGACAACCGATTGTTGAGGACTGAGGGCTGAAGATTGAGGATTCAGGATTGAGGATTCAGGACTGTGGTTTGAGGACTGAGGATTGAGGATTGAGGGTTGGGGATTGAGGATTGAGGATCGAGGATTGAAGATTGAAGATTGGGTATTGAGGATTGAACATTGAGGACTGAGGATTGAGGATTGAGGATTGACGATTGAGGATTGAAGATTGAATATTGATGATTGAAGGTTGAGGACTGAGGATTGAGGGTTTTGGATTCAGGACGAGGACTGAGGGTTGTGGATTCAGGACGAGGACTGAGGGTTGAGTATTGATGTTTGAGGTCTGAGGATTGAGGATAGAGGATTGAGAATTGAGGATTGAGGATTGAGGATTGAAGATTGAGGATTGGGTATTGAGGATTGAAGAATGAGGACTGAAGATTGAGGATTGAGGATTGAGGATTGACAACTGATTGTTGAGGACTGAGGGCTGAAGATTGAGGATTCAGGATTGAGGATTCAGAATTGAGGTTTGAGGACTGAGGATTGAGGGTTGAGGATTGAAAATTGAATATTGATGATTGAAGATTGAGGAGTGAGGATTGAGGGTTGTGTATTGAGGACGAGGACTAAGGGTTGAGTATTGATGTTTGTGGTCTGAGGATTGAGGATTGAGGATTGAGAATAGAGGATTGAGGATTGAGGATTGAAGATTGAGGATTTGGTGTTGAGGATTGAAGAATGAGGATTGAGGATTGTGGATTGAGGATTGAGGATTGAAGATTGATTATTGAGGATTGAAGATTGAGGATTGAGGATTGAGGATTGAGGATTGAGGATTGAGGATTGAGGATTGAAGATTGAGTATTGATGATTGAAGATTGAGGATTGATGATTGAGGACTGAGTATTGAGGATTGAAGGTTGAGGATTGAGGATTGAGGATTGAGAATTGAGGATTGAGGATTGAGGATTGAAGATTGATGATTGGGTATTGAGGATTGAAGAATGAGGATTGAAGGTTGAGGATTGAGTCCTGAGGATTGAGAATTGAGAACTGAGTATGAGGACTGAGGGCTGAGGGTTGAGGTTTGAGGAATGAGGACTGCCGATTGAGGGTTGAGGATTGAAGATTGAGTATTGAGGATTGAAGATTGTGGATTGAGGATTGAGGATTGAGGATTGAGGATTGAAGATTGAGGATTGGGGACTGAGTGTTGAGGGCTGAGTGATGAGAATTGATGTTTGTGGATAGAGATTTGAAGATTGCAGATTGAGTAATGCGTATGGAAAACTCTGAACTGAGGATATTCTATTGAGGATTGAGGATTGACAACTGATTGTTGAGGACTGAGGGCTGAAGATTGAGGACTCAGGATTGTGGTTTGAGGACAGAAGATTGAGGATTGAGGATTGAGGATTGAAGACTTAGTATTGAGGATTGAAGATTGAGTATTGAGGATTGAGGATTGAGGATTGAGGGTTGAGGATTGAGGATTGAGTACTGAAGATTGAGTATTGATGACAGAGGATTGAGGACTGAGGATTGAGGACTGAGGATTGAGGATTGAGGATTGAAGATTGAATATTGATGATTGAAGATTGAGGATTGAGGATTGAGTGTTGTGGATTGAGGACGAGGACTGAGGGTTGAGTATTGATGCTTGAGGTCTGAGGGTTGAGGATTGAGGACTGAGAATAGAGGATTGAGGATGGAGGATTGAAGATTGAGGATTTGGTGATGAGGATTGAAGAATGAGGATTGAGGATTGAGGATTGAGGATTGAGGATTGAGGATTGAAGATTGAGTATTGAGGATTGAAGATTGAGGATTGATGATTGAGGATTGAGGATTGAGGATTGAGGACTGAGTATTGGGGATTGAAGATTGAGTATTAGGTATTGAGGATTGAAGAATGCGCATTGAGGATTGAGGATTGAGGATTGAGGATTGAGGATTGAGGGTTGAAGATTGAGTATTGAGGATTGAAGATTGAGGATTGAGGATTGAGGATTGAGGATTGAGGATTGAGGATTGAGGATTGAGGATTGAGGATTGACAACTGATTGTTGAGGACTGAGGGCTGAAGATTGAGGATTCAGGATTGAGGATTCAGAATTGAGGTTTGAGGACTGAGGATTGAGGATTGAGGATTGAAGATTGAATATTGATGATTGAATATTGAGGATTGAAGATTGAGGGTTGTGTATTGAGGACGAGGACTAAGGGTTGAGTATTGATGTTTGTGTCTGAGGATTGAGGATTGAGGATTGAGAATAGAGGATTGAGGATTGAGGATTGAAGATTGAGGATTTGGTGTTGAGGATTGAAGAATGAGGATTGAGGATTGAGGATTGAGGATTGAGGATTGAAGATTGAGTATTGAGGATTGAAGATTGAGGATTGAGGATTGAGGATTGAGGATTGAGGATTGAGGATTGAGGATTGAAGATTGAGTATTGATGATTGAAGATTGAGGATTGAGGATTGAGGATTGAGGATTGAAGATTGAGTATTGATGATTGAAGATTGAGGATTCAGGATTGAGGATTGAGGATTGAGGAATGAGGATTGAGGATTGAGAGTTGTGGATTGGGGACCAGGACTGAGGGTTGAATATTGATGTTTGAGGTCTGAGGATTGAGGATTGAGGATTGAGAATTGAGGATTGAGGATTGAGGATTGAAGATTGATGATTGGGTATTGAGGATTGAAGAATGAGGATTGAGGATTGAGGATTGAGGCCTGAGGATTGAGAATTGAGGACTGAGGATGAGGACTGAGGGCTGATGGTTGAGGTTTGAGGAATGAGGACCGACGATTGAGGATTGAGGATTGAAGATTGAGTATTGAGGATTGAAGATTGTGGATTGAGGATTGAGGATTGAGGATTGAGGATTGAAGATTGAGGATTGGGGACTGAGTGTTGAGGGCTGAGTGAGGAGAATTGATGTTTGTGGATAGAGATTTGAAGATTGCAGATTGAGTATTGCGTATCAAAACTCTGAACTGAGGATATTCTATTGAGGATTGAGTATTGACAACTGATTGTTGAGGACTGAGGGCTGAAGATTGAGGATTCAGGATTGAGGATCCAGGATTGAGGTTTGAGGACTGAGGATTGAGGATAGAGGATTGAGGATTGAGGATTGAGGATTGAGCATTGAGGATTGAGGATTGAAGATTGAGGATTGGGTATTGCGGATTGAACATTGAGGATTGAGGATTGAGTATTGAGGACTGAAGATTGAATATTGATGATTGAAGATTGATGATTGAGGATTGAGGGTTGTGGATTGAGGACGAGGACTGAGGGTTGAGTATTGATGTCTGAGGTCTGAGGATTGAGGATTGACGATTGAGAATTGAGGATTGAGGATCGAGGATTGAAGATTGAGGATTGGGTATTGAGGATTGAAGAATGAGCATTGAGAATTGAGGATTGAGGATTGAGGATTGAAGATTGTGGATTGAGGATTGAGGTTTGAGGATTGAAGATTGAGTATTGAGGATTGAAGATTGAGGGTTGAGGATTGAGGATTGAGGATTGAGGGTTGACGATTGAAGATTGAGGACTGGGGACTGAGAGTTGATGGTTGAGTGATGAGAATTGATGTTTGTGGATAGAGATATGAAGATTGCAGATTGAGTATTGCGTATGGAAAACTGTGAACTGAGGATATTCTAGTGAGGATTGAGGATTGACAACCGATTGTTGAGGACTGAGGGCTGAAGATTGAGGATTCAGGATTGAGGATTCAGTACTGTGGTTTGAGGACTGAGGATTGAGGATTGAGGATTGGGGATTGAGGATTGAGGATCGAGGATTGAAGATTGAAGATTGGGTATTGAGGATTGAACATTGAGGATTGAGGATTGAGGATAGAGGATTGGGTATTGAGGATTGAAGATTGAATATTGATGATTGAAGGCTAAGGATTGAGGATTGAGTGTTGTGGATTCAGGACGAGGACTGAGTTTTGAGTATTGATGTTTGAGGTCGGAGGATTGAGGATAGAGGATTGAGAATTGAGGATTGAGGATTGAGGATTGAAGATTGAGGATTGGGTATTGAGGATTGAAGAATGAGGACTGAGGATTGAGGATTGAGGATTGAGGATTGAAGATTGAGTATTGAGGATTGAAGGTTGAGGGTTGAGGATTGAGGATTGAGGATTGAGGATTGAAGATTGAGGATTGAGGATTGAGGTTTGAGAATTGAGGATTGAGTATTGGGGATTGCGGATTGAACATTGAGGATTGAGGATTGAGGATTGAGGACTCAAGATTGAATATTGATGATTGAAGATTGATGATTGAGGATTGGGGGTTGTGGATTGAGGACGAGGACTGAGGGTTGTGTATTGATGTCTGAGGTCTGAGGATTGAGGATTGAGGATTGAGAACTGAGGATTGAAGATTTAGGATTGAGGACTGAGAATTGAGGATTGAGGATTGAGTATTGAGGATTGAGGATTGAAGATTGAGTATTGACGATTGAAGATTGAGGATTGTGGATTGAGGATTGAGGATTGAGGATTGAGTATCGAAAATTGAGGATTGGGCATTGAGGATAGACGATTGAGGATTGAGTATTGAGGATTGAGAATTGAGGATTGAGGATTGAATATTGAGTATTGAGGATTGAAGATTGAGAATTGAGGATTGAGGGTTGAGGATTGAAGATGAGGGCTGAGGGTTGAGGATTGAGGTTTGAGGACTGAGGATTGAGGATTGAGGATTGAGAGTTGAGGATTGAGGATTGAGGATTGAAGATTGAGGATTGGGTATTGAGGATTGAAGAATCAGCATTGAGGATTGAGGATTGAGGATTGAGGATTGAAGATTGAGGATTGAGGATTGAGGTTTGAGAATTGAGGATTGAGTATTGGGGATTGCGGATTGAACATTGAGGATTGAGGATTGAGGATTGAGGACTGAAGATTGAATATTGATGATTGAAGATTGATGATTGAGGATTGAGTGTTGTGGATTGAGGACGAGGACTGAGGGTTGAGTATTGATGTTTGAGGTCTGAGGATTGAGGATAGACGATTGAGAATTGAGGATTGAGGATTGAGGATTGAAGATTGAGGATTGGGTATTGAGGACTGAAGAATGCGGACTGAGGATTGAGGATTGAGGATTGAGGATCGAAGATTGAGTATTGAGGATTGAAGATTGAGGATTGAGGATTGAGTATTGAGGATTGAGGATTGAGGATTGAGGATTGAGGATCGAGGATTGAGGATTGAAGATTGAGGATTGAGGATTGAGGATTAAAGGTTGAGCATTGAGGATTGAAGGTTGAGGATTGATGATTGAGGATTGAGGATTGAGGATTGAGGATTGAGTATTGAAGATTGAGGATTGATGATTGAGGATTGAGGATTGAGGATTGAGGACTGAGTATTGGGGATTGAGGATTGAAGATTGAGGTTTGAGGATTGAGTATTGAGGATTGAGGATTGAGGATTGAGGATCGAGGATTGAAGATTGAGTATTGGGTATTGAGGATTGAAGAATGAGCATTGAGGATTGAGGATGGAGGATTGAGGATTGAAGATTGAGGATTGAGGATTGAGGCTTGAGGATTGAAGATTGAGTATTGAGGATCGAAGGTTGAGGATTGAGGATTGTGGATTGAGGATTGAGGATTGACGATTGAAGATTGAGGATTGGGGACTGAGAGTTGATGGTTGAGTGATGAGAATTGATGTTTGTGGATAGAGATATGAGGATTGCAGATTGTGTATTGCGTATGGAAAACTCTGAACTGAGGTTATTCTAGTGAGGATTGAGGATTGACAACCGGTTGTTGAGGACTGAGGGCTGAAGATTGAGGATTCAGGATTGAGGATTCAGGACTGTGGTTTGAGGACTGAGGATTGAGGATTGAGGGTTGGGGATTGAGGATTGAGGATCGAGGATTGAAGATTGAAGATTGGGTATTGAGGATTGAACATTGAGGACTGAGGATTGAGGATTGAGGATTGACGATTGAGGATTGAAGATTGAATATTGATGATTGAAGGTTGAGGATTGAGGATTGAGGGTTTTGGATTCAGGACGAGGACTGAGGGTTGTGGATTCAGGACGAGGACTGAGGGTTGAGTATTGATGTTTGAGGTCTGAGGATTGAGGATAGAGGATTGAGAATTGAGGATTGAGGATTGAGGATTGAAGATTGAGGATTGGGTATTGAGGATTGAAGAATGAGGACTGAAGATTGAGGATTGAGGATTGAGGATTGACAACTGATTGTTGAGGACTGAGGGCTGAAGATTGAGGATTCAGGATTGAGGATTCAGAATTGAGGTTTGAGGACTGAGGATTGAGGATTGAGGATTGAAAATTGAATATTGATGATTGAAGATTGAGGAGTGAGGATTGAGGGTTGTGTATTGAGGACGAGGACTAAGGGTTGAGTATTGATGTTTGAGGTCTGAGGATTGAGGATTGAGGATTGAGGATTGAGAATAGAGGATTGAGGATTGAGGATTGAAGATTGAGGATTTGCTGTTGAGGATTGAAGAATGAGGATTGAGGATTGAGGATTGAGGATTGAGGATTGAAGATTGATTATTGAGGATTGAAGATTGAGGATTGAGGATTGAGGATTGAGGATTGAGGATTGAGGATTGAGGATTGAAGATTGAGTATTGATGATTGAAGATTGAGGATTGATGATTGAGGACTGAGTATTGAGGATTGAAGGTTGAGGATTAAGGATTGAGGATTGAGAATTGAGAATTGAGGATTGAGGATTGAAGATTGATGATTGGGTATTGAGGATTGAAGAATGAGGATTGAAGGTTGAGGATTGAGTCCTGAGGATTGAGAATTGAGAACTGAGTATGAGGACTGAGGGCTGAGGGTTGAGGTTTGAGGAATGAGGACTGCCGATTGAGGGTTGAGGATTGAAGATTGAGTATTGAGGATTGAAGATTGTGGATTGAGGATTGAGGATTGAGGATTGAGGATTGAAGATTGAGAATTGGGGACTGAGTGATGAGGGCTGAGTGATGAGAATTGACGTTTGTGGATAGAGATTTGAAGATTGCAGATTGAGTAATGCGTATGGAAAACTCTGAACTGAGGATATTCTATTGAGGATTGAGGATTGACAACTGATTGTTCAGGACTGAGGGCTGAAGATTGAGGATTCAGGATTGCGGTTTGAGGACAGAGGATTGAGGATTGAGGATTGAGGATTGAAGACTTAGTATTGAGGATTGAAGATAGAGTATTGAGGATTGAGGATTGAGGATTGAGGGTTGAGGATTGAGGATTGAGTACTGAAGATTGAGTATTGATGACAGAGGATTGAGGACTGAGGATTGAGGACTGAGGATTGAGGATTGAGGATTGAAGATTGAATATTGATGATTGAAGATTGAGGATTGAGGATTGAGTGTTGTGGATTGAGGACGAGGACTGAGGGTTGAGTATTGATGCTTGAGGTCTGAGGGTTGAGGATTGAGGACTGAGAATAGAGGATTGAGGATGGAGGATTGAAGATTGAGGATTTGGTGATGAGGATTGAAGAATGAGGATTGAGGATTGAGGATTGAGGATTGAGGATTGAGGATTGAAGATTGAGTATTGAGGATTGAAGATTGAGGATCGATGATTGAGGATTGAGGATTGAGGATTGAGGACTGAGTATTGGGGATTGAAGATTGAAGATTGAGGTTTGAGGATTGAGTATTGAGGATTGAGGATTGAGGATTGAGGATTGAGGATCGAGGATTGAAGATTGAGTATTGGGTATTGAGGATTGAAGAATGCGCATTGAGGATTGAGGTTGGAGGATTGAGGATTGAAGATTGAGGATTGAGGATTGAGGCTTGAGGATTGAAGATTGAGTATTGAGGATCGAAGATTGAGGATTGAGGATTGTGGATTGAGGATTGAGGATTGACGATTGAAGATTGAAGATTGGGGACTGAGAGTTGATGGTTGAGTGATGAGAATTGATGTTTGTGGATAGAGATATGAGGATTGCAGACTGTGTATTGCGTATGGAAAACTCTGAACTGAGGTTATTCTAGTGAGGATTGAGGATTGACAACCGATTGTTGAGGACTGAGGGCTGAAGATTGAGGATTCAGGATTGAGGATTCAGGACTGTGGTTTGAGGACTGAGGATTGAGGATTGAGGGTTGGGGATTGAGGATTGAGGATCGAGGATTGAAGATTGAAGATTGGGTATTGAGGATTGAACATTGAGGACTGAGGATTGAGGATTGAGGATTGACGATTGAGGATTGAAGATTGAATATTGATGATTGAATGTTGAGGACTGAGGATTGAGGGTTTTGGATTCAGGACGAGGACTGAGGGTTGTGGATTCAGGACGAGGACTGAGGGTTGAGTATTGATGTTTGAGGTCTGAGGATTGAGGATAGAGGATTGAGAATTGAGGATTGAGGATTGAGGATTGAAGATTGAGGATTGGGTATTGAGGATTGAAGAATGAGGACTGAAGATTGAGGATTGAGGATTGAGGATTGACAACTGATTGTTGAGGACTGAGGGCTGAAGATTGAGGATTCAGGATTGAGGATTCAGAATTGAGGTTTGAGGACTGAGGATTGAGGGTTGAGGATTGAAAATTGAATATTGATGATTGAAGATTGAGGAGTGATTATTGAGGGTTGTGTATTGAGGACGAGGACTAAGGGTTGAGTATTGATGTTTGTGGTCTGAGGATTGAGGATTGAGGATTGAGAATAGAGGATTGAGGATTGAGGATTGAAGATTGAGGATTAAAGGTTGAGCATTGAGGATTGAAGGTTGAGGATTGATGATTGAGGATTGAGGATTGAGGATTGAGGATTGAGTATTGAAGATTGAGGATTGATGATTGAGGATTGAGGATTGAGGATTGAGGACTGAGTATTGGGGATTGAGGATTGAAGATTGAGGTTTGAGGATTGAGTATTGAGGATTGAGGATTGAGGATTGAGGATCGAGGATTGAAGATTGAGTATTGGGTATTGAGGATTGAAGAATGAGCATTGAGGATTGAGGATGGAGGATTGAGGATTGAAGATTGAGGATTGAGGATTGAGGCTTGAGGATTGAAGATTGAGTATTGAGGATCGAAGGTTGAGGATTGAGGATTGTGGATTGAGGATTGAGGATTGACGATTGAAGATTGAGGATTGGGGACTGAGAGTTGATGGTTGAGTGATGAGAATTGATGTTTGTGGATAGAGATATGAGGATTGCAGATTGTGTATTGCGTATGGAAAACTCTGAACTGAGGTTATTCTAGTGAGGATTGAGGATTGACAACCGGTTGTTGAGGACTGAGGGCTGAAGATTGAGGATTCAGGATTGAGGATTCAGGACTGTGGTTTGAGGACTGAGGATTGAGGATTGAGGGTTGGGGATTGAGGATTGAGGATCGAGGATTGAAGATTGAAGATTGGGTATTGAGGATTGAACATTGAGGACTGAGGATTGAGGATTGAGGATTGACGATTGAGGATTGAAGATTGAATATTGATGATTGAAGGTTGAGGATTGAGGATTGAGGGTTTTGGATTCAGGACGAGGACTGAGGGTTGTGGATTCAGGACGAGGACTGAGGGTTGAGTATTGATGTTTGAGGTCTGAGGATTGAGGATAGAGGATTGAGAATTGAGGATTGAGGATTGAGGATTGAAGATTGAGGATTGGGTATTGAGGATTGAAGAATGAGGACTGAAGATTGAGGATTGAGGATTGAGGATTGACAACTGATTGTTGAGGACTGAGGGCTGAAGATTGAGGATTCAGGATTGAGGATTCAGAATTGAGGTTTGAGGACTGAGGATTGAGGATTGAGGATTGAAAATTGAATATTGATGATTGAAGATTGAGGAGTGAGGATTGAGGGTTGTGTATTGAGGACGAGGACTAAGGGTTGAGTATTGATGTTTGAGGTCTGAGGATTGAGGATTGAGGATTGAGGATTGAGAATAGAGGATTGAGGATTGAGGATTGAAGATTGAGGATTTGCTGTTGAGGATTGAAGAATGAGGATTGAGGATTGAGGATTGAGGATTGAGGATTGAAGATTGATTATTGAGGATTGAAGATTGAGGATTGAGGATTGAGGATTGAGGATTGAGGATTGAGGATTGAGGATTGAAGATTGAGTATTGATGATTGAAGATTGAGGATTGATGATTGAGGACTGAGTATTGAGGATTGAAGGTTGAGGATTAAGGATTGAGGATTGAGAATTGAGAATTGAGGATTGAGGATTGAAGATTGATGATTGGGTATTGAGGATTGAAGAATGAGGATTGAAGGTTGAGGATTGAGTCCTGAGGATTGAGAATTGAGAACTGAGTATGAGGACTGAGGGCTGAGGGTTGAGGTTTGAGGAATGAGGACTGCCGATTGAGGGTTGAGGATTGAAGATTGAGTATTGAGGATTGAAGATTGTGGATTGAGGATTGAGGATTGAGGATTGAGGATTGAAGATTGAGAATTGGGGACTGAGTGATGAGGGCTGAGTGATGAGAATTGATGTTTGTGGATAGAGATTTGAAGATTGCAGATTGAGTAATGCGTATGGAAAACTCTGAACTGAGGATATTCTATTGAGGATTGAGGATTGACAACTGATTGTTGAGGACTGAGGGCTGAAGATTGAGGATTCAGGATTGCGGTTTGAGGACAGAGGATTGAGGATTGAGGATTGAGGATTGAAGACTTAGTATTGAGGATTGAAGATAGAGTATTGAGGATTGAGGATTGAGGATTGAGGGTTGAGGATTGAGGATTGAGTACTGAAGATTGAGTATTGATGACAGAGGATTGAGGACTGAGGATTGAGGACTGAGGATTGAGGATTGAGGATTGAAGATTGAATATTGATGATTGAAGATTGAGGATTGAGGATTGAGTGTTGTGGATTGAGGACGAGGACTGAGGGTTGAGTATTGATGCTTGAGGTCTGAGGGTTGAGGATTGAGGACTGAGAATAGAGGATTGAGGATGGAGGATTGAAGATTGAGGATTTGGTGATGAGGATTGAAGAATGAGGATTGAGGATTGAGGATTGAGGATTGAGGATTGAGGATTGAAGATTGAGTATTGAGGATTGAAGATTGAGGATCGATGATTGAGGATTGAGGATTGAGGATTGAGGACTGAGTATTGGGGATTGAAGATTGAAGATTGAGGTTTGAGGATTGAGTATTGAGGATTGAGGATTGAGGATTGAGGATTGAGGATCGAGGATTGAAGATTGAGTATTGGGTATTGAGGATTGAAGAATGCGCATTGAGGATTGAGGTTGGAGGATTGAGGATTGAAGATTGAGGATTGAGGATTGAGGCTTGAGGATTGAAGATTGAGTATTGAGGATCGAAGATTGAGGATTGAGGATTGTGGATTGAGGATTGAGGATTGACGATTGAAGATTGAAGATTGGGGACTGAGAGTTGATGGTTGAGTGATGAGAATTGATGTTTGTGGATAGAGATATGAGGATTGCAGACTGTGTATTGCGTATGGAAAACTCTGAACTGAGGTTATTCTAGTGAGGATTGAGGATTGACAACCGATTGTTGAGGACTGAGGGCTGAAGATTGAGGATTCAGGATTGAGGATTCAGGACTGTGGTTTGAGGACTGAGGATTGAGGATTGAGGGTTGGGGATTGAGGATTGAGGATCGAGGATTGAAGATTGAAGATTGGGTATTGAGGATTGAACATTGAGGACTGAGGATTGAGGATTGAGGATTGACGATTGAGGATTGAAGATTGAATATTGATGATTGAATGTTGAGGACTGAGGATTGAGGGTTTTGGATTCAGGACGAGGACTGAGGGTTGTGGATTCAGGACGAGGACTGAGGGTTGAGTATTGATGTTTGAGGTCTGAGGATTGAGGATAGAGGATTGAGAATTGAGGATTGAGGATTGAGGATTGAAGATTGAGGATTGGGTATTGAGGATTGAAGAATGAGGACTGAAGATTGAGGATTGAGGATTGAGGATTGACAACTGATTGTTGAGGACTGAGGGCTGAAGATTGAGGATTCAGGATTGAGGATTCAGAATTGAGGTTTGAGGACTGAGGATTGAGGGTTGAGGATTGAAAATTGAATATTGATGATTGAAGATTGAGGAGTGATTATTGAGGGTTGTGTATTGAGGACGAGGACTAAGGGTTGAGTATTGATGTTTGTGGTCTGAGGATTGAGGATTGAGGATTGAGAATAGAGGATTGAGGATTGAGGATTGAAGATTGAGGATTTGGTGTTGAGGATTGAAGAATGAGGATTGAGGATTGAGGATTGAGGATTGAGGATTGAAGATTGATTATTGAGGATTGAAGATTGAGGATTGAGGATTGAGGATTGAGGATTGAGGATTGAGGATTGAGGATTGAAGATTGAGTATTGATGATTGAAGATTGAGGATTGATGATTGAGGACTGAGTATTGAGGATTGAAGGTTGAGGATTGAGGATTGAGGATTGAGAATTGAGGATTGAGGATTGAGGATTGAAGATTGATGATTGGGTATTGAGGATTGAAGAACGAGGATTGAAGGTTGAGGATTGAGTCCTGAGGATTGAGAATTGAGAACTGAGTATGAGGACTGAGGGCTGAGGGTTGAGGTTTGAGGAATGAGGACTGCCGATTGAGGGTTGAGGATTGAAGATTGAGTATTGAGGATTGAAGATTGTGGATTGAGGATTGAGGATTGAGGATTGAGGATTGAAGATTGAGGATTGGGGACTGAGTGTTGAGGGCTGAGTGATGAGAATTGATGTTTGTGGATAGAGATTTGAAGATTGCAGATTGAGTAATGCGTATGGAAAACTCTGAACTGAGGATATTCTATTGAGGATTGGGGATTGACAACTGATTGTTGAGGACTGAGGGCTGAAGATTGAGGACTCAGGATTGTGGTTTGAGGACAGAAGATTGAGGATTGAGGATTGAGGATTGAAGACTTAGTATTGAGGATTGAAGATTGAGTATTGAGGATTGAGGATTGAGGATTGAGGGTTGAGGATTGAGGATTGAGTACTGAAGATTGAGTATTGATGACAGAGGATTGAGGACTGAGGATTGAGGACTGAGGATTGAGGATTGAGGATTGAAGATTGAATATTGATGATTGAAGATTGAGGATTGAGGATTGAGTGTTGTGGATTGAGGACGAGGACTGAGGGTTGAGTATTGATGCTTGAGGTCTGAGGGTTGAGGATTGAGGACTGAGAATAGAGGATTGAGGATGGAGGATTGAAGATTGAGGATTTGGTGATGAGGATTGAAGAATGAGGATTGAGGATTGAGGATTGAGGATTGAGGATTGAGGATTGAAGATTGAGTATTGAGGATTGAAGATTGAGGATTGATGATTGAGGATTGAGGATTGAGGATTGAGGACTGAGTATTGGGGATTGAAGATTGAAGATTGAGGTTTGAGGATTGAGTATTGAGGATTGAGGATTGAGGATTGAGGATTGAGGATCGAGGATTGAAGATAGAGTATTAGGTATTGAGGATTGAAGAATGCGCATTGAGGATTGAGGATGGAGGATTGAGGATTGAAGATTGAGGATTGAGGATTGAGGCTTGAGGATTGAAGATTGAGTATTGAGGATTGAAGATTGAGGGTTGAGGATTGTGGATTGAGGATTGAGGATTGACGATTGAAGATTGAGGATTGGGGACTGAGAGTTGATGGTTGAGTGATGAGAATTGATGTTTGTGGATAGAGATATGAAGATTGCAGATTGAGTATTGCGTATGGAAAACTGTGAACTGAGGATATTCTAGTGTGGATTGAGGATTGACAACTGATTGTTGAGGACTGAGGGCTGAAGATTGAGGATTCAGGATTGAGGATTCAGTACTGTGGTTTGAGGACTGAGGATTGAGGATTGAGGATTGGGGATTGAGGATTGAGGATCGAGGACTGAAGTTTGAAGATTGGGTATTGAGGATTGAACATTGAGGATTGAGGATTGAGGATAGAGGATTGAGGATTGAGGGTTGAAGATTGAATATTGATGATTGAAGGCTGAGGATTGAGGATTGAGTGTTGTGGATTCAGGACGAGGACTGAGTTTTGAGTATTGATGTTTGAGGTCGGAGGATTGAGGATAGAGGATTGAGAATTGAGGATTGAGGATTGAGGATTGAAGAGTGAGGATTGGGTATTGAGGATTGAAGAATGAGGACTGAGGATTGAGGATTGAGGATTGAAGATTGAGTATTGAGGATTGAAGGTTGAGGGTTGAGGATTGAGGATTGAGGATTGAGGATTGAAGATTGAGGATTGAGGATTGAGGTTTGAGAATTGAGGATTGAGTATTGGGGATTGCGGATTGAACATTGAGGATTGAGGATTGAGGATTGAGGACTCAAGATTGAATATTGATGATTGAAGATTGATGATTGAGGATTGGGGGTTGTGGATTGAGGACGAGGACTGAGGGTTGTGTATTGATGTCTGAGGTCCGAGGATTGAGGATTGAGGATTGAGAACTGAGGATTGAAGATTGAGGATTGAGGACTGAGAATTGAGGATTGAGGATTTAGTATTGAGGATTGAGGATTGAAGATTGAGTATTGACGATTGAAGATTGAGGATTGTGGATTGAGGATTGAGGATTGAGGATTGAGTATCGAAAATTGAGGATTGGGCATTGAGGATAGACGATTGAGGATTGAGTATTGAGGATTGAGAATTGAGGATTGAGGATTGAATATTGAGTATTGAGGATTGAAGATTGAGAATTGAGGATTGAGGGTTGAGGATTGAAGATGAGGGCTGAGGGTTGAGGATTGAGGTTTGAGGACTGAGGATTGAGGATTGAGGATTGAGAGTTGAGGATTGAGGATTGAGGATTGAAGATTGAGGATTGGGTATTGAGGATTGAAGAATCAGCATTGAGGATTGAGGATTGAGGATTGAGGATTGAAGATTGAGGATTGAGGATTGAGGTTTGAGAATTGAGGATTGAGTATTGGGGATTGCGGATTGAACATTGAGGATTGAGGATTGAGGATTGAGGACTGAATATTGAATATTGATGATTGAAGATTGATGATTGAGGATTGAGTGTTGTGGATTGAGGACGAGGACTGAGGGTTGAGTATTGATGTTTGAGGTCTGAGGATTGAGGATAGACGATTGAGAATTGAGGATTGAGGATTGAGGATTGAAGATTGAGGATTGGGTATTGAGGACTGAAGAATGAGGACTGAGGATTGAGGATTGAGGATTGAGGATCGAAGATTGAGTATTGAGGATTGAAGATTGAGGATTGAGGATTGAGTATTGAGGATTGAGGATTGAGGATTGAGGATTGAGGATCGAGGATTGAGGATTGAAGATTGAGGATTGAGGATTGAGGATTAAAGGTTGAGCATTGAGGATTGAAGGTTGAGGATTGATGATTGAGGATTGAGGATTGAGGATTGAGGACTGAGTATTGGGGATTGAGGATTGAAGATTGAGGTTTGAGGATTGAGTATTGAGGATTGAGGATTGAGGATTGAGGATTGAGGATTGAGGATTGAAGATTGAGTATTGGGTATTGAGGATTGAAGAATGAGCATTGAGGATTGAGGATGGAGGATTGAGGATTGAAGATTGAGGATTGAGGATTGAGGCTTGAGGATTGAAGATTGAGTATTGACGATCGAAGATTGAGGATTGAGGATTGTGGATTGAGGATTGAGGATTGACGATTGAAGATTGAGGATTGGGGACTGAGTGTTGAGGGCTGAGTGATGAGAATTGATGTTTGTGGATAGAGATTTGAAGATTGCAGATTGAGTATTGCGTATCAAAACTCTGAACTGAGGATATTCTATTGAGGATTGAGTATTGACAACTGATTGTTGAGGGCTGAGGGCTGAAGATTGAGGATTCAGGATTGAGGATCCAGGATTGAGGTTTGAGGACTGAGGATTGAGGATAGAGGATTGAGGATTGAGGATTGAGGATTGAGCATTGAGGATTGAGGATTGAAGATTGAGGATTGGGTATTGCGGATTGAACATTGAGGATTGAGGATTGAGGATTGAGGACTGAAGATTGAATATTGATGATTGAGGATTGAGGGTTGTGGATTGAGGACGAGGACTGAGGGCTGAGTATTGATGTCTGAGGTCTGAGGATTGAGGATTGACGATTGAGAATTGAGGATTGAGGATCGAGGATTGAAGATTGAGGATTGGGTATTGAGGATTGAAGAATGAGCATTGAGGATTGAGGATTGAGGATTGAGGATTGAAGATTGTGGATTGAGGATTGATGTCTGAGGTCTGAGGACTGAGGATTGACGATTGAGAATTGAGGATTGAGGATCGAGGATTGAAGATTGAAGATTGGGTATTGAGGATTGAACATTGAGGATTGAGGATTGAGGATAGAGGATTGAGGATTGAGGATTGAAGATTGAATATTGATGATTGAAGGCTGAGGATTGAGGATTGAGTGTTGTGGATTCAGGACGAGGACTGAGTTTTGAGTATTGATGTTTGAGGTCGGAGGATTGAGGATAGAGGATTGAAAATTGAGGATTGAGGATCTAGGATTGAAGATTGAGGATTGGGTATTGAGGATTGAAGAATGAAGACTGAGGATTGAGGATTGAGGATTGAGGATTGAAGATTGAGTATTGAGGATTGAAGGTTGAGGGTTGAGGATTGAGGATTGAGGATTGAGGATTGAAGATTGAGGATTGAGGATTGAGGTTTGAGAATTGAGGATTGAGTATTGGGGATTGCGGATTGAACATTGAGGATTGAGGATTGAGGATTGAGGACTCAAGATTGAATTTTGATGATTGAAGATTGATGATTGAGGATTGGGTGTTGTGGATTGAGGACGAGGACTGAGGGTTGTGTATTGATGTCTGAGGTCTGAGGATTGAGGATTGAGGATTGAGAACTGAGGATTGAAGATTGAGGATTGAGGACTGAGAATTGAGGATTGAGGATTTAGTATTGAGGATTGAGGATTGAAGATTGAGTATTGACGATTGAAGATTGAGGATTGTGGATTGAGGATTGAGGATTGAGGATTGAGTATCGAAAATTGAGGATTGGGCATTGAGGATAGACGATTGAGGATTGAGTATTGAGGATTGAGAATTGAGGATTGAGGATTGAATATTGAGTATTGAGGATTGAAGATTGAGAATTGAGGATTGAGGGTTGAGGGTTGAAGATGAGGGCTGAGGGTTGAGGATTGAGGTTTGAGGACTGAGGATTGAGGATTGAGGATTGAGAGTTGAGGATTGAGGATTGAGGATTGAAGATTGAGGATTGGGTATTGAGGATTGAAGAATCAGCATTGAGGATTGAGGATTGACGATTGAGGATTGAAGATTGAGGATTGAGGATTGAGGTTTGAGAATTGAGGATTGAGTATTGGGGATTGCGGATTGAACATTGAGGATTGAGGATTGAGGATTGAGGACTGAATATTGAATATTGATGATTGAAGATTGATGATTGAGGATTGAGTGTTGTGGATTGAGGACGAGGACTGAGGGTTGAGTATTGATGTTTGAGGTCTGAGGATTGAGGATAGACGATTGAGAATTGAGGATTGAGGATTGAGGATTGAAGATTGAGGATTGGGTATTGAGGACTGAAGAATGAGGACTGAGGATTGAGGATTGAGGATTGAGGATCGAAGATTGAGTATTGAGGATTGAAGATTGAGGATTGAGGATTGAGTATTGAGGATTGAGGATTGAGGATTGAGGATTGAGGATCGAGGATTGAGGATTGAAGATTGAGGATTGAGGATTGAGGATTAAAGGTTGAGCATTGAGGATTGAAGGTTGAGGATTGATGATTGAGGATTGAGGATTGAGGATTGAGGACTGAGTATTGGGGATTGAGGATTGAAGATTGAGGTTTGAGGATTGAGTATTGAGGATTGAGGATTGAGGATTGAGGATTGAGGATTGAGGATTGAAGATTGAGTATTGGGTATTGAGGATTGAAGAATGAGCATTGAGGATTGAGGATGGAGGATTGAGGATTGAAGATTGAGGATTGAGGATTGAGGCTTGAGGATTGAAGATTGAGTATTGACGATCGAAGATTGAGGATTGAGGATTGTGGATTGAGGATTGAGGATTGACGATTGAAGATTGAGGATTGGGGACTGAGTGTTGAGGGCTGAGTGATGAGAATTGATGTTTGTGGATAGAGATTTGAAGATTGCAGATTGAGTATTGCGTATCAAAACTCTGAACTGAGGATATTCTATTGAGGATTGAGTATTGACAACTGATTGTTGAGGGCTGAGGGCTGAAGATTGAGGATTCAGGATTGAGGATCCAGGATTGAGGTTTGAGGACTGAGGATTGAGGATAGAGGATTGAGGATTGAGGATTGAGGATTGAGCATTGAGGATTGAGGATTGAAGATTGAGGATTGGGTATTGCGGATTGAACATTGAGGATTGAGGATTGAGGATTGAGGACTGAAGATTGAATATTGATGATTGAGGATTGAGGGTTGTGGATTGAGGACGAGGACTGAGGGTTGAGTATTGATGTCTGAGGTCTGAGGATTGAGGATTGACGATTGAGAATTGAGGATTGAGGATCGAGGATTGAAGATTGAGGATTGGGTATTGAGGATTGAAGAATGAGCTTTGAGGATTGAGGATTGAGGATTGAGGATTGAAGATTGTGGATTGAGGATTGATGTCTGAGGTCTGAGGATTGAGGATTGACGATTGAGAATTGAGGATTGAGGATCGAGGATTGAAGATTGAAGATTGGGTATTGAGGATTGAACATTGAGGATTGAGGATTGAGGATAGAGGATTGAGGATTGAGGATTGAAGATTGAATATTGATGATTGAAGGCTGAGGATTGAGGATTGAGTGTTGTGGATTCAGGACGAGGACTGAGTTTTGAGTATTGATGTTTGAGGTCGGAGGATTGAGGATAGAGGATTGAGAATTGAGGATTGAGGATTGAGGATTGAAGATTGAGGATTGGGTATTGAGGATTGAAGAATGAAGACTGAGGATTGAGGATTGAGGATTGAGGATTGAAGATTGAGTATTGAGGATTGAAGGTTGAGGGTTGAGGATTGAGGATTGAGGATTGAGGATTGAAGATTGAGGATTGAGGATTGAGGTTTGAGAATTGAGGATTGAGTATTGGGGATTGCGGATTGAACATTGAGGATTGAGGATTGAGGATTGAGGACTCAAGATTGAATATTGATGATTGAAGATTGATGATTGAGGATTGGGTGTTGTGGATTGAGGACGAGGACTGAGGGTTGTGTATTGATGTCTGAGGTCTGAGGATTGAGGATTGAGGATTGAGAACTGAGGATTGAAGATTGAGGATTGAGGACTGAGAATTGAGGTTTGAGGATTGAGTATTGAGGATTGAGGATTGAAGATTGAGTATTGACGATTGAAGATTGAGGATTGTGGATTGAGGATTGAGTATTGACAACTGATTGTTGAGGGCTGAGGGCTGAAGATTGAGGATTCAGGATTGAGGATCCAGGATTGAGGTTTGAGGACTGAGGATTGAGGATAGAGGATTGAGGATTGAGGATTGAGGATTGAGCATTGAGGATTGAGGATTGAAGATTGAGGATTGGGTATTGCGGATTGAACATTGAGGATTGAGGATTGAGGATTGAGGACTGAAGATTGAATATTGATGATTGAGGATTGAGGGTTGTGGATTGAGGACGAGGACTGAGGGCTGAGTATTGATGTCTGAGGTCTGAGGATTGAGGATTGACGATTGAGAATTGAGGATTGAGGATCGAGGATTGAAGATTGAGGATTGGGTATTGAGGATTGAAGAATGAGCATTGAGGATTGAGGATTGAGGATTGAGGATTGAAGATTGTGGATTGAGGATTGATGTCTGAGGTCTGAGGATTGAGGATTGACGATTGAGAATTGAGGATTGAGGATCGAGGATTGAAGATTGAAGATTGGGTATTGAGGATTGAACATTGAGGATTGAGGATTGAGGATAGAGGATTGAGGATTGAGGATTGAAGATTGAACATTGATGATTGAAGGCTGAGGATTGAGGATTGAGTGTTGTGGATTCAGGACGAGGACTGAGTTTTGAGTATTGATGTTTGAGGTCGGAGGATTGAGGATAGAGGATTGAGAATTGAGGATTGAGGATTGAGGATTGAAGATTGAGGATTGGGTATTGAGGATTGAAGAATGAAGACTGAGGATTGAGGATTGAGGATTGAGGATTGAAGATTGAGTATTGAGGATTGAAGGTTGAGGGTTGAGGATTGAGGATTGAGGATTGAGGATTGAAGATTGAGGATTGAGGATTGAGGTTTGAGAATTGAGGATTGAGTATTGGGGATTGCGGATTGAACATTGAGGATTGAGGATTGAGTATTGAGGACTCAAGATTGAATATTGATGATTGAAGATTGATGATTGAGGATTGGGTGTTGTGGATTGAGGACGAGGACTGAGGGTTGTGTATTGATGTCTGAGGTCTGAGGATTGAGGATTGAGGATTGAGAACTGAGGATTGAAGATTGAGGATTGAGGACTGAGAATTGAGGATTGAGGATTTAGTATTGAGGATTGAGGATTGAAGATTGAGTATTGACGATTGAAGATTGAGGATTGTGGATTGAGGATTGAGGATTGAGGATTGAGTATCGAAAATTGAGGATTGGGCATTGAGGATAGACGATTGAGGATTGAGTATTGAGGATTGAGAATTGAGGATTGAGGATTGAATATTGAGTATTGAGGATTGAAGATTGAGAATTGAGGATTGAGGGTTGAGGGTTGAAGATGAGGGCTGAGGGTTGAGGATTGAGGTTTGAGGACTGAGGATTGAGGATTGAGGATTGAGAGTTGAGGATTGAGGATTGAGGATTGAAGATTGAGGATTGGGTATTGAGGATTGAAGAATCAGCATTGAGGATTGAGGATTGACGATTGAGGATTGAAGATTGAGGATTGAGGATTGAGGTTTGAGAATTGAGGATTGAGTATTGGGGATTGCGGATTGAACATTGAGGATTGAGGATTGAGGATTGAGGACTGAATATTGAATATTGATGATTGAAGATTGATGATTGAGGATTGAGTGTTGTGGATTGAGGACGAGGACTGAGGGTTGAGTATTGATGTTTGAGGTCTGAGGATTGAGGATAGACGATTGAGAATTGAGGATTGAGGATTGAGGATTGAAGATTGAGGATTGGGTATTGAGGACTGAAGAATGAGGACTGAGGATTGAGGATTGAGGATTGAGGTTCGAAGATTGAGTATTGAGGATTGAAGATTGAGGATTGAGGATTGAGTATTGAGGATTGAGGATTGAGGATTGAGGATTGAGGATCGAGGATTGAGGATTGAAGATTGAGGATTGAGGATTGAGGATTAAAGGTTGAGCATTGAGGATTGAAGGTTGAGGATTGATGATTGAGGATTGAGGATTGAGGATTGAGGACTGAGTATTGGGGATTGAGGATTGAAGATTGAGGTTTGAGGATTGAGTATTGAGGATTGAGGATTGAGGATTGAGGATTGAGGATTGAGGATTGAAGATTGAGTATTGGGTATTGAGGATTGAAGAATGAGCATTGAGGATTGAGGATGGAGGATTGAGGATTGAAGATTGAGGATTGAGGATTGAGGCTTGAGGATTGAAGATTGAGTATTGACGATCGAAGATTGAGGATTGAGGATTGTGGATTGAGGATTGAGGATTGACGATTGAAGATTGAGGATTGGGGACTGAGTGTTGAGGGCTGAGTGATGAGAATTGATGTTTGTGGATAGAGATTTGAAGATTGCAGATTGAGTATTGCGTATCAAAACTCTGAACTGAGGATATTCTATTGAGGATTGAGTATTGACAACTGATTGTTGAGGGCTGAGGGCTGAAGATTGAGGATTCAGGATTGAGGATCCAGGATTGAGGTTTGAGGACTGAGGATTGAGGATAGAGGATTGAGGATTGAGGATTGAGGATTGAGCATTGAGGATTGAGGATTGAAGATTGAGGATTGGGTATTGCGGATTGAACATTGAGGATTGAGGATTGAGGATTGAGGACTGAAGATTGAATATTGATGATTGAGGATTGAGGGTTGTGGATTGAGGACGAGGACTGAGGGTTGAGTATTGATGTCTGAGGTCTGAGGATTGAGGATTGACGATTGAGAATTGAGGATTGAGGATCGAGGATTGAAGATTGAGGATTGGGTATTGAGGATTGAAGAATGAGCATTGAGGATTGAGGATTGAGGATTGAGGATTGAAGATTGTGGATTGAGGATTGATGTCTGAGGTCTGAGGATTGAGGATTGACGATTGAGAATTGAGGATTGAGGATCGAGGATTGAAGATTGAAGATTGGGTATTGAGGATTGAACATTGAGGATTGAGGATTGAGGATAGAGGATTGAGGATTGAGGATTGAAGATTGAATATTGATGATTGAAGGCTGAGGATTGAGGATTGAGTGTTGTGGATTCAGGACGAGGACTGAGTTTTGAGTATTGATGTTTGAGGTCGGAGGATTGAGGATAGAGGATTGAGAATTGAGGATTGAGGATTGAGGATTGAAGATTGAGGATTGGGTATTGAGGATTGAAGAATGAAGACTGAGGATTGAGGATTGAGGATTGAGGATTGAAGATTGAGTATTGAGGATTGAAGGTTGAGGGTTGAGGATTGAGGATTGAGGATTGAGTATTGAAGATTGAGGATTGAGGATTGAGGTTTGAGAATTGAGGATTGAGTATTGGGGATTGCGGATTGAACATTGAGGATTGAGGATTGAGGATTGAGGACTCAAGATTGAATATTGATGATTGAAGATTGATGATTGAGGATTGGGTGTTGTGGATTGAGGACGAGGACTGAGGGTTGTGTATTGATGTCTGAGGTCTGAGGATTGAGGATTGAGGATTGAGAACTGAGGATTGAAGATTGAGGATTGAGGACTGAGAATTGAGGTTTGAGGATTGAGTATTGAGGATTGAGGATTGAAGATTGAGTATTGACGATTGAAGATTGAGGATTGTGGATTGAGGATTGAGGATTGAGGATTGAGTATCGAAAATTGAGGATTGGGCATTGAGGATAGACGATTGAGGATTGAGTATTGAGGATTGAGAATTGAGGATTGAGGATTGAATATTGAGTATTGAGGATTGAAGATTGAGAATTGAGGATTGAGGGTTGCGGATTGAAGATGAGGGCTGAGGGTTGAGGATTGAGGTTTGAGGACTGAGGATTGAGGATTGAGGATTGAGAGTTGAGGATTGAGGATTGAGGATTGAAGATTGAGGATTGGGTATTGAGGATTGAAGAATCAGCATTGAGGATTGAGGATTGAGGATTGAGGATTGAAGATTGAGGATTGGGGATTGAGGTTTGAGAATTGAGGATTGAGTATTGGGGATTGCGGATTGAACATTGAGGATTGAGGATTGAGGATTGAGGACTGAAGATTGAATATTGATGATTGAAGATTGATGATTGAGGATTGAGTGTTGTGGATTGAGGACGAGGACTGAGGGTTGAGTATTGATGTTTGAGGTCTGAGGATTGAGGATAGACGATTGAGAATTGAGGATTGAGGATTGAGGATTGAAGATTGAGGATTGGGTATTGAGGACTGAAGAATGAGGACTGAGGATTGAGGATTGAGGATTGAGGATCGAAGATTGAGTATTGAGGATTGAAGATTGAGGATTGAGGATTGAGTATTGAGGATTGAGGATTGAGGATTGAGGATTGAGTATCGAGGATTGAGGATTGAAGATTGAGGATTGAGGATTGAGGATTAAAGGTTGAGCATTGAGGATTGAAGGTTGAGGATTGATGATTGAGGATTGAGGATTGAGGATTGAGGATTGAGTATTGAAGATTGAGGATTGATGATTGAGGATTGAGGATTGAGGATTGAGGACTGAGTATTGGGGATTGAGGATTGAAGATTGAGGTTTGAGGATTGAGTATTGAGGATTGAGGATTGAGGATTGAGGATTGAGGATCGAGGATTGAAGATTGAGTATTGGGTATTGAGGATTGAAGAATGAGCATTGAGGATTGAGGATGGAGGATTGAGGATTGAAGATTGAGGATTGAGGATTGAGGCTTGAGGATTGAAGATTGAGTATTGAGGATCGAAGGTTGAGGATTGAGGATTGTGGATTGAGGATTGAGGATTGACGATTGAAGATTGAGGATTGGGGACTGAGAGTTGATGGTTGAGTGATGAGAATTGATGTTTGTGGATAGAGATATGAGGATTGCAGATTGTGTATTACGTATGGAAAACTCTGAACTGAGGTTATTCTAGTGAGGATTGAGGATTGACAACCGGTTGTTGAGGACTGAGGGCTGAAGATTGAGGATTCAGGATTGAGGATTCAGGACTGTGGTTTGAGGACTGAGGATTGAGGATTGAGGGTTGGGGATTGAGGATTGAGGATCGAGGATTGAAGATTGAAGATTGGGTATTGAGGATTGAACATTGAGGTCTGAGGATTGAGGATTGAGGATTGACGATTGAGGATTGAAGATTGAATATTGATGATTGAAGGTTGAGGATTGAGGATTGAGGGTTTTGGATTCAGGACGAGGACTGAGGGTTGTGGATTCAGGACGAGGACTGAGGGTTGAGTATTGATGTTTGAGGTCTGAGGATTGAGGATAGAGGATTGAGAATTGAGGATTGAGGATTGAGGATTGAAGATTGAGGATTGGGTATTGAGGATTGAAGAATGAGGACTGAAGATTGAGGATTGAGGATTGAGGATTGACAACTGATTGTTGAGGACTGAGGGCTGAAGATTGAGGATTCAGGATTGAGGATTCAGAATTGAGGTTTGAGGACTGAGGATTGAGGAGTGAGGATTGAGGATTGAAGATTGAGGATTGGGTATTGAGGACTGAAGAATGAGGACTGAGGATTGAGGATTGAGGATTGAGGATCGAAGATTGAGTATTGAGGATTGAAGATTGAGGATTGAGGATTGAGTATTGAGGATTGAGGATTGAGGATTGAGGATTGAGGATTGAGGATTGAGGATTGAAGATTGAGGATTGAGGATTGAGGATTAAAGGTTGAGCATTGAGGATTGAAGGTTGAGGATTGATGATTGAGGATTGAGGATTGAGGATTGAGGATTGAGTATTGAAGATTGAGGATTGATGATTGAGGATTGAGGATTGAGGATTGAGGACTGAGTATTGGGGATTGAGGATTGAAGATTGAGGTTTGAGGATTGAGTATTGAGGATTGAGGATTGAGGATTGAGGATTGAGGATTGAGGATTGAAGATTGAGTATTGGGTATTGAGGATTGAAGAATGAGCATTGAGGATTGAGGATGGAGGATTGAGGATTGAAGATTGAGGATTGAGGATTGAGGCTTGAGGATTGAAGATTGAGTATTGAGGATCGAAGATTGAGGATTGAGGATTGTGGATTGAGGATTGAGGATTGACGATTGAAGATTGAGGATTGAGGACTGAGAGTTGATGGTTGAGTGATGAGAATTGATGTTTGTGGATAGAGATATGAGGATTGCAGACTGTGTATTGCGTATGGAAAACTCTGAACTGAGGTTATTCTAGTGAGGATTGAGGATTGACAACCGATTGTTGAGGACTGAGGGCTGAAGATTGAGGATTCAGGATTGAGGATTCAGAACTGTGGTTTGAGGACTGAGGATTGAGGATTGAGGGTTGGGGATTCAGGATTGAGGATCGAGGATTGAAGATTGAAGATTGGGTATTGAGGATTGAACATTGAGGACTGAGGATTGAGGATTGAGGATTGAGGATTGAGGATTGAAGATTGAATATTGATGATTGAAGGTTGAGGATTGAGGATTGAGGGTTTTGGATTCAGGACGAGGACTGAGGGTTGTGGATTCAGGACGAGGACTGAGGGTTGAGTATTGATGTTTGAGGTCTGAGGATTGAGGATAGAGGATTGAGAATTGAGGATTGAGGATTGAGGATTGAAGATTGAGGATTGGGTATTGAGGATTGAAGAATGAGGACTGAAGATTGAGGATTGAGGATTGAGGATTGACAACTGATTGTTGAGGACTGAGGACTGAAGATTGAGGATTCAGGATTGAGGATTCAGAATTGAGGTTTGAGGACTGAGGATTGAGGATTGAGGATTGAAAATTGAATATTGATGGTTGAAGATTGAGGAGTGAGGATTGAGGGTTGAGTATTGAGGACGAGGACTAAGGGTTGAGTATTGATGTTTGAGGTCTGAGGATTGAGGATTGAGGATTGAGAATAGAGGATTGAGGATTGAGGATTGAAGATTGAGGATTTGGTGTTGAGGATTGAAGAATGAGGATTGTGGATTGAGGATTGAGGATTGAGGATTGAAGATTGATTATTGAGGATTGAAGATTGAGGATTGAGGATTGAGGATTGAGGATTGAGGATTGAGAATTGAGGATTGAAGATTGAGTATTGATGATTGAAGATTGAGGATCGATGATTGAGGACTGAGTATTGAGGATTGAAGGTTGAGGATTGAGGATTGAGGATTGAGAATTGAGGATTGAGGATTGAGGATTGAAGATTGATGATTGGGTATTGAGGATTGAAGAATGAGGATTGAAGGTTGAGGATTGAGTCCTGAGGATTGAGAATTGAGAACTGAGTATGAGGACTGAGGGCTGAGGGTTGAGGTTTGAGGAATGAGGACTGCCGATTGAGGGTTGAGGATTGAAGATTGAGTATTGAGGATTGAAGATTGTGGATTGAGGATTGAGGATTGAGGATTGAGGATTGAAGATTGAGGATTGGGGACTGAGTGTTGAGGGCTGAGTGATGAGAATTGATGTTTGTGGATAGAGATTTGAAGATTGCAGATTGAGTAATGCGTATGGAAAACTCTGAACTGAGGATATTCTATTGAGGATTGAGGATTGACAACTGATTGTTGAGGACTGAGGGCTGAAGATTGAGGATTCAGGATTGTGGTTTGAGGACAGAGGATTGAGGATTGAGGATTGAGGATTGAAGACTTAGTATTGAGGATTGAAGATTGAGTATTGAGGATTGAGGATTGAGGATTGAGGGTTGAGGATTGAGGATTGAGAACTGAAGATTGAGTATTGATGACAGAGGATTGAGGACTGAGGATTGAGGACTGTGGATTGAGGATTGAGGATTGAAGATTGAATATTGATGATTGAAGATTGAGGATTGAGGATTGAGTGTTGTGGATTGAGGACAAGGACAGAGGGTTGAGTATTGATGCTTGAGGTCTGAGGATTGAGGATTGACGATTGAGAATTGAGGATTGAGGATTGAGGATTGAAGATTGAGGATTGGGTATTGAGGATTGAAGAATGAGCATTGAGGATTGAGGATTGAGGATTGAGGATTGAAGGTTGTGGATTGAGGATTGAGGTTTGAGGATTGAAGATTGAGTATTGAGGATTGAAGATGGAGGGTTGAGGATTGAGGATTAAAGGATTGAGGGTTGACGATTGAAGATTGAGGACTGGGGACTGAGAGTTGATGGTTGAGTGATGAGAATTGATGTTTGTGGATAGAGATATGAAGATTGCAGATTGAGTATTGCGTATGGAAAACTGTGAACTGAGGATATTCTAGTGAGGATTGAGGATTGACAACTGATTGTTGAGGACTGAGGGCTGAAGATTGAGGATTCAGGATTGAGGATTCAGTACTGTGGTTTGAGGACTGAGGATTGAGGATTGAGGATTGGGCATTGAGGATTGAGGATCGAGGATTGAAGATTGAAGATTGGGTATTGAGGATTGAACATTGAGGATTGAGGATTTAGGATAGAGGATTGAGGATTGAGGATTGAGGATTGAAGATTGAGTATTGATGATTGAAGATTGAGGATTGAGGATTGAGGATTGAGGATTGAAGATTGAGTATTGATGATTGAAGATTGAGGATCCAGGATTGAGGATTGAGGATTGAGGAATGAGGATTGAGGATTGAGAGTTGTGGATTGGGGACCAGGACTGAGGGTTGAATATTGATGTTTGAGGTCTGAGGATTGAGGATTGAGAATTGAGGATTGAGGATTGAGGATTGAAGATTGATGATTGGGTATTGAGGATTGAAGAATGAGGATTGAGGATTGAGGATTGAGGCCTGAGGATTGAGCATTGAGAACTGAGGATGAGGACTGAGGGCTGAGGGTTGAGGTTTGAGGAATGAGGACTGACGATTGAGGATTGAGGATTGAAGATTGAGTATTGAGAATTGAAGATTGTGGATTGAGGATTGAGGATTGAGGATTGAGGATTGAAGATTGAGGATTGGGGACTGAGTGTTGAGGGCTGAGTGATGAGAATTGATGTTTGTGGATAGAGATTTGAAGATTGCAGATTGAGTATTGCGTATGAAAAACTCTGAACTGAGGATACTCTATTGAGGATTGAGGATTGACAACTGATTGTTGAGGACTGTGGGCTGAAGATTGAGGAATCAGGATTGAGGATCCAGGATTGAGGTTTGAGGACTGAGGATTGAGGATAGACGATTGAGGATTGAGAATTGAGGATTGAGCATTGAGGATTGAGGATTGAAGATTGAGGATTGGGTATTGCGGATTGAACATTGAGGATTGAGGATTGAGGATTGAGGATTGAGGACTGAAGATTGAATATTGATGATTGAAGATTGATGATTGAGGATTGAGGGTTGTGGATTGAGGACGAGGACTGAGGGTTGAGTATTGATGTCTGAGGTCTGAGGATTGAGGATTGACGATTGAGAATTGAGGATTGAGGATTGAGGATTGAAGATTGAGGATTGGGTATTGAGGATTCAAGAATGAGCATTGAGGATTGAGGATTGAGGATTGAGGATTGAAGATTGTGGATTGAGGATTGAGTTTTGAGGATTGAAGATTGAGTATTGAAGATTGAAGATGGAGGGTTGAGGATTGAGGATTGAGGATTGAGGGTTGACGATTGAAGATTGAGGACTGGGGACTGAGTGTTGATGGTTGAGTGATGAGAATTGATGTTTGTGGATAGAGATATGAAGATTGCAGATTGAGTATTGCGTATGGAAAACTGTGAACTGAGGATATTCTAGTGAGGATTGAGGATTGACAACTGATTGTTGAGGACTGAGGGCTGAAGATTGAGGATTCAGGATTGAGGATTCAGTACTGTGGTTTGAGGACTGAGGATTGAGGATTGAGATTTGGGCATTGAGGATTGAGGATCGAGGATTGAAGATTGAAGATTGGGTATTGAGGATTGAACATTGAGGATTGAGGATTGAGGATAGAGGATTGAGGATTGAGGATTGAGGATTGAAGATTGAATATTGATGATTGAAGGCTGAGGATTGAGGATTGAGTGTTGTGGATTCAGGACGAGGACTGAGTTTTGAGTATTGATGTTTGAGGTCTGAGGATTGAGGATAGAGGATTGAGAATTAGGGATTGAGGATTGAGGATTGAAGGTTGAGGATTGAGTCCTGAGGATTGAGAATTGAGAACTGAGTATGAGGACTGAGGGCTGAGGGTTGAGGTTTGAGGAATGAGGACTGCCGATTGAGGGTTGAGGATTGAAGATTGAGTATTGGGGATTGAAGATTGTGGATTGAGGATTGAGGATTGAGGATTGAGGATTGAAGATTGAGGATTGGGGACTGAGTGTTGAGGGCTGAGTGATGAGAATTGATGTTTGTGGATAGAGATTTGAAGATTGCAGATTGAGTAATGCGTATGGAAAACTCTGAACTGAGGATATTCTATTGAGGATTGAGGATTGACAACTGATTGTTGAGGACTGAGGGCTGAAGATTGAGGATTCAGGATTGTGGTTTGAGGACAGAGGATTGAGGATTGAGGATTGAGGATTGAAGACTTAGTATTGAGGATTGAAGATTGAGTATTGAGGATTGAGGATTGAGGATTGAGGGTTGAGGATTGAGGATTGAGTACTGAAGTTTGAGTATTGATGACAGAGGATTGAGGACTGAGGATTGAGGACTGAGGATTGAGGATTGAGGATTGAAGATTGAATATTGATGATTGAAGATTGAGGATTGAGGATTGAGTGTTGTGGATTGAGGACGAGGACAGAGGGTTGAGTATTGATGCTTGAGGTCTGAGGGTTGAGGATTGAGGACTGAGAATAGAGGATTGAGGATGGAGGATTGAAGATTGAGGATTTGGTGATGAGGATTGAAGAATGGCGATTGAGGATTGAGGATTGAGGATTGAGGATTGAGGATTGAAGATTGAGTATTGAGGATTGAAGATTGAGGATTGAGGATTCAGGATTGAGGATTGAGGATTGAGGATTGAGGATTGAGGATTGACAACTGATTGTTGAGGACTGAGGGCTGAAGGTTGAGGATTCAGGATTGAGGATTCAGAATTGAGGTTTGAGGACTGAGGATTGAGGATTGAGGATTGAAGATTGAATATTGATGATTGAATATTGAGGATTGAAGATTGAGGATTGTGTATTGAGGACGAGGACTAAGGGTTGAGTATTGATGTTTGAGGTCTGAGGATTGAGGATTGAGGATTGAGAATAGAGGATTGAGGATTGAAGATTGAGGATTTGGTGTTGAGGATTGAAGAATGAGGATTGAGGATTGAGGATTGAGGATTGAGGATTGAAGATTGAGTATTGAGGATTGAAGATTGAGGATTGAGGATTGAGGATTGAGGATTGAGGATTGAGGATTGAGGATTGAAGATTGAGTATTGATGATTGAAGATTGAGGATTGAGGATTGAGGATTGAGGATTGAAGATTGAGTATTGATGATTGAAGATTGAGGATCCAGGATTGAGGATTGAGGATTGAGGAATGAGGATTGAGGATTGAGAGTTGTGGATTGGGGACCAGGACTGAGGGTTGAATATTGATGTTTGAGGTCTGAGGATTGAGGATTGAGAATTGAGGATTGAGGATTGAGGATTGAAGATTGATGATTGGGTATTGAGGATTGAAGAATGAGGATTGAGGATTGAGGATTGAGGCCTGAGGATTGAGAATTGAGAACTGAGGATGAGGACTGAGGGCTGAGGGTTGAGGTTTGAGGAATGAGGACTGACGATTGAGGATTGAGGATTGAAGATTGAGTATTGAGAATTGAAGATTGCGGATTGAGGATTGAGGATTGAGGATTGAGTATTGAAGATTGAGGATTGGGGACTGAGTGTTGAGGGCTGAGTGATGAGAATTGATGTTTGTGGATAGAGATTTGAAGATTGCAGATTGAGTATTGCGTATGAAAAACTCTGAACTGAGGATACTCTATTGAGGATTGAGGATTGACAACTGATTGTTGAGGACTGTGGGCTGAAGATTGAGGAATCAGGATTGAGGATCCAGGATTGAGGTTTGAGGACTGAGGATTGAGAATAGAGGATTGAGGATTGAGAATTGAGGATTGAGCATTGAGGATTGAGGATTGAAGATTGAGGATTGGGTATTGCGGATTGAACATTGAGGATTGAGGATTGAGGATTGAGGACTGAAGATTGAATATTGATGATTGAAGATTGATGATTGAGGATTGAGGGTTGTGGATTGAGGACGAGGACTGAGGGTTGAGTATTGATGTCTGAGGTCTGAGGATTGAGGATTGACGATTGAGAATTGAGGATTGAGGATTGAGGATTGAAGATTGAGGATTGGGTATTGAGGATTGAAGAATGAGCATTGAGGATTGAGGATTGAGGATTGAGGATTGAAGGTTGTGGATTGAGGATTGAGGTTTGAGGATTGAAGATTGAGTATTGAGGATTGAAGATGGAGGGTTGAGGATTGAGGATTAAAGGATTGAGGGTTGACGATTGAAGATTGAGGACTGGGGACTGAGAGTTGATGGTTGAGTGATGAGAATTGATGTTTGTGGATAGAGATATGAAGATTGCAGATTGAGTATTGCGTATGGAAAACTGTGAACTGAGGATATTCTAGTGAGGATTGAGGATTGACAACTGATTGTTGAGGACTGAGGGCTGAAGATTGAGGATTCAGGATTGAGGATTCAGTACTGTGGTTTGAGGACTGAGGATTGAGGATTGAGGATTGGGCATTGAGGATTGAGGATCGAGGATTGAAGATTGAAGATTGGGTATTGAGGATTGAACATTGAGGATTGAGGATTGAGGATAGAGGATTGAGGATTGAGGATTGAGGATTGAAGATTGAGTATTGATGATTGAAGATTGAGGATTGAGGATTGAGGATTGAGGATTGAAGATTGAGTATTGATGATTGAAGATTGAGGATCCAGGATTGAGGATTGAGGATTGAGGATTGAGGATTGAGGATTGAGAGTTGTGGATTGGGGACCAGGACTGAGGGTTGAATATTGATGTTTGAGGTCTGAGGATTGAGGATTGAGAATTGAGGATTGAGGATTGAGGATTGAAGATTGATGATTGGGTATTGAGGATTGAAGAATGAGGATTGAGGATTGAGGATTGAGGCCTGAGGATTGAGCATTGAGAACTGAGGATGAGGACTGAGGGCTGAGGGTTGAGGTTTGAGGAATGAGGACTGACGATTGAGGATTGAGGATTGAAGATTGAGTATTGAGAATTGAAGATTGTGGATTGAGGATTGAGGATTGAGGATTGAGGATTGAAGATTGAGGATTGGGGACTGAGTGTTGAGGGCTGAGTGATGAGAATTGATGTTTGTGGATAGAGATTTGAAGATTGCAGATTGAGTATTGCGTATGAAAAACTCTGAACTGAGGATACTCTATTGAGGATTGAGGATTGACAACTGATTGTTGAGGACTGTGGGCTGAAGATTGAGGAATCAGGATTGAGGATCCAGGATTGAGGTTTGAGGACTGAGGATTGAGGATAGACGATTGAGGATTGAGAATTGAGGATTGAGCATTGAGGATTGAGGATTGAAGATTGAGGATTGGGTATTGCGGATTGAACATTGAGGATTGAGGATTGAGGATTGAGGATTGAGGACTGAAGATTGAATATTGATGATTGAAGATTGATGATTGAGGATTGAGGGTTGTGGATTGAGGACGAGGACTGAGGGTTGAGTATTGATGTTTGAGGTCTGAGGATTGAGGATAGAGGATTGAGAATTAGGGATTGAGGATTGAGGATTGAAGATTGAGGATTGGGTATTGAGGATTGAAGAATGAGGACTGAGGATTGAGGATTGAGGATTGAGGATTGAAGATTGAGTATTGAGGATTGAAGGTTGAGGGTTGAGGATTGAGGATTGAGGATTGAGGATTGAAGATTGAGGATTGAGGATTGAGGTTTGAGAATTGAGGATTGAGTATTGGGGATTGCGGATTGAACATTGAGGATTGAGGATTGAGGATTGAGGACTGAAGATTGAATATTTATGATTGAAGATTGATGATTGAGGATTGAGAGTTGTGGATTGAGGACGAGGACTGAGGGTTGAGTATTGATGTTTGAGGTCTGAGGATTGAGGATAGACGATTGAGAATTGAGGATTGAGGATTGAGGATTGAAGATTGAGGATTGGGTATTGAGGACTGAAGAATGAGGACTGAGGATTGAGGATTGAGGATTGAGGATCGAAGATTGAGTATTGAGGATTGAAGATTGAGGATTGAGGATTGAGTATTGAGGATTGAGGATTGAGGATTGAGGATTGAGGATGGAGGATTGAGGATTGAAGATTGAGGATTGAGGAGTGAGGATTAGAGGTTGAGCATTGAGGATTGAAGGTTGAGGATTGATGATTGAGGATTGAGGAATGAGGATTGAGGATTGAGTATTGAAGATTGAGGATTGATGATTGAGGATTGAGGATTGAGGATTGAGGACTGAGTATTGGGGATTGAGGATTGAAGATTGAGGTTTGAGCATTGAGTATTGAGGATTGAGGATTGAGGATTGAGGATTGAGGATTGAGGATTGAAGATTGAGTATTGGGTATTGAGGATTGAAGAATGAGCATTGAGGATTGAGGATTGAGGATTGAGGATTGAAGATTGAGGATTGAGGATTGAGGCTTGAGGATTGAAGATTGAGTATTGAGGATCGAAGATTGAGGATTGAGGATTGAGGATTGAGGATTGAGGATTGACGATTGAAGATTGAGGATTGGGGACTGAGAGTTGATGGTTGAGTGATGAGAATTGATGTTTGTGGATAGAGATATGAGGATTGCAGATTGTGTATTGCGTATGGAAAACTCTGAACTGAGGATATTCTAGTGAGGATTGAGGATTGACAACCGATTGTTGAGGACTGAGGGCTGAAGATTGAGGATTCAGGATTGAGGATTCAGGACTGTGGTTTGAGGACTGAGGATTGAGGATTGAGGGTTGGGGATTGAGGATTGAGGATCGAGGATTGAAGATTGAAGATTGGGTGTTGAGGATTGAACATTGAGGACCGAGGATTGAGGATTGAGGATTGAGGATTGAGGATTGAAGATTGAATATTGATGATTGAAGGTTGAGGATTGAAGATTGAGGGTTTTGGATTCAGGACGAGGACTGAGGGTTGTGGATTCAGGACGAGGACTGAGGGTTGAGTATTGATGTTTGAGGTCTGAGGATTGAGGATAGAGGATTGAGAATTGGGGATTGAGGATTGAGGATTGAAGATTGAGGATTGGGTATTGAGGATTGAAGAATGAGGACTGAAGATTGAGGATTGAGGAATGAGGATTGACAACTGATTGTTGAGGACTGAGGGCTGAAGATTGAGGATTCAGGATTGAGGATTCAGAATTGAGGTTTGAGGACTGAGGATTGAGGATTGAGGATTGAAGATTGAATATTGATGATTGGAGATTGAGGATTGAGGATTGAGGGTTGTGTATTGAGGACGAGGACTAAGGGTTGAGTATTGATGTTTGAGGTCTGAGGATTGTGGATTGAGGATTGAGAATAGAGGATTGAGGATTGAGGATTGAAGATTGAGGATTTGGTGTTGAGGATTGTAGAATGAGGATTGAGGATTGAGGATTGAGGATTGAGGATTGAAGATTGATTATTGAGGATTGAAGATTGAGGATTGAGGATTGAGGTTTGAGGATTGAGGATTGAGGATTGAGGATTGAGGATTGAGGATTGAAGATTGAGTATTGATGATTGAAGATTGAGGATTGAGGATTGAGGGTTGAGGATTGAGGACGAGGACTGACAGTTGAGGATTGTGGATTGAGGATTGAGGGTTGACGATTGAGAATTGTGGAAGAGGACTGAGGTTTGAGGATTGATGACTGAGGATTGAGGATTGAGGATTGATGATTGAGGATTGAGGATTGAGGATTGAGGATTGAGGATTGGGGATTGAGAATTGAGGATAGAGGATTGAAGATTGAGGATTGGGGACTGAGAGTTGAGGGTTGAGTGATGAGGATTGATGTTTGTGGATAGAGATTCGAAGATTGCAGATTGAGAATTTAGTATTGAAAACTGTGAATTGATGATATTCTATTGAGGATTGAGGATTGACAACTGATTGTTGAGGTCTGAAGTCTGAAGCTTGAGGACTGAGGATTGAGGATTCATGATTGTGGTTTGAGGACTGAGGATTGAGGGTTGAGGATTGAGGCTTGAGGAATGAGGATTGAGGATTGAAGATTGAGGATTGAGGATCCAGGATGAGGGCTGAAGGTTGAGGGTTGAGGTTTGAGGACTGAGGACTGAGGATTGAGGGTTGAGAATTAAGGATTGAGGATCGAGGATTGAAGATTGAGTATTGAGGATTGAAGACTGACGATTGAGGATTGAGGATTGAGGGTTGAGGATTTAGGATTGAGAATTGAGGATTGAGGATTGAGGATTGAAGATTGAGGATTGGGTATTGAGGATTGAAGAATGAGGATTGAGGATTGAGGATTGGGGATTGAGGATTGAAGATTGAGGATTGAGAATTGAGGATTGAGGATTGAAGATTGAGTATTGAGGATTGGGTATTGAGGATTGAGGATTGGGGATTGAGGATCTAGTATTGGAGATTGATTATTTAGGATTGAAGATAGAGTGTTGAGGATTGAGAACTGAGGATTGAGAATTGAGAATTGAGGATGAGGACTGAGGTTTGAGGATTGAGGTTTGAGGAATGAGGATTGAGGGTTGAGGATTGAGGATTGAGGATTGAAGATTGAGTATTGAAGGTTGAGGATTCATGACTGAGGATTGAGGATTGAGGATTGAGTATTGAGGATTGAGGATTGAAGATTGAGTGTTGAGGATTGAGGGCTGAGGTTTGAATATTGAGTATTGAGGATTGAGGATGAGGGTTGAGGTTTGAGGTTTGAGGTTTGAGTAATGAATCCTGAGAATTCAGGATATTCTATAGAGTATTGAGAATTGAGGATTGATGTTTGAGTATCGAGGATTGAGGATTGAGGATTGAGGATTGAGTATTGAAGATTGAGGATTGATGATTGAGGATTGAGGATTGCGGATGAGGATTGTGGATTGAGGATTGAAGATTGAGAATTGAGGACTGAAGGTTGAGGATTGAGGAATGAGGATTGAGGATTGAGTATTGAGTATTGAATATTGAGTATTCAGGATTGAAGATTGAGGATTGAGGGTTGAGGATTGAGGATTGAGGACTGAGGATTGAGGATTCATGATTGAGGTTTGAGGACTGAGGATTGAGGATTGAGGATTGAGGCTTGTGGATTGAGGATTGATCATTGAAGATTGAGGATTGAGGATCCAGGATGAGGGCTGAAGGTTGAGGGTTGAGGTTTGAGGACTGAGGACTGAGGATTGAGGGTTGAGAATTAAGGATTGAGGATTGAGGAATGAAGATTGAGGATTGGGTATTGAGGTTTGAAGAATGAGGATTGAGGATTGAGGATTGATGATTGGGTATTGAAGATTGAGTATTGAGGATTGAAGATTGAGTATTGATGATTGAAGATTGAGGATCGAGTATTGAGGGTTGAGGGTTGAGGACGAGCACTGACGGTTGAGGATTGAGGTTTGAGGATTGAGGGTTGAGGACTGAGGACTGAGGATAGAGGATTGAGGATGGAGCATTGAGGATTGAAGATTGAGGACTGGGGATTGAGGATTGAAGATTGAGGATTGGGGACTGAGAGTTGATGGTTGAGTGATGAGAATTGATGTTTGAGGATAGAGATATGAAGATTGCAGATTGAGTATTGCGTATGGAAAACTCTGAACTGAGGATATTCTAGTGAGGATTGAGGATTGACAACTGATTGTTAAGGACAGAGGGCTGAAGATTGAGGATTCAGGATTGAGGATTCAGGACTGTGGTTTGAGGACTGAGGATTGAGGATTGAGGATTGGGGATTGAGGATTGAGGATCGAGGATTGAAGATTGAAGATTGGGTATTGAGGATTGAACATTGAGGATTGAGGATTGAGGATTGAGGATTGAAGATTGAATATTGATGATTCAAGGTTGAGGATTGAGGATTGATGATTGTGGATTCAGGACGAGGACTGAGGATTGCGTATTGATGTTTGAGGTCTGAGGATTGAGGATAGAGGATTGAGAATTGAGGATTGAGGATTGAGGATTGAAGATTGAGGATTGGGTATTGAGGATTGAAGAATGAGCATTGAGGATTGAGGATTGAGGATTGAGGATTGAAGATTGAGGATTGAGGATTGAGGTTTGAGGACTGAAGATTGAGTATTGAGGATTGAAGATTGAGGATTGAGGATTGAGGATTGAGGATTGGGGATTGACGATTGAAGATTGAGGATTGGGGACTGAGAGTTGTTGGTTGAGTGATGAGAATTGATGTTTGTGGATAGAGATATGAAGATTGCAGATTGAGCATTGCGTATGGAAAACTCTGAACTGAGGATATTCTAGTGAGGAATGAGGATTGACAACTGATTGTTGAGGACTGAGGGCTGAAGATTGAGCATTCAGGATTGAGGATTCAGGACTGTGGTTTGAGGACTGAGGATTGAGGATTGAGGATTGGGGATTGAGGATTGAGGATCGAGGATTGAAGATTGAAGATTGGGTATTGAGGATTGAACATTGAGGATTGAGGATTGAGGATTGAGGATTGAGGATTGAGGATTGAAGATTGAATATTGATGATTGAAGGTTGAGGATTGAGGATTGAGGGTTGTGGATTCAGGACGAGGACTGAGGGTTGAGCATTGATGTTTGAGGTCTGAGGATTGAGGATAGAGGATTGAGAATTGAGGATTGAGGATTGAGGATTGAAGATTGAGGATTGGGTATTGAGGATTGAAGAATGAGGACTGAGGATTGAGGATTGAGGATTGAGGATTGAAGATTGAGAGTTGAGGATTGAGGATTGAGGATTGAGGACTGAATATTGAATATTGATGATTGAAGATTGATGATTGAGGATTGAGTGTTGTGGATTGAGGACGAGGACTGAGGGTTGAGTATTGATGTTTGAGGTCTGAGGATTGAGGATAGACGATTGAGAATTGAGGATTGAGGATTGAGGATTGAAGATTGAGGATTGGGTATTGAGGACTGAAGAATGAGGACTGAGGATTGAGGATTGAGGATTGAGGATCGAAGATTGAGTATTGAGGATTGAAGATTGAGGATTGAGGATTGAGTATTGAGGATTGAGGATTGAGGATTGAGGATTGAGGATCGAGGATTGAGGATTGAAGATTGAGGATTGAGGATTGAGGATTAAAGGTTGAGCATTGAGGATTGAAGGTTGAGGATTGATGATTGAGGATTGAGGATTGAGGATTGAGGACTGAGTATTGGGGATTGAGGATTGAAGATTGAGGTTTGAGGATTGAGTATTGAGGATTGAGGATTGAGGATTGAGGATTGAGGATTGAGGATTGAAGATTGAGTATTGGGTATTGAGGATTGAAGAATGAGCATTGAGGATTGAGGATGGAGGATTGAGGATTGAAGATTGAGGATTGAGGATTGAGGCTTGAGGATTGAAGATTGAGTATTGACGATCGAAGATTGAGGATTGAGGATTGTGGATTGAGGATTGAGGATTGACGATTGAAGATTGAGGATTGGGGACTGAGTGTTGAGGGCTGAGTGATGAGAATTGATGTTTGTGGATAGAGATTTGAAGATTGCAGATTGAGTATTGCGTATCAAAACTCTGAACTGAGGATATTCTATTGAGGATTGAGTATTGACAACTGATTGTTGAGGGCTGAGGGCTGAAGATTGAGGATTCAGGATTGAGGATCCAGGATTGAGGTTTGAGGACTGAGGATTGAGGATAGAGGATTGAGGATTGAGGATTGAGGATTGAGCATTGAGGATTGAGGATTGAAGATTGAGGATTGGGTATTGCGGATTGAACATTGAGGATTGAGGATTGAGGATTGAGGACTGAAGATTGAATATTGATGATTGAGGATTGAGGGTTGTGGATTGAGGACGAGGACTGAGGGTTGAGTATTGATGTCTGAGGTCTGAGGATTGAGGATTGACGATTGAGAATTGAGGATTGAGGATCGAGGATTGAAGATTGAGGATTGGGTATTGAGGATTGAAGAATGAGCATTGAGGATTGAGGATTGAGGATTGAGGATTGAAGATTGTGGATTGAGGATTGAGGTTTGAGGATTGAAGATTGAGTATTGAGGATTGAAGATTGAGGGTTGAGGATTGAGGATTGAGGATTGAGGGTTGACGATTGAAGATTGAGGACTGGGGACTGAGAGTTGTTGGTTGAGTGATGAGAATTGATGTTTGTGGATAGAGATATCAAGATTGCAGATTGAGTATTGCGTATGGAAAACTGTGAACTGAGGATATTCTAGTGAGGATTGAGGATTGACAACTGATTGTTGAGGCCTGAGGGCTGAAGATTGAGGATTCAGGATTGAGGATTCAGTACTGTGGTTTGAGGACTGAGGATTGAGGATTGAGGATTGGGGATTGAGGATTGAGGATAGAGGATTGAGGATTGAGGATTGAAGATTGAATATTGATGATTGAAGGCTGAGGATTGAGGATTGAGTGTTGTGGATTCAGGACGAGGACTGAGTTTTGAGTATTGATGTTTGAGGTCGGAGGATTGAGGATAGAGGATTGAGAATTGAGGATTGAGGATTGAGGATTGAAGATTGAGGATTGGGTATTGAGGATTGAAGAATGAAGACTGAGGATTGAGGATTGAGAATTGAGGATTGAGGATTGAATATTGAGTATTGAGGATTGGAAATTGAGAATTGAGGATTGAGGGTTGCGGATTGAAGATCAGGGCTGAGGGTTGAGGATTGAGGTTTGAGGACTGAGGATTGAGGATTGAGGATTGAGAGTTGAGGATTGAGGATTGAGGATTGAAGATTGAGGATTGGGTATTGAGGATTGAAGAATCAGCATTGAGGATTGAGGATTGAGGATTGAGGATTGAAGATTGAGGATTGAGGATTGAGGTTTGAGAATTGAGGATTGAGTATTGGGGATTGCGGATTGAACATTGAGGATTGAGGATTGAGGATTGAGGACTGAAGATTGAATATTGATGATTGAAGATTGATGATTGAGGATTGAGTGTTGTGGATTGAGGACGAGGACTGAGGGTTGAGTATTGATGTTTGAGGTCTGAGGATTGAGGATAGACGATTGAGAATTGAGGATTGAGGATTGAGGATTGAAGATTGAGGATTGGGTATTGAGGACTGAAGAATGAGGACTGAGGATTGAGGATTGAGGATTGAGGATCGAAGATTGAGTATTGAGGATTGAAGATTGAGGATTGAGGATTGAGTATTGAGGATTGAGGATTGAGGAGTGAGGATTGAGTATCGAGGATTGAGGATTGAAGATTGAGGATTGAGGATTGAGGATTAAAGGTTGAGCATTGAGGATTGAAGGTTGAGGATTGATGATTGAGGATTGAGGATTGAGGATTGAGGATTGAGTATTGAAGATTGAGGATTGATGATTGAGGATTGAGGATTGAGGATTGAGGACTGAGTATTGGGGATTGAGGATTGAGGATCGAGGATTGAAGATTGAAGATTGGGTATTGAGGATTGAACATTGAGGTCTGAGGATTGAGGATTGAGGATTGACGATTGAGGATTGAAGATTGAATATTGATGATTGAAGGTTGAGGATTGAGGATTGAGGGTTTTGGATTCAGGACGAGGACTGAGGGTTGTGGATTCAGGACGAGGACTGAGGGTTGAGTATTGATGTTTGAGGTCTGAGGATTGAGGATAGAGGATTGAGAATTGAGGATTGAGGATTGAGGATTGAGGATTGAAGATTGAGGATTGGGTATTGAGGATTGAAGAATGAGGACTGAAGATTGAGGATTGAGGATTGAGGATTGACAACTGATTGTTGAGGACTGAGGGCTGAAGATTGAGGATTCAGGATTGAGGATTCAGAATTGAGGTTTGAGGACTGAGGATTGAGGAGTGAGGATTGAGGATTGAAGATTGAGGATTGGGAATTGAGGACTGAAGAATGAGGACTGAGGATTGAGGATTGAGGATTGAGGATCGAAGATTGAGTATTGAGGATTGAAGATTGAGGATTGAGGATTGAGTATTGAGGATTGAGGATTGAGGATTGAGGATTGAGGATTGAGGATTGAGGATTGAAGATTGAGGATTGAGGATTGAGGATTAAAGGTTGAGCATTGAGGATTGAAGGTTGAGGATTGATGATTGAGGATTGAGGATTGAGGATTGAGGATTGAGGATTGAGTATTGAAGATTGAGGATTGATGATTGAGGATTGAGGATTGAGGATTGAGGACTGAGTATTGGGGATTGAGGATTGAAGATTGAGGTTTGAGGATTGAGTATTGAGGATTGAGGATTGAGGATTGAGGATTGAGGATTGAGGATTGAAGATTGAGTATTGGGTATTGAGGATTGAAGAATGAGCATTGAGGATTGAGGATGGAGGATTGAGGATTGAAGATTGAGGATTGAGGATTGAGGCTTGAGGATTGAAGATTGAGTATTGAGGATCGAAGATTGAGGATTGTGGATTGTGGATTGAGGATTGAGGATTGACGATTGAAGATTGAGGATTGAGGACTGAGAGTTGATGGTTGAGTGATGAGAATTGATGTTTGTGGATAGAGATATGAGGATTGCAGACTGTGTATTGCGTATGGAAAACTCTGAACTGAGGTTATTCTAGTGAGGATTGAGGATTGACAACCGATTGTTGAGGACTGAGGGCTGAAGATTGAGGATTCAGGATTGAGGATTCAGAACTGTGGTTTGAGGACTGAGGATTGAGGATTGAGGGTTGGGGATTCAGGATTGAGGATCGAGGATTGAAGATTGAAGATTGGGTATTGAGGATTGAACATTGAGGACTGAGGATTGAGGATTGAGGATTGAGGATTGAGGATTGAAGATTGAATATTGATGATTGAAGGTTGAGGATTGAGGATTGAGGGTTTTGGATTCAGGACGAGGACTGAGGGTTGTGGATTCAGGACGAGGACTGAGGGTTGAGTATTGATGTTTGAGGTCTGAGGATTGAGGATAGAGGATTGAGAATTGAGGATTGAGGATTGAGGATTGAAGATTGAGGATTGGGTATTGAGGATTGAAGAATGAGGACTGAAGATTGAGGATTGAGGATTGAGGATTGACAACTGATTGTTGAGGACTGAGGGCTGAAGATTGAGGATTCAGGATTGAGGATTCAGAATTGAGGTTTGAGGACTGAGGATTGAGGATTGAGGATTGAAAATTGAATATTGATGGTTGAAGATTGAGGAGTGAGGATTGAGGGTTGAGTATTGAGGACGAGGACTAAGGGTTGAGTATTGATGTTTGAGGTCTGAGGATTGAGGATTGAGGATTGAGAATAGAGGATTGAGGATTGAGGATTGAAGATTGAGGATTTGGTGTTGAGGATTGAAGAATGAGGATTGAGGATTGAGGATTGAGGATTGAGGATTGAAGATTGATTATTGAGGATTGAAGATTGAGGATTGAGGATTGAGGATTGAGGATTGAGGATTGAGAATTGAGGATTGAAGATTGAGTATTGATGATTGAAGATTGAGGATCGATGATTGAGGACTGAGTATTGAGGATTGAAGGTTGAGGATTGAGGATTGAGGATTGAGAATTGAGGATTGAGGATTGAGGATTGAAGATTGATGATTGGGTATTGAGGATTGAAGAATGAGGATTGAAGGTTGAGGATTGAGTCCTGAGGATTGAGAATTGAGAACTGAGTATGAGGACTGAGGGCTGAGGGTTGAGGTTTGAGGAATGAGGACTGCCGATTGAGGGTTGAGGATTGAAGATTGAGTATTGAGGATTGAAGATTGTGGATTGAGGATTGAGGATTGAGGATTGAGGATTGAAGATTGAGGATTGGGGACTGAGTGTTGAGGGCTGAGTGATGAGAATTGATGTTTGTGGATAGAGATTTGAAGATTGCAGATTGAGTAATGCGTATGGAAAACTCTGAACTGAGGATATTCTATTGAGGATTGAGGATTGACAACTGATTGTTGAGGACTGAGGGCTGAAGATTGAGGATTCAGGAATGTGGTTTGAGGACAGAGGATTGAGGATTGAGGATTGAGGATTGAAGACTTAGTATTGAGGATTGAAGATTGAGTATTGAGGATTGAGGATTGAGGATTGAGGGTTGAGGATTGAGGATTGAGTACTGAAGATTGAGTATTGATGACAGAGGATTGAGGACTGAGGATTGAGGACTGAGGATTGAGGATTGAGGATTGAAGATTGAATATTGATGATTGAAGATTGAGGATTGAGGATTGAGTGTTGTGGATTGAGGACGAGGACAGAGGGTTGAGTATTGATGCTTGAGGTCTGAGGGTTGAGGATTGAGGACTGAGAATAGAGGATTGAGGATGGAGGATTGAAGATTGAGGATTTGGTGATGAGGATTGAAGAATGGGGATTGAGGATTGAGGATTGAGGATTGAGGATTGAGGATTGAAGATTGAGTATTGAGGATTGAAGATTGAGGATCGAGGATTGAGGATTGAGGATTGAGGATTGAGGATTGAGGATTGAGGATTGACAACTGATTGTTGAGGACTGAGGGCTGAAGGTTGAGGATTCAGGATTGAGGATTCAGAATTGAGGTTTGAGGACTGAGGATTGAGGATTGAGGATTGAAGATTGAATATTGATGATTGAATATTGAGGATTGAAGATTGAGGATTGTGTATTGAGGACGAGTACTAAGGGTTGAGTATTGATGTTTGAGGTCTGAGGATTGAGGATTGAGGATTGAAGATTGAGTATTGAGGATTGAAGATTGAGGATTGAGGATTGAGGATTGAGGATTGAGGATTGAGGATTGAGGATTGAAGATTGAGTATTGATGATTGAAGATTGAGGATTGAGGATTGAGGATTGAGGATTGAAGATTGAGTATTGATGATTGAAGATTGAGGATCCAGGATTGAGGATTGAGGATTGAGGAATGAGGATTGAGGATTGAGAGTTGTGGATTGGGGACCAGGACTGAGGGTTGAATATTGATGTTTGAGGTCTGAGGATTGAGGATTGAGAATTGAGGATTGAGGATTGAGGATTGAAGATTGATGATTGGGTATTGAGGATTGAAGAATGAGGATTGAGGATTGAGGATTGAGGCCTGAGGATTGAGAATTGAGAACTGAGGATGAGGACTGAGGGCTGAGGGTTGAGGTTTGAGGAATGAGGACTGACGATTGAGGATTGAGGATTGAAGATTGAGTATTGAGAATTGAAGATTGTGGATTGAGGATTGAGGATTGAGGATTGAGGATTGAAGATTGAGGATTGGGGACCGAGTGTTGAGGGCTGAGTGATGAGAATTGATGTTTGTGGATAGAGATTTGAAGATTGCAGATTGAGTATTGCGTATGAAAAACTCTGAACTGAGGATACTCTATTGAGGATTGAGGATTGACAACTGATTGTTGAGGACTGTGGGCTGAAGATTGAGGAATCAGGATTGAGGATCCAGGATTGAGGTTTGAGGACTGAGGATTGAGAATAGAGGATTGAGGATTGAGAATTGAGGATTGAGCATTGAGGATTGAGGTTTGAAGATTGAGGATTGGGTATTGCGGATTGAACATTGAGGATTGAGGGTTGAGGATTGACGACTGAAGATTGAATATTGATGATTGAAGATTGATGATTGAGGATTGAGGGTTGTGGATTGAGGACGAGGACTGAGGGTTGAGTATTGATGTCTGAGGTCTGAGGATTGAGGATTGACGATTGAGAATTGAGGATTGAGGATTGAGGATTGAAGATCGAGGATTGGGTATTGAGGATTGAAGAATGAGCATTGAGGATTGAGGATTGAGGATTGAGGATTGAAGGTTGTGGATTGAGGATTGAGGTTTGAGGATTGAAGATTGAGTATTGAGGATTGAAGATGGAGGGTTGAGGATTGAGGATTGAGGATTGAGGGTTGACGATTGAAGATTGAGGACTGGGGACTGAGAGTTGATGGTTGAGTGATGAGAATTGATGTTTGTGGATAGAGATATGAAGATTGCAGATTGAGTATTGCGTATGGAAAACTGTGAACTGAGGATATTCTAGTGAGGATTGAGGATTGACAACTGATTGTTGAGGACTGAGGGCTGAAGATTGAGGATTCAGGATTGAGGATTCAGTACTGTGGTTCGAGGACTGAGGATTGAGGATTGAGGATTGGGCATTGAGGATTGAGGATCGAGGATTGAAGATTGAAGATTGGGTATTGAGGATTGAACATTGAGGATTGAGGATTGAGGATAGAGGATTGAGGATTGAGGATTGAGGATTGAAGATTGAGTATTGATGATTGAAGATTGAGGATTGAGGATTGAGGATTGAGGATTGAAGATTGAGTATTGATGATTGAAGATTGAGGATCCAGGATTGAGGATTGAGGATTGAGGAATGAGGATTGAGGATTGAGAGTTGTGGATTGGGGACCAGGACTGAGTGTTGAATATTGATGTTTGAGGTCTGAGGATTGAGGATTGAGAATTGAGGATTGAGGATTGAGGATTGAAGATTGATGATTGGGTATTGAGGATTGAAGAATGAGGATTGAGGATTGAGGATTGAGGCCTGAGGATTGAGCATTGAGAACTGAGGATGAGGACTGAGGGCTGAGGGTTGAGGTTTGAGGAATGAGGACTGACGATTGAGGATTGAGGATTGAAGATTGAGTATTGAGAATTGAAGATTGTGGATTGAGGATTGAGGATTGAGGATTGAGGATTGAGGATTGAAGATTGAGGATTGGCGACTGAGTGTTGAGGGCTGAGTGATGAGAATTGATGTTTGTGGATAGAGATTTGAAGATTGCAGATTGAGTATTGCGTATGAAAAACTCTGAACTGAGGATACTCTATTGAGGATTGAGGATTGACAACTGATTGTTGAGGACTGTGGGCTGAAGATTGAGGAATCAGGATTGAGGATCCAGGATTGAGGTTTGAGGACTGAGGATTGAGGATAGACGATTGAGGATTGAGAATTGAGGATTGAGCATTGAGGATTGAGGATTGAAGATTGAGGATTGGGTATTGCGGATTGAACATTGAGGATTGAGGATTGAGGATTGAGGATTGAGGACTGAAGATTGAATATTGATGATTGAAGATTGATGATTGAGGATTGAGGGTTGTGGATTGAGGACGAGGACTGAGGGTTGAGTATTGATGTTTGAGGTCTGAGGATTGAGGATTGAGAATTGAGAATTGAGGATTGAGGATTGAGGATTGAAGATTGAGGATTGGGTATTTAGGATTCAAGAATGAGCATTGAGGATTGAGGATTGAGGATTGAGGATTGAAGATTGTGGATTGAGGATTGAGTTTTGAGGATTGAAGATTGAGTATTGAAGATTGATGATTGAGGATTGAGAGTTGTGGATTGAGGACGAGGACTGAGGGTTGAGTATTGATGTTTGAGGTCTGAGGATTGAGGATAGACGATTGAGAATTGAGGATTGAGGATTGAGGATTGAAGATTGAGGATTGGGTATTGAGGACTGAAGAATGAGGACTGAGGATTGAGGATTGAGGATTGAGGATCGAAGATTGAGTATTGAGGATTGAAGATTGAGGATTGAGGATTGAGTATTGAGGATTGAGGATTGAGGATTGAGGATTGAGGATGGAGGATTGAGGATTGAAGAATGAGGATTGAGGAGTGAGGATTAGAGGTTGAGCATTGAGGATTGAAGGTTGAGGATTGATGATTGAGGATTGAGGAATGAGGATTGAGGATTGAGTATTGAAGATTGAGGATTGATGATTGAGGATTGAGGATTGAGGATTGAGGACTGAGTATTGGGGATTGAGGATTGAAGATTGAGGTTTGAGCATTGAGTATTGAGGATTGAGGATTGAGGATTGAGGATTGAGGATTGAGGATTGAAGATTGAGTATTGGGTATTGAGGATTGAAGAATGAGCATTGAGGATTGAGGATTGAGGATTGAGGATTGAAGATTGAGGATTGAGGATTGAGGCTTGAGGATTGAAGATTGAGTATTGAGGATCGAAGATTGAGGATTGAGGATTGAGGATTGAGGATTGAGGATTGACGATTGAAGATTCAGGATTGGGGACTGAGAGTTGATGGTTGAGTGATGAGAATTGATGTTTGTGGATAGAGATATGAGGATTGCAGATTGTGTATTGCGTATGGAAAACTCTGAACTGAGGATATTCTAGTGAGGATTGAGGATTGACAACCGATTGTTGAGGACTGAGGGCTGAAGATTGAGGATTCAGGATTGAGGATTCAGGACTGTGGTTTGAGGACTGAGGATTGAGGATTGAGGGTTGGGGATTGAGGATTGAGGATCGAGGATTGAAGATTGAAGATTGGGTGTTGAGGATTGAACATTGAGGACCGAGGATTGAGGATTGAGGGTTGAGGATTGAGGATTGAAGATTGAATATTGATGATTGAAGGTTGAGGATTGAGGATTGAGGGTTTTGGATTCAGGACGAGGACTGAGGGTTGTGGATTCAGGACGAGGACTGAGGGTTGAGTATTGATGTTTGAGGTCTGAGGATTGAGGATAGAGGACTGAGAATTGGGGATTGAGGATTGAGGATTGAAGATTGAGGATTGGGTATTGAGGATTGAAGAATGAGGACTGAAGATTGAGGATTGAGGAATGAGGATTGACAACTGATTGTTGAGGACTGAGGGCTGAAGATTGAGGATTCAGGATTGAGGATTCAGAATTGAGGTTTGAGGACTGAGGATTGAGGATTGAGGATTGAAGATTGAATATTGATGATTGGAGATTGAGGATTGAGGATTGAGGGTTGTGTATTGAGGACGAGGACTAAGGGTTGAGTATTGATGTTTGAGGTCTGAGGATTGTGGATTGAGGATTGAGAATAGAGGATTGAGGATTGAGGATTGAAAATTGAGGATTTGGTGTTGAGGATTGAAGAATGAGGATTGAGGATTGAGGATTGAGGATTGAGGATTGAAGATTGATTATTGAGGATTGAAGATTGAGGATTGAGGATTGAGGTTTGAGGATTGAGGATTGAGGATTGAGGATTGAGGATTGAGGATTGAAGATTGAGGATTGAGGATTGAGAATTGAGGATAGAGGATTGAAGATTGAGGATTGGGGACTGAGAGTTGAGGGTTGAGTGATGAGGATTGATGTTTGTGGATAGAGATTCGAAGATTGCAGATTGAGAATTTAGTATTGAAAACTGTGAATTGATGATATTCTATTGAGGATTGAGGATTGACAACTGATTGTTGAGGTCTGAAGTCTGAAGCTTGAGGACTGAGGATTGAGGATTCATGATTGTGGTTTGAGGACTGAGGATTGAGGGTTGAGGATTGAGGCTTGAGGAATGAGGATTGAGGATTGAAGTATGAGGATTGAGGATCCAGGATGAGGGCTGAAGGTTGAGGGTTGAGGTTTGAGGACTGAGGACTGAGGATTGAGGGTTGAGAATTAAGGATTGAGGATCGGGGATTGAAGATTGAGTATTGAGGATTGAAGACTGACGATTGAGGATTGAGGATTGAGGGTTGAGGATTTAGGATTGAGAATTGAGGATTGAGGATTGAGGATTGAAGATTGAGGATTGGGTATTGAGGATTGAAGAATGAGGATTGAGGATTGAGGATTGGGGATTGAGGATTGAAGATTGAGGATTGAGAATTGAGGATTGAGGATTGAAGATTGAGTATTGAGGATTGGGTATTGAGGATTGAGGATTGGGGATTGAGGATCTAGCATTGGAGATTGATTATTTAGGATTGAAGATAGAGTGTTGAGGATTGAGAACTGAGGATTGAGAATTGAGAATTGAGGATGAGGACTGAGGTTTGAGGATTGAGGTTTGAGGAATGAGGATTGAGGGTTGAGGATTGAGGATTGAGGATTGAAGATTGAGTATTGAAGGTTGAGGATTCATGACTGAGGATTGAGGATTGAGGATTGAGTATTGAGGATTGAGGATTGAAGATTGAGTGTTGAGGATTGAGGGCTGAGGTTTGAATATTGAGTATTGAGGATTGAGGATGAGGGTTGAGGTTTGAGGTTTGAGGTTTGAGTAATGAATCCTGAGAATTCAGGATATTCTATAGAGTATTGAGAATTGAGGATTGATGTTTGAGTATCGAGGATTGAGGATTGAGGATTGAGGATTGAGTATTGAAGATTGAGGATTGATGATTGAGGATTGAGGATTGCGGATGAGGATTGTGGATTGAGGATTGAAGATTGAGAATTGAGGACTGAAGGTTGAGGATTGAGGAATGAGGATTGAGGATTGAGTATTGAGTATTGAATATTGAGTATTCAGGATTGAAGATTGAGGATTGAGGGTTGAGGATTGAGGATTGAGGACTGAGGATTGAGGATTCATGACTGAGGTTTGAGGACTGAGGATTGAGGATTGAGGATTGAGGCTTGTGGATTGAGGATTGATCATTGAAGATTGAGGATTGAGGATCCAGGATGAGGGCTGAAGGTTGAGGGTTGAGGTTTGAGGACTGAGGACTGAGGATTGAGGGTTGAGAATTAAGGATTGAGGATTGAGGAATGAAGATTGAGGATTGGGTATTGAGGTTTGAAGAATGAGGATTGAGGATTGAGGATTGATGATTGGGTATTGAAGATTGAGTATTGAGGATTGAAGATTGAGGATTGAGGATTGAGGATTGAAGATTGAGTATTGAGGATTGAAGATTGAGGATTGAGGACTGAGGATTGAGGATTGAGGATTGAGGACTGAGGATTGAGGATTGAGGATTGAGCATTGAGGATTGAAGATTGAGGACTGTTGATTGAGGATTGAAGATTGAGGATTAAGGATTGAGGATTGAGGATTGAGGTTTGGGGAATGAGGATTGAGGATTGAGTATTGAGGATTGAAGATTGAGTATTGATGACTGAAGATTGAGGATTGAGGATTGAGGGTTGAGGATTGAGGACGAGGACAGACGGTTGAGGATTGTGGCTTGAGGATTGAGGATTGAGGATTGAGAATTGAGGATGAGGACTGAGGTTTGAGGATTGAGGTTTGAGGAATGAGGATTGAGGATTGGGGATTGAGGATTGAGGATTGAGGATTGAGTACCGAAGGTTTAGGATTGATGACTGAGGATTGAGGATTGCGGCTTGACGATTGAGGATTGAGGATTGTGTGTTGAAGGTTGAGTGTTGAGGATTGAAGGTTGAGGATTGACGATTGAGGATTGAGGATTGAGGATAATGGCTGAGGTTTGAGATTTGAGGTTTGAGTATTGAATCCTGAGAATTCGGGATGTTCTATTGAGTATTGAGAATTGAGGATTGATGCTTTAGTATTGAGGATTCAGGATTGATGATTGAGGATTGAGTACTGAAGATTGAGGATTGATGATTGAGGATTTAGGATTGAGGATTGAGGATTGAGGATTGAGGATTGAGGATTGATGATTGGGTATTGAAGATTGAGTATTGAGGATTGAGTATTGAGGATTGAGGATTGGGGATTGAGGATCTAGCATTGGAGATTGATTATTTAGGATTGAAGATAGAGTGTTGAGGATTGAGAACTGAGGATTGAGAATTGAGAATTGAGGATGAGGACTGAGGTTTGAGGATTGAGGTTTGAGGAATGAGGATTGAGGGTTGAGGATTGAGGATTGAGGATTGAAGATTGAGTATTGAAGGTTGAGGATTCATGACTGAGGATTGAGGATTGAGGATTGAGTATTGAGGATTGAGGATTGAAGATTGAGTGTTGAGGATTGAGGGCTGAGGTTTGAATATTGAGTATTGAGGATTGAGGATGAGGGTTGAGGTTTGAGGTTTGAGGTTTGAGTAATGAATCCTGAGAATTCAGGATATTCTATAGAGTATTGAGAATTGAGGATTGATGTTTGAGTATCGAGGATTGAGGATTGAGGATTGAGGATTGAGTATTGAAGATTGAGGATTGATGATTGAGGATTGAGGATTGCGGATGAGGATTGTGGATTGAGGATTGAAGATTGAGAATTGAGGACTGAAGGTTGAGGATTGAGGAATGAGGATTGAGGATTGAGTATTGAGTATTGAATATTGAGTATTCAGGATTGAAGATTGAGGATTGAGGGTTGAGGATTGAGGATTGAGGACTGAGGATTGAGGATTCATGACTGAGGTTTGAGGACTGAGGATTGAGGATTGAGGATTGAGGCTTGTGGATTGAGGATTGATCATTGAAGATTGAGGATTGAGGATCCAGGATGAGGGCTGAAGGTTGAGGGTTGAGGTTTGAGGACTGAGGACTGAGGATTGAGGGTTGAGAATTAAGGATTGAGGATTGAGGAATGAAGATTGAGGATTGGGTATTGAGGTTTGAAGAATGAGGATTGAGGATTGAGGATTGATGATTGGGTATTGAAGATTGAGTATTGAGGATTGAAGATTGAGGATTGAGGATTGAGGATTGAAGATTGAGTATTGAGGATTGAAGATTGAGGATTGAGGACTGAGGATTGAGGATTGAGGATTGAGGACTGAGGATTGAGGATTGAGGATTGAGCATTGAGGATTGAAGATTGAGGACTGTTGATTGAGGATTGAAGATTGAGGATTAAGGATTGAGGATTGAGGATTGAGGTTTGGGGAATGAGGATTGAGGATTGAGTATTGAGGATTGAAGATTGAGTATTGATGACTGAAGATTGAGGATTGAGGATTGAGGGTTGAGGATTGAGGACGAGGACAGACGGTTGAGGATTGTGGCTTGAGGATTGAGGATTGAGGATTGAGAATTGAGGATGAGGACTGAGGTTTGAGGATTGAGGTTTGAGGAATGAGGATTGAGGATTGGGGATTGAGGATTGAGGATTGAGGATTGAGTACCGAAGGTTTAGGATTGATGACTGAGGATTGAGGATTGCGGCTTGACGATTGAGGATTGAGGATTGTGTGTTGAAGGTTGAGTGTTGAGGATTGAAGGTTGAGGATTGACGATTGAGGATTGAGGATTGAGGATAATGGCTGAGGTTTGAGATTTGAGGTTTGAGTATTGAATCCTGAGAATTCGGGATGTTCTATTGAGTATTGAGAATTGAGGATTGATGCTTTAGTATTGAGGATTCAGGATTGATGATTGAGGATTGAGTACTGAAGATTGAGGATTGATGATTGAGGATTTAGGATTGAGGATTGAGGATTGAGGATTGAGGATTGAGGATTGATGATTGGGTATTGAAGATTGAGTATTGAGGATTGAGTATTGAGGATTGAGGATTGAGGATTGAGAATTGAGGATTGATGATTGAGTATTGATGATTGAAGATTGAGGATTGAGGATTGAGGATTGAGGATTGAAGATTGAGTATTGATGATTGAAGATTGAGGATTGACGTCTGAGGGTTGAGGATTGAGGATTGAGGACTGAGGGTTGAGGATTCATGATTGAGGTTTGAGGACTGAGGATTGAGGATTGAGGATTGAGGCTTGTGGATTGAGGATTGAGGATTGAAGATTGAGGATTGAGGATCCAGGATGAGGGCTGAAGGTTGAGGGTTGAGGTTTGAGGACTGAGGACTGAGGATTGAGGGTTGAGAATTAAGGATTGAGGACTGAGGAATGAAGATTGAGGATTGGGTATTGAGGTTTGAAGAATGGGGATTGAGGATTGAGGATTGATGATTGGGTATTGAAGATTGAGTATTGAGGATTGAAGATTGAGTATTGATGATTGAAGATTGAGGATCGAGTATTGAGGGTTGAGGGTTGAGGACGAGGACTGACGGTTGAGGATTGAGGTTTGAGGATTGAGGGTTGAGGACTGAGGACTGAGGATAGAGGATTGAGGATGGAGCATTGAGGATTGAAGATTGAGGACTGGGGATTGAGGATTGAAGATTGAGGATTGGGGACTTAGAGTTGATGGTTGAGTGAGGAGAATTGATGTTTGAGGATAGAGATATGAAGATTGCAGATTGAGTATTGCGTATGGAAAACTCTGAACTGAGGATATTCTAGTGAGGATTGAGGATTGACAACTGATTGTTAAGGACAGAGGGCTGAAGATTGAGGATTCAGGATTGAGGATTCAGGACTGTGGTTTGAGGACTGAGGATTGAGGATTGAGGATTGGGGATTGAGGATTGAGGATCGAGGATTGAAGATTGAAGATTGGGTATTGAGGATTGAACATTGAGGATTGAGGATTGAGGATTGAGGATTGAAGATTGAATATTGATGATTGAAGGTTGAGGATTGAGGATTGAGGATTGTGGATTCAGGACGAGGACTGAGGATTGAGTATTGATGTTTGAGGTCTGAGGATTGAGGATAGAGGATTGAGAATTGAGGATTGAGGATTGAGGATTGAAGATTGAGGATTGGGTATTGAGGATTGAAGAATGAGCATTGAGGATTGAGGATTGAGGATTGAGGATTGAAGATTGTGGATTGAGGATTGAGGTTTGAGGATTGAAGATTGAGTATTGAGGATTGAAGATTGAGGGTTGAGGATTGAGGATTGAGGATTGAGGGTTGACGATTGAAGATTGAGGACTGGGGACTGAGAGTTGTTGGTTGAGTGATGAGAATTGATGCTTGTGGATAGAGATATGAAGATTGCAGATTGAGTATTGCGTATGGAAAACTGTGAACTGAGGATATTCTAGTGAGGATTGAGGATTGACAACTGATTGTTGAGGACTGAGGGCTGAAGATTGAGGATTCAGGATTGAGGATTCAGTACTGTGGTTTGAGGACTGAGGATTGAGGATTGAGGATTGGGGATTGAGGATTGAGGATCGAGGATTGAAGATTGAAGATTGGGTATTGAGGATTGAACATTGAGGATTGAGGATTGAGGATAGAGGATTGAGGATTGAGGATTGAAGATTGAATATTGATGATTGAAGGCTGAGGATTGAGGATTGAGTGTTGTGGATTCAGGACGAGGACTGAGTTTTGAGTATTGATGTTTGAGGTCGGAGGATTGAGGATAGAGGATTGAGAATTGAGGATTGAGGATTGAGGATTGAAGATTGAGGATTGGGTATTGAGGATTGAAGAATGAGGACTGAGGATTGAGGATTGAGGATTGAGGATTGAAGATTGAGTATTGAGGATTGAAGGTTGAGGGTTGAGGATTGAGGATTGAGGATTGAGGATTGAAGATTGAGGATTGAGGATTGAGGTTTGAGAATTGAGGATTGAGTATTGGGGATTGCGGATTGAACATTGGGGATTGAGGATTGAGGATTGAGGACTCAAGATTGAATATTGATGATTGAAGGTTGATGATTGAGGATTGGGGGTTGTGGATTGAGGACGAGGACTGATGGTTGTGTATTGATGTCTGAGGTCTGAGGATTGAGGATTGAGGATTGAGAACTGAGGATTGAAGATTGAGGATTGAGGACTGAGAATTGAGGATTGAGGATTGAGTATTGAGGATTGAGGATTGAAGATTGAGTATTGACGATTGAAGATTGAGGATTGTGGATTGAGGATTGAGGATTGAGGATTGAGTATCGAAAATTGAGGATTGGGCATTGAGGATAGACGATTGAGGATTGAGTATTGAGGATTGAGAATTGAGGATTGAGGATTGAATATTGAGTATTGAGGATTGAAGATTGAGAATTGAGGATTGAGGGTTGAGGATTGAAGATGAGGGCTGAGGGTTGAGGATTGAGGTTTGAGGACTGAGGATAGAGGATTGAGGATGGAGCATTGAGGATTGAAGATTGAGGACTGGGGATTGAGGATTGAAGATTGAGGATTGGGGACTGAGAGTTGATGGTTGAGTGATGAGAATTGATGTTTGAGGATAGAGATATGAAGATTGCAGATTGAGTATTGCGTATGGAAAACTCTGAACTGAGGATATTCTAGTGAGGATTGAGGATTGACAACTGATTGTTAAGGACAGAGGGCTGAAGATTGAGGATTCAGGATTGAGGATTCAGGACTGTGGTTTGAGGACTGAGGATTGAGGATTGAGGATTGGGGATTGAGGATTGAGGATCGAGGATTGAAGATTGAAGATTGGGTATTGAGGATTGAACATTGAGGATTGAGGATTGAGGATTGAGGATTGAAGATTGAATATTGATGATTGAAGGTTGAGGATTGAGGATTGATGATTGTGGATTCAGGACGAGGACTGAGGATTGCGTATTGATGTTTGAGGTCTGAGGATTGAGGATAGAGGATTGAGAATTGAGGATTGAGGATTGAGGATTGAAGATTGAGGATTGGGTATTGAGGATTGAAGAATGAGCATTGAGGATTGAGGATTGAGGATTGAGGATTGAAGATTGAGGATTGAGGATTGAGGTTTGAGGACTGAAGATTGAGTATTGAGGATTGAAGATTGAGGATTGAGGATTGAGGATTGAGGATTGGGGATTGACGATTGAAGATTGAGGATTGGGGACTGAGAGTTGTTGGTTGAGTGATGAGAATTGATGTTTGTGGATAGAGATATGAAGATTGCAGATTGAGCATTGCGTATGGAAAACTCTGAACTGAGGATATTCTAGTGAGGAATGAGGATTGACAACTGATTGTTGAGGACTGAGGGCTGAAGATTGAGAATTCAGGATTGAGGATTCAGGACTGTGGTTTGAGGACTGAGGATTGAGGATTGAGGATTGGGGATTGAGGATTGAGGATCGAGGATTGAAGATTGAAGATTGGGTATTGAGGATTGAACATTGAGGATTGAGGATTGAGGATTGAGGATTGAGGATTGAGGATTGAAGATTGAATATTGATGATTGAAGGTTGAGGATTGAGGATTGAGGGTTGTGGATTCAGGACGAGGACTGAGGGTTGAGCATTGATGTTTGAGGTCTGAGGATTGAGGATAGAGGATTGAGAATTGAGGATTGAGGATTGAGGATTGAAGATTGAGGATTGGGTATTGAGGATTGAAGAATGAGGACTGAGGATTGAGGATTGAGGATTGAGGATTGAAGATTGAGTATTGAGGATTGAAGAATGAGGATTGAGGATGGGCGATTCAGGATTGAGGATTGAAGATTGAGTATTCAGGATTGGAGATTGACGATTGAGGATTCAGGGTTGAGGATTCAGAATTGAGGTTTGAGGACTGAGGATTGAGGTTTGAGGATTGAGGATTGAGGATTGAGGATTGAGGATTGAAGATTGAGTATTGAGGATTGAAGATTGAGGATTGAGGATTGAGGATTGAAGATTGAGTATTGAGGATTGAAGATTGAGGATTGAGGACTGAGTTTTGAGTATTGATGTTTGAGGTCGGAGGATTGAGGATAGAGGATTGAGAATTGAGGATTGAGGATTGAGGATTGAAGAGTGAGGATTGGGTATTGAGGATTGAAGAATGAGGACTGAGGATTGAGGATTGAGGATTGAGGATTGAAGATTGAGTATTGAGGATTGAAGGTTGAGGGTTGAGGATTGAGGATTGAGGATTGAGGATTGAAGATTGAGGATTGAGGATTGAGGTTTGAGAATTGAGGATTGAGTATTGGGGATTGCGGATTGAACATTGAGGATTGAGGATTGAGGATTGAGGACTCAAGATTGAATATTGATGATTGAAGATTGATGATTGAGGATTGGGGGTTGTGGATTGAGGACGAGGACTGAGGGATGTGTATTGATGTCTGAGGTCTGAGGATTGAGGATTGAGGATTGAGAACTGAGGATTGAAGATTGAGGATTGAGGACTGAGAATTGAGGATTGAGGATTTAGTATTGAGGATTGAGGATTGAAGAATGAGCATTGAGGATTGAGGATTGAGGATTGAGGATTGAAGATTGAGGATTGAGGATTGAGGTTTGAGGACTGAAGATTGAGTATTGAGGATTGAAGATTGAGGATTGAGGATTGAGGATTGAGGATTGGGGATTGACGATTGAAGATTGAGGATTGGGGACTGAGAGTTGTTGGTTGAGTGATGAGAATTGATGTTTGTGGATAGAGATATGAAGATTGCAGATTGAGCATTGCGTATGGAAAACTCTGAACTGAGGATATTCTAGTGAGGAATGAGGATTGACAACTGATTGTTGAGGACTGAGGGCTGAAGATTGAGCATTCAGGATTGAGGATTCAGGACTGTGGTTTGAGGACTGAGGATTGAGGATTGAGGATTGGGGATTGAGGATTGAGGATCGAGGATTGAAGATTGAAGATTGGGTATTGAGGATTGAACATTGAGGATTGAGGATTGAGGATTGAGGATTGAGGATTGAGGATTGAAGATTGAATATTGATGATTGAAGGTTGAGGATTGAGGATTGAGGGTTGTGGATTCAGGACGAGGACTGAGGGTTGAGCATTGATGTTTGAGGTCTGAGGATTGAGGATAGAGGATTGAGAATTGAGGATTGAGGATTGAGGATTGAAGATTGAGGATTGGGTATTGAGGATTGAAGAATGAGGACTGAGGATTGAGGATTGAGGATTGAGGATTGAAGATTGAGTATTGAGGATTGAAGAATGAGGATTGAGGATGGGCGATTCAGGATTGAGGATTGAAGATTGAGTATTCAGGATTGGAGATTGACGATTGAGTATTCAGGGTTGAGGATTCAGAATTGAGGTTTGAGGACTGAGGATTGAGGTTTGAGGATTGAGGATTGAGGATTGAGGATTGAGGATTGAAGATTGAGTATTGAGGATTGAAGATTGAGGATTGAGGATTGAGGATTGAAGATTGAGTATTGAGGATTGAAGATTGAGGATTGAGGACTGAGTTTTGAGTATTGATGTTTGAGGTCGGAGGATTGAGGATAGAGGATTGAGAATTGAGGATTGAGGATTGAGGATTGAAGAGTGAGGATTGGGTATTGAGGATTGAAGAATGAGGACTGAGGATTGAGGATTGAGGATTGAGGATTGAAGATTGAGTATTGAGGATTGAAGGTTGAGGGTTGAGGATTGAGGATTGAGGATTGAGGATTGAAGATTGAGGATTGAGGATTGAGGTTTGAGAATTGAGGATTGAGTATTGGGGATTGCGGATTGAACATTGAGGATTGAGGATTGAGGATTGAGGACTCAAGATTGAATATTGATGATTGAAGATTGATGATTGAGGATTGGGGGTTGTGGATTGAGGACGAGGACTGAGGGATGTGTATTGATGTCTGAGGTCTGAGGATTGAGGATTGAGGATTGAGAACTGAGGATTGAAGATTGAGGATTGAGGACTGAGAATTGAGGATTGAGGATTTAGTATTGAGGATTGAGGATTGAAGATTGAGTATTGACGATTGAAGATTGAGGATTGTGGATTGAGGATTGAGGATTGAGGATTGAGTATCGAAAATTGAGGATTGGGCATTGAGGATAGACGATTGAGGATTGAGTATTGAGGATCGAGAATTGAGGATTGAGGATTGAATATTGAGTATTGAGGATTGAAGATTGAGAATTGAGGATTGAGGGTTGAGGATTGAAGATGAGGGCTGAGGGTTGAGGATTGAGGTTTGAGGACTGAGGATTGAGGATTGAGGATTGAGAGTTGAGGATTGAGGATTGAGGATTGAGGACTGAATATTGAATATTGATGATTGAAGATTGATGATTGAGGATTGAGTGTTGTGGATTGAGGACGAGGACTGAGGGTTGAGTATTGATGTTTGAGGTCTGAGGATTGAGGATAGACGATTGAGAATTGAGGATTGAGGATTGAGGATTGAAGATTGAGGATTGGGTATTGAGGACTGAAGAATGAGGACTGAGGATTGAGGATTGAGGATTGAGGATCGAAGATTGAGTATTGAGGATTGAAGATTGAGGATTGAGGATTGAGTATTGAGGATTGAGGATTGAGGATTGAGGATTGAGGATCGAGGATTGAGGATTGAAGATTGAGGATTGAGGATTGAGGATTAAAGGTTGAGCATTGAGGATTGAAGGTTGAGGATTGATGATTGAGGATTGAGGATTGAGGATTGAGGACTGAGTATTGGGGATTGAGGATTGAAGATTGAGGTTTGAGGATTGAGTATTGAGGATTGAGGATTGAGGATTGAGGATTGAGGATTGAGGATTGAAGATTGAGTATTGGGTATTGAGGATTGAAGAATGAGCATTGAGGATTGAGGATGGAGGATTGAGGATTGAAGATTGAGGATTGAGGATTGAGGCTTGAGGATTGAAGATTGAGTATTGACGATCGAAGATTGAGGATTGAGGATTGTGGATTGAGGATTGAGGATTGACGATTGAAGATTGAGGATTGGGGACTGAGTGTTGAGGGCTGAGTGATGAGAATTGATGTTTGTGGATAGAGATTTGAAGATTGCAGATTGAGTATTGCGTATCAAAACTCTGAACTGAGGATATTCTATTGAGGATTGAGTATTGACAACTGATTGTTGAGGGCTGAGGGCTGAAGATTGAGGATTCAGGATTGAGGATCCAGGATTGAGGTTTGAGGACTGAGGATTGAGGATAGAGGATTGAGGATTGAGGATTGAGGATTGAGCATTGAGGATTGAGGATTGAAGATTGAGGATTGGGTATTGCGGATTGAACATTGAGGATTGAGGATTGAGGATTGAGGACTGAAGATTGAATATTGATGATTGAGGATTGAGGGTTGTGGATTGAGGACGAGGACTGAGGGTTGAGTATTGATGTCTGAGGTCTGAGGATTGAGGATTGACGATTGAGAATTGAGGATTGAGGATCGAGGATTGAAGATTGAGGATTGGGTATTGAGGATTGAAGAATGAGCATTGAGGATTGAGGATTGAGGATTGAGGATTGAAGATTGTGGATTGAGGATTGAGGTTTGAGGATTGAAGATTGAGTATTGAGGATTGAAGATTGAGGGTTGAGGATTGAGGATTGAGGATTGAGGGTTGACGATTGAAGATTGAGGACTGGGGACTGAGAGTTGTTGGTTGAGTGATGAGAATTGATGTTTGTGGATAGAGATATGAAGATTGCAGATTGAGTATTGCGTATGGAAAACTGTGAACTGAGGATATTCTAGTGAGGATTGAGGATTGACAACTGATTGTTGAGGCCTGAGGGCTGAAGATTGAGGATTCAGGATTGAGGATTCAGTACTGCGGTTTGAGGACTGAGGATTGAGGATTGAGGATTGGGGATTGAGGATTGAGGATAGAGGATTGAGGATTGAGGATTGAAGATTGAATATTGATGATTGAAGGCTGAGGATTGAGGATTGAGTGTTGTGGATTCAGGACGAGGACTGAGTTTTGAGTATTGATGTTTGAGGTCGGAGGGATTGAGGATAGAGGATTGAGAATTGAGGATTGAGGATTGAGGATTGAGGAGTGAGGATTGAGTATCGAGGATTGAGGATTGAAGATTGAGGATTGAGGATTGAGGATTAAAGGTTGAGCATTGAGGATTGAAGGTTGAGGATTGATGATTGAGGATTGAGGATTGAGGATTGAGGATTGAGTATTGAAGATTGAGGATTGATGATTGAGGATTGAGGATTGAGGATTGAGGACTGAGTATTGGGGATTGAGGATTGAGGATCGAGGATTGAAGATTGAAGATTGGGTATTGAGGATTGAACATTGTAGGTCTGAGGATTGAGGATTGAGGATTGACGATTGAGGATTGAAGATTGAATATTGATGATTGAAGGTTGAGGATTGAGGATTGAGGGTTTTGGATTCAGGACGAGGACTGAGGGTTGGATTCAGGACGAGGACTGAGGGTTGAGTATTGATGTTTGAGGTCTGAGGATTGAGGATAGAGGATTGAGAATTGAGGATTGAGGATTGAGGATTGAGGATTGAAGATTGAGGATTGGGTATTGAGGATTGAAGAATGAGGACTGAAGATTGAGGATTGAGGATTGAGGATTGACAACTGATTGTTGAGGACTGAGGGCTGAAGATTGAGGATTCAGGATTGAGGATTCAGAATTGAGGTTTGAGGACTGAGGATTGAGGAGTGAGGATTGAGGATTGAAGATTGAGGATTGGGAATTGAGGACTGAAGAATGAGGACTGAGGATTGAGGATTGAGGATTGAGGATCGAAGATTGAGTATTGAGGATTGAAGATTGAGGATTGAGGATTGAGTATTGAGGATTGAGGATTGAGGATTGAGGATTGAGGATTGAGGATTGAGGATTGAAGATTGAGGATTGAGGATTGAGGATTAAAGGTTGAGCATTGAGGATTGAAGGTTGAGGATTGATGATTGAGGATTGAGGATTGAGGATTGAGGATTGAGGATTGAGTATTGAAGATTGAGGATTGATGATTGAGGATTGAGGATTGAGGATTGAGGACTGAGTATTGGGGATTGAGGATTGAAGATTGAGGTTTGAGGATTGAGTATTGAGGATTGAGGATTGAGGATTGAGGATTGAGGATTGAGGATTGAAGATTGAGTATTGGGTATTGAGGATTGAAGAATGAGCATTGAGGATTGAGGATGGAGGATTGAGGATTGAAGATTGAGGATTGAGGATTGAGGCTTGAGGATTGAAGATTGAGTATTGAGGATCGAAGATTGAGGATTGTGGATTGTGGATTGAGGATTGAGGATTGACGATTGAAGATTGAGGATTGAGGACTGAGAGTTGATGGTTGAGTGATGAGAATTGATGTTTGTGGATAGAGATATGAGGATTGCAGACTGTGTATTGCGTATGGAAAACTCTGAACTGAGGTTATTCTAGTGAGGATTGAGGATTGACAACCGATTGTTGAGGACTGAGGGCTGAAGATTGAGGATTCAGGATTGAGGATTCAGAACTGTGGGTTGAGGACTGAGGATTGAGGATTGAGGGTTGGGGATTCAGGATTGAGGATCGAGGATTGAAGATTGAAGATTGGGTATTGAGGATTGAACATTGAGGACTGAGGATTGAGGATTGAGGATTGAGGATTGAGGATTGAAGATTGAATATTGATGATTGAAGGTTGAGGATTGAGGATTGAGGGTTTTGGATTCAGGACGAGGACTGAGGGTTGTGGATTCAGGACGAGGACTGAGGGTTGAGTATTGATGTTTGAGGTCTGAGGATTGAGGATAGAGGATTGAGAATTGAGGATTGAGGATTGAGGATTGAAGATTGAGGATTGGGTATTGAGGATTGAAGAATGAGGACTGAAGATTGAGGATTGAGGATTGAGGATTGACAACTGATTGTTGAGGACTGAGGGCTGAAGATTGAGGATTCAGGATTGAGGATTCAGAATTGAGGTTTGAGGACTGAGGATTGAGGATTGAGGATTGAAAATTGAATATTGATGGTTGAAGATTGAGGAGTGAGGATTGAGGGTTGAGTATTGAGGACGAGGACTAAGGGTTGAGTATTGATGTTTGAGGTCTGAGGATTGAGGATTGAGGATTGAGAATAGAGGATTGAGGATTGAGGATTGAAGATTGAGGATTTGGTGTTGAGGATTGAAGAATGAGGATTGAGGATTGAGGATTGAGGATTGAGGATTGAAGATTGATTATTGAGGATTGAAGATTGAGGATTGAGGATTGAGGATTGAGGATTGAGGATTGAGAATTGAGGATTGAAGATTGAGTATTGATGATTGAAGATTGAGGATCGATGATTGAGGACTGAGTATTGAGGATTGAAGGTTGAGGATTGAGGATTGAGGATTGAGAATTGAGGATTGAGGATTGAGGATTGAAGATTGATGATTGGGTATTGAGGATTGAAGAATGAGGATTGAAGGTTGAGGATTGAGTCCTGAGGATTGAGAATTGAGAACTGAGTATGAGGACTGAGGGCTGAGGGTTGAGGTTTGAGGAATGAGGACTGCCGATTGAGGGTTGAGGATTGAAGATTGAGTATTGAGGATTGAAGATTGTGGATTGAGGATTGAGGATTGAGGATTGAGGATTGAAGATTGAGGATTGGGGACTGAGTGTTGAGGGCTGAGTGATGAGAATTGATGTTTGTGGATAGAGATTTGAAGATTGCAGATTGAGTAATGCGTATGGAAAACTCTGAACTGAGGATATTCTATTGAGGATTGAGGATTGACAACTGATTGTTGAGGACTGAGGGCTGAAGATTGAGGATTCAGGATTGTGGTTTGAGGACAGAGGATTGAGGATTGAGGATTGAGGATTGAAGACTTAGTATTGAGGATTGAAGATTGAGTATTGAGGATTGAGGATTGAGGATTGAGGGTTGAGGATTGAGGATTGAGTACTGAAGATTGAGTATTGATGACAGAGGATTGAGGACTGAGGATTGAGGACTGAGGATTGAGGATTGAGGATTGAAGATTGAATATTGATGATTGAAGATTGAGGATTGAGGATTGAGTGTTGTGGATTGAGGACGAGGACAGAGGGTTGAGTATTGATGCTTGAGGTCTGAGGGTTGAGGATTGAGGACTGAGAATAGAGGATTGAGGATGGAGGATTGAAGATTGAGGATTTGGTGATGAGGATTGAAGAATGGGGATTGAGGATTGAGGATTGAGGATTGAGGATTGAGGATTGAAGATTGAGTATTGAGGATTGAAGATTGAGGATCGAGGATTGAGGATTGAGGATTGAGGATTGAGGATTGAGGATTGAGGATTGACAACTGATTGTTGAGGACTGAGGGCTGAAGGTTGAGGATTCAGGATTGAGGATTCAGAATTGAGGTTTGAGGACTGATAATTGAGGATTGAGGATTGAAGATTGAATATTGATGATTGAATATTGAGGATTGAAGATTGAGGATTGTGTATTGAGGACGAGTACTAAGGGTTGAGTATTGATGTTTGAGGTCTGAGGATTGAGGATTGAGGATTGAAGATTGAGTATTGAGGATTGAAGATTGAGGATTGAGGATTGAGGATTGAGGATTGAGGATTGAGGATTGAGGATTGAAGATTGAGTATTGATGATTGAAGATTGAGGATTGAGGATTGAGGATTGAGGATTGAAGATTGAGTATTGATGATTGAAGATTGAGGATCCAGGATTGAGGATTGAGGATTGAGGAATGAGGATTGAGGATTGAGAGTTGTGGATTGGGGACCAGGACTGAGGGTTGAATATTGATGTTTGAGGTCTGAGGATTGAACATTGAGGATTGAGGATTGAGGATTGAGGATTGAGGACTGAAGATTGAATATTGATGATTGAAGATTGATGATTGAGGATTGAGGGTTGTGGATTGAGGACGAGGACTGAGGGTTGAGTATTGATGTCTGAGGTCTGAGGATTGAGGATTGACGATTGAGAATTGAGGATTGAGGATTGAGGATTGAAGATTGAGGATTGGGTATTTAGGATTCAAGAATGAGCATTGAGGATTGAGGATTGAGGATTGAGGATTGAAGATTGTGGATTGAGGATTGAGTTTTGAGGATTGAAGATTGAGTATTGAAGATTGATGATTGAGGATTGAGAGTTGTGGATTGAGGACGAGGACTGAGGGTTGAGTATTGATGTTTGAGGTCTGAGGATTGAGGATAGACGATTGAGAATTGAGGATTGAGGATTGAGGATTGAAGATTGAGGATTGGGTATTGAGGACTGAAGAATGAGGACTGAGGATTGAGGATTGAGGATTGAGGATCGAAGATTGAGTATTGAGGATTGAAGATTGAGGATTGAGGATTGAGTATTGAGGATTGAGGATTGAGGATTGAGGATTGAGGATGGAGGATTGAGGATTGAAGATTGAGGATTGAGGAGTGAGGATTAGAGGTTGAGCATTGAGGATTGAAGGTTGAGGATTGATGATTGAGGATTGAGGAATGAGGATTGAGGATTGAGTATTGAAGATTGAGGATTGATGATTGAGGATTGAGGATTGAGGATTGAGGACTGAGTATTGGGGATTGAGGATTGAAGATTGAGGTTTGAGCATTGAGTATTGAGGATTGAGGATTGAGGATTGAGGATTGAGGATTGAGGATTGAAGATTGAGTATTGGGTATTGAGGATTGAAGAATGAGCATTGAGGATTGAGGATTGAGGATTGAGGATTGAAGATTGAGGATTGAGGATTGAGGCTTGAGGATTGAAGATTGAGTATTGAGGATCGAAGATTGAGGATTGAGGATTGAGGATTGAGGATTGAGGATTGACGATTGAAGATTCAGGATTGGGGACTGAGAGTTGATGGTTGAGTGATGAGAATTGATGTTTGTGGATAGAGATATGAGGATTGCAGATTGTGTATTGCGTATGGAAAACTCTGAACTGAGGATATTCTAGTGAGGATTGAGGATTGACAACCGATTGTTGAGGACTGAGGGCTGAAGATTGAGGATTCAGGATTGAGGATTCAGGACTGTGGTTTGAGGACTGAGGATTGAGGATTGAGGGTTGGGGATTGAGGATTGAGGATCGAGGATTGAAGATTGAAGATTGGGTGTTGAGGATTGAACATTGAGGACCGAGGATTGAGGATTGAGGGTTGAGGATTGAGGATTGAAGATTGAATATTGATGATTGAAGGTTGAGGATTGAGGATTGAGGGTTTTGGATTCAGGACGAGGACTGAGGGTTGTGGATTCAGGACGAGGACTGAGGGTTGAGTATTGATGTTTGAGGTCTGAGGATTGAGGATAGAGGACTGAGAATTGGGGATTGAGGATTGAGGATTGAAGATTGAGGATTGGGTATTGAGGATTGAAGAATGAGGACTGAAGATTGAGGATTGAGGAATGAGGATTGACAACTGATTGTTGAGGACTGAGGGCTGAAGATTGAGGATTCAGGATTGAGGATTCAGAATTGAGGTTTGAGGACTGAGGATTGAGGATTGAGGATTGAAGATTGAATATTGATGATTGGAGATTGAGGATTGAGGATTGAGGGTTGTGTATTGAGGACGAGGACTAAGGGTTGAGTATTGATGTTTGAGGTCTGAGGATTGTGGATTGAGGATTGAGAATAGAGGATTGAGGATTGAGGATTGAAAATTGAGGATTTGGTGTTGAGGATTGAAGAATGAGGATTGAGGATTGAGGATTGAGGATTGAGGATTGAAGATTGATTATTGAGGATTGAAGATTGAGGATTGAGGATTGAGGTTTGAGGATTGAGGATTGAGGATTGAGGATTGAGGATTGAGGATTGAAGATTGAGGATTGAGGATTGAGAATTGAGGATAGAGGATTGAAGATTGAGGATTGGGGACTGAGAGTTGAGGGTTGAGTGATGAGGATTGATGTTTGTGGATAGAGATTCGAAGATTGCAGATTGAGAATTTAGTATTGAAAACTGTGAATTGATGATATTCTATTGAGGATTGAGGATTGACAACTGATTGTTGAGGTCTGAAGTCTGAAGCTTGAGGACTGAGGATTGAGGATTCATGATTGTGGTTTGAGGACTGAGGATTGAGGGTTGAGGATTGAGGCTTGAGGAATGAGGATTGAGGATTGAAGTATGAGGATTGAGGATCCAGGATGAGGGCTGAAGGTTGAGGGTTGAGGTTTGAGGACTGAGGACTGAGGATTGAGGGTTGAGAATTAAGGATTGAGGATCGGGGATTGAAGATTGAGTATTGAGGATTGAAGACTGACGATTGAGGATTGAGGATTGAGGGTTGAGGATTTAGGATTGAGAATTGAGGATTGAGGATTGAGGATTGAAGATTGAGGATTGGGTATTGAGGATTGAAGAATGAGGATTGAGGATTGAGGATTGGGGATTGAGGATTGAAGATTGAGGATTGAGAATTGAGGATTGAGGATTGAAGATTGAGTATTGAGGATTGGGTATTGAGGATTGAGGATTGGGGATTGAGGATCTAGCATTGGAGATTGATTATTTAGGATTGAAGATAGAGTGTTGAGGATTGAGAACTGAGGATTGAGAATTGAGAATTGAGGATGAGGACTGAGGTTTGAGGATTGAGGTTTGAGGAATGAGGATTGAGGGTTGAGGATTGAGGATTGAGGATTGAAGATTGAGTATTGAAGGTTGAGGATTCATGACTGAGGATTGAGGATTGAGGATTGAGTATTGAGGATTGAGGATTGAAGATTGAGTGTTGAGGATTGAGGGCTGAGGTTTGAATATTGAGTATTGAGGATTGAGGATGAGGGTTGAGGTTTGAGGTTTGAGGTTTGAGTAATGAATCCTGAGAATTCAGGATATTCTATAGAGTATTGAGAATTGAGGATTGATGTTTGAGTATCGAGGATTGAGGATTGAGGATTGAGGATTGAGTATTGAAGATTGAGGATTGATGATTGAGGATTGAGGATTGCGGATGAGGATTGTGGATTGAGGATTGAAGATTGAGAATTGAGGACTGAAGGTTGAGGATTGAGGAATGAGGATTGAGGATTGAGTATTGAGTATTGAATATTGAGTATTCAGGATTGAAGATTGAGGATTGAGGGTTGAGGATTGAGGATTGAGGACTGAGGATTGAGGATTCATGACTGAGGTTTGAGGACTGAGGATTGAGGATTGAGGATTGAGGCTTGTGGATTGAGGATTGATCATTGAAGATTGAGGATTGAGGATCCAGGATGAGGGCTGAAGGTTGAGGGTTGAGGTTTGAGGACTGAGGACTGAGGATTGAGGGTTGAGAATTAAGGATTGAGGATTGAGGAATGAAGATTGAGGATTGGGTATTGAGGTTTGAAGAATGAGGATTGAGGATTGAGGATTGATGATTGGGTATTGAAGATTGAGTATTGAGGATTGAAGATTGAGGATTGAGGATTGAGGATTGAAGATTGAGTATTGAGGATTGAAGATTGAGGATTGAGGACTGAGGATTGAGGATTGAGGATTGAGGACTGAGGATTGAGGATTGAGGATTGAGCATTGAGGATTGAAGATTGAGGACTGTTGATTGAGGATTGAAGATTGAGGATTAAGGATTGAGGATTGAGGATTGAGGTTTGGGGAATGAGGATTGAGGATTGAGTATTGAGGATTGAAGATTGAGTATTGATGACTGAAGATTGAGGATTGAGGATTGAGGGTTGAGGATTGAGGACGAGGACAGACGGTTGAGGATTGTGGCTTGAGGATTGAGGATTGAGGATTGAGAATTGAGGATGAGGACTGAGGTTTGAGGATTGAGGTTTGAGGAATGAGGATTGAGGATTGGGGATTGAGGATTGAGGATTGAGGATTGAGTACCGAAGGTTTAGGATTGATGACTGAGGATTGAGGATTGCGGCTTGACGATTGAGGATTGAGGATTGTGTGTTGAAGGTTGAGTGTTGAGGATTGAAGGTTGAGGATTGACGATTGAGGATTGAGGATTGAGGATAATGGCTGAGGTTTGAGATTTGAGGTTTGAGTATTGAATCCTGAGAATTCGGGATGTTCTATTGAGTATTGAGAATTGAGGATTGATGCTTTAGTATTGAGGATTCAGGATTGATGATTGAGGATTGAGTACTGAAGATTGAGGATTGATGATTGAGGATTTAGGATTGAGGATTGAGGATTGAGGATTGAGGATTGAGGATTGATGATTGGGTATTGAAGATTGAGTATTGAGGATTGAGTATTGAGGATTGAGGATTGAGGATTGAGAATTGGGGATTGATGATTGAGTATTGATGATTGAAGATTGAGGATTGAGGATTGAGGATTGAGGATTGAAGATTGAGTATTGATGATTGAAGATTGAGGATTGACGTCTGAGGGTTGAGGATTGAGGATTGAGGACTGAGGGTTGAGGATTCATGATTGAGGTTTGAGGACTGAGGATTGAGGATTGAGGATTGAGGCTTGTGGATTGAGGATTGAGGATTGAAGATTGAGGATTGAGGATCCAGGATGAGGGCTGAAGGTTGAGGGTTGAGGTTTGAGGACTGAGGACTGAGGATTGAGGGTTGAGAATTAAGGATTGAGGACTGAGGAATGAAGATTGAGGATTGGGTATTGAGGTTTGAAGAATGGGGATTGAGGATTGAGGATTGATGATTGGGTATTGAAGATTGAGTATTGAGGATTGAAGATTGAGTATTGATGATTGAAGATTGAGGATCGAGTATTGAGGGTTGAGGGTTGAGGACGAGGACTGACGGTTGAGGATTGAGGTTTGAGGATTGAGGGTTGAGGACTGAGGACTGAGGATAGAGGATTGAGGATGGAGCATTGAGGATTGAAGATTGAGGACTGGGGATTGAGGATTGAAGATTGAGGATTGGGGACTGAGAGTTGATGGTTGAGTGAGGAGAATTGATGTTTGAGGATAGAGATATGAAGATTGCAGATTGAGTATTGCGTATGGAAAACTCTGAACTGAGGATATTCTAGTGAGGATTGAGGATTGACAACTGATTGTTAAGGACAGAGGGCTGAAGATTGAGGATTCAGGATTGAGGATTCAGGACTGTGGTTTGAGGACTGAGGATTGAGGATTGAGGATTGGGGATTGAGGATTGAGGATCGAGGATTGAAGATTGAAGATTGGGTATTGAGGATTGAACATTGAGGATTGAGGATTGAGGATTGAGGATTGAAGATTGAATATTGATGATTGAAGGTTGAGGATTGAGGATTGAGGATTGTGGATTCAGGACGAGGACTGAGGATTGAGTATTGATGTTTGAGGTCTGAGGATTGAGGATAGAGGATTGAGAATTGAGGATTGAGGATTGAGGATTGAAGATTGAGGATTGGGTATTGAGGATTGAAGAATGAGCATTGAGGATTGAGGATTGAGGATTGAGGATTGAAGATTGTGGATTGAGGATTGAGGTTTGAGGATTGAAGATTGAGTATTGAGGATTGAAGATTGAGGGTTGAGGATTGAGGATTGAGGATTGAGGGTTGACGATTGAAGATTGAGGACTGGGGACTGAGAGTTGTTGGTTGAGTGATGAGAATTGATGCTTGTGGATAGAGATATGAAGATTGCAGATTGAGTATTGCGTATGGAAAACTGTGAACTGAGGATATTCTAGTGAGGATTGAGGATTGACAACTGATTGTTGAGGACTGAGGGCTGAAGATTGAGGATTCAGGATTGAGGATTCAGTACTGTGGTTTGAGGACTGAGGAGTGAGGATTGAGGATTGGGGATTGAGGATTGAGGATCGAGGATTGAAGATTGAAGATTGGGTATTGAGGATTGAACATTGAGGATTGAGGATTGAGGATAGAGGATTGAGGATTGAGGATTGAAGATTGAATATTGATGATTGAAGGCTGAGGATTGAGGATTGAGTGTTGTGGATTCAGGACGAGGACTGAGTTTTGAGTATTGATGTTTGAGGTCGGAGGATTGAGGATAGAGGATTGAGAATTGAGGATTGAGGATTGAGGATTGAAGATTGAGGATTGGGTATTGAGGATTGAAGAATGAGGACTGAGGATTGAGGATTGAGGATTGAGGATTGAAGATTGAGTATTGAGGATTGAAGGTTGAGGGTTGAGGATTGAGGATTGAGGATTGAGGATTGAAGATTGAGGATTGAGGATTGAGGTTTGAGAATTGAGGATTGAGTATTGGGGATTGCGGATTGAACATTGGGGATTGAGGATTGAGGATTGAGGACTCAAGATTGAATATTGATGATTGAAGGTTGATGATTGAGGATTGGGGGTTGTGGATTGAGGACGAGGACTGATGGTTGTGTATTGATGTCTGAGGTCTGAGGATTGAGGATTGAGGATTGAGAACTGAGGATTGAAGATTGAGGATTGAGGACTGAGAATTGAGGATTGAGGATTGAGTATTGAGGATTGAGGATTGAAGATTGAGTATTGACGATTGAAGATTGAGGATTGTGGATTGAGGATTGAGGATTGAGGATTGAGTATCGAAAATTGAGGATTGGGCATTGAGGATAGACGATTGAGGATTGAGTATTGAGGATTGAGAATTGAGGATTGAGGATTGAATATTGAGTATTGAGGATTGAAGATTGAGAATTGAGGATTGAGGGTTGAGGATTGAAGATGAGGGCTGAGGGTTGAGGATTGAGGTTTGAGGACTGCGGATTGAGGATTGAGGATTGAGAGTTGAGGATTGAGGATTGAGGATTGAAGATTGAGGATTGGGTATTGAGGATTGAAGAATCAGCATTGAGGATTGAGGATTGAGGATTGAGGATTGAAGATTGAGGATTGAGGATTGAGGTTTGAGAATTGAGGATTGAGTATTGGGGATTGCGGATTGAACATTGAGGATTGAGGATTGAGGATTGAGGACTGAAGATTGGATATTGATGATTGAAGATTGATGATTGAGGATTGAGTGTTGTGGTTTGAGGACGAGGACTGAGGGTTGAGTATTGATGTTTGAGGTCTGAGGATTGAGGATAGACGATTGAGAATTGAGGATTGAGGATTGAGGATTGAAGATTGAGGATTGGGTATTGAGGACTGAAGAATGAGGACTGAGGATTGAGGATTGAGGATTGAGGATCGAAGATTGAGTATTGAGGATTGAAGATTGAGGATTGAGGATTGAGTATTGAGGATTGAGGATTGAGGATTGAGGATTGAGTATCGAGGATTGAGGATTGAAGATTGAGGATTGAGGATTGAGGATTAAAGGTTGAGCATTGAGGATTGAAGGTTGAGGATTGATGATTGAGGATTGAGGATTGAGGATTGAGGATTGAGTATTGAAGATTGAGGATTGATGATTGAGGATTGAGGATTGAGGATTGAGGACTGAGTATTGGGGATTGAGGATTGAAGATTGAGGTTTGAGGATTGAGTATTGAGGATTGAGGATTGAGGATTGAGGATTGAGGATCGAGGATTGAAGATTGAGTATTGGGTATTGAGGATTGAAGAATGAGCATTGAGGATTGAGGATGGAGGATTGAGGATTGAAGATTGAGGATTGAGGATTGAGGCTTGAGGATTGAAGATTGAGTATTGAGAATCGAAGGTTGAGGATTGAGGATTGTGGATTGAGGATTGAGGATTGACGATTGAAGATTGAGGATTGGGGACTGAGAGTTGATGGTTGAGTGATGAGAATTGATGTTTGTGGATAGAGATATGAGGATTGCAGATTGTGTATTGCGTATGGAAAACTCTGAACTGAGGTTATTCTAGTGAGGATTGAGGATTGACAACCGGTTGTTGAGGACTGAGGGCTGAAGATTGAGGATTCAGGATTGAGGATTCAGGACTGTGGTTTGAGGACTGAGGATTGAGGATTGAGGGTTGGGGATTGAGGATTGAGGATCGAGGATTGAAGATTGAAGATTGGGTATTGAGGATTGAACATTGAGGACTGAGGATTGAGGATTGAGGATTGACGATTGAGGATTGAAGATTGAATATTGATGATTGAAGGTTGAGGATTGAGGATTGAGGGTTTTGCATTCAGGACGAGGACTGAGGGTTGTGGATTCAGGACGAGGACTGAGGGTTGAGTATTGATGTTTGAGGTCTGAGGATTGAGGATAGAGGATTGAGAATTGAGGATTGAGGATTGAGGATTGAAGATTGAGGATTGGGTATTGAGGATTGAAGAATGAGGACTGAAGATTGAGGATTGAGGATTGAGGATTGACAACTGATTGTTGAGGACTGAGGGCTGAAGATTGAGGATTCAGGATTGAGGATTCAGAATTGAGGTTTGAGGACTGAGGATTGAGGAGTGAGGATTGAGGATTGAAGATTGAGGATTGGGTATTGAGGACTGAAGAATGAGGACTGAGGATTGAGGATTGAGGATTGAGGATCGAAGATTGAGTATTGAGGATTGAAGATTGAGGATTGAGGATTGAGTATTGAGGATTGAGGATTGAGGATTGAGGATTGAGGATTGAGGATTGAGGATTGAAGATTGAGGATTGAGGATTGAGGATTAAAGGTTGAGCATTGAGGATTGAAGGTTGAGGATTGATGATTGAGGATTGAGGACTGAGGATTGAGGATTGAGTATTGAAGATTGAGGATTGATGATTGAGGATTGAGGATTGAGGATTGAGGCCTGAGTATTGGGGATTGAGGATTGAAGATTGAGGTTTGAGGATTGAGTATTGAGGATTGAGGATTGAGGATTGAGGATTGAGGATTGAGGATTGAAGATTGAGTATTGGGTATTGAGGATTGAAGAATGAGCATTGAGGATTGAGGATGGAGGATTGAGGATTGAAGATTGAGGATTGAGGATTGAGGCTTGAGGATTGAAGATTGAGTATTGAGGATCGAAGATTGAGGATTGAGGATTGTGGATTGAGGATTGAGGATTGACGATTGAAGATTGAGGATTGGGGACTGAGAGTTGATGGTTGAGTGATGAGAATTGATGTTTGTGGATAGAGATATGAGGATTGCAGACTGTGTATTGCGTATGGAAAACTCTGAACTGAGGTTATTCTAGTGAGGATTGAGGATTGACAACCGATTGTTGAGGACTGAGTGCTGAAGATTGAGGATTCAGGATTGAGGATTCAGGACTGTGGTTTGAGGACTGAGGATTGAGGATTGAGGGTTGGGGATTCAGGATTGAGGATCGAGGATTGAAGATTGAAGATTGGGTATTGAGGATTGAACATTGAGGACTGAGGATTGAGGATTGAGGATTGAGGATTGAGGATTGAAGATTGAATATTGATGATTGAAGGTTGAGGATTGAGGATTGAGGGTTTTGGATTCAGGACGAGGACTGAGGGTTGTGGATTCAGGACGAGGACTGAGGGTTGAGTATTGATGTTTGAGGTCTGAGGATTGAGGATAGAGGATTGAGAATTGAGGATTGAGGATTGAGGATTGAAGATTGAGGATTGGGTATTGAGAATTGAAGAATGAGGACTGAAGATTGAGGATTGAGGATTGAGGATTGACAACTGATTGTTGAGGACTGAGGGCTGAAGATTGAGGATTCAGGATTGAGGATTCAGAATTGAGGTTTGAGGACTGAGGATTGAGGATTGAGGATTGAAAATTGAATATTGATGGTTGAAGATTGAGGAGTGAGGATTGAGGGTTGTGTATTTAGGACGAGGACTAAGGGTTGAGTATTGATGTTTGAGGTCTGAGGATTGAGGATTGAGGATTGAGAATAGAGGATTGAGGATTGAGGATTGAAGATTGAGGATTTGGTGTTGAGGATTGAAGAATGAGGATTGAGGATTGAGGATTGAGGATTGAGGATTGAAGATTGATTATTGAGGATTGAAGATTGAGGATTGAGGATTGAGGATTGAGGATTGAGGATTGAGAATTGAGGATTGAAGATTGAGTATTGATGATTGAAGATTGAGGATCGATGATTGAGGACTGAGTATTGAGGATTGAAGGTTGAGGATTGAGGATTGAGGATTGAGAATTGAGGATTGAGGATTGAGGATTGAAGATTGATGATTGGGTATTGAGGATTGAAGAATGAGGATTGAAGGTTGAGGATTGAGTCCTGAGGATTGAGAATTGAGAACTGAGTATGAGGACTGAGGGCTGAGGGTTGAGGTTTGAGGAATGAGGACTGCCGATTGAGGGTTGAGGATTGAAGATTGAGTATTGAGAATTGAAGATTGTGGATTGAGGATTGAGGATTGAGGATTGAGGATTGAAGATTGAGGATTGGGGACTGAGTGTTGAGGGCTGAGTGATGAGAATTGATGTTTGTGGATAGAGATTTGAAGATTGCAGATTGAGTAATGCGTATGGAAAACTCTGAACTGAGGATATTCTATTGAGGATTGAGGATTGACAACTGATTGTTGAGGACTGAGGGCTGAAGATTGAGGATTCAGGATTGTGGTTTGAGGACAGAGGATTGAGGATTGAGGATTGAGGGTTGAAGACTTAGTATTGAGGATTGAAGATTGAGTATTGAGGATTGAGGATTGAGGATTGAGGGTTGAGGATTGAGGATTGAGTACTGAAGATTGAGTATTGATGACAGAGGATTGAGGACTGAGGATTGAGGACTGAGGATTGAGGATTGAGGATTGAAGATTGAATATTGATGATTGAAGATTGAGGATTGAGGATTGAGTGTTGTGGATTGAGGACGAGGACTGAGGGTTGAGTATTGATGCTTGAGGTCTGAGGGTTGAGGATTGAGGACTGAGAATAGAGGATTGAGGATGGAGGATTGAAGATTGAGGATTTGGTGATGAGGATTGAAGAATGAGGATTGAGGATTGAGGATTGAGGATTGAGGATTGAGGATTGAAGATTGAGTATTGAGGATTGAAGATTGAGGATTGAGGATTGAGGATTGAGGATTGAGGATTGAGGATTGAGGATTGAGGTTTGAGGACTGAGGATTGAGGATAGAGGATTGAGGATTGAGAATTGAGGATTGAGCATTGAGGATTGAGGATTGAAGATTGAGGATTGGGTATTGCGGATTGAACATTGAGGATTGAGGATTGAGGATTGAGGACTGAAGATTGAATATTGATGATTGAAGATTGATGATTGAGGATTGAGGGTTGTGGATTGAGGACGAGGACTGAGGGTTGAGTATTGATGTCTGAGGTCTGAGGATTGAGGATTGACGATTGAGAATTGAGGATTGAGGATTGAGGATTGAAGATTGAGGATTGGGTATTGAGGATTGAAGAATGAGCATTGAGGATTGAGGATTGAGGATTGAGGATTGAAGGTTGTGGATTGAGGATTGAGGTTTGAGGATTGAAGATTGAGTATTGAGGATTGAAGATGGAGGGTTGAGGATTGAGGATTGAGGATTGAGGGTTGACGATTGAAGATTGAGGACTGGGGACTGAAAGTTGATGGTTGAGTGATGAGAATTGATGTTTGTGGATAGAGATATGAAGATTGCAGATTGAGTATTGCGTATGGAAAACTGTGAACTGAGGATATTCTAGTGAGGATTGAGGATTGACAACTGATTGTTGAGGACTGAGGGCTGAAGATTGAGGATTCAGGATTGAGGATTCAGTACTGTGGTTTGAGGACTGAGGATTGAGGATTGAGGATTGGGCATTGAGGATTGAGGATCGAGGATTGAAGATTGAAGATTGGGTATTGAGGATTGAACATTGAGGATTGAGGATTGAGGATAGAGGATTGAGGATTGAGGATTGAGGATTGAAGATTGAGTATTGATGATTGAAGATTGAGGATTGAGGATTGAGGATTGAGGATTGAAGATTGAGTATTGATGATTGAAGATTGAGGATCCAGGATTGAGGATTGAGGATTGAGGAATGAGGATTGAGGATTGAGAGTTGTGGATTGGGGACCAGGACTGAGGGTTGAATATTGATTCTTGAGGTCTGAGGATTGAGGATTGAGAATTGAGGATTGAGGATTGAGGATTGAAGATTGATGGCTGGGTATTGAGGATTGAAGAATGAGGATTGAGGTTTGAGGATTGAGGCCTGAGGATTGAGAATTGAGAACTGAGGATGAGGACTGAGGGCTGAGGGTTGAGGTTTGAGGAATGAGGACTGACGATTGAGGATTGAGGATTGAAGATTGAGTATTGAGAATTAAAGATTGTGGATTGAGGATTGAGGATTGAGGATTGAGGATTGAGGATTGAGGATTGAGGATTGAAGATTGAGTATTGATGATTGAAGATTGAGGATTGAGGATTGAGGATTGAGGATTGAAGATTGAGTATTGATGATTGAAGATTGAGGATCCAGGATTGAGGATTGAGGATTGAGGAATGAGGATTGAGGATTGAGTGTTGTGGATTCAGGACGAGGACTGAGTTTTGAGTATTGATGTTTGAGGTCTGAGGATTGAGGATAGAGGATTGAGAATTGAGGATTGAGGATTGAGGATTGAAGATTGAGGATTGGGTATTGAGGATTGAAGAATGAGGACTGAGGATTGAGGATTGAGGATTGAGGATTGAAGATTGAGTATTGAGGATTGAAGGTTGAGGGCTGAGGATTGAGGATTGAGGATTGAGGATTGAAGATTGAGGATTGAGGATTGAGGTTTGAGAATTGAGGATTGAGTATTGGGGATTGCGGATTGAACATTGAGGATTGAGTATTGAGGATTGAGGACTCAAGATTGAATATTGATGATTGAAGATTGATGATTGAGGATTGAGGGTTGTGGATTGAGGACGAGGACTGAGGGTTGTGTATTGATGTCTGAGGTCTGAGGATTGATGATTGAGGATTGAGAACTGAGGATTGAAGATTGAGGATTGAGGACTGAGAATTGAGGATTGAGGATTGAGGATTGAGGATTGAGGATTGAAGGTTGAGTATTGACGATTGAAGATTGAGGATTGTGGATTGAGGATTGAGGATTGAGGATTGAGTATCGAAAATTGAGGATTGGGCATTGATGATAGACGATTGAGGATTGAGTATTGAGGATTGAGAATTGAGGATTGCGGATTGAATATTGAGTATTGAGGATTGAAGATTGAGAATTGAGGATTGAGGATTGAGGATTGAAGATGAGGGCTGAGGGTTGAGGATTGAGGTTTGAGGACTGAGGATTGAGGATTGAGGATTGAGAGTTGAGGATTGAGGATTGAGGATTGAAGATTGAGGATTGGGTATTGAGGATTGAAGAATGAGCATTGAGGATTGAGGATTGAGGATTGAGGATTGAAGATTGAGGATTGAGGATTGAGGTTTGAGAATTGAGGATTGAGTATTGGGGATTGCGGATTGAACATTGAGGATTGAGGATTGAGGATTGAGGACTGAAGATTGAATATTGATGATTGAAGATTGATGATTGAGGATTGAGAGTTGTGGATTGAGGACGAGGACTGAGGGTTGAGTATTGATGTTTGAGGTCTGAGGATTGAGGATAGAAGATTGAGAATTGAGGATTGAGGATTGAGGATTGAAGATTGAGGATTGGGTATTGAGGACTGAAGAATGAGGACTGAGGATTGAGGATTGAGGATTGAGGATCGAAGATTGAGTATTGAGGATTGAAGATTGAGGATTGAGGATTGAGTATTGAGGATTGAGGATTGAGGATTGAGGATTGAGGATTGAGGATTGAGGATTGAAGATTGAGGATTGAGGAGTGAGGATTAGAGGTTGAGCATTGAGGATTGAAGGTTGAGGATTGATGATTGAGGATTGAGGAATGAGGATTGAGGATTGAGTATTGAAGATTGAGGATTGATGATTGAGGATTGAGGATTGAGGATTGAGGACTGAGTATTGGGGATTGAGGATTGAAGATTGAGGTTTGAGCATTGAGTATTGAGGATTGAGGATTGAGGATTGAGGATTGAGGATTGAGGATTGAAGATTGAGTATTGGGTATTGAGGATTGAAGAATGAGCATTGAGGATTGAGGATTGAGGATTGAGGATTGAAGATTGAGGATTGAGGATTGAGGCTTGAGGATTGAAGATTGAGTATTGAGGATCGAAGATTGAGGATTGAGGATTGAGGATTGAGGATTGAGGATTGACGATTGAAGATTGAGGATTGGGGACTGAGAGTTGATGGTTGAGTGATGAGAATTGATGTTTGTGGATAGAGATATGAGGATTGCAGATTGTGTATTGCGTATGGAAAACTCTGAACTGAGGATATTCTAGTGAGGATTGAGGATTGACAACCGATTGTTGAGGACTGAGGGCTGAAGATTGAGGATTCAGGATTGAGGATTCAGGACTGTGGCTTGAGGACTGAGGATTGAGGATTGAGGGTTGGGGATTGAGGATTGAGGATCGAGGATTGAAGATTGAAGATTGGGTATTGAGGATTGAACATTGAGGACCGAGGATTGAGGATTGAGGATTGAGGATTGAGGATTGAAGATTGAATATTGATGATTGAAGGTTGAGGATTGAGGATTGAGGATTTTGGATTCAGGACGAGGACTGAGGGTTGTGGATTCAGGACGAGGACTGAGGGTTGAGTATTGATGTTTGAGGTCTGAGGATTGAGGATAGAGGATTGAGAATTGAGGATTGAGGATTGAGGATTGAAGATTGAGGATTGGGTATTGAGGATTGAAGAATGAGGACTGAAGATTGAGGATTGAGGAATGAGGATTGACAACTGATTGTTGAGGACTGAGGGCTGAAGATTGAGGATTCAGGATTGAGGATTCAGAATTGAGGTTTGAGGACTGAGGATTGAGGATTGAGGATTGAAGATTGAATATTGATGATTGGAGATTGAGGATTGAGGATTGAGGGTTGTGTATTGAGGACGAGGACTAAGGGTTGAGTATTGATGTTTGAGGTCTGAGGATTGAGTATTGAGGATTGAGAATAGAGGATTGAGGATTGAGGATTGAAGATTGAGGATTTGGTGTTGAGGATTGAAGAATGAGGATTGAGGATTGAGGATTGAGGATTGAGGATTGAAGATTGATTATTGAGGATTGAGGATTGAAGATTGAGGATTGGGTATTGAGGATTGAAGAATGAGGACTGAGGATTGAGGATTGAGGATTGAGGATTGAAGATTGAGTATTGAGGATTGAAGAATGAGGATTGAGGATGGGCGATTGAGGATTGAGGATTGAAGATTGAGTATTAAGGATTGGAGATTGACGATTGAGGATTCAGGGTTGAGGATTCAGAATTGAGGTTTGAGGACTGAGGATTGAGGATTGAGGATTGAGGATTGAGGATTGAGGATTGAGGATTGAGGATTGAGAATTCAAGATTGAGGATTGGGGACTGAGTGTTGAGGGTTGAGTGATGAGGATTGATGCTTGTGGATAGAGATTTGAAGATTGCAGATTGAGTATTGAGTATTGAAACCTGTGAATTGAGGATATTCTATTGAGGATTGACGATTGACAACTGATTGTTGAGGACTGAGGGCTGAAGAGTGAGGATTCAGGGTTGAGGATTCAGAATTGAGGTTTGAGGACTCAGAACTGAGGAATGAGTATTGGGGATTGAGGATTGAGGATTGAAGATTGAGTATTGATGATTGAAGATTGAGGATTGAGGATTGAGGGTTGAGGATTGAGGACGAGGACTGACAGTTGAGGATTGTGGATTGAGGATTGAGGGTTGACGATTGAGAATTGTGGATGAGGACTGAGGTTTGAGGATTGATGACTGAGGATTGAGGATTGAGGATTGATGATTGCGGATTGAGGATTGAAGATTGAGAATTGAGGATTGAGTATTGAGTATTGAATATTGAGTATTGAGGATTGAAGATTGAGGATTGAGCATTGAGGATTGAGGATTGAGGATTGAGGATTGAGAATTGAGCATAGAGGATTGAAGATTGAGCATTGGGGACTGAGAGTTGAGGGTTGAGTGATGAGGATTGATGTATGTGGATAGAGATTCGAAGATTGCAGATTGAGAATTTAGTATTGAAAACTGTGAATTGATGATATTCTATTGAGGATTGAGGATTGACAACTGATTGTTGAGGTCTGAAGTCTGAAGGTTGAGGACTGAGGATTGAGGATTCATGATTGAGGTTTGATGACTGAGGATTGAGTATTGAGGATTGAGGCTTGAGGACTGAGGATTGAGGATTGAAGATTGAGGATTGAGGATCCAGGATGAGGGCTGAAGGTTGAGGGTCGAGGTTTGAGGACTGAGGACTGAGGATTGAGGATTGAGAATTAAGGATTGAGGATTGAGGATTGAAGATTGAGGATTGGGTATTGAGGATCGCAGAATGAGGATTGAGGATTGAGTATTGTGGATTGAGGATTGAAGATTGTGTATTGAGGATTGAAGACTGACGATTGAGGATTGAGGATTGAGGGTTGAGGATTTAGGACTGAGAATTGAGGATTGAGGATTGAGGATTGAAGATTGAGGATTGGGTATTGAGGATTGAAGAATGAGGATTGAGGATTGAGGATTGGGGATTGAGGATTGAAGATTGAGGATTTAGAATTGAGGATTGAGGATTGAAGATTGAGTATTGAGGATTGGGTATTGAGGATTGAGGATTGGGGATTGAAGATCTAGTATTGGAGGTTGATTATTTAGGATTGAAGATAGAGTGTTGAGGATTGAGAACTGAGGATTGAGAATTGAGAATTGAGGATGAGGACTGAGGTTTGAGGATTGAGGTTTGAGGAATGAGGATTGAGGATTGAGGATTGAGGATTGAGGATTGAGGATTGAGTATTGAAGGTTGAGGATTCATGACTGAGGATTGAGGATTGAGGATTGAGTATTGAGGATTGAGGATTGAAGATTGAGTGTTGAGGATTGAGGGCTGAGGATTGAGGATTGAGTATTGGGGATTGAGGATGAGGGCTGAGGTTTGAGGTTAGAGGTTTGAGTAATGAATCCTGAGAATTCAGGATATTCTGTAGAGTATTGAGAATTGAGGATTGATGTTTGAGTATTGAGGATTGACGATTGAGGATTGAGGATTGAGTATTGAAGATTGAGGATTGATGATTGATGATTGAGGATTGCGGATGAGGATTGAGGATTGAGGATTGAAGATTGAGAATTGAGGATTGAAGGTTGAGGATTGAGGAATAAGGATTGAGGATTGAGGATGAGGGCTGATGGTTGAGGGTTGAGGTTTTAGGACTGAGGACTGAGGACTGAGGATTGAGAATTGGGGATTGAGGATTGAGGATCGAGGATTGAAGATTGAAGATTGGGTATTGGGGATTGAACATTGAGGATTGAGGATTGAGGATTGAGGATTGAAGATTGAATATTGATGATTGAAGGTTGAGGATTGAGGATTGAGGGTTGTGGATTCAGGACGAGGACTGAGGATTGAGTATTGATGTTTGAGGTCTGAGGATTGAGGATAGAGTATTGAGAATTGAGGATTGAGGGTTGAGGATTGAAGATTGAGGATTGGGTATTGAGGATTGAAGAATGAGCATCGAGGATTGATGATTGAGGATTGAGGATCGAAGATTGAGGATTCAGGATTGAGGATTCAGAATTGAGGTTTGAGGACTGAGGATTGAGGTTTGAGGACTGAGGATTGAGGATTGAAGATTGAGTATTGAGGATTGAAGATTGAGGATTGAGGATTGAGGATTGAGGATTGAGGATTGAGGATTGAGGACTGAGGATTGAGGATTGAGGATTGAGGACTGAGGATTGAGGATTGAGGATTGAGCATTGAGGATTGAAGATTGAGGACTGTTGACTGAGGATTGAAGATTGAGGATTAAGGATTGAGGATTGAGGATTGAGGTTTGGGGAATGAGGATTGAGGATTGAGGATTGAGGATTGAAGATTGAGTATTGATGATTGAAGATTGAGGATTGAGGATTGAGGGTTGTGGATTGAGGACGAGGACTGACGGTTGAGGATTGTGGCTTGAGGATTGAGGATTGAGGATTGAGAATTGAGGATGAGGGCTGAGGTTTGAGGATTGAGGTTTGAGGAATGAGGATTGAGGATTGGGGATTGAGGATTGAGGATTGAGGATTGAGTATTGAAGGTTGAGGATTGATGACTGAGGATTGAGGATTGCGGATTGACGATTGAGGATTGAGGATTGAGGGTTGAATGTTGAGTGTTGAGGATTGAAGGTTGAGGATTGACGATTGAGTATTGAGGATTGAGGATGATGGCTGAGGTTTGAGGTTTGAGGTTTGAGTATTGAATCCTGAGAATTCAGTATGTTGTGTTGAGTACTGAGAATTGAGGATTGATGCTTTAGTATTGAGGATTCAGGATTGAGGATTGAGGATTGAGTACTGAAGATTGAGGATTGAGGATTGAGTACTGAAGATTGAGGATTGATGATTGAGGATTTAGGATTGAGGATTGAGGATTGAGGGTTGAGGATTGAAAATTGAGTATTGAGGATTGAAGTTTGAGGACTGAGGAATAAGGATTGAGGATTGAGGATTGAGGATTGAGGATTGAGGATTGAAGTTTGAGTGTTGAGGATTGAGGGTTGAAGATTGAGGATTGAGTATTGAGGATTGAGGATGAGGGCTGAGGCTTTAGGTTTGAGGTTTGAGTATTGAATCCTGAGAATTCAGGATGTTCTATTGAGTATTGAGAATTGAGGATTGATGGTTTAGTATTGAGGATTCAGGATTGAGGATTGAGCATTGAGTATTGTGGATTGAGGATTGATGATTGAGGATTTAGGATTGAGGATTGAGGATTGAGGATTGAGGATTGAAAATTGAGTATTGAGGATTGAAGGTTGAGGACTGAGGAATAAGGATTGAGGGTTGAGGATGAGGGCTGATGGTTGAGGATTGAGGTTTGAGGACTGAGGACTGAGGATTGAGGATTGAGAATTGAGGATTGAGTATTGAGGATTGAAGATTGAGGATTGGGTATTGAGGATTGAAGAATGAGGATTGATGACTGAGGATTGAGGATTGAGGTATGATGATTGCGGATTGGGTATTGAAAATTGGGTATTGAGGATTGAATATTGAGGATTGAGGATTGAGGATTGAGGATTGAAGGTTGAGTATTGAGGATTGAAGATTGAGGATTGAGGATTGACAATTGAGGATTGAGGATTGAGGTTTGAGGATTGACGATGAGGGCTGAGTGTTGAGGATTGAGGTTTGAGGTCTGAGGACTGAGGATTGAGGATTGAGAATTGCGGATTGAGGATTGAGGATTGAAGATTGAGGATTGGGTATTGAGGATTGAAGAATGAGGATTGTGGATTGAGGATTGAGGATTGGGGACTGAGGATTGAGGATTGAGGATTGAGGATTGAGGATTGAAGATTCAGTATTGAGGATTGAAGATTGAGAGTTGAGGATTGAGGATTGAACATTGAGGACTGAGTGCTGATGGTTGAGTGATGAGAATTGATGTTTGTGGATAGAGATTTGAAGATTGCGGATTGAGTATTGAGTATTGTAAACTGTGAATTGAGGATCCTCTATTGAGGATTGAGGATAGACAAATGATTGTTGAGGTCTGAGGGCTGAAGATTGAGGATTCAGGATTGAGGATTCAGAATTGCGGTTTGAGGACTGAGGATTGAAGATTGAAGATCGACTATTGAGGATTGAAGATTGAGGGTTGAGGATTGAGGATTGAGGACTGAGGATTGAGGATGAGGGCTGAGGGATGAAGATTCAGGTTTGAGGACTCAGGACTGAGGATTGAGGATTGAGAATTGAGGATTGAGTATTGAGGATTGAAGATTGAGGATTGGGTATTGAGGATTGAAGAATGAGGATTGATGACTGAGGATTGAGGATTGAGGTATGATGATTGCGGATTGGGTATTGAAAATTGGGTATTGAGGATTGAATATTGAGGATTGAGGATTGAGGATTGAGGATTGAAGGTTGAGTATTGAGGATTGAAGATTGAGGATTGAGGATTGACAATTGAGGATTGAGGATTGAGGTTTGAGGATTGACGATGAGGGCTGAGTGTTGAGGATTGAGGTTTGAGGTCTGAGGACTGAGGATTGAGGATTGAGAATTGCGGATTGAGGATTGAGGATTGAAGATTGAGGATTGGGTATTGAGGATTGAAGAATGAGGATTGTGGATTGAGGATTGAGGATTGGGGACTGAGGATTGAGGATTGAGGATTGAGGATTGAGGATTGAAGATTCAGTATTGAGGATTGAAGATTGAGAGTTGAGGATTGAGGATTGAACATTGAGGACTGAGTGCTGATGGTTGAGTGATGAGAATTGATGTTTGTGGATAGAGATTTGAAGATTGCGGATTGAGTATTGAGTATTGTAAACTGTGAATTGAGGATCCTCTATTGAGGATTGAGGATAGACAAATGATTGTTGAGGTCTGAGGGCTGAAGATTGAGGATTCAGGATTGAGGATTCAGAATTGCGGTTTGAGGACTGAGGATTGAAGATTGAAGATCGACTATTGAGGATTGAAGATTGAGGGTTGAGGATTGAGGATTGAGGACTGAGGATTGAGGATGAGGGCTGAGGGATGAAGATTCAGGTTTGAGGACTCAGGACTGAGGATTGAGGATTGAGAATTGAGGATTGAGGATTGAGGATTGAAGATTGAGGATAGGGTATTGAGGATTGAAGAATGAGGATTGAGGATGTGCGATTGATGGTTGAGTATTGAAGATTGAGTATTGAGGATTGGAGATTGACGATTGAGGATTGAGGACTGAGGATCGAGGATTGAGGATTGAGGATTGAAGATTGAGTATTGAGGATTGAAGATTGAGGATTGAGGCTTGAGGATTGAGGATTGAGGATTGAGGATTGAGGATTGAGGATTGAGAATTCAAGATTGAGGATTGGGGACTGAGTGTTGAGGGTTGAGTGATGAGGATTGATGTTTGTGGATAGAGATTTGAAGATTGCAGATTGAGTATTGAGTATTGAAACCTGTGAATTGAGGATATTCTATTGAGGATTGATGATTGACAACTGATTGTTGAGGACTGAGGGCTGAAGAGTGAGGATTCAGGGTTGAGGATTCAGAATTGAGGTTTGAGGACTCAGAACTGAGGAATGAGTATTGGGGATTGAGGATTGAGGATTGAAGATTGAGTATTGATGATTGAAGATTGAGGATTGAGTATTGAGGGTTGAGGATTGAGGACGAGGACTGACAGTTGAGGATTGTGGATTGAGGATTGAGGGTTGACGATTGAGAATTGTGGATGAGGACTGAGGTTTGAGGATTGATGACTGAGGATTGAGGATTGAGGATTGATGATTGCGGATTGAGGATTGAAGATTGATTATTGAGGATTGAAGATTGTGGTTTGAGGACAGAGGATTGAGGCTTGAGGATTGAGGATTGAGTATTGAGGATTGAGGATTGAGGATTGAGGATTTAAGATTGAGGATTGGGTATTGAGAATTGAACATTGAGGATAGAGGATTGAGGATTGAGGATTGAGGACTGAAGATTGAATATTGATGATTGAAGATTGAGGATTGAGGATTGAGGGTTGTGGATTGGGGACCAGGACTGAGGGTTGAATATTGACGTTCGAGGACTGAGGATTGAGGATTGAGGATTGAGGATTGAGGATTGAGGATTGAGGATTGAAGATTGAGGATTTGGTGTTGAGGATTGAAGAATGAGGATTGAGGATTGAGGATTGAGGATTGAGGTTGAGGATTGAGGATAGAGGATGAGGGCTGAGGGTTGAGGATTGAGGTTTGAGGACTGAGGTCTGAGGATTGAGTATAGAGAATTGAGGATTGAGGATTGAGGATTGAAGATTGAGATTTGGGTATTAAGGATTGAAGAATGAGGATTGAGGATTGAGAATTCAGGATTGAGGATTGAAGATTGAGGATTGAGGATTGAGGACTGAAGATTGAGGATTGGGTATTGAGGATTGAGGATTGAGGATTGAGGATTGAGGATTGAGGATTGAGGATTGAGGATTGAGGATTGAAGATTGATTATTGAGGATTGAAGATTGAGGTTTGAGGATTGAGGATTGCGGATTGACGATTGCGGATTGAGGATTGAGGGTTGAAGGTTGAGTGTTGAGGATTGAAGGTTGAGGATTGACGATTGAGGTTTGATGATTGAGGATGATGGCTGAGGTTTGAGGTTTGAGGTTTGAGTATTGAATCCTGAGAATTCAGGATGTTCTATTGAGTATTGAGAATTGAGGATTGATGCTTTAGTATTGAGGATTCAGGATTGAGGATTGAGGATTGAGTATTGAAGATTGGGGATTGATGATTGATGATTTAGGATTGAGGATTGAGGATTGAGGATTGAGGATTGAGGTTTGAGGAATGAGGATTGAGGATTGAGGATTGAGGATTGAGGTCGAGGGCTGACGGTTGAGGATTGTGGCTTGAGGATTGAGGATTGAGAATTGAGGCTGAGGACTCAGGTTTGAGGATGAGGGGTGAGTGTTGATGATTGGGTATTGAGGATTGAAGAATGAGGATTGAGGATTGAGGATTGAGGATTGAGGATTGAGGATTGAGGATTGATGATTGATTATTGAGGATTGAAGATTGTGGTTTGAGGACAGAGGATTGAGGCTTGAGGATTGAGGATTGAGGATTGAGGATTGAGGATTGAGGATTGAGGATTTAAGATTGAGGATTGGGTATTGAGAATTGAACATTGAGGATAGAGGATTGAGGATTGAGGATTGAGGACTGAAGATTGAATATTGATGATTGAAGATTGAGGATTGAGAATTGAGGGTTGTGGATTGGGGACCAGGACTGAGGGTTGAATATTGACGTTTGAGGACTGAGGATTGAGGATTGAGGATTGAGGATTGAGGATTGAGGATTGAGGATTGAAGATTGAGGATTGGGTATTGAGGATTGAAGAATGAGGATTGAGGATTGAGGATTGTGGCCTGAGGATTGAGAATTGAGAACTGAGGATGAGGACTGAGGGCTGAGGGTTGAGATTTGAGGAATGAGGATTGGGGGTTGAGGATTGAGGATTGAGGATTGATGATTGGGTATTGAGGATTGAAGAATGAGGATTGAGGATTGAGGATCGAGGTTTGAGGTACGAGGATTGAGGATTGAGGAATGAGGACTGAGGATTGACGATTGAGTATCGAGGACTGAGGATTGACCATTGAGTATTGAAAATTGAGGATTGATGACTGAGGATTGAGGATTGAGGTATGATGATTGCGGATTGAGTATTGAAAATTGTGTGTTGAGGATTGAATATTGAGGATTGAGGATTGAGGATAGAGGATTGAAGATTGAGTACTGAGGATTCAAGATTGAGTATTGAGGATTGACGATTGAGGATTGAGGATTGAGGTTTGAGGATTGACGATGAGGGCTGAGGGTTGAGGATTGAGGTTTGATGTCTGAGGACTGAGGATTGAGGATTGAGAATTGAGGATTGATTTTTGAGGATTGAAGATTGAGGATTGGGTATTGAGGATTGAAGAATGATCAATGAGGATTGAGGATTGAGGATTGAGGATTGGGGACTGAGGATTGAGGATTGAGGATTGAGGATTGAGGATTGAAGATTCAGTATTGAGGATTGAAGATTGAGAGTTGAGGATTGAAGGTTGATGATTGAGGATTGTGGATTGAGGATTGAGGATTGAACATTGAGGACTGAGTGTTGAGGGTTGAGTGATGAGAATTGGTGTTTGTGGATAGAGGTTTGAAGATTGCAGGTTGAGCATTGAGTATTGAGAACTGTGAATTGAGGATGTTCTATTGAGGATTGAGGATTGACAACTGATTGTTGAGGACTGAGGGCTGACGATTGAGGATTCAGGGTTGAGGATTCAGAATTGAGTTTTGAGGACTGAGGATTGAGGATCGAAGATTGAGGATTGAGGATTGAGGATCGAGGATTGAGGATGAGGGCTGAGGGTTGAGGATTGAGGTTTGATGTCTGAGGACTGAGGATTGAGGATTGAGAATTGAGGATTGATTTTTGAGGATTCAAGATTGAGGATTGGGTATTGAGGATTGAAGAATGATCAATGAGGATTGAGGATTGAGGATTGAGGATCCAGGATTGATGTTTGATAAGTGAGGATTGAGGATTGAGGACTGAGGATTGAGGATTGAGGATTGAGGATTTTGGATTGAGGATTGAGGATTGAAGATTGCGTATTGGGTATTGAGGATTGACCATTGAGGATTGGGGATTGAGGATTGAGGACTGAAGATTGAATATTGATGATTGAAGATTGATGATTGAGGATTGAGTGTTGTGGATTGAGGACGAGGACTGAGGGTTGGTGTATTGATGTCTGAGGTCTGAGGATTGAGGATTGAGGATTGAGAATTGAGGATTGAGGATTGAGGATTGAGGATTGAGTATTGAAGATTGGGGATTGATGATTGAGGATTTAGGATTGAGGATTGAGGATTGAGGATTGAGGATTGAGGTTTGAGGAATGAGGATTGAGGATTGAGGATTGAGGATTGAGGTCGAGGACTGACGGTTGAGGATTGTGGCTTGAGGATTGAGGATTGAGAATTGAGGCTGAGGACTGAGATTTGAGGATGAGGGCTGAGTGTTGATGATTGGGTATTGAGGATTGAAGAATGAGGATTGAGGATTGAGGATTGAGGATTGAGGATTGAGGATTGAGGATTGAAGATTGATTATTGAGGATTGAAGATTGTGGTTTGAGGACAGAGGATTGAGGCTTGAGGATTGAGGATTGAGTATTGAGGATTGAGGATTGAGGACTGAGGATTTAAGATTGAGGATTGGGTATTGAGAATTGAACATTGAGGATAGAGGATTGAGGATTGAGGATTGAGGACTGAAGATTGAATATTGATGATTGAAGATTGAGGATTGAGGATTGAGGGTTGTGGATTGGGGACCAGGACTGAGGGCTGAATATTGACGTTCGAGGACTGAGGATTGAGGATTGAGGATTGAGGATTGAGGATTGAGGATTGAGGATTGAAGATTGAGGATTTGGTGTTGAGGATTGAAGAATGAGGATTGAGGATTGAGGATTGAGGATTGAGGTTGAGGATTGAGGATAGAGGATGAGGGCTGAGGGTTGAGGATTGAGGTTTGAGGACTGAGGTCTGAGGATTGAGTATAGAGAATTGAGGATTGAGGATTGAGGATTGAAGATTGTGATTTGGGTATTAAGGATTGAAGAATGAGGATTGAGGATTGAGAATTCAGGATTGAGGATTGAAGATTGAGGATTGAGGATTGAGGACTGAAGATTGAGGATTGGGTATTGAGGATTGAGGATTGAGGATTGAGGATTGAGGATTGAGGATTGAGGATTGAGGATTGAAGATTGATTATTGAGGATTGAAGATTGAGGTTTGAGGATTGAGGATTGCGGATTGACGATTGCGGATTGAGGATTGAGGGTTGAAGGTTGAGTGTTGAGGATTGAAGGTTGAGGATTGACGATTGAGGTTTGATGATTGAGGATGATGGCTGAGGTTTGAGGTTTGAGGTTTGAGTATTGAATCCTGAGAATTCAGGATGTTCTATTGAGTATTGAGAATTGAGGATTGATGCTTTAGTATTGAGGATTCAGGATTGAGGATTGAGGATTGAGTATTGAAGATTGGGGATTGATGATTGATGATTTAGGATTGAGGATTGAGGATTGAGGATTGAGGATTGAGGTTTGAGGAATGAGGATTGAGGATTGAGGATTGAGGATTGAGGTCGAGGGCTGACGGTTGAGGATTGTGGCTTGAGGATTGAGGATTGAGAATTGAGGCTGAGGACTGAGGTTTGAGGATGAGGGCTGAGTGTTGATGATTGGGTATTGAGGATTGAAGAATGAGGATTGAGGATTGAGGATTGAGGATTGAGGATTGAGGATTGAGGATTGATGATTGATTATTGAGGATTGAAGATTGTGGTTTGAGGACAGAGGATTGAGGCTTGAGGATTGAGGATTGAGGATTGAGGATTGAGGATTGAGGATTGAGGATTTAAGATTGAGGATTGGGTATTGAGAATTGAACATTGAGGATAGAGGATTGAGGATTGAGGATTGAGGACTGAAGATTGAATATTGATGATTGAAGATTGAGGATTGAGAATTGAGGGTTGTGGATTGGGGACCAGGACTGAGGGTTGAATATTGACGTTTGAGGACTGAGGATTGAGGATTGAGGATTGAGGATTGAGGATTGAGGATTGAGGATTGAAGATTGAGGATTGGGTATTGAGGATTGAAGAATGAGGATTGAGGATTGAGGATTGAGGCCTGAGGATTGAGAATTGAGAACTGAGGATGAGGACTGAGGGCTGAGGGTTGAGATTTGAGGAATGAGGATTGGGGGTTGAGGATTGAGGATTGAGGATTGATGATTGGGTATTGAGGATTGAAGAATGAGGATTGAGGATTGAGGATCGAGGTTTGAGGTACGAGGATTGAGGATTGAGGAATGAGGACTGAGGATTGACGATTGAGTATCGAGGACTGAGGATTGACCATTGAGTATTGAAAATTGAGGATTGATGACTGAGGATTGAGGATTGAGGTATGATGATTGCGGATTGAGTATTGAAAATTGTGTGTTGAGGATTGAATATTGAGGATTGAGGATTGAGGATAGAGGATTGAAGATTGAGTACTGAGGATTCAAGATTGAGTATTGAGGATTGACGATTGAGGATTGAGGATTGAGGTTTGAGGATTGACGATGAGGGCTGAGGGTTGAGGATTGAGGTTTGATGTCTGAGGACTGAGGATTGAGGATTGAGAATTGAGGATTGATTTTTGAGGATTGAAGATTGAGGATTGGGTATTGAGGATTGAAGAATGATCAATGAGAATTGAGGATTGAGGATTGGGGACTGAGGATTGAGGATTGAGGATTGAGGATTGAGGATTGAAGATTCAGTATTGAGGATTGAAGATTGAGAGTTGAGGATTGAAGGTTGATGATTGAGGATTGTGGATTGAGGATTGAGGATTGAACATTGAGGACTGAGTGTTGAGGGTTGAGTGATGAGAATTGGTGTTTGTGGATAGAGGTTTGAAGATTGCAGGTTGAGCATTGAGTATTGAGAACTGTGAATTGAGGATGTTCTATTGAGGATTGAGGATTGACAACTGATTGTTGAGGACTGAGGGCTGACGATTGAGGATTCAGGGTTGAGGATTCAGAATTGAGTTTTGAGGACTGAGGATTGAGGATCGAAGATTGAGGATTGAGGATTGAGGATCGAGGATTGAGGATGAGGGCTGAGGGTTGAGGATTGAGGTTTGATGTCTGAGGACTGAGGATTGAGGATTGAGAATTGAGGATTGATTTTTGAGGATTCAAGATTGAGGATTGGGTATTGAGGATTGAAGAATGATCAATGAGGCTTGAGGATTGAGGATTGAGGATCCAGGATTGATGTTTGATAAGTGAGGATTGAGGATTGAGGACTGAGGATTGAGGATTGAGGATTGAGGATTTTGGATTGAGGATTGAGGATTGAAGATTGCGTATTGGGTATTGAGGATTGACCATTGAGGATTGGGGATTGAGGATTGAGGACTGAAGATTGAATATTGATGATTGAAGATTGATGATTGAGGATTGAGGGTTGTGGATTGAGGACGAGGACTGAGGGTTGAGTATTGATGTCTGAGGTCTGCGGATTGAGGATTGAGGATTGAGAATTGAGGATTGAGGATTGAGTATTGAAGATTGAGGATTGGGTATTGAGGATTGAAGAATGAGGATTGAGGATTGAGGATTGAGGATTGAGGATTGAAGATTGAGTATTGAGGATTGAAGATTGAGGTTTGAGGACTGAGGATTGAGGATTGAGGATTGAGGATTGAGGATTCAGGATTGAAGATTGAGTATTGAGGATTGAATGTTGAGGATTGTGGATTGAGGATTGTGGATTGGGTATCGAAAATTGAGGATTGGGCATTGAGGATTGACGATTGAGGATTGAGTATTGAGGATTGAGAATTGAGGATTGAGGATTGAATATTGAGTATTGAGGATTGATGATTGAGAATTGAGGATTGAGGATTGAGGATTGAAGATGAGGGCTGAGGGTTGAGGATTGAGGTTTGAGGACTGAGGATTGAGGATTGAGGATTGAGAGTTGAGGATTGAGGATTGAGGATTGAAGATTGAGGATTGGGTATTGAGGATTGAAGAAAGAGCATTGAGGACTGAGGATTGAGCATTGAGGATTGAAGATTGTGGATTAAGGATTGAGGTTTGAGAATTGAGGATTGAGTATTGGGGATTGCGGATTGAACATTGAGGATTGAGGATTGAGGATTGAGGACTGAAGATTGAAGATTGATGATTGAGGATTGAGCGTTGTGGATTGAGGACGAGGACTGAGGGATGAGTATTGATGTCTGAGGTCTGAGGATTGAGGATTGAGGATTGAGAATTGAGGATTGAGGATTGAGTATTGAAGATTGAGGATTGGGTATTGAGGATTGAAGTATGAGGATTGTGGATTGAGGATTGAGGATTGAGGATTGAAGATTGAGTACTGAGGATTGAAGATTGAGGATTGAGGACTGAGGATTGAGGATTGGGGATTGAGGATTGAGGTTTGGGGATTGAAGATTGAGTATTGAGGATTGAAGATTGAGGATTGTGGATTGTGGATTGAGGATTGAGTATTGAAGATTGAGGATTGGGGATTGAGGATTGACGATTGAGGATTGAGTATTGAGGATTGAGAATTGAGGATTGAGGATTGAAGATTGAGTATTGAGGAATGAACATTGAGGATTGAGGATTGATAATTAAGGATTGAGGATTGAGGATTGAAGATTGAATATTGATGGTTGAATGTTGAGGATTGAGGATTAAGGGTTGTGGATTCAGGACGAGGACTGAGGGTTGAGTATTGATGTTTGAGGTCTGAGGATTGAGGATAGAGGATTGAGAATTGAGGATTGAGGATTGAGGATTGAAGATTGAGGATTGGGTATTGAGGATTGAAGAATGAGGACTGAGGATTGAGGATTGAGGATTGAGGATTGAAGATTGAGTGCTGAGGATTGAAGATTGAGGATTGAGGATTGAGGATTGAGGATTGAGGATTGAGGATTGAAGACTCAGTATTGAGGATTGAAGATTGAGTATTGAGGATTGAGGATTCAGGATTGAGGATTGAGGACTGAGGATTGAGGATTGAGGATTGAAGATTGAATATTGATGATTGAAGATTGAGGATTGAGGATTGAGTGTTGTGGATTGAGGACGAGGACTGAGGGTTGAGTATTGATGTTTGAGGTCTGAGGACTGAGGATTGAGGATTGAGAATAGAGGATTGTTGATGGAGGATTGAAGATTGAGGATTTGGTGATGAGGATTGAAGAATGAGGATTGAGGATTGAGGATTGAGGATTGAGGATTGAAGATTGAGTATTGAGGATTGAAGATTGAGGATTGAGGATTGAGGATTGAGGATTGAGGATTGAGGATTGAGGATTGAGGATTGAGGATTGACAACTGATTGTTGAGGACTGAGGGCTGAAGATTGAGGATTCAGGATTGAGGATTCAGAATTGAGGTTTGAGGACTGAGGATTCAGGATTGAGCATTGAAGATTGAATATTGATGATTGAAGATTGAGGATTGAGGATTGAGGGTTGTGTATTGAGGACGAGGACTAAGGGTTGAGTATAGATGTTTGAGGTCTGAGGTTTGAGGATTGAGGATTGAGAATAGAGGATTGAGGATTGAGGATTGAAGATTGAGGATTTGGTGTTGAGGATTGAAGAATGAGGATTGAGGATTGAGGATTGAGGATTGAGGATTGAAGATTGAGTATTGAGGATTGAAGATTGAGGATTGAGGATTGAGGATTGAGGATTGAGGATTGAGGATTGAGGATTGAAGATTGAGTATTGATGATTGAAGATTGAGGATTGAGGATTGAGGACTGAGTATTGAGGATTGAAGATTGAGGATTCAGGATTGAGGATTGAGGATTGAGGAATGAGGATTGAGGATTGAGGGTTGTGGATTGGGGACCTGGACTGAGGGTTGAATATTGATGTTTGAGGTCTGAGGATTGAGGATTGAGGATTGAGAATTGAGGATTGAGGATTGAGGATTGAAGATTGATGATTGGGTATTGAGGATTGAAGAATGAGGATTGAGGATTGAGGATTGAGGCCTGAGGATTGAGAATTGGGAACTGAGGATGAGGACTGAGGGCTGAGGGCTGATGTTTGAGGAATGAGGACTGACGATTGAGGATTGAGGATTGAAGATTGAGTATTGAGGATTGAAGATTGTGGATTGAGGATTGAGGATTGAGGATTGAGGATTGAAGATTGAGGATTGGGGACTGAGTGTTGAGGGCTGAGTGATGAGAATTGATGTTTGTGGATAGAGATTTGAAGATTGCAGATTGAGTATTGCGTATGGAAAACTCTGAACTGAGGATATTCTATTGAGGATTGAGGACTGAGGATTGACAACTGATTGTTGAGGGCTGAGGGCTGAAGATTGAGGATTCAGGATTGAGGATCCAGGGTTGAGGTTTGAGGACTGAGGATTGAGGATTGATGATAGAGGATTGAGGATTGAGGATCGAGGATTGAGGATGAGGGCTGAGGGTTGAGGATTGAGGTATGAGCATTGAGGACTGAGGATTGAAGGTTGATGATTGAGTATTGAGGATTGAAGATTGAGGATTGAGGATTGAGGATTGAGGATAGAGGATTGAGAATTGAGGATTGAGGATTGAGGATTGAAGATTGAGGATTGGGTATTGAGGATTGAAGAATGAGGACTGAGGATTGAGGATTGAGGATTGAGGATTGAAGATTGTGGATTGAGGATTGAGGTTTGAGGATTGAAGATTGAGTATTGAGGATTGAAGATTGAGGATTGAGGACTGAGGATTGAGGATTGAGGATTGACGATTGAAGAGTGAAGATTGGGTACTGAGAGTTGATGGTTGAGTGATGAGAATTGATGTTTGTGGATAGATATATGAAGATTTCAGATTGAGTATTGCGTATGGAAAACTCTGAACTGAGGATATTCTAGTGAGGATTGAGGATTGACAACTCATTGTTGAGGACTGAGGGCTGAAGATTGAGGATTCAGGATTGAGGATTCAGGACTGTGGTTTGAGGACTGAGGATTGAGGATTGAGGATTGGGGATTGAGGATTGAGGATTGAGGATTGAGGATTGAGGATTGAGGACTGAGTATTGAAGATTGAGGATTGATTATTGAGGATTGAAGATTGAGGATTGGGGATTGAGTATTGGGGATTGCGGGTTGAACATTGAGGATTGAGGATTGAGGATTGAGGACTGAAGGTTGAATATTGATGATTGAAGATTGATGATTGAGGATTGAGTGTTGTGGATTGAGGACGAGGACTGAGGGTTGAGTATTGATGTCTGTGGTCTGAGGATTGAGGATTGAGGATTGAGAATTGAGCATTGAGGATTGAGTATTGAAGATTGAGGATTGGGTATTGAGGATTGAAGAATGAGGATTGAGAATTGAGCATTGAGGATTGAGTATTGAAGATTGAGGATTGGGTATTGAGGATTGAAGAATGAGGATTGAGGATTGAGGATTGAGGACTGAGGATTGAAGATTGAGTATTGAGGATTGAAGATTGAGGATTGAGGACTGAGGATTGAGGATTGAGGATTGAGGATTGAGGATTGAGGATTGAAGATTGAGTATTGAGGATTGAAGGTTGAGGGTTGTGGATTGAGGATTGAGGATTGAGTATCGAAAATTGAGGATTGGGCATTGAGGATTGACGATTGAGGATTGAGTATTGAGGATTGAGAATTGAGGATTGAGGATTGAATATCGAGTATTGAGGATTGAAGATTGAGAATTGAGGATTGAGGATTGAGGATTGAAGATGAGGGCTGAGGGTTGAGGATTGAGGTTTGAGGACTGAGGATTGAGGATTGAGGATTGAGAGTTGAGGATTGAGGATTGAGGATTGAAGATTGAGGATTGGGTATTGAGGATTGAAGAATGAGCATTGAGGACTGAAGATTGAGGACTGAGTATTGAGGATCGAGGATTGAGAATGAGGGCTGAGGGCTGAGGATTGAGGTTTGAGGATTGAGGACTGAGGATTGAGGATTGATGACTGAGTATTGAGGATTGAAGATTGAGGATTGAGGATTGAGTATTGAGGATTGAGGATTGCGGATTGAGGATTGAAAATTGAGGACTGGGGAGTGAGTGTTGAGGGTTGAGTGATGAGAATTTGTGATTGTGGACAGAGATTTAAAGATTGCAGATTGAGTATTGAGTATTGAAAACTGCGAATTGATGATATTCTATTGAGGATTGAGAATTGACAACTGATTGTTGATGACTGAGGTCTGAAGATTGAGGATTCAGGATTGGGGATCCAGGATTGAGGTTTGAGGACTGAGGATTGAGGATAGAGGATTGAGGATTGAGGATTGAGGATTGAGCATTGAGGATTGAGGATTGAATATTGAGGATTGGGTATTGCGGATTGAACATTGAGGATTGAGGATTGAGGATTGACGACTGAAGATTGAATATTGATGATTGAAGATTGATGATCGAGGATTGAGGGTTGTGGATTGAGGACGAGGACTGAGGGTTGAGTATTGATGTCTGAGGTCTGAGGATTGAGGATTGAGGATTGAGAATTGAGGATTGAGGATTGAGGATTGAAGATTGAGGATTGGGTATTGAGGATTGAAGAATGAGCATTGAGGATTGAGGATTGAGGATTGAGGATTGAAGATTGTGGATTGAGGATTGAGATTTGAGGATCGAAGTTTGTGTATTGAGGATTCAAGATTGAGGATTGAGGATTGAGGATTGAGGATTGAGGATTGACGATTGAAGATTGAGGATTGGGGACTGAGAGTTGATGGTTGAGTGTTGAGAATTGATGTTTGTGGATAGAGATATGAAGATTGCAGATTGAGTATTGCGTATGGAAAACTCTGAACTGAGGATATTCTAGTGAGGATTGAGGATTGACAACTGATTGTTGAGGACTGAGGGCTGAAGATTGAGGATTCAGGATTGAGGATTCGGGACTATGGTTTGAGGACTGAGGATTGAGGATTGAGGATTGGGGATTGAGGATTGAGGATCGAGGATTGAAGATTGAAGATTGGGTATTGAGGATTGAACATTGAGGATTGTGGATTGAGGATAGAGGATTGAGGATTGAAGATTGAGGATTGGGTATTGAGGATTGAAGATTGAGAATTGAGGATTGAGGATTGAGGATTGAAGATGAGGGCTGAGGGTTGAGGATTGAGGTTTGAGGACTGAGGATTGAGGATTGAGGATTGAGAGTTGAGGATTGAGGATTGATGATTGAAGATTGAGGATTGGGTATTGAGGATTGAAGAATGAGCATTGAGGACTGAGGATTGAGCATTGAGGATTGAAGATTGAGGATTGAGGATTGAGGTTTGAGAATTGAGGATTGAGTATTGGGGATTGCGGATTGAACATTGAGGATTGAGGATTGAGGATTGAGGACTGAATATTGAATATTGATGATTGATGATTGATGATTGAGGATTGAGCGTTGTGGATTGAGGACGAGGACTGAGGGTTGAGTATTGATGTCTGAGGTCTGAGGATTGAGGATTGAGGATTGAGAATTGAGGATTGAGGATTGAGTATTGAAGACTGAGGATTGGGTATTGAGGATTGAAGTATGTGGATTGTGGATTGAGGGTTGAGGATTGAGGATTGAAGATTGAGTACTGAGGATTGAAGATTGAGGATTGAGGACTGAGGATTGAGGATTGAGGATTGAGGATTGAGGATTGGGGATTGAAGATTGAGTATTGAGGATTGAAGATTGAGGATTGTGGATTGTGGATTGAGGATTGAGTATTGAAGATTGAGGATTGGGGATTGAGGATTGACGATTGAGGATTGAGTATTGAGGATTGAGAATTGAGGATTGAGGATTGAAGATTGAGTATTGAGGAATGAACATTGAGGATTGAGGATTGATAATTGAGGATTGAGGATTGAGTATTGAAGATTGAATATTGATGATTGAATGTTGAGGATTGAGGATTAAGGGTTGTGGATTCAGGACGAGGACTGAGGGTTGAGTATTGATGTTTGAGGTCTGAGGATTGAGGATAGAGGATTGAGAATTGAGGATTGAGGATTGAGGATTGAAGATTGAGGATTGGGTATTGAGGATTGAAGAATGAGCATTGAGGATTGAGGATTGAGGATTGAGGATTGAAGATTGTGGATTGAGGATTGAGGTTTGAGGATTGAAGATTGAGTATTGAGGATTGAAGATTGAGGGTTGAGGATTGAGGATTGAGGATTGAGGGTTGACGATTGAAGATTGAGGACTGGGGACTGAGAGTTGTTGGTTGAGTGATGAGAATTGATGTTTGTGGATAGAGATATGAAGATTGCAGATTGAGTATTGCGTATGGAAAACTGTGAACTGAGGATATTCTAGTGAGGATTGAGGATTGACAACTGATTGTTGAGGACTGAGGGCTGAAGATTGAGGATTCAGGATTGAGGATTCAGTACTGTGGTTTGAGGACTGAGGATTGAGGATTGAGGATTGGGGATTGAGGATTGAGGATCGAAGATTGAAGATTGAAGATTGGGTATTGAGGATTGAACATTGAGGATTGAGGATTGAGGATAGAGGATTGAGGATTGAGGATTGAAGATTGAATATTGATGATTGAAGGCTGAGGATTGAGGATTGAGTGTTGTGGATTCAGGACGAGGACTGAGTTTTGAGTATTGATGTTTGAGGTCGGAGGATTGAGGATAGAGGATTGAGAATTGAGGATTGAGGATTGAGGATTGAAGATTGAGGATTGGGTATTGAGGATTGAAGAATGAGGACTGAGGATTGAGGATTGAGGATTGAGGATTGAAGATTGAGTATTGAGGATTGAAGGTTGAGGGCTGAGGATTGAGGATTGAGGATTGAGGATTGAAGATTGAGGATTGAGGATTGAGGTTTGAGAATTGAGGATTGAGTATTGGGGATTGCGGATTGAACATTGAGGATTGAGGATTGAGGATTGAGGACTCAAGATTGAATATTGATGATTGGAAATTGATGATTGAGGATTGGGGGTTGTGGATTGAGGACGAGGACTGATGGTTGTGTATTGATGTCTGAGGTCTGAGGATTGAGGATTGAGGATTGAGAACTGAGGATTGAAGATTGAGGATTGAGGACTGAGAATTGAGGATTGAGGATTGAGTATTGAGGATTGAGGATTGAAGATTGAGTATTGACGATTGAAGATTGAGGATTGTGGATTGAGGATTGAGGATTGAGGATTGAGTATCGAAAATTGAGGATTGGGCATTGAGGATAGACGATTGAGGATTGAGTATTGAGGATTGAGAATTGAGGATTGAGGATTGAATATTGAGTCCTGAGGATTGAGAATTGAGAACTGAGTATGAGGACTGAGGGCTGAGGGTTGAGGTTTGAGGAATGAGGACTGCCGATTGAGGGTTGAGGATTGAAGATTGAGTATTGAGGATTGAAGATTGTGGATTGAGGATTGAGGATTGAGGATTGAGGATTGAAGATTGAGGATTGGGGACTGAGTGTTGAGGGCTGAGTGATGAGAATTGATGTTTGTGGATAGAGATTTGAAGATTGCAGATTGAGTAATGCGTATGGAAAACTCTGAACTGAGGATATTCTATTGAGGATTGAGGATTGACAACTGATTGTTGAGGACTGAGGGCTGAAGATTGAGGATTCAGGATTGTGGTTTGAGGACAGAGGATTGAGGATTGAGGATTGAGGATTGAAGACTTAGTATTGAGGATTGAAGATTGAGTATTGAGGATTGAGGATTGAGGATTGAGGGTTGAGGATTGAGGATTGAGTACTGAAGATTGAGTATTGATGACAGAGGATTGAGGACTGAGGATTGAGGACTGAGGATTGAGGATTGAGGATTGAAGATTGAATATTGATGATTGAAGATTGAGGATTGAGGATTGAGTGTTGTGGATTGAGGACGAGGACTGAGGGTCGAGTATTGATGCTTGAGGTCTGAGGGTTGAGGATTGAGGACTGAGAATAGAGGATTGAGGATGGAGGATTGAAGATTGAGGATTTGGTGATGAGGATTGAAGAATGAGGATTGAGGATTGAGGTTTGAGGATTGAGGATTGAGGATTGAAGATTGAGTATTGAGGATTGAAGATTGAGGATTGAGGATTGAGGATTGAGGATTGAGGATTGAGGATTGAGGATTGAGGATTGACAACTGATTGTTGAGGACTGAGGGCTGAAGATTGAGGATTCAGGATTGAGGATTCAGAATTGAGGTTTGAGGACTGAGGATTGAGGATTGAGGATTGAAGATTGAATATTGATGATTGAATATTGAGGATTGAAGATTGAGGATTGTGTATTGAGGACGAGGACTAAGGGTTGAGTATTGATGTTTGAGGTCTGAGGATTGAGGATTGAGGATTGAGAATAGAGGATTGAGGATTGAAGATTGAGGATTTGGTGTTGAGGATTGAAGAATGAGGATTGAGGATTGAGGATTGAGGATTGAGGATTGAAGATTGAGTATTGAGGATTGAAGATTGAGGATTGAGGATTGAGGATTGAGGATTGAGGATTGAGGATTGAGGATTGAAGATTGAGTATTGATGATTGAAGATTGAGGATTGAGGATTGAGGATTGAGGATTGAAGATTGAGTATTGATGATTGAAGATTGAGGATCCAGGATTGAGGATTGAGGATTGAGGAATGAGGATTGAGGATTGAGAGTTGTGGATTGGGGACCAGGACTGAGGGTTGAATATTGATGTTTGAGGTCTGAGGATTGAGGATTGAGAATTGAGGATTGAGGATTGAGGATTGAAGATTGATGATTGGGTATTGAGGATTGAAGAATGAGGAGTGAGGATTGAGGATTGAGGCCTGAGGATTGAGAATTGAGAACTGAGGATGAGGACTGAGGGCTGAGGGTTGAGGTTTGAGGAATGAGGACTGACGATTGAGGATTGAGGATTGAAGATTGAGTATTGAGAATTGAAGATTGTGGATTGAGGATTGAGGATTGAGGATTGAGGATTGAAGATTGAGGATTGGGGACTGAGTGTTGAGGGCTGAGTGATGAGAATTGATGTTTGTGGATAGAGACTTGAAGATTGCAGATTGAGTATTGCGTATGAAAAACTCTGAACTGAGGATACTCTATTGAGGATTGAGGATTGACAACTGATTGTTGAGGACTGTGGGCTGAAGATTGAGGAATCAGGATTGAGGATCCAGGATTGAGGTTTGAGGACTGAGGATTGAGGATAGAGGATTGAGGATTGAGAAGTGAGGATTGAGCATTGAGGATTGAGGATTGAAGATTGAGGATTGGGTATTGCGGATTGAACATTGAGGATTGAGGATTGAGGATTGAGGACTGAAGATTGAATATTGATGATTGAAGATTGATGATTGAGGATTGAGGGTTGTGGATTGAGGACGAGGACTGAGGGTTGAGTATTGATGTCTGAGGTCTGAGGATTGAGGATTGACGATTGAGAATTGAGGATTGAGGATTGAGGATTGAAGATTGAGGATTGGGTATTGAGGATTGAAGAATGAGCATTGAGGATTGAGGATTGAGGATTGAGGATTGAAGATTGTGGATTGAGGATTGAGTTTTGAGGATTGAAGATTGAGTATTGAGGATTGAAGATGGAGGGTTGAGGATTGAGGATTGAGGATTGAGGGTTGACGATTGAAGATTGAGGACTGGGGACTGAGAGTTGATGGTTGAGTGATGAGAATTGATGTTTGTGGATAGAGATATGAGGATTGCAGATTGTGTATTGCGTATGGAAAACTCTGAACTGAGGATATTCTAGTGAGGATTGAGGATTGACAACCGATTGTTGAGGACTGAGGGCTGAAGATTGAGGATTCAGGATTGAGGATTCTGGACTGTGGTTTGAGGACTGAGGATTGAGGATTGAGGGTTGGGGATTGAGGATTGAGGATCGAGGATTGAAGATTGAAGATTGGGTATTGAGGATTGAACATTGAGGACCGAGGATTGAGGATTGAGGATTGAGGATTGAGGATTGAAGATTGAATATTGATGATTGAAGGTTGAGGATTGAGGATTGAGGATTTTGGATTCAGGACGAGGACTGAGGGTTGTGGATTCAGGACGAGGACTGAGGGTTGAGTATTGATGTTTGAGGTCTGAGGATTGAGGATAGAGGATTGAGAATTGAGGATTGAGGATTGAGGATTGAAGATTGAGGATTGGGTATTGAGGATTGAAGAATGAGGACTGAAGATTGAGGATTGAGGAATGAGGATTGACAACTGATTGTTGAGGACTGAGGGCTGAAGATTGAGGATTCAGGATTGAGGATTCAGAATTGAGGTTTGAGGACTGAGGATTGAGGATTGAGGATTGAAGATTGAATATTGATGATTGGAGATTGAGGATTGAGGATTGAGGGTTGTGTATTGAGGACGAGGACTAAGGGTTGAGTATTGATGTTTGAGGTCTGAGGATTGAGGATTGAGGATTGAGAATAGAGGATTGAGGATTGAGGATTGAAGATTGAGGATTTGGTGTTGAGGATTGAAGAATGAGGATTGAGGATTGAGGATTGAGGATTGAGGATTGAAGATTGATTATTGAGGATTGAAGATTGAGGATTGAGGATTGAGGATTGAGGATTGAGGATTGAGGCTTGAGGATTGAGGATTGAGGATTGAAGATTGAGTATTGATGATTGAAGATTGAGGATTGAGGATTGAGGGTTGAGGATTGAGGACGAGGACTGACAGTTGAGGATTGTGGATTGAGGATTGAGGGTTGACGATTGAGAATTGTGGAAGAGGACTGAGGTTTGAGGATTGATGACTGAGGATTGAGGATTGAGGATTGATGGTTGAGGATTGAGGATTGAGGATTGAGGATTGAGGATTGAGGATTGAGAATTGAGGATAGAGGATTGAAGATTGAGGATTGGGGACTGAGAGTTGAGGGTTGAGTGATGAGGATTAATGTTTGTGGATAGAGATTCGAAGATTGCAGATTGAGAATTTAGTATTGAAAACTGTGAATTGATGATATTCTATTGAGGATTGAGGATTGACAACTGATTGTTGAGGTCTGAAGTCTGAAGCTTGAGGACTGAGGATTGAGGATTCATGATTGTGGTTTGAGGACTGAGGATTGAGGGTTGAGGATTGAGGCTTGAGGAATGAGGATTGAGGATTGAAGATTGAGGATTGAGGATCCAGCATGAGGGCTGAAGGTTGAGGGTTGAGGTTTGAGGACTGAGGACTGAGGATTGAGGGTTGAGAATTAAGGATTGAGGATCGAGGATTGAAGATTGAGTATTGAGGATTGAAGACTGACGATTGAGGATTGAGGATTGAGGGTTGAGGATTTAGGATTGAGAATTGAGGATTGAGGATTGAGGATTGAAGATTGAGGATTGGGTATTGAGGATTGAAGAATGAGGATTGAGGATTGAGGATTGGGGATTGAGGATTGAAGATTGAGGATTGAGAATTGAGGATTGAGGATTGAAGATTGAGTATTGAGGATTGGGTATTGAGGATTGAGGATTGGGGATTGAGGATCTAGTATTGGAGATTGATTATTTAGGATTGAAGATAGAGTGTTGAGGATTGAGAACTGAGGATTGAGAATTGAGAATTGAGGATGAGGACTGAGGTTTGAGGATTGAGGTTTGAGGAATGAGGATTGAGGGTTGAGGATTGAGGATTGAGGATTGAAGATTGAGTATTGAAGGTTGAGGATTCATGACTGAGGATTGAGGATTGAGGATTGAGTATTGAGGATTGAGGATTGAAGATTGAGTGTTGAGGATTGAGGGCTGAGGATTGAATATTGAGTATTGAGGATTGAGGATGAGGGTTGAGGTTTGAGGTTTGAGGTTTGAGTAATGAATCCTGAGAATTCAGGATATTCTATAGAGTATTGAGAATTGAGGATTGATGTTTGAGTATCGAGGATTGAGGATTGAGGATTGAGGATTGAGTATTGAAGATTGAGGATTGATGATTGAGGATTGAGGATTGCGGATGAGGATTGTGGATTGAGGATTGAAGATTGAGAATTGAGGATTGAAGGTTGAGGATTGAGGAATGAGGATTGAGGATTGAGTATTGAGTATTGAATATTGAGTATTCAGGATTGAAGATTGAGGATTGAGGGTTGAGGATTGAGGATTGAGGACTGAGGATTGAGGATTCATGATTGAGGTTTGAGGACTGAGGATTGAGGATTGAGGATTGAGGCTTGTGGATTGAGGATTGATCATTGAAGATTGAGGATTGATGATTGAAGATTGAGGATTGAGGATTGAGGGTTGTGGATTGAGGACGAGGACTGACGGTTGAGGATTGTGGCTTGAGGATTGAGGATTGAGGATTGAGAATTGAGGATGAGGGCTGAGGTTTGAGGATTGAGGTTTGAGGAATGAGGATTGAGGATTGGGGATTGAGGATTGAGGATTGAGGATTGAGTATTGAAGGTTGAGGATTGATGACTGAGGATTGAGGATTGCGGATTGACGATTGAGGATTGAGGATTGAGGGTTGAATGTTGAGTGTTGAGGATTGAAGGTTGAGGATTGACGATTGAGTATTGAGGATTGAGGATGATGGCTGAGGTTTGAGGTTTGAGGTTTGAGTATTGAATCCTGAGAATTCAGTATGTTGTGTTGAGTACTGAGAATTGAGGATTGATGCTTTAGTATTGAGGATTCAGGATTGAGGATTGAGGATTGAGTACTGAAGATTGAGGATTGAGGATTGAGTACTGAAGATTGAGGATTGATGATTGAGGATTTAGGATTGAGGATTGAGGATTGAGGGTTGAGGATTGAAAATTGAGTATTGAGGAATGAAGTTTGAGGACTGAGGAATAAGGATTGAGGATTGAGGATTGAGGATTGAGGATTGAGGATTGAAGTTTGAGTGTTGAGGATTGAGGGTTGAAGATTGAGGATTGAGTATTGAGGATTGAGGATGAGGGCTGAGGCTTTACGTTTGAGGTTTGAGTATTGAATCCTGAGAATTCAGGATGTTCTATTGAGTATTGAGAATTGAGGATTGATGGTTTAGTATTGAGGATTCAGGATTGAGGATTGAGCATTGAGTATTGTGGATTGAGGATTGATGATTGAGGATTTAGGATTGAGGATCGAGGATTGAGGATTGAGGATTGAAGATTGAGTATTGAGGATTGAAGATTGAGGATTGAGGATTGAGGATTGAGGATTGAGGATTGAGGATTGAGGATTGAGGATTGAGAATTCAAGATTGAGGATTCGGGACTGAGTGTTGAGGGTTGAGTGATGAGGATTGATGTTTGTGGATAGAGATTTGAAGATTGCAGATTGAGTATTGAGTATTGAAACCTGTGAATTGAGGATATTCTATTGAGGATTGACGATTGACAACTGATTGTTGAGGACTGAGGGCTGAAGAGTGAGGATTCAGGGTTGAGGATTCAGAATTGAGGTTTGAGGACTCAGAACTGAGGAATGAGTATTGGGGATTGAGGATTGAGGATTGAAGATTGAGTATTGATGATTGCAGATTGAGGATTGAGGATTGAGGGTTGAGGATTGAGGACGAGGACTGACAGTTGAGGATTGTGGATTGAGGATTGAGGGTTGACGATTGAGAATTGTGGATGAGGACTGAGGTTTGAGGATTGATGACTGAGGATTGAGGATTGAGGATTGATGATTGCGGATTGAGGATTGAAGATTGAGAATTGAGGATTGAGTATTGAGTATTGAATATTGAGTATTGAGGATTGAAGATTGAGGATTGAGCACTGAGGATTGAGGATTGAGGATTGAGGATTGAGAATTGAGCATAGAGGATTGAAGATTGAGCATTGGTGACTGAGAGTTGAGGGTTGAGTGATGAGGATTGATGTATGTGGATAGAGATTCGAAGATTGCAGATTGAGAATTTAGTATTGAAAACGGTGAATTGATGATATTCTATTGAGGATTGAGGATTGACAACTGATTGTTGAGGTCTGAAGTCTGAAGGTTGAGGACTGAGGATTGAGGATTCATGATTGAGGATTGATGACTGAGGATTGAGTATTGAGGATTGAGGCTTGAGGACTGAGGATTGAGGATTGAAGATTGAGGATTGAGGATCCAGGATGAGGGCTGAAGGTTGAGGGTTGAGGTTTGAGGACTGAGGACTGAGGATTGAGGATTGAGAATTAAGGATTGAGGATTGAGGATTGAAGATTGAGGATTGGGTATTGAGGATTGCAGAATGAGGATTGAGGATTGAGTATTGTGGATTGAGGATTGAAGATTGAGTATTGAGGATTGAAGACTGACGATTGAGGATTGAGGATTGAGGATTGAGGATTTAGGACTGAGAATTGAGGATTGAGGATTGAGGATTGAAGATTGAGGATTGGGTATTGAGGATTGAAGAATGAGGATTGAGGATTGAGGATTGGGGATTGAGGATTGAAGATTGAGGATTTAGAAATGAGGATTGAGGATTGAAGATTGAGTATTGAGGATTGGGTATTGAGGATTGAGGATTGGGGATTGAAGATCTAGTATTGGAGGTTGATTATTTAGGATTGAAGATAGAGTGTTGAGGATTGAGAACTGAGGATTGAGAATTGAGAATTGAGGATGAGGACTGAGGTTTGAGGATTGAGGTTTGAGGAATGAGGATTGAGGATTGAGGATTGAGGATTGAGGATTGAGGATTGAGTATTGAAGGTTGAGGATTCATGACTGAGGATTGAGGATTGAGGATTGAGTATTGAGGATTGAGGATTGAAGATTGAGTGTTGAGGATTGAGGGCTGAGGATTGAGGATTGAGTATTGGGGATTGAGGATGAGGGCTGAGGTTTGAGGTTAGAGGTTTGAGTAATGAATCCTGAGAATTCAGGATATTCTGTAGAGTATTGAGAACTGAGGATTGATGTTTGAGTATTGAGGATTGACGATTGAGGATTGAGGATTGAGTATTGAAGATTGAGGATTGATGATTGATGATTGAGGATTGCGGATGAGGATTGAGGATTGAGGATTGAAGATTGAGAATTGAGGATTGAAGGTTGAGGATTGAGGAATAAGGATTGAGGATTGAGGATGAGGGCTGATGGTTGAGGGTTGAGGTTTTAGGACTGAGGACTGAGGACTGAGGATTGAGAATTGGGGATTGAGGATTGAGGATCGAGGATTGAAGATTGAAGATTGGGTATTGAGGATTGAACATTGAGGATTGAGGATTGAGGATTGAGGATTGAAGATTGAATATTGATGATTGAAGGTTGAGGATTGAGGATTGAGGGTTGTGGATTCAGGACGAGGACTGAGGATTGAGTATTGATGTTTGAGGTCTGAGGATTGAGGATAGAGGATTGAGAATTGAGGATTGAGGGTTGAGGATTGAAGATTGAGGATTGGGTATTGAGGATTGAAGAATGAGCATCGAAGATTGATGATTGAGGATTGAGGATTGAAGATTGAGGATTCAGGATTGATGTTTGAGGATTGAAGATTGAGTATTGAGGATTGAAGATTGAGGATTGAGGATTGAAGGTTGAGGATTAAGGATTGAGGATTGGGGATTGGGGATCTAGGATTGGATGTTGATTATTGAGGATTGAAGCTTGAGGGTTGAGGATTGCGGATTGAGAATTGAGAATTGAGGATGAGGTCTGAGGGTTGAGGATTGAGGTTTGAGGTACGACGTTTGAGGATTCAGGATTGAGGACTGGGGATTGACGATTGAGTATTGAAGATTGAGGATTGATGACTGAGGATTCAGGACTGAGGATTGATGATTGCGGATGGAGTATTGGAAATTGAGTATTGAGGATTGAATATTGAGGATTGTGGATTGAGGATTGAGGATTGAAGGTTGAGTATTGTGGATTGTAGATTGAGGATTTAGGATTGACGATTGCGGACTGAGGATTGAGGTTTGAGGATTGACGATGAGGGCTGAGGGTTGAGCATTGAGGTTTGAGGTCTGAGGACTGAGGATTGAGGATTGAGAATTGAGGATTGAGGATTGAGGATTGAAGATTGAGGATTGGGTGTTGAGGATTGAAGAATGAGGATTGAGGATTGAGGATTGGGGACTGAGGATTGAATATTCAGGATTGAGGATTGAGGATTGAGGATTGAGGATTGAGGATTGAAGAATCAGTATTGAGGATCGAAGATTGAGAATTGAGGATTGAGGATTGAACGTTGAGGGCAGGGTGTTGAGGGTTGAGTGATGAGAATTGATGTCTGTGGATAGAGATTTGAAGATTGCAGATTGAGTGTTTAGTATTGAAAACTGTGAATTGAGAATATTATACTCAGGATTGAGGATTGACAACTGATTGTTGAGGACTGAGGGCTGAAGATTGAAGAATCAGGGTTGAGGATTCAGAATTGAGGTTTGAGGACTGAGGATTGAGGATTGAAGATTGAGTATTGAGGATTGAAGATTGAGGATTGAGGTTGAGGATTGAGGATTGAGGATGAGGGCTGAGGGTTGAGGATTGAGGTTTGAGGACTGAGGTCTGAGGATTGAGTATTGAGAATTGAGGATTGAGGATAGAGGATTGAAGATTGAGGATTGGGTATTGAGGATTGAAGAATGAGGATTGAGGATTGAGGATTCAGAATTGAGGATTGAATATTGAGAATTGAGGATTGAAGGTTGAGGATTGAGGAATGAGGATTGAGGATTGAGGATGAGGGCTGATGGTTGAGGGATGAGGTTTTAGGACTGAGGACTGAGGACTGAGGATTGAGAATTGAGGATTGAGGATTAAGGATTGAAGATTGAGGATTGGGTATTGAGGATTGAAGAATGAGGATTGAGGATTGAGGATTGATGATTGGGTATTGAAGATTGAGTATTGAGGATTGAGTATTGAGGATTGAGGATTGAGGATTGAGAATTGAGGATTGATGATTGAGTATTGATGATTGAATATTGAGGATTGAGGATTGAGGATTGAGGATTGAGGATTGAAGATTGAGTATTGAGGATTGAAGACTGACGATTGAGGATTGAGGATTGAGGGTTTAGGATTTAGGATTGAGAATTGAGGATTGAGGATTGAGCATTGAAGATTGAGGATTGGGTATTGAGGATTGAAGAATCAGGATTGAGGATTGAGGATTGGGGATTGAGGATTGAAGATTGAGGATTGAGAATTGAGGATTGAGGATTGAAGATTGAGTATTGAGGATTGGGTATTGAGGATTGAGGATTGGGGATTGAGGATCTAGTATTGGAGATTGATTATTTAGGATTGAAGATAGAGTGTTGAGGATTGAGAACTGAGGATTGAGAATTGAGAATTGAGGATGAGGACTGAGGTTTGAGGATTGAGGTTTGAGGAATGAGGATTGAGTATTGAGGATTGAGGATTGAGGATTGAGGATTGAGTATTGAAGGTTGAGGATTCATGACTGAGGATTGAGCATTGAGGATTGAGTATTGAGGATTGAGGATTGAAGATTGAGTGTTGAGGATTGAGGGCTGAGGATTGAGGATTGAGTATTGAGGATTGAGGATGAGGGCTGAGGTTTGAGGTTTGAGGTTTGAGTAATGAATCCTGAGAATTAAGGATATTCTATAGAGTATTGAGGATTGAGGATTGATGGTTGAGTATTGAGGATTGAGGATCGAGGATTGAGGATTGAGTATTTAAGATTGAGGATTGATGTTTGAGGATTGAGGATTGCGGATGAGGATTGAGGATTGAGGATTGAAGATTGAGAATTGAGGATTGGAGGTTGAGGATTGAGGATTGAGGGTTGAGGATTGAGGACGAGGACTGACGGTTGAGGATTGTGGTTTGAGGATTGAGGATTGAGGATTGAGAATTGAGGATGAGGACTGAGGTTTGAGGATTGAGGTTTGAGGAATGAGAATCGAGGATTGAGGATTGAGGATTGAGGATTGAGGATTGAGTATTGAAGGTTGAGGATTGATGACTGAGGATTGAGAATTGCGGATTGACGATTGAGGATTGGGGATTGAGGGTTGAATGTTGAGTGTTGAGGATTGAAGGTTGAGGATTGACGATTGACGATTGAGGAATGAGGATGATGGCTGAGGTTTGAGGTTTGTGGTTTGAGTATTGAATCCTGAGAATTCAGGATGTTCTATTGAGTATTGAGAATTGAGGATTGATGGTTTAGTATTGAGGATTCAGGATTGAGGATTGAGGATTGAGTATTGAAGATTGAGTATTGATGATTGAGGATTTAGGATTGAGGACTGAGGATTGAGGATTGAGGATTGATAATTGAGTATTGAGGATTGAAGATTGAGGATTGAGGATTGTGGGTTGTGGATTGAGGACGAGGACTGACGGTTGAGGATTGTGGCTTGAGGATTGAGGATTGAGGATTGAGAATTGAGGATGAGGGCTGACGTTTGAGGATTGAGGTTTGAGGAATGAGGATTGAGGATTGGGGATTGAGGATTGAGGATTGAGGATTGAGTATTGAAGGTTGAGGATTGATGACTGAGGATTGAGGATTGCGGATTGACGATTGAGGATTGAGGATTGAGGGTTGAAGGTTGAGTGTTGAGGATTGAAGGTTGAGGATTGACGATTGAGGATTGAGGATAGAGGATGATGGCTGAGGTTTGAGGTTTGAGGTTTGAGTATTGAATCCTGAGAATTCTGTATGTTGTATTGAGTATTGAGAATTGAGTATTGATGCTTTTAGTATTGAGGATTCAGGATTGAGGATTGAGGATTGAGTACTGAAGATTGAGGATTGATGATTGAGGATTTAGGATTGAGTATTGAGGATTGAGGGCTGAGCATTGAAAATTGAGTATTGAGGATTGAAGGTTGAGGACTGAGGAATAAGGATTGAGGATTGAGGATTGAGGATTGAGGATTGAGGATTGAAGTTTGAGTGTTGAGGATTGAGGGTTGAATATTGAGGATTGAGTACTGAGGTTTGAGGATGAGGGCTGAGGTTTGAGGTTTGAGGTTTGAGAATTGAATCCTGAGAATTCAGGATATTCTATTGAGTATTGAGAATTGAGGATTGATTGTTGAGTATTGAGGACTGAGGATTGGGGATTGAAGATTGTGTATTGATGATTGAAGATTGAGGATTGATGATTGAGTGTTGAGGGTTGAGGACGAGGTCTGACGGTTGAGGATTGATGTTTGAGGATTGAGGGTTGAGGACTGACGACTGAGGATAGAGGATTGAGGATGGAGCATTGAGGATTGAAGATTGAGGACTGGGGATTGAGGATTGAAGATTGAGGATTAAGGATTGAGTATTGGGACTGAGGATCTAGGATTGAATATTGATTATTGAGGATTGAAGATTGAGGATTGAGGATTGAGGATTGAGAATTGAGAATTGAGGATAACGACTGAGGGTGGAGGATTGAGGTTTGAGGAATGAGGATTGAGGATTGAGGATTGAGGATTGAAGATTGAGTATTGATGACTGAAGATTGAGGTTTGAGGATTGAGGGTTGAGGATTGAGGACGAGGACTGACGGTTGAGGATTGTGGCTTGAGGATTGAGGATTGAGGATTGAGAATTGAGGATGACGACTGAGGTTTGAGGATTGAGGTTTGAGGAATGAGGATTGAGGATTGAGGATTGAGGATTGAGGATTGAGGATTGAGGATTGAGTATTGAAGGTTGAGGATTGATGACTGAGGATTGAGGATTGCGGATTGACGATTGAGGATTAGGGTTTGAGGGTTGAAGGTTGAGTGTTGAGGATTGAAGGTTGAGGATTGACGGTTGAGGGTTGAGGATGATGGCTGAGGTTTGAGGTTTGAGGTTTGAGTATTGAATCCTGAGAATTCAGGATGTTCTATTGAGTATTGAGAATTGAGGATTGATGGTATAGTATTGAGGATTCAGGATTGAGGATTGAGGATTGAGTATTGAGGATTGAGGATTGAGGATTGAGGATTGCGGGTTGAGGATTGAAAATTGAGTATTGAGGATTGAAGGTTGAGGACTGAGGAATAAGGATTGAGGTTTGAGGATTGAGGATTGAGTATTGAGAATTGAGAATTGAGGATAACGACTGAGGGTGGAGGATTGAGGTTTGAGGAATGAGGATTGAGGATTGAGGATTGAGGATTGAAGATTGAGTATTGATGATTGAAGATTGAGGTTTGAGGATTGAGGGTTGAGGATTGAGGACGAGGACTGACGGTTGAGGATTGTGGCTTGAGGATTGAGGTTTGAGGATTGAGAATTGAGGATGACGACTGAGGTTTGAGGACTGAGGTTTGAGGAATGAGGATGGAGGATTGAGGATTGAGGATTGAGGATTGAGGATTGAGTATTGAAGGTTGAGGATTGATGACTGAGGATTGAGGATTGCGGATTGACGATTGAGGATTGGTGTTTGAGGGTTGAAGGTTGAGTGTTGAGGATTGAAGGTTGAGGATTGACGATTGAGGATTGAGGATTGAGGATGATGGCTGAGGTTTGAGGTTTGAGGTTTGAGAATTGAATCCTGAGAATTCAGGATGTTCTATTGAGTATTGAGAATTGAGGATTGATGGTTTAGTATTGAGGATTCAGGATTGAGGATTGAGGATTGAGTATTGAGGATTGAGGATTGATGATTGAGAATTTAGGATTGAGGATTGAGGATTGAGGATTGAGGATTGAAAATTGAGTATTGAGGATTGAAGGTTGAGGACTGAGGAATAAGGATTGAGGGTTGAGGATGAGGGCTGATGGTTGAGGATTGAGGTTTGAGGACTGAGGACTGAGGATTGAGGATTGAGAATTGAGGATTGAGGATTGAGGATTGAAGATTGAGGGCTGGGGATTGAGGATTCAAGATTGAGGATTAAGGATTGAGGATTGAGGATTGAGGTTTGAGGAATGAGGATTGAGGATTGAGGATTGAGGATTGAAGATTGAGTATTGATGATTGAAGGTCGAGGATTGAGGATTGAGGGTTGAGGAATGAGGACGAGGACTGACGGTTGAGGATTGTGGTTTGAGTATTGAGGATTGAGGTTTGAGGATTGAGAATTGAGGATGAGGACTGAGGTTTGAGGATTGAGGTTTGAGGAAAGAGGATTGAGGATTGGGGATTGAGGATTGAGGATTGAGGATTGAGTATCGAAGGTTGAGGATTGATGACTGAGGATTGAGGATTGCGGATTGAAGATTGAGGATTGAGGATTGAGGGTTGAAGGTTGAGTGTTGAGGATTGAAGGTTGAGGATTGACGATTAAGGATTGAGGATTGATGATGATGGCTGAGGTTTGAGGTTTGAGGTTTGAGTATTGAATCCTGAGAATTCAGGATGTTCTATTGAGTATTGAGAATTGAGGATTGATGCTTTAGTATTGAGGATTCAGGATTGAGGATTGAGGATTGAGTATTGAAGATTGAGGATTGATGGTTGAGGATTTAGGATTGAGGATTGAGGATTGAGGATTGAGGATTGAGGATTGAAGATTGAGGATTGGGTATTGAGGATTGAAGAATGAGGATTGAGGATTGAGGATTGACGATTGAGGATTGAGGATTGAGGATTGAAGATTGAGTATTGAGGATTGAAGGTTGAGGATTGAGGATTGAGGATTGGGGATTGAGGATTGAGGATTGACGATTTAGGATTGGGGATTGAGGATTGGCGATTGAGGATTGAGTATTGACGATTGAGAATTGAGGATTGAGGATTGACGATTGAGTATTGAGGACTGAGGATTGACCATTGAGTATTGAAGATTGAGGATTGATGACTGAGGATAGAGGATTGAGGTATGACGATTGCGGATTGAGTATTGAAAATTGGGTATTGAGGATTGAATATTGAGGACTGAGGATTGAGGATTGAGGATTGAAGATTGCGTATTGAGGATTGAAGATTGAGGATTGAGGATTGAGGGTTGAGGATTGAGGACGAGGACTGACGGTTGAGGATTGTGGCTTGAGGATTGAGGATTGAGGATTGAGAATTGAGGATGAGGGCTGAGGTTTGAGGATTGAGGTTTGAGGAATGAGGATTGAGGATTGGGGATTGAGGATTGAGGATTGAGGATTGAGTATTGAAGGTTGAGGATTGATGACTGAGGATTGACGATTGCGGATTGACGATTAAGGATTGAGGATTGAGGGTTGAAGGTTGAGTGTTGAGGATTGAAGGTTGAGGATTGACGATTGAGGATTGAGGATTGGGGATGATGGCTGAGGTTTGAGGTTTGAGGTTTGAGTATTGAATCCTGAGAATTCAGGATGTTCTATTGAGTATTGAGAATTCAGGATTGACGCTTTAGTATTGAGGATTCAGGATTGAGGATTGAGGATTGAGGATTTAGGATTGAGGATTGAGGATTGAGGGTTGAGGATTGAAAATTGAGTATTGAGGATTGAAGGTTGAGGGCTGAGGAATAAGGATTGAGGATTGAGGATTGAGGATTGAGGATTGAGGATTGAACTTTGAGTGTTGAGTATTGAGGGTTGAAGATTGAGGATTGAGTATTGAGGATTGAGGATGAGGGCTGAGGTTTGATGTTTGAGGTTTGAGTATTGAATCCTGGAAATTCAGGATATTCTATTGAGTATTGAGAATTGAGGATTGATGGTTGAGTATTGAGGACCGAGGATTGAGGATTGAAGGTTGTGTATTGATGATTGAAGATTAAGGATTGAGGATTGAGTGTTGAGGGTTGAGGACGAGGACTGACGATTGAGGATTGATGTTTGAGGATTGAGGGTTGAGGACTGACGACTGAGGATAGAGGATTGAGGATGGAGCATTGGGGATTGAAGATTGAGGACTGGTGATTGAGGATTGAAGATTGAGGATTAAGGATTGAGGATTGGGGACTGAGGATCTAGGATTGAATATTGATTATTGAGGATTGAAGATTGAGGATTGAGGATTGAGGATTGAGAATTGAGGATAACGACTGAGGGTGGAGGATTGATGTTTGAGGAATGAGGATTGAGGATTGAGGATTGAGGATTGAAGATTGAGTATTGATGATTGAAGATTGAACATTGAGGATTGAGGGTTGAGGATTGAGGACGAGGACTGACGGTTGAGGATTGTGGTTTGAAGATTGAGGATTGAGGATTGAGAATTGAGGATGAGGACTGAGGTTTGAGGATTGAGGTTTGAGGAATGAGGATTGAGGATTGAGGATTGAGGATTGAGGATTGAGGATTGAGTATTGAAGGTTGAGGATTGATGACTGAGGATTGAGGATTGCGGATTGACGATTGAGGATTGGGGATTGAGGGTTGAAGGTTGAGTGTTGAGGATTGAAGGTTGAGGATTGGCGATTGAGGATTGAGGATTGAGGATGATGGCTGAGGTTTGAGGTTTGAGGTTTGAGTATTGAATCCTGAGAATTCAAGATGTTCTATTGAGTATTGAGAATTGAGGATTGATGCTTTAGTATTGAGGATTCAGGATTGAGGATTGAGGATTGAGGATTTAGGATTGAGGATTGCGGATTGAGGGTTGAGGATTGAAAATTGAGTATTGAGGATTGAAGGTTGAGGACTGAGGAATAAGGATTGAGGATTGAGGATTGAGGATTGAGGATTGAGGATTGAAGTTTGAGTGTTGAGTATTGAGGGTTGAAGATTGAGGATTGAGTATTGAGGATTGAGGATGAGGGCTGAGATTTGATGTTTGAGGTTTGAGTATTGAATCCTGAGAATTCAGGATATTCTATTGAGTATTGAGAATTGAGGATTGATGGTTGAGTATTGAGGACCGAGGATTGAGGATTGAAGGTTGTGTATTGATGATTGAAGATTAAGGATTGAGGATTGAGTGTTGAGGGTTGAGGACGAGGACTGACGATTGAGGATTGATGTTAGAGGATTGAGGGTTGAGGACTGACGACTGAGGATAGAGGATTGAGGATGGAGCATTGGGGATTGAAGACTGAGGACTGGGGATTGAGGATTGAAGATTGAGGATTGGGGATTGAGGGTTGAAGGTTGAGTGTTGAGGATTGAATGTTGAGGATTGGCGATTGAGGATTGAGGATTGAGGATGATGGCTGAGGTTTGAGGTTTGAGGTTTGAGTATTGAATCCTGAGAATTCAGGATGTTCTATTGAGTATTGAGAATTGAGGATTGATGGTTTAGTATTGAGGATTCAGGATTGAGGATTGAGGATTGAGTATTGAAGATTGAGGATTGATGATTGTGGATTTAGGATTGAGGATTGAGGATTGAGGATTGAGGACTGAAAATTGAGTATTGAGGATTGAAGGTTGAGGACTGAGGAATAAGGATTGAGGATTGAGTATGAGGGCTGAGGGTTGAGGATTGAGGTTTGAGGACTGAGGACTGAGGATTGAGGATTGAGGACTGAGGATTGACGATTGAGTATTGAGGACTGAGGATTGACCATTGAGTATTGAAGATTGAGGATTGATGTCTGAGGATTGTGGAGAGAGGTATGATGATTGCGGATTGAGTATTGAAAATTGGGTATTGAGGATTGAATATTGAGGATTGAGGATTGAGGATTGAGGATTCAAGATTGAGTGTTGAGGATTGAAGATTGAGGATTGAGGATTGACGATTGAGGATTGAGGATTGAGGTTTGAGGATTGACGATGAGGGCTGAGGGTTGAGGATTGAGGTTTGAGGTCTGAGGACTGAGGATTGAGGATTGAGAATTGAGGATTGAGGATTGAGGATTGAAGATTGAGGACTGGGTATTGAGGATTGAGGAATGAGGATTGAGGATTGACGATTGAGGATTGGGGACTGAGGATTGAGGATTGAGGATTGAGGATTGAGGATTGAAGATTCAGTATTGAGGATTGAAGATTGAGAGTTGAGGATTGAGGATTGAACATTGAGGACTGAGTGTTGATAGTTGAGTGATGAGAATTGATGTTTGTGGATAGAGATTTGAAGATTGCAGATTGAGTATTGAGTATTAAAAACTGTGAATTGAGGATATTCTATTGAGGATTGAGGGTGGACAACTGATTGTTTAGGTCTGAGGGCTGAAGATTGAGGATTCAGGATTGAGGATTCAGAATTGAGGTTTGAGGACTGAGGATTGAGGATTGAAGATTGAGTATTGATGATTGAAGATTGAGGATTGAGGTTGAGGATTCAGGATTGAGGATGAGGGCTGAGGGTTGAGGATTGAGGGTTGAGGACTGAGGTCTGAGGATTGAGTATAGAGAATTGAGGATTGAGGATTGAGGATTGAAGATTGAGGATTGGGTATTGAGGATTGAAGAATGAGGATTGAGGATTAAGGATTCAGGATTGAGGATTGAAGATTGAGGATTGAGGATTGAAGATTGAGGATTGGGTATTGAGGATTGAAGATTGAGGATTGAGGATTGAGGATTCAGGATTGAGGATTGAAGACCGAGGATTGAGGATTGAGGATTGAGGATTGAGGATTGAGGATTGAGGATTGAAGATTGATTATTGAGGTTTGAAGATTGAGGATTGCGTATTGAGGATTCAGGATTGAGGATTGAAGAATGAGGATTGAGGATTAAGGATTCAGGATTGAGGATTGAAGATTGAGGATTGAGGATTGAAGATTGAGGATTGGGTATTGAGGATTGAAGATTGAGGATTGAGGATTGAGGATTCAGGATTGAGGATTGAAGACCGAGGATTGAGGATTGAAGATTGAGGATTGAGGATTGAGTGTTGAGGGTTGAGGACGAGGCCTGACGGTTGAGGATTGATGTTTGAGGATTGAGGGTTGAGGACTGACGACTGAGGATAGAGGATTGAGGATGGAGCATTGAGGATTGAAGATTGAGGACTGGGGATTGAGGATTGAAGATTGAGGATTAAGGATTGAGTATTGGGACTGAGGATCTAGGATTGAATATTGATTATTGAGGATTGAAGATTGAGGATTGAGGATTGAGGATTGAGAATTGAGAATTGAGGATAACGACTGAGGGTGGAGGATTGAGGTTTGAGGAATGAGGATTGAGGATTGAGGATTGAGGATTGAAGATTGAGTATTGATGACTGAAGATTGAGGTTTGAGGATTGAGGGTTGAGGATTGAGGACGAGGACTGACGGTTGAGGATTGTGGCTTGAGGATTGAGGATTGAGGATTGAGAATTGAGGATGACGACTGAGGTTTGAGGATTGAGGTTTGAGGAATGAGGATTGAGGATTGAGGATTGAGGATTGAGGATTGAGGATTGAGGATTGAGTATTGAAGGTTGAGGATTGATGACTGAGGATTGAGGATTGCGGATTGACGATTGAGGATTAGGGTTTGAGGGTTGAAGGTTGAGTGTTGAGGATTGAAGGTTGAGGATTGACGGTTGAGGGTTGAGGATGATGGCTGAGGTTTGAGGTTTGAGGTTTGAGTATTGAATCCTGAGAATTCAGGATGTTCTATTGAGTATTGAGAATTGAGGATTGATGGTATAGTATTGAGGATTCAGGATTGAGGATTGAGGATTGAGTATTGAGGATTGAGGATTGAGGATTGAGGATTGCGGGTTGAGGATTGAAAATTGAGTATTGAGGATTGAAGGTTGAGGACTGAGGAATAAGGATTGAGGTTTGAGGATTGAGGATTGAGTATTGAGAATTGAGAATTGAGGATAACGACTGAGGGTGGAGGATTGAGGTTTGAGGAATGAGGATTGAGGATTGAGGATTGAGGATTGAAGATTGAGTATTGATGATTGAAGATTGAGGTTTGAGGATTGAGGGTTGAGGATTGAGGACGAGGACTGACGGTTGAGGATTGTGGCTTGAGGATTGAGGTTTGAGGATTGAGAATTGAGGATGACGACTGAGGTTTGAGGACTGAGGTTTGAGGAATGAGGATGGAGGATTGAGGATTGAGGATTGAGGATTGAGGATTGAGTATTGAAGGTTGAGGATTGATGACTGAGGATTGAGGATTGCGGATTGACGATTGAGGATTGGTGTTTGAGGGTTGAAGGTTGAGTGTTGAGGATTGAAGGTTGAGGATTGACGATTGAGGATTGAGGATTGAGGATGATGGCTGAGGTTTGAGGTTTGAGGTTTGAGAATTGAATCCTGAGAATTCAGGATGTTCTATTGAGTATTGAGAATTGAGGATTGATGGTTTAGTATTGAGGATTCAGGATTGAGGATTGAGGATTGAGTATTGAGGATTGAGGATTGATGATTGAGGATTTAGGATTGAGGATTGAGGATTGAGGATTGAGGATTGAAAATTGAGTATTGAGGATTGAAGGTTGAGGACTGAGGAATAAGGATTGAGGGTTGAGGATGAGGGCTGATGGTTGAGGATTGAGGTTTGAGGACTGAGGACTGAGGATTGAGGATTGAGAATTGAGGATTGAGGATTGAGGATTGAAGATTGAGGGCTGGGGATTGAGGATTCAAGATTGAGGATTAAGGATTGAGGATTGAGGATTGAGGTTTGAGGAATGAGGATTGAGGATTGAGGATTGAGGATTGAAGATTGAGTATTGATGATTGAAGGTCGAGGATTGAGGATTGAGGGTTGAGGAATGAGGACGAGGACTGACGGTTGAGGATTGTGGTTTGAGTATTGAGGATTGAGGTTTGAGGATTGAGAATTGAGGATGAGGACTGAGGTTTGAGGATTGAGGTTTGAGGAAAGAGGATTGAGGATTGGGGATTGAGGATTGAGGATTGAGGATTGAGTATCGAAGGTTGAGGATTGATGACTGAGGATTGAGGATTGCGGATTGAAGATTGAGGATTGAGGATTGAGGGTTGAAGGTTGAGTGTTGAGGATTGAAGGTTGAGGATTGACGATTAAGGATTGAGGATTGATGATGATGGCTGAGGTTTGAGGTTTGAGGTTTGAGTATTGAATCCTGAGAATTCAGGATGTTCTATTGAGTATTGAGAATTGAGGATTGATGCTTTAGTATTGAGGATTCAGGATTGAGGATTGAGGATTGAGTATTGAAGATTGAGGATTGATGGTTGAGGATTTAGGATTGAGGATTGAGGATTGAGGATTGAGGATTGAGGATTGAAGATTGAGGATTGGGTATTGAGGATTGAAGAATGAGGATTGAGGATTGAGGATTGACGATTGAGGATTGAGGATTGAGGATTGAAGATTGAGTATTGAGGATTGAAGGTTGAGGATTGAGGATTGAGGATTGGGGATTGAGGATTGAGGATTGACGATTTAGGATTGGGGATTGAGGATTGGCGATTGAGGATTGAGTATTGACGATTGAGAATTGAGGATTGAGGATTGACGATTGAGTATTGAGGACTGAGGATTGACCATTGAGTATTGAAGATTGAGGATTGATGACTGAGGATAGAGGATTGAGGTATGACGATTGCGGATTGAGTATTGAAAATTGGGTATTGAGGATTGAATATTGAGGACTGAGGATTGAGGATTGAGGATTGAAGATTGCGTATTGAGGATTGAAGATTGAGGATTGAGGATTGAGGGTTGAGGATTGAGGACGAGGACTGACGGTTGAGGATTGTGGCTTGAGGATTGAGGATTGAGGATTGAGAATTGAGGATGAGGGCTGAGGTTTGAGGATTGAGGTTTGAGGAATGAGGATTGAGGATTGGGGATTGAGGATTGAGGATTGAGGATTGAGTATTGAAGGTTGAGGATTGATGACTGAGGATTGACGATTGCGGATTGACGATTAAGGATTGAGGATTGAGGGTTGAAGGTTGAGTGTTGAGGATTGAAGGTTGAGGATTGACGATTGAGGATTGAGGATTGGGGATGATGGCTGAGGTTTGAGGTTTGAGGTTTGAGTATTGAATCCTGAGAATTCAGGATGTTCTATTGAGTATTGAGAATTCAGGATTGACGCTTTAGTATTGAGGATTCAGGATTGAGGATTGAGGATTGAGGATTTAGGATTGAGGATTGAGGATTGAGGGTTGAGGATTGAAAATTGAGTATTGAGGATTGAAGGTTGAGGGCTGAGGAATAAGGATTGAGGATTGAGGATTGAGGATTGAGGATTGAGGATTGAACTTTGAGTGTTGAGTATTGAGGGTTGAAGATTGAGGATTGAGTATTGAGGATTGAGGATGAGGGCTGAGGTTTGATGTTTGAGGTTTGAGTATTGAATCCTGGAAATTCAGGATATTCTATTGAGTATTGAGAATTGAGGATTGATGGTTGAGTATTGAGGACCGAGGATTGAGGATTGAAGGTTGTGTATTGATGATTGAAGATTAAGGATTGAGGATTGAGTGTTGAGGGTTGAGGACGAGGACTGACGATTGAGGATTGATGTTTGAGGATTGAGGGTTGAGGACTGACGACTGAGGATAGAGGATTGAGGATGGAGCATTGGGGATTGAAGATTGAGGACTGGTGATTGAGGATTGAAGATTGAGGATTAAGGATTGAGGATTGGGGACTGAGGATCTAGGATTGAATATTGATTATTGAGGATTGAAGATTGAGGATTGAGGATTGAGGATTGAGAATTGAGGATAACGACTGAGGGTGGAGGATTGATGTTTGAGGAATGAGGATTGAGGATTGAGGATTGAGAATTGAAGATTGAGTATTGATGATTGAAGATTGAACATTGAGGATTGAGGGTTGAGGATTGAGGACGAGGACTGACGGTTGAGGATTGTGGTTTGAAGATTGAGGATTGAGGATTGAGAATTGAGGATGAGGACTGAGGTTTGAGGATTGAGGTTTGAGGAATGAGGATTGAGGATTGAGGATTGAGGATTGAGGATTGAGGATTGAGTATTGAAGGTTGAGGATTGATGACTGAGGATTGAGGATTGCGGATTGACGATTGAGGATTGGGGATTGAGGGTTGAAGGTTGAGTGTTGAGGATTGAAGGTTGAGGATTGGCGATTGAGGATTGAGGATTGAGGATGATGGCTGAGGTTTGAGGTTTGAGGTTTGAGTATTGAATCCTGAGAATTCAAGATGTTCTATTGAGTATTGAGAATTGAGGATTGATGCTTTAGTATTGAGGATTCAGGATTGAGGATTGAGGATTGAGGATTTAGGATTGAGGATTGCGGATTGAGGGTTGAGGATTGAAAATTGAGTATTGAGGATTGAAGGTTGAGGACTGAGGAATAAGGATTGAGGATTGAGGATTGAGGATTGAGGATTGAGGATTGAAGTTTGAGTGTTGAGTATTGAGGGTTGAAGATTGACGATTGAGTATTGAGGATTGAGGATGAGGGCTGAGATTTGATGTTTGAGGTTTGAGTATTGAATCCTGAGAATTCAGGATATTCTATTGAGTATTGAGAATTGAGGATTGATGGTTGAGTATTGAGGACCGAGGATTGAGGATTGAAGGTTGTGTATTGATGATTGAAGATTAAGGATTGAGGATTGAGTGTTGAGGGTTGAGGACGAGGACTGACGATTGAGGATTGATGTTAGAGGATTGAGGGTTGAGGACTGACGACTGAGGATAGAGGATTGAGGATGGAGCATTGGGGATTGAAGACTGAGGACTGGGGATTGAGGATTGAAGATTGAGGATTGGGGATTGAGGGTTGAAGGTTGAGTGTTGAGGATTGAATGTTGAGGATTGGCGATTGAGGATTGAGGATTGAGGATGATGGCTGAGGTTTGAGGTTTGAGGTTTGAGTATTGAATCCTGAGAATTCAGGATGTTCTATTGAGTATTGAGAATTGAGGATTGATGGTTTAGTATTGAGGATTCAGGATTGAGGATTGAGGATTGAGTATTGAAGATTGAGGATTGATGATTGTGGATTTAGGATTGAGGATTGAGGATTGAGGATTGAGGACTGAAAATTGAGTATTGAGGATTGAAGGTTGAGGACTGAGGAATAAGGATTGAGGATTGAGTATGAGGGCTGAGGGTTGAGGATTGAGGTTTGAGGACTGAGGACTGAGGATTGAGGATTGAGGACTGAGGATTGACGATTGAGTATTGAGGACTGAGGATTGACCATTGAGTATTGAAGATTGAGGATTGATGTCTGACGATTGTGGAGAGAGGTATGATGATTGCGGATTGAGTATTGAAAATTGGGTATTGAGGATTGAATATTGAGGATTGAGGATTGAGGATTGAGGATTCAAGATTGAGTGTTGAGGATTGAAGATTGAGGATTGAGGATTGACGATTGAGGATTGAGGATTGAGGTTTGAGGATTGACGATGAGGGCTGAGGGTTGAGGATTGAGGTTTGAGGTCTGAGGACTGAGGATTGAGGATTGAGAATTGAGGATTGAGGATTGAGGATTGAAGATTGAGGATTGGGTATTGAGGATTGAGGAATGAGGATTGAGGATTGACGATTGAGGATTGGGGACTGAGGATTGAGGATTGAGGATTGAGGATTGAGGATTGAAGATTCAGTATTGAGGATTGAAGATTGAGAGTTGAGGATTGAGGATTGAACATTGAGGACTGAGTGTTGATAGTTGAGTGATGAGAATTGATGTTTGTGGATAGAGATTTGAAGATTGCAGATTGAGTATTGAGTATTAAAAACTGTGAATTGAGGATATTCTATTGAGGATTGAGGGTGGACAACTGATTGTTTAGGTCTGAGGGCTGAAGATTGAGGATTCAGGATTGAGGATTCAGAATTGAGGTTTGAGGACTGAGGATTGAGGATTGAAGATTGAGTATTGATGATTGAAGATTGAGGATTGAGGTTGAGGATTCAGGATTGAGGATGAGGGCTGAGGGTTGAGGATTGAGGGTTGAGGACTGAGGTCTGAGGATTGAGTATAGAGAATTGAGGATTGAGGATTGAGGATTGAAGATTGAGGATTGGGTATTGAGGATTGAAGAATGAGGATTGAGGATTAAGGATTCAGGATTGAGGATTGAAGATTGAGGATTGAGGATTGAAGATTGAGGATTGGGTATTGAGGATTGAAGATTGAGGATTGAGGATTGAGGATTCAGGATTGAGGATTGAAGACCGAGGATTGAGGATTGAGGATTGAGGATTGAGGATTGAGGATTGAGGATTGAAGATTGATTATTGAGGTTTGAAGATTGAGGATTGCGTATTGAGGATTCAGGATTGAGGATGGAAGATTCAGGATTGGGGACTGAGTGTTGAGGGTTGAATGATGAGAATTAATGATTGTGGATATAGATTTGAAGATTGCAGGTTGAGTATCGAGTATTGAAAACTGTGAATTGAGGATATTCTATTGAGGATTGAGGATTGACAATTGATTGTCGAGGACTGAGGGCTGAAGATTGAGGACTGAGAATTGAGGATTCAGAATTGAGGTTTGAGGACTGAGGATTGAGGATTGAAGATTGAGTATTGAGGATTGAAGGTTGAGGATTGAGGATTGAGGATGGAGGATTGAAGAGAGAGGACTGAGCGTTGAGGATTGAGTGTTGAGAATTGATGTTTGAGGGTTGAGGTTTGATTATTGATCTTTGTGGATTGAGTATTGAACGATGAGAATTCAGGGTATTCTATTGAGTATTGAGAAATGAGGATTGATGTCTGAGGATTGAGGATTGAGGTATGATGATTGCGGATTGAGTATTGAAAATTGGGTATTGAGGATTGAATATTGAGGATTGAGGATTGAGGATTGAGAATTGAGGATTGAGGATTGAGGATTGAAGATTGAGGATTGGGTGTTGAGGATTGAAGAATGAGGATTGAGGATTGAGGATTGGGGACTGAGGATTGAATATTCAGGATTGAGGATTGAGGATTGAGGATTGAGGATTGAGGATTGAAGAATCAGTATTGAGGATCGAAGATTGAGAATTGAGGATTGAGGATTGAACGTTGAGGGCAGGGTGTTGAGGGTTGAGTGATGAGAATTGATGTCTGTGGATAGAGATTTGAAGATTGCAGATTGAGTGTTTAGTATTGAAAACTGTGAATTGAGAATATTATACTCAGGATTGAGGATTGACAACTGATTGTTGAGGACTGAGGGCTGAAGATTGAAGAATCAGGGTTGAGGATTCAGAATTGAGGTTTGAGGACTGAGGATTGAGGATTGAAGATTGAGTATTGAGGATTGAAGATTGAGGATTGAGGTTGAGGATTGAGGATTGAGGATGAGGGCTGAGGGTTGAGGATTGAGGTTTGAGGACTGAGGTCTGAGGATTGAGTATTGAGAATTGAGGATTGAGGATAGAGGATTGAAGATTGAGGATTGGGTATTGAGGATTGAAGAATGAGGATTGAGGATTGAGGATTCAGAATTGAGGATTGAATATTGAGAATTGAGGATTGAAGGTTGAGGATTGAGGAATGAGGATTGAGGATTGAGGATGAGGGCTGATGGTTGAGGGATGAGGTTTTAGGACTGAGGACTGAGGACTGAGGATTGAGAATTGAGGATTGAGGATTAAGGATTGAAGATTGAGGATTGGGTATTGAGGATTGAAGAATGAGGATTGAGGATTGAGGATTGATGATTGGGTATTGAAGATTGAGTATTGAGGATTGAGTATTGAGGATTGAGGATTGAGGATTGAGAATTGAGGATTGATGATTGAGTATTGATGATTGAATATTGAGGATTGAGGATTGAGGATTGAGGATTGAGGATTGAAGATTGAGTATTGAGGATTGAAGACTGACGATTGAGGATTGAGGATTGAGGGTTTAGGATTTAGGATTGAGAATTGAGGATTGAGGATTGAGCATTGAAGATTGAGGATTGGGTATTGAGGATTGAAGAATGAGGATTGAGGATTGAGGATTGGGGATTGAGGATTGAAGATTGAGGATTGAGAATTGAGGATTGAGGATTGAAGATTGAGTATTGAGGATTGGGTATTGAGGATTGAGGATTGGGGATTGAGGATCTAGTATTGGAGATTGATTATTTAGGATTGAAGATAGAGTGTTGAGGATTGAGAACTGAGGATTGAGAATTGAGAATTGAGGATGAGGACTGAGGTTTGAGGATTGAGGTTTGAGGAATGAGGATTGAGTATTGAGGATTGAGGATTGAGGATTGAGGATTGAGTATTGAAGGTTGAGGATTCATGACTGAGGATTGAGCATTGAGGATTGAGTATTGAGGATTGAGGATTGAAGATTGAGTGTTGAGGATTGAGGGCTGAGGATTGAGGATTGAGTATTGAGGATTGAGGATGAGGGCTGAGGTTTGAGGTTTGAGGTTTGAGTAATGAATCCTGAGAATTAAGGATATTCTATAGAGTATTGATGATTGAGGATTGATGGTTGAGTATTGAGGATTGAGGATCGAGGATTGAGGATTGAGTATTTAAGATTGAGGATTGATGTTTGAGGATTGAGGATTGCGGATGAGGATTGAGGATTGAGGATTGAAGATTGAGAATTGAGGATTGGAGGTTGAGGATTGAGGATTGAGGGTTGAGGATTGAGGACGAGGACTGACGGTTGAGGATTGTGGTTTGAGGATTGAGGATTGAGGATTGAGAATTGAGGATGAGGACTGAGGTTTGAGGATTGAGGTTTGAGGAATGAGAATCGAGGATTGAGGATTGAGGATTGAGGATTGAGGATTGAGTATTGAAGGTTGAGGATTGATGACTGAGGATTGAGAATTGCGGATTGACGATTGAGGATTGGGGATTGAGGGTTGAATGTTGAGTGTTGAGGATTGAAGGTTGAGGATTGACGATTGACGATTGAGGAATGAGGATGATGGCTGAGGTTTGAGGTTTGTGGTTTGAGTATTGAATCCTGAGAATTCAGGATGTTCTATTGAGTATTGAGAATTGAGGATTGATGGTTTAGTATTGAGGATTCAGGATTGAGGATTGAGGATTGAGTATTGAAGATTGAGTATTGATGATTGAGGATTTAGGATTGAGGACTGAGGATTGAGGATTGAGGATTGATAATTGAGTATTGAGGATTGAAGATTGAGGATTGAGGATTGTGGGTTGTGGATTGAGGACGAGGACTGACGGTTGAGGATTGTGGCTTGAGGATTGAGGATTGAGGATTGAGAATTGAGGATGAGGGCTGACGTTTGAGGATTGAGGTTTGAGGAATGAGGATTGAGGATTGGGGATTGAGGATTGAGGATTGAGGATTGAGTATTGAAGGTTGAGGATTGATGACTGAGGATTGAGGATTGCGGATTGACGATTGAGGATTGAGGATTGAGGGTTGAAGGTTGAGTGTTGAGGATTGAAGGTTGAGGATTGACGATTGAGGATTGAGGATAGAGGATGATGGCTGAGGTTTGAGGTTTGAGGTTTGAGTATTGAATCCTGAGAATTCTGTATGTTGTATTGAGTATTGAGAATTGAGTATTGATGCTTTAGTATTGAGGATTCAGGATTGAGGATTGAGGATTGAGTACTGAAGATTGAGGATTGATGATTGAGGATTTAGGATTGAGTATTGAGGATTGAGGGCTGAGCATTGAAAATTGAGTATTGAGGATTGAAGGTTGAGGACTGAGGAATAAGGATTGAGGATTGAGGATTGAGGATTGAGGATTGAGGATTGAAGTTTGAGTGTTGAGGATTGAGGGTTGAATATTGAGGATTGAGTACTGAGGTTTGAGGATGAGGGCTGAGGTTTGAGGTTTGAGGTTTGAGAATTGAATCCTGAGAATTCAGGATATTCTATTGAGTATTGAGAATTGAGGATTGATTGTTGAGTATTGAGGACTGAGGATTGGGGATTGAAGATTGTGTATTGATGATTGAAGATTGAGGATTGAGGATTGAGTGTTGAGGGTTGAGGACGAGGTCTGACGGTTGAGGATTGATGTTTGAGGATTGAGGGTTGAGGACTGACGACTGAGGATAGAGGATTGAGGATGGAGCATTGAGGATTGAAGATTGAGGACTGGGGATTGAGGATTGAAGATTGAGGATTAAGGATTGAGTATTGGGACTGAGGATCTAGGATTGAATATTGATTATTGAGGATTGAAGATTGAGGATTGAGGATTGAGGATTGAGAATTGAGAATTGAGGATAACGACTGAGGGTGGAGGATTGAGGTTTGAGGAATGAGGATTGAGGATTGAGGATTGAGGATTGAAGATTGAGTATTGATGACTGAAGATTGAGGTTTGAGGATTGAGGGTTGAGGATTGAGGACGAGGACTGACGGTTGAGGATTGTGGCTTGAGGATTGAGGATTGAGGATTGAGAATTGAGGATGACGACTGAGGTTTGAGGATTGAGGTTTGAGGAATGAGGATTGAGGATTGAGGATTGAGGATTGAGGATTGAGGATTGAGGATTGAGTATTGAAGGTTGAGGATTGATGACTGAGGATTGAGGATTGCGGATTGACGATTGAGGATTAGGGTTTGAGGGTTGAAGGTTGAGTGTTGAGGATTGAAGGTTGAGGATTGACGGTTGAGGGTTGAGGATGATGGCTGAGGTTTGAGGTTTGAGGTTTGAGTATTGAATCCTGAGAATTCAGGATGTTCTATTGAGTATTGAGAATTGAGGATTGATGGTATAGTATTGAGGATTCAGGATTGAGGATTGAGGATTGAGTATTGAGGATTGAGGATTGAGGATTGAGGATTGCGGGTTGAGGATTGAAAATTGAGTATTGAGGATTGAAGGTTGAGGACTGAGGAATAAGGATTGAGGTTTGAGGATTGAGGATTGAGTATTGAGAATTGAGAATTGAGGATAACGACTGAGGGTGGAGGATTGAGGTTTGAGGAATGAGGATTGAGGATTGAGGATTGAGGATTGAAGATTGAGTATTGATGATTGAAGATTGAGGTTTGAGGATTGAGGGTTGAGGATTGAGGACGAGGACTGACGGTTGAGGATTGTGGCTTGAGGATTGAGGTTTGAGGATTGAGAATTGAGGATGACGACTGAGGTTTGAGGACTGAGGTTTGAGGAATGAGGATGGAGGATTGAGGATTGAGGATTGAGGATTGAGGATTGAGTATTGAAGGTTGAGGATTGATGACTGAGGATTGAGGATTGCGGATTGACGATTGAGGATTGGTGTTTGAGGGTTGAAGGTTGAGTGTTGAGGATTGAAGGTTGAGGATTGACGATTGAGGATTGAGGATTGAGGATGATGGCTGAGGTTTGAGGTTTGAGGTTTGAGAATTGAATCCTGAGAATTCAGGATGTTCTATTGAGTATTGAGAATTGAGGATTGATGGTTTAGTATTGAGGATTCAGGATTGAGGATTGAGGATTGAGTATTGAGGATTGAGGATTGATGATTGAGAATTTAGGATTGAGGATTGAGGATTGAGGATTGAGGATTGAAAATTGAGTATTGAGGATTGAAGGTTGAGGACTGAGGAATAAGGATTGAGGGTTGAGGATGAGGGCTGATGGTTGAGGATTGAGGTTTGAGGACTGAGGACTGAGGATTGAGGATTGAGAATTGAGGATTGAGGATTGAGGATTGAAGATTGAGGGCTGGGGATTGAGGATTCAAGATTGAGGATTAAGGATTGAGGATTGAGGATTGAGGTTTGAGGAATGAGGATTGAGGATTGAGGATTGAGGATTGAAGATTGAGTATTGATGATTGAAGGTCGAGGATTGAGGATTGAGGGTTGAGGAATGAGGACGAGGACTGACGGTTGAGGATTGTGGTTTGAGTATTGAGGATTGAGGTTTGAGGATTGAGAATTGAGGATGAGGACTGAGGTTTGAGGATTGAGGTTTGAGGAAAGAGGATTGAGGATTGGGGATTGAGGATTGAGGATTGAGGATTGAGTATCGAAGGTTGAGGATTGATGACTGAGGATTGAGGATTGCGGATTGAAGATTGAGGATTGAGGATTGAGGGTTGAAGGTTGAGTGTTGAGGATTGAAGGTTGAGGATTGACGATTAAGGATTGAGGATTGATGATGATGGCTGAGGTTTGAGGTTTGAGGTTTGAGTATTGAATCCTGAGAATTCAGGATGTTCTATTGAGTATTGAGAATTGAGGATTGATGCTTTAGTATTGAGGATTCAGGATTGAGGATTGAGGATTGAGTATTGAAGATTGAGGATTGATGGTTGAGGATTTAGGATTGAGGATTGAGGATTGAGGATTGAGGATTGAGGATTGAAGATTGAGGATTGGGTATTGAGGATTGAAGAATGAGGATTGAGGATTGAGGATTGACGATTGAGGATTGAGGATTGAGGATTGAAGATTGAGTATTGAGGATTGAAGGTTGAGGATTGAGGATTGAGGATTGGGGATTGAGGATTGAGGATTGACGATTTAGGATTGGGGATTGAGGATTGGCGATTGAGGATTGAGTATTGACGATTGAGAATTGAGGATTGAGGATTGACGATTGAGTATTGAGGACTGAGGATTGACCATTGAGTATTGAAGATTGAGGATTGATGACTGAGGATAGAGGATTGAGGTATGACGATTGCGGATTGAGTATTGAAAATTGGGTATTGAGGATTGAATATTGAGGACTGAGGATTGAGGATTGAGGATTGAAGATTGCGTATTGAGGATTGAAGATTGAGGATTGAGGATTGAGGGTTGAGGATTGAGGACGAGGACTGACGGTTGAGGATTGTGGCTTGAGGATTGAGGATTGAGGATTGAGAATTGAGGATGAGGGCTGAGGTTTGAGGATTGAGGTTTGAGGAATGAGGATTGAGGATTGGGGATTGAGGATTGAGGATTGAGGATTGAGTATTGAAGGTTGAGGATTGATGACTGAGGATTGACGATTGCGGATTGACGATTAAGGATTGAGGATTGAGGGTTGAAGGTTGAGTGTTGAGGATTGAAGGTTGAGGATTGACGATTGAGGATTGAGGATTGGGGATGATGGCTGAGGTTTGAGGTTTGAGGTTTGAGTATTGAATCCTGAGAATTCAGGATGTTCTATTGAGTATTGAGAATTCAGGATTGACGCTTTAGTATTGAGGATTCAGGATTGAGGATTGAGGATTGAGGATTTAGGATTGAGGATTGAGGATTGAGGGTTGAGGATTGAAAATTGAGTATTGAGGATTGAAGGTTGAGGGCTGAGGAATAAGGATTGAGGATTGAGGATTGAGGATTGAGGATTGAGGATTGAACTTTGAGTGTTGAGTATTGAGGGTTGAAGATTGAGGATTGAGTATTGAGGATTGAGGATGAGGGCTGAGGTTTGATGTTTGAGGTTTGAGTATTGAATCCTGGAAATTCAGGATATTCTATTGAGTATTGAGAATTGAGGATTGATGGTTGAGTATTGAGGACCGAGGATTGAGGATTGAAGGTTGTGTATTGATGATTGAAGATTAAGGATTGAGGATTGAGTGTTGAGGGTTGAGGACGAGGACTGACGATTGAGGATTGATGTTTGAGGATTGAGGGTTGAGGACTGACGACTGAGGATAGAGGATTGAGGATGGAGCATTGGGGATTGAAGATTGAGGACTGGTGATTGAGGATTGAAGATTGAGGATTAAGGATTGAGGATTGGGGACTGAGGATCTAGGATTGAATATTGATTATTGAGGATTGAAGATTGAGGATTGAGGATTGAGGATTGAGAATTGAGGATAACGACTGAGGGTGGAGGATTGATGTTTGAGGAATGAGGATTGAGGATTGAGGATTGAGGATTGAAGATTGAGTATTGATGATTGAAGATTGAACATTGAGGATTGAGGGTTGAGGATTGAGGACGAGGACTGACGGTTGAGGATTGTGGTTTGAAGATTGAGGATTGAGGATTGAGAATTGAGGATGAGGACTGAGGTTTGAGGATTGAGGTTTGAGGAATGAGGATTGAGGATTGAGGATTGAGGATTGAGGATTGAGGATTGAGTATTGAAAGTTGAGGATTGATGACTGAGGATTGAGGATTGCGGATAGACGATTGAGGATTGGGGATTGAGGGTTGAAGGTTGAGTGTTGAGGATTGAAGGTTGAGGATTGGCGATTGAGGATTGAGGATTGAGGATGATGGCTGAGGTTTGAGGTTTGAGGTTTGAGTATTGAATCCTGAGAATTCAAGATGTTCTATTGAGTATTGAGAATTGAGGATTGATGCTTTAGTATTGAGGATTCAGGATTGAGGATTGAGGATTGAGGATTTAGGATTGAGGATTGCGGATTGAGGGTTGAGGATTGAAAATTGAGTATTGAGGATTGAAGGTTGAGGACTGAGGAATAAGGATTGAGGATTGAGGATTGAGGATTGAGGATTGAGGATTGAAGTTTGAGTGTTGAGTATTGAGGGTTGAAGATTGAGGATTGAGTATTGAGGATTGAGGATGAGGGCTGAGATTTGATGTTTGAGGTTTGAGTATTGAATCCTGAGAATTCAGGATATTCTATTGAGTATTGAGAATTGAGGATTGATGGTTGAGTATTGAGGACCGAGGATTGAGGATTGAAGGTTGTGTATTGATGATTGAAGATTAAGGATTGAGGATTGAGTGTTGAGGGTTGAGGACGAGGACTGACGATTGAGGATTGATGTTAGAGGATTGAGGGTTGAGGACTGACGACTGAGGATAGAGGATTGAGGATGGAGCATTGGGGATTGAAGACTGAGGACTGGGGATTGAGGATTGAAGATTGAGGATTGGGGATTGAGGGTTGAAGGTTGAGTGTTGAGGATTGAATGTTGAGGATTGGCGATTGAGGATTGAGGATTGAGGATGATGGCTGAGGTTTGAGGTTTGAGGTTTGAGTATTGAATCCTGAGAATTCAGGATGTTCTATTGAGTATTGAGAATTGAGGATTGATGGTTTAGTATTGAGGATTCAGGATTGAGGATTGAGGATTGAGTATTGAAGATTGAGGATTGATGATTGTGGATTTAGGATTGAGGATTGAGGATTGAGGATTGAGGACTGAAAATTGAGTATTGAGGATTGAAGGTTGAGGACTGAGGAATAAGGATTGAGGATTGAGTATGAGGGCTGAGGGTTGAGGATTGAGGTTTGAGGACTGAGGACTGAGGATTGAGGATTGAGGACTGAGGATTGACGATTGAGTATTGAGGACTGAGGATTGACCATTGAGTATTGAAGATTGAGGATTGATGTCTGAGGATTGTGGAGAGAGGTATGATGATTGCGGATTGAGTATTGAAAATTGGGTATTGAGGATTGAATATTGAGGATTGAGGATTGAGGATTGAGGATTCAAGATTGAGTGTTGAGGATTGAAGATTGAGGATTGAGGATTGACGATTGAGGATTGAGGATTGAGGTTTGAGGATTGACGATGAGGGCTGAGGGTTGAGGATTGAGGTTTGAGGTCTGAGGACTGAGGATTGAGGATTGAGAATTGAGGATTGAGGATTGAGGATTGAAGATTGAGGACTGGGTATTGAGGATTGAGGAATGAGGATTGAGGATTGACGATTGAGGATTGGGGACTGAGGATTGAGGATTGAGGATTGAGGATTGAGGATTGAAGATTCAGTATTGAGGATTGAAGATTGAGAGTTGAGGATTGAGGATTGAACATTGAGGACTGAGTGTTGATAGTTGAGTGATGAGAATTGATGTTTGTGGATAGAGATTTGAAGATTGCAGATTGAGTATTGAGTATTAAAAACTGTGAATTGAGGATATTCTATTGAGGATTGAGGGTGGACAACTGATTGTTTAGGTCTGAGGGCTGAAGATTGAGGATTCAGGATTGAGGATTCAGAATTGAGGTTTGAGGACTGAGGATTGAGGATTGAAGATTGAGTATTGATGATTGAAGATTGAGGATTGAGGTTGAGGATTCAGGATTGAGGATGAGGGCTGAGGGTTGAGGATTGAGGGTTGAGGACTGAGGTCTGAGGATTGAGTATAGAGAATTGAGGATTGAGGATTGAGGATTGAAGATTGAGGATTGGGTATTGAGGATTGAAGAATGAGGATTGAGGATTAAGGATTCAGGATTGAGGATTGAAGATTGAGGATTGAGGATTGAAGATTGAGGATTGGGTATTGAGGATTGAAGATTGAGGATTGAGGATTGAGGATTCAGGATTGAGGATTGAAGACCGAGGATTGAGGATTGAGGATTGAGGATTGAGGATTGAGGATTGAGGATTGAAGATTGATTATTGAGGTTTGAAGATTGAGGATTGCGTATTGAGGATTCAGGATTGAGGATTGAAGAATGAGGATTGAGGATTAAGGATTCAGGATTGAGGATTGAAGATTGAGGATTGAGGATTGAAGATTGAGGATTGGGTATTGAGGATTGAAGATTGAGGATTGAGGATTGAGGATTCAGGATTGAGGATTGAAGACCGAGGATTGAGGATTGAAGATTGAGGATTGAGGATTGAGTGTTGAGGGTTGAGGACGAGGCCTGACGGTTGAGGATTGATGTTTGAGGATTGAGGGTTGAGGACTGACGACTGAGGATAGAGGATTGAGGATGGAGCATTGAGGATTGAAGATTGAGGACTGGGGATTGAGGATTGAAGATTGAGGATTAAGGATTGAGTATTGGGACTGAGGATCTAGGATTGAATATTGATTATTGAGGATTGAAGATTGAGGATTGAGGATTGAGGATTGAGAATTGAGAATTGAGGATAACGACTGAGGGTGGAGGATTGAGGTTTGAGGAATGAGGATTGAGGATTGAGGATTGAGGATTGAAGATTGAGTATTGATGACTGAAGATTGAGGTTTGAGGATTGAGGGTTGAGGATTGAGGACGAGGACTGACGGTTGAGGATTGTGGCTTGAGGATTGAGGATTGAGGATTGAGAATTGAGGATGACGACTGAGGTTTGAGGATTGAGGTTTGAGGAATGAGGATTGAGGATTGAGGATTGAGGATTGAGGATTGAGGATTGAGGATTGAGTATTGAAGGTTGAGGATTGATGACTGAGGATTGAGGATTGCGGATTGACGATTGAGGATTAGGGTTTGAGGGTTGAAGGTTGAGTGTTGAGGATTGAAGGTTGAGGATTGACGGTTGAGGGTTGAGGATGATGGCTGAGGTTTGAGGTTTGAGGTTTGAGTATTGAATCCTGAGAATTCAGGATGTTCTATTGAGTATTGAGAATTGAGGATTGATGGTATAGTATTGAGGATTCAGGATTGAGGATTGAGGATTGAGTATTGAGGATTGAGGATTGAGGATTGAGGATTGCGGGTTGAGGATTGAAAATTGAGTATTGAGGATTGAAGGTTGAGGACTGAGGAATAAGGATTGAGGTTTGAGGATTGAGGATTGAGTATTGAGAATTGAGAATTGAGGATAACGACTGAGGGTGGAGGATTGAGGTTTGAGGAATGAGGATTGAGGATTGAGGATTGAGGATTGAAGATTGAGTATTGATGATTGAAGATTGAGGTTTGAGGATTGAGGGTTGAGGATTGAGGACGAGGACTGACGGTTGAGGATTGTGGCTTGAGGATTGAGGTTTGAGGATTGAGAATTGAGGATGACGACTGAGGTTTGAGGACTGAGGTTTGAGGAATGAGGATGGAGGATTGAGGATTGAGGATTGAGGATTGAGGATTGAGTATTGAAGGTTGAGGATTGATGACTGAGGATTGAGGATTGCGGATTGACGATTGAGGATTGGTGTTTGAGGGTTGAAGGTTGAGTGTTGAGGATTGAAGGTTGAGGATTGACGATTGAGGATTGAGGATTGAGGATGATGGCTGAGGTTTGAGGTTTGAGGTTTGAGAATTGAATCCTGAGAATTCAGGATGTTCTATTGAGTATTGAGAATTGAGGATTGATGGTTTAGTATTGAGGATTCAGGATTGAGGATTGAGGATTGAGTATTGAGGATTGAGGATTGATGATTGAGGATTTAGGATTGAGGATTGAGGATTGAGGATTGAGGATTGAAAATTGAGTATTGAGGATTGAAGGTTGAGGACTGAGGAATAAGGATTGAGGGTTGAGGATGAGGGCTGATGGTTGAGGATTGAGGTTTGAGGACTGAGGACTGAGGATTGAGGATTGAGAATTGAGGATTGAGGATTGAGGATTGAAGATTGAGGGCTGGGGATTGAGGATTCAAGATTGAGGATTAAGGATTGAGGATTGAGGATTGAGGTTTGAGGAATGAGGATTGAGGATTGAGGATTGAGGATTGAAGATTGAGTATTGATGATTGAAGGTCGAGGATTGAGGATTGAGGGTTGAGGAATGAGGACGAGGACTGACGGTTGAGGATTGTGGTTTGAGTATTGAGGATTGAGGTTTGAGGATTGAGAATTGAGGATGAGGACTGAGGTTTGAGGATTGAGGTTTGAGGAAAGAGGATTGAGGATTGGGGATTGAGGATTGAGGATTGAGGATTGAGTATCGAAGGTTGAGGATTGATGACTGAGGATTGAGGATTGCGGATTGAAGATTGAGGATTGAGGATTGAGGGTTGAAGGTTGAGTGTTGAGGATTGAAGGTTGAGGATTGACGATTAAGGATTGAGGATTGATGATGATGGCTGAGGTTTGAGGTTTGAGGTTTGAGTATTGAATCCTGAGAATTCAGGATGTTCTATTGAGTATTGAGAATTGAGGATTGATGCTTTAGTATTGAGGATTCAGGATTGAGGATTGAGGATTGAGTATTGAAGATTGAGGATTGATGGTTGAGGATTTAGGATTGAGGATTGAGGATTGAGGATTGAGGATTGAGGATTGAAGATTGAGGATTGGGTATTGAGGATTGAAGAATGAGGATTGAGGATTGAGGATTGACGATTGAGGATTGAGGATTGAGGATTGAAGATTGAGTATTGAGGATTGAAGGTTGAGGATTGAGGATTGAGGATTGGGGATTGAGGATTGAGGATTGACGATTTAGGATTGGGGATTGAGGATTGGCGATTGAGGATTGAGTATTGACGATTGAGAATTGAGGATTGAGGATTGACGATTGAGTATTGAGGACTGAGGATTGACCATTGAGTATTGAAGATTGAGGATTGATGACTGAGGATAGAGGATTGAGGTATGACGATTGCGGATTGAGTATTGAAAATTGGGTATTGAGGATTGAATATTGAGGACTGAGGATTGAGGATTGAGGATTGAAGATTGCGTATTGAGGATTGAAGATTGAGGATTGAGGATTGAGGGTTGAGGATTGAGGACGAGGACTGACGGTTGAGGATTGTGGCTTGAGGATTGAGGATTGAGGATTGAGAATTGAGGATGAGGGCTGAGGTTTGAGGATTGAGGTTTGAGGAATGAGGATTGAGGATTGGGGATTGAGGATTGAGGATTGAGGATTGAGTATTGAAGGTTGAGGATTGATGACTGAGGATTGACGATTGCGGATTGACGATTAAGGATTGAGGATTGAGGGTTGAAGGTTGAGTGTTGAGGATTGAAGGTTGAGGATTGACGATTGAGGATTGAGGATTGGGGATGATGGCTGAGGTTTGAGGTTTGAGGTTTGAGTATTGAATCCTGAGAATTCAGGATGTTCTATTGAGTATTGAGAATTCAGGATTGACGCTTTAGTATTGAGGATTCAGGATTGAGGATTGAGGATTGAGGATTTAGGATTGAGGATTGAGGATTGAGGGTTGAGGATTGAAAATTGAGTATTGAGGATTGAAGGTTGAGGGCTGAGGAATAAGGATTGAGGATTGAGGATTGAGGATTGAGGATTGAGGATTGAACTTTGAGTGTTGAGTATTGAGGGTTGAAGATTGAGGATTGAGTATTGAGGATTGAGGATGAGGGCTGAGGTTTGATGTTTGAGGTTTGAGTATTGAATCCTGGAAATTCAGGATATTCTATTGAGTATTGAGAATTGAGGATTGATGGTTGAGTATTGAGGACCGAGGATTGAGGATTGAAGGTTGTGTATTGATGATTGAAGATTAAGGATTGAGGATTGAGTGTTGAGGGTTGAGGACGAGGACTGACGATTGAGGATTGATGTTTGAGGATTGAGGGTTGAGGACTGACGACTGAGGATAGAGGATTGAGGATGGAGCATTGGGGATTGAAGATTGAGGACTGGTGATTGAGGATTGAAGATTGAGGATTAAGGATTGAGGATTGGGGACTGAGGATCTAGGATTGAATATTGATTATTGAGGATTGAAGATTGAGGATTGAGGATTGAGGATTGAGAATTGAGGATAACGACTGAGGGTGGAGGATTGATGTTTGAGGAATGAGGATTGAGGATTGAGGATTGAGAATTGAAGATTGAGTATTGATGATTGAAGATTGAACATTGAGGATTGAGGGTTGAGGATTGAGGACGAGGACTGACGGTTGAGGATTGTGGTTTGAAGATTGAGGATTGAGGATTGAGAATTGAGGATGAGGACTGAGGTTTGAGGATTGAGGTTTGAGGAATGAGGATTGAGGATTGAGGATTGAGGATTGAGGATTGAGGATTGAGTATTGAAGGTTGAGGATTGATGACTGAGGATTGAGGATTGCGGATTGACGATTGAGGATTGGGGATTGAGGGTTGAAGGTTGAGTGTTGAGGATTGAAGGTTGAGGATTGGCGATTGAGGATTGAGGATTGAGGATGATGGCTGAGGTTTGAGGTTTGAGGTTTGAGTATTGAATCCTGAGAATTCAAGATGTTCTATTGAGTATTGAGAATTGAGGATTGATGCTTTAGTATTGAGGATTCAGGATTGAGGATTGAGGATTGAGGATTTAGGATTGAGGATTGCGGATTGAGGGTTGAGGATTGAAAATTGAGTATTGAGGATTGAAGGTTGAGGACTGAGGAATAAGGATTGAGGATTGAGGATTGAGGATTGAGGATTGAGGATTGAAGTTTGAGTGTTGAGTATTGAGGGTTGAAGATTGACGATTGAGTATTGAGGATTGAGGATGAGGGCTGAGATTTGATGTTTGAGGTTTGAGTATTGAATCCTGAGAATTCAGGATATTCTATTGAGTATTGAGAATTGAGGATTGATGGTTGAGTATTGAGGACCGAGGATTGAGGATTGAAGGTTGTGTATTGATGATTGAAGATTAAGGATTGAGGATTGAGTGTTGAGGGTTGAGGACGAGGACTGACGATTGAGGATTGATGTTAGAGGATTGAGGGTTGAGGACTGACGACTGAGGATAGAGGATTGAGGATGGAGCATTGGGGATTGAAGACTGAGGACTGGGGATTGAGGATTGAAGATTGAGGATTGGGGATTGAGGGTTGAAGGTTGAGTGTTGAGGATTGAATGTTGAGGATTGGCGATTGAGGATTGAGGATTGAGGATGATGGCTGAGGTTTGAGGTTTGAGGTTTGAGTATTGAATCCTGAGAATTCAGGATGTTCTATTGAGTATTGAGAATTGAGGATTGATGGTTTAGTATTGAGGATTCAGGATTGAGGATTGAGGATTGAGTATTGAAGATTGAGGATTGATGATTGTGGATTTAGGATTGAGGATTGAGGATTGAGGATTGAGGACTGAAAATTGAGTATTGAGGATTGAAGGTTGAGGACTGAGGAATAAGGATTGAGGATTGAGTATGAGGGCTGAGGGTTGAGGATTGAGGTTTGAGGACTGAGGACTGAGGATTGAGGATTGAGGACTGAGGATTGACGATTGAGTATTGAGGACTGAGGATTGACCATTGAGTATTGAAGATTGAGGATTGATGTCTGAGGATTGTGGAGAGAGGTATGATGATTGCGGATTGAGTATTGAAAATTGGGTATTGAGGATTGAATATTGAGGATTGAGGATTGAGGATTGAGGATTCAAGATTGAGTGTTGAGGATTGAAGATTGAGGATTGAGGATTGACGATTGAGGATTGAGGATTGAGGTTTGAGGATTGACGATGAGGGCTGAGGGTTGAGGATTGAGGTTTGAGGTCTGAGGACTGAGGATTGAGGATTGAGAATTGAGGATTGAGGATTGAGGATTGAAGATTGAGGATTGGGTATTGAGGATTGAGGAATGAGGATTGAGGATTGACGATTGAGGATTGGGGACTGAGGATTGAGGATTGAGGATTGAGGATTGAGGATTGAAGATTCAGTATTGAGGATTGAAGATTGAGAGTTGAGGATTGAGGATTGAACATTGAGGACTGAGTGTTGATAGTTGAGTGATGAGAATTGATGTTTGTGGATAGAGATTTGAAGATTGCAGATTGAGTATTGAGTATTAAAAACTGTGAATTGAGGATATTCTATTGAGGATTGAGGGTGGACAACTGATTGTTTAGGTCTGAGGGCTGAAGATTGAGGATTCAGGATTGAGGATTCAGAATTGAGGTTTGAGGACTGAGGATTGAGGATTGAAGATTGAGTATTGATGATTGAAGATTGAGGATTGAGGTTGAGGATTCAGGATTGAGGATGAGGGCTGAGGGTTGAGGATTGAGGGTTGAGGACTGAGGTCTGAGGATTGAGTATAGAGAATTGAGGATTGAGGATTGAGGATTGAAGATTGAGGATTGGGTATTGAGGATTGAAGAATGAGGATTGAGGATTAAGGATTCAGGATTGAGGATTGAAGATTGAGGATTGAGGATTGAAGATTGAGGATTGGGTATTGAGGATTGAAGATTGAGGATTGAGGATTGAGGATTCAGGATTGAGGATTGAAGACCGAGGATTGAGGATTGAGGATTGAGGATTGAGGATTGAGGATTGAGGATTGAAGATTGATTATTGAGGTTTGAAGATTGAGGATTGCGTATTGAGGATTCAGGATTGAGGATGGAAGATTCAGGATTGGGGACTGAGTGTTGAGGGTTGAATGATGAGAATTAATGATTGTGGATATAGATTTGAAGATTGCAGGTTGAGTATCGAGTATTGAAAACTGTGAATTGAGGATATTCTATTGAGGATTGAGGATTGACAATTGATTGTCGAGGACTGAGGGCTGAAGATTGAGGACTGAGAATTGAGGATTCAGAATTGAGGTTTGAGGACTGAGGATTGAGGATTGAAGATTGAGTATTGAGGATTGAAGGTTGAGGATTGAGGATTGAGGATGGAGGATTGAAGAGAGAGGACTGAGCGTTGAGGATTGAGTGTTGAGAATTGATGTTTGAGGGTTGAGGTTTGATTATTGATCTTTGTGGATTGAGTATTGAACGATGAGAATTCAGGGTATTCTATTGAGTATTGAGAAATGAGGATTGATGTCTGAGGATTGAGGATTGAGGTATGATGATTGCGGATTGAGTATTGAAAATTGGGTATTGAGGATTGAATATTGAGGATTGAGGATTGAGGATTGAGGATTGAAGATTGAGTGTTGAGGATTGAAGACTGAGGATTGAGGATTGACGATTGAGGATTGAGGATTGAGGTTTGAGGATTGACGATGAGGGCTGAGGGTTGAGGATTGAGGTTTGAGGTCTGAGGACTGAGGATTGAGGATTGAGAATTGAGGATTGAGGATTGAGGATTGAAGATTGAGGATTGGGTATTGAGGATTGAGGAATGAGGATTGAGGATTGAGGATTGAGTATTGGGGACTGAGGATTGAGGATTGAGGATTGAGGATTGAGGATTGAAGATTCAGTATTGAGGATTGAAGATTGAGAGTTGAGGATTGAGGATTGGACATTGAGGACTGAGTGTTGATAGTTGAGTGATGAGAATTGATGTTTGTGGATAGAGATTTGAAGATTGCAGATTGAGTATTGAGTATTGAAAACTGTGAATTGAGGATATTCTATTGAGGGTTGAGGATTGACAACTGATTGTTGAGTTCTGAGGGCTGAAGATTGATGATTCAGGATTGAGGATTCAGAATTGAGGTTTGAGGACTGAGGATTGAGGATTGAAGATTGAGTATTGATGATTGAAGATTGATGATTGAGGTTGAGGATTCAGGATTGAGGATGAGGGCTGAGGGTTGAGTATTGAGGTTTGAGGACTGAGGTCTGAGGATTGAGTATAGAGAATTGAGGATTGAGGATTGAGGATTGAAGATTGAGGATTGGGTATTGAGGATTGAAGAATGAGGATTGAGGATTGAGGATTCAGGATTGAGGATTGAAGATTGAGGATTGGGTATTGAGGATTGAAGATTGAGGATTGAGGATTGAGGATTCAGGATTGAGGATTGAAGATTGAGTATTGAGGATTGAAGACTGACGATTGAGGAATGAGGGTTGAGGATTGAGGATTGAGAATTGAGGATTGATGATTGAGTATTGAGTACTGAAGATTGAGGGTTGAGGACTGAGGATTGAGGATTGAGAATTGAGGATTGAGGATTGAGGATTGAAGATTGAGGATTGGGTATTGAGGATTGAAGAATGAGGATTGAGGATTGAGTATTGAGGATTGAGGATTGAAGATTGAGTATTGAGGATTGAGGATTGAGGATTGAGGACCGAGGATTGAGGATTGAGGATTGAGGATTGAGGATTGAGGATTGAGGATTGAGGATTGAAGATTGATTATTGAGGATTGAAGGTTGAGGATTGAGTATTGAGGATTGAGGATTGAGGATGGAAGGTTCAGGATTGGGTCTGAGTGTTGAGGGTTGAATGATGAGAATTAATGTTTGTGGATAGAGATTTGAAGATTGCAGATTGAGTATCGAGTATTGAAAACTGTGAATTGAGGATATTCTATTGAGGATTGAGGATTGACAATTGATTGTCGAGGACTGAGGGCTCAAGATTGAGGATTCAGAATTGAGGATTCAGAATTGAGGTTTGAGGTCTGAGGATTGAGGATTGAAGATTGAGTATTGAGGATTGAAGATTGAGGATTGAGGATTGAGGACGGAGGATTGAAGAGAGAGGACTGAGCGTTGAGGATTGAGTGTTGAGAATTGATGTTTGAGGGTTGAGATTTGATTATTGATTTTTGTGGACTGAGTATTGAACGATGAGAATTCAGGGTATTCTATTGAGTATTGAGAATTGAGGATTGATGGTTGAGTATTGAGGACCGAGGATTGAGGATTGAAGGTTGTGTATTGATGATTGAAGATTAAGGATTGAGGATTGAGTGTTGAGGGTTGAGGACGAGGACTGACGATTGAGGATTGATGTTAGAGGATTGAGGGTTGAGGACTGACGACTGAGGATAGAGGATTGAGGATGGAGCATTGGGGATTGAAGACTGAGGACTGGGGATTGAGGATTGAAGATTGAGGATTGGGGATTGAGGGTTGAAGGTTGAGTGTTGAGGATTGAATGTTGAGGATTGGCGATTGAGGATTGAGGATTGAGGATGATGGCTGAGGTTTGAGGTTTGAGGTTTGAGTATTGAATCCTGAGAATTCAGGATGTTCTATTGAGTATTGAGGATTGAGGATTGAGGGTTGAAGGTTGAGTGTTGAGGATACAGGATTGAGGATTGAAAATTGAGTATTGAGGATTGAAGATTGAGGACTGAGGAGTAAGGATTGAGGATTGAGGATGAGGACTGAGGGTTGAGGATTGAGGTTTGAGGACTGAGGACTGTGGATTGAGGATTGAGAATTTAGGATTGAGGATTGAGGGTTGAAGGTTGAGGATTGGGTATTGAGGATTGAAGAATGAGGATTGAGGATTGAGGATTGACGGTTGAGGATTGAGGATTGAGGATTGAAGATTGAGTATTGAGGATTGAAGGTTGAGGATTGAGGATTGAGGGTTGAGGATTGAGGATTGAGGATTGAGGATTGAGGATTGAGGATTGAGGATTGAAGATTGATTACTGGGGATTGAAGATTGAGGATTGAATATTGAGGAATGGGGACTGAGTGCTGAGGGTTGAGTGATGAGAATTAATGTTTGTGGATAGAGATTTCAAGATTCCAAATTGAGTATCGAGTGTTGAAAACTGTGAATTGAGGATATTCTATTGAGGATTGAGGATTGACAATTGATTGTCGAGCACTGAGGGCTGAAGATTGAGGATTCAGGATTGAGGATTCAGAATTGAGGTTTGAGGACTGAGGTTTGAGGATTGAATATTGAGTATTGAGGATTGAATATTGAGGATTGAGGATTGAGGATGGAGGATTGAAGAAAGAGGACTGAGTGTTGAGGATTGAGTGTTGAGAATTGAGGATTGAGGATTGAGGATTGAAGATTGAGGATTGGGTATTGAGGATTGAAGAATGAGGATTGAGGATTGAGGATTCAGGATTGAGGATTGAAGATTGAGGATTGGGTATTGAGGATTGAAGATTGAGGATTGAGGATTGAGGATTCAGGATTGAGGATTGAAGATTGAGTATTGAGGATTGAAGACTGACGATTGAGGTTGAGGATTGAGGATTGAGGATGAGGGCTGAGGGTTGAGGATTGAGGTTTGAGGACTGAGGTCTGAGGATTGAGTATTGAGAATTGAGGATTGAGGATAGAGGATTGAAGATTGAGGATTGGGTATTGAGGATTGAAGAATGAGGATTGAGGATTGAGGATTCAGAATTGAGGATTGAATATTGAGAATTGAGGATTGAAGGTTGAGGATTGAGGAATGAGGATTGAGGATTGAAGATTGAGGATTGGGTATTGAGGATTGAAGATTGAGGATTGAGGATTGAGGATTCAGGATTGAGGATTGAAGACCGAGGATTGAGGATTGAGGATTGAGGATTGAGGATTGAGGATTGAGGATTGAAGATTGATTATTGAGGTTTGAAGATTGAGGATTGCGTATTGAGGATTCAGGATTGAGGATGGAAGATTCAGGATTGGGGACTGAGTGTTGAGGGTTGAATGATGAGAATTAATGTTTGTGGATATAGATTTGAAGATTGCAGGTTGAGTATCGAGTATTGAAAACTGTGAATTGAGGATATTCTATTGAGGATTGAGGATTGACAATTGATTGTCGAGGACTGAGGGCTGAAGATTGAGGACTCAGAATTGAGGATTCAGAATTGAGGTTTGAGGACTGAGGATTGAGGATTGAAGATTGAGTATTGAGGATTGAAGGTTGAGGATTGAGGATTGAGGATGGAGGATTGAAGAGAGAGGACTGAGCGTTGAGGATTGAGTGTTGAGAATTGATGTTTGAGGGTTGAGGTTTGATTATTGATCTTTGTGGATTGAGTATTGAACGATGAGAATTCAGGGTATTCTATTGAGTATTGAGAAATGAGGATTGATGTCTGAGGATTGAGGATTGAGGTATGATGATTGCGGATTGAGTATTGAAAATTGGGTATTGAGGATTGAATATTGAGGATTGAGGATTGAGGATTGAGGATTGAAGATTGAGTGTTGAGGATTGAAGACTGAGGATTGAGGATTGACGATTGAGGATTGAGGATTGAGGTTTGAGGATTGACGATGAGGGCTGAGGGTTGAGGATTGAGGTTTGAGGTCTGAGGACTGAGGATTGAGGATTGAGAATTGAGGATTGAGGATTGAGGATTGAAGATTGAGGATTGGGTATTGAGGATTGAGGAATGAGGATTGAGGATTGAGGATTGAGTATTGGGGACTGAGGATTGAGGATTGAGGATTGAGGATTGAGGATTGAAGATTCAGTATTGAGGATTGAAGATTGAGAGTTGAGGATTGAGGATTGGACATTGAGGACTGAGTGTTGATAGTTGAGTGATGAGAATTGATGTTTGTGGATAGAGATTTGAAGATTGCAGATTGAGTATTGAGTATTGAAAACTGTGAATTGAGGATATTCTATTGAGGGTTGAGGATTGACAACTGATTGTTGAGTTCTGAGGGCTGAAGATTGATGATTCAGGATTGAGGATTCAGAATTGAGGTTTGAGGACTGAGGATTGAGGATTGAAGATTGAGTATTGATGATTGAAGATTGAGGATTGAGGTTGAGGATTCAGGATTGAGGATGAGGGCTGAGGGTTGAGTATTGAGGTTTGAGGACTGAGGTCTGAGGATTGAGTATAGAGAATTGAGGATTGAGGATTGAGGATTGAAGATTGAGGATTGGGTATTGAGGATTGAAGAATGAGGATTGAGGATTGAGGATTCAGGATTGAGGATTGAAGATTGAGGATTGGGTATTGAGGATTGAAGATTGAGGATTGAGGATTGAGGATTCAGGATTGAGGATTGAAGATTGAGTATTGAGGATTGAAGACTGACGATTGAGGAATGAGGGTTGAGGATTGAGGATTGAGAATTGAGGATTGATGATTGAGTATTGAGTACTGAAGATTGAGGGTTGAGGACTGAGGATTGAGGATTGAGAATTGAGGATTGAGGATTGAGGATTGAAGATTGAGGATTGGGTATTGAGGATTGAAGAATGAGGATTGAGGATTGAGTATTGAGGATTGAGGATTGAAGATTGAGTATTGAGGATTGAGGATTGAGGATTGAGGACCGAGGATTGAGGATTGAGGATTGAGGATTGAGGATTGAGGATTGAGGATTGAGGATTGAAGATTGATTATTGAGGATTGAAGGTTGAGGATTGAGTATTGAGGATTGAGGATTGAGGATGGAAGGTTCAGGATTGGGTCTGAGTGTTGAGGGTTGAATGATGAGAATTAATGTTTGTGGATAGAGATTTGAAGATTGCAGATTGAGTATCGAGTATTGAAAACTGTGAATTGAGGATATTCTATTGAGGATTGAGGATTGACAATTGATTGTCGAGGACTGAGGGCTCAAGTTTGAGGATTCAGAATTGAGGATTCAGAATTGAGGTTTGAGGACTGAGGATTGAGGATTGAAGATTGAGTATTGAGGATTGAAGATTGAGGATTGAGGATTGAGGACGGAGGATTGAAGAGAGAGGACTGAGCGTTGAGGATTGAGTGTTGAGAATTGATGTTTGAGGGTTGAGATTTGATTATTGATTTTTGTGGACTGAGTATTGAACGATGAGAATTCAGGGTATTCTATTGAGTATTGAGAATTGAGGATTGATGGTTGAGTATTGAGGATTGATGGTTGAGGGTTGTGTGTTGAATATTGAGGATTGAGGATTGAGGATTGAGGATTGAGGATTGAGGATTGAGGATTGAAGATTGAGTATTGATGATTGAAGGTCGAGGATTGAGGATTGAGGGTTGAGGATTGAGGACGAGGACTGACGGTTGAGGATTGTTGTTTGAGTATTGAGGATTGAGGTTTGAGGATTGAGAATTGAGGATGAGGACTGAGGTTTGAGGATTGAGGTTTGAGGAAAGAGGATTGAGGTTTGGGGATTGAGGATTGAGGATTGAGTATTGAGGATTGAGGATGAGGGCTGAGGTTTGAGTTTTGAGGTTTGAGTAATGAATCCTGAGAATTCAGGATATTCTATAGAGTATTGAGAATTGAGGATTGATGTTTGAGTATTGAGAATTGAGGATCGAGGATTGAGGATTGAGTATTTAAGATTGAGGATTGATGTTTGAGGATTGATGATTGCGGATGAGGATTGAGGATTGAGGATTGAAGATTGAGAATTGAGGATTGAATGTTGGGGATTGAGGATTGAGGGTTGAGGATTGAGGACGAGGACTGACGGTTGAGGATTGTGGTTTGAGGATTGAGGATTGAGGGTTGAGAATTGAGGATGCGGACTGAGGTTTGAGGATTGAGGTTTGAGGAATGAGAATTGAGGATTGAGGATTGAGGATTGAGGATTGAGGATTGAGTATTGAAGGTTGAGGATTGATGACTGAGGATTGAGAATTGCGGATTGACGATTGAGGATTGGGGATTGAGGGTTGAATGTTGAGTGTTGAGGATTGAAGGTTGAGGATTGACGATTGACGATTGAGGAATGAGGATGATGGCTGATGTTTGAGGTTTGTGGTTTGAGTATTGAATCCTGAGAATTCAGGATGTTCTATTGAGTATTGAGAATTGAGGATTGATGGTTTAGTATTGAGGATTCAGGATTGAGGATTGAGGATTGAGTATTGAAGATTGAGTATTGATGATTGAGGATTTAGGATTGAGGACTGAGGATTGAGCATTGAGGATTGATAATTGAGTATTGAGGATTGAAGTTTGAGGACTGAGGAATAAGGATTGATGGTTGAGTATGAGGACTGAGGGTTGAGGATTGAGGTTTGAGGACTGAGGGCTGAGGATTGAGGATTGAGAATTGAGGATTGAAGGTTGAGGACTGAAGATTGAGGATTGGGTATTGAGGACAGAAGAATGAGGATTGAGGATTGAGGATTGAGGTTTGAGGAACGAGGATTGAGGATTGAGGATTGAGGACTGAGGATTGACGATTAAGTATTTAGGACTGAGGATTGACCATTGAGTATTGAAGATTGAGGATTGAGGTATGACGATTGCGGATTGTGTATTGAAAATTGTGTATTGAGGTTTGAATAATGAGGATTGAGGATTGAGGATTGAGGATTGAAGATTGAGTATTGAGGATTGAAGATTGAGGATTGAGGACTGAGGATTGAGGATTGAGGACTGAGGATTGAGGATTGAGGATTGAGCATTGAGGATTGAAGATTGAGGACTGTTGATTGAGGATTGAAGATTGAGGATTAAGGATTGAGGATTGAGGATTGAGGTTTGAGGAATGAGGGTTGAGGATGGAGGTTTGAGGATTGAAGATTGAGTATTGATGATTGACGATTGAGGATTGAGGATTGAGGATAATGGCTGAGGTTTGAGATTTGAGGTTTGAGTATTGAATCCTGAGAATTCAGGATGTTCTATTGAGTATTGAGAATTGAGGATTGATGCTTTAGTATTGAGGATTCAGGATTGAGGATTGAGGATTGAGTACTGAAGATTGAGGATTGATGATTGAGGATTGAGGATTGAGGATTGAGGATTGAGGATTGAGGATTGAAAATTGAGTATTGAGGATTGAAGGTTGAGGACTGAGGAATAAGGATTGATGGTTGAGTTTTGAGGACTGAGGATTGAGGATTGAAGATTGTGTATTGATGATTGAAGATTGAGGATTGAGGTATGACGATTGCGGATTGAGTATTGAAAACTGGGTATTGAGGTTTGAATATTGAGGATTGAGGATTGAGGATTGAGGATTGAAGATTGAGTATTGAGGATTGAAGATTGCGGATTGAGGATTGACGATTGAGGTTTCAGGATTGAGGTTTGAGGATTGACGATGAGGGCTGAGGGTTGAGGATTAAGGTTTGAGGTCTGAGGACTGAGGATTGAGGATTGAGAATTGAAGATTGAGGACTGAGGATTGAAGATTGCGGATTGGGTATTGAGGATTGACGAATGAGGATTGAGGATTGAGGATTGGGGACTGAGGATTGAGGATTGTTGATTGAGGATTGAGGATTGAAGATTCAGTATTGAGGATTGAAGATTGAGGATTGAACATTGAGGACTGAGTGTTGATGGTTGAGTGATGAGAATTGATGTTTGTGGATAGAGATTTGATGATTGCAGATTGAGTATTGAGTATTGAAATCTGTGAATTGAGCATATTCTATTGGGGATTGAGGATTGACAACTGATTGTTGAGGTCGGAGGGCTGAAGATTGAGGATTCAGGATTGAGAATTCAGAATTGAGGTTTGAGGACTGAGGATTGAGGATTGAGGATTGAGGATTGAGGATTGAGGATTGAAGATTGAGTATTGAGGATTGAAGACTGAGGATTGAGGATTGAGGATTGAAGATTGAGTATTGAGGATTGAAGATTGAGGATTGAGGATTGAGGATTGAGGATTGAGGACTGAGGATTGAGGATTGAGGATTGAGCATTGAGGATTGAAGATTGAGGTCTGTTGATTGAGGATTGAAGATTGAGGATTAAGGATTGAGGATTGAGGATTGAGGTTTGAGGAATGAGGATTGAGGATGGAGGTTTGAGGATTGAAGATTCAGTATTGATGATTGAAGATTGAGGATTGAGGATTGAGGGTTGTGGATTGAGGACGAGGACTGACGGTTGAGGATTGTGGCTTGAGGATTGAGGATTGAGAATTGAGAATTGAGGATGAGGGCTGAGGTTTGAGGATTGAGGTTTGAGGAATGAGGATTGAGGATTGGGGATTGAGGATTGAGAATTGAGGATTGAGTATTGAAGGTTGAGGATTGATGATTGAGGATTGAGTATTGCGGATTGACGATTGAGGATTGAGGATTGTGGGTTGAAGGTTGAGTGTTGAGGATTGAAGGTTGAGGATTGACGATTGAGGACTGAGGATTGAGGATGATGGCTGAGGTTTGAGGTTTGAGGTTTGAGTATTGAATCCTGAGAATTCAGTATGTTGTATTGAGTATTGAGAATTGAGGATTGATGGTTTAGTATTGAGGATTCAGGATTGAGGATTGAGGATTGAGTATTGAGGATTGAGGATTGATGATTGAGGATTTAGGATTGAGGATTGAGGATTGAGGATTGAGGATTGAAAATTGAGTATTGAGGATTGAAGGTTGAGGACTGGGGAATAAGGATTGAGGGTTGAGGATGAGGGCTGATGGTTGAGGATTGAGGTTTGAGGACTGAGGACTGAGGATTGAGGATTGAGAATTGAGGATTGAGGATTGAGGATTGAAGATTGAGGGCTGGGGATTGAGGATTCAAGATTGAGGATTAAGGATTGAGGATTGAGGATTGAGGTTTGAGGAATGAGGATTGAGGATTGAGGATTGAGGATTGAAGATTGAGTATTGATGATTGAAGGTCGAGGATTGAGGATTGAGGGTTGAGGATTGAGGACGAGGACTGACGGTTGAGGATTGTGGTTTGAGTATTGAGGATTGGGGTTTGAGGATTGAGAATTGAGGATGAGGACTGAGGTTTGAGGATTGAGGTTTGAGGAAAGTTGATTGAGGATTGGGGATTGAGGATTGAGGATTGAGGATTGAGTATCGAAGGTTGAGGATTGATGACTGAGGATTGAGGATTGCGGATTGAAGATTGAGGATTGAGGATTGAGGGTTGAAGGTTGAGTGTTGAGGATTGAAGGTTGAGGATTGACGATTAAGGATTGAGGATTGATGATGATGGCTGAGGTTTGAGGTTTGAGGTTTGAGTATTGAATCCTGAGAATTCAGGATGTTCTATTGAGTATTGAGAATTGAGGATTGATGCTTTAGTATTGAGGATTCAGGATTGAGGATTGAGGATTGAGTATTGAAGATTGAGGATTGATGATTGAGGATTTAGGATTGAGGATTGAGGATTGAGGATTGAGGATTGAGGATTGAAGATTGAGGATTGGGTATTGAGGATTGAAGAATGAGGATTGAGGATTGAGGATTGACGATTGAGGATTGAGGATTGAGGTTTGAAGATTGCGTATTGAGGATTGAAGGTTGAGGATTGAGGATTGAGGATTGGGGATTGAGGATTGAGGATTGAAGATTCAGGATTGGGGATTGAGGATTGGCGATTGAGGATTGAGTATTGACGATTGAGAATTGAGGATTGAGGATTGACGATTGAGTATTGAGGACTGAGGATTGACCATTGAGTATTGAAGATTGAGGATTGATGACTGAGGATAGAGGATTGAGGTATGACGATTGCGGATTGAGTATTGAAAATTGGGTATTGAGGATTGAATATTGAGGATTGAGGATTGAGGATTGAGGATTGAAGATTGCGTATTGAGGATTGAAGATTGAGGATTGAGGATTGAGGGTTGAGGATTGAGGACGAGGACAGACGGTTGAGGATTGTGGCTTGAGGATTGAGGATTGAGGATTGAGAATTGAGGATGAGGGCTGAGGTTTGAGGATTGAGGTTTGAGGAATGAGGATTGAGGATTGGGGCTTGAGGATTGAGGATTGAGGTCTGAAGATTGAGGATTGGGTATTGAGGACAGAAGAATGAGGATTGAGGATTGAGGATTGAGGTTTGAGGTACGAGGATTGAGGATTGAGGATTGAGGACTGAGGATTGACGATTGAGTATTTAGGACTGAGGATTGACCATTGAGTATTGAAGATTGGGGATTGAGGTATGACGATTGCGGATTGAGTATTGAAAATTGTGTATTGAGGTTTGAATAATGAGGATTGAGGATTGAGGATTGAGGATTGAAGATTGAGTATTGAGGATTGAAGATTGAGGATTGAGGATTGACGATTGAGGTTTAAGGATTGAGGTTTGAGGATTGACGATGAGGGCTGAGGTTTGAGGATTGAGGTTTGAGGTCTGAGGACTGAGGATTGAGGATTGAGAATTGAGGATTGAGGACTGAGGATTGAAGATTGCGGATTGGGTATTGAGGATTGAAGAATGAGGATTGAGGATTGAGGATTGGGGACTGAGGATTGAGGTTTGTTGATTGAGGATTGAGGATTGAAGATTCAGTATTGAGGATTGAAGATTGAGAGTTGAGGATTGAGGATTGAACATTGAGGACTGAGTGTTGATGGTTGAGTGATGAGAATTGATGTTTGTGGATAGAGATTTGAAGATTGCAGATTGAGTATTGAGTATTGAAATCTGTGATTTGAGGATATTCTATTGGGGATTGAGGATTGACAACTGATTGTTGAGGTCTGAGGGCTGAAGATTGAGGATTCAGGATTGAGGATTCAGAATTGAGGTTTGAGGACTGAGGATTGAGGATTGAGGATTGAGGATTGAGGATTGAGGATTGAGGATTGAAGGTTGAGTATTGAGGATTGAAGATTGAGGATTGAGGATTGAGGATTGAAGATTGAGTATTGAGGATTGAAGATTGAGGATTGAGTATTGAGGATTGAGGATTGAGGACTGAGGATTGAGGATTGAGGATTGAGCATTGAGGATTGAAGATTGAGGACTGTTGATTGAGGATTGAAGATTGAGGATTAAGGATTGAGGATTGAGGATTGAGGTTTGAGGAATGAGGGTTGAGGATGGAGGTTTGAGGATTGAAGATTGAGTATTGATGATTGAAGATTGAGGATTGAGGATTGTGGGTTGTGGATTGAGGACGAGGACTGACGGTTGAGGATTGTGGCTTGAGGATTGAGGATTGAGGATTGAGAATTGAGGATGAGGGCTGAGGTTTGAGGATTGAGGTTTGAGGAATGAGGATTGAGGATTGGGGATTGAGGATTGAGGATTGAGGATTGAGTATTGAAGGTTGAGGATTGATGACTGAGGATTGAGGATTGCGGATTGACGATTGAGGATTGAGGATTGAGGATTGAGGTTTGAGGTTTGAGGTTTGAGTATTGAATCCTGAGAATTCAGGATATTCTATTGAGTATTGAGAATTGAGTATTGATTGTTGAGTATTGAGGACTGAGGATTGAGGATTGAAGATTGTGTATTGATGATTGAAGATTGAGGATTGAGGATTGAGTGTTGAGGGTTGCGGACGAGGTCTGACGGTTGAGGATTGATGTTTGAGGATTGAGGGCTGAGGACTGACGACTGAGGATAGAGGATTGAGGATGGAGCATTGAGGATTGAAGATTGAGGACTGGGGATTGAGGATTGAAGATTGAGGATTAAGGATTGAGGATTGGGACTGAGGATCTAGGATTGAAAATTGATTATTGAGGATTGAAGATTGAGGATTGAGGATTGAGGATTGAGAATTGAGAATTGAGGATAACGACTGAGGGTGGAGGATTGAGGTTTGAGGAATGAGGATTGAGGATTGAGGATTGAGGATTGAAGATTGAGTATTGATGATTGAAGATTGAGGTTTGAGGATTGAGGGTTGAGGATTGAGGACGAGGACTGACGGTTGAGGATTGTGGCTTGAGGATTGAGGATTGAGGATTGAGAATTGAGGATGACGACTGAGGTTTGAGGATTGAGGTTTGAGGAATGAGGATTGAGGATTGAGGATTGAGGATTGAGGATTGAGGATTGAGGATTGAGTATTGAAGGTTGAGGATTGATGACTGAGGATTGAGGATTGCGGATTGACGATTGAGGATTGAGGATTGAGGGTTGAAGGTTGAGTGTTGAGGATTGAAGGTTGAGGATTGACGATTGAGGATTGAGGATTGAGGATAATGGCTGAGGTTTGAGATTTGAGGTATGAGTATTGAATCCTGAGAATTCAGGATGTACTATTGAGTATTGAGAATTGAGGATTGATGCTTTAGTATTGAGGATTCAGGATTGAGGATTGAGGATTGAGTACTGAAGATTGAGGATTGATGATTGAGGACTGAGGATTGAGGATTGAAGATTGTGTATTGATGATTGAAGATTGAGGATTGAGGTATGACGATTGCGGATTGAGTATTGAAAACTGGGTATTGAGGTTTGAATATTGAGGATTGAGGATTGAGGATTGAGGATTGAAGATTGAGTATTGAGGATTGAAGATTGTGGATTGAGGATTGACGATTGAGGTTTCAGGATTGAGGTTTGAGGATTGACGATGAGGGCTGAGGGTTGAGGATTAAGGTTTGAGGTCTGAGGACTGAGGATTGAGGATTGAGAATTGAGGATTGAGTATTGAAGGTTGAGGATTGATGACTGAGGATTGAGTATTGCGGATTGACGATTGAGGATTGAGGATTGTGGGTTGAAGGTTGAGTGTTGAGGATTGAAGGTTGAGGATTGACGATTGAGGACTGAGGATTGAGGATGATGGCTGAGGTTTGAGGTTTGAGGTTTGAGTATTGAACCCTGAGAATTCAGTATGTTGTATTGAGTATTGAGAATTGAGGATTGATGGTTTAGTATTGAGGATTCAGGATTGAGGATTGAGGATTGAGTATTGAGGAGTGAGGATTGATGATTGAGGATTTAGGATTGAGGATTGAGGATTCAGGATTGAGGATTGAAAATTGAGTATTGAGGATTGAAGGTTGAGGACTGAGGAATAAGGATTGAGGGTTGAGGATGAGGGCTGATGCTTGAGGATTGAGGTTTGAGGACTGAGGACTGAGGATTGAGGATTGAGAATTGAGGATTGAGGATTGAGGATTGAAGATTGAGGGCTGGGGATTGAGGATTCAAGATTGAGGATTAAGGATTGAGGATTGAGGATTGAGGTTTGAGGAATGAGGATTGAGGATTGAGGATTGAGGATTGAAGATTGAGTATTGATGATTGAAGGTCGAGGATTGAGGGTTGAGGGTTGAGGATTGAGGACGAGGACTGACGGTTGAGGATTGTGGTTTGAGTATTGAGGATTGGGGTTTGAGGATTGAGAATTGAGGATGAGGACTGAGGTTTGAGGATTGAGGTTTGAGGAAAGAGGATTGAGGATTGGGGATTGAGGATTGAGGATTGAGGATTGAGTATCGAAGGTTGAGGATTGATGACTGAGGATTGAGGATTGCGGATTGAAGATTGAGGATTGAGGATTGAGGGTTGAAGGTTGAGTGTTGAGGATTGAAGGTTGAGGATTGACGATTAAGGATTGAGGATTGATGATGATGGCTGAGGTTTGAGGTTTGAGGTTTGAGTATTGAATCCTGAGAATTCAGGATGTTCTATTGAGTATTGAGAATTGAGGATTGATGCTTTAGTATTGAGGATTCAGGATTGAGGATTGAGGATTGAGTATTGAAGATTGAGGATTGATGATTGAGGATTTAGGATTGAGGATTGAGGATTGAGGATTGAGGATTGAGGATTGAAGATTGAGGATTGGGTATTGAGGATTGAAGAATGAGGATTGAGGATTGAGGATTGACGATTGAGGATTGAGGATTGAGGATTGAAGATTGAGTATTGAGGATTGAAGGTTGAGGATTGAGGATTGAGGATTGGGGATTGAGGATTGAGGATTGAAGATTCAGGATTGGGGATTGAGGATTGGCGATTGAGGATTGAGTATTGACGATTGAGAATTGAGGATTGAGGATTGACGATTGAGTATTGAGGACTGAGGATTGACCATTGAGTATTGAAGATTGAGGATTGATGACTGAGGATAGAGGATTGAGGTATGACGATTGCGGATTGAGTATTGAAAATTGGGTATTGTGGATTGAATATTGAGGATTGAGGATTGAGGACTGAGGATTGAAGATTGCGTATTGAGGATTGAAGATTGAGGATTGAGGATTGAGGGTTGAGGATTGAGGACGAGGACAGACGGTTGAGGATTGTGGCTTGAGGATTGAGGATTGAGGATTGAGAATTGAGGATGATGGCTGAGGTTTGAGGATTGAGGTTTGAGGAATGAGGATTGAGGATTGGGGATTGAGTGTTGAGGATTGAAGTTTGAGGATTGACGATTGAGGATTGAGGAATGAGGATGATGGCTGAGGTTTGAGGTTTGTGGTTTGAGTATTGAATCCTGTGAATTCAGGATGTTCTATTGAGTATTGAGAATTGAGGATTGATGGTTTAGTATTGAGGATTCAGGATTGAGGATTGAGGATGGAGTATTGAAGATTGAGTATTGATGATTGAGGATTTAGGATTGAGGACTGAGGATTGAGGATTGAGGATTGATAATTGAGTATTGAGGATTGAAGGTTGAGGACTGAGGAATAAGGATTGAGGATTGAGTATGAGGGCTGAGGGTTGAGGATTGAGGTTTGAGGACTGACGGCTGAGGATTGAGGATTGAGAATTGAGGATTTAGGATTGAGGACTGAAGATTGAGGATTGGGTATTGAGGACAGAAGAATGAGGATTGAGGATTGAGGATTGAGGTTTGAGGTACGAGGATTGAGGATTGAGGATTGAGGACTGAGGATTGACGATTGAGTATTTAGGACTGAGGATTGACCATTGAGTATTGAAGATTGAGGATTGAGGTATGACGATTGCGGATTGAGTATTGAAAATTGTGTATTGAGGTTTGAATAATGAGGATTGAGGATTGAGGATTGAGGATTGAAGATTGAGTATTGAGGATTGAAGATTGAGGATTGAGGATTGACGATTGATGTTTAAGGATTGAGGTTTGAGGATTGACGATGAGGGCTGAGGTTTGAGGATTGAGGTTTGAGGTCTGAGGACTGAGGATTGAGGATTGAGAATTGAGGATTGAGGACTGAGGATTGAAGATTGCGGATTGGGTATTGAGGATTGAAGAATGAGGATTGAGGATTGAGGATTGGGGACTGAGGATTGAGGTTTGTTGATTGAGGATTGAGGATTGAAGATTCAGTATTGAGGATTGAAGATTGAGAGTTGAGGATTGAGGATTGAACATTGAGGACTGAGTGTTGATGGTTGAGTGATGAGAATTGATGTTTGTGGATAGAGATTTGAAGATTGCAGATTGAGTATTGAGTATTGAAATCTGTGAATTGAGGATATTCTATTGGGGATTGAGGATTGACAACTGATTGTTGAGGTCTGAGGGCTGAAGATTGAGGATTCAGGATTGAGGATTCAGAATTGAGGTTTGAGGACTGAGGATTGAGGATTGAGGATTGAGGATTGAGGATTGAGGATTGAGGATTGAAGGTTGAGTATTGAGGATTGAAGATTGAGGATTGAGGATTGAGGATTGAAGATTGAGTATTGAGGATTGAAGATTGAGGATTGAGGATTGAGGATTGAGGATTGAGGACTGAGGATTGAGGATTGAGGATTGAGCATTGAGGATTGAAGATTGAGGACTGTTGATTGAGGATTGAAGATTAAGGATTAAGGATTGAGGATTGAGGATTGAGGTTTGAGGAATGAGGGTTGAGGATGGAGGTTTGAGGATTGAAGATTGAGTATTGATGATTGAAGATTGAGGATTGAGTATTGTGGGTTGTGGATTGAGGACGAGGACTGACGGTTGAGGATTGTGGCTTGAGGATTGAGGATTGAGGATTGAGAATTGAGGATGAGGGCTGAGGTTTGAGGATTGAGGTTTGAGGTTTGAGGTTTGAGGATTGACGATGAGGGCTGAGGGTTGAGGATTGAGGTTTGAGGTCTGAGGACTGAGGATTGAGGATTGAGAATTGAGGATTGAGGACTGAGGATTGAAGATTGCGGATTGGGTATTGAGGATTGAAGAATGAGGATTGAGGATTCAGGATTGGGGACTGAGGATTGAGGTTTGAGGATTGACGATGAGGGCTGAGGGTTGAGGATTGAGGTTTGAGGTCTGAGGTCTGAGGATTGAGGATTGAGAATTGAGGATTGAGGACTGAGGATTGAAGATTGCGGATTGGGTATTGAGGATTGAAGAATGAGGATTGAGGATTGAGGATTGGGGACTGAGGATTGAGGTTTGTTGATTGAGGATTGAGGATTGAAGATTCAGTATTGAGGATTGAAGATTGAGGGTTGAGGATTGAGGATTGAACATTGAGGACTGAGTGTTGATGGTTGAGTGATGAGAATTGATGTTTGTGGATAGAGATTTGAAGATTGCAGATTGAGTATTGAGTATTGAAATCTGTGAATTGAGGATATTCTATTGGGGATTGAGGATTGACAACTGATTGTTGAGGTCTGAGGGCTGAAGATTGAGGATTCAGGATTGAGGATTCAGAATTGAGGTTTGAGGACTGAGGATTGAGGATTGAGGATTGAGGATTGAGGATTGAGGATTGAGGATTGAAGGTTGAGTATTGAGGATTGAAGATTGAGGATTGAGGATTGAGGATTGAAGATTGAGTATTGAGGATTGAAGATTGAAGATTGAGGACTAAGGATTGAGGATTGAGGATTGAGGATTGAGGGTTAAGGATTGAGGACGAGGACTGACGGTTGAGGATTGTGGCTTGAGGATTGAGGATTGAGGATTGAGAATTGAGGATGAGGGCTGAGGTTTGAGGATTGAGGTTTGAGGAATGAGGATTGAGGTTTGGGGATTGAGGATTGAGGATTGAGGATTGAGTATTGAAGGTTGAGGATTGATCACTGAGGATTGACGATTGCGGATTGACGATTAAGGATTGAGGATTGAGGGTTGAAGGTTGAGTGTTGAGGATTGAAGGTTGAGGATTGACGATTGAGGATTGAGGATTGGGGATGATGGCTGAGGTTTGAGGTTTGAGGTTTGAGTATTGAATCCTGAGAATTCAGGATGTTCTATTGAGTATTGAGAATTCAGGATTGATGCTTTAGTATTGAGGATTCAGGATTGAGGATAGAGGATTGAGGATTTAGGATTGAGGATTGAGGATTGAGGGTTGAGGATTGAAAATTGAGTATTGAGGATTGAAGGTTGAGGACTGAGGAATAAGGATTGAGGATTGAGGATTGAGGATTGAGGATTGAGGATTGAAGTTTGAGTGTTGAGTATTGAGGGTTGAAGATTGAGGATTGAGTATTGAGGATTGAGGATGAGGGCTGAGGTTTTATGTTTGAGGTTTGAGTATTGAATCCTGAAAATTCAGGATATTCTATTGAGTATTGAGAATTGAGGATTGATGGTTGAGTATTGAGGACCGAGGATTGAGGATTGAAGGTTGTGTATTGATGATTGAAGATTAAGGATTGAGGATTGAGTGTTGAGGGTTGAGGACGAGGACTGACGATTGAGGATTGATGTTTGAGGATTGAGGGTTGAGGACTGACGACTGAGGATAGAGGATTGAGGATGGAGCATTGGGGATTGAAGATTGAGGACTGGTGATAGAGGATTGAGGATTGAGGATTGAGAATTGAGGATGAGGGCTGAGGTTTGAGGATTGAAGATTGAGTATTGATGATTGAAGATTGAGGATTGAGGTTGAGGATTCAGGATTGAGGATGAGGGCTGAGGGTTGAGGATTGAGGTTTGAGAACTGAGGTCTGAGGATTGAGTATAGAGAATTGAGGATTGAGGATTGAGGATTGAAGATTGAGGATTGGGTATTGAGGATTGAAGAATGAGGATTGAGGATTGAGGATTGAGGATTGAGGATTGAAGATTGAGGATTGAGGATTGAGGATTGAAGATTGAGGATTGGGTATTGAGGATTGAAGATTGAGGATTGAGGATTGAGGATTCAGGATTGAGGATTGAGGATAACGACTGAGGGTGGAGGATTGATGTTTGAGGAATGAGGATTGAGGATTGAGGATTGAGGATTGAAGATTGAGTATTGATGATTGAAGATTGAGGATTGAGGGTTGAGGATTGAGGACGAGGACTGACAGTTGAGGATTGTGGTTTGAGGATTGAGGATTGAGGATTGAGAATTGAGGATGAGGACTGAGGTTTGACGATTGAGGTTTGAGGAATGAGGATTGAGGATAGAGGATTGAGGATTGAAGATTGAGTATTGAGGATTGAGGATTGAGGATTGAGGACCGAGGATTGAGGATTGAGGATTGAGGATTGAGGATTGAGGATTGAGGATTGAGGATTGAGGATTGAGTATTGAAGATTGATTACTGGGGATTGAAGATTGAGGATTGAGTATTGAGGATTGAGGATTGAGTATTGAATATTGAGGAATGGGGACTGAGTGCTGAGGGTTGAGTGATGAGGATTAATGTTTGTGGATAGAGATTTCAAGATTCCAAATTGAGTATCGAGTATTGAAAACTGTGAATTGAGGATATTCTATTGAGGATTGAGGATTGACAATCGATTGTCGAGGACTGAGGGCTGAAGATTGAGGATTCAGGATTGAGGACTGAGGATTGACGATTGAGTATTGAAGATTGAGGATTGATGACTGAGGATTCAGTATTGAGGATTGATGATTGCGGATTGAGTATTGAAAATTGAGTATTGAGGATTGAATATTGAGGATTAGAGGATTGAGGATTGAAGATTCAAGGTTGAGTATTGTGGATTGAAAATTGAGGATTGAGGATTGACGATTGAGGATTGAGGATTCAGGATTGAGGATTGAAGATTGCGTATTAAGGATTGAAGACAGACGATTGAGGATTGAGGGTTGAGGATTGAGGATTGAAGATTCAGTATTGAGGATTGAAGATTGAGAGTTGAGGATTGAGGATTGGACATTGAGGACTGAGTGTTGATAGTTGAGTGATGAGAATTGATGTTTGTGGATAGAGATTTGAAGATTGCAGATTGAGTATTGAGTATTGAAAACTGTGAATTGAGGATATTCTATTGAGGGTTGAGGATTGACAACTGATTGTTGAGGTCTGAGGACTGAAGATTGATGATTCAGGATTGAGGATTCAGAATTGAGGTTTGAGGACTGAGGATTGAGGATTGAAGATTGAGTATTGATGATTGAAGATTGAGGATTGAGGTTGAGGATTCAGGATTGAGGATGAGGGCTGAGGGTTGAGGATTGAGGTTTGAGGACTGAGGTCTGAGGATTGAGTATAGAGAATTGAGGATTGAGAATTGAGGATTGAAGATTGAGGATTGGGTATTGAGGATTGAAGAATGAGGATTGAGGATTGAGGATTCAGGATTGAGGATTGAAGATTGAGGATTGGGTATTGAGGATTGAAGATTGAGGATTGAGGACTGAGGATTGAGGATTGAGAATTGAGGATTGAGGATTGAGGATTGAAGATTGAGGATTGGGTATTGAGGATTGAAGAATGAGGATTGAGGATTGAGTATTGAGGATTGAGGATTGAAGATTGAGTGTTGAGGATTGAGGATTGAGGATTGAGGATTGAGGATTGGGGATTGAGGATTGAGGATTGAGGATTGAGTATCGAAGGTTGAGGATTGATGACTGAGGATTGAGGATTGCGGATTGAAGATTGAGGATTGAGGATTGAGGGTTGAAGGTTGAGTGTTGAGGATTGAAGGTTGAGGATTGACGATTGAGGATTGAGGATTGATGATGATGGCTGAGGTTTGAGGTTTGAGGTTTGAGTATTGAATCCTGAGAATTCAGGATGTTCTATTGAGTATTGAGAATTGAGGATTGATGCTTTAGTATTGAGGATTCAGGATTGAGGATTGAGGATTGAGTATTGAAGATTGAGGATTGATGATTGAGGATTTAGGATTGAGGATTGAGGATACAGGATTGAGGATTGAAAATTGAGTATTGAGGATTGAAGATTGAGGACTGAGGAATAAGGATTGAGGATTGAGGATGAGGGCTGTGGGTTGAGGATTGAGGTTTGAGGACTGAGGACTGTGAAATGAGGATTGAGAATTTAGGATTGAGGATTGAGGGTTGAAGATTGAGGATTGGGTATTGAGGATTGAAGAATGAGGATTGAGGATTGAGGATTGACGGTTGAGGATTGAGGATTGAGGATTGAAGATTGAGTATTGAGGATTGAAGGTTGAGGATTGAGGATTGAGGGTTGAGGATTGAGGATTGAGGATTGAGGATTGAGGATTGAGGATTGAGGATTGAGGATTGATTACTGGGGATTGAAGATTGAGGATTGAGTATTGAGGATTGAGGATTGAGGATTGAATATTGAGGAATGGGGACTGAGTGCTGAGGGTTGAGTGATGAGAATTAATGTTTGTGGATAGAGATTTCAAGATTCCAAATTGAGTATCGAGTGTTGAAAACTGTGAATTGAGGATATTCTATTGAGGATTGAGGATTGACAATTGATTGTCGAGCACTGAGGGCTGAAGATTGAGGATTCAGGATTGAGGATTCAGAATTGAGGTTTGAGGACTGAGGTTTGAGGATTGAATATTGAGTATTGAGGATTGAATATTGAGGATTGACGATTGATGATGGAGGATTGAAGAAAGAGGACTGCGTGTTGAGGATTGAGTGTTGAGTATTGATGTTTGAGAGTTGAGATTTGATTATTGATTTTTGTGGATTGAGTATTGAACGATGAGAATTCAGGGTATTCTATTGAGTATTGAGTATTGAGGATTGATGGTTGAGTATTGAGGATTGGTAGTTGAGGGTTGTGTGTTGAATATTGAGGATTGAGGATTGAGGATTGAGGCTTGAGGATTGAGGATTGAAGATTGAGTATTGAGGATTGAAGGTTGAGTATTGAGGATTGAGAATTGAGGATTGAGGATTGAAGATTGAGGATTGGGGATTGAGGATTGACGACTGAGGATTGAGTATTGACGATTGAGAATTGAGGATTGGGGATTGAAGATTGAGTATTGAGGATTGAAGATTGAGGATTGAGGATTAAGGATTGAGGATTGAGGACTGAGGATTGAGGATTGAGGATTGAGCATTGAGGATTGAAGATTGAGGAGTGGGGATTGAGGATTGAAGGTTGAGGATTAAGGATTGGGGATTGGGGATTGGGGATCTAGGATTGGAGATTGATTATTGAGGATTGAAGATTGACTGTTGAGGATTGAGCGTTGAGAATTGAGAATTGAGGATGGGGACTGAGGGTTGAGGATTGAGGTTTGAGATACGAGGATTGTGGATTGAGGATTGAGGACCGAGGATTGACGATTGAGTATTGAAGATTGAGGATTGATGACTGAGGATTCAGTATTGAGGATTGATGATTGCGGATTGAGTATTGAAAATTGAGTATTGAGGATTGAATATTGAGGATTAGAGGATTGAGGATTGAAGATTCAAGGTTGAGTATTGTGGATTGAAAATTGAGGATTGAGGATTGACGATTGAGGATTGAGGATTTAGGTTTGAGGATTGACGATGAGGGCTGAGGGTTGAGGATTGAGGTTTGAGGTCTCAGGGCTGAGGATTGAGGAATGAGAATTGAGGATTGAGGATTGAGGATTGAAGATTGAGGATTGGGTATTGAGGATTGAAGAATGAGGATTGAGGATTGAGGATTGAGGATTGGGGACTGAGGATTGAGGATTGAGGATTGAGGATTGAGGATTGAAGATTCAGTATTGAGGATTGAAGATTGAGAGTTGAGGATTGAGGATTGAGGATTGAGGACTGAGTGTTGATAGTTGAGTGATGAGAATTGATGTTTGTGGATAGAGATTTGAAGATTGCAGATTGAGTATTGAGTATTAAAAACTGTGAATTGAGGATATTCTATTGAGGATTGAGGGTGGACAACTGATTGTTTAGGTCTGAGGGCTGAAGATTAAGGATTCAGGATTGAGGATTCAGAATTGAGGTTTGAGGACTGAGGATTGAGGATTGAAGATTGAGTATTGATGATTGAAGATTGAGGATTGAGGTTGAGGATTCAGGATTGAGGATGAGGGCTGAGGGTTGAGGATTGAGGTTTGAGGACTGAGGTCTGAGGATTGAGTATAGAGAATTGAGGATTGAGGATTGAGGATTGAAGATTGAGGACTGGGTATTGAGGATTGAAGAATGAGGATTGAGGATTGAGGATTCAGGATTGAGGATTGAAGATTGAGGATTGGGTATTGAGGATTGAAGATTGAGGATTGAGGATTGAGGATTCAGGATTGAGGATTGAAGATTGAGTATTGAGGATTGAAGACTGACGATTGAGGAATGAGGGTTGAGGATTGAGGATTGAGAATTGAGGATTGATGATTGAGTATTGAGGACTGAAGATTGAGGGTTGAGGACTGAGGATTGAGGATTGAGAATTGAGGATTGAGGATTGAGGATTGAAGATTGAGGATTGGGTATTGAGGATTGAAGAATGAGGATTGAGGATTGAGTATTGAGGATTGAGGATTGAAGATTGAGTATTGAGGATTGAGGATTGAGGATTGAGGACCTAGGATTGAGGATTGAGGATTGAGGATTGAGGATTGAGGATTGAGGATTGAGGATTGAAGATTGATTATTGAGGATTGAAGGTTCAGGATTGAGTATTGAGGATTGAGGATTGAGGATGGAAGGTTCAGGATTGGGTCTGAGTGTTGAGGGTTGAATGATGAGAATTAATGTTTGTGGATAGAGATTTGAAGATTGCAGATTGAGTATCGAGTATTGAAAACTGTGAATTGAGGATATTCTATTGAGGATTGAGGATTGACAATTGATTGTCGAGGACTGAGGGCTCAAGATTGAGGATTCAGTATTGAGGGTTCAGAATTGAGGTTTGGGGACTGAGGATTGAGGATTGAAGATTGAGTATTGAGGATTGAAGATTGAGGATTGAGGATTGAGGATGGAGGATTGAAGAGAGAGGACTGAGCGTTGAGGATTGAGTGTTGAGAATTGATGTTTGAGGGTTGAGATTTGATTATTGATTTTTGTGGACTGAGTATTGAACGATGAGAATTCAGGGTATTCTATTGAGTATTGAGAATTGAGGATTGATGGTTGAGTATTGAGGATTGATGGTTGAGGGTTGTGTGTTGAATATTGAGGATTGAGGATTGAGGATTGAGGATTGAGGATTGAGGATTGAAGATTGTGTATTGATGATTGAAGGTCGAGGATTGAGGATTGAGGGTTGAGGATTGAGGACGAGGACTGACGGTTGAGGATTGTGGTTTGAGTATTGAGGATTGAGGTTTGAGGATTGAGAATTGAGGATGAGGACTGAGGTTTGAGGATTGAGGTTTGAGGAAAGAGGATTGAGGATTGGGGATTGAGGATTGAGGATTGAGGATTGAGTATCGAAGGTTGAGGATTGATGACTGAGGATTGAGGATTGCGGATTGAAGATTGAGGATTGAGGATTGAGGGTTGAAGGTTGAGTGTTGAGGATTGAAGGTTGAGGATTGACGATTGAGGATTGAGGATTGATGATGATGGCTGAGGTTTGAGGTTTGAGGTTTGAGTATTGAATCCTGAGAATTCAGGATGTTCTATTGAGTATTGAGAATTGAGGATTGATGCTTTAGTATTGAGGATTCAGGATTGAGGATTGAGGATTGAGTATTGAAGATTGAGGATTGATGATTGAGGATTTAGGATTGAGGATTGAGGATACAGGATTGAGGATTGAAAATTGAGTATTGTGGATTGAAGATTGAGGACTGAGGAATAAGGATTGAGGATTGAGGATGAGGGCTGTGGGTTGAGGATTGAGGTTTGAGGACTGAGGACTGTGAAATGAGGATTGAGAATTTAGGATTGAGGATTGAGGGTTGAAGATTGAGGATTGGGTATTGAGGATTGAAGAATGAGGATTGAGGATTGAGGATTGACGGTTGAGGATTGAGGATTGAGGATTGAAGATTGAGTATTGAGGATTGAAGGTTGAGGATTGAGGATTGAGGGTTGAGGATTGAGGATTGAGGATTGAGGATTGAGGATTGAGGATTGAGGATTGAGGATTGATTACTGGGGATTGAAGATTGAGGATTGAGTATTGAGGATTGAGGATTGAGGATTGAATATTGAGGAATGGGGACTGAGTGCTGAGGGTTGAGTGATGAGAATTAATGTTTGTGGATAGAGATTTCAAGATTCCAAATTGAGTATCGAGTGTTGAAAACTGTGAATTGAGGATATTCTATTGAGGATTGAGGATTGACAATTGATTCTCGAGCACTGAGGGCTGAAGATTGAGGATTCAGGATTGAGGATTCAGAATTGAGGTTTGAGGACTGAGGTTTGAGGATTGAATATTGAGTATTGAGGATTGAATATTGAGGATTGACGATTGATGATGGAGGATTGAAGAAAGAGGACTGCGTGTTGAGGATTGAGTGTTGAGTATTGATGTTTGAGGGTTGAGATTTGATTATTGATTTTTGTGGATTGAGTATTGAACGATGAGAATTCAGGGTATTCTATTGAGTATTGAGTATTGAGGATTGATGGTTGAGTATTGAGGATTGGTAGTTGAGGGTTGTGTGTTGAATATTGAGGATTGAGGATTGAGGATTGAGGCTTGAGGATTGAGGATTGAAGATTGAGTATTGAGGATTGAAGGTTGAGTATTGAGGATTGAGAATTGAGGATTGAGGATTGAAGATTGAGGATTGGGGATTGAGGATTGACGACTGAGGATTGAGTATTGACGATTGAGAATTGAGGATTGGGGATTGAAGATTGAGTATTGAGGATTGAAGATTGAGGATTGAGGATTAAGGATTGAGGATTGAGGACTGAGGATTGAGGATTGAGGATTGAGCATTGAGGATTGAAGATTGAGGAGTGGGGATTGAGGATTGAAGGTTGAGGATTAAGGATTGGGGATTGGGGATTGGGGATCTAGGATTGGAGATTGATTATTGAGGATTGAAGATTGACTGTTGAGGATTGAGCGTTGAGAATTGAGAATTGAGGATGGGGACTGAGGGTTGAGGATTGAGGTTTGAGATACGAGGATTGTGGATTGAGGATTGAGGACCGAGGATTGACGATTGAGTATTGAAGATTGAGGATTGATGACTGAGGATTCAGTATTGAGGATTGATGATTGCGGATTGAGTATTGAAAATTGAGTATTGAGGATTGAATATTGAGGATTAGAGGATTGAGGATTGAAGATTCAAGGTTGAGTATTGTGGATTGAAAATTGAGGATTGAGGATTGACGATTGAGGATTGAGGATTTAGGTTTGAGGATTGACGATGAGGGCTGAGGGTTGAGGATTGAGGTTTGAGGTCTCAGGGCTGAGGATTGAGGAATGAGAATTGAGGATTGAGGATTGAGGATTGAAGATTGAGGATTGGGTATTGAGGATTGAAGAATGAGGATTGAGGATTGAGGATTGAGGATTGGGGACTGAGGATTGAGGATTGAGGATTGAGGATTGAGGATTGAAGATTCAGTATTGAGGATTGAAGATTGAGAGTTGAGGATTGAGGATTGAGGATTGAGGACTGAGTGTTGATAGTTGAGTGATGAGAATTGATGTTTGTGGATAGAGATTTGAAGATTGCAGATTGAGTATTGAGTATTAAAAACTGTGAATTGAGGATATTCTATTGAGGATTGAGGGTGGACAACTGATTGTTTAGGTCTGAGGGCTGAAGATTAAGGATTCAGGATTGAGGATTCAGAATTGAGGTTTGAGGACTGAGGATTGAGGATTGAAGATTGAGTATTGATGATTGAAGATTGAGGATTGAGGTTGAGGATTCAGGATTGAGGATGAGGGCTGAGGGTTGAGGATTGAGGGTTGAGGACTGAGGTCAGAGGATTGAGTATAGAGAATTGAAGATTGAGGATTGAGGATTGAAGATTGAGGATTGGGTATTGAGGATTGAAGAATGAGGATTGAGGATTAAGGATTCAGGATTGAGAATTGAAGATTGAGGATTGAGGATTGAGGATTGAAGATTGAGGATTGGGTATTGAGGATTGAAGATTGAGAATTGAGGATTGAGGATTCAGGATTGAGGATTGAAGATTGCGTATTGAGGTTTGAAGACTGACGATTGAGGATTGAGGGTTGAGTATTGAGGATTGAGAATTGAGGATTGATGATTGAGTATCGAGGACTGAAGATTGAGGATTGAGGACTGAGGATTGAGGATTGAGAATTGAGGATTGAGGATTGAGGATTGAAGATTGAGGATTGGGTATTGAGGATTGAAGAATGAGGATTGAGGATTGAGTATTGAGGATTGAGGATTGAAGATTGAGTATTGAGGATTGAGGATTGAGGATTGAGGACCGAGGATTGAGGATTGAGGATTGAGGATTGAGGATTGAGGATTGAGGATTGAAGATTGATTATTGAGGTTTGAAGATTGAGGATTGCGTATTGAGGATTCAGGATTGAGGATGGAAGATTCAGTATTGGGGACTGAGTGTTGTGGGTTGAATGATGAGAATTAATGTTTGTGGATATAGATTTGAAGATTGCAGGTTGAGTATCGAGTATTGAAAACTGTGAATTGAGGATATTCTATTGAGGATTGAGGATTGACAATTGATTGTCGAGGACTGAGGGCTGAAGATTGAGGATTCAGAATTGAGGATTCAGAATTGAGGTTTGAGGAGTGAGGATTGAGGATTGAAGATTGAGTATTGAGGATTGAAGGTTGAGGATTGAGGATTGAGGATGGAGGATTGAAGAGAGAGGACTGAGCGTTGAGGATTGAGTGTTGAGAATTGATGTTTGAGGGTTGAGGTTTGATTATTGATTTTTGTGGATTGAGTATTGAATGATGAGAATTCAGGGTATTCTATTGAGTATTGAGAATTGAGGATTGATGGTTGAGTATTGAGGATTGATGGTTGCGGGTTGTGTGTTGAATATTGAGGATTGAGGATTGAGGATTGAGGATTGAGGATTGAGGATTGAGGATTGAAGATTGAGTATTGAGGATTGAAGGTTGTGGATTGAGGATTGAGGATTGAGGATTGAAGATTGAGGATTGGGGATTGAGGATTGGCGATTGAGGATTGAGTATTGACGATTGAGAATTGAGGATTGAGGATTGAAGATTGAGTATTGAGGATTGAAGATTGAGGATTGAGGATTGAGGATTGAGGATTGAGGACTGAGGATTGAGGATTGAGGATTGAGCATTGAGGATTGAAGATTGAGGACAAGGGATTGAGGATTCAAGATTGAGGATTAAGGATTGAAGATTGAGGATTGAGGTTTGAGGAATGAGGATTGAGGATTGAGGATTGAGGATTGAAGATTGAGTATTGATGATTGAAGGTCGAGGATTGAGGATTGAGGGTTGAGGATTGAGGACGAGGGCTGACGGTTGAGGATTGTGGTTTGAGTATTGAGGATTGAAGAATGAGGATTGAGGATTGAGGATTGACGATTGAGGATTGAGGATTGGGGATTGAAGACTGAGTATTGAGGATTGAAGGTTGAGGATTGAGGATTGAGGGTTGAGGATTGAGGATTGAGGATTGAGGATTGAGGATTGAGGATTGAGGATTGAAGATTGATTACTGAGGATTGAAGATTGAGGATTGAGTATTGGGGATTGAGGATTGAGGATTGAATATTGAGGATTGGGGACTGAGTGTTGAGGGACGAGTGATGAGAATTAATGTTTGTGGATAGAGATTTCAAGATTGCAAATTGAGTATCGAGTATTGAAAACTGTGAATTGAGGATATTCTATTGAGGATTGAGGATTGACAATTGATTGTCGAGGACTGAGTGCTGAAGATTGAGGATTCAGGATTGAGGATTCAGAATTGAGGTTTGAGGACTGAGGTTTGAGGATTGAACATTGAGTATTGAGGATTGAATATTGAGGACTGGGGATTGAGGATGGAGGATTGAAGAAAGAGTACTGAGTGTTGAGGATTGAGTGTTGAGAATTGATGTTTGAGGGTTCAGATTTGATTATTGAATTTTGTGGATTGAGTATTGAACGATGAGAATTCAGGGTATTCTATTGAGTATTGAGAATTGAGGATTGATGGTTGAGTATTGAGGATTGATGGTTGAGAGTTGTGTGTTGAATATTGAGGATTGAGGATTTAGGATTGAGGATTGAGGATTGAGGGTTGAGGATTGAAAATTGAGTATTGAGGATTGAAGGTTGAGGACTGAGGGGTAAGGAGTGAGGATTGAGGATTGAGGATTGAGGATTGAGGATTGATGTTTGAGTGTTGAGTATTGAGGGTTGAAGATTGAGGATTGAGTATTGAGGATTGAGGATGAGGGCTGAGGTTTGATGTTTGAGGTTTGAGTATTGAATCCTGAGAATTCAGGGTATTCTATTGAGTATTGAGAATTGAGGATTGATGGTTGAGTATTGACGACCGAGGATTGAGGATTGAAGGTTGTGTATTGATGATTGAAGATTGAGGATTGAGGATTGAGTGTTGAGGGTTGAGGACGAGGACTGACGATTGAGGGTTGATGTTTGAGGATTGAGGGTTGAGGACTGACGACTGAGGATAGAGGATTGAGGATGGAGCATTGGGGATTGAAGATTGAGGACTGGGGATTGAGGATTGAAGATTGAGGATTAAGGATTGAGGATTGAGGACTGAGGATCTAGGATTGAATATTGAATATTGAGGATTGAAGATTGAGGATTGAGGATTGAGGATTGAGAATTGAGAATTGAGGATAACGACTGAGGGTGGAGGATTGATGTTTGAGGAATGAGGATTGAGGATTGAGGATTGAGGATTGAAGATTGAGTATTGATGATTGAAGATTGAGGATTGAGGATTGAGGGTTGAGGATTGAGGACGAGGACTGACGGTTGAGGATTGTGGCTTGAGGATTGAGGATTGAGGATTGAGAATTGAGGATGAGGACTGAGGTTTGAGGATTGAGGTTTGAGGAATGAGGATTGAGGATTGAGGATTGAGGATTGAGGATTGAGGATTGAGTATTGAAGGTTGAGGATTGATGACTGAGGATTGAGGATTGCGGATTGACGATTGAGGATTGGGGATTGAGGATTGAAGATTGAGGATTGAGGATTGAGGATTGAAGATTGAGGATTGGGTATTGAGGATTGAAGATTGAGGATTGAGGATTGAGGATTCAGGATTGAGGATTGAGGATAACGACTGAGGGTGGAGGATTGATGTTTGAGGAATGAGGATTGAGTATTGAGAAATGATGATTGATGGTTTAGTATTGAGGATTCAGGATTGAGGATTGAGGATTGAGTATTGAATATTGAGGATTGAAGATTGAGTGTTGAGGATTGAAGATTGAGGATTGAGGATTGACGATTGAGGATTGAGGAATGAGGATGATGGCTGAGGTTTGAGGTTTGTGGTTTGAGTATTGAATCCTGTGAATTCAGGATGTTCTATTGAGTATTGAGAATTGAGGATTGATGGTTTAGTATTGAGGATTCAGGATTGAGGATTGAGGATGGAGTATTGAAGATTGAGTATTGATGATTGAGGATTTAGGATTGAGGACTGAGGATTGAGGATTGAGGATTGATAATTGAGTATTGAGGATTGAAGGTTGAGGACTGAGGAATAAGGATTGAGGATTGAGTATGAGGGCTGAGGGTTGAGGATTGAGGTTTGAGGACTGACGGCTGAGGATTGAGGATTGAGAATTGAGGATTTAGGATTGAGGACTGAAGATTGAGGATTGGGTATTGAGGACAGAAGAATGAGGATTGAGGATTGAGGATTGAGGTTTGAGGTACGAGGATTGAGGATTGAGGATTGAGGACTGAGGATTGACGATTGAGTATTTAGGACTGAGGATTGACCATTGAGTATTGAAGATTGAGGATTGAGGTATGACGATTGCGGATTGAGTATTGAAAATTGTGTATTGAGGTTTGAATAATGAGGATTGAGGATTGAGGATTGAGGATTGAAGATTGAGTATTGAGGATTGAAGATTGAGGATTGAGGATTGACGATTGATGTTTAAGGATTGAGGTTTGAGGATTGACGATGAGGGCTGAGGTTTGAGGATTGAGGTTTGAGGTCTGAGGACTGAGGATTGAGGATTGAGAATTGAGGATTGAGGACTGAGGATTGAAGATTGCGGATTGGGTATTGAGGATTGAAGAATGAGGATTGAGGATTGAGGATTGGGGACTGAGGATTGAGGTTTGTTGATTGAGGATTGAGGATTGAAGATTCAGTATTGAGGATTGAAGATTGAGAGTTGAGGATTGAGGATTGAACATTGAGGACTGAGTGTTGATGGTTGAGTGATGAGAATTGATGTTTGTGGATAGAGATTTGAAGATTGCAGATTGAGTATTGAGTATTGAAATCTGTGAATTGAGGATATTCTATTGGGGATTGAGGATTGACAACTGATTGTTGAGGTCTGAGGGCTGAAGATTGAGGATTCAGGATTGAGGATTCAGAATTGAGGTTTGAGGACTGAGGATTGAGGATTGAGGATTGAGGATTGAGGATTGAGGATTGAGGATTGAAGGTTGAGTATTGAGGATTGAAGATTGAGGATTGAGGATTGAGGATTGAAGATTGAGTATTGAGGATTGAAGATTGAGGATTGAGGATTGAGGATTGAGGATTGAGGACTGAGGATTGAGGATTGAGGATTGAGCATTGAGGATTGAAGATTGAGGACTGTTGATTGAGGATTGAAGATTAAGGATTAAGGATTGAGGATTGAGGATTGAGGTTTGAGGAATGAGGGTTGAGGATGGAGGTTTGAGGATTGAAGATTGAGTATTGATGATTGAAGATTGAGGATTGAGTATTGTGGGTTGTGGATTGAGGACGAGGACTGACGGTTGAGGATTGTGGCTTGAGGATTGAGGATTGAGGATTGAGAATTGAGGATGAGGGCTGAGGTTTGAGGATTGAGGTTTGAGGTTTGAGGTTTGAGGATTGACGATGAGGGCTGAGGGTTGAGGATTGAGGTTTGAGGTCTGAGGACTGAGGATTGAGGATTGAGAATTGAGGATTGAGGACTGAGGATTGAAGATTGCGGATTGGGTATTGAGGATTGAAGAATGAGGATTGAGGATTCAGGATTGGGGACTGAGGATTGAGGTTTGAGGATTGACGATGAGGGCTGAGGGTTGAGGATTGAGGTTTGAGGTCTGAGGTCTGAGGATTGAGGATTGAGAATTGAGGATTGAGGACTGAGGATTGAAGATTGCGGATTGGGTATTGAGGATTGAAGAATGAGGATTGAGGATTGAGGATTGGGGACTGAGGATTGAGGTTTGTTGATTGAGGATTGAGGATTGAAGATTCAGTATTGAGGATTGAAGATTGAGGGTTGAGGATTGAGGATTGAACATTGAGGACTGAGTGTTGATGGTTGAGTGATGAGAATTGATGTTTGTGGATAGAGATTTGAAGATTGCAGATTGAGTATTGAGTATTGAAATCTGTGAATTGAGGATATTCTATTGGGGATTGAGGATTGACAACTGATTGTTGAGGTCTGAGGGCTGAAGATTGAGGATTCAGGATTGAGGATTCAGAATTGAGGTTTGAGGACTGAGGATTGAGGATTGAGGATTGAGGATTGAGGATTGAGGATTGAGGATTGAAGGTTGAGTATTGAGGATTGAAGATTGAGGATTGAGGATTGAGGATTGAAGATTGAGTATTGAGGATTGAAGATTGAAGATTGAGGACTAAGGATTGAGGATTGAGGATTGAGGATTGAGGGTTAAGGATTGAGGACGAGGACTGACGGTTGAGGATTGTGGCTTGAGGATTGAGGATTGAGGATTGAGAATTGAGGATGAGGGCTGAGGTTTGAGGATTGAGGTTTGAGGAATGAGGATTGAGGTTTGGGGATTGAGGATTGAGGATTGAGGATTGAGTATTGAAGGTTGAGGATTGATCACTGAGGATTGACGATTGCGGATTGACGATTAAGGATTGAGGATTGAGGGTTGAAGGTTGAGTGTTGAGGATTGAAGGTTGAGGATTGACGATTGAGGATTGAGGATTGGGGATGATGGCTGAGGTTTGAGGTTTGAGGTTTGAGTATTGAATCCTGAGAATTCAGGATGTTCTATTGAGTATTGAGAATTCAGGATTGATGCTTTAGTATTGAGGATTCAGGATTGAGGATAGAGGATTGAGGATTTAGGATTGAGGATTGAGGATTGAGGGTTGAGGATTGAAAATTGAGTATTGAGGATTGAAGGTTGAGGACTGAGGAATAAGGATTGAGGATTGAGGATTGAGGATTGAGGATTGAGGATTGAAGTTTGAGTGTTGAGTATTGAGGGTTGAAGATTGAGGATTGAGTATTGAGGATTGAGGATGAGGGCTGAGGTTTTATGTTTGAGGTTTGAGTATTGAATCCTGAAAATTCAGGATATTCTATTGAGTATTGAGAATTGAGGATTGATGGTTGAGTATTGAGGACCGAGGATTGAGGATTGAAGGTTGTGTATTGATGATTGAAGATTAAGGATTGAGGATTGAGTGTTGAGGGTTGAGGACGAGGACTGACGATTGAGGATTGATGTTTGAGGATTGAGGGTTGAGGACTGACGACTGAGGATAGAGGATTGAGGATGGAGCATTGGGGATTGAAGATTGAGGACTGGTGATAGAGGATTGAGGATTGAGGATTGAGAATTGAGGATGAGGGCTGAGGTTTGAGGATTGAAGATTGAGTATTGATGATTGAAGATTGAGGATTGAGGTTGAGGATTCAGGATTGAGGATGAGGGCTGAGGGTTGAGGATTGAGGTTTGAGAACTGAGGTCTGAGGATTGAGTATAGAGAATTGAGGATTGAGGATTGAGGATTGAAGATTGAGGATTGGGTATTGAGGATTGAAGAATGAGGATTGAGGATTGAGGATTGAGGATTGAGGATTGAAGATTGAGGATTGAGGATTGAGGATTGAAGATTGAGGATTGGGTATTGAGGATTGAAGATTGAGGATTGAGGATTGAGGATTCAGGATTGAGGATTGAGGATAACGACTGAGGGTGGAGGATTGATGTTTGAGGAATGAGGATTGAGGATTGAGGATTGAGGATTGAAGATTGAGTATTGATGATTGAAGATTGAGGATTGAGGGTTGAGGATTGAGGACGAGGACTGACAGTTGAGGATTGTGGTTTGAGGATTGAGGATTGAGGATTGAGAATTGAGGATGAGGACTGAGGTTTGACGATTGAGGTTTGAGGAATGAGGATTGAGGATAGAGGATTGAGGATTGAAGATTGAGTATTGAGGATTGAGGATTGAGGATTGAGGACCGAGGATTGAGGATTGAGGATTGAGGATTGAGGACTGAGGATTGAGGATTGAGGATTGAGGATTGAGTATTGAAGATTGATTACTGGGGATTGAAGATTGAGGATTGAGTATTGAGGATTGAGGATTGAGTATTGAATATTGAGGAATGGGGACTGAGTGCTGAGGGTTGAGTGATGAGGATTAATGTTTGTGGATAGAGATTTCAAGATTCCAAATTGAGTATCGAGTATTGAAAACTGTGAATTGAGGATATTCTATTGAGGATTGAGGATTGACAATCGATTGTCGAGGACTGAGGGCTGAAGATTGAGGATTCAGGATTGAGGACTGAGGATTGACGATTGAGTATTGAAGATTGAGGATTGATGACTGAGGATTCAGTATTGAGGATTGATGATTGCGGATTGAGTATTGAAAATTGAGTATTGAGGATTGAATATTGAGGATTAGAGGATTGAGGATTGAAGATTCAAGGTTGAGTATTGTGGATTGAAAATTGAGGATTGAGGATTGACGATTGAGGATTGAGGATTCAGGATTGAGGATTGAAGATTGCGTATTAAGGATTGAAGACAGACGATTGAGGATTGAGGGTTGAGGATTGAGGATTGAAGATTCAGTATTGAGGATTGAAGATTGAGAGTTGAGGATTGAGGATTGGACATTGAGGACTGAGTGTTGATAGTTGAGTGATGAGAATTGATGTTTGTGGATAGAGATTTGAAGATTGCAGATTGAGTATTGAGTATTGAAAACTGTGAATTGAGGATATTCTATTGAGGGTTGAGGATTGACAACTGATTGTTGAGGTCTGAGGACTGAAGATTGATGATTCAGGATTGAGGATTGAGGATTGAGGATTGAGGATTGAGGATTGAGGATTGAGGATTGAAGATTGATTATTGAGGATTGAAGGTTCAGGATTGAGTATTGAGGATTGAGGATTGAGGATGGAAGGTTCAGGATTGGGTCTGAGTGTTGAGGGTTGAATGATGAGAATTAATGTTTGTGGATAGAGATTTGAAGATTGCAGATTGAGTATCGAGTATTGAAAACTGTGAATTGAGGATATTCTATTGAGGATTGAGGATTGACAATTGATTGTCGAGGACTGAGGGCTCAAGATTGAGGATTCAGTATTGAGGGTTCAGAATTGAGGTTTGGGGACTGAGGATTGAGGATTGAAGATTGAGTATTGAGGATTGAAGATTGAGGATTGAGGATTGAGGATGGAGGATTGAAGAGAGAGGACTGAGCGTTGAGGATTGAGTGTTGAGAATTGATGTTTGAGGGTTGAGATTTGATTATTGATTTTTGTGGACTGAGTATTGAACGATGAGAATTCAGGGTATTCTATTGAGTATTGAGAATTGAGGATTGATGGTTGAGTATTGAGGATTGATGGTTGAGGGTTGTGTGTTGAATATTGAGGATTGAGGATTGAGGATTGAGGATTGAGGATTGAGGATTGAAGATTGTGTATTGATGATTGAAGGTCGAGGATTGAGGATTGAGGGTTGAGGATTGAGGACGAGGACTGACGGTTGAGGATTGTGGTTTGAGTATTGAGGATTGAGGTTTGAGGATTGAGAATTGAGGATGAGGACTGAGGTTTGAGGATTGAGGTTTGAGGAAAGAGGATTGAGGATTGGGGATTGAGGATTGAGGATTGAGGATTGAGTATCGAAGGTTGAGGATTGATGACTGAGGATTGAGGATTGCGGATTGAAGATTGAGGATTGAGGATTGAGGGTTGAAGGTTGAGTGTTGAGGATTGAAGGTTGAGGATTGACGATTGAGGATTGAGGATTGATGATGATGGCTGAGGTTTGAGGTTTGAGGTTTGAGTATTGAATCCTGAGAATTCAGGATGTTCTATTGAGTATTGAGAATTGAGGATTGATGCTTTAGTATTGAGGATTCAGGATTGAGGATTGAGGATTGAGTATTGAAGATTGAGGATTGATGATTGAGGATTTAGGATTGAGGATTGAGGATACAGGATTGAGGATTGAAAATTGAGTATTGAGGATTGAAGATTGAGGACTGAGGAATAAGGATTGAGGATTGAGGATGAGGGCTGTGGGTTGAGGATTGAGGTTTGAGGACTGAGGACTGTGAAATGAGGATTGAGAATTTAGGATTGAGGATTGAGGGTTGAAGATTGAGGATTGGGTATTGAGGATTGAAGAATGAGGATTGAGGATTGAGGATTGACGGTTGAGGATTGAGGATTGAGGATTGAAGATTGAGTATTGAGGATTGAAGGTTGAGGATTGAGGATTGAGGGTTGAGGATTGAGGATTGAGGATTGAGGATTGAGGATTGAGGATTGAGGATTGAGGATTGATTACTGGGGATTGAAGATTGAGGATTGAGTATTGAGGATTGAGGATTGAGGATTGAATATTGAGGAATGGGGACTGAGTGCTGAGGGTTGAGTGATGAGAATTAATGTTTGTGGATAGAGATTTCAAGATTCCAAATTGAGTATCGAGTGTTGAAAACTGTGAATTGAGGATATTCTATTGAGGATTGAGGATTGACAATTGATTGTCGAGCACTGAGGGCTGAAGATTGAGGATTCAGGATTGAGGATTCAGAATTGAGGTTTGAGGACTGAGGTTTGAGGATTGAATATTGAGTATTGAGGATTGAATATTGAGGATTGACGATTGATGATGGAGGATTGAAGAAAGAGGACTGCGTGTTGAGGATTGAGTGTTGAGTATTGATGTTTGAGGGTTGAGATTTGATTCTTGATTTTTGTGGATTGAGTATTGAACGATGAGAATTCAGGGTATTCTATTGAGTATTGAGTATTGAGGATTGATGGTTGAGTATTGAGGATTGGTAGTTGAGGGTTGTGTGTTGAATATTGAGGATTGAGGATTGAGGATTGAGGCTTGAGGATTGAGGATTGAAGATTGAGTATTGAGGATTGAAGGTTGAGTATTGAGGATTGAGAATTGAGGATTGAGGATTGAAGATTGAGGATTGGGGATTGAGGATTGACGACTGAGGATTGAGTATTGACGATTGAGAATTGAGGATTGGGGATTGAAGATTGAGTATTGAGGATTGAAGATTGAGGATTGAGGATTAAGGATTGAGGATTGAGGACTGAGGATTGAGGATTGAGGATTGAGCATTGAGGATTGAAGATTGAGGAGTGGGGATTGAGGATTGAAGGTTGAGGATTAAGGATTGGGGATTGGGGATTGGGGATCTAGGATTGGAGATTGATTATTGAGGATTGAAGATTGACTGTTGAGGATTGAGCGTTGAGAATTGAGAATTGAGGATGGGGACTGAGGGTTGAGGATTGAGGTTTGAGATACGAGGATTGTGGATTGAGGATTGAGGACCGAGGATTGACGATTGAGTATTGAAGATTGAGGATTGATGACTGAGGATTCAGTATTGAGGATTGATGATTGCGGATTGAGTATTGAAAATTGAGTATTGAGGATTGAATATTGAGGATTAGAGGATTGAGGATTGAAGATTCAAGGTTGAGTATTGTGGATTGAAAATTGAGGATTGAGGATTGACGATTGAGGATTGAGGATTTAGGTTTGAGGATTGACGATGAGGGCTGAGGGTTGAGGATTGAGGTTTGAGGTCTCAGGGCTGAGGATTGAGGAATGAGAATTGAGGATTGAGGATTGAGGATTGAAGATTGAGGATTGGGTATTGAGGATTGAAGAATGAGGATTGAGGATTGAGGATTGAGGATTGGGGACTGAGGATTGAGGATTGAGGATTGAGGATTGAGGATTGAAGATTCAGTATTGAGGATTGAAGATTGAGAGTTGAGGATTGAGGATTGAGGATTGAGGACTGAGTGTTGATAGTTGAGTGATGAGAATTGATGTTTGTGGATAGAGATTTGAAGATTGCAGATTGAGTATTGAGTATTAAAAACTGTGAATTGAGGATATTCTATTGAGGATTGAGGGTGGACAACTGATTGTTTAGGTCTGAGGGCTGAAGATTAAGGATTCAGGATTGAGGATTCAGAATTGAGGTTTGAGGACTGAGGATTGAGGATTGAAGATTGAGTATTGATGATTGAAGATTGAGGATTGAGGTTGAGGATTCAGGATTGAGGATGAGGGCTGAGGGTTGAGGATTGAGGGTTGAGGACTGAGGTCAGAGGATTGAGTATAGAGAATTGAAGATTGAGGATTGAGGATTGAAGATTGAGGATTGGGTATTGAGGATTGAAGAATGAGGATTGAGGATTAAGGATTCAGGATTGAGAATTGAAGATTGAGGATTGAGGATTGAGGATTGAAGATTGAGGATTGGGTATTGAGGATTGAAGATTGAGAATTGAGGATTGAGGATTCAGGATTGAGGATTGAAGATTGCGTATTGAGGTTTGAAGACTGACGATTGAGGATTGAGGGTTGAGTATTGAGGATTGAGAATTGAGGATTGATGATTGAGTATCGAGGACTGAAGATTGAGGATTGAGGACTGAGGATTGAGGATTGAGAATTGAGGATTGAGGATTGAGGATTGAAGATTGAGGATTGGGTATTGAGGATTGAAGAATGAGGATTGAGGATTGAGTATTGAGGATTGAGGATTGAAGATTGAGTATTGAGGATTGAGGATTGAGGATTGAGGACCGAGGATTGAGGATTGAGGATTGAGGATTGAGGATTGAGGATTGAGGATTGAAGATTGATTATTGAGGTTTGAAGATTGAGGATTGCGTATTGAGGATTCAGGATTGAGGATGGAAGATTCAGTATTGGGGACTGAGTGTTGAGGGTTGAATGATGAGAATTAATGTTTGTGGATATAGATTTGAAGATTGCAGGTTGAGTATCGAGTATTGAAAACTGTGAATTGAGGATATTCTATTGAGGATTGAGGATTGACAATTGATTGTCGAGGACTGAGGGCTGAAGATTGAGGATTCAGAATTGAGGATTCAGAATTGAGGTTTGAGGAGTGAGGATTGAGGATTGAAGATTGAGTATTGAGGATTGAAGGTTGAGGATTGAGGATTGAGGATGGAGGATTGAAGAGAGAGGACTGAGCGTTGAGGATTGAGTGTTGAGAATTGATGTTTGAGGGTTGAGGTTTGATTATTGATTTTTGTGGATTGAGTATTGAATGATGAGAATTCAGGGTATTCTATTGAGTATTGAGAATTGAGGATTGATGGTTGAGTATTGAGGATTGATGGTTGCGGGTTGTGTGTTGAATATTGAGGATTGAGGATTGAGGATTGAGGATTGAGGATTGAGGATTGAGGATTGAAGATTGAGTATTGAGGATTGAAGGTTGTGGATTGAGGATTGAGGATTGAGGATTGAAGATTGAGGATTGGGGATTGAGGATTGGCGATTGAGGATTGAGTATTGACGATTGAGAATTGAGGATTGAGGATTGAAGATTGAGTATTGAGGATTGAAGATTGAGGATTGAGGATTGAGGATTGAGGATTGAGGACTGAGGATTGAGGATTGAGGATTGAGCATTGAGGATTGAAGATTGAGGACAAGGGATTGAGGATTCAAGATTGAGGATTAAGGATTGAAGATTGAGGATTGAGGTTTGAGGAATGAGGATTGAGGATTGAGGATTGAGGATTGAAGATTGAGTATTGATGATTGAAGGTCGAGGATTGAGGATTGAGGGTTGAGGATTGAGGACGAGGGCTGACGGTTGAGGATTGTGGTTTGAGTATTGAGGATTGAAGAATGAGGATTGAGGATTGAGGATTGACGATTGAGGATTGAGGATTGGGGATTGAAGACTGAGTATTGAGGATTGAAGGTTGAGGATTGAGGATTGAGGGTTGAGGATTGAGGATTGAGGATTGAGGATTGAGGATTGAGGATTGAGGATTGAAGATTGATTACTGAGGATTGAAGATTGAGGATTGAGTATTGGGGATTGAGGATTGAGGATTGAATATTGAGGATTGGGGACTGAGTGTTGAGGGACGAGTGATGAGAATTAATGTTTGTGGATAGAGATTTCAAGATTGCAAATTGAGTATCGAGTATTGAAAACTGTGAATTGAGGATATTCTATTGAGGATTGAGGATTGACAATTGATTGTCGAGGACTGAGTGCTGAAGATTGAGGATTCAGGATTGAGGATTCAGAATTGAGGTTTGAGGACTGAGGTTTGAGGATTGAATATTGAGTATTGAGGATTGAATATTGAGGACTGGGGATTGAGGATGGAGGATTGAAGAAAGAGGACTGAGTGTTGAGGATTGAGTGTTGAGAATTGATGTTTGAGGGTTCAGATTTGATTATTGAATTTTGTGGATTGAGTATTGAACGATGAGAATTCAGGGTATTCTATTGAGTATTGAGAATTGAGGATTGATGGTTGAGTATTGAGGATTGATGGTTGAGAGTTGTGTGTTGAATATTGAGGATTGAGGATTTAGGATTGAGGATTGAGGATTGAGGGTTGAGGATTGAAAATTGAGTATTGAGGATTGAAGGTTGAGGACTGAGGGGTAAGGTGTGAGGATTGAGGATTGAGGATTGAGGATTGAGGATTGATGTTTGAGTGTTGAGTATTGAGGGTTGAAGATTGAGGATTGAGTATTGAGGATTGAGGATGAGGGCTGAGGTTTGATGTTTGAGGTTTGAGTATTGAATCCTGAGAATTCAGGGTATTCTATTGAGTATTGAGAATTGAGGATTGATGGTTGAGTATTGACGACCGAGGATTGAGGATTGAAGGTTGTGTATTGATGATTGAAGATTGAGGATTGAGGATTGAGTGTTGAGGGTTGAGGACGAGGACTGACGATTGAGGGTTGATGTTTGAGGATTGAGGGTTGAGGACTGACGACTGAGGATAGAGGATTGAGGATGGAGCATTGGGGATTGAAGATTGAGGACTGGGGATTGAGGATTGAAGATTGAGGATTAAGGATTGAGGATTGAGGACTGAGGATCTAGGATTGAATATTGAATATTGAGGATTGAAGATTGAGGATTGAGGATTGAGGATTGAGAATTGAGAATTGAGGATAACGACTGAGGGTGGAGGATTGATGTTTGAGGAATGAGGATTGAGGATTGAGGATTGAGGATTGAAGATTGAGTATTGATGATTGAAGATTGAGGATTGAGGATTGAGGGTTGAGGATTGAGGACGAGGACTGACGGTTGAGGATTGTGGCTTGAGGATTGAGGATTGAGGATTGAGAATTGAGGATGATGACTGAGGTTTGAGGATTGAGGTTTGAGGAATGAGGATTGAGGATTGAGGATTGAGGATTGAGGATTGAGGATTGAGTATTGAAGGTTGAGGATTGATGACTGAGGATTGAGGATTGCGGATTGACGATTGAGGATTGGGGATTGAGGATTGAAGATTGAGGATTGAGGATTGAGGATTGAAGATTGAGGATTGGGTATTGAGGATTGAAGATTGAGGATTGAGGATTGAGGATTCAGGATTGAGGATTGAGGATAACGACTGAGGGTGGAGGATTGATGTTTGAGGAATGAGGATTGAGTATTGAGAAATGATGATTGATGGTTTAGTATTGAGGATTCAGGATTGAGGATTGAGGATTGAGTATTGAATATTGAGGATTGAAGATTGAGTGTTGAGGATTGAAGATTGAGGATTGAGGATTGACGATTGAGGATTGGGGATTGATGTTTGAGGATTGACGATGAGGGCTGAGGGTTGAGGATTGAGGTTTGAGGTCTGTGGACTGAGGATTGAGGATTGAGAATTGAGGATTGAGGATTGAGGATTGAAGATTGAGGATTGGGTATTGAGGATTGAGGAATGAGGATTGAGGATTGAGGATTGAGGATCGGGGACTGAGGATTGAGGATTGAGGATTGAGGATTGAGGATTGAAGATTCAGTATTGAGGATTGAAGATTGAGAGTTGAGGATTGAGGACTGAACATTGAGGACTGAGTGTTGATAGTTTAATGATGAGAATTGATGTTTGTGGATAGAGATTTGAAGATTGCAGATTGAGTATTGAGTATTGAAAACTGTGAATTGAGGATATTCTATTGAGGATTGAGGATTGACAACTGATTGTTGAGGTCTGAGGGCTGAAGATTGATGATTCAGGATTGAGGATTCAGAATTGAGGTTTGAGGACTGAGGATTGAGGATTGAAGATTGAGTATTGATGATTGAAGATTGAGGATTGAGGTTGAAGATTCAGGATTGAGGATGAGGGCTGAGGGTTGAGGATTGAGGTTTGAGGACTGAGGTCTGAGGATTGAGTATAGAGAATTGAGGATTGAGGATTGAGGATTGATGATTGAGGATTGGGTATTGAGGATTGAAGAATGAGGATTGAGGATTGAGGATTGAGGATTGATGATTGAAGATTGAGGATTGAGGATTGAGGATTGAAGATTGAGGATTGGGTATTGAGGATTGAAGATTGAGGATTGAGGATTGAGGATTCAGGATTGAGGATTGAGGATAACGACTGAGGGTGGAGGATTGATGTTTGAGGAATGAGGATTGAGGATTGAGGATTGAGGATTGAAGATTGAGTATTGATGATTGAAGATTGAGGATTGAGGATTGAGGGTTCAGGATTGAGGACGAGGACTGACAGTTGAGGACTGTGGTTTGAGGATTGAGGATTCAGGATTGAGAATTGAGGATGAGGACTGAGGTTTGAGGATTGAAGTTTGAGGAATGAGGATTGAGGATAGAGGATAGAGGATTGAAGATTGAGTATTGAGGATTGAGGATTGAGGATTGAGGACCGAGGATTGAGGATTGAGGATTGAGGATTGAGGATTGAGGATTGAGGATTGAGGATTGAGGATTGAGGATTGAAGATTGATTACTGGGGATTGAAGATTGAGGATTGAGTATTGAGGATTGAGGATTGAGGATTGAATATTGAGGAATGGGGACTGAGTGCAGAGGGTTGAGTGATGAGAATTAATGTTTGTGGATAGAGATATCAAGATTCCAAATTGAGTATCGGGTATTGAAAACTGTGAATTGAGGATATTCTATTGAGGATTGAGGATTGACAATTGATTGTCGACGACTGAGGGCTGAAGATTGAGGATTCAGGATTGAGGATTCAGAATTGATGTTTGAGGACTGAGGTTTGAGGATTGAATATTGAGTATTGAGGATTGAATATTGAGGATTGAGGATTGAGGATGGAGGATTGAAGAAAGAGGACTGAGTGTTGAGGATTTAGTGTTGAGAATTGATGTTGGAGGGTTGAGATTCGATTATTGATTTTTGTGGATTGAGTATTGAACGATGAGAATTCAGGTTATTCTATTGAGTATTGAGTATTGAGGATTGATGGTTGATTATTGAGGATTGGTAGTTGAGGGTTGTGTGTTGAATATTGAGGTTTGAGGATTGAGGATTGAGGCTTGAGGATTGAGGATTGAAGATTGAGTATTGAGGATTGAAGGTTGAGTATTGAGGATTGAGAATTGAGGATTGAGGATTGAAGATTGAGGATTGGGGATTGAGGATTGACGACTGAGGATTGAGTATTGACGATTGAGAATTGAGGATTGAGGATTGAAGATTGAGTATTGAGGATTGAAGGTTGAGGATTGAGGATTAAGGATTGAGGATTGAGGACTGAGGATTGAGGATTGCGGATTGAGCATTGAGGATTGAAGATTGAGGAGTGGGGATTGAGGACTGAAGATTGAGGATTAAGGATTGGGGATTGGGGATTGGGGATCTAGGATTGGAGATTGATTATTGAGGATTGAAGATTGGCTGTTGAGGATTGAGGGTTGAGAATTGAGTATTGAGGATGGGGACTGAGGGTTGAGGATTGAGGTTTGAGATACGAGGATTGAGGATTGAGGATTGAGGACTGAGGATTGACGATTGAGTATTGAAGATTGAGGATTGATGACTGAGGATTCAGTATTGAGGATTGATGATTGCGGATTGAGTATTGAAAATTGAGTATTGAGGATTGAATATTGAGGATTAGAGGATTGAGGATTGAAGATTCAAGGTTGAGTATTGTGGATTGAAAATTGAGGATTGAGGATTGACGATTGAGGATTGAGGATTTAGGTTTGAGGATTGACGATGAGGGCTGAGGGTTGAGGATTGAGGTTTGAGGTCTCAGGACTGAGGATTGAGGATTGAGAATTGAGGATTGAGGATTGAGGATTGAAGATTGAGGATTGGGTATTGAGGATTGAAGAATGAGGATTGAAGATTGAGGATTGAGGTTTGGGGACTGAGGATTGAGGATTGAGGATTGAGGATTGAGGATTGAAGATTCAGTATTGAGGATTGAACATTGAGAGTTGAGGATTGAGGATTGAACATTGAGGACTGAGTGTTGATAGTTGAGTGATGAGAATTGATGTTTGTGGATAGAGATTTGAAGATTGCAGATTGAGTATTGAGTATTAAAAACTGTGAATTGAGGATATCCTATTGAGGATTGAGGGTTGACAACTGATTGTTTATGTCTGAGGGCTGAAGATTGAGGATTCAGGATTGAGGATTCAGAATTGAGGTCTGAGGACTGAGGATTGAGGATTGAAGATTGAGTATTGATGATTGAAGATTGAGGATTGAGGTTGAGGATTCAGGATTGAGGATGAGGGCTGAGGGTTGAGGATTGAGGGTTGAGGACTGAGGTCTGAGGATTGAGTATAGAGAATTGAGGATTGAGGATTGAGGATTGAAGATTGAGGATTGGGTATTGAGGATTGAAGAATGAGGATTGCGGATTGAGGATTCAGGATTGAGGATTGAAGATTGAGGATTGAGGATTGAGGATTGAAGATTGAGGATTGGGTATTGAGGATTGAAGATTGAGGATTGAGGATTGAGGATTCAGGATTGAGGATTGAAGATTGCGTATTGAGGATTGAAGACAGACGATTGAGGATTGAGGGTTGAGGATTGAGGATTGAGAATTGAGGATTGATGATTGAGTATCGAGGACTGAAGATTGAGGATTGAGGACTGAGGATTGAGGATTGAGAATTGAGGATTGAGGATTGAGGATTGAAGATTGAGGATTGGGTATTGAGGATTGAAGAATGAGGATTGAGGATTGAGTATTGAGGATTGAGGATTGAAGATTGAGTGTTGAGGATTGAAGATTGAGGATTGAGGATTGACGATTGAGGATTGAGGATTGAGGTTTGAGGATTGACGATGAGGGCTGAGGGTTGAGGATTGAGGTTTGAGGTCTGAGGACTGAGGATTGAGGATTGAGAATTGAGGATTGAGGATTGAGGATTGAAGATTGAGGATTGGGTATTGAGGATTAAGGAATGAGGATTGAGGATTGAGGATTGAGGATTGGCAACTGAGGATTGAGGATTGAGGATTGAGGATTGAGGATTGAAGATTCAGTATTGAGGATTGAAGATTGAGAGTTGAGGATTGAGGATTGGACATTGAGGACTGAGTGTTGATAGTTGAGTGATGAGAATTGATGTTTGTGGATAGAGATTTGAAGATTGCAGATTGAGTATTGAGTATTGAAAACTGTGAATTGAGGATGTTCTATTGAGGATTGAGGATTGACAATTGATTGTCGAGGACTGAGGGCTGAAGATTGAGGATTCAGGATTGAGGATTCAGAATTGAGGTTTGAGGACTGAGGTTTGAGGATTGAATATTGAGTATTGTGGATTGAATATTGAGGACTGAGGATTGAGGATGGAGGATTGAAGAAAGAGGACTGAGTGTTGAGGATTGAGTGTTGAGAATTGATGTTGGAGGGATGAGATTTGATTATTGATTTGTGTGGATTGAGTATTGAACGATGAGAATTCAAGGTATTCTATTGAGTATTGAGAATTGAGGATTGATGGTTGAGTATTGAGGATTGGTAGTTGAGGGTTGTGTGTTGAATATTGAGGATTGAGGATTGAGGATTGAGGCTTGAGGATTGAGGATTGAAGATTGAGTATTGAGGATTGAAGGTTGAGTATTGAGGATTGAGAATTGAGGATTGAGGATTGAAGATTGAGGATTGGGGATTGAGGATTGACGACTGAGGATTGAGTATTGATGATTGAGAATTGAGGATTGAGGATTGAGGATGAGGACTGAGGTTTGAGGATTGAGGTTTGAGGAATGAGGAATGAGGATTGAGGATTGAGAATTGAGGATTGAGGATTGAGTATTGAAGGTTGAGGATTGATGACTGAAGATTGAGGATTGCGGATTGACGATTGAGGATTGGGGATTGAGGGTTGAAGGTTGAGTGTTGAGGATTGAAGGTTGAGGATTGGCGATTGAGGATTGAGGATTGAGGATGATGGCTGAGGTTTGAGGTTTGAGGTTTGAGTATTGAATCCTGAGAATTCAGGATGTTCTATTGAGTATTGAGAATTGAGGATTGATGGTTTAGTATTGAGGATTCAGGATTGATGATTGAGGATTGAGGATTGAGGATTGAAGATTGAGGATTGGGTATTGAGGATTGAAGATTGAGGATTGAGGATTGAGGATTCAGGATTGAGGATTGAGGATAACGACTGAGGGTGGAGGATTGATGTTTGAGGAATGAGGATTGAGTATTGAGAATTGAGGATTGATGGTTTAGTATTGAGGATTCAGGATTGAGGATTGAGGATTGAGTATTGAAGATTGAGGATTGATGATTGAGGATTTAGGATTGAGGATTGAGGATTGAGGATTGAGGACTGAGAATTGAGTATTGAGGATTGAAGGTTGAGGACTGAGGAATAAGGATTGAGGATTGAGGATGAGGGCTGAGGGTTGAGGATTGAGGTTTGAGGACTGAGAGCTGAGGATTGAGGATTGAGGACTGAGGATTGACGATTGAGAATTGAGGACTGAGGATTGACCATTGAGTATTGAAGAGTGAGGATTGATGTCTGAGGATTGTGGAGAGAGGTATGATGATTGCGGATTGAGTATTGAAAATTGGGTATTGAGGATTGAATATTGAGGATTGAGGATTGAGGATTGAGGATTGAAGATTGAGTGTTGAGGATTGAAGATTGAGGATTGAGGTTTGACGATTGAGGATTGAGGATTGAGGTTTGAGGATTGACGATGAGGGCTGAGGGTTGAGGATTGAGGTTTGAGGTCTGAGGACTGAGGATTGAGGATCGAGAATTGAGGATTGAGGATTGAGGATTGAAGATTGAGGATTGGGTATTGAGGATTGACGAATGAAGATTGAGGATTGAGGATTGAGGATTGGGGACTGAGGATTGAGGATTGAGGATTGAGGATTGAGGATTGAAGATTCAGTATTGAGGATTGAAGATTGAGAGTTGAGGATTGAGGATTGAACATTGAGGACTGAGTGTTGATAGTTGAATGATGAGAATTGATGTTTGTGGATAGAGATTTGAAGATTGCAGATTGAGTATTGAGTATTGAAAACTGTGAATTGAGGATATTCTATTGAGGATTGAGGATTGACAACTGATTGTTGAGGTCTGAGGGCTGAAGATTGATGATTCAGGATTGAGGATTCAGAATTGAAGATTGAGGACTGAGGATTGAGGATTGAAGATTGAGTATCGATGATTGAAGATTGAGGATTGAGGTTGAGGATTCAGGATTGAGGATGAGGGCTGAGGGTTGAGGATTGAGGTTTGAGGACTGAGGCCTGAGTATTGAGTATAGAGAATTGAGGATTGAGGATTGAGGATTGAAGATTGAGGATTGGGTATTGAGGATTGAAGAATGAGGATTGAGGATTGAGGATTGAGGATTGAGGATTGAAGATTGAGGATTGAGGATTGAGGATTGAAGATTGAGGATCGGGAATTGAGGATTGAAGATTGAGGATTGAGGATTGAGGATTGAGGATTGAGGATTGAGGATAACGACTGAGGGTGGAGGATTGATGTTTGAGGAATGAGGATTGAGGATTGAGGATTGAGGATTGAAGAATGAGTATTGATGATTGAAGATTGAGGATTGAGGATTGAGGGTTGAGGATTGAGGACGAGGACTGACGGTTGAGGATTGTGGTTTGAGGATTGAGGATTGAGGATTGAGAATTGAGGATGAGGACTGAGGTTTGAGGATTGAGGTTTGAGGAATGAGGATTGAGGATTGAGGATTGAGGATTGAGGATTGAGGATTGAGTATTGAAGGTTGAGGATTGATGACTGAGGATTGAGGATTGCGGATTGACGATTGAGGATTGGGGATAGAGGGTTGAAGGTTGAGTGTTGAGGATTGAAGGTTGAGGAATGGCGATTGAGGATTGAGGATTGAGGATGATGGCTGAGGTTCGAGGTTTGAGGTTTGAGTATTGAATCCTGAGAATTCAGGATGTTCTATTGAGTATTGAGAATTGAGGATTGATGGTTTAGTATTGAGGATTCAGGATTGAGGATTGAGGATTGAGTATTGAAGATTGAGGATTGATGATTGAGGATTTAGGATTGAGGATCGAGGATTGAGGATTGAGGATTGAGGACTGAAAATTGAGTATTGAGGATTGAAGGCTGAGGACTGAGGAATAAGGATTGAGGATTGAGGGTGAGGGCTGAGGGTTGAGGATTGAGGTTTGAGGACTGAGGACAGAGGATTGAGGATTGAGGACTGAGGATTTACGATTGAGCATTGAGGACTGAGGATTGACCATTGAGTATTGAAGATTGAGGATTAATGTCTGAGGATTGAGGATAGAGGTATGATGATTGCGGATTGAGTATTGAAAATTGGGTTTTGAGGATTGAATATTGAGGATTGAGGATTGAGGATTGAGGATTGAAGATAAAGTGTTGAGGATTGAAGATTGAGGATTGAGGATTGACGATTGAGGGTTGAGGATTGAGGTTTGAGGATTGACGATGAGGGCTGAGGGTTGAGGATTGAGGTTTGAGGTCTGAGGACTGAGGATTGAGGATTGAGAATTGAGGATTGAGGATTGAGGATTGAAGATTGAGGATTGGGTATTGAGGATTGAGGAATGAGGATTGAGGATTGAGGATTGAGGATTGGTGACTGAGGATTGAGGATTGAGGATTGAGGATTGAGGATTGAAGATTCAGTATTGAGGATTGAAGATTGAGAGTTGAGGATTGAGGATTGGACATTGAGGACTGAGTGTTGATAGTTGAGTGATGAGAATTGATGTTTGTGGATAGAGATTTGAAGATTGCAGATTGAGTATTGAGTATTGAAAACTGTGAATTGAGGATATTCTATTGAGGGTTGAGGATTGACAACTGATTGTTGAGGTCTGAGGGCTGAAGATTGATGATTCAGGATTGAGGATTCAGAATTGAGGTTTGAGGACTGAGGATTGAGGATTGAAGATTGAGTATTGATGATTGAAGATTGAGGATTGAGGTTGAGGATTCAGTATTGAGGATGAGGGCTGAGGGTTGAGGATTGAGGTTTGAGGACTGAGGTCTGAGGATTGAGTATAGAGAATTGAGGATTGAGGATTGAGGATTGAAGATTGAGGATTGGGTATTGAGGATTGAAGAATGAGGATTGAGGATTGAGGATTCAGGATTGAGGATTGAAGATTGAGGATTGGGTATTGAGGATTGAAGAGTGAGGATTGAGGATTGAGTATTCAGGATTGAGGATTGAAGATTGAGTATTCAGGATTGAAGACTGACGATTGAGGAATGAGGGTTGAGGATTGAGGATTGAGAATTGAGGATTGATGATTGAGTATTGAGGACTGAAGATTGAGGATTGAGGACTGAGGATTGAGGATTGAGAATTGAGGATTGAGGATTGAGGATTGAAGATTGAGGATTGGGTATTGAGGATTGAAGAATGAGGATTGAGGATTGAGTATTGAGGATTGAGGATTGAAGATTGAGCATTGAGGATTGAGGGTTGAGGATTGAGGACCGAGGATTGAGGGTTGAGGATTGAGGATTGAGGATTGAGGATTGAGGATTGAGGATTGAAGATTGATTATTGAGGATTGAAGGTTGAGGATTGAGTATTGAGGATTGAGGATTGAGGATGGAAGATTCAGGATTGGGTCTGAGTGTTGAGGGTTGAATGATGAGAAATAATGTTTGTGGATAGAGATTTGACGATTGCAGATTGAGTATCGAGTATTGAGAACTGTGAATTGAGGATATTCTATTGAGGATTGAGGATTGTCAACTGATTGTTGAGGACTGAGGGCTGAAGATTGAGGATTCAGGATTGAGGATTCAGAATTGAGGTTTGAGGACTGAGGATAGAGGATTGAAGAATGATTATTCAGGATTGAGGATTGACGATTGAGGATTCAAGATTGAGGATTGGGTATTGAGGATTGAAGAATGAGGACTGAGGATTGAGGATTGAGGATTGAGGATTGAAGATTGAGTATTGAGGATTGAATATTGAGGATTGTGGACTGAGGATTGAGGATTGAAGATTGAGGATTGGGTATTGAGGATTGAAGAATGAGGATTGCGGATTGAGGATTCAGGATTGAGGATTGAAGATTGAGGATTGAGGATTGAGGATTGAAGATTGAGGATTGGGTATTGAGGATTGAAGATTGAGGATTGAGGATTGAGGATTCAGGATTGAGGATTGAAGATTGCGTATTGAGGATTGAAGACAGACGATTGAGGATTGAGGGTTGAGGATTGAGGATTGAGAATTGAGGATTGATGATTGAGTATCGAGGACTGAAGATTGAGGATTGAGGACTGAGGATTGAGGATTGAGAATTGAGGATTGAGGATTGAGGATTGAAGATTGAGGATTGGGTATTGAGGATTGAAGAATGAGGATTGAGGATTGAGTATTGAGTATTGAGGACTGAAGATTGAGGATTGAGGACTGAGGATTGAGGATTGAGAATTGAGGATTGAGGATTGAGGATTGAAGATTGAGGATTGGGTATTGAGGATTGAAGAATGAGGATTGAGGATTGAGTATTGAGGATTGAGGATTGAAGATTGAGCATTGAGGATTGAGGGTTGAGGATTGAGGACCGAGGATTGAGGGTTGAGGATTGAGGATTGAGGATTGAGGATTGAGGATTGAGGATTGAAGATTGATTATTGAGGATTGAAGGTTGAGGATTGAGTATTGAGGATTGAGGATTGAGGATGGAAGATTCAGGATTGGGTCTGAGTGTTGAGGGTTGAATGATGAGAAATAATGTTTGTGGATAGAGATTTGACGATTGCAGATTGAGTATCGAGTATTGAAAACTGTGAATTGAGGATATTCTATTGAGGATTGAGGATTGTCAACTGATTGTTGAGGACTGAGGGCTGAAGATTGAGGATTCAGGATTGAGGATTCAGAATTGAGGTTTGAGGACTGAGGATAGAGGATTGAAGAATGATTATTCAGGATTGAGGATTGACGATTGAGGATTCAAGATTGAGGATTGGGTATTGAGGATTGAAGAATGAGGACTGAGGATTGAGGATTGAGGATTGAGGATTGAAGATTGAGTATTGAGGATTGAATATTGAGGATTGTGGACTGAGGATTGAGGATTGAAGATTGAGGATTGGGTATTGAGGATTGAAGAATGAGGATTGCGGATTGAGGATTCAGGATTGAGGATTGAAGATTGAGGATTGAGGATTGAGGATTGAAGATTGAGGATTGGGTATTGAGGATTGAAGATTGAGGATTGAGGATTGAGGATTCAGGATTGAGGATTGAAGATTGCGTATTGAGGATTGAAGACAGACGATTGAGGATTGAGGGTTGAGGATTGAGGATTGAGAATTGAGGATTGATGATTGAGTATCGAGGACTGAAGATTGAGGATTGAGGACTGAGGATTGAGGATTGAGAATTGAGGATTGAGGATTGAGGATTGAAGATTGAGGATTGGGTATTGAGGATTGAAGAATGAGGATTGAGGATTGAGTATTGAGGATTGAGGATTGAAGATTGAGTGTTGAGGATTGAAGATTGAGGATTGAGGATTGACGATTGAGGATTGAGGATTGAGGTTTGAGGATTGACGATGAGGGCTGAGGGTTGAGGATTGAGGTTTGAGGTCTGAGGACTGAGGATTGAGGATTGAGAGTTGAGGATTGAGGATTGAGGATTGAAGATTGAGGATTGGGTATTGAGGATTAAGGAATGAGGATTGAGGATTGAGGATTGAGGATTGGCGACTGAGGATTGAGGATTGAGGATTGAGGATTGAGGATTGAAGATTCAGTATTGAGGATTGAAGATTGAGAGTTGAGGATTGAGGATTGGACATTGAGGACTGAGTGTTGATAGTTGAGTGATGAGAATTGATGTTTGTGGATAGAGATTTGAAGATTGCAGATTGAGTATTGAGTATTGAAAACTGTGAATTGAGGATGTTCTATTGAGGATTGAGGATTGACAATTGATTGTCGAGGACTGAGGGCTGAAGATTGAGGATTCAGGATTGAGGATTCAGAATTGAGGTTTGAGGACTGAGGTTTGAGGATTGAATATTGAGTATTGTGGATTGAATATTGAGGACTGAGGATTGAGGATGGAGGATTGAAGAAAGAGGACTGAGTGTTGAGGATTGAGTGTTGAGAATTGATGTTGGAGGGATGAGATTTGATTATTGATTTGTGTGGATTGAGTATTGAACGATGAGAATTCAGGGTATTCTATTGAGTATTGAGAATTGAGGATTGATGGTTGAGTATTGAGGATTGGTAGTTGAGGGTTGTGTGTTGAATATTGAGGATTGAGGATTGAGGATTGAGGCTTGAGGATTGAGGATTGAAGATTGAGTATTGAGGATTGAAGGTTGAGTATTGAGGATTGAGAATTGAGGATTGAGGATTGAAGATTGAGGATTGGGGATTGAGGATTGACGACTGAGGATTGAGTATTGATGATTGAGAATTGAGGATTGAGGATTGAGGATGAGGACTGAGGTTTGAGGATTGAGGTTTGAGGAATGAGGAATGGGGATTGAGGATTGAGAATTGAGGATTGAGGATTGAGTATTGAAGGTTGAGGATTGATGACTGAAGATTGAGGATTGCGGATTGACGATTGAGGATTGGGGATTGAGGGTTGAAGGTTGAGTGTTGAGGATTGAAGGTTGAGGATTGGCGATTGAGGATTGAGGATTGAGGATGATGGCTGAGGTTTGAGGTTTGAGGTTTGAGTATTGAATCCTGAGAATTCAGGATGTTCTATTGAGTATTGAGAATTGAGGATTGATGGTTTAGTATTGAGGATTCAGGATTGAGGATTGAGGATTGAGGATTGAGGATTGAAGATTGAGGATTGGGTATTGAGGATTGAAGATTGAGGATTGAGGATTGAGGATTCAGGATTGAGGATTGAGGATAACGACTGAGGGTGGAGGATTGATGTTTGAGGAATGAGGATTGAGTATTGAGAATTGAGGATTGATGGTTTAGTATTGAGGATTCAGGATTGAGGATTGAGGATTGAGTATTGAAGATTGAGGATTGATGATTGAGGATTTAGGATTGAGGATTGAGGATTGAGGATTGAGGATTGAGAATTGAGTATTGAGGATTGAAGGTTGAGGACTGAGGAATAAGGATTGAGGATTGAGGATGAGGGCTGAGGGTTGAGGATTGAGGTTTGAGGACTGAGAGCTGAGGATTGAGGATTGAGGACTGAGGATTGACGATTGAGAATTGAGGACTGAGGATTGACCATTGAGTATTGAAGATTGAGGATTGATGTCTGAGGATTGTGGAGAGAGGTATGATGATTGCGGATTGAGTATTGAAAATTGGGTATTGAGGATTGAATATTGAGGATTGAGGATTGAGGATTGAGGATTGAAGATTGAGTGTTGAGGATTGAAGATTGAGGATTGAGGTTTGACGATTGAGGATTGAGGATTGAGGTTTGAGGATTGACGATGAGGGCTGAGGGTTGAGGATTGAGGTTTGAGGTCTGAGGACTGAGGATTGAGGATCGAGAATTGAGGATTGAGGATTGAGGATTGAAGATTGAGGATTGGGTATTGAGGATTGACGAATGAAGATTGAGGATTGAGGATTGAGGATTGGGGACTGAGGATTGAGGATTGAGGATTGAGGATTGAGGATTGAAGATTCAGTATTGAGGATTGAAGATTGAGAGTTGAGGATTGAGGATTGAACATTGAGGACTGAGTGTTGATAGTTGAATGATGAGAATTGATGTTTGTGGATAGAGATTTGAAGATTGCAGATTGAGTATTGAGTATTGAAAACTGTGAATTGAGGATATTCTATTGAGGATTGAGGATTGACAACTGATTGTTGAGGTCTGAGGGCTGAAGATTGATGATTCAGGATTGAGGATTCAGAATTGAAGATTGAGGACTGAGGATTGAGGATTGAAGATTGAGTATCGATGATTGAAGATTGAGGATTGAGGTTGAGGATTCAGGATTGAGGATGAGGGCTGAGGGTTGAGGATTGAGGTTTGAGGACTGAGGCCTGAGTATTGAGTATAGAGAATTGAGGATTGAGGATTGAGGATTGAAGATTGAGGATTGGGTATTGAGGATTGAAGAATGAGGATTGAGGATTGAGGATTGAGGATTGAGGATTGAAGATTGAGGATTGAGGATTGAGGATTGAAGATTGAGGATCGGGAATTGAGGATTGAAGATTGAGGATTGAGGATTGAGGATTGAGGATTGAGGATTGAGGATAACGACTGAGGGTGGAGGATTGATGTTTGAGGAATGAGGATTGAGGATTGAGGATTGAGGATTGAAGAATGAGTATTGATGATTGAAGATTGAGGATTGAGGATTGAGGGTTGAGGATTGAGGACGAGGACTGACGGTTGAGGATTGTGGTTTGAGGATTGAGGATTGAGGATTGAGAATTGAGGATGAGGACTGAGGTTTGAGGATTGAGGTTTGAGGAATGAGGATTGAGGATTGAGGATTGAGGATTGAGGATTGAGGATTGAGTATTGAAGGTTGAGGATTGATGACTGAGGATTGAGGATTGCGGATTGACGATTGAGGATTGGGGATAGAGGGTTGAAGGTTGAGTGTTGAGGATTGAAGGTTGAGGAATGGCGATTGAGGATTGAGGATTGAGGATGATGGCTGAGGTTCGAGGTTTGAGGTTTGAGTATTGAATCCTGAGAATTCAGGATGTTCTATTGAGTATTGAGAATTGAGGATTGATGGTTTAGTATTGAGGATTCAGGATTGAGGATTGAGGATTGAGTATTGAAGATTGAGGATTGATGATTGAGGATTTAGGATTGAGGATCGAGGATTGAGGATTGAGGATTGAGGACTGAAAATTGAGTATTGAGGATTGAAGGCTGAGGACTGAGGAATAAGGATTGAGGATTGAGGGTGAGGGCTGAGGGTTGAGGATTGAGGTTTGAGGACTGAGGACAGAGGATTGAGGATTGAGGACTGAGGATTTACGATTGAGCATTGAGGACTGAGGATTGACCATTGAGTATTGAAGATTGAGGATTAATGTCTGAGGATTGAGGATAGAGGTATGATGATTGCGGATTGAGTATTGAAAATTGGGTATTGAGGATTGAATATTGAGGATTGAGGATTGGGGATTGAGGATTGAAGATAAAGTGTTGAGGATTGAAGATTGAGGATTGAGGATTGACGATTGAGGGTTGAGGATTGAGGTTTGAGGATTGACGATCAGGGCTGAGGGTTGAGGATTGAGGTTTGAGGTCTGAGGACTGAGGATTGAGGATTGAGAATTGAGGATTGAGGATTGAGGATTGAAGATTGAGGATTGGGTATTGAGGATTGAGGAATGAGGATTGAGGATTGAGGATTGAGGATTGGTGACTGAGGATTGAGGATTGAGGATTGAGGATTGAGGATTGAAGATTCAGTATTGAGGATTGAAGATTGAGAGTTGAGGATTGAGGATTGGACATTGAGGACTGAGTGTTGATAGTTGAGTGATGAGAATTGATGTTTGTGGATAGAGATTTGAAGATTGCAGATTGAGTATTGAGTATTGAAAACTGTGAATTGAGGATATTCTATTGAGGGTTGAGGATTGACAACTGATTGTTGAGGTCTGAGGGCTGAAGATTGATGATTCAGGATTGAGGATTCAGAATTGAGGTTTGAGGACTGAGGATTGAGGATTGAAGATTGAGTATTGATGATTGAAGATTGAGGATTGAGGTTGAGGATTCAGTATCGAGGATGAGGGCTGAGGGTTGAGGATTGAGGTTTGAGGACTGAGGTCTGAGGATTGAGTATAGAGAATTGAGGATTGAGGATTGAGGATTGAAGATTGAGGATTGGGTATTGAGGATTGAAGAATGAGGATTGAGGATTGAGGATTCAGGATTGAGGATTGAAGATTGAGGATTGGGTATTGAGGATTGAAGAGTGAGGATTGAGGATTGAGGATTCAGGATTGAGGATTGAAGATTGAGTATTCAGGATTGAAGACTGACGATTGAGGAATGAGGGTTGAGGATTGAGGATTGAGGATTGAGGATTGATGATTGAGTATTGAGGACTGAAGATTGAGGATTGAGGACTGAGGATTGAGGATTGAGAATTGAGGATTGAGGATTGAGGATTGAAGATTGAGGATTGGGTATTGAGGATTGAAGAATGAGGATTGAGGATTGAGTATTGAGGATTGAGGATTGAAGATTGAGCATTGAGGATTGAGGGTTGAGGATTGAGGACCGAGGATTGGGGGTTGAGGATTGAGGATTGAGGATTGAGGATTGAGGATTGAGGATTGAAGATTGATTATTGAGGATTGAAGGTTGAGGATTGAGTATTGAGGATTGAGGATTGAGGATGGAAGATTCAGGATTGGGTCTGAGTGTTGAGGGTTGAATGATGAGAAATAATGTTTGTGGATAGAGATTTGAAGATTGCAGATTGAGTATCGAGTATTGAAAACTGTGAATTGAGGATATTCTATTGAGGATTGAGGATTGTCAACTGATTGTTGAGGACTGAGGGCTGAAGATTGAGGATTCAGGATTGAGGATTCAGAATTGAGGTTTGAGGACTGAGGATAGAGGATTGAAGAATGATTATTCAGGATTGAGGATTGACGATTGAGGATTCAAGATTGAGGATTGGGTATTGAGGATTGAAGAATGAGGACTGAGGATTGAGGATTGAGGATTGAGGATTGAAGATTGAGTATTGAGGATTGAATATTGAGGATTGTGGACTGAGGATTGAGGATTGAAGATTGAGGATTGGGTATTGAGGATTGAAGAATGAGGATTGCGGATTGAGGATTCAGGATTGAGGATTGAAGATTGAGGATTGAGGATTGAGGATTGAAGATTGAGGATTGGGTATTGAGGATTGAAGATTGAGGATTGAGGATTGAGGATTCAGGATTGAGGATTGAAGATTGCGTATTGAGGATTGAAGACAGACGATTGAGGATTGAGGGTTGAGGATTGAGGATTGAGAATTGAGGATTGATGATTGAGTATCGAGGACTGAAGATTGAGGATTGAGGACTGAGGATTGAGGATTGAGAATTGAGGATTGAGGATTGAGGATTGAAGATTGAGGATTGGGTATTGAGGATTGAAGAATGAGGATTGAGGATTGAGTATTGAGGATTGAGGATTGAAGATTGAGTGTTGAGGATTGAAGATTGAGGATTGAGGATTGACGATTGAGGATTGAGGATTGAGGTTTGAGGATTGACGATGAGGGCTGAGGGTTGAGGATTGAGGTTTGAGGTCTGAGGACTGAGGATTGAGGATTGAGAGTTGAGGATTGAGGATTGAGGATTGAAGATTGAGGATTGGGTATTGAGGATTAAGGAATGAGGATTGAGGATTGAGGATTGAGGATTGGCGACTGAGGATTGAGGATTGAGGATTGAGGATTGAGGATTGAAGATTCAGTATTGAGGATTGAAGATTGAGAGTTGAGGATTGAGGATTGGACATTGAGGACTGAGTGTTGATAGTTGAGTGATGAGAATTGATGTTTGTGGATAGAGATTTGAAGATTGCAGATTGAGTATTGAGTATTGAAAACTGTGAATTGAGGATGTTCTATTGAGGATTGAGGATTGACAATTGATTGTCGAGGACTGAGGGCTGAAGATTGAGGATTCAGGATTGAGGATTCAGAATTGAGGTTTGAGGACTGAGGTTTGAGGATTGAATATTGAGTATTGTGGATTGAATATTGAGGACTGAGGATTGAGGATGGAGGATTGAAGAAAGAGGACTGAGTGTTGAGGATTGAGTGTTGAGAATTGATGTTGGAGGGATGAGATTTGATTATTGATTTGTGTGGATTGAGTATTGAACGATGAGAATTCAGGGTATTCTATTGAGTATTGAGAATTGAGGATTGATGGTTGAGTATTGAGGATTGGTAGTTGAGGGTTGTGTGTTGAATATTGAGGATTGAGGATTGAGGATTGAGGCTTGAGGATTGAGGATTGAAGATTGAGTATTGAGGATTGAAGGTTGAGTATTGAGGATTGAGAATTGAGGATTGAGGATTGAAGATTGAGGATTGGGGATTGAGGATTGACGACTGAGGATTGAGTATTGATGATTGAGAATTGAGGATTGAGGATTGAGGATGAGGACTGAGGTTTGAGGATTGAGGTTTGAGGAATGAGGAATGGGGATTGAGGATTGAGAATTGAGGATTGAGGATTGAGTATTGAAGGTTGAGGATTGATGACTGAAGATTGAGGATTGCGGATTGACGATTGAGGATTGGGGATTGAGGGTTGAAGGTTGAGTGTTGAGGATTGAAGGTTGAGGATTGGCGATTGAGGATTGAGGATTGAGGATGATGGCTGAGGTTTGAGGTTTGAGGTTTGAGTATTGAATCCTGAGAATTCAGGATGTTCTATTGAGTATTGAGAATTGAGGATTGATGGTTTAGTATTGAGGATTCAGGATTGAGGATTGAGGATTGAGGATTGAGGATTGAAGATTGAGGATTGGGTATTGAGGATTGAAGATTGAGGATTGAGGATTGAGGATTCAGGATTGAGGATTGAGGATAACGACTGAGGGTGGAGGATTGATGTTTGAGGAATGAGGATTGAGTATTGAGAATTGAGGATTGATGGTTTAGTATTGAGGATTCAGGATTGAGGATTGAGGATTGAGTATTGAAGATTGAGGATTGATGATTGAGGATTTAGGATTGAGGATTGAGGATTGAGGATTGAGGATTGAGAATTGAGTATTGAGGATTGAAGGTTGAGGACTGAGGAATAAGGATTGAGGATTGAGGATGAGGGCTGAGGGTTGAGGATTGAGGTTTGAGGACTGAGAGCTGAGGATTGAGGATTGAGGACTGAGGATTGACGATTGAGAATTGAGGACTGAGGATTGACCATTGAGTATTGAAGATTGAGGATTGATGTCTGAGGATTGTGGAGAGAGGTATGATGATTGCGGATTGAGTATTGAAAATTGGGTATTGAGGATTGAATATTGAGGATTGAGGATTGAGGATTGAGGATTGAAGATTGAGTGTTGAGGATTGAAGATTGAGGATTGAGGTTTGACGATTGAGGATTGAGGATTGAGGTTTGAGGATTGACGATGAGGGCTGAGGGTTGAGGATTGAGGTTTGAGGTCTGAGGACTGAGGATTGAGGATCGAGAATTGAGGATTGAGGATTGAGGATTGAAGATTGAGGATTGGGTATTGAGGATTGACGAATGAAGATTGAGGATTGAGGATTGAGGATTGGGGACTGAGGATTGAGGATTGAGGATTGAGGATTGAGGATTGAAGATTCAGTATTGAGGATTGAAGATTGAGAGTTGAGGATTGAGGATTGAACATTGAGGACTGAGTGTTGATAGTTGAATGATGAGAATTGATGTTTGTGGATAGAGATTTGAAGATTGCAGATTGAGTATTGAGTATTGAAAACTGTGAATTGAGGATATTCTATTGAGGATTGAGGATTGACAACTGATTGTTGAGGTCTGAGGGCTGAAGATTGATGATTCAGGATTGAGGATTCAGAATTGAAGATTGAGGACTGAGGATTGAGGATTGAAGATTGAGTATCGATGATTGAAGATTGAGGATTGAGGTTGAGGATTCAGGATTGAGGATGAGGGCTGAGGGTTGAGGATTGAGGTTTGAGGACTGAGGCCTGAGTATTGAGTATAGAGAATTGAGGATTGAGGATTGAGGATTGAAGATTGAGGATTGGGTATTGAGGATTGAAGAATGAGGATTGAGGATTGAGGATTGAGGATTGAGGATTGAAGATTGAGGATTGAGGATTGAGGATTGAAGATTGAGGATCGGGAATTGAGGATTGAAGATTGAGGATTGAGGATTGAGGATTGAGGATTGAGGATTGAGGATAACGACTGAGGGTGGAGGATTGATGTTTGAGGAATGAGGATTGAGGATTGAGGATTGAGGATTGAAGAATGAGTATTGATGATTGAAGATTGAGGATTGAGGATTGAGGGTTGAGGATTGAGGACGAGGACTGACGGTTGAGGATTGTGGTTTGAGGATTGAGGATTGAGGATTGAGAATTGAGGATGAGGACTGAGGTTTGAGGATTGAGGTTTGAGGAATGAGGATTGAGGATTGAGGATTGAGGATTGAGGATTGAGGATTGAGTATTGAAGGTTGAGGATTGATGACTGAGGATTGAGGATTGCGGATTGACGATTGAGGATTGGGGATAGAGGGTTGAAGGTTGAGTGTTGAGGATTGAAGGTTGAGGAATGGCGATTGAGGATTGAGGATTGAGGATGATGGCTGAGGTTCGAGGTTTGAGGTTTGAGTATTGAATCCTGAGAATTCAGGATGTTCTATTGAGTATTGAGAATTGAGGATTGATGGTTTAGTATTGAGGATTCAGGATTGAGGATTGAGGATTGAGTATTGAAGATTGAGGATTGATGATTGAGGATTTAGGATTGAGGATCGAGGATTGAGGATTGAGGATTGAGGACTGAAAATTGAGTATTGAGGATTGAAGGCTGAGGACTGAGGAATAAGGATTGAGGATTGAGGGTGAGGGCTGAGGGTTGAGGATTGAGGTTTGAGGACTGAGGACAGAGGATTGAGGATTGAGGACTGAGGATTTACGATTGAGCATTGAGGACTGAGGATTGACCATTGAGTATTGAAGATTGAGGATTAATGTCTGAGGATTGAGGATAGAGGTATGATGATTGCGGATTGAGTATTGAAAATTGGGTATTGAGGATTGAATATTGAGGATTGAGGATTGGGGATTGAGGATTGAAGATAAAGTGTTGAGGATTGAAGATTGAGGATTGAGGATTGACGATTGAGGGTTGAGGATTGAGGTTTGAGGATTGACGATCAGGGCTGAGGGTTGAGGATTGAGGTTTGAGGTCTGAGGACTGAGGATTGAGGATTGAGAATTGAGGATTGAGGATTGAGGATTGAAGATTGAGGATTGGGTATTGAGGATTGAGGAATGAGGATTGAGGATTGAGGATTGAGGATTGGTGACTGAGGATTGAGGATTGAGGATTGAGGATTGAGGATTGAAGATTCAGTATTGAGGATTGAAGATTGAGAGTTGAGGATTGAGGATTGGACATTGAGGACTGAGTGTTGATAGTTGAGTGATGAGAATTGATGTTTGTGGATAGAGATTTGAAGATTGCAGATTGAGTATTGAGTATTGAAAACTGTGAATTGAGGATATTCTATTGAGGGTTGAGGATTGACAACTGATTGTTGAGGTCTGAGGGCTGAAGATTGATGATTCAGGATTGAGGATTCAGAATTGAGGTTTGAGGACTGAGGATTGAGGATTGAAGATTGAGTATTGATGATTGAAGATTGAGGATTGAGGTTGAGGATTCAGTATCGAGGATGAGGGCTGAGGGTTGAGGATTGAGGTTTGAGGACTGAGGTCTGAGGATTGAGTATAGAGAATTGAGGATTGAGGATTGAGGATTGAAGATTGAGGATTGGGTATTGAGGATTGAAGAATGAGGATTGAGGATTGAGGATTCAGGATTGAGGATTGAAGATTGAGGATTGGGTATTGAGGATTGAAGAGTGAGGATTGAGGATTGAGGATTCAGGATTGAGGATTGAAGATTGAGTATTCAGGATTGAAGACTGACGATTGAGGAATGAGGGTTGAGGATTGAGGATTGAGGATTGAGGATTGATGATTGAGTATTGAGGACTGAAGATTGAGGATTGAGGACTGAGGATTGAGGATTGAGAATTGAGGATTGAGGATTGAGGATTGAAGATTGAGGATTGGGTATTGAGGATTGAAGAATGAGGATTGAGGATTGAGTATTGAGGATTGAGGATTGAAGATTGAGCATTGAGGATTGAGGGTTGAGGATTGAGGACCGAGGATTGGGGGTTGAGGATTGAGGATTGAGGATTGAGGATTGAGGATTGAGGATTGAAGATTGATTATTGAGGATTGAAGGTTGAGGATTGAGTATTGAGGATTGAGGATTGAGGATGGAAGATTCAGGATTGGGTCTGAGTGTTGAGGGTTGAATGATGAGAAATAATGTTTGTGGATAGAGATTTGAAGATTGCAGATTGAGTATCGAGTATTGAAAACTGTGAATTGAGGATATTCTATTGAGGATTGAGGATTGTCAACTGATTGTTGAGGACTGAGGGCTGAAGATTGAGGATTCAGGATTGAGGATTCAGAATTGAGGTTTGAGGACTGAGGATAGAGGATTGAAGAATGATTATTCAGGATTGAGGATTGACGATTGAGGATTCAAGATTGAGGATTGGGTATTGAGGATTGAAGAATGAGGACTGAGGATTGAGGATTGAGGATTGAGGATTGAAGATTGAGTATTGAGGATTGAATATTGAGGATTGTGGACTGAGGATTGAGGATTGAGTATTGAGGATTGAAGTTTGAGGATTAAAGATTGAGTATCGAGGATTGAAGATTGAGGATTGAGCATTGAGGATTGAGGATTGAGGATGAGGGCTGAGGGTTGAGTATTGAGGTTTGAGGACTGAGGACTGACGATTGAGGATTGAGAATTGAGGATTGAGGATTAAGTGTTGAAGATTGAGGATTGGGTATTGAGGATTGAAGAATGAGGATTGAGGATTGAGGATTGAGGATTGAGAATTGAAGATTGAGTATTGAGGTTTGAAGACTGACGTTTGAGGGTTGAGGATTGAGCATTGAGGATTGAGGATTGAGTATTGATGATTGAGTATTAAGGATAGAAGATTGAGGATTAAGGATAGAGAATTGTGGATTGAGGATTGAAGATTGAGGATTGGGGACTGATCGTTGAGGGTTGAGTGATGAGAATTGGTGTTTGTGGATAGAGATTTAAAGATTTCAGATTGAGTATTGGGTATTGAATGCTGTGAATTGATGATATTCTATTGAGGATTGAGAATTGACAACTGATTGTTGAGGACTGAGGTCTGAAGATTGAGGATTCAGGATTGAGGATTCAGGATTGAGGACGAGGACTGAGGGTTGAGTATTGATGTTTGAGGTCTGAGGATTGAGGATTGAGGATTGAAGATTGAGGATTGGGTATTGAGGATTGAAGAATGAGGATTGAGGATTGAGGATTGAGGATTGAGGATTGAAGATTGAGGACTGAGGATTGAAGATTGAGGATTGAGGATTGAGGATTAGAGATTGAGTATTGAGGATGGAAGATTGAGAATTGAGGATTGAGGATTGAACATTGAGGACTGAGTGTTGAGGGTTGAGTGATGAGAATTGATGTTTGTGGATAGAGATATGAAGTTTGCAGATTGAGTATTGTGTATTGAAAACTGTGAATTGAGGATATTCTATTGAGGATTGAGCATTGTCACCTGATTGTTGAGGACTGAGGATTGAAGATTGAGGATTCAGGATTGAGGACGAGGACTGAGGGTTGAGTATTGATGTTTGAGGTCTGAGGATTGAGGATTGAAGATTGAGAATTGGGGATTGAGGATTGAGGATTGAAGATTGAGGATTGGGTATTGAGGATTGAAGAATGAGGATTGAGGATCCAGGATGAGGGCTGAAGGTTGAGGATTGAGGCTTGAGGTCTGAGGACTGAGGATTGAGGGTTGAGAATTAAGGATGGAGGATTGAGGATTGAAGATTGAGGATTGAGGATTGAGGATTCAGGATTGAGGATTGAGGATAACGACTGAGGGTGGAGGATTGATGTTTGAGGAATGAGGATTGAGTATTGAGAATTGAGGATTGATGGTTTAGTATTGAGGATTCAGGATTGAGGATTGAGGATTGAGTATTGAAGATTGAGGATTGATGATTGAGGATTTAGGATTGAGGATTGAGGATTGAGGATTGAGGACTGAGAATTGAGTATTGAGGATTGAAGGTTGAGGACTGAGGAATAAGGATTGAGGATTGAGGATGAGGGCTGAGGGTTGAGGATTGAGGTTTGAGGACTGAGAGCTGAGGATTGAGGATTGAGGACTGAGGATTGACGATTGAGAATTGAGGACTGAGGATTGACCATTGAGTATTGAAGATTGAGGATTGATGTCTGAGGATTGTGGAGAGAGGTATGATGATTGCGGATTGAGTATTGAAAATTGGGTATTGAGGATTGAATATTGAGGATTGAGGATTGAGGATTGAGGATTGAAGATTGAGTGTTGAGGATTGAAGATTGAGGATTGAGGTTTGACGATTGAGGATTGAGGATTGAGGTTTGAGGATTGACGATGAGGGCTGAGGGTTGAGGATTGAGGTTTGAGGTCTGAGGACTGAGGATTGAGGATCGAGAATTGAGGACTGAGGATTGAGGATTGAAGATTGAGGATTGGGTATTGAGGATTGACGAATGAAGATTGAGGATTGAGGATTGAGGATTGGGGACTGAGGATTGAGGATTGAGGATTGAGGATTGAGGATTGAAGATTCAGTATTGAGGATTGAAGATTGAGAGTTGAGGATTGAGGATTGAACATTGAGGACTGAGTGTTGATAGTTGAATGATGAGAATTGATGTTTGTGGATAGAGATTTGAAGATTGCAGATTGAGTATTGAGTATTGAAAACTGTGAATTGAGGATATTCTATTGAGGATTGAGGATTGACAACTGATTGTTGAGGTCTGAGGGCTGAAGATTGATGATTCAGGATTGAGGATTCAGAATTGAAGATTGAGGACTGAGGATTGAGGATTGAAGATTGAGTATCGATGATTGAAGATTGAGGATTGAGGTTGAGGATTCAGGATTGAGGATGAGGGCTGAGGGTTGAGGATTGAGGTTTGAGGACTGAGGCCTGAGTATTGAGTATAGAGAATTGAGGATTGAGGATTGAGGATTGAAGATTGAGGATTGGGTATTGAGGATTGAAGAATGAGGATTGAGGATTGAGGATTGAGGATTGAGGATTGAAGATTGAGGATTGAGGATTGAGGATTGAAGATTGAGGATCGGGAATTGAGGATTGAAGATTGAGGATTGAGGATTGAGGATTGAGGATTGAGGATTGAGGATAACGACTGAGGGTGGAGGATTGATGTTTGAGGAATGAGGATTGAGGATTGAGGATTGAAGATTGAGGATTGGGTATTGAGGATTGAAGAATGAGGATTGAGGATTGAGGATTGAGGATTGAAGATTGAGGATTGAGGATTGATGATTAAAGATTGAGTGTTGAGGATTGAAGATTGAGGATTGAGGATTGAGGATTGAGGATTGAGGATTGAGGATTCAGGATTGAGGATTGAGGATTGAGGATTGAGGATTGAGTATTGAAGGTTGAGGATTGATGATTGAGGATTGAGGATTGAGGATTGAGGATTGAGTATTGAGGACTGAGGATTGAAGATTGAGGATTGAGGATTGAGGTTTAGAGATTGAGTATTGAGGATTGAAGAATGAGAATTGAGGATTGAGGATTGAACATTGAGGACTGAGTGTTGAGGGTTGAGTGATGAGAATTGATGTTTGTGGATAGAGATATGAAGTTTGCAGATTAAGTATTGTGTATTGAAAACTGTGAATTGAGGATATTCTATTGAGGATTGAGGATTGTCAACTGATTGTTGAGGACTGAGGGCTGAAGATTGAGGATTCAGGATTGAGGATTCAGAATTGAGGTTTGAGGACTGAGGATAGAGGATTGAAGAATGATTATTCAGGATTGAGGATTGACGATTGAGGATTCAAGATTGAGGATTGGGTATTGAGGATTGAAGAATGAGGACTGAGGATTGAGGATTGAGGATTGAGGATTGAAGATTGAGTATTGAGGATTGAATATTGAGGATTGTGGACTGAGGATTGAGGATTGAAGATTGAGGATTGGGTATTGAGGATTGAAGAATGAGGATTGCGGATTGAGGATTCAGGATTGAGGATTGAAGATTGAGGATTGAGGATTGAGGATTGAAGATTGAGGATTGGGTATTGAGGATTGAAGATTGAGGATTGAGGATTGAGGATTCAGGATTGAGGATTGAAGATTGCGTATTGAGGATTGAAGACGGACGATTGAGGATTGAGGGTTGAGGATTGAGGATTGAGAATTGAGGATTGATGATTGAGTATCGAGGACTGAAGATTGAGGATTGAGGACTGAGGATTGAGGATTGAGAATTGAGGATTGAGGATTGAGGATTGAAGATTGAGGATTGGGTATTGAGGATTGAAGAATGAGGATTGAGGATTGAGTATTGAGGATTGAGGATTGAAGATTGAGTGTTGAGGATTGAAGATTGAGGATTGAGGATTGACGATTGAGGATTGAGGATTGAGGTTTGAGGATTGACGATGAGGGCTGAGGGTTGAGGATTGAGGTTTGAGGTCTGAGGACTGAGGATTGAGGATTGAGAGTTGAGGATTGAGGATTGAGGATTGAAGATTGAGGATTGGGTGTTGAGGATTAAGGAATGAGGATTGAGGATTGAGGATTGAGGATTGGCGACTGAGGATTGAGGATTGAGGATTGAGGATTGAGGATTGAAGATTCAGTATTGAGGATTGAAGATTGAGAGTTGAGGATTGAGGATTGGACATTGAGGACTGAGTGTTGATAGTTGAGTGATGAGAATTGATGTTTGTGGATAGAGATTTGAAGATTGCAGATTGAGTATTGAGTATTGAAAACTGTGAATTGAGGATGTTCTATTGAGGATTGAGGATTGACAATTGATTGTCGAGGACTGAGGGCTGAAGATTGAGGATTCAGGATTGAGGATTCAGAATTGAGGTTTGAGGACTGAGGTTTGAGGATTGAATATTGAGTATTGTGGATTGAATATTGAGGACTGAGGATTGAGGATGGAGGATTGAAGAAAGAGGACTGAGTGTTGAGGATTGAGTGTTGAGAATTGATGTTGGAGGGATGAGATTTGATTATTGATTTGTGTGGATTGAGTATTGAACGATGAGAATTCAGGGTATTCTATTGAGTATTGAGAATTGAGGATTGATGGTTGAGTATTGAGGATTGGTAGTTGAGGGTTGTGTGTTGAATATTGAGGATTGAGGATTGAGGATTGAGGCTTGAGGATTGAGGATTGAAGATTGAGTATTGAGGATTGAAGGTTGAGTATTGAGGATTGAGAATTGAGGATTGAGGATTGAAGATTGAGGATTGGGGATTGAGGATTGACGACTGAGGATTGAGTATTGATGATTGAGAATTGAGGATTGAGGATTGAGGATGAGGACTGAGGTTTGAGGATTGAGGTTTGAGGAATGAGGAATGAGGATTGAGGATTGAGAATTGAGGATTGAGGATTGAGTATTGAAGGTTGAGGATTGATGACTGAAGATTGAGGATTGCGGATTGACGATTGAGGATTGGGGATTGAGGGTTGAAGGTTGAGTGTTGAGGATTGAAGGTTGAGGATTGGCGATTGAGGATTGAGGATTGAGGATGATGGCTGAGGTTTGAGGTTTGAGGTTTGAGTATTGAATCCTGAGAATTCAGGATGTTCTATTGAGTATTGAGAATTGAGGATTGATGGTTTAGTATTGAGGATTCAGGATTGAGGATTGAGGATTGAGGATTGAGGATTGAAGATTGAGGATTGGGTATTGAGGATTGAAGATTGAGGATTGAGGATTGAGGATTCAGGATTGAGGATTGAGGATAACGACTGAGGGTGGAGGATTGATGTTTGAGGAATGAGGATTGAGTATTGAGAATTGAGGATTGATGGTTTAGTATTGAGGATTCAGGATTGAGGATTGAGGATTGAGTATTGAAGATTGAGGATTGATGATTGAGGATTTAGGATTGAGGATTGAGGATTGAGGATTGAGGACTGAGAATTGAGTATTGAGGATTGAAGGTTGAGGACTGAGGAATAAGGATTGAGGATTGAGGATGAGGGCTGAGGGTTGAGGATTGAGGTTTGAGGACTGAGAGCTGAGGATTGAGGATTGAGGACTGAGGATTGACGATTGAGAATTGAGGACTGAGGATTGACCATTGAGTATTGAAGATTGAGGATTGATGTCTGAGGATTGTGGAGAGAGGTATGATGATTGCGGATTGAGTATTGAAAATTGGGTATTGAGGATTGAATATTGAGGATTGAGGATTGAGGATTGAGGATTGAAGATTGAGTGTTGAGGATTGAAGATTGAGCATTGAGGATTGAGGGTTGAGGATTGAGGACCGAGGATTGGGGATTGAGGATTGAGGATTGAGGATTGAGGATTGAGGATTGAGGATTGAAGATTGGTTATTGAGGATCGAAGATTGAGGATTGAGGATTGTGGATTGAGGATTGAGGATTGACGATTGAAGACTGAGGATTGGGGACTGAGAGTTGATGGTTGAGTGATGAGAATTGATGTTTGTGGATAGAGATTTGAAGATTGCAGATTGAGTATTGAGTATTGAAAACTGTGAATTGAGGATATTCTATTGAGGATTGAGGATTGACAACTGATTGTTGAGGTCTGAGGGCTGAAGATTGATGATTCAGGATTGAGGATTCAGAATTGAAGATTGAGGACTGAGGATTGAGGATTGAAGATTGAGTATCGATGATTGAAGATTGAGGATTGAGGTTGAGGATTCAGGATTGAGGATGAGGGCTGAGGGTTGAGGATTGAGGTTTGAGGACTGAGGCCTGAGTATTGAGTATAGAGAATTGAGGATTGAGGATTGAGGATTGAAGATTGAGGATTGGGTATTGAGGATTGAAGAATGAGGATTGAGGATTGAGGATTGAGGATTGAGGATTGAAGATTGAGGATTGAGGATTGAGGATTGAAGATTGAGGATCGGGAATTGAGGATTGAAGATTGAGGATTGAGGATTGAGGATTGAGGATTGAGGATTGAGGATAACGACTGAGGGTGGAGGATTGATGTTTGAGGAATGAGGATTGAGGATTGAGGATTGAGGATTGAAGAATGAGTATTGATGATTGAAGATTGAGGATTGAGGATTGAGGGTTGAGGATTGAGGACGAGGACTGACGGTTGAGGATTGTGGTTTGAGGATTGAGGATTGAGGATTGAGAATTGAGGATGAGGACTGAGGTTTGAGGATTGAGGTTTGAGGAATGAGGATTGAGGATTGAGGATTGAGGATTGAGGATTGAGGATTGAGTATTGAAGGTTGAGGATTGATGACTGAGGATTGAGGATTGCGGATTGACGATTGAGGATTGGGGATAGAGGGTTGAAGGTTGAGTGTTGAGGATTGAAGGTTGAGGAATGGCGATTGAGGATTGAGGATTGAGGATGATGGCTGAGGTTCGAGGTTTGAGGTTTGAGTATTGAATCCTGAGAATTCAGGATGTTCTATTGAGTATTGAGAATTGAGGATTGATGGTTTAGTATTGAGGATTCAGGATTGAGGATTGAGGATTGAGTATTGAAGATTGAGGATTGATGATTGAGGATTTAGGATTGAGGATCGAGGATTGAGGATTGAGGATTGAGGACTGAAAATTGAGTATTGAGGATTGAAGGCTGAGGACTGAGGAATAAGGATTGAGGATTGAGGGTGAGGGCTGAGGGTTGAGGATTGAGGTTTGAGGACTGAGGACAGAGGATTGAGGATTGAGGACTGAGGATTTACGATTGAGCATTGAGGACTGAGGATTGACCATTGAGTATTGAAGATTGAGGATTAATGTCTGAGGATTGAGGATAGAGGTATGATGATTGCGGATTGAGTATTGAAAATTGGGTATTGAGGATTGAATATTGAGGATTGAGGATTGAGGATTGAGGATTGAAGATAAAGTGTTGAGGATTGAAGATTGAGGATTGAGGATTGACGATTGAGGGTTGAGGATTGAGGTTTGAGGATTGACGATCAGGGCTGAGGGTTGAGGATTGAGGTTTGAGGTCTGAGGACTGAGGATTGAGGATTGAGAATTGAGGATTGAGGATTGAGGATTGAAGATTGAGGATTGGGTATTGAGGATTGAGGAATGAGGATTGAGGATTGAGGATTGAGGATTGGTGACTGAGGATTGAGGATTGAGGATTGAGGATTGAGGATTGAAGATTCAGTATTGAGGATTGAAGATTGAGAGTTGAGGATTGAGGATTGGACATTGAGGACTGAGTGTTGATAGTTGAGTGATGAGAATTGATGTTTGTGGATAGAGATTTGAAGATTGCAGATTGAGTATTGAGTATTGAAAACTGTGAATTGAGGATATTCTATTGAGGGTTGAGGATTGACAACTGATTGTTGAGGTCTGAGGGCTGAAGATTGATGATTCAGGATTGAGGATTCAGAATTGAGGTTTGAGGACTGAGGATTGAGGATTGAAGATTGAGTATTGATGATTGAAGATTGAGGATTGAGGTTGAGGATTCAGTATTCAGGATGAGGGCTGAGGGTTGAGGATTGAGGTTTGAGGACTGAGGTCTGAGGATTGAGTATAGAGAATTGAGGATTGAGGATTGAGGATTGAAGATTGAGGATTGGGTATTGAGGATTGAAGAATGAGGATTGAGGATTGAGGATTCAGGATTGAGGATTGAAGATTGAGGATTGGGTATTGAGGATTGAAGAGTGAGGATTGAGGATTGAGGATTCAGGATTGAGGATTGAAGATTGAGTATTCAGGATTGAAGACTGACGATTGAGGAATGAGGGTTGAGGATTGAGGATTGAGGATTGAGGATTGATGATTGAGTATTGAGGACTGAAGATTGAGGATTGAGGATTGAGGATTGAGGATTGATGATTGAGGACTGAGTATTGAGGATTGAGGATTGTGGATTGAGGATTGAGGATTGAGGATAGGGGATTGAAGATTGAGGATTGGGGACTGAGTGTTGAGGGTTGAGTGATAAGGATTGATGTTTGTGGATAGAGATTCGAAGATTGCAGATTGAGAATTTAGTATTGAAAACTGTGAATTGGTGATATTCTATTGAGGATTGAGGATTAACAACAGATTGTTGAGGTCTGAAGTCTGAAGGTTGAGGACTGAGGATTGAGGATTCAGGATTGAGGTTCGAGGACAGAGGTGTGAGGATTGAGGATTGAAGAATCAGTATTGAGGATCGAAGATTGAGAATTGAGGATTGAGGATTGAACGTTGAGGGCTGAGTGTTGAGTGTTGAGTGATGAGAATTTATGTCTGTGGATGGAGATTTGAAGATTGCAGATTGAGTATTGAGTATTGAAAACTGTGAATTGAGGATATTATACTCAGGATTGAGGATTGACAACTGATTGTTGAGGACTGTGTGCTGAAGATTGAGGAATCAGGGTTGAGGATTCAGAATTGAGGTTTGAGGACTGAGGATTGAGGATTGAAGATTGAGTATTGAGGATTGAAGATTGAGGATTGAGGTTGAGGATTGACGATGAGGGCTGAGGGTTGAGGATTGAGGTTTGAGGACTGAGGTCTGAGGATTGAGTTTAGAGAATTGAGGATTGAGGATTGAGGATTGAAGATTGAGATTTGGGTATTAAGGATTGAAGAATGAGGATTGAGGATTGAGGATTCAGGATTGAGGATTGAAGATTGAGGATTGAGGGTTGAGGATTGAGGATTCAGGATTGAGGGTTGAGGATTGAGGATTGAGAATTGAGGATTGATGATTGAGTATTGAGGATTGAAGATTGAGGATTGAGTACTGAGGATTGGGTATTGAGGATTGAAGAATGAGGATTGAGGATTGAGGATTGAGGATTGAGGATTGAGGATTGAGGATTGAGTATTGACGATTGAGAATTGAGGATTGAGGATTGAAGATTGAGTATTGAGGATTGAAGATTGAGGATTGAGGATTGAGGATTGAGGATTGAGGACTGAGGATTGAGGATTGAGGATTGAAGGTTGAGGATTGGGAACTGAGTGTTGAAGGTTGATTGATGAGAATTGATGTTTGTGGATGGAGATTTGAAGATTTAAGATTGAGGATTGAGTATTGAAAACTGAGAATTCAGGATATTCTATTGAGTATTGAGAATTTTGGATTGATGGGTGAGTATTGAGGATTGATGGTTGAGGGTTGTGTGTTGAATATTGCGGATTGGCGGATTGAGTATTGAAGATTGAGGACTGAGGATTGAAGATTGAGTACTCAGGATTGGAGATTGACGATTGAGGATTGAGGATTGAGGATCGAGGATTGAGGATTGAGGATTGAAGATTGAGTATTGAGGATTGAAGGTTGAGGATTGAGGTTTGAGGGTTGACGATTGAGGATTGAGGATTGAGGTTTGAGGATTGACGATGAGGGCTGAGGGTTGAGGATTGAGGTTTGAGGTCTGAGGACTGAGGATTGAGGATTGAGAATTGAGGATTGAGGATTGAGGATTGAAGATTGAGGATTGGGTATTGTGGATTGAAGAATGAGGATTGAGGATTGAGGATTGAGGCTTGGGGACCGAGGATTGAGGATTGAGGATTGAGGATTGAGGATTGAAGATTCAGTATTGAGGATTGAAGATTGAGAGTTGAGGATTGAGGATTGAACATTGAGGTCTGAGTGTTGATGGTTGAGTGATGAGAATTGATGTTTGTGGATAGAGATTTGAAGATTGCAGATTGAGTATTGAGTATTGAAAACTGTGAATTGAGGATATTCTATAGAGGATTGAATATTGACAACTGATTGTTGAGGTCTGAGGGCTGAAGATTGAGGATTCAGGATTGAGGATTCAGAATTGAGGTTTGAGGACTGAGGATTGAGGATTGAAGATTGAGTATTGAGGATTGAAGATTGAGGATTGAGGTTAAGGATTGAGGATTGAGGATGAGGGCTGAGGGTTGAGGATTGAGGTTTGAGGACTGAGGTCTCAGGATTGAGTTTAGAGCATTGAGGATTGGGGATTGAAGATTGAGGATTGGGTATTAAGGATTGTAGAGTGAGGATTGAGGATTGAGGATTCAGGATTGAGGGTTGAGGATTGAGGATTGAGTATTGAGGATTGATGATTGAGTATTGAGGATTGAAGGTGGTGTATTGATGATTTAGAATTGAGGATTGAGGATTGAAGATTGAGGATTGGGGATTGGGGATTGAGGATTGACGATTGAGGATTGAGTATTGACGATTGAGAATTGAGAATTGACGATTGAGGATTGGGTATTGAGGATTGAAGAATGAGGACTGAGGATTTAGGATTGAGGATCGAGGATTGAAGATTGAGTATTGAGGATTGAAGGTCTAGGATAGAGGATTGAGGATTGAGGATTGAGGATTGAGGATTGAGGATTCAGAATTGAGGTTTGAGGACTGAGGATTGAGGATTGAAGATTGAGTATTGAGGATTGAAGATTGAGGATTGAGGTTGAGGATTGAGGATGAGGGCTGAGGGTTGAGGGTTGAGGTTTTAGGACTGAGGACTGAGGACTGAGGATTGAGAATTGACGATTGAGGATTAAGGATTGAAGATTGAGGATTGGGTATTGAGGATTGAAGAATGAGGATTGAGGATTGAGGATTGATGATTTGGTATTGAAGATTGGGTATTGAGGATTGAGTATTGAGGATTGAGGATTGAGGATTGAGGATTGAGGATTGAGGACTGAGGATTGAGGACTGAGGATTGATGATTGAGGATTGAGGTTTGAGGATTAAAGGTTGAGCATTGAGGATTGAAGATTGAGGATTGATGATTGAGGATTGAGGATTGAGGATTGAGGATTGAGGACTGAGTATTGAAGATTGAGGATTGATGATTGAGGATTGAGGATTGAGGATTGAGGATTGAGTATTGGGGATTGAGGATTGAAGACTGCGGATTGAGGATTGAGGACTAATGATTGTGTATTGAGGATTGAACATTGAGGACTGAGTGTTGACGGTTGAGTGATGAGAATTGATGTTTGTGGATAGAGATTTGAAGATTGCAGATTGAGTATTGAGTATTTAATACTGTGAACAGAGGATATTCTATTGGGGATTGAGGATCGACAAGTGATTGTTGAGGACTGAGGGCTGAAGATTGAGGATTCAGCATTGAGGATTCAGAATTGTGGTTTGAGCGCTGAGGATTGAAGATTGATAATAGGGTATTGTGGATTGAAGAATGATGATTGAGAATGGGCGATTGAGGACTGAGGATTGAAGATTGAGTATTCAGGATTGGAGATTGACGATTGAGGATTGAGGATTGAGGATCGAGGATTGAGGGCTGAGGATTGAGGATTGAGGATTGAGGATTGAAAATTGAAGATTGAATATTGATGATTGAAGATTGAGGATTGAGGATTGAGGGTTGTGGATTGAAGACGATGTCTGAGGGTTGAGTATTGATGTTTGAGGTCTGAGGATTGAGGATTGAGGATTGATAATTGAGGATTGAAGATTGAGTATTGAGGATTGAAGGTTGAGAATTGAGGGTTGAGGATTGAAGATTGAGGACTTAGTGTTGAGGGTTGAGTGATGGGAATTGATGTTTGTGGATTGAGATTTGAAGATTGAAGAATGGGGATTGAGTATCGAAAACTGTGAATTGAGGATATTCTATTGAGGATTGAGGATTGACAATTGATTGTTGAGGACTGAGGGCTAAAGATTGAGGATTCAGGATTGAGGATTCGGGACTGAGGTTTAAGGACTGAGGATTGAGGGTTGAGGATTGAGGATTGAGGATTGACGCTTGAGGATTGAGGGCTGAGGATGGAGGATTGAGAATTTATGTTTGAGGATTGAGATTTGATTATTGAATATTGTGTATTGAGTACTGAACCATGAGAATTCAGGATACTCTATTGAGTATTAGGAATAGAGGATTGATGGTTGAGTATTGAGGATCGGTGGTTGAGGGTTGTGTGTTGAATATTGAGGATTGAGGATTGAGGATTGAGGATTGAAGATTGAGGACTGAATATTGAGTATTGATGATTGAAGATTCAGGATTGAGAATTGAGTGTTGAGGATTGAGAACGAGGACTGACGGTCGAGTATTGATGTTTGAGGTCCGAGGATTGAGAATTGAGGATTGAGAATTGGGGATTGAGGATTGAGGATTGAAGATTGAGGATTGGGTATTGAGGATTGAAGAATGAGGATTGAGGATTGAGGATTGAGGATTGAGGATTGAAGATTGAGTATTGAGGTTGAAGATTGAGGATTGAGGACTGAGGATTGAGGATTGAGTATTGAGGATTGAGGATTAAGGATTGAAGATTGAGTATTGAGGATTGAAGATTGAGGATTGTGGATTGAAGATTGAGTATTGAGGATTGAAGATTGAGGATTGAGGATTGAGGATTGAGAATTGACGATGAGGGCTGAGGGTTGAGGTTTGAGGTCTGAGGACTGAGGACTGAGGTTTGAGGATTGAGAATTGAGGATTGAGGATTGAGGATTGAGGACTGAAGATTGAGGATTGGGTATTGAGGATTGAACATTGAGGATTGAGGATTGAGGGTCGAGGATTGAGGGTTGAGGATTGAAGATTGAATATTGATGATTGAAGATTGAGGATTGAGGATTGAGGGTTGTGGATTGAGGACGAGGACTGAGGGTTTAGTATTGATGTTTGAGGTCTCAAGATTGAGGAATGAGGATTGAGAATTGAGGATTGAGGATTGAGGATTGAAGATTGAGGATTGGGTATTGAGGATTGAAGAATGAGGACTGAGGATTTAGGATTGAGGATCGAGGATTGAAGACTGAGTATTGAGGATTGAAGATTGAGGATTGAGGATTGAGGATTGAGGATTGAGGATTGAGGATTCAGGATTGAGGATTGAGGATTGAGGATTGAGGATTGAGTATTGAAGGTTGAGGATTGATGATTGAGGATTGAGGATTGAGGATTGAGGATTGAGTATTGAGGACTGAGGATTGAAGATTGAGGATTGAGGATTGAGGTTTAGAGATTGAGTATTGAGGATTGAAGAATGAGAATTGAGGATTGAGGATTGAACATTGAGGACTGAGTGTTGAGGGTTGAGTGATGAGAATTGATGTTTGTGGATAGAGATATGAAGTTTGCAGATTAAGTATTGTGTATTGAAAACTGTGAATTGAGGATATTCTATTGAGGATTGAGGATTGCCACCTGATTGCTGAGGACTGAGGGCTGAAGGTTGAGGATTCAGGATTGAGGATTCAGAATTGAGGTTTGATGACTGAGGATTGAGGATTGAGGATTGAAGGTTGAGTATTGAGGATTGAAGATTGAGGATTGAGAATTGAGGATTGAGGATTGACGATTGGGGCTGAGGGTTGAGGATTGAGGATTGAGGATGGAGGATTGGAGAGAAAGGCCTGAGTGTTGGGGATTGAGTGCTGAGAATTGATGTTTGAGGGTTGAGATTTGATTACTGATTTTTGTGGATTGAGTATTGAACGATGAGAATTCAGGGTATTCTATTGAGTATTGGGAAACTGAGGATTGAGGATTGAGGATTGCGAATTGAAGATTGAGGATTGGGGATTGAGGATTGACGATTGAGGATTGAGTATTCAGGATTGAGAATTGAGGATTGAGGATTGGGGACTGAGTGCTGAATGTTGAGTGATGAGAATTGATGTTTGTGAATGGAGATTTGAAGATTGAAGGTTGAGGATTGAGTATTGAGAACTGAGAATTCAGGATATTCTATTGAGTATTGAGAATTTTGGATTGATGGTTGAGTATTGAGGATTGATGGTTGACGGTTGTGTGTTGAATATTGAGGATTGGCGGATTGAGTATTGAAGATTGAGGGCTGAGGACTGAGGCTTGAGTATTGAGGATTGAGGATTGAGTATTGAGGATTGAGGATTGAAGGTTTAGGATTGGGTATTGAGGATTGCGTATTGGGGATTGAGGATCTAGTATTGGAGATTGATTATTTAGGGTTGAAGATAGAGGGTTGAGGATTGAGTATTGAGGATTGAGAATTGAGAATTGAGGATGAGGACTGAGGTTTGAGGATTGAGGTTTGAGGATTGAAGATTGAGGATTGAGAATTGAGGGTTGTGGATTGAAGATTGAGTATTGAGGATTGAAGATTGAGGATTGAGGATTGAGGATTGAGGATTGAGGATTGAAGATTGAGGATTGCGGACTGAGTGTTGAAGGTTGAGTGCTGAGAATTGATGTTTGTGGATGGAGATTTGAAGATTGAAGATTGAGGATTGAGTATTGAAAACTGAGAATTCAGGATATTCTATTGAGTACTGAGAATTTTGGATTGATGGTTGAGTATTGAGGATTGATGGTTGAGGGTTGTGTGTTGAATATTGCGGATTGGCGGATTGAGTATTGAAGATTGAGGACTGAGGATTGAGGATTGAGTATTGAGGATTGAGGATTGTGTATTGAGGATTGAGGATTGAAGATTGAGTATTGATGAGTGGAGATTGCGGATTGACTATTGAGGGTTGAGGTTTGAGGACGAGGACTGAGGGTTGAGGGTTCAGGTTTCAGGACAGAGGATTGAGGATTGAGGATTGAGGATTGAGAATTGATAATTGAGGATTGAGGATTGAAGATTTAGGATTGGGTATTGGGGATTAAGGATTGGGTATTGAGGATCTAGTATTGGGGATTGATTATTTAGGATTGAAGATAGAGGATTGAGAATTGAGAATTGAGGATGTGGACTGAGGTTTGAGGATTGAGGTTTGAGGAATGAGGATTGAGGATTGAGGTTTGAGGTCTGAGTACTGAGGATTGAGGATTGAGGATTGAGGATTGAGGATTGAAGATTTAGGATTGGGTATTGAGGATTGAGGATTGGTGATTGAGGATCTAGTATTGGAGATTGGTTATCTAGGATTGAAGTTATAGGGTTGAGGATTGAGGATTGAGGATTGAGAATTGAGAATTGAGGATGAGGACTGAGGTTTGAGGATTGAGGTTTGATGAATGAGGATTGAGGATTGAGGATTGAGGATTGAGGATAGAGGATTGAGTATTGAAGGTTGAGGAGTGATGACTGAGGATTGAGGATTGAGGATTGAGGATTGAGGATTGAGGATTGAGTATTGAGGATTGAGGATGAGGGCTGAGGATTGAGGTTTGAGGTTTGAGTATTGAATCCTGAGAATTCAGGATATTCTATTGAGGAATGAGGATTGAGGATTGAGGATTGAGGATTGAGGATTGAGGATTGAGTATTGAAGGTTGAGGATTGATGACTGAGGATTGGGGAATGAGGATTGAGGATTGAGGATTGAAGATTGAGGATTGAATATTGAGTGTTGATGATTGAAGGTTGAAGATTGGGGATTGAGTGTTGAGGACTGAGGACGAGGACTGACGTTTGAGGATTGAGGTTTGAGGTTTGAGGATTGAGGTTTGAGGACTGAGGATTGAGGATTGAGGATTGAGCATTGAGGATTGATGATTGAGGACTGGGGATTGAGGATTGAGTATTGACGATGAGGGCTGAGGGTTGAGGATTGAGGTTTGAGGTCTGAGGACTGAGGATTGAGGATTGAGAATTGAGGATTGAGGATTGAGGATTGAGGATTGAAGATTGAGGATTGGGCATTGAGGATTGAACATTGAGGATTGAGGATTGAGGATCGAGGATTGAGGATTGAGGATTGAAGGTTGAATATTGATGATTGAAGATTGAGGATTGAGGATTGAGGGTTGTGGATTGAGGACGAGGATTGAGGATTGAAGATTGAGGATTGAGAATTGAGGATTGTGGATTGAGGATTGAGGATTGAGGATTGAGGATTGAAGATTGAGGATTGAGAACTGAGGATTGTGGATTGAAGATTGAGTATTGAGGATTGAAGATTGAGGATTGAGGATTGAGGATTGAGGATTGAGGATTGAAGATTGAGGATTGCGGACTGAGTGTTGAAGGTTGAGTGATGAGAATTGATGTTTGTGGATGGAGATTTGAAGATTGAAGGTTGAGGATTGAGTATTGAAAACTGAGAATTCAGGATATTCTATTGAGTATTGAGAATTTTGGATTGATGGTTGAGTATTGAGGATTGATGGTTGAGGGTTGTGTGTTGAATATTGCGGATTGGCGGATTGAGTATTGAAGATTGAGGACTGAGGATTGAGGGTTGAGTATTGAGGATTGAGGATTGTGTATTGAGGATAGAGGATTGAAGATTGAGTATTGATGAGTGGAGATTGCGGATTGACTATTGAGGTTTGAGGCTTGAGGACGAGGACTGAGGGTTGAGGATTCAGGTTTGAGGACAGAGGATTGAGGATTGAGGATTGAGAATTGATAATTGAGGATTGAGGATTGAAGATTTAGGATTGGGTATTGAGGATTAAGGATTGGGTATTGAGGATCTAGTATTGGAGATTGATTATTTAGGATTGAAGAAAGAGGATTGAGAATTGAGAGTTGAGGATGTGGACTGAGGTTTGAGGATTGAGGTTTGAGGAATGAGGATTGAGGATTGAGGATTGAGGATTGAGGATTGAGGAATGAAGATTGAGGATTGAATATTGAGTATTGATGAATGAAGATTGAGGATTGGGGATTGAGTGTTGAGAATTGAGGACGAGGACTGACGGTTGAGGATTGAGGTTTGAGGTTTGAGGATTGGGGATTGAGGACTGAGGATAGAGGATTGAGGATTGAGCATTGAGGATTGAAGATTGAGGACTGGAAATTGAGGATTGAAGATTGACGATTGAGGATTGTGGATTGAGGATTGAGGATTGAACGTTGATGACTGAGTGTTGAGGGTTGAGTGATGAGAATTGATGTTTGTGGATAGAGGTTTGAAAATTGCAGGTTGAGTATTGAGTATTGAAAACTATGAATTGAGGATATTCTGTTGAGGATTCAGAATTGAGGTTTGAGGACTGAGGATTGAGGATTGAGGATTGAGGATAGAGGATTGAGGATTGAGGATGAGGGCTGAGGGTTGAGTATTGAGGTTTGAGGACTGAGGATTGAGGATTGAGGAATGAGAATTGAGGATTCAGGATTGAGTGTTGAAGATTGAGGATTTGGTATTGAGGATTGAAGAATGAGGATTGTGGATTGAGGATTGAGGATTGAGGATTGAAGATTGAGTATTGAGGTTTGAAGACTGACGATTGAGGGTTGAGGATTGAGGATTGAGGATTGAGGATTGAGGATTGATGATTGAGGACTGAGTATTGAGGATTGAGGATTGTGGATTGAGGATTGAGGATTTAGGATAGGGGATTGAAGATTGAGGATTGGGGACTGAGTGTTGAGGGTTGAGTGATAAGGATTGATGTTTGTGGATAGAGATTCAAAGATTGCAGATTGAGAATTTAGTATTGAAAACTGTGAATTGGTGATACTCTATTGAGGATTGAGGATTAACAACAGATTGTTGAGGTCTGAAGTCTGAAGGTTGAGGACTGAGGATTGAGGATTCAGGATTGAGGTTTGAGGACAGAGGATTGAGGATTGAGGATTGAGGCTTGAGGATTGAGGATTGAGGATTGAAGATTGAGGATTGAGGATCCAGGATGAGGGCTGAAGGTTGAGGATTGAGGCTTGAGGTCTGAGGACTGAGGATTGAGGTTTCAGAATTAAGGATGGAGGATTGAGGATTGAAGATTGAGGATTGGTTATTGAGGATTGAAGAATAAGGATTGAGGATTGAGTATTGAGGATTGAGGATTGAAGATTGAGTATTGAGGATTGAAGACTGACGTTTGAGGATTGAGGTTTGAGGGTTGAATATTTAGGATTGAGAATTGAGGATTGAGGATTGAGGATTTAAGATTGAGGATTGGGTATTGAGGATTGAAGAATCAGGATTGAGGATTGAGGACTGAGGATTGAGGATTGAAGATTGAGGATTGAGAATTGAGGATTGTGGATTGAAGATTGAGTATTGAGGATTGAAGATTGAGGATAGAGGATTGAGGATTGAGGATTGAGGATTGAAGATTGAGGATTGGGGACTGAGTGTTGAAGGTTGAGTGATGAGAATTGATGTTTGTGGATGGAGATTTGAAGATTTAAGATTGAGGATTGAGTATTGAAAACTGAGAATTCAGGATATTCTAATGAGTATTGAGAATTTTGGATTGATGGTTGAGTATTGAGGATTGATGGTTGAGGGTTGTGTGTTGAATATTGCGGATTGGCGGATTGAGTATTGAAGATTGAGGACTGAGGATTGAAGATTGAGTATTGAGGATTGAATATTGAGGATTGAGGATTGAGGATTGAGGATTGAGCATTGAGGATTGAGGATTGAGGACTGAGGATTGATGATTGAGGATTGAGGTTTGAGGATTAAAGGTTGAGCATTGAGGATTGAAGATTGAGGATTGATGATTGAGGATTGAGGATTGAGGATTGAGGATTGAGGACTGAGTATTGAAGATTGAGGATTGATGATTGAGGATTGAGGATTGAGGATTGAGGATTGAGGATTGAGGGTTGAGGATTGAGAATTGAGGATTGAGAATTGAAGAATGAGGACTGGGGACTGAGTGTTGAGTGTTGAGTGATGAGGATTGATGTTTGTGGATAGAGATTTGAAGATTGCAGATTGAGTATTGAGTATCGAAACCTGTGAATTGAGGATATTCTGTTGAGGATTGAGGATTGACAACTGATTGTTGAGGACTGAGGGCTGAAGATTGAGGATTCAGGGTTGAGGGTTCAGAATTGAGGTTTGAGGACTGAGGATTGAGGATTGAGGATTGAGGATTGAGGATTGAGTATTGAGGATTGAAGATTGAGGATTGAGGATTGAGGATCGAGGATTGAGGATGAGGGCTGAGGGTTGAGGATTGAGGTTTGGGGATTGAGGGCTGAGGATTGAGGATTGATGATTGATTGTTGAGGATTGAAGATTGAGGATTGAGGATTGATGATTGAGTGTTGAAGATTGAGGATTGGGTATTGAGGATTGAAGAATGAGGATTGAGGATTGAGGATTGAGGATTGAGGATTGAAGATTGAGTATTGAGGTTTGAAGACTGACGATTGAGGGTTGAGGATTGAGGATTGAGGATATGAGGATTGAGGATTGATGATTGAGGACTGAGTATCGAGGTTTGAGGACAGAGGATTGAGGATTGAGGATTGAGGCTTGAGGATTGAGGATTGAGGATTGAAGATTGAGGATTGAGGATCCAGGATGAGGGCTGAAGGTTGAGGATTGAGGCTTGAGGTCTGAGGACTGAGGATTGAGGTTTCAGAATTAAGGATGGAGGATTGAGGGTTGAAGATTGAGGATTGGTTATTGAGGATTGAAGAATAAGGATTGAGGATTGAGTATTGAGGATTGAGGATTGAAGATTGAGTATTGAGGATTGAAGACTGACGATTGAGGATTGAGGTTTGAGGGTTGAAGATTTAGGATTGAGAATTGAGGATTGAGGATTGAGGATTGAAGATTGAGGATTGGGTATTGAGGATTGAAGAATCAGGATTGAGGATTGAGGATAGAGGATTGAGGATTGAACATTGAGTATTGAGAATTGAGGATTGTGGATTGAAGATTGAGTATTGAGGATTGAAGATTGAGGATAGAGGATTGAGGATTGAGGATTGAGGATTGAAGATTGAGGATTGGGGACTGAGTGTTGAAGGTTGAGTGATGGGAATTGATGTTTGTGGATGGAGATATGAAGATTTAAGGTTGAGGATTGAGTATTGAAAACTGAGAATTCAGGATATTCTAATGAGTATTGAGAATTTTGGATTGATGGTTGAGTATTGAGGATTGATGGTTGAGGGTTGTGTGTTGAATATTGCGGATTGGCGGATTGAGTATTGAAGATTGAGGACTGAGGATTGAAGATTGAGTATTGAGGATTGAATATTGAGGATTGAGGATTGAGGATTGAGGATTGAGCATTGAGTATTGAGGATTGAGGACTGAGGATTGATGATTGAGGATTGAGGTTTGAGGATTAAAGGTTGAGCATTGAGGATTGAAGATTGAGGATTGATGATTGAGGATTGAGGATTGAGGACTGAGGATTGAGGACTGAGTATTGAAGATTGAGGATTGATGATTGAGGATTGAGGATTGAGGATTGAGGATTGAGGATTGAGGATTGAGTGTTGAGGATTGAGAATTGAGGATTGAGAATTGAAGAATGAGGACTGGGGACTGAGTGTTGAGTGTTGAGTGATGAGGATTGATGTTTGTGGATAGAGATTTGAAGATTGCAGATTGAGTATTGAGTATCGAAACCTGTGAATTGAGGATATTCTGTTGAGGATTGAGGATTGACAACTGATTGTTGAGGACTGAGGGCTGAAGATTGAGGATTCAGGGTTGAGGGTTCAGAATTGAGGTTTGAGGACTGAGGATTGAGGATTGAGGATTGAGTATTGAAGATTGAGGACTGAGGATTGAGGGTTGAGTATTGAGGATTGAGGATTGTGTATTGAGGATAGAGGATTGAAGATTGAGTATTGATGAGTGGAGATTGCGGATTGACTATTGAGGGTTGAGGCTTGAGGACGAGGACTGAGGGTTGAGGATTCAGGTTTGAGGACAGAGGATTGAGGATTGAGGATTGAGAATTGATAATTGAGGATTGAGGATTGAAGATTTAGGATTGGGTATTGAGGATTAAGGATTGGGTATTGAGGATCTAGTATTGGAGATTGATTATTTAGGATTGAAGATAGAGGATTGAGAATTGAGAATTGAGGATGTGGACTGAGGTTTGAGGATTGAGGTTTGAGGAATGAGGATTGAGGATTGAGTATTGAGGATTGAGGATTTAGGAATGAAGATTGAGGATTGAATATTGAGTATTGATGAATGAAGATTGAGGATTGGGGATTGAGTGTTGAGAATTGAGAACGAGGACTGACGGTTGAGGATTGAGGTTTGAGGTTTGAGGATTGGGGATTGAGGACTGAGGATAGAGGATTGAGGATTGAGCATTGAGGATTGAAGATTGAGGACTGGAAATTGAGGATTGAAGATTGACGATTGAGGATTGTGGATTGAGGATTGAGGATTGAACGTTGATGACTGAGTGTTGAGGGTTGAGTGATGAGAATTGATGTTTGTGGATAGAGGTTTGAAAATTGCAGGTTGAGTATTGAGTATTGAAAACTATGAATTGAGGATATTCTGTTGAGGATTCAGGGTTGACAACTGATTGTTGAGGACAGAGGGCTGAAGTTTGAGGATTCAGGATTGAGGATTCAGAATTGAGGTTTGAGGACTGAGGATTGAGGATTGAGGATTGAGGATAGAGGATTGAGGATTGAGGATGAGGGCTGAGGGTTGAGTATTGAGGTTTGAGGACTGAGGACTGAGGATTGAGGCTTGAGAATTGAGGATTCAGGATTGAGTGTTGAAGATTGAGGATTGGGTATTGAGGATTGAAGAATGAGGATTGTGGATTGAGGATTGAGGATTGAGGATTGAAGATTGAGTATTGAGGTTTGAAGACTGACGATTGAGGGTTGAGGATTGAGGATTGAGGATTGAGGATTGAGGATTGATGATTGAGGACTGAGTATTGAGGATTGAGGATTGTGGATTGAGGATTGAGGATTGAGGATTGAGGATAGGGGATTGAAGATTGAGGATTGGGGACTGAGTGTTGAGGGTTGAGTGATAAGGATTGATGTTTGTGGATAGAGATTCGAAGATTGCAGATTGAGAATTTAGTATTGAAAACTGTGAATTGGTGATATTCTATTGAGGATTGAGGATTAACAACAGATTGTTGAGGTCTGAAGTCTGAAGGTTGAGGACTGAGGATTGAGGATTCAGGATTGAGGTTTGAGGACAGAGGATTGAGGATTGAGGATTGAGGCTTGAGGATTGAGGATTGAGGATTGAAGATTGAGGATTGAGGATCCAGGATGAGGGCTGAAGTTTGAGGATTGAGGCTTGAGGTCTGAGGACTGAGGATTGAGGGTTCAGAATTAAGGATGGAGGATTGAGGATTGAAGATTGAGGATTGGTTATTGAGGATTGAAGAATAAGGATTGAGGATTGAGTATTGAGGATTGAGGATTGAAGATTGAGTATTGAGGATTGAAGACTGACGATTGAGGATTGAGGTTTGAGGGTTGAAGATTTAGGATTGAGAATTGAGGATTGAGGATTGAGGATTGAAGATTGAGGATTGGGTATTGAGGATTGAAGATTGAGTATTGAGGATTGAAGATTGAGGATAGAGGATTGAGGATTGAGGATTGAGGATTGAAGATTGAGGATTGGGGACTGAGTGTTGAAGGTTGAGTGATGAGAATTGATGTTTGTGGATGGAGATTTGAAGATTTAAGATTGAGGATTGAGTATTGAAAACTGAGAATTCAGGATATTCTAATGAGTATTGAGAATTTTGGATTGATGGTTGAGTATTGAGGATTGATGGTTGAGGGTTGTGTGTTGAATATTGCGGATTGGCGGATTGAGTATTGAAGATTGAGGACTGAGGATTGAAGATTGAGTATTGAGGATTGAATATTGAGGATTGAGGATTGAGGATTGAGGATTGAGCATTGAGGATTGAGGATTGAGGACTGAGGATTGATGATTGAGGATTGAGGTTTGAGGATTAAAGGTTGAGCATTGAGGATTGAAGATTGAGGATTGATGATTGAGGATTGAGGATTGAGGATTGAGGATTGAGGACTGAGTATTGAAGATTGAGGATTGATGATTGAGGATTGAGGATTGAGGATTGAGGATTGAGGATTGAGTGTTGAGGATTGAGAATTGAGGATTGAGAATTGAAGAATGAGGACTGGGGACTGAGTGTTGAGTGTTGAGTGATGAGGATTGATGTTTGTGGATAGAGATTTGAAGATTGCAGATTGAGTATTGAGTATCGAAACCTGTGAGTTGAGGATATTCTGTTGAGGATTGAGGATTGACAACTGATTGTTGAGGACTGAGGGCTGAAGATTGAGGATTCAGGGTTGAGGGTTCAGAATTGAGGTTTGAGGACTGAGGATTGAGGATTGAGAATTGAGGATTGAGGATTGAGTATTGAGGATTGAAGATTGAGGATTGAGGATTGAGGATCGAGGATTGAGGATGAGGGCTGAGGGTTGAGGATTGAGGTTTGGGGATTGAGGGCTGAGGATTGAGGATTGATGATTGAGTGTTGAGGATTGAAGATTGAGGATTGAGGATTGATGATTGAGTGTTGAAGATTGAGGATTGGGTATTGAGGATTGAAGAATGAGGATTGAGGATTGAGGATTGAGGATTGATGATTGAGTATTGAGGATTGAAGATTGAGGATTGAGTACTGAGGATTGGGTATTGAGGATTGAAGAATGAGGATTGAGGATTGAGGATTGAGGATTGAGGATTGAGGATTGAGGATTGAGTATTGACGATTGAGAATTGAGGATTGAGGATTGAAGATTGAGTATTGAGGATTGAAGATTGAGGATTGAGGATTGAGGATTGAGGATTGAGGACTGAGGATTGAGGATTGAGGATTGAAGGTTGAGGATTGGGAACTGAGTGTTGAAGGTTGATTGATGAGAATTGATGTTTGTGGATGGAGATTTGAAGATTTAAGATTGAGGATTGAGTATTGAAAACTGAGAATTCAGGATATTCTATTGAGTATTGAGAATTTTGGATTGATGGGTGAGTATTGAGGATTGATGGTTGAGGGTTGTGTGTTGAATATTGCGGATTGGCGGATTGAGTATTGAAGATTGAGGACTGAGGATTGAAGATTGAGTACTCAGGATTGGAGATTGACGATTGAGGATTGAGGATTGAGGATCGAGGATTGAGGATTGAGGATTGAAGATTGAGTATTGAGGATTGAAGGTTGAGGATTGAGGTTTGAGGGTTGACGATTGAGGATTGAGGATTGAGGTTTGAGGATTGACGATGAGGGCTGAGAGTTGAGGATTGAGGTTTGAGGTCTGAGGACTGAGGATTGAGGATTGAGAATTGAGGATTGAGGATTGAGGATTGAAGATTGAGGATTGGGTATTGTGGATTGAAGAATGAGGATTGAGGATTGAGGATTGAGGCTTGGGGACCGAGGATTGAGGATTGAGGATTGAGGATTGAGGATTGAAGATTCAGTATTGAGGATTGAAGATTGAGAGTTGAGGATTGAGGATTGAACATTGAGGTCTGAGTGTTGATGGTTGAGTGATGAGAATTGATGTTTGTGGATAGAGATTTGAAGATTGCAGATTGAGTATTGAGTATTGAAAACTGTGAATTGAGGATATTCTATAGAGGATTGAATATTGACAACTGATTGTTGAGGTCTGAGGGCTGAAGATTGAGGATTCAGGATTGAGGATTCAGAATTGAGGTTTGAGGACTGAGGATTGAGGATTGAAGATTGAGTATTGAGGATTGAAGATTGAGGATTGAGGTTAAGGATTGAGGATTGAGGATGAGGGCTGAGGGTTGAGGATTGAGGTTTGAGGACTGAGGTCTCAGGATTGAGTTTAGAGGATTGAGGATTGGGGATTGAAGATTGAGGATTGGGTATTAAGGATTGTAGAGTGAGGATTGAGGATTGAGGATTCAGGATTGAGGGTTGAGGATTGAGGATTGAGTATTGAGGATTGATGATTGAGTATTGAGGATTGAAGGTGGTGTATTGATGATTTAGAATTGAGGATTGAGGATTGAAGATTGAGGATTGGGGATTGGGGATTGAGGATTGACGATTGAGGATTGAGTATTGACGATTGAGAATTGAGAATTGACGATTGAGGATTGGGTATTGAGGATTGAAGAATGAGGACTGAGGATTTAGGATTGAGGATCGAGGATTGAAGATTGAGTATTGAGGATTGAAGGTCTAGGATAGAGGATTGAGGATTGAGGATTGAGGATTGAGGATTGAGGATTCAGAATTGAGGTTTGAGGACTGAGGATTGAGGATTGAAGATTGAGTATTGAGGATTGAAGATTGAGGATTGAGGTTGAGGATTGAGGATGAGGGCTGAGGGTTGAGGATTGAGGTTTGAGGACTGAGGTCTGAGGATTGTGTATTGAGAATTGAGGACTGAGGATAGAGGATTGAAGATTGAGGATTGGGTATTGAGGATTGAAGAATGAGGATTGAGGATTGAGGATTCAGAATTGAGGATCGAATATTGAGAATTGAGGATTGAAGGTTGAGGATTGAGGAATGAGGATTGAGGATTGAGGATGAGGGCTGATGTTTGAGGGTTGAGGTTTTAGGACTGAGGACTGAGGACTGAGGATTGAGAATTGACGATTGAGGATTAAGGATTGAAGATTGAGGATTGGGTATTGAGGATTGAAGAATGAGGATTGAGGATTGAGGATTGATGATTTGGTATTGAAGATTGGGTATTGAGGATTGAGTATTGAGGATTGAGGATTGAGGATTGAGAATTGAGGATTGATGATTGAGTATTGAGGATTGGGTATTGAGGATTGAAGAATGAGGACTGAGGATTTAGGATTGAGGATCGAGGATTGAAGACTGAGTATTGAGGATTGAAGATTGAGGATTGAGGACTGATGATTGTGGATTGAGGATTGAGGATTCAGGATTGAGGATTGAGGATTGAAGATTGAGGATTGAGGATTGATGATTAAAGATTGAGTGTTGAGGATTGAAGATTGAGGATTGAGGATTGAGGATTGAGGATTGAGGATTGAGGATTGAGGATTGAGGATTGAGGATTGAGGATTGAGGATTGAGTATTGAAGGTTGAGGATTGATGATTGAGGATTGAGGATTGAGGATTGAGGATTGAGTATTGAGGACTGAGGATTGAAGATTGAGGATTCAGGATTGAGGACGAGGACTGAGGGTTGTGTATTGATGTTTGAGGTCTGAGGATTGAGGATTGAGGATTGAGAATTGGGGATTGAGGATTGAGGATTGAAGATTGAGGATTGGGTATTGAGGATTGAAGAAAGAGGATTGAGGATTGAGGATTGAGGATTGAGGATTGAAGATTGAGTATTGAGGTTGAAGATTGGGGATTGAGGACAGAGGATTGAGGATTGAGTATTGAGGATTGAGGATTGAGGATTGAAGATTGAGTATTGAGGATTGAAGATTTAGGATTGTGGATTGAAGATTGAGTATTGAGGATTGAAGATTGAGGATTGAGGATTGAGGATTGAGAATTGACGATGAGGGCTGGGGGTTGAGGGTTTAGGTTTGAGGACTGAGGACTGACGATTGAGGATTGAGAATTGAGGATTGAGGATTGAGGATTGAGGATTGAAGATTGAGGATTGGGTATTGAGGATTGAACATTGAGGATTGAGGATTGAGGGTCGAGGATTGAGGGTTGAGGATTGAAGATTGAATATTGATGATTGAAGATTGAGGATTGAGGATTGAGGGTTGTGGATTGACGACGAGGACTGAGGGTTTAGTATTGATGTTTGAGGTCTGAAGATTGAGGAATGAGGATTGAGAATTGAGGATTGAGGATTGAGGATTGAAGATTGAGGATTGGGTATTGAGGATTGAAGAATGAGGACTGAGGATTTAGGATTGAGGATCGAGGATTGAAGACTGAGTATTGAGGATTGAAGATTGAGGATTGAGGATTGAGGATTGAGGATTGAGGGTTGAGGATTCAGGATTGAGGATTGAGGATTGAAGATTGAGGATTGAGGATTGAGGATTAAAGATTGAGTGTTGAGGATTGAAGATTGAGGATTGAGGATTGAGGATTGAGGATTGAGGATTGAGGATTCAGGATTGAGGATTGAGGATTGAGGATTGAGGACTGAGTATTGAAGGTTGAGGATTGATGATTGAGGATTGAGGATTGAGGATTGAGGATCTAGTATTCAGGACTGAGGATTGAAGATTGAGGATTGAGGATTGAGGATTAGAGATTGAGTATTGAGGATTGAAGAATGAGAATTGAGGATTGAGGATTGAACATTGAGGACTGAGTGTTGAGGGTTGAGTGATGAGAATTGATGTTTGTGGATAGAGATATGAAGTTTGCAGATTAAGTATTGTGTATTGAAAACAGTGAATTGAGGATATTCTATTGAGGATTGAGGATTGTCACCTGATTGTTGAGGACTGAGGGCTGAAGGTTGAGGATTCATGATTGAGGATTCAGAATTGAGGTTTGAGGACTGAGGATTGAGGATTGAGGATTGAAGGTTGAGTATTGAGGATTGAAGATTGAGGATTGAGAATTGAGGATTGAGGATTGACGATGGGGGCTGAGGGTTGAGGATTGAGGATTGCGGATGGAGGATTGAAGGGAAAGTCCTGAGTGTTGGGGATTGAGTGCTGAGAATTGATGTTTGAGGGTTGAGATTTGATTACTGATTTTTGTGGATTGAGTATTGAACGATGAGAATTCAGGGTATTCTATTGAGTATTGGGAAATTGAGGATTGATGATTGAGGGTTGTGTGTTGAATATTGAGGATTGAGGATTGAGGATTGAGGATTGAGGATTGAAGGTTGAGTATTGAGGATTGAAGGTTGAGGATTGAGGATTGAGGATTGAGAATTGAAGATTGAGGATTGGGGATTGAGGATTGACGATTGAGGATTGAGTATTCACGATTGAGAATTGAGGATTGAGGATTGGGGACTGAGTGCTGAATGTTGAGTGATGAGAATTGATGTTTGTGGATGGGGATTTGAAGATTGAAGGTTGAGGATTGAGTATTGAAAACTGAGAATTCAGGATATTCTATTGAGTATTGAGAATTTTGGATTGATGGTTGAGTATTGAGGATTGATGGTTGACGGTTGTGTGTTGAATATTGAGGATTGGCGGATTGAGCATTGAAGATTGAGGGCTGAGGACTGAGGCTTGAGTATTGAGGATTGAGGATTGAGTATTGAGGATTGAGGATTGAAGATTTAGGATTGGGTATTGAGGATTGCGTATTGGGGATTGAGGATCTAGTATTGGAGATTGATTATTTAGGATTGAAGATAGAGGGTTGAGGATTGAGTATTGAGGATTGAGAATTGAGAATTGAGGATGAGGACTGAGGTGTGAGGATTGAGGTTTGAGGAATGAGGATTGAGGATTGAGGATTGAGGATTGAGGACTGAGGATTGCGGATTGAGTACTGAAGGTTGAGGATTGATGACTGAGGATTGAGGATTGAGGATTGAGGATTGCGGATTGAGGATTGAAGATTGAGTGTTGAGGATTGAGGGTTGAGGGTTGAGGATTGATTATTGAGGATTGAGGATGAGGGCTGAGGTTTGAGGTTTGAGGTTTAAGGACTGAGGACTGAGGACTGAGGACTGAGGACTGAGAATTGAGGATTGAGGATTGAGGATTGAAGATTGAGGATTTGGTATTGAGGATTGAAGAATGAGGATTGAGGATCGAGGATTGAGGATTGAGGATTGAAGATTGAGTATTGAGGGTTGAAGATTGACGATTGAGGATTGTGGATTGAAGATTGAGTATTGAACATTGAGGACTGAGTGTTGAGGGTTCAGTGATGAGAATTGATGTTTGTGGATAAAGGTTTGAAGATTGCAGATTGAGTATTGAGTATTGAAAACTGTGAATTGAGGATATTCTATTGAGGATTGAGGATTGTCAACTGATTGTTGAGGACTGAGGGCTGAAGATTGAGGATTCAGGATTGAGGATTCAGAATTGTGGTTTGAGGACTGAGGATTGAGGATTGAAGATTGATTATTGAGGATTGAGGATTGAGAATTGAGGATTGAGGATTGAGGATTGAAGATTGAGGATTGAAGATTGAGTATTGATGAGTGGAGATTGCGGATTGGCTATTGAGGGTTGAGGTTTGAGGACGAGGACTGAGGTTTGAGGATTCAGGTTTGAGGACAGAGGATTGAGGATTCAGGATTGAGAATTGATAATTGAGGATTGAGGATTGAAGATTTAGGATTGGGTATTGAGGATTAAGGATTGGGTATTGAGGATCTAGTATTGGGGATTGATTATTTAGGATTGAAGATAGAGGATTGAGAATTGAGAATTGAGGATGTGGACTGAGGTTTGAGGATTGAGGTTTGAGGAATGAGGATTGAGGATTGAGGATTGAGGATTGAGGAATGAAGATTGAGGATTGAATATTGAGTATTGATGAATGAAGATTGAGGATTGGGGATTGAGTGTTGAGAATTGAGGACGAGGACTGACGGTTGAGGATTGAGGTTTGAGGTTTGAGGATTGGGGATTGAGGACTGAGGATAGAGGATTGAGGATTGAGCATTGAGGATTGAAGATTGAGGACTGGAAATTGAGGATTGAAGATTGACGATTGAGGATTGTGGATTGAGGATTGAGGATTGAACGTTGATGACTGAGTGTTGAGGGTTGAGTGATGAGAATTGACGTTTGTGGATAGAGGTTTGAAGATTGCAGGTTGAGTATTGAGTATTGAAAACTATGAATTGAGGATATTCTGTTGAGGATTCAGGGCTGACAACTGATTGTTGAGGACAGAGGGCTGAAGTTTGAGGATTCAGGATTGAGGATTCAGAATTGAGGTTTGAGGACTGAGGATTGAGGATTGAGGATTGAGGATAGAGGATTGAGGATTGAGGATGAGGGCTGAGGGTTGAGTATTGAGGTTTGAGGACTGAGGACTGAGGATTGAGGATTGAGAATTGAGGATTGAGGATTGAGTGTTGAAGATTGAGGATTGGGTATTGAGGATTCAAGAATGAGGATTGAGGATTGAGGATTGAGGATTGAGGATTGAAGATTGAGTATTGAGGTTTGAAGACTGACGATTGAGGGTTAAGGATTGAGGATTGAGGATTGAGGATTGAGGATTGATGATTGAGGACTGAGTATTGAGGATTGAGGATTGTGGATTGAGGATTGAGGATTGAGGATAGGGGATTGAAGATTGAGGATTGGGGACTGAGTGTTGAGGGTTGAGTGATAAGGATTGATGTTTGTGGATAGAGATTCGAAGATTGCAGATTGAGAATTTAGTATTGAAAACTGTGAATTGGTGATGTTCTATTGAGGATTGAGGATTAACAACAGATTGTTGAGGTCTGAAGTCTGAAGGTTGAGGACTGAGGATTGAGGATTCAGGATTGAGGTTTGAGGACAGAGGATTGAGGATTGAGGATTGAGGCTTGAGGATTGAGGATGGAGGATTGAGGACTGAGTATTGAAGATTGAGGATTGATGATTGAGGATTGAGGATTGAGGATTGAGGATTGAGTATTGGGGATTGAGGATTGAAGACTGAGGATTGAGGATTGAGTATTAATGATTGGGTATTGAGGATTGAACATTGAGGACTGAGTGTTGACGGTTGAGTGATGAGAATTGATGTTTGTTGATAGAGATTTGAAGATTGCAGATTGAGTATTGAGTATTTAATACTGTGACCTGAGGATATTCTATTGGGGATTGAGGATCGACAAGTGATTGTTGAGGACTGAGGGCTGAAGATTGAGGATTCAGCATTGAGGATTCAGAATTGTGGTTTGAGGGCTGAGGATTGAAGATTGAAGATTGAGTATTGAGGATTGAAGATTGAGGGTTGAGGATTGAGGATTGAGGATTGAGGATTGAGGATGAGGGCTGAGGGTTGAAGATTGAGTATTCAGGATTGGAGATTGACGATTGAGGATTGAGGATTGAGGATCGAGGATTGAGGATTGAGGATTGAAGATTGAGTATTGAGGATTGAAGATTGAGTATTGAGGATTGAGGGTTGAGGATTGAGAATTGAGGATTGAGAATTGAAGAATGAGGATTGGGGACTGAGTGTTGAGTGTTGAGTGATGAGGATTGATGTTTGTGGATAGAGATTTGAAGATTGCAGATTGAGTATTGAGTATCGAAACCTGTGAATTGAGGATATTCTGTTGAGGATTGAGGATTGACAACTGATTGTTGAGGACTGAGGGCTGAAGATTGAGGTTTCAGGGTTGAGGGTTCAGAATTGTGGTTTGAGGACTGAGGATTGAGGATTGAGGATTGAGGATTGAGGATTGAGTATTGAGGATTGAAGATTGAGGATTGAGGATTGAGGATCGAGGATTGAGGATGAGGGCTGAGGGTTGAGGATTGAGGTTTGGGGATTGAGGGCTGAGGATTAAGGATTGATGATTGAGTATTGAGGATTGAAGATTGGGGATTGAGGATTGACGATTGAGGATTGAGGATTGAGGTTTGAGGATTGACGATGAGGGCTGAGGGTTGAGGATTGAGGTTTGAGGTCTGAGGGCTGAGGATTGAGGATTGAGAATTGAGGATTGAGGATTGAGGATTGAAGATTGAGGATTGGGTATTGTGGATTGAAGAATGAGGATTGAGGATTGAGGATTGAGGCTTGGGGACCGAGGATTGAGGATTGAGGATTGAGGATTGAGGATTGAAGATTCAGTATTGAGGATTGAAGATTGAGAGTTGAGGATTGAGGATTGAACATTGAGGACTGAGTGTTGATGGTTGAGTGATGAGAATTGATGTTTGTGGATAGAGATTTGAAGATTGCAGATTGAGTATTGAGTATTGAAAACTGTGAATTGAGGATATTCTATAGAGGATTGAATATTGACAACTGATTGTTGAGGTCTGAGGGCTGAAGATTGAGGATTCAGGATTGAGGATTCAGAATTGAGGTTTGAGGACTGAGGATTGAGGATTGAGGATTGAGTATTGAGGATTGAAGATTGAGGATTGAGGTTGAGGATTGAGGATTGAGGATGAGGGCTGAGGGTTGAGGATTGAGGTTTGAGGACTGAGGTCTGAGGATTGAGTTTAGAGAATTGAGGATTGAGGATTGAGGATTGAAGATTGAGATTTGGGTATTAAGGATTGGAGAATGAGGATTGAGGATTGATGATTCAGGATTGAGGATTGAAGATTGAGGATTGAGGATTGAGGATTGAAGATTGAGGATTAGGTATTGAGGATTGAAGAATGAGGATTGAGGATTGAGGATTCAGGATTGAGGGTTGAGGATTGAGGATTGAGAATTGAGGATTGATGATTGAGTATTGAGGATTGAAGATTGAGGATTGAGTACTGAGGATTGGGTATTGAGGATTGAAGAATGAGGATTGAGGATTGAGGATTGAGGATTGAGGATTGAGGATTGAGGATTGAAGATTGAGTATTGAGGATTGAAGGTTGTGTATTGAGGATTTAGAGTTGAGGATTGAGGATTGAAGATTGAGGATTGGGGATTGGGGATTGAGGATTGACGATTGAGGATTGAGTATTGACGATTGAGAATTGAGGATTGAGGATTGAAAATTGAGTATTGAGGAATGAAGATTGAGGATTGAGGATTGAGGATTGAGGATTGAGGACTGAGGATTGAGGATTGAGGATTGAGCATTGAGGATTGAGGATTCAGGATTGAGGATTGAGTATTGAGGATTGAAGATTGAGGATTGATGATTGAGTATTGAGGATTGAAGATTGAGGATTGAGGATTGAGGATTGAGGTTTGGGGATTGATGACTGAGGATTGAAAATTGAGGACTGGGGACTGAGTGTTGAGGGTTGAGTGATAAGAATTGGTGTTTGTGGATAGAGATTTAAAGATTGCAGATTGAGTATTGAGTATTGAAAACTGTGAATTGATGATATTCTATTGAGGATTGTGAATTGACAACTGATTGTTGAGGACTGAGGGCTGAAGATTGAGAATTCAGGATTGAGAATACAGAATTGAGGATTGAGGACTGCGGACTGAGGAAAGAAGATTGAGTATTGAGGATTGAAGATAGAGGATTAAGGATTGAGGATTGGGGATTGAGGATCTAGGATTGAAAATTGATTATTGAGGATTGAAGATTGAGGATTGAGGATTGAGGGTTGAGGATTGAGAATTGAGGATTGAGAATTGAAGAATGAGGACTGGGGACTGAGTGTTGAGTGTTGAGTGATGAGGAATGATGTTTGTGGATAGAGATTTGAAGATTGCAGATTGAGTATTGAGTATCGAAACCTGTGAATTGAGGATATTCTGTTGAGGATTGAGGATTGACAACTGATTGTTGAGGACTGAGGGCTGAAGATTGAGGATTCAGTGTTGAGGGTTCAGAATTGAGGTTTGAGGACTGAGGATTGAGGATTGAGGATTCAGGATTGAGGATTGAGTATTGAGGATTGAAGATTGAGGATTGATGATTGAGTATTGAGGATTGAAGATTGAGGATTGAGGATTGAGGATTGAGGTTTGGGGATTGAGGGCTGAGGATTGAAAATTGAGGACTGGGGACTGAGTGTTGAGGGTTGAGTGATAAGAATTGGTGTTTGTGGATAGAGATTTAAAGATTGCAGATTGAGTATTGAGTATTGAAAACTGTGAATTGATGATATTCTATTGAGGATTGTGAATTGACAACTGATTGTTGAGGACTGAGGGCTGAAGATTGAGGATTCAGGATTGAGAATTCAGAATTGAGGATTGAGGACTGAGAACTGAGGAAAGAAGATTGAGTATTGAGGATTGAAGATAGAGGATTAAGGATTGAGGATTGGGGATTGAGGATCTAGGATTGAAAATTGATTATCGAGGATTGAAGATTGAGGATTGAGGATTGAGGATTGAGAATTGAGAATTGAGGATGAGGACTGCGGTTTGAGGATGATGGCTGAGGGTTGAGGATTGAGGTTTGAGGACTGAGGATTGACGATTGAGTATTGAGGACTGAGGTTTGACCATTGAGTATTGAAGATTGAGGATTGATGACTGAGGATTGAGGATTGAGGTATGATGATTGCGGATTGAGTATTGAAAATTGTGTGTTGAATATTGAATATTGAGGATTGAGGATTGAGGATAGAGGATTGAAGATTGAGTATTGAGGATTGAAGATTGGGGATTGAGGATTGACGATTGAGGATTGAGGATTGAGGTTTGAGGATTGACGATGAGGGCTGAGGGTTGAGGATTGAGGTTTGAGGTCTGAGGACTGAGGATTGAGGATTGAGATTTGAGGATTGAGGATTGAGGATTGAAGATTGAGGATTGGGTATTGTGGATTGAAGAATGAGGATTTAGGATTGAGGATTGAGGCTTGGGGACCGAGGATTGAGGATTGAGGATTGAGGATTGAGGATTGAAGATTCAGTATTGAGGATTGAAGATTGAGAGTTGAGGATTGAGGATTGAACATTGAGGACTGAGTGTTGATGGTTGAGTGATGAGAATTGATGTTTGTGAATAGAGATTTGAAGATTGCAGATTGAGTATTGAGTATTGAAAACTGTGAATTGAGGATATTCTATAGAGGATTGAATATTGACAACTGATTGTTGGGGTCTGAGGGCTGAAGATTGAGGATTCAGGATTGAGGATTCAGAATTGAGGTTTGAGGACTGAGGATTGAGGATTGAGGATTGAGTATTGAGGATTGAAGATTGAGGATTGAGGTTGAGGATTGAGGATTGAGGATGAGGGCTGAGGGTTGAGGATTGAGGTTTGAGGACTGAGGTCTGAGGATTGAGTTTAGAGAATTGAGGATTGAGGATTGAGGATTGAAGATTGAGATTTGGGTATTAAGGATTGAAGAATGAGGATTGAGGATTGAGGATTCAGGATTGAGGATTGAAGATTGAGGATTGAGGATTGAGGATTGAAGATTGAGGATTGGGTATTGAGGATTGAAGAATGAGGATTGAGGATTGAGGATTCAGGATTGAGGGTTGAGGATTGAGGATTGAGGATTGAGGATTGAGGATTGAGGATTGAGGTTTGAGGACTGAGGTGTGAGGATTGAGTTTAGAGAATTGAGGATTGAGGATTGAGGATTGAAGATTGAGATTTGGGTATTAAGGATTGAAGAATGAGGATTGAGGATTGAGGATTCAGGATTGAGGATTGAAGATTGAGGATTGAGGATTGAGGATTGAAGATTGAGGATTGGGTATTGAGGATTGAAGAATGAGGATTGAGGATTGAGGATTCAGGATTGAGGGTTGAGGATTGAGGATTGAGAATTGAGGATTGATGATTGAGTATTGAGGATTGAAGATTGAGGATTGAGTACTGAGGATTGGGTATTGTGGATTGAAGAATGAGGATTGAGGATTGAGGATTGAGGATTGAGGTTTGAGGATTGAGGATTGAAGATTGAGAATTGAGGATTGAAGGTTGTGTATTGAGGATTTAGAATTGAGGATTGAGGATTGAAGATTGAGGATTGGGGATTGGGGATTGAGGATTGACGATTGAGGATTGAGTATTGACGATTGAGAATTGAGGATTGAGGATTGAAGATTGAGTATTGAGGATTGAAGATTGAGGATTGAGGATTGAGGATTGAGGTTTGAGGACTGAGGATTGAGGATTGAGGATTGAGCATTGAGGATTGAGGACTGAGGATTGAGGTTTGAGGATTGACGATGAGGGCTAAGGGTTGTGGATTGAGGTTTGAGGTCTGAGGACTGAGGATTGAGGATTGGGAATTGAGGATTGAGGATTGAAAATTTAGGATTGGGTATTGAGGATTGAGGATTGGGGATTGAGGATCTAGTATTGGAGATTGGTTATTTAGGATTGAAGTTATAGGGTTGAGGATTGAGGATTGAGGATTGAGAATTGAGAATTGAGGATGAGGATTGAGGTTTGAGGATTGAGGTTTGATGAATGAGGATTGAGGATTGAGGATTGAGGATTGAGGATAGAGGATTGAGTATTGAAGGTTGAGGATTGATGACTGAGGATTGAGGATTGCGGATTGACGATTGAGGATTGAGGATTGAAAATTGAGTATTGAGAATTGGATATTGAGGATTGGTGATTGAGGATTGAGGATTGAAGATTGAGTATTGAGGATTGAAGATTGAGGATTGAGGATTGACGATTGAGGATTGAGGATTGAGGTTTGAGGATTGACGATGAGGGCTGAGGGTTGAGGATTGAAGTGTGAGGTCTGAGGACTGAGGATTGAGGATCGAGAATTGAGGATTGAGGATTGAGGATTGAAGATTGAGGATTGGGTATTGAGGATTGAAGAATGAGGATTGAGGATTGAGGACTGAGGATTGGGGACTGAGGATTGAAGATTCAGGATTGAGGATTGAGGATTGAGGATTGAGGATTGAGGATTGAGGATTGAGAATTGATAATTGAGGATTGAGGATTGAAGATTTAGGATTGGGTATTGAGGATTAAGGATTGGGTATTGAGGATCTAGTATTGGGGATTGATTATTTAGGATTGAAGATAGAGGATTGAGAATTGAGAATTGAGGATGTGGACTGAGGTTTGAGGATTGAGGTTTGAGGAATGAGGATTGAGGATTGAGGATTGAGGATTGAGGAATGAAGATTGAGGATTGAATATTGAGTATTGATGAATGAAGATTGAGGATTGGGGATTGAGTGTTGAGAATTGAGGACGAGGACTGACGGTTGAGGATTGAGGTTTGAGGTTTGAGGATTGGGGATTGAGGACTGAGGATAGAGGATTGAGGATTGAGCATTGAGGATTGAAGATTGAGGACTGGAAATTGAGGATTGAAGATTGACGATTGAGGATTGTGGATTGAGGATTGAGGATTGAACGTTGATGACTGAGTGTTGAGGGTTGAGTGATGAGAATTGATGTTAGTGGATAGAGGTTTGAAGATTGCAGGTTGAGTATTGAGTATTGAAAACTATGAATTGAGGATATTCTGTTGAGGATTCAGGGCTGACAACTGATTGTTGAGGACAGAGGGCTGAAGTTTGAGGATTCAGGATTGAGGATTCAGAATTGAGGTTTGAGGACTGAGGATTGAGGATTGAGGATTGAGGATAGAGGATTGAGGATTGAGGATGAGGGCTGAGGGTTGAGTATTGAGGTTTGAGGACTGAGGACTGAGGATTGAGGATTGAGAATTGAGGATTGAGGATTGAGTGTTGAAGATTGAGGATTGGGTATTGAGGATTGAAGAATGAGGATTGAGGATTGAGGATTGAGGATTGAGGATTGAAGATTGAGTATTGAGGTTTGAAGACTGACGATTGAGGGTTGAGGATTGAGGATTGAGGATTGAGGATTGAGGATTGATGATTGAGGACTGAGTATTGAGGATTGAGGATTGTGGATTGAGGATTGAGGATTGAGGATAGGGGATTGAAGATTGAGGATTGGGGACTGAGTGTTGAGGGTTGAGTGATAAGGATTGATGTTTGTGGATAGAGATTCGAAGATTGCAGATTGAGAATTTAGTATTGAAATCTGTGAATTGGTGATGTTCTATTGAGGATTGAGGATTAACAACAGATTGTTGAGGTCTGAAGTCTGAAGGTTGAGGACTGAGGATTGAGGATTCAGGATTGAGGTTTGAGGACAGAGGATTGAGGATTGAGGATTGAGGCTTGAGGATTGAGGATGGAGGATTGAGGACTGAGTATTGAAGATTGAGGATTGATGATTGAGGATTGAGGATTGAGGATTGAGGATTGAGTATTGGGGATTGAGGATTGAAGACTGAGGATTGAGGATTGAGTATTAATGATTGGGTATTGAGGATTGAACATTGAGGACTGAGTGTTGACGGTTGAGTGATGAGAATTGATGTTTGTTGATAGAGATTTGAAGATTGCAGATTGAGTATTGAGTATTTAATACTGTGACCTGAGGATATTCTATTGGGGATTGAGGATCGACAAGTGATTGTTGAGGACTGAGGGCTGAAGATTGAGGATTCAGCATTGAGGATTCAGAATTGTGGTTTGAGGGCTGAGGATTGAAGATTGAAGATTGAGTATTGAGGATTGAAGATTGAGGGTTGAGGATTGAGGATTGAGGATTGAGGATTGAGGATGAGGGCTGAGGGTTGAAGATTGAGTATTCAGGATTGGAGATTGACGATTGAGGATTGAGGATTGAGGATCGAGGATTGAGGATTGAGGATTGAAGATTGAGTATTGAGGATTGAAGATTGAGTATTGAGGATTGAAGGTTGAGGATTGAGAATTGAGGATTGAGAATTGAAGAATGAGGATTGGGGACTGAGTGTTGAGTGTTGAGTGATGAGGATTGATGTTTGTGGATAGAGATTTGAAGATTGCAGATTGAGTATTGAGTATCGAAACCTGTGAATTGAGGATATTCTGTTGAGGATTGAGGATTGACAACTGATTGTTGAGGACTGAGGGCTGAAGATTGAGGTTTCAGGGTTGAGGGTTCAGAATTGTGGTTTGAGGACTGAGGATTGAGGATTGAGGATTGAGGATTGAGGATTGAGTATTGAGGATTGAAGATTGAGGATTGAGGATTGAGGATCGAGGATTGAGGATGAGGGCTGAGGGTTGAGGATTGAGGTTTGGGGATTGAGGGCTGAGGATTAAGGATTGATGATTGAGTATTGAGGATTGAAGATTGGGGATTGAGGATTGACGATTGAGGATTGAGGATTGAGGTTTGAGGATTGACGATGAGGGCTGAGGGTTGAGGATTGAGGTTTGAGGTCTGAGGGCTGAGGATTGAGGATTGAGAATTGAGGATTGAGGATTGAGGATTGAAGATTGAGGATTGGGTATTGTGGATTGAAGAATGAGGATTGAGGATTGAGGATTGAGGCTTGGGGACCGAGGATTGAGGATTGAGGATTGAACATTGAGGACTGAGTGTTGATGGTTGAGTGATGAGAATTGATGTTTGTGGATAGAGATTTGAAGATTGCAGATTGAGTATTGAGTATTGAAAACTGTGAATTGAGGATATTCTATAGAGGATTGAATATTGACAACTGATTGTTGAGGTCTGAGGGCTGAAGATTGAGGATTCAGGATTGAGGATTCAGAATTGAGGTTTGAGGACTGAGGATTGAGGATTGAGGATTGAGTATTGAGGATTGAAGATTGAGGATTGAGGTTGAGGATTGAGGATTGAGGATGAGGGCTGAGGGTTGAGGATTGAGGTTTGAGGACTGAGGTCTGAGGATTGAGTTTAGAGAATTGAGGATTGAGGATTGAGGATTGAAGATTGAGATTTGGGTATTAAGGATTGGAGAATGAGGATTGAGGATTGATGATTCAGGATTGAGGATTGAAGATTGAGGATTGAGGATTGAGGATTGAAGATTGAGGATTAGGTATTGAGGATTGAAGAATGAGGATTGAGGATTGAGGATTCAGGATTGAGGGTTGAGGATTGAGGATTGAGAATTGAGGATTGATGATTGAGTATTGAGGATTGAAGATTGAGGATTGAGTACTGAGGATTGGGTATTGAGGATTGAAGAATGAGGATTGAGGATTGAGGATTGAGGATTGAGGATTGAGGATTGAGGATTGAAGATTGAGTATTGAGGATTGAAGGTTGTGTATTGAGGATTTAGAGTTGAGGATTGAGGATTGAAGATTGAGGATTGGGGATTGGGGATTGAGGATTGACGATTGAGGATTGAGTATTGACGATTGAGAATTGAGGATTGAGGATTGAAAATTGAGTATTGAGGAATGAAGATTGAGGATTGAGGATTGAGGATTGAGGATTGAGGACTGAGGATTGAGGATTGAGGATTGAGCATTGAGGATTGAGGATTCAGGATTGAGGATTGAGTATTGAGGATTGAAGATTGAGGATTGATGATTGAGTATTGAGGATTGAAGATTGAGGATTGAGGATTGAGGATTGAGGTTTGGGGATTGATGACTGAGGATTGAAAATTGAGGACTGGGGACTGAGTGTTGAGGGTTGAGTGATAAGAATTGGTGTTTGTGGATAGAGATTTAAAGATTGCAGATTGAGTATTGAGTATTGAAAACTGTGAATTGATGATATTCTATTGAGGATTGTGAATTGACAACTGATTGTTGAGGACTGAGGGCTGAAGATTGAGAATTCAGGATTGAGAATACAGAATTGAGGATTGAGGACTGCGGACTGAGGAAAGAAGATTGAGTATTGAGGATTGAAGATAGAGGATTAAGGATTGAGGATTGGGGATTGAGGATCTAGGATTGAAAATTGATTATTGAGGATTGAAGATTGAGGATTGAGGATTGAGGGTTGAGGATTGAGAATTGAGGATTGAGAATTGAAGAATGAGGACTGGGGACTGAGTGTTGAGTGTTGAGTGATGAGGAATGATGTTTGTGGATAGAGATTTGAAGATTGCAGATTGAGTATTGAGTATCGAAACCTGTGAATTGAGGATATTCTGTTGAGGATTGAGGATTGACAACTGATTGTTGAGGACTGAGGGCTGAAGATTGAGGATTCAGTGTTGAGGGTTCAGAATTGAGGTTTGAGGACTGAGGATTGAGGATTGAGGATTCAGGATTGAGGATTGAGTATTGAGGATTGAAGATTGAGGATTGATGATTGAGTATTGAGGATTGAAGATTGAGGATTGAGGATTGAGGATTGAGGTTTGGGGATTGAGGGCTGAGGATTGAAAATTGAGGACTGGGGACTGAGTGTTGAGGGTTGAGTGATAAGAATTGGTGTTTGTGGATAGAGATTTAAAGATTGCAGATTGAGTATTGAGTATTGAAAACTGTGAATTGATGATATTCTATTGAGGATTGTGAATTGACAACTGATTGTTGAGGACTGAGGGCTGAAGATTGAGGATTCAGGATTGAGAATTCAGAATTGAGGATTGAGGACTGAGAACTGAGGAAAGAAGATTGAGTATTGAGGATTGAAGATAGAGGATTAAGGATTGAGGATTGGGGATTGAGGATCTAGGATTGAAAATTGATTATCGAGGATTGAAGATTGAGGATTGAGGATTGAGGATTGAGGATTGAGGATTGAGGATTGATGATTGAGGACTGAGTATTGAGGATTGAGGATTGTGGATTGAGGATTGAGGATTGAGGATAGGGGATTGAAGATTGAGGATTGGGGACTGAGTGTTGAGGGTTGAGTGATAAGGATTGATGTTTGTGGATAGAGATTCGAAGATTGCAGATTGAGAATTTAGTATTGAAATCTGTGAATTGGTGATGTTCTATTGAGGATTGAGGATTAACAACAGATTGTTGAGGTCTGAAGTCTGAAGGTTGAGGACTGAGGATTGAGGATTCAGGATTGAGGTTTGAGGACAGAGGATTGAGGATTGAGGATTGAGGCTTGAGGATTGAGGATGGAGGATTGAGGACTGAGTATTGAAGATTGAGGATTGATGATTGAGGATTGAGGATTGAGGATTGAGGATTGAGTATTGGGGATTGAGGATTGAAGACTGAGGATTGAGGATTGAGTATTAATGATTGGGTATTGAGGATTGAACATTGAGGACTGAGTGTTGACGGTTGAGTGATGAGAATTGATGTTTGTTGATAGAGATTTGAAGATTGCAGATTGAGTATTGAGTATTTAATACTGTGACCTGAGGATATTCTATTGGGGATTGAGGATCGACAAGTGATTGTTGAGGACTGAGGGCTGAAGATTGAGGATTCAGCATTGAGGATTCAGAATTGTGGTTTGAGGGCTGAGGATTGAAGATTGAAGATTGAGTATTGAGGATTGAAGATTGAGGGTTGAGGATTGAGGATTGAGGATTGAGGATTGAGGATGAGGGCTGAGGGTTGAAGATTGAGTATTCAGGATTGGAGATTGACGATTGAGGATTGAGGATTGAGGATCGAGGATTGAGGATTGAGGATTGAAGATTGAGTATTGAGGATTGAAGATTGAGTATTGAGGATTGAAGGTTGAGGATTGAGAATTGAGGATTGAGAATTGAAGAATGAGGATTGGGGACTGAGTGTTGAGTGTTGAGTGATGAGGATTGATGTTTGTGGATAGAGATTTGAAGATTGCAGATTGAGTATTGAGTATCGAAACCTGTGAATTGAGGATATTCTGTTGAGGATTGAGGATTGACAACTGATTGTTGAGGACTGAGGGCTGAAGATTGAGGTTTCAGGGTTGAGGGTTCAGAATTGTGGTTTGAGGACTGAGGATTGAGGATTGAGGATTGAGGATTGAGGATTGAGTATTGAGGATTGAAGATTGAGGATTGAGGATTGAGGATCGAGGATTGAGGATGAGGGCTGAGGGTTGAGGATTGAGGTTTGGGGATTGAGGGCTGAGGATTAAGGATTGATGATTGAGTATTGAGGATTGAAGATTGGGGATTGAGGATTGACGATTGAGGATTGAGGATTGAGGTTTGAGGATTGACGATGAGGGCTGAGGGTTGAGGATTGAGGTTTGAGGTCTGAGGGCTGAGGATTGAGGATTGAGAATTGAGGATTGAGGATTGAGGATTGAAGATTGAGGATTGGGTATTGTGGATTGAAGAATGAGGATTGAGGATTGAGGATTGAGGCTTGGGGACCGAGGATTGAGGATTGAGGATTGAACATTGAGGACTGAGTGTTGATGGTTGAGTGATGAGAATTGATGTTTGTGGATAGAGATTTGAAGATTGCAGATTGAGTATTGAGTATTGAAAACTGTGAATTGAGGATATTCTATAGAGGATTGAATATTGACAACTGATTGTTGAGGTCTGAGGGCTGAAGATTGAGGATTCAGGATTGAGGATTCAGAATTGAGGTTTGAGGACTGAGGATTGAGGATTGAGGATTGAGTATTGAGGATTGAAGATTGAGGATTGAGGTTGAGGATTGAGGATTGAGGATGAGGGCTGAGGGTTGAGGATTGAGGTTTGAGGACTGAGGTCTGAGGATTGAGTTTAGAGAATTGAGGATTGAGGATTGAGGATTGAAGATTGAGATTTGGGTATTAAGGATTGGAGAATGAGGATTGAGGATTGATGATTCAGGATTGAGGATTGAAGATTGAGGATTGAGGATTGAGGATTGAAGATTGAGGATTAGGTATTGAGGATTGAAGAATGAGGATTGAGGATTGAGGATTCAGGATTGAGGGTTGAGGATTGAGGATTGAGAATTGAGGATTGATGATTGAGTATTGAGGATTGAAGATTGAGGATTGAGTACTGAGGATTGGGTATTGAGGATTGAAGAATGAGGATTGAGGATTGAGGATTGAGGATTGAGGATTGAGGATTGAGGATTGAAGATTGAGTATTGAGGATTGAAGGTTGTGTATTGAGGATTTAGAGTTGAGGATTGAGGATTGAAGATTGAGGATTGGGGATTGGGGATTGAGGATTGACGATTGAGGATTGAGTATTGACGATTGAGAATTGAGGATTGAGGATTGAAAATTGAGTATTGAGGAATGAAGATTGAGGATTGAGGATTGAGGATTGAGGATTGAGGACTGAGGATTGAGGATTGAGGATTGAGCATTGAGGATTGAGGATTCAGGATTGAGGATTGAGTATTGAGGATTGAAGATTGAGGATTGATGATTGAGTATTGAGGATTGAAGATTGAGGATTGAGGATTGAGGATTGAGGTTTGGGGATTGATGACTGAGGATTGAAAATTGAGGACTGGGGACTGAGTGTTGAGGGTTGAGTGATAAGAATTGGTGTTTGTGGATAGAGATTTAAAGATTGCAGATTGAGTATTGAGTATTGAAAACTGTGAATTGATGATATTCTATTGAGGATTGTGAATTGACAACTGATTGTTGAGGACTGAGGGCTGAAGATTGAGAATTCAGGATTGAGAATACAGAATTGAGGATTGAGGACTGCGGACTGAGGAAAGAAGATTGAGTATTGAGGATTGAAGATAGAGGATTAAGGATTGAGGATTGGGGATTGAGGATCTAGGATTGAAAATTGATTATTGAGGATTGAAGATTGAGGATTGAGGATTGAGGGTTGAGGATTGAGAATTGAGGATTGAGGTTTGAGGATTGACGATGAGGGCTGAGGGTTGAGGATTGAAGTGTGAGGTCTGAGGACTGAGGATTGAGGATCGAGAATTGAGGATTGAGGATTGAGGATTGAAGATTGAGGATTGGGTATTGAGGATTGAAGAATGAGGATTGAGGATTGAGGACTGAGGATTGGGGACTGAGGATTGAAGATTCAGGATTGAGGATTGAGGATTGAGGATTGAGGATTGAGGATTGAGGATTGAGTATTGAGGATTGAAGATTGAGGATTGAGGATTGAGGATTGAGGATTGAGGATTGAAGATTGAGGATTGGGGACTGAGTGTTGAAGGTTGAGGATTGATGACTGAGGATTGAGGATTGAGGATTGAGGATTGAAGATTGAGTATTGAGGGTTGAAGATTGACGATTGAGGATTGTGGGTTGAAGATTGAGTATTGAACATTGAGGACTGAGTGTTGAGGGTTCAGTGATGAGAATTGATGTTTGTGGATAGAGGTTTGAAGATTGCAGATTGAGTATTGAGTATTGAAAACTGTGAATTGAGGATATTCTATTGAGGATTGAGGATTGTCAACTGATTGTTGAGGACTGAGGGCTGAGGATTGAGGATTCAGGATTGAGGATTCAGAATTGTGGTTTGAGGACTAAGGATTGAGGATTGAAGATTGATTATTGAGGATTGAGGATTGAGAATTGAGGATTGAGGATTGAGGATTGAAGATTGAGGATTGGGTATTGAGGATTGAAGAATGAGGATTGAGGATTGAGGATTGAGGATTGTGCATTGAAGACTGAGCATTGAGGATTGAAGATTGAGGATTGAGGACTGAGGATTGAGGATTGAGTATTGAGGATTGAAGATTGAGGATTGAGGATTGAGGATTGAGAATTGACGGTGTGGGCTGAGGGTTGAGGATTGAGGTTTGAGGACTGAGGACTGAGGATTGAGGATTGAGAATTGAGGACTGAGGATTGAGGATTGAGGATTGAAGATTGAGGATTGGGTATTGAGGATTGAACATTGAGGATTGAGGATTGAGGATCGAGGATTGAGGATTGAGGATTGAAGATTGAATACTGATGATTGAAGATTGAGGATTGAGGATTGAGGGTTGTGGATTGAGGATGAGGACTTAGGGTTGAGTATTGATGTTTGAGGTCTGAGGATTGAGGATTGAGGATTGAGAATTGAGGATTGAAGATTGAGTATTGAGGATTGAAAATTGAGGATTGAGGATTGAGGATTGAGGATTGACGCTTGAGGATTGAGGGTTGAGGATGGAGGATTGAAAAGAGTGGACTGAGTGTTGCGGATTGAGTGTTGAGGATTGATGTTTGAGGATTGAGATTTGATTATTGAATATTGTGGATTGAGTATTGAACCATGAGAATTCAGGATACTCTATTGAGTATTAGGAATTGAGGATTGATGGTTGAGTATTGAGGATTGGTGGTTGAGGGTTGTGTGTTGAATATTGAGGATTGAGGACTGAGGATTGAGGATTGAAGATTGAGGATTGAATATTGAGTATTGATGATTGAAGGTTGAAGATTGGGGATTGAGTGTTGAGGACTGAGGACGAGGACTGACGTTTGAGGATTGAAGTTTGAGGGTTGAGGATTGAGGTTTGAGGACTGAGGATTGAGGGTTGAGGATTGAGAATTGAAGAATGAGGACTGGGGACTGAGTGTTGAGTGTTGAGTGATGAGGAATGATGTTTGTGGATAGAGATTTGAAGATTGCAGATTGAGTATTGAGTATCGAAACCTGTGAATTGAGGATATTCTGTTGAGGATTGAGGATTGACAACTGATTGTTGAGGACTGAGGGCTGAAGATTGAGGATTCAGTGTTGAGGGTTCAGAATTGAGGTTTGAGGACTGAGGATTGAGGATTGAGGATTCAGGATTGAGGATTGAGTATTGAGGATTGAAGATTGAGGATTGATGATTGAGTATTGAGGATTGAAGATTGAGGATTGAGGATTGAGGATTGAGGTTTGGGGATTGAGGGCTGAGGATTGAAAATTGAGGACTGGGGACTGAGTGTTGAGGGTTGAGTGATAAGAATTGGTGTTTGTGGATAGAGTTTAAAGATTGCAGATTGAGCATTGAGTATTGAAAACTGTGAATTGATGATATTCTATTGAGGATTGTGAATTGACAACTGATTGTTGAGGACTGAGGGCTGAAGATTGAGGATTCAGGATTGAGAATTCAGAATGGAGGATTGAGGACTGAGGACTGAGGAAAGAAGATTGAGTATTGAGGATTGAAGATAGAGGATTAAGGATTGAGGATTGGGGATTGAGGATCTAGGATTGAAAATTGATTATTGAGGATTGAAGATTGAGGATTGAGGATTGAGGATTGAGAATTGAGAATTGAGGATGAGGACTGCGGTTTGAGGATGATGGCTGAGGGTTGAGGATTGAGGTTTGAGGACTGAGGATTGACGATTGAGTATTGAGGACTGAGGTTTGACCATTGAGTATTGAAGATTGAGGATTGATGACTGAGGATTGAGGATTGAGGTATGATGATTGCGGATTGAGTATTGAAAATTGTGTGTTGAATATTGAATATTGAGGATTGAGGATTGAGGATAGAGGATTGAAGATTGAGTATTGAGGATTGAAGATTGGGGATTGAGGATTGACGATTGAGGATTGAGGATTGAGGTTTGAGGATTGACGATGAGGGCTGAGGGTTGAGGATTGAGGTTTGAGGTCTGAGGACTGAGGATTGAGGATTGAGATTTGAGGATTGAGGATTGAGGATTGAAGATTGAGGATTGGGTATTGTGGATTGAAGAATGAGGATTTAGGATTGAGGATTGAGGCTTGGGGACCGAGGATTGAGGATTGAGGATTGAGGATTGAGGATTGAAGATTCAGTATTGAGGATTGAAGATTGAGAGTTGAGGATTGAGGATTGAACATTGAGGACTGAGTGTTGATGGTTGAGTGATGAGAATTGATGTTTGTGGATAGAGATTTGAAGATTGCAGATTGAGTATTGAGTATTGAAAACTGTGAATTGAGGATATTCTATAGAGGATTGAATATTGACAACTGATTGTTGGGGTCTGAGGGCTGAAGATTGAGGATTCAGGATTGAGGATTCAGAATTGAGGTTTGAGGACTGAGGATTGAGGATTGAGGATTGAGTATTGAGGATTGAAGATTGAGGATTGAGGTTGAGGATTGAGGATTGAGGATGAGGGCTGAGGGTTGAGGATTGAGGTTTGAGGACTGAGGTCTGAGGATTGAGTTTAGAGAATTGAGGATTGAGGATTGAGGATTGAAGATTGAGATTTGGGTATTAAGGATTGAAGAATGAGGATTGAGGATTGAGGATTCAGGATTGAGGATTGAAGATTGAGGATTGAGGATTGAGGATTGAAGATTGAGGATTGGGTATTGAGGATTGAAGAATGAGGATTGAGGATTGAGGATTCAGGATTGAGGGTTGAGGATTGAGGATTGAGGATTGAGGATTGAGGATTGAGGATTGAGGTTTGAGGACTGAGGTGTGAGGATTGAGTTTAGAGAATTGAGGATTGAGGATTGAGGATTGAAGATTGAGATTTGGGTATTAAGGATTGAAGAATGAGGATTGAGGATTGAGGATTCAGGATTGAGGATTGAAGATTGAGGATTGAGGATTGAGGATTGAAGATTGAGGATTGGGTATTGAGGATTGAAGAATGAGGATTGAGGATTGAGGATTCAGGATTGAGGGTTGAGGATTGAGGATTGAGAATTGAGGATTGATGATTGAGTATTGAGGATTGAAGATTGAGGATTGAGTACTGAGGATTGGGTATTGTGGATTGAAGAATGAGGATTGAGGATTGAGGATTGAGGATTGAGGTTTGAGGATTGAGGATTGAAGATTGAGAATTGAGGATTGAAGGTTGTGTATTGAGGATTTAGAATTGAGGATTGAGGATTGAAGATTGAGGATTGGGGATTGGGGATTGAGGATTGACGATTGAGGATTGAGTATTGACGATTGAGAATTGAGGATTGAGGATTGAAGATTGAGTATTGAGGATTGAAGATTGAGGATTGAGGATTGAGGATTGAGGTTTGAGGACTGAGGATTGAGGATTGAGGATTGAGCATTGAGGATTGAGGACTGAGGATTGAGGTTTGAGGATTGACGATGAGGGCTAAGGGTTGTGGATTGAGGTTTGAGGTCTGAGGACTGAGGATTGAGGATTGGGAATTGAGGATTGAGGATTGAAGATTTAGGATTGGGTATTGAGGATTGAGGATTGGGGATTGAGGATCTAGTATTGGAGATTGGTTATTTAGGATTGAAGTTATAGGGTTGAGGATTGAGGATTGAGGATTGAGAATTGAGAATTGAGGATGAGGATTGAGGTTTGAGGATTGAGGTTTGATGAATGAGGATTGAGGATTGAGGATTGAGGATTGAGGATAGAGGATTGAGTATTGAAGGTTGAGGATTGATGACTGAGGATTGAGGATTGCGGATTGACGATTGAGGATTGAGGATTGAAAATTGAGTATTGAGAATTGAATACTGAGGATTGGTGATTGAGGATTGAGGATTGAAGATTGAGTATTGAGGATTGAAGATTGAGGATTGAGGATTGACGATTGAGGATTGAGGATTGAGGTTTGAGGATTGACGATGAGGGCTGAGGGTTGAGGATTGAGGTGTGAGGTCTGAGGACTGAGGATTGAGGATCGAGAATTGAGGATTGAGGATTGAGGATTGAAGATTGAGGATTGGGTATTGAGGATTGAAGAATGAGGATTGAGGATTGAGGACTGAGGATTGGGGACTGAGGATTGAAGATTCAGGATTGAGGATTGAGGATTGAGGATTGAGGATTGAGGATTGAGGATTGAGTATTGAGGATTGAAGATTGAGGATTGAGGATTGAGGATTGAGGATTGAGGATTGAAGATTGAGGATTGGGGACTGAGTGTTGAAGGTTGAGGATTGATGACTGAGGATTGAGGATTGAGGATTGAGGATTGAAGATTGAGTATTGAGGGTTGAAGATTGACGATTGAGGATTGTGGGTTGAAGATTGAGTATTGAACATTGAGGACTGAGTGTTGAGGGTTCAGTGATGAGAATTGATGTTTGTGGATAGAGGTTTGAAGATTGCAGATTGAGTATTGAGTATTGAAAACTGTGAATTGAGGATATTCTATTGAGGATTGAGGATTGTCAACTGATTGTTGAGGACTGAGGGCTGAGGATTGAGGATTCAGGATTGAGGATTCAGAATTGTGGTTTGAGGACTAAGGATTGAGGATTGAAGATTGATTATTGAGGATTGAGGATTGAGAATTGAGGATTGAGGATTGAGGATTGAAGATTGAGGATTGGGTATTGAGGATTGAAGAATGAGGATTGAGGATTGAGGATTGAGGATTGAGCATTGAAGACTGAGCATTGAGGATTGAAGATTGAGGATTGAGGACTGAGGATTGAGGATTGAGTATTGAGGATTGAAGATTGAGGATTGAGGATTGAGGATTGAGAATTGACGGTGTGGGCTGAGGGTTGAGGATTGAGGTTTGAGGACTGAGGACTGAGGATTGAGGATTGAGAATTGAGGACTGAGGATTGAGGATTGAGGATTGAAGATTGAGGATTGGGTATTGAGGATTGAACATTGAGGATTGAGGATTGAGGATCGAGGATTGAGGATTGAGGATTGAAGATTGAATACTGATGATTGAAGATTGAGGATTGAGGATTGAGGGTTGTGGATTGAGGATGAGGACTTAGGGTTGAGTATTGATGTTTGAGGTCTGAGGATTGAGGATTGAGGATTGAGAATTGAGGATTGAAGATTGAGTATTGAGGATTGAAAATTGAGGATTGAGGATTGAGGATTGAGGATTGACGCTTGAGGATTGAGGGTTGAGGATGGAGGATTGAAAAGAGTGGACTGAGTGTTGCGGATTGAGTGTTGAGGATTGATGTTTGAGGATTGAGATTTGATTATTGAATATTGTGGATTGAGTATTGAACCATGAGAATTCAGGATACTCTATTGAGTATTAGGAATTGAGGATTGATGGTTGAGTATTGAGGATTGGTGGTTGAGGGTTGTGTGTTGAATATTGAGGATTGAGGACTGAGGATTGAGGATTGAAGATTGAGGATTGAATATTGAGTATTGATGATTGAAGGTTGAAGATTGGGGATTGAGTGTTGAGGACTGAGGACGAGGACTGACGTTTGAGGATTGAAGTTTGAGGTTTGAGGATTGAGGTTTGAGGACTGAGGATTGAGGGTTGAGGATTGAGAATTGAAGAATGAGGACTGGGGACTGAGTGTTGAGTGTTGAGTGATGAGGAATGATGTTTGTGGATAGAGATTTGAAGATTGCAGATTGAGTATTGAGTATCGAAACCTGTGAATTGAGGATATTCTGTTGAGGATTGAGGATTGACAACTGATTGTTGAGGACTGAGGGCTGAAGATTGAGGATTCAGTGTTGAGGGTTCAGAATTGAGGTTTGAGGACTGAGGATTGAGGATTGAGGATTCAGGATTGAGGATTGAGTATTGAGGATTGAAGATTGAGGATTGATGATTGAGTATTGAGGATTGAAGATTGAGGATTGAGGATTGAGGATTGAGGTTTGGGGATTGAGGGCTGAGGATTGAAAATTGAGGACTGGGGACTGAGTGTTGAGGGTTGAGTGATAAGAATTGGTGTTTGTGGATAGAGATTTAAAGATTGCAGATTGAGTATTGAGTATTGAAAACTGTGAATTGATGATATTCTATTGAGGATTGTGAATTGACAACTGATTGTTGAGGACTGAGGGCTGAAGATTGAGGATTCAGGATTGAGAATTCAGAATTGAGGATTGAGGACTGAGGACTGAGGAAAGAAGATTGAGTATTGAGGATTGAAGATAGAGGATTAAGGATTGAGGATTGGGGATTGAGGATCTAGGATTGAAAATTGATTATTGAGGATTGAAGATTGAGGATTGAGGATTGAGGATTGAGAATTGAGAATTGAGGATGAGGACTGCGGTTTGAGGATGATGGCTGAGGGTTGAGGATTGAGGTTTGAGGACTGAGGATTGACGATTGAGTATTGAGGACTGAGGTTTGACCATTGAGTATTGAAGATTGAGGATTGATGACTGAGGATTGAGGATTGAGGTATGATGATTGCGGATTGAGTATTGAAAATTGTGTGTTGAATATTGAATATTGAGGATTGAGGATTGAGGATAGAGGATTGAAGATTGAGTATTGAGGATTGAAGATTGGGGATTGAGGATTGACGATTGAGGATTGAGGATTGAGGTTTGAGGATTGACGATGAGGGCTGAGGGTTGAGGATTGAGGTTTGAGGTCTGAGGACTGAGGATTGAGGATTGAGATTTGAGGATTGAGGATTGAGGATTGAAGATTGAGGATTGGGTATTGTGGATTGAAGAATGATGATTTAGGATTGAGGATTGAGGCTTGGGGACCGAGGATTGAGGATTGAGGATTGAGGATTGAGGATTGAAGATTCAGTATTGAGGATTGAAGATTGAGAGTTGAGGATTGAGGATTGAACATTGAGGACTGAGTGTTGATGGTTGAGTGATGAGAATTGATGTTTGTGGATAGAGATTTGAAGATTGCAGATTGAGTATTGAGTATTGAAAACTGTGAATTGAGGATATTCTATAGAGGATTGAATATTGACAACTGATTGTTGGGGTCTGAGGGCTGAAGATTGAGGATTCAGGATTGAGGATTCAGAATTGAGGTTTGAGGACTGAGGATTGAGGATTGAGGATTGAGTATTGAGGATTGAAGATTGAGGATTGAGGTTGAGGATTGAGGATTGAGGATGAGGGCTGAGGGTTGAGGATTGAGGTTTGAGGACTGAGGTCTGAGGATTGAGTTTAGAGAATTGAGGATTGAGGATTGAGGATTGAAGATTGAGATTTGGGTATTAAGGATTGAAGAATGAGGATTGAGGATTGAGGATTCAGGATTGAGGATTGAAGATTGAGGATTGAGGATTGAGGATTGAAGATTGAGGATTGGGTATTGAGGATTGAAGAATGAGGATTGAGGATTGAGGATTCAGGATTGAGGGTTGAGGATTGAGGATTGAGGATTGAGGATTGAGGATTGAGGATTGAGGTTTGAGGACTGAGGTGTGAGGATTGAGTTTAGAGAATTGAGGATTGAGGATTGAGGATTGAAGATTGAGATTTGGGTATTAAGGATTGAAGAATGAGGATTGAGGATTGAGGATTCAGGATTGAGGATTGAAGATTGAGGATTGAGGATTGAGGATTGAAGATTGAGGATTGGGTATTGAGGATTGAAGAATGAGGATTGAGGATTGAGGATTCAGGATTGAGGGTTGAGGATTGAGGATTGAGAATTGAGGATTGATGATTGAGTATTGAGGATTGAAGATTGAGGATTGAGTACTGAGGATTGGGTATTGTGGATTGAAGAATGAGGATTGAGGATTGAGGATTGAGGATTGAGGTTTGAGGATTGAGGATTGAAGATTGAGAATTGAGGATTGAAGGTTGTGTATTGAGGATTTAGAATTGAGGATTGAGGATTGAAGATTGAGGATTGGGGATTGGGGATTGAGGATTGACGATTGAGGATTGAGTATTGACGATTGAGAATTGAGGATTGAGGATTGAAGATTGAGTATTGAGGATTGAAGATTGAGGATTGAGGATTGAGGATTGAGGTTTGAGGACTGAGGATTGAGGATTGAGGATTGAGCATTGAGGATTGAGGACTGAGGATTGAGGTTTGAGGATTGACGATGAGGGCTAAGGGTTGTGGATTGAGGTTTGAGGTCTGAGGACTGAGGATTGAGGATTGGGAATTGAGGATTGAGGATTGAAGATTTAGGATTGGGTATTGAGGATTGAGGATTGGGGATTGAGGATCTAGTATTGGAGATTGGTTATTTAGGATTGAAGTTATAGGGTTGAGGATTGAGGATTGAGGATTGAGAATTGAGAATTGAGGATGAGGATTGAGGTTTGAGGATTGAGGTTTGATGAATGAGGATTGAGGATTGAGGATTGAGGATTGAGGATAGAGGATTGAGTATTGAAGGTTGAGGATTGATGACTGAGGATTGAGGATTGCGGATTGACGATTGAGGATTGAGGATTGAAAATTGAGTATTGAGAATTGAATACTGAGGATTGGTGATTGAGGATTGAGGATTGAAGATTGAGTATTGAGGATTGAAGATTGAGGATTGAGGATTGACGATTGAGGATTGAGGATTGAGGTTTGAGGATTGACGATGAGGGCTGAGGGTTGAGGATTGAGGTGTGAGGTCTGAGGACTGAGGATTGAGGATCGAGAATTGAGGATTGAGGATTGAGGATTGAAGATTGAGGATTGGGTATTGAGGATTGAAGAATGAGGATTGAGGATTGAGGACTGAGGATTGGGGACTGAGGATTGAAGATTCAGGATTGAGGATTGAGGATTGAGGATTGAGGATTGAGGATTGAGGATTGAGTATTGAGGATTGAAGATTGAGGATTGAGGATTGAGGATTGAGGATTGAGGATTGAAGATTGAGGATTGGGGACTGAGTGTTGAAGGTTGAGGATTGATGACTGAGGATTGAGGATTGAGGATTGAGGATTGAAGATTGAGTATTGAGGGTTGAAGATTGACGATTGAGGATTGTGGGTTGAAGATTGAGTATTGAACATTGAGGACTGAGTGTTGAGGGTTCAGTGATGAGAATTGATGTTTGTGGATAGAGGTTTGAAGATTGCAGATTGAGTATTGAGTATTGAAAACTGTGAATTGAGGATATTCTATTGAGGATTGAGGATTGTCAACTGATTGTTGAGGACTGAGGGCTGAGGATTGAGGATTCAGGATTGAGGATTCAGAATTGTGGTTTGAGGACTAAGGATTGAGGATTGAAGATTGATTATTGAGGATTGAGGATTGAGAATTGAGGATTGAGGATTGAGGATTGAAGATTGAGGATTGGGTATTGAGGATTGAAGAATGAGGATTGAGGATTGAGGATTGAGGATTGAGCATTGAAGACTGAGCATTGAGGATTGAAGATTGAGGATTGAGGACTGAGGATTGAGGATTGAGTATTGAGGATTGAAGATTGAGGATTGAGGATTGAGGATTGAGAATTGACGGTGTGGGCTGAGGGTTGAGGATTGAGGTTTGAGGACTGAGGACTGAGGATTGAGGATTGAGAATTGAGGACTGAGGATTGAGGATTGAGGATTGAAGATTGAGGATTGGGTATTGAGGATTGAACATTGAGGATTGAGGATTGAGGATCGAGGATTGAGGATTGAGGATTGAAGATTGAATACTGATGATTGAAGATTGAGGATTGAGGATTGAGGGTTGTGGATTGAGGATGAGGACTTAGGGTTGAGTATTGATGTTTGAGGTCTGAGGATTGAGGATTGAGGATTGAGAATTGAGGATTGAAGATTGAGTATTGAGGATTGAAAATTGAGGATTGAGGATTGAGGATTGAGGATTGACGCTTGAGGATTGAGGGTTGAGGATGGAGGATTGAAAAGAGTGGACTGAGTGTTGCGGATTGAGTGTTGAGGATTGATGTTTGAGGATTGAGATTTGATTATTGAATATTGTGGATTGAGTATTGAACCATGAGAATTCAGGATACTCTATTGAGTATTAGGAATTGAGGATTGATGGTTGAGTATTGAGGATTGGTGGTTGAGGGTTGTGTGTTGAATATTGAGGATTGAGGACTGAGGATTGAGGATTGAAGATTGAGGATTGAATATTGAGTATTGATGATTGAAGGTTGAAGATTGGGGATTGAGTGTTGAGGACTGAGGACGAGGACTGACGTTTGAGGATTGAAGTTTGAGGTTTGAGGATTGAGGTTTGAGGACTGAGGATTGAGGGTTGAGGATTGAGAATTGAAGAATGAGGACTGGGGACTGAGTGTTGAGTGTTGAGTGATGAGGAATGATGTTTGTGGATAGAGATTTGAAGATTGCAGATTGAGTATTGAGTATCGAAACCTGTGAATTGAGGATATTCTGTTGAGGATTGAGGATTGACAACTGATTGTTGAGGACTGAGGGCTGAAGATTGAGGATTCAGTGTTGAGGGTTCAGAATTGAGGTTTGAGGACTGAGGATTGAGGATTGAGGATTCAGGATTGAGGATTGAGTATTGAGGATTGAAGATTGAGGATTGATGATTGAGTATTGAGGATTGAAGATTGAGGATTGAGGATTGAGGATTGAGGTTTGGGGATTGAGGGCTGAGGATTGAAAATTGAGGACTGGGGACTGAGTGTTGAGGGTTGAGTGATAAGAATTGGTGTTTGTGGATAGAGATTTAAAGATTGCAGATTGAGTATTGAGTATTGAAAACTGTGAATTGATGATATTCTATTGAGGATTGTGAATTGACAACTGATTGTTGAGGACTGAGGGCTGAAGATTGAGGATTCAGGATTGAGAATTCAGAATTGAGGATTGAGGACTGAGGACTGAGGAAAGAAGATTGAGTATTGAGGATTGAAGATAGAGGATTAAGGATTGAGGATTGGGGATTGAGGATCTAGGATTGAAAATTGATTATTGAGGATTGAAGATTGAGGATTGAGGATTGAGGATTGAGAATTGAGAATTGAGGATGAGGACTGCGGTTTGAGGATGATGGCTGAGGGTTGAGGATTGAGGTTTGAGGACTGAGGATTGACGATTGAGTATTGAGGACTGAGGTTTGACCATTGAGTATTGAAGATTGAGGATTGATGACTGAGGATTGAGGATTGAGGTATGATGATTGCGGATTGAGTATTGAAAATTGTGTGTTGAATATTGAATATTGAGGATTGAGGATTGAGGATAGAGGATTGAAGATTGAGTATTGAGGATTGAAGATTGGGGATTGAGGATTGACGATTGAGGATTGAGGATTGAGGTTTGAGGATTGACGATGAGGGCTGAGGGTTGAGGATTGAGGTTTGAGGTCTGAGGACTGAGGATTGAGGATTGAGATTTGAGGATTGAGGATTGAGGATTGAAGATTGAGGATTGGGTATTGTGGATTGAAGAATGATGATTTAGGATTGAGGATTGAGGCTTGGGGACCGAGGATTGAGGATTGAGGATTGAGGATTGAGGATTGAAGATTCAGTATTGAGGATTGAAGATTGAGAGTTGAGGATTGAGGATTGAACATTGAGGACTGAGTGTTGATGGTTGAGTGATGAGAATTGATGTTTGTGGATAGAGATTTGAAGATTGCAGATTGAGTATTGAGTATTGAAAACTGTGAATTGAGGATATTCTATAGAGGATTGAATATTGACAACTGATTGTTGGGGTCTGAGGGCTGAAGATTGAGGATTCAGGATTGAGGATTCAGAATTGAGGTTTGAGGACTGAGGATTGAGGATTGAGGATTGAGTATTGAGGATTGAAGATTGAGGATTGAGGTTGAGGATTGAGGATTGAGGATGAGGGCTGAGGGTTGAGGATTGAGGTTTGAGGACTGAGGTCTGAGGATTGAGTTTAGAGAATTGAGGATTGAGGATTGAGGATTGAAGATTGAGATTTGGGTATTAAGGATTGAAGAATGAGGATTGAGGATTGAGGATTCAGGATTGAGGATTGAAGATTGAGGATTGAGGATTGAGGATTGAAGATTGAGGATTGGGTATTGAGGATTGAAGAATGAGGATTGAGGATTGAGGATTCAGGATTGAGGGTTGAGGATTGAGGATTGAGGATTGAGGATTGAGGATTGAGGATTGAAGATTGAGTATTGACGATTGAGAATTGAGGGTTGAGGATTGAAGATTGACTATTGAGGAATGAAGATTGAGGATTGAGGATTGAGGATTGAGGATTGAGGACTGAGGATTGAGGATTGGGTATTGAGGATTGAAGATTGAGGATTGAGGATTGAGGATTGAGGATTGAGGATTGAGGATTGAGGATTGAGTATTGAGGATTGAAGATTGAGGATTGAGGATTGAGGATTGAGGATTGAGGATTGAAGATTGAGGATTGGGGACTGAGTGTTGAAGGTTGAGGATTGATGACTGAGGATTGAGGATTGAGGATTGAGGATTGAAGATTGAGTATTGAGGGTTGAAGATTGACGATTGAGGATTGTGGGTTGAAGATTGAGTATTGAACATTGAGGACTGAGTGTTGAGGGTTCAGTGATGAGAATTGATGTTTGTGGATAGAGGTTTGAAGATTGCAGATTGAGTATTGAGTATTGAAAACTGTGAATTGAGGATATTCTATTGAGGATTGAGGATTGTCAACTGATTGTTGAGGACTGAGGGCTGAGGATTGAGGATTCAGGATTGAGGATTCAGAATTGTGGTTTGAGGACTAAGGATTGAGGATTGAAGATTGATTATTGAGGATTGAGGATTGAGAATTGAGGATTGAGGATTGAGGATTGAAGATTGAGGATTGGGTATTGAGGATTGAAGAATGAGGATTGAGGATTGAGGATTGAGGATTGAGCATTGAAGACTGAGCATTGAGGATTGAAGATTGAGGATTGAGGACTGAGGATTGAGGATTGAGTATTGAGGATTGAAGATTGAGGATTGAGGATTGAGGATTGAGAATTGACGGTGTGGGCTGAGGGTTGAGGATTGAGGTTTGAGGACTGAGGACTGAGGATTGAGGATTGAGAATTGAGGACTGAGGATTGAGGATTGAGGATTGAAGATTGAGGATTGGGTATTGAGGATTGAACATTGAGGATTGAGGATTGAGGATCGAGGATTGAGGATTGAGGATTGAAGATTGAATACTGATGATTGAAGATTGAGGATTGAGGATTGAGGGTTGTGGATTGAGGATGAGGACTTAGGGTTGAGTATTGATGTTTGAGGTCTGAGGATTGAGGATTGAGGATTGAGAATTGAGGATTGAAGATTGAGTATTGAGGATTGAAAATTGAGGATTGAGGATTGAGGATTGAGGATTGACGCTTGAGGATTGAGGGTTGAGGATGGAGGATTGAAAAGAGTGGACTGAGTGTTGCGGATTGAGTGTTGAGGATTGATGTTTGAGGATTGAGATTTGATTATTGAATATTGTGGATTGAGTATTGAACCATGAGAATTCAGGATACTCTATTGAGTATTAGGAATTGAGGATTGATGGTTGAGTATTGAGGATTGGTGGTTGAGGGTTGTGTGTTGAATATTGAGGATTGAGGACTGAGGATTGAGGATTGAAGATTGAGGATTGAATATTGAGTATTGATGATTGAAGGTTGAAGATTGGGGATTGAGTGTTGAGGACTGAGGACGAGGACTGACGTTTGAGGATTGAAGTTTGAGGTTTGAGGATTGAGGTTTGAGGACTGAGGATTGAGGGTTGAGGATTGAGAATTGAAGAATGAGGACTGGGGACTGAGTGTTGAGTGTTGAGTGATGAGGAATGATGTTTGTGGATAGAGATTTGAAGATTGCAGATTGAGTATTGAGTATCGAAACCTGTGAATTGAGGATATTCTGTTGAGGATTGAGGATTGACAACTGATTGTTGAGGACTGAGGGCTGAAGATTGAGGATTCAGTGTTGAGGGTTCAGAATTGAGGTTTGAGGACTGAGGATTGAGGATTGAGGATTCAGGATTGAGGATTGAGTATTGAGGATTGAAGATTGAGGATTGATGATTGAAGGTTGTGTATTGAGGATTTAGAATTGAGGATCGAGGATTGAAGATTGAGGATTGGGGATTGGGGATTGAGGATTGACGATTGAGGATTGAGTATTGACGATTGAGAATTGAGGATTGAGGATTGAAGATTGAGTATTGAGGATTGAAGATTGAGGATTGAGGATTGAGGATTGAGGACTGAGGACTGAGGATTGAGGATTGAGGATTGAGCATTGAGGATTGAGGACTGAGGATTGAGGTTTGAGGATTGACGATGAGGGCTAAGGGTTGAGGATTGAGGTTTGAGGTCTGAGGACTGAGGATTGAGGATTGAGAATTGAGGATTGAGGATTGAGGATTGAAGATTGAGGATTGGGTATTGAGGATTGAAGAATGAGGATTGAGGATTGAGGATTGAGGATTGGGGACTGAGGATTGAATATTCAGGATTGAAGATTGAGGATTGAGGATTGAGGATTGAGGATTGAGGATTGAGGATTGAGGATTGGGGACTGAGGATTGAATATTCAGGATTGAGGATTGAGGATTGAGGATTGAGGATGAGGGCTGAGGGTTGAAGATTGAGGTTTGAGGACTCAGGACTGAGGATTGAGGATTGAGAATTGAGGATTGAGGATTGAGGATTGAAGATTGAGTATTCAGGATTGGAGATTGACGATTGAGGATTGAGGATTGAGGATCGAGGATTGAGGATTGAGGATTGAAGATTGAGTATTGAGGATAGAAGATTGAGGATTGAGGATTGAGGATTGAGGATTGAGGATTGAGGATTGAGGATCGAGAATTGAAGATTGAGGATTGGGGACTGAGTGTTGAGGTTTGAGTGATGAGGATTGATGTTTGTGGATAGAGATTTGAAGATTGCAGGTTGAGTATTGAGTATTGAATACTGTGAATTGAGGATACTCTATTGGGGACTGAGGATTGACAACAGATTGTTGAGGACTGAGGGCTGAAGATTGAGGATTCAGGATTGAGGATTCAGAATTGTGGTTTGAGGACTGAGGATTGAAGGTTGAAGATTGAGTCTTGAGGATTGAAGATTGAGGGTTGAGGATTGAGGATTGAGGATTGAGGATTGAGGATTGAGGATGAGGGCTGAGGGTTGAAGATTGAGGTTTGAGGACTCAGGACTGAGGATTGAAGACTGAGGATTGAGGATTGAGGATTGAGGATTGAGGTTCGAGAATTGAAGATTGAGGATTGGGGACTGAGTGTTGAGGTTTGAGTGATGAGGATTGATGTTTGTGGATAGAGATTTGAAGATTGCAGATTGAGTATTGAGTATTGAAACCTGTGAATTGAGTATATTCTATTGAGGATTGAGGATTGACAACTGATTGTTGAGGACTGAGGGCTGAAGATTGAGGATTCAGGGTTGAGGATTCAGAGTTGAGGTTTGAGGACTGAGGATTGAGGCTTGAGGATTTAGGATTGAGGATTGAGGATTGAAGATTGAGTATTGAGGATTCAAGATTGAGGATTGAGGATTGAGGATTGAAGATTGAGTATTGAGGATTGAAGATTGAGGATTGAGGATTGAGGATTGAGGATTGAGGATTGAGGACTGAGGATTGAGTATTGAGGATTGATCATTGAGGATTGAAGATTGAGGACTGTTGATTGAGGATTGAAGATTGAGGATTAAGGATTGAGGATTGTGGTTTGCGGTTTGAGGAATGAGGATTGAAGATTGAGGATTGTGGATTGAAGGTTGAGTATTGATGATTGAAGATTGAGGATTGAGGATTGAGGGTTGAGGATTGAGGACGAGGACTGACGGTTGAGGATTGTTGCTTGAGGATTGAGGATTGAGTATTGAGGATTGATGATAAGGGCTGAGGTTTGAGGTTTGAGGTTTGAGTATTGAATCCTGAGAATTCCGCATGTTCTATTGGGTATTGAGTATTGAGGATTGATGGTTTAGTATTAAGGATTCAGGATTGAGGATTGAGGATTGAGTATTGAAGATTGAGGATTGATGAATGAGGATTTAGGATTGAGGATTGAGGATTGAGGATTGAGGATTGAAAATTGGGTATTGAGGATTGAATATTGAGGATTGAGGATTGAGGGTTGAGGATTGAAGATTGAGTATTGAGGATTGAAGATTGAGGATTGAGGATTGACGATTGAGGTTTGAGGATTGAGGTTTGAGGATTGACGATGAGGGATGAGGGTTGAGGATTGAGGTTTGAGCACTGAGGACTGAGGATTGAGGATTGAGAATTGAGGATTGAGGATTTAGGATTGAAGGCTGAGGATTGGGTATTGAGGATTGAAGAATGAGGATTGAGAGTTGAGGATTGAGGATTGGGGACTGAGGATTGAGGATTGAGGATTGAGGATTGAGGATTGAAGATTCAGTATTGAGGATTGAAGATTGAGAGTTGAGGATTGAGGATTGAACATTGAGGACTGAGTGTTGGTGGTTGAGTGATGAGAATTGATGTTTGTGGACAGAGAATTGAAGATTGCAGATTGAGTATTGAGTATAGAAATCTGTGAATTGAGGATATTCTATTGAGGATTGAGGATTGACAACTGATTGTTGAGGTCTGAGGGCTGAAGATTGCGGATTCAGGATTGAGGATTCAGAATTGAGGTTTGAGGACTGAGGATTGAGGATTGAGGATTGAGGACTGAGGATTGAGGATTGAAGATTGAGTATTGAAGATTGAAGATTGAGGATTGAGGATTGAGGATTGAAGATTGAAGATTGAGTATTGAGGATTGAAGATTGAGGATTGAGGATTGAGGATTGAGGATTGGGGACTGAGGAGTGAGGATTGAGGATTGAGCATTGAGGATTGAAGATTGAGGACTGCTGATTGAGGATTGAAGATTGAGGATTAAGGATTGAGGATTGAGGATTGAGGTTTGAGGAATGAGGAATGAGGATTGAGGAATGAGGATTAAAGATTGAGTATTGATGACTGAAGATTGAGGGTTGAGGATTGAGGATTGAGGATTGAGGATTGAGGATTGAGGTTCGAGAATTGAAGATTGAGGATTGGGGACTGAGTGTTGAGGTTTGAGTGATGAGGATTGATGTTTGTGGATAGAGATTTGAAGATTGCAGATTGAGTATTGAGTATTGAAACCTGTGAATTGAGTATATTCTATTGAGGATTGAGGATTGACAACTGATTGTTGAGGACTGAGGGCTGAAGATTGAGGATTCAGGGTTGAGGATTCAGAGTTGAGGTTTGACGACTGAGGATTGAGGCTTGAGGATTTAGGATTGAGGATTGAGGTTTGAAGATTGAGTATTGAGGATTGAAGATTGAGGATTGAGGATTGAGGATAGAAATTTGAGTATTGAGGATTGAAGATTGAGGATTGAGGATTGAGGATTGAGGATTGAGGATTGAGGACTGAGGATTGAGGATTGAGGATTGATCATTGAGGATTGAAGATTGAGGACTGTTGATTGAGGATTGAAGATTGAGGATTAAGGATTGAGGATTGTGGTTTGCGGTTTGACGAATGAGGATTGAAGATTGAGGATTGAGGATTGAAGATTGAGTATTGATGATTGAAGATTGAGGATTGAGGATTGAGGGTTGAGGATTGAGGACGAGGACTGACGGATGAGGATTGTTGCTTGATGATTGAGGATTGAGTATTGAGGATTGATGATGAGGGCTGAGGTTTGAGGTTTGAGGTTTGAGTATTGAATCCTGAGAATTCCGGATGCTCTATTGGGTATTGAGTATTGAGGATTGATGGTTTAGTATTAAGGATTCAGGATTGAGGATTGAGGATTGAGTATTGAAGATTGAGGATTGATGAATGAGGATTTAGGATTGAGGATTGAGGATTGAGAATTGAAAATTGGGTATTGAGGATTGAATATTGAGGATTGAGGGTTGAGGATTGAGGATTGGGGACTGAGGATTGAGGATTGAGGATTGAGGATTGAGGATTGAAGATTCAGTATTGAGGATTGAAGATTGAGAGTTGAGGATTGAGGATTGAACATTGAGGACTGAGTGTTGGTGGTTGAGTGATGAGAATTGATGTTTGTGGATAGAGAATTGAAGATTGCAGATTGAGTATTGAGTATTGAAATCTGTGAATTGAGGATATTCTACTGAGGATTGAGGATTGACAACTGATTGTTGAGGTCTGAGGGCTGAAGATTGCGGATTCAGGGTTGAGGATTCAGAATTGAGGTTTGAGGACTGAGGATTGAGGATTGAGGATTGAGGATTGAGGACTGAGGATTGGGGATTGAAGATTGAGTATTGAAGATTGAAGATTGAGGATTGAGGATTGATGATTGAAGATTGAAGATTGAGTATTGAGGATTGAAGATTGAGGATTGAGGATTGAGGATTGAGGATTGGGGACTGAGGATTGAGGATTGAGGATTCAGCATTGAGGATTGAAGATTGAGGACTGTTGACTGAGGATTGAAGATTGTGGATTAAGGATTGAGGATTGAGGATTGAGGATGAGGGCTGAGGTTTGAGGTTTGAGGTTTGAGTATTGAATCCTGAGAATTCAGGATGTTCTATTGAGTATTGAGGATTGAAGAACGAGGATTGAGGATTGAGGATTCAGGATTGAGGATTGAGAATTGAGGATTGATGATTGAGTATTGAGAACTGAAGATTGAGGATTGAGGACTGAGGATTGAGGATTGAGGATTGAGGATTGAGGATAGAGGATTGAAGATTGAGGATTGGGTATTGGGGATTGAAGATCGAGGATTGAGGATTGAGGATTCAGGATTGAGGATTGAAGATTGAGTATTGAGGTTTGAAGACTGACGATTGAGGTTTGAATATTGAGCATTGAGGATTGAGGATTGAGGATTGATGATTGAGTATTGAGGATTGAAGATTGAGGATTGAGGATTGAGGATTGTGGATTGAGGATTGAAGATTGAGGATTGGGGACTGAGCGTTGAGGGTTGAGTGATGAGAATTCGTGTTTGTGGATAGAGATTTAAAGATTTCAGATTGAGTATTGGGTATTGAATACTGTGAATTGATGATATTCTATTGAGGATTGAGAATTGACAACTGATTGTTGAGGACTGAGGTCTGAAGGTTGAGGATTCAGGACTGAGGATTCAGGATTGAGGACGAGGACTGAGGGTTGAGTATTGATGTTTGAGGTCTGAGGAACGAGGATTGAGTATTGAGAATTGGGGATTGAGGATTGAAGATTGAGGATTGGGTATTGAGGATTGAAGAATGAGGATTGAGGATTGAGGATTGCGGATTGAGGATTGAGGATCGAGGATTGAGGGTTGAGGATTGAAGATTGAATATTGATGATTGAAGATTGAGGATTGAGGATTGAGGGTTGTGGATTGAGGACGAGGACTGAGGGTTGAGTATTGATGTTTGAGGTCTGAAAATTGAGGATTGAGGATTGAGAATTGAGGATTGAGGCTTGAGGATTGCAGATTGAGGATTGGGTATTGAGGATTGAAGAATGAGGACTGAGGATTTAGGATTGAGGATTGAAGATTGAATATTGAGTATTGAGGATTGAAGATTGATAATTGTGGATTGAAGATTGAGTATCGAGAATTGAAGATTGAAGATTGAGGATTGAGGATTGAGAATTGACGATGAGGGCTGTGGGTTGAGGATTGAGGTTTGAGGACTGAGGACTGAGGATTGAGGATTGAGAATTGAGGACTGCGGATTGAGGATTGAGGATTGAAGATTGAGTATTGAACATTGAGGACTGAGTGTTGTGGGTTCAGTGATGAGAATTGATGTTTGTGGATAGAGGTTTTAAGATTGCAGATTGAGTATTGAGTATTGAAAACTGTGAATTGAGGATATTCTATTGAGGTTGAGGATTGTCAACTGATTGTTGAGGACTGAGGGCTGAAGATTGAGGATTCAGGATTGAGGATCCAGAATTGAGGTTTGAGGACTGAGGATAGAGGATTGAAGTATGATTATTGAGGATTGAGGATTGAGAATTGAGGATTGACGATTGAGGATTCAAGATTGAGGATTGGGTATTGAGGATTGAAGAATGAGGACTGAGGATTGAGGATTCAGGATTGAGGATTGAAGATTGAGTATTGAGGATTGAAGATTGATAATTGTGGATTGAAGATTGAGTATCGAGAATTGAAGATTGAAGATTGAGGATTGAGGATTGAGAATTGAAGATGAGGGCTGTGGGTTGAGGACTGAGGTTTGAGGACTGAGGACTGAGAATTGAGGATTGAGAATTGAGGACTGAGGATTGAGGATTGAGGATTGAAGATTCAGGATTGGGTATTGAGGATTGAACATTGAGGATTGAGGATTGAGTATCGAGGATTGAGGATTGAGGATTGAAGATTGAATATGGATGATTGAAGATAGAGGATTGAGGATTGAGGGTTGTGGATTGAGGACGATGTCTGAGGTTTGAGTATTGATGTTTGAGGTCTGAGGATTGAGGATTGAGGATTGAGAATTTAGGATTGAGGATTGAGGATTGAAGATTGAGGATTGGGTATTGAGGATTGAAGAATGAGGATTGAGGATTGAGGGTTGACGATTGAGGATGGAGGATTGAGGATTGAAGATTGAGTATTAAGGATTGAAGGTTGAGGATTGAGGATTGAGGGTTGAGGATTGAGGATTGAGGATTGAGGATTGAGGACTAAGGATTGAGGATTGAAGATTGATTACTGGGGATTGAAGATTGAGGATTGAGTATTGAGGATTGAGGATTGAGGATTGAATATTGAGGATTGGGGACTGAGTGTTGAGGGTTGAGTGATGAGAATTATTGTTTGTGGATAGAGATTTCAAGATTCCAAATTGAGTATCGAGTATTGAAAACTGTGAATTGAGGATATTCTATTGAGGATTGAGGATTGACAATTGATTGTCCAGGACTGAGGGCTGAAGATTGAGGATTCAGGGTTGAGGATTCAGAGTTGAGGTTTGAGGACTGAGGATTGAAGATTGAGGATTGGGTATTGAGGATTGAAGAATGAGGATTGAGGATTGAGGATTGGGGATTGAGGATTGAGGATCGAGGATTGAGGGTTGAGGATTGAAGATTGAATATTGATGATTGAAGATTGAGGATTGAGGATTGAGGGTTGTGGATTGAGGACGAGGACTGAGGGTTGAGTATTGATGTTTGAGGTCTGAAAATTGAGGATTGAGGATTGAGAATTGAGGATTGAGGATTGAGGATTGTGGATTGAGGATTGAAGATTGAGGATTGGGGACTGAGCGTTGAGGGTTGAGTGATGAGAATTCGTGTTTGTGGATAGAGATTTAAAGATTTCAGATTGAGTATTGGGTATTGAATACTGTGAATTGATGATATTCTATTGAGGATTGAGAATTGACAACTGATTGTTGAGGACTGAGGTCTGAAGGTTGAGGATTCAGGACTGAGGATTCAGGATTGAGGACGAGGACTGAGGGTTGAGTATTGATGTTTGAGGTCTGAGGAACGAGGATTGAGTATTGAGAATTGGGGATTGAGGATTGAAGATTGAGGATTGGGTATTGAGGATTGAAGAATGAGGATTGAGGATTGAGGATTGCGGATTGAGGATTGAGGATCGAGGATTGAGGGTTGAGGATTGAAGATTGAATATTGATGATTGAAGATTGAGGATTGAGGATTGAGGGTTGTGGATTGAGGACGAGGACTGAGGGTTGAGTATTGATGTTTGAGGTCTGAAAATTGAGGATTGAGGATTGAGAATTGAGGATTGAGGCTTGAGGATTGCAGATTGAGGATTGGGTATTGAGGATTGAAGAATGAGGACTGAGGATTTAGGATTGAGGATTGAAGATTGAATATTGAGTATTGAGGATTGAAGATTGATAATTGTGGATTGAAGATTGAGTATCGAGAATTGAAGATTGAAGATTGAGGATTGAGGATTGAGAATTGACGATGAGGGCTGTGGGTTGAGGATTGAGGTTTGAGGACTGAGGACTGAGGATTGAGGATTGAGAATTGAGGACTGCGGATTGAGGATTGAGGATTGAAGATTGAGTATTGAACATTGAGGACTGAGTGTTGTGGGTTCAGTGATGAGAATTGATGTTTGTGGATAGAGGTTTTAAGATTGCAGATTGAGTATTGAGTATTGAAAACTGTGAATTGAGGATATTCTATTGAGGTTGAGGATTGTCAACTGATTGTTGAGGACTGAGGGCTGAAGATTGAGGATTCAGGATTGAGGATTCAGAATTGAGGTTTGAGGACTGAGGATAGAGGATTGAAGTATGATTATTGAGGATTGAGGATTGAGAATTGAGGATTGACGATTGAGGATTCAAGATTGAGGATTGGGTATTGAGGATTGAAGAATGAGGACTGAGGATTGAGGATTCAGGATTGAGGATTGAAGATTGAGTATTGAGGATTGAAGATTGATAATTGTGGATTGAAGATTGAGTATCGAGAATTGAAGATTGAAGATTGAGGATTGAGGATTGAGAATTGAAGATGAGGGCTGTGGGTTGAGGACTGAGGTTTGAGGACTGAGGACTGAGAATTGAGGATTGAGAATTGAGGACTGAGGATTGAGGATTGAGGATTGAAGATTCAGGATTGGGTATTGAGGATTGAACATTGAGGATTGAGGATTGAGTATCGAGGATTGAGGATTGAGGATTGAAGATTGAATATTGATGATTGAAGATTGAGGATTGAGGATTGAGGGTTGTGGATTGAGGACGATGTCTGAGGTTTGAGTATTGATGTTTGAGGTCTGAGGATTGAGGATTGAGGATTGAGAATTTAGGATTGAGGATTGAGGATTGAAGATTGAGGATTGGGTATTGAGGATTGAAGAATGAGGATTGAGGATTGAGGGTTGACGATTGAGGATGGAGGATTGAGGATTGAAGATTGAGTATTAAGGATTGAAGGTTGAGGATTGAGGATTGAGGGTTGAGGATTGAGGATTGAGGATTGAGGATTGAGGACTAAGGATTGAGGATTGAAGATTGATTACTGGGGATTGAAGATTGAGGATTGAGTATTGAGGATTGAGGATTGAGGATTGAATATTGAGGATTGGGGACTGAGTGTTGAGGGTTGAGTGATGAGAATTATTGTTTGTGGATAGAGATTTCAAGATTCCAAATTGAGTATCGAGTATTGAAAACTGTGAATTGAGCATATTCTATTGAGGATTGAGGATTGACAATTGATTGTCCAGGACTGAGGGCTGAAGATTGAGGATTCAGGGTTGAGGATTCAGAGTTGAGGTTTGAGGACTGAGGATTGAAGATTGAGGATTGGGTATTGAGGATTGAAGAATGAGGATTGAGGATTGAGGATTGGGGATTGAGGATTGAGGATCGAGGATTGAGGGTTGAGGATTGAAGATTGAATATTGATGATTGAAGATTGAGGATTGAGGATTGAGGGTTGTGGATTGAGGACGAGGACTGAGGGTTGAGTATTGATGTTTGAGGTCTGAAAATTGAGGATTGAGGATTGAGAATTGAGGATTGAGGATTGAGGATTGAAGATTGAGGATTGGGTATTGAGGATTGAAGAATGAGGATTGAGGATTTAGGATTGAGGATTGAAGATTGAATATTGAGTATTGAGGATTGAAGATTGATAATTGTGGATTGAAGATTGAGTATCGAGAATTGAAGATTGAAGATTGAGGATTGAGGATTGAGAATTGACGATGAGGGCTGTGGGTTGAGGATTGAGGTTTGAGGACTGAGGACTGAGGATTGAGGATTGAGAATTGAGGACTGAGGATTGAGGATTGAGGATTGAAGATTGAGTATTGAACATTGAGGACTGAGTGTTGTGGGTTCAGTGATGAGAATTGATGTTTGTGGATAGAGGTTATAAGATTGCAGATTGAGTATTGAGTATTGAAAACTGTGAATTGAGGATATTCTATTGAGGATTGAGGATTGTCAACTGATTGTTGAGTACTGAGGGCTGAAGATTGAGGATTCAGGATTGAGGATTCAGAATTGAGGTTTGAGGACTGAGGATAGAGGATTGAAGTATGATTATTGAGGATTGAGGATTGAGAATTGAGGATTGACGATTGAGGATTCAAGATTGAGGATTGGGTATTGAGGATTGAAGAATGAGGACTGAGGATTGAGGATTGAGAATTGAGGACTGAGGATTGAGGATTGAGGATTGAAGATTCAGGATTGGGTATTGAGGATTGAACATTGAGGATTGAGGATTGAGTATCGAGGATTGAGGATTGAGGATTGAAGATTGAATATTGATGATTGAAGATTGAGGATTGAGGATTGAGGGTTGTGGATTGAGGACGATGTCTGAGGTTTGAGTATTGATGTTTGAGGTCTGAGGATTGAGGATTGAGGATTGAGAATTTAGGATTGAGGATTGAGGATTGAAGATTGAGGATTGGGTATTGAGGATTGAAGAATGAGGATTGAGGATTGAGGGTTGACGATTGAGGATGGAGGATTGAGGATTGAAGATTGAGTATTGAGGATTGAAGGTTGAGGATTGAGGATTGAGGGTTGAGGATTGAGGATTGAGGATTGAGGATTGAGGACTAAGGATTGAGGATTGAAGATTGATTACTGGGGATTGAAGATTGAGGATTGAGTATTGAGGATTGAGGATTGAGGATTGAATATTGAGGATTGGGGACTGAGTGTTGAGGGTTGAGTGATGAGAATTATTGTTTGTGGATAGAGATTTCAAGATTCCAAATTGAGTATCGAGTATTGAAAACTGTGAATTGAGGATATTCTATTGAGGATTCAGGATTGACAATTGATTGTCGAGGACTGAGGGCTGAAGATTGAGGATTCAGGATTGAGGATTCAGAATTGAGGTTTGAGGACTGAGGTTTGAGGATTGAATATTGAGTATTGAGGATTGAATATTGAGGATTGGGTATTGAGGATGGAGGATTGAAGAAAGAGGACTGAGTGTTGAGGATTGAGTGTTGGGAATTGATGTTTGAGGGTTGAGATTTGATTATTGATTTTTGTGGATTGATTATTGAACGATGAGAATTCAGGGTATTCTATTGAGTATTGAGAATTGAGGATTGATGGTTGAGTATTGAGGATTGATGGTTGAGGGTTGTGTGTTGAATATTGAGGATTGAGGATCGAGGATTGAGGATTGAGGATTGAGGATTCAGGATTGAAGATTGAGTATTGAGGATTGAAGGTTGAGGATTGGGGATTGAGGATTGAGGATTGTAGATTCAGGATTGGGGATTGAGGATTGGCGATTGAGGATTGAGTATTGACGATTGAGAATTGAGGATTAAGGATTGAAGATTGAGTACTGAGGATTGAAGATTGAGGATTGAGGATTGAGGATTGAGGATTGAGGACTGAGGATTGACGATTGAGGATTGAGCATTGAGGATTGAAGATTGAGGACTGGGGATTGAGGATTCAAGATTGAGGATTAAGGATTGAGGATTGAGGATTGAGGGTTGAGGAATGAGGATTGAGGATTGAGGATTGAGGATTGAAGATTGAGTATTGATGATTGAGGACTGAGGGATAAGGATTGAGGATTGAGGATGAGGGCTGAGGGTTGAGGATTGAGGTTTGAGGACTGAGGACTGTGGATTGAGGATTGAGAATTTAGGATTGAGGATTGAGGATTGAAGATTGAGGATTGGGTATTGAGGATTGAAGAATGAGGATTGAGGATTGAGGATTGACGATTGAGGATGGAGGATTGAGGATTGAGGATTGAGGATTGAAGATTGAGTACTGATGATTGAAGGTCGAGGATTGAGGATTGAGGGTTGAGGATTGAGGACGAGGACTGACGGTTGAGGATTGTGGTTTGAGGATTGAGGATTGAGGATTGAGTATTGAAGGTTGAGGATTGATGACTGAGGATTGAGGATTGCGGATTGACGATTGAGGATTGAGGATTGAGGGTTCAAGGTTGAGTGTAGAGGATTGAAGGTTGAGGATTGGCGATTGAGGATAGAGGATTGAGGATGATGGCTGAGGTTTGAGGTTTGAGGTTTGAGTATTGAATCCTGAGAATTCAGGATGTTCTATTGAGTATTGAGAATTGAGGATTGATGCTTTAGTATTGAGGATTCAGGATTGACGATTGAGGATTGAGTATTGATGATTGAGGATTGATGATTGAGGATTTAGGATTGAGGATTGAGGATTGAGGATTGAGGATTGAAAATTGAGTATTGAGGATTGAAGGTTGAGGACTGAGGAATAAGGATTGAGGATTGAGGATGAGGGCTGAGGGTTGAGGATTGAGGTTTGAGGACTGTGGACTGAGGATTGAGGATTGAGAATTGAGGATTGAGGATTGACGATTGAAGATTGAGGATTGGGTACTGAGGATTGAAGAATGAGTATTGAGGATTGAGGATTGAGGATTGAGGATTGAAGATTGAGTATGGAGGATTGATGGTTGAGTATTGAGGATTGATGGTTGAGGGTTGTGTGTTGAATATTGAGGATTGAGGATCGAGGATTGAGGATTGAGGATTGAGGATTCAGGATTGAAGATTGAGTATTGAGGATTGAAGGTTGAGGATTGGGGATTGAGGATTGAGGATTGTAGATTCAGGATTGGGGATTGAGGATTGGCGATTGAGGTTTGAGTATTGACGATTGAGAATTGAGGATTAAGGATTGAAGATTGAGTACTGAGGATTGAAGATTGAGGATTGAGGATTGAGGATTGAGGATTGAGGACTGAGGATTGAGGATTGAGGATTGAGCATTGAGGATTGAAGATTGAGGACTGGGGATTGAGGATTCAAGATTGAGGATTAAGGATTGAGGATTGAGGATTGAGGTTTGAGGAATGAGGATTGAGGATTGAGGATTGAGGATTGAAGATTGAGTATTGATGATTGAGGACAGAGGGATAAGGATTGAGGATTGAGGATGAGGGCTGAGGGTTGAGGATTGAGGTTTGAGGACTGAGGACTGTGGATTGAGGATTGAGAATTTAGGATTGAGGATTGAGGATTGACGATTGAGGATTGGGTATTGAGGATTGAAGAATGAGGATTGAGGATTGAGGATTGACGATTAAGGATGGAGGATTGAGGATTGAGGATTGATGACTGAGGATTGAGGATTGCGGATTGACGATTGAGGATTGAGGATTGAGGGTTCAAGGTTGAGTGTAGAGGATTGAAGGTTGAGGATTGGCGATTGAGGATAGAGGATTGAGGATGATGGCTGAGGTTTGAGGTTTGAGGTTTGAGTATTGAATCCTGAGAATTCAGGATGTTCTATTGAGTATTGAGAATTGAGGATTGATGCTTTAGTATTGAGGATTCAGGATTGACGATTGAGGATTGAGTATTGATGATTGAGGATTGATGATTGAGGATTTAGGATTGAGGATTGAGGATTGAGGATTGAGGATTGAAAATTGAGTATTGAGGATTGAAGGTTGAGGACTGAGGAATAAGGATTGAGGATTGAGGATGAGGGCTGAGGGTTGAGGATTGAGGTTTGAGGACTGAGGACTGAGGATTGAGGATTGAGAATTGAGGATTGAGGATTGACGATTGAAGATTGAGGATTGGGTACTGAGGATTGAAGAATGAGTATTGAGGATTGAGGATTGAGGATTGAGGATTGAAGATTGAGTATGGAGGATTGAAGGTTGAGGATTGAGGATTGATGGTTGAGGATTGAGGATTGAGGATTGAGGATTGAGGATTGAGGATTGAGGATTGAGGATTGAAGATTGAGTATTGAGGATTGAAGATTGAGGATTGAGGATTGACGATTGAGGTTTGAGGATTGAGGTTTGAGGATTGACGATGAGGGCTGAGGGTTGAGGATTGAGGTTTGAGGACTGAGGACTGAGGATTGAGGACTGAGAATTGAGGATTGAGGATTGAGGATTGAAGATTGAGGATTGGGTATTGAGGATTGAAGAATGAGGATTGAGGGTTGATGATTGAGGATTGGGGACTGAGGATTGAGGATTGAGGATTGAGGATTGAGGATTGAGGATTGAAGATTCAGTATTGAGGATTGAAGATTGAGAGTTGAGGATTGAGGATTGAACATTGAGGACTGAGTGTTAGTGGTTGAATGATGAGAATTGATGTTTGTGGATAGAGAATTGAAGATTGCAGATTGAGTATTGAGTATTGAAATCTGTGAATTGAGGATATTCTATTGAGGATTGAGGATTGACAACTGATTGTAGAGGTCTGAGGGCTGAAGATTGCGGATTCAGGATTGAGGATTCAGAATTGAGGTTTGAGGACTGAGGATTGAGGATTGAGGATTGAGGATTGAGGATTGAGGATTGAGGATTGAAGATTGAGTATTGAAGATTGAAGATTGAGGATTGAGGATTGAGGATTGAAGATTGAAGATTGAGTATTAAGGATTGAAGATTGAGGATTGAGGATTGAGGATTGAGGATTGGGGACTGAGGATTGAGGATTGAGGATGAGGGCTGAGGGTTGAGGATTGAGGTTTGAGGACTGAGGGCTGAGGATTGAGTATTGTGAATTGAGGATTGAGGATTGAGGATTGAAGATTGAGGATTGGGTACTGAGGATTGAAGAATGAGGATTGAGGATTGAGGATTGATGTTTGAGGTACGAGGATTGAGGATTGAGGTTTGAGGACTGGGGATTGACGATTGAGTATTGAGGACTGAAGATTGAGGATTGGGTGTTGAAGATTGAAGAATGAGCATTGAGGATTGAGGATTGATGATTGAGGATTGAAGATTGAGGATTGAGGATTGAGGTTTGAGGATTGCAGATTGAATATTGAGGATTGAAGGTTCAGGATTGACGATTGAGGATTGAGGATTGAGGATTGACGATTGAAGATTGAGGATTTGGGACTGAGAGTTGATGGTTGAGTGATGAGAATTGATGTTTGTGGATAGAGATATGAAGATTGCAGATTGAGTATTGCGTATGGAAAACTCTGAACTGAGGATATTCTAGTGAGGAATGAGGATTGACAACTGATTGTTGAGGACTGAGGGCTGAAGATTGAGGATTCAGGATTGAGGATTCAGGACTGCGGTTTGAGGACTGAGGATTGAGCATTGAGGATTGGGGATTGAGGATTGAGGATCGAGGATTGAAGATTGAAGATTGGGTATTGAGGATTGAACATTGAGGATTGAGGATTGAGGATTGAGGATTGAGGATTGAGGATTGAAGATTGAATATTGATGATTGAAGGTTGAGGATTGAGGATTGAGGGTTGTGGATTCAGGACGAGGACTGAGGGTTGAGTATTGGTGTTTGAGGCCTGAGGATTGATGATAGAGGATTGAGAATTGAGGATTGAAGATTGAGGATTGAGGATTGAAGATTGAGGATTGAGGATTGATGATTAATGATTGAGTATTGAGGATTGAAGATTGAGAATTGAGGATTGAGTATTGTACATTGAGGACTGAGTGTTGAGGGTTGAGTGATGAGAATTGATGTTTGTGGATAGAGATTTGAAGATTGCATATTGAGTATTGAGTATTGAATACTGTGAATTGAGGATATTCTATTGGGGACTGAGGATTGACAATTGATCGTTGAGGACTGAGGGCTGAAGATTGAGGATTCAGGATTGAGGATTCAGAATTGTGGTTTGAGGACTGAGGATTGAAGATTGAAGATTGAGTCTTGAGGATTGAAAATTGAGGGTTGAGGATTGAGGATTGAGGATTGAGGATTGCGGATGAGGGCTGAGGGTTGAAGATTGAGGTTTGAGGACTCAGGACTGAGGATTGAGGATTGAGAATTGAGGATTGAGGATTGAGGATTGAGGATTGAAGATTGAGTATTGAGGATTGAAGATTGAGGATTGAGGATTGAGGATTGAGGATTGAGGATTGAGGATTGATGATCGAGAATTGAAGATTGAGGATTGGGGACAGAGTGTTGAGGTTTGAGTGATGAGGATTGATGTTTGTGGATAGAGATTTGAAGATTGCAGATTGAGTATTGAGTATTGAAACCTGTGAATTGAGTATATTCTATTGAGGATTGAGGATTGACAACTGATTGTTGAGGACTGAGGGCTGAAGATTGAGGATACAGGGTTGAGGATTCAGAATTGAGGTTTGAGGACTGAGGATTGAGGATTGAGGATTTGGGATTGATGATCGAGAATTGAAGATTGAGGATTGGGGACAGAGTGTTGAGGTTTGAGTGATGAGGATTGATGTTTGTGGATAGAGATTTGAAGATTGCAGATTGAGTATTGAGTATTGAAACCTGTGAATTGAGTATATTCTATTGAGGATTGAGGATTGACAACCGATTGTTGAGGACTGAGGGCTGAAGATTGAGGATACAGGGTTGAGGATTCAGAATTGAGGTTTGAGGACTGAGGATTGAGGATTGAGGATTTGGGATTGAGGATTGAGGATTGAAGATTGAGTATTGAGGATTGGAGAATGAGGATTGAGGATTGAGGATTGAAGATGGAGTATTGAGGATTGAAGACTGAGGATTGAGGATTGAGCATTGAGAATTGAGGATTGAGGACTGAGGATTGAGGATTGAGGATTGAAGATTGAGTATTGATGATTGAAGATTGAGGATTGAGGGTTGAGGGTTGAGGATTGAGGACGAGGGCTGACGGTTGAGGATTGTTGCTTGAGGATTGAGGATTGAGTATTGAGGATTGTGGATGAGGGCTGAGGTTTGAGGTTTGAGGTTTGAGTATTGAATCCTGAGAATTCAGGATGTTCTATTGATTATTGAGGATTGAAGAATGAGGATTGAGGATTGAGGATTCAGGATTGAGGATTGAAGATTGAGGATTGGGTATTGGGGATTGAAGATTGAGGATTGAGGATTGAGGATTCAGGATTGAGGATTGAAGATTGAGTATTGAGGATTGAAGACTGACGATTGAGGATTGAGGGTTGAGGATTGAGGTTTGAGAATTGAGGATTGATGATTGAGTATTGAGGACAGAAGATTGAGGATTGAGGACTGAGGATTGAGGATTGAGGATTGAGGATTGAGGATAGAGGATTGAAGATTGAGGATTGTGTATTGAGGATTGAAGAATGAGGATTGAGGATTGAGTATTGAGGATTGAGGATTGAAGATTGAGTATTGAGGATTGAGGATTGAGGATTGAGGACCGAGGATTGAGGATTGAGGATTGAGGATTGAGGATTGAGGATTGAGGATTGAAGGATTGAGGATTGAAGATTGATTATTGAGGATTGAAGATTGAGGATTGAGGATTGAGGATGGAGGATTGAAGAGAGAGGACTGAGCGTTGAGGATTGGGTGTTGAGAATTGATGTTTGAGGGTTGAGATTTGATTATTGATTTTTGTGGATTGAGTATTGAACGATGAGAATTCAGGGTATTCCATTGAGTATTGAGAATTGAGGATTGATGGTTGAGTATTGAGGATTGATGGTTGAGGGTTGTGTGTTGAATATTGAGGATTGAGGATTGAGGATTGAGTATTGAGGATTGAGGATTGAGGATTGAATATTGAGGATTGGGGACTGAGTGTTGAGGGTTGAGTGATGAGAATTATTGTTTGTGGATAGAGATTTCAAGATTCCAAATTGAGTATCGAGTATTGAAAACTGTGAATTGAGGATATTCTATTGAGGATTGAGGATTGACAATTGATTGTCGAGGACTGAGGGCTGAAGATTGAGGATTCAGGATTGAGGATTCAGAATTGAGGTTTGAGGACTGAGGTTTGAGGATTGCATATTGAGTATTGAGGATTGAATATTGAGGATTGGGTATTGAGGATGGAGGATTGAAGAAAGAGGACTGAGTGTTGAGGATTGAGTGTTGGGAATTGATGTTTGGGGGTTGAGATTTGACTATTGATTTTTGTGGATTGAGTATTGAACGATGAGAATTCAGGGTAATCTATTGAGTATTGAGAATTGAGGATTGATGGTTGAGTATTGAGGATTGATGGTTGAGGGTTGTGTGTTGAATATTGAGGATTGAGGATCGAGGATTGAGGATTGAGGATTGAGGATTGAGGATTGAAGATTGAGTATTGAGGATTGAAGGTTGAGGATTGGGGATTGAGGATTGAGGATTGAAGATTCAGGATTGGGGATTGAGGATTGGCGATTGAGGATTGAGTATTGACGATTGAGAATTGAGGATTGAGGATTGAAGATTGAGTACTGAGGATTGAAGATTGAGGATTGAGGATTGAGGATTGAGGATTGAGGACTGAGGATTGAGGATTGAGGATTGAGCATTGAGGATTGAAGATTGAGGACTGGGGATTGAGGATTCAAGATTGAGGATTAAGGATTGAGGATTGAGGATTGAGGTTTGAGGAATGAGGATTGTGGATTGAGGATTGAGGATTGAAGATTGAGTATTGATGATTGAGGACTGAGGGATAAGGATTGAGGATTGAGGATGAGGGCTGAGGGTTGAGGATTGAGGTTTGAGGACTGAGGACTGTGGATTGAGTGTTGAGAATTTAGGATTGAGGATTGAGGATTGAAGATTGAGGATTGGGTATTGAGGATTGAAGAATGAGGATTGAGGATTGAGGATTGACGATTGAGGATTGAGGATTGAGTATTGAGGTCTGAGGATTGAAGATTGAGGATTGAGGATTGAGGATTGAGAATTGAAGATTGAGTATTGAGGTTTGAAGACTTACGATTGAGGTTTGAGGATTGAGCATTGAGGATTGAGGATTGAGGATTGATGATTGAGTATTGAGGATTGAAGACTGAGGATTGAGGATTGAGGATTGTGGATTGAGGATTGAAGATTGAGGATTGGGGACTGAGCGTTGAGGGGTGAGTGATGAGAATTCGTGTTTGTGGATAGAGATTTAAAGATTTCAGATTGAGTATTGGGTATTGAATACTGTGAATTGATGATATTCTATTGAGGATTGAGAAGTGATAACTGATTGTTGAGGACTGAGGTCTGAAGGTTGAGGATTCAGGATTGAGGATTCAGGATTGAGGACGAGGACTGAGGGTTGAGTATTGATGTTTGAGGTCTGAGGAATGAGGATTGAGGATTGAGAATTGGGGATTGAGGATTGAGGATTGAAGATTAAGGATTGGGTATTGAGGATTGAAGAATGAGGATTGAGGATTGAGGATTGAGGAGTGAGGATTGAGGATCGAGGATTGAGGGTTGAGGATTGAAGATTGAATATTGATGATTGAAGATTGAGGATTGAGGATTGAGGGTTGTGGATTGAGGACGAGGACTGAGGGTTGAGTATTGATGATTGAGGTCTGAAAATTGAGGATTGAGGATTGAGAATTGAGGATTGAGGATTGAGGATTGAAGATTGAGGATTGGGTATTGAGGATTGAAGAATGAGGACTGAGGATTTAGGATTGAGGATTGAAGATTGAATATTGAGTATTGAGGATTGAAGATTGGTAATTGTGGATTGAAGATTGAGTATCGAGAATTGAAGATTGAAGATTGAGGATTGAGGATTGAGAATTGAGGATTGAGGATTGAAGATTGAGTATTGAACATTGAGGACTGAGTGTTGTGGGTTCAGTGATGAGAATTGATGTTTGTAGATAGAGGTTTTAAGATTGCAGATTGAGTATTGAGTATTGAAAACTGTGAATTGAGGATATTCTATTGAGGATTGAGGATTGTCAACTGATTGTTGAGGACTGAGGGCTGAAGATTGAGGATTCAGGATTGAGGATTCAGAATTGAGGTTTGAGGACTGAGGATAGAGGATTGAAGTATGATTATTGAGGATCGAGGATTGAGAATTGAGGATTGACGATTGAGGATTCAAGATTGAGGATTGGGTATTGAGGATTGAAGAATGAGGACTGAGGATTGAGGATTGAGGATTGAAGATTGAATATTGAGTATTGAGGATTGAAGATTGATAATTGTGGATTGAAGATTGAGTATCGAGAATAGAAGATTGAAGATTGAGGACTGAGGATTGAGAATTGAGGATTGAGGATTGAAGATTGAGTATTGAACATTGAGGACTGAGTGTTGTGGGTTCAGTGATGAGAATTGATGTTTGTAGATAGAGGTTTTAAGATTGCAGATTGAGTATTGAGTATTGAAAACTGTGAATTGAGGATATTCTATTGAGGATTGAGGATTGTCAACTGATTGTTGAGGACTGAGGGCTGAAGATTGAGGATTCAGGATTGAGGATTCAGAATTGAGGTTTGAGGACTGAGGATAGAGGATTGATGTATGATTATTGAGGATCGAGGATTGAGAATTGAGGATTGACGATTGAGGATTCAAGATTGAGGATTGGGTATTGAGGATTGAAGAATGAGGACTGAGGATTGAGGATTCAGGATTGAGGATTGAAGATTGAGTATTGAGGATTGAAGATTGATAATTGTGGTATGAAGATTGACTATCGAGAATTGAAGATTGAACATTGAGGATTGAGGATTGAGAATTGAAGATGAGGGCTGTGGGTTGAGGATTTAGGTTTGAGGACTGAGGACTGAGAATTGAGGATTGAGAATTGAGGACTGAGGATTGAGGATTGAGGATTGAAGATTGAGGATTGGGTATTGAGGACTGAACATTGAGGATTGAGGATTGAGTATCGAGGATTGAGGATTGAGGATTGAAGATTGAATATTGATGATTGAAGATTGAGGTTTGAGGATTGAGGGTTGTGGATTGAGGACGATGTCTGAGGTTTGAGTATTGATGTTTGAGGTCTGAGGATTGAGGATTGAGGATTGAGAATTGAGGATTGAAGATTGAGTATTGAGGATTGAAGGTTGAGAATTGAGGGTTGAGGATTGAAGATTGAGGACTTAGTGTTGAGGGTTGAGTGATGGGAATAGATGTTTGTGGATTGAGATTTTAAGATTGCAGATTGAATATTGTGTATTGAAAACCGTGAATTGAGGATATTCTAGTGAGGATTGACGATTGACACCTGATTGTTGAGGTCTGAGGGCTGAAGATTGAGGATTCAGGATTGAGGATTCAGAATTGAGGTTTGAGGACTGAGGATTGAGGATTGAGGATTGAAGATTGAGTATTGAGGATTGAAGATTGAGGAATGAGCATAGAGGATTGAGGATTGAGGATGAGGTCTGAGGGTTGAGGATTGAGGTTTAAGGACTGAGGACTGAGGATTGAGGATTGAGAAATGAGGATTGAGGATTGAGGATTGAAGATTGAGGATTGGGTATTGAGGATTGAGGAATGAGGATTGAGGATTGAGGATTGAGGATACAGGATTGAAGATTGAGTATCGAGGATTGAAGATTGAGGATTGAGGCCCGAGGATTGAGGATTGAGGATGAGGGCTGAGGGTTGAGTATTGAGGTTTGAGGACTGAGGACTGACGATTGAGGATTGAGAATTGAAGATTGAGGATTAAGTGTTGAAGATTGAGGATTGGGTATTGAGGATTGAAGAATGAGGATTGAGGATTGAGGATTGAGGATTGAGAATTGAAGATTGAGTATTGAGGTTTGAAGACTGACGATTGAGGGTTGAGGATTGAGCATTGAGGATTGAGGATTGAGGATTGATGATTGAGTATTGAAGATTGAAGATTGAGGATTGAGGATTGAGGATTGTGGATTGAGGATTGAAGATTGAGGATTGGGGACTGAGCGTTGAGGGTTGAGTGATGAGAATTGGTGTTTGTGGATAGAGATTTAAAGATTTCAGATTGAGTATTGGGTATTGAATACTGTGAATTGATGATATTCTATTGAGGATTGAGAATTGACAACTGATTGTTGAGGACTGAGGTCTGAAGATTGAGGATTCAGGATTAAGGATTCAGGATTGAGGACGAAGTCTGAGGGTTGAGTATTGATGTTTGAGGGCTGAGGATTGAGGATTGAGGATTGAGAATTAGGGATTGGGGATTGAGGTTTGAAGATTGAGGATTGGGTATTGAGGATTGAAGAATGAGGATTGAGGATTGAGGATTGAGGATTGAGGATTGAGGATCGAGGATTGAGGGTTGAGGATTGAAGATTGAATATTGGTGATTGAAGATTGAGGATTGAGGATTGAGGGTTGTGGATTGAGGACGAGGACTGAGGGTTGAGTATTGATGTTTGAGGTCTGAAAATTGAGGATTGAGGAATGAGAATTGAGGATTGAGAATTGAGGATTGAAGATTGAGGATTGGGTATTGAGGATTGAAGAATGAGGACTGAGGATTTAGGATTGAGGATCGAGGATTGAAGATTGAAGATTGGGGATTGGGTATTGAGGATTGAACATTGAGGATTGAGGATTGAGTATCGAGGATTGAGGATTGAGGATTGAAGATTGAATATTGAGTATTGAGGATTGAAGATTGATAACTGTGGATTGAAGATTGAGTATCGAGAATTGAAGATTGAAGATTGAGGATTGAGGATTGAGAATTGACGATGAGGGCTGTGGGTTGAGGATTGAGGTTTGAGGACTGAGGACTGAGGATTGAGGATTGAGAATTGAGGACTGATGATTGAGGATTGAGGATTGAAGATTGAGTATTGAACATTGAGGACTGAGTGTTGTGGGTTCAGTGATGAGAATTGATGTTTGTGGATAGAGGTTTTAAGATTGCAGATTGAGTATTGAGTATTGAAAACTGTGAATTGAGGATATTCTATTGAGGATTGAGGATTGTCAACTGATTGTTGCGGACTGAGGGCTGAAGATTGAGGATTCAGGATTGAGGATTCAGAATTGAGGTTTGAAGACTGAGGATAGAGGATTGAAGTATGATTATTGAAGATTGAGGATTGGGGATTGAGGATTGACGATTGAGGATTGGGGATTGAGGATTGACGATTGAGGATTGAGTATTGACGATTGAGAATTGAGGATTGAGGATTGAAGATTGAGTATTGAGGATTGAAGATTGAGGATTGAGTATTGAGGATTGAGGATTGAGGACTGAGGATTGAGGATTGAGGATTGAGCATTGAGGATTGAAGATTGAGGACTGGGGATTGAGGATTGAAGATTGAGGATTAAGGATTGAGGATTGAGGATTGAGGTTTGAGGAATGAGGATTGAGGATTGAGGATTGAGGATTGAGGATTGAGTATTGATGATTGAAGGTTGAGTATTCAGGATTGAGAGTTGAGGATTGAGGAGGAGTGCTGACGGTTGAGGATTGTGGCTTGAGGATTGAGCATTGAGGATTGAGAATTGAGGATGAGGACAGAGGTTTGAGGATTTAGGTTTGAGGAATGAGGATTGAGGATTGGGGATTGAGGATTGAGGATTGAGGATTGAGTATTGAAGGTTGAGGATTGATGACTGTGGATTGAGGATTGCGGATTGACGATTGAGGATTGAGGTTTGAGTGTTGAAGGTTGAGTGTTGAGGATTGAAGGTTGAGGATTGACGATTGAGGATTGAGGATAGAGGATGCCGGCTGAGGTTTGAGATTTGAGGTTTGACTATTGAATCCTGAGAATTCAGGATGTTCTATTGAGTATTGAGAGTTGAGGATTGATGCTTTAGCATTGAGGATTCAGGATTGAGGATTGAGGATTGAGTATTGAAGATTGAGGATTGATGATTGAGGATTTAGGATTGAGGATTGAGGATTGAGGATTGAGGATTGATAATTGAGTATTGAGGATTGAAGGTTGAGGACTGAGGAATAAGGATTGAGGATTGAGGATGAGGGCTGAGGGTTGAGGATTGAGGTTTGAGGACTGAGGACTGAGGATTGAGGATTGAGAATTGAGGATGTAGGATTGAGGATTGAAGATTGAGGATTGGGTATTGAGGATTGAAGAATGAGGATTGAGGATTGAGGATTGAGGATTGAGGATTGAAGATTGAGTATTGAGGATTGAAGATTGAGCATTGGGGACTGAGGATTGAGTATTGAGGACTGAGGATTGAAGATTGAGGATTGAGGATTGAGGATTGAAGATTGAGTATTGAGGACTGAGGTTTGAAGATTGAGGATTGAGGATTGAGGATTAAAGATGGAGTATTGAGGATTGAAGATTGAGAATTGAGGATTGAGGATTGAACATTGAGGACTGAGTGTTAAGTGTTGAGTGATGAGAATTGATGTTTGTGGATAGAGATATGAAGATTGCAGATTGAGTATTGTGTATTGAAAACTGTGAATTGAGGATATTCTATTGAGGATTGAGGATTGACACCTGATTGTTGAGGACTGAGGGCTGAAGATTGAGGATTCAGGATTGAGGATTCAGAATTGAGGTTTGAGGACAGATGATTGAGGATTGAGGATTGAAGATTGAGTATTGAGGATTGAAGATTGAGGATTGAGGATAGAGGATTGAGGATTGAGGATGAGGTCTGAGGGTTGAGGATTGAGGTTTAAGGACTGAGGACTGAGGATTGAGGATTGAGAAATGAGGATTGAGGATTGAGGATTGAAGATTGAGGATTGGGTATTGAGCATTGAAGAATGAGGATTGAGGATTGAGGATTGAGGATAGAGGATTGAAGATTGAGTAATGAGGATTGAAGATTGACGATTGAGGATTGTGGATTGAAGATTGAGTATTGAACATTGAGGACTGAGTGTTGTGGGTTCAGTGATGAGAATTGATGTTTGTGGATAGAGGTTTGAAGATTGCAGATTGAGTATTGAGAATTGAAAACTGTGAATTGAGGATATTCTATTGAGGATTGAGGATTGTCAACTGATTGTTGAGGACTGAGGGCTGAAGATTGAGGATTCAGGATTGAGGATTCAGAATTGAGGTTTGAGGACTGAGGATAGAGGATTGAAGAATGATTATTGAGGATTGAGGATTGAGAATTGAGGATTGACGATTGAGGATTCAAGATTGAGGATTGGGTATTGGGGATTGAAGAATGAGGACTGAGGATTGAGGATTGAGGATTGAGGATTGAAGATTGAGTATTGAGGATTGAAGATTGATAATTGTGGATTGAAGATTGAGTATCGAGAATTGAAGATTGAAGATTGAGGATTGAGGATTGAGAATTGACGGTGAGGGCTGAGGGTTGAGGATTGAGGATTGAGGACTGAGGACTGAGGATTGAGGATTGAGAACTGAGGACTGAGGATTGAGGATTGAGGATTGAAGATTGAGGATTGGGTATTGAGGATTGATCATTGAGGATTGAGGATTGAGTATCGAGGATTGAGGATTGAGGATTGAAGATTCAATATTGATGATTGAAGATTGAGGATTGAGGATTGAGTGTTGTGGATTGAGGACGATGTCTGAGGGTTGAGTATTGATGTTTGAGGTCTGAGGATTGAGGATTGAGGATTGAGAATTGAGGATTGAAGATTGAGTATTGAGGTTTGAAGGTTGAGAATTGAGGTTTGAGGATTGAAGATTGAGGACTTAGTGTTGAGGGTTGAGTGATGGGAACTGATGTTTGTGGATTGAGATTTGAAGTTTGAAGAATGGGGTTGAGTATTGAAAACTGTGAATTGCGGATGTTCTATTGATGATTGAGGATTGACAATTGATTGTCGAGGACTGAGGGCTCAGGATTGAGGATTCAGGATTGAGGATTCGGGATTGAGGTTTAAGGACTGAGGATTGAGGGTTGAGGATTGAGGATTGAGGATTGACGCTTGAGGATTGAGGGTTGAGAATGGAGGATTGAAGAGAGAGGACTGAGTGTTGAGGATTGAGTGTTGAGAATTGATGTTTGAGGGTAGACATTTGATTATTGATTTTTGTGGATTGAGTATCGAACGATGAGAATTCAGGGTATTCTATTGAGTATTGAGAATTGAGGATTGATGGTTGAGTATTGAGGATTGATGGTTGAGGGTTGTGTGTTGAATATTGAGGATTGAGGATTGAGGATTGAGGATTGAGTATGGAGGATTGAGGATTGAATATTGTGTATTGAGGATTGAAGGTTGAGTATTGAGGATTGAGACTTGTGGATTGAGGATTGAAGATTGAGGATTGGGGATTGAGGATTGACGATTGAGGATTGAGTATTGACGATTGAGAATTGAGGATTGAGGATTGAAGGTTGAGTATTGAGGATTGAAGATTGAGGATTGAGGTTTGAGGATTGAGGGTTGAGGACTGAGGATTGAGGATTGAGGATTGAGCATTGAGGATTCAAGATTGAGGGCTGGGGATTGAGGTTTGAAGATTGAGGATTAAGGATTAGGCAATGGGTAATGGGGATCTAGGATTGGAGATTGATTATTGAGGATTGAAGACTGAGGGTTGAGGATTGAGTGTTGAGGATTGAGAACTGAGGATGGGGACTGAGGGTTGAGGATTGAGGTTTGAGATACGAGGATTGAGGATTGAGAATTGAGGATTGAGGACTGAGGATTGAAGACTGAGTATTGAAGATTGCGGATTGATTACTGAGGATTGAGGAATGAGGATTGATTATTGCGTATTGAGGATTGAAGATTGAGTATTGAGGATTGAATATTGCGGATTGAGGATTGAGGGTTGAGGATTGAAGATTGAGAATTGACGATTGAGGATTGAAGATTGAGTATTGAGGATTGAAGATTGAGGATTGAGGATTGAGGATTGAGGATTGAATATTGAGGACTGAGTGTTGAGGGTTGAGACATGAGAATTGATGTTTGTGGATGGAGATTTGAAGATTGAATATTGAGGACTGAGTATTGAAAACTGAGAATTCAGGGTATTCTACTGAGTATTGAGAATTGAGGATTGATGGTTGAGTACTGAGGATTGATGGTTGAGGGTTGTGTGTCGAATATTGAGGATTGGCGGATTGAGTATTGAAGATTGAGGACTGAGGACTGGGGATTGAGTATTGAGGATTGAGGATTGAGTATTGAGAATTGAGGAATGATGGTTGAGTACTGAGGATTGAAGGTTGAGGGTTGTGTGTCGAATATTGAGGTTCAGAATTGAGGTTTGAGGACTGAGGATTGAGGATTGAAGATTGAGTATCGAGGATTGAAGATTGAGGATTGAGGATTGAGGGTTGTGGATTGAGGACGATGTCTGAGGGTTGAGTATTGATGTTTGAGGTCTGAGGATTGAGGATTGAGGATTGAGAATTGAGGATTGAAGATTGAGTATAGAGGTTTGAAGGTTGAGAATTGAGGGTTGAGGATTGAAGATTGAGGACTTAGTGTTGAGGGTTGAGTGATGGGAACTGATGTTTGTGGATTGAGATTTGAAGATTGAAGAATGGGGTTTGAGTATTGAAAACTGTGAATTGAGGATATTCTATTGAGGATTGAGGATTGACGATTGATTGTTGAGGACTGAGGGCTGAAGGTTGAGGATTCAGGATTGAGGATTCGGGATTGAGGTTTAAGGACTGAGGATTGAGGGTTGAGGATTGAGGATTGAGGATTGACGCTTGAGGATTGAGGGTTGAGGATGGAGGATTGAAAAGAGTGGACTGAGTGTTGAGGATTGAGTTTTGAGAATTGATGTTTGAGGATTGAGATTTGATTATTGAATATTGTGGATTGAGTATTGAACCATGAGAATTCAGGATACTCTATTGAGTATTAGGAATTGAGGATTGATGGTTGAGTATTGAGGATCGGTGGGTGAGGGTTGTGTGTTGAATATTGAGGATTGAGGATTGAGGATTGAGTATTGAAGATTGAGGATTGATTATTGAGTATTGATGATTGAAGATTGAGGATTGAGAATTGAGTGTTGAGGATTGAGGACGAGGACTGACGGTTGAGTATTGATGTTTGAGGTCTGAGGATTGAGGATTGAGGATTGAGAATTGAGGATTGAGGATTGAGGATTGAAGATTGAGGATTGGGTATTGAGGATTGAAGAATGAGGATTGAGGATTGAGGATTGAGGATTGAGGATTGAATGTTGAGTATTGAGGATTGAAGATTGAGGATTGAGGATTGAGGTTTGAGGATTGAGGATTGAGGATTGAGGATTGAGTATTGAAGGTTGAGGATTGATGACTGAGGATTGAGGACTGAGGATTGAGGATTGAGGATTGAGGATTGAGGATTGAAGATTGAGTGTTGAGGATTGAGGGTTGAGGATTGAGGATTGAGTATTGAGGATTGAGGATGAGGGCTGAGGTTTGAGGTTTGAGGTTTGAGTATTGAATCCTGAGAATTCAGGATATTCTATTGAGTATTGAGAATTGAGGGTTGATGGTTGAGTATTGAGGATTGAGGATTCAGGATTGAGGATTGAGTATTGAAGATTGAGGATTGATGCTTGAGGACTGAGGATTGAGGATTGAGGATTGAGTATCGAGGACTGAGGATTGAAGATTGTGGGTTCAGGATTGAGGATTAAAGATTGAGTATTGAGGATTGAAGATTGAGAATTGAGGATTGAGGATTGAACATTGAGGACAGAGTGTTGAGGGTTGTGTGATGGGAATTGATGTTTGTGTATAGAGATTTGAAGATTGCAGATTGAGTATTGTGTATTGAAAACTTTGAATTGAGGATATCCTATTGTGGATTGAGGATTGTCACCTGATTGTTGAGGACTGAGGGCTGAAGATTGAGGACTCAGGATTGAGGATCCAGAATTGAGGTTTGAGGACTGAGGATTGAGGATTGAAGATTGAGTATTGAGGATTGAAGATTGAGGATTGAGGACTGAGGATTGAGGATTGAAGAGAAAGGACTGAGTGTTGGGGATTGAGTGTTGAGAATTGATGTTGAGGGTTGAGATTTGATTACTGATTTTTGTGGATTGAGTATTGAACGATGAGGATTCAGGGTATTCTATTGAGTATTGGGAAATTGAGGATTGATGGTTGAGGGTTGTGTGTTGAATATTGAGGATTGAGGATTGAGGATTGAGGATTGAGGATTGAAGATTGAGTATTGAGGATTGAAGGTTGAGGATTGAGGATTGAGGATTGAGGATTGAAGATTGAGGATTGGGGATTGAGGATTGACGATTGAGGATAGAGTATTGACGATTGAGAATTGAGGATTGAGGATTGAAGATTGAGTATTGAGGATTGAAGATTGAGGGTTGAGGATTGAGGATTGAGGATTGAGGATTGAGGACTGAGGATTGAGGATTGAGGATTGAGCATTGAGTATTGAAGATTGAGGACTGGGGATTGAGGATTGAAGATTGAGGAATAAGGATTGAGGATTGGGGATTGGGGATCTAGGATTGGAGATTGATTATTGAGGATTGAAGAATGAGGGTTGAGGATTGAGGGTTGAGAATTGAGAATTGAGGATGGGGACTGAGGTTTGAGGATTGAGGTTTGAGATACGAGGATTGAGAATTGAGGATTGAGGACTGAGGATTGACGATTGAGTATTGAAGATTGAGGACTGATGACTGATGATTGAGGATTGAGGATTGAGGATTGATGACTGCGGATTGAGGATTGAAAATTGAGTATTGAGGATTGAATATTGAGGATTGAGGATTGAGGGTTGAGGATTGAAGATTGAGAATTGACGATTGAGGATTGAAGATTGAGTATTGAGGATTGAAGATTGAGGATTGAGGATTGAGGATTGAATATTGAGGTCTGTGTGTTGAGGGTTGAGAGATGAGAACTGATGTTTGTGGATGGAGATTTGAAGATTGAAGATTGAGGATTGAATATTGAAAGCTGAGAATTCAGGATATTCTACTGAGTATTGAGAATTGAGAATTGATGGTTGTGTATTGAGGATTGATGGTTGAGGGTTGTGTGTTGAATATTGAGGATTGGCGGATTGAGTATTGAAGATTGACGACTGAGGACTGGGGATTGAGTATTGAGGATTGAGGATTGAGTATTGAGGATTGAGGTTTGAGGAATGAGGATTGAGGATTGAGGATTGAGGATTGAAGATTGAGGATTGAGGATTGAGGATGGAGGATTGAAGAGAGAGGACTGAGTGTTGAGGATTGAGTGTTGAGAATTGATGTTTGAGGGTTGAGATTTGATTAGTGATTTTTGTGGATTGAGTATCGAACGATGAGAATTCAGGGTATTCTATTGAGTATTGAGAAATGAGGATTGATGGTTGAGTATTGAGGATTGATGGTTGAGGGTTGTGTGTTGAATATTGAGGATTGAGGATTGAGGATTGAGGATTGAGTATGGAGGATTGAGGATTGAAGATTGTGTATTGAGGATTGAAGGTTGAGTATTGAGAATTGAGAGTTGAGGATTGAGGATTGAACATTGAGGATTGGGGATTGAGGATTGACGATTGACGATTGAGTATTGACGATTGAGAATTGAGGATTGAGGATTGAAGGTTGAGTATGGAGGATTGAAGGTTGAGGATTGAGGTTTGAAGATTGAGGATTGAGGACTGAGGATTGAGGATTGAGGATTGAGGTTTGAGGATTGACGATGAGGGCTGAGGGTTGAGTATTGAGGTGTGAGGTCTGAGGACTGAGGATTTTAGGATCGAGAATTGAGGATTGAGGGTTGAGGATTGAAGATTGAGGATTGGGTATTGAGGATTGAAGAATGAGGATTGAGGATTGAGGATTGAGGATTGAGGATTGGGGACTGAGGATTGAAGATTCAGGATTGAGGATTGAGGATTGAGGATTGGGGATTGAGGATTGAGGATTGAGTAGTGAGGATTGAAGATTGAGGATTGAGGATTGAGGATTGAGTATTGAGGATTGAGGATTGAGGATTGAAGATTGAGTGTTGAGGATTGAGGGTTGAGGATTGAGGATTGAGTATTGAGGATTGAGGATGAGGGCTGAGGTTTGAGGTTTGAGGTTTGAGTATTGAATCCTGAGAATTCAGGATATTCTATTGAGTATTGAGAATTGAGGGTTGATGGTTGAGTATTGAGGACTGAGGATTCAGGATTGAGGATTGAGTATTGAAGATTGAGGATAGATGATTGAGGACTGAGGATTGAGGATTGAGGATTGAGTATTGAGGACTGAGGATTGAAGATTGTGGGTTGAGGATTGAGGATTAAAGATTGAGTATTGAGGATTGAAGATTGAGAATTGAGGATTGAGGATTGAACATTGAGGACAGAGTGTTGAGGGTTGTGTGATTAGAATTGATGTTTGTGTATAGAGATTTGAAGATTGCAGATTGAGTATTGTGTATTGAAAACTGTGAATTGAGGATATCCTATTGTGGATTGAGGATTGTCACCTGGTTGTTGAGGACTGAGGGCTGAAGATTGAGGATTCAGGATTGAGGATCCAGAATTGAGGTTTGAGGACTGAGGATTGAGGATTGAAGAGAAAGGACTGAGTGTTGGGGATTGAGTGTTGAGAATTGATGTTGAGGGTTGAGATTTGATTACTGATTTTTGTGGATTGAGTATTGAACGATGAGGATTCAGGGTATTCTATTGAGTATTGGGAAATTGAGGATTGATGGTTGAGGGTTGTGTGTTGAATATTGAGGATTGAGGATTGAGGATTGAGGATTGAGGATTGAAGATTGAGTATTGAGGATTGAAGGTTGAGGATTGAGGATTGAGGATTGAGGATTGAAGATTGAGGATTGGGGATTGAGGATTGACGATTGAGGATTGAGTATTGACGATTGAGAATTGAGGATTGAGGATTGAAGATTGAGTATTGAGGATTGAAGATTGAGGATTGAGTATTGAGGATTGAGGATTGAGGACTGAGGGTTGAGGATTGAGGATTGAGTATTGAGGATTGAGGATGAGGGCTGAGGTTTGAGGTTTGAGGTTTGAGTATTGAATCCTGAGAATTCAGGATATTCTATTGAGTATTGAGAATTGAGGGTTGATGGTTGAGTATTGAGGACTGAGGATTCAGGATTGAGGATTGAGTATTGAAGATTGAGGATAGATGATTGAGGACTGAGGATTGAGGATTGAGGATTGAGTATTGAGGACTGAGGATTGAAGATTGTGGGTTGAGGATTGAGGATTAAAGATTGAGTATTGAGGATTGAAGATTGAGAATTGAGGATTGAGGATTGAACATTGAGGACAGAGTGTTGAGGGTTGTGTGATTAGAATTGATGTTTGTGTATAGAGATTTGAAGATTGCAGATTGAGTATTGTGTATTGAAAACTGTGAATTGAGGATATCCTATTGTGGATTGAGGATTGTCACCTGGTTGTTGAGGACTGAGGGCTGAAGATTGAGGATTCAGGATTGAGGATCCAGAATTGAGGTTTGAGGACTGAGGATTGAGGATTGAAGAGAAAGGACTGAGTGTTGGGGATTGAGTGTTGAGAATTGATGTTGAGGGTTGAGATTTGATTACTGATTTTTGTGGATTGAGTATTGAACGATGAGGATTCAGGGTATTCTATTGAGTATTGGGAAATTGAGGATTGATGGTTGAGGGTTGTGTGTTGAATATTGAGGATTGAGGATTGAGGATTGAGGATTGAGGATTGAAGATTGAGTATTGAGGATTGAAGGTTGAGGATTGAGGATTGAGGATTGAGGATTGAAGATTGAGGATTGGGGATTGAGGATTGACGATTGAGGATTGAGTATTGACGATTGAGAATTGAGGATTGAGGATTGAAGATTGAGTATTGAGGATTGAAGATTGAGGATTGAGTATTGAGGATTGAGGATTGAGGACTGAGGATTGAGGATTGAGGATTGAGCATTGAGGATTGAAGATTGAGGACTGGGGATTGAGGATTGAAGATTGAGGATTAAGGATTGAGGATTGAGGATTGAGGTTTGAGGAATGAGTATTGAGGATTGTGGATTGAGGATTGAAGATTGAGTATTGATGATTGAAGGTTGAGTATTGAGGATTGAGAGCTGAGGATTGAGGAGGAGTGCTGACGGTTGAGGATTGTGGCTTGAGGATTGAGCATTGAGGATTGAGAATTGAGGATGAGGACAGAGGTTTGAGGATTTAGGTTTGAGGAATGAGGATTGAGGATTGGGGATTGAGGATTGAGGATTGAGGATTGAGGATTGAGGTTTGAGTGTTGAAGGTTGAGTGTTGAGGACTGAAGGTTGAGGATTCAGGGTATTCTATTGAGTATTGGGAAATTGAGGATTGATGGTTGAGGGGTGTGTGTTGAATATTGAGGATTGAGGATTGAGGATTGAGGATTGAGGATTGAAGATTGAGTATTGAGGATTGAAGGTTGAGGATTGAGGATTGAGGATTGAGGATTGAAGATTGAGGATTGGGGATTGAGGATTGACGATTGAGGATTGAGTATTGACGATTGAGAATTGAGGATTGAGGATTGAAGATTGAGTATTGAGGATTGAAGATTGAGGATTGAGTATTGAGGATTGAGGATTGAGGACTGAGGATTGAGGATTGAGGATTGAGCATTGAGGATTGAAGATTGAGGACTGGGGATTGAGGATTGAAGATTGAGGATTAAGGATTGAGGATTGAGGATTGAGGTTTGAGGAATGAGGATTGAGGATTGTGGATTGAGGATTGAAGATTGAGTATTGATGATTGAAGGTTGAGTATTGAGGATTGAGAGTTGAGGATTGAGGAGGAGTGCTGACGGTTGAGGATTGTGGCTTGAGGATTGAGCATTGAGGATTGAGAATTGAGGATGAGGACAGAGGTTTGAGGATTTAGGTTTGAGGAATGAGGATTGAGGATTGGGGATTGAGGATTGAGGATTGAGGATTGAGGATTGAGGTTTGAGTGTTGAAGGTTGAGTGTTGAGGATTGAAGGTTGAGGATTGACGATTGAGGATTGAGGATAGAGGATGCCGGCTGAGGTTTGAGCTTTGAGGTTTGAGTATTGAATCCTGAGAATTCAGGATGTTCTATTGAGTATTGAGAATTGAGGATTGATGCTTTAGCATTGAGGATTCAGGATTGAGGATTGAGGATTGAGTATTGAAGATTGACGATTGACGATTGAGGATTTAGGATTGAGGATTGAGGATTGAGGATTGAGGATTGAAAATTGAGTATTGAGGATTGAAGGTTGAGGACTGAGGAATAAGGATTGATGATTGAGGATGAGGGCTGAGGGTTGAGCATTGAGGTTTGAGGACTGAGGACTGAGGATTGAGGATTGAGAATTGAGGATTGAGGATTGAGGATTGAAGATTGAGGATTGGGTACTGAGGATTGAAGAATGAGGATTGAGGATTGAGGATTGAGGATTGAGGATTGAAGATTGAGTATTGAGGATTGAAGATTGAGCATTGGGGATTGAGGATTGAGTATTGAGGACTGAGGATTGAAGATTGAGGATTGAGTGTTGAGGATTAAAGATGGAGTATTGAGGATTGAAGATTGAGTATTGAGGACTGAGGTTTGAAGATTGAGGATTGAGGATTGAGGATTGAGGATTGAAGATTGAGGATTGGGTATTGAGGATTGAAGAATGAGGATTGAGGATTGAGGATTGAGGATTGAAGATTGAGGATTGAGCATTGAGGATTGAAGATTGAGGACTGGGGATTGAGGATTGAAGATTGAGGATTAAGGATTGAGGATTGAGGATTGAGGTTTGAGGAATGAGGATTGAGGATTGAGGATTGAGGATTGAAGATTGAGTATTGATGATTGAAGATTGAGTATTGAGTATTGAGAGCTGAGGATTGAGGACGAGGGCTGACGGTTGAGGATTGTGGCTTGAGGATTGAGCATTGAGGATTGAGAATTGAGGATGGGGACAGAGGTTTGAGGATTTAGGTTTGAGGAATGAGGATTGAGGATTGGGGATTGAGGATTGAGGATTGAGGATTGAGTATTGAAGGTTAAGGATTGATGACTGAGGATTGAGCATTGCGGATTGACGACTGAGGATTGAGGTTTGAGTGTTGAAGGTTGAGTGTTGAGGATTGAAGGTTGAGGTTTGACGATTGAGGATTGAGGATAGAGGATGCCGGCTGAGGTTTGAGCTTTGAGGTTTGAGTATTGAATCCTGAGAATTCAGGATGTTCTATTGAGTATTGAGAATTGAGGATTGATGCTTTAGCATTGAGGATTCAGGATTGAGGATTGAGGATTGAGTATTGAAGATTGAGGATTGATGATTGAGGATTTAGGATTGAGGATTGAGGATTGAGGATTGAGGATTGAAAATTGAGTATTGAGGATTGAAGGTTGAGGACTGAGGAATAAGGATTGAGGATTGAGGATGGGGGCTGAGGGTTGAGGATTGAGGTTTGAGGACTGAGGACTGAGGATTGAGGATTGAGGATTGAGAATTGAGGATTGAGGATTGAGGATTGAAGATTGAGGATTGGGTATTGAGGATTGAACATTGAGGATTTAGGATTGAGGATCGAGGATTGAGTGTTGAGGATTGAAGATTGAATATTGATGATTGAAGATTGAGGATTGAGGATTGAGGGTTGTGGATTGAGGACGAGGACTGAGGGTCGAGTATTGATGTTTGAGGTATGAAGATTGAGGATTGAGGATTGAGGATTGAAAATTGAGTATTGAGGATTGAAGGTTGAGGACTGAGGAATAAGGATTGAGGATTGAGGATGGGGGCTGAGGGTTGAGGATTGAGGTTTGAGGACTGAGGACTGAGGATTGAGGATTGAGGATTGAGAATTGAGGATTGAGGATTGAGGATTGAAGATTGAGGATTGGGTATTGAGGATTGAACATTGAGGATTTAGGATTGAGGATCGAGGATTGAGGGTTGAGGATTGAAGATTGAATATTGATGATTGAAGATTGAGGATTGAGGATTGAGGGTTGTGGATTGAGGACGAGGACTGAGGGTCGAGTATTGATGTTTGAGGTCTGAAGATTGAGGATTGAGGATTGAGAATTGAGGATTGAGGATTGAGGATTGAAGATTTAGGATTGGGTATTGAGGATTGAAGAATGAGGACTGAGGATTTAGAATTGAGGATCGAGGATTGAAGATTGAGTATTGAGGATTGAAGATTGAGGATTGTGGATTGAGGATTGAGGATTGAGGATTGAGGATTCAGGATTGAGGGTTGAGGATTGAAGATTGAGGATTGAGGATTGATGATTAAAGATTGAGTGTTGAGGATTGAAGATTGAGGATTGATGATAGAGGATGCCGGCTGAGGTTTGAGCTTTGAGGTTTGAGTATTGAATCCTGAGAATTCAGGATGTTCTATTGAGTATTGAGAATTGAGGATTGATGCTTTAGCATTGAGGATTCAGGATTGAGGATTGAGGATTGAGTATTGAAGATTGACGATTGACGATTGAGGATTTAGGATTGAGGATTGAGGATTGAGGATTGAGGATTGAAAATTGAGTATTGAGGATTGAAGGTTGAGGACTGAGGAATAAGGATTGATGATTGAGGATGAGGGCTGAGGGTTGAGCATTGAGGTTTGAGGACTGAGGACTGAGGATTGAGGATTGAGAATTGAGGATTGAGGATTGAGGATTGAAGATTGAGGATTGGGTACTGAGGATTGAAGAATGAGGATTGAGGATTGAGGATTGAGGATTGAGGATTGAAGATTGAGTATTGAGGATTGAAGATTGAGCATTGGGGATTGAGGATTGAGTATTGAGGACTGAGGATTGAAGATTGAGGATTGAGTGTTGAGGATTAAAGATGGAGTATTGAGGATTGAAGATTGAGTATTGAGGACTGAGGTTTGAAGATTGAGGATTGAGGATTGAGGATTGAGGATTGAAGATTGAGGATTGGGTATTGAGGATTGAAGAATGAGGATTGAGGATTGAGGATTGAGGATTGAAGATTGAGGATTGAGCATTGAGGATTGAAGATTGAGGACTGGGGATTGAGGATTGAAGATTGAGGATTAAGGATTGAGGATTGAGGATTGAGGTTTGAGGAATGAGGATTGAGGATTGAGGATTGAGGATTGAAGATTGAGTATTGATGATTGAAGATTGAGTATTGAGTATTGAGAGCTGAGGATTGAGGACGAGGGCTGACGGTTGAGGATTGTGGCTTGAGGATTGAGCATTGAGGATTGAGAATTGAGGATGGGGACAGAGGTTTGAGGATTTAGGTTTGAGGAATGAGGATTGAGGATTGGGGATTGAGGATTGAGGATTGAGGATTGAGTATTGAAGGTTAAGGTTTGATGACTGAGGATTGAGGATTGCGGATTGACGACTGAGGATTGAGGTTTGAGTGTTGAAGGTTGAGTGTTGAGGATTGAAGGTTGAGGTTTGACGATTGAGGATTGAGGATAGAGGATGCCGGCTGAGGTTTGAGCTTTGAGGTTTGAGTATTGAATCCTGAGAATTCAGGATGTTCTATTGAGTATTGAGAATTGAGGATTGATGCTTTAGCATTGAGGATTCAGGATTGAGGATTGAGGATTGAGTATTGAAGATTGAGGATTGATGATTGAGGATTTAGGATTGAGGATTGAGGATTGAGGATTGAGGATTGAAAATTGAGTATTGAGGATTGAAGGTTGAGGACTGAGGAATAAGGATTGAGGATTGAGGATGGGGGCTGAGGGTTGAGGATTGAGGTTTGAGGACTGAGGACTGAGGATTGAGGATTGAGGATTGAGAATTGAGGATTGAGGATTGAGGATTGAAGATTGAGGATTGGGTATTGAGGATTGAACATTGAGGATTTAGGATTGAGGATCGAGGATTGAGTGTTGAGGATTGAAGATTGAATATTGATGATTGAAGATTGAGGATTGAGGATTGAGGGTTGTGGATTGAGGACGAGGACTGAGGGTCGAGTATTGATGTTTGAGGTCTGAAGATTGAGGATTGAGGATTGAGGATTGAAAATTGAGTATTGAGGATTGAAGGTTGAGGACTGAGGAATAAGGATTGAGGATTGAGGATGGGGGCTGAGGGTTGAGGATTGAGGTTTGAGGACTGAGGACTGAGGATTGAGGATTGAGGATTGAGAATTGAGGATTGAGGATTGAGGATTGAAGATTGAGGATTGGGTATTGAGGATTGAACATTGAGGATTTAGGATTGAGGATCGAGGATTGAGGGTTGAGGATTGAAGATTGAATATTGATGATTGAAGATTGAGGATTGAGGATTGAGGGTTGTGGATTGAGGACGAGGACTGAGGGTCGAGTATTGATGTTTGAGGTCTGAAGATTGAGGATTGAGGATTGAGAATTGAGGATTGAGGATTGAGGATTGAAGATTTAGGATTGGGTATTGAGGATTGAAGAATGAGGACTGAGGATTTAGAATTGAGGATCGAGGATTGAAGATTGAGTATTGAGGATTGAAGATTGAGGATTGTGGATTGAGGATTGAGGATTGAGGATTGAGGATTCAGGATTGAGGGTTGAGGATTGAAGATTGAGGATTGAGGATTGATGATTAAAGATTGAGTGTTGAGGATTGAAGATTGAGGATTGATGATTGAGGATTGAGGATTCAGTATTGAAGGTTGAGGATTGATGATTGAGGATTGAGGATTGAGGATTGAGGATTGAGTATTGAGGACTGAGGATTGAGGATTGTGGATTGAGGATTGAGGATTGACGATTGAGAATTGAGGATTGAGGATTGAACATTGAGTACTGAGTGTTGAGGGTTGAGTGATGAGAATTGATGTTTGTGGATAGAGATTTGAAGATTGCAGATTGAGTATTGTGTATTGAAAACTGTGAATTGAGGATATTCTATTGAGGATTGAGGATTGACACCTGATTGTTGAGGACTGAGGGCTGAAGATTGAGGATTCAGGATTGAGGATTCAGAATTGAGGTTTGAGGACTGAGGATTGAGGATTGAAGATTGAGTATTGAGGATTGAAGATTGAGGATTGAGGATTGAGGATGGAGGATTGAAGAGAGAGGACTGAGTGTTGGGGATTGAGTGTTGAGAATTGATGTTTGAGCGTTGAGATTTGATTACTGATTTTTGTGGATTGAGTATTGAACGATGAGAACTCAGGGTATTCTATTGAGTATTGGGAAATGGAGGATTGATGGTTGAGGGTTGTGTGTTGAATATTGAGGATTGAGGATTGAGGATTGAGGATTGAGGATTGAAGATTGAGTATTGAGGATTGAAGGTTGAGGATTGAGGATTGAGGATTGAGGATTGAAGATTGAGGATTGGGGATAGAGGATTGACGATTGAGGATTGAGTATTGACGATTGAGAATTGAGGATTGAGGATTGAAGATTGAGTATTGAGGATTGAAGATTGAGGATTGAGTATTGAGGATTGAGGATTGAGGTTTGAGGACTGAGGACTGTGGATTGAGGATTGAGAACTGAGGACTGAGGATTGAGGATTGAGGATTGAAGATTGAGGATTGGGTATTGAGGATTGAACATTGAGGATTGAGGATTGAGTATCGAGGATTGAGGATTGAGGATTGAAGATTGAATATTGATGATTGAAGATTGAGTATTGAGGACTGAGGATTGAAGATTGAGGATTGAGGATTGAGTATTGAAGGTTGAGGATTGATGACTGAGGATTGAGGATTGCGGATTGACGATTGAGGATTGAGGTTTGAGTGTTGAAGGTTGAGTGTTGAGGATTGAAGGTTGAGGATTGACGATTGAGGATTGAGGATAGAGGATGCCGGCTGAGGTTTGAGGTTTGAGGTTTGAGTATTGAATCCTGAGAATTCAGGATGTTCTATTGAGTATTGAGAATTGAGGATTGATGATTGAGGATTTAGGATTGAGGATTGAGAATTGAGGATTGAGGATTGAAAATTGAGTATTGAGGATTGAAGGTTGAGGACTGAGGAATAAGGATTGAGGATTGAGGATGAGGGCTGAGGGTTGAGGATTCAGGTTTGAGGACTGAGGACTGAGGATTGAGGATTGAGAATTGAGGATTGAGGATTGTGGATTGAAGATTGAGGATTGGGTATTGAGGATTGAAGAATGAGGATTGAGGATTGAGGATTGAGGATTGAGGATTGAAGATTGAGTATTGAGGATTGAAGATTGAGCATTGGGGATTGAGGATTGAGTATTGAGGACTGAGGATTGAAGATTGAGGTTTGAGGATTGAGGATTAAAGGTGGAGTATTGAGGATTGAAGATTGAGTATTGAGGACTGAGGATTGAAGATTGAGGATTGAGGATTGAGGATTAAAGATGGAGTATTGAGGATTGAAGATTGAGAATTGAGGATTGAGGATTGAACATTGAGGACTGAGTGTTAAGGGTTGAGTGATGAGAATTGATGTTTGTGGATAGAGATATGAAGATTGCAGATTGAGTATTGTGTATTCAAAACTGTAAATTGGGGATATTCTATTGAGCATTGAGGATTGACACCTGATTGTTGAGGACTGAGGGCTGAAGATTGAGGATTCAGGATTGAGGATTCAGAATTGAGGTTTGAGGACTGAGGATAGAGGATTGAATAATGATTATTGAGGATTGAGGATTGAGAGTTGAGGATTGACGATTGAGTATTGAAGATTGAGGATTGGGTATTGAGGATTGAAGAATGAGGACTGAGGATTGAGGATTGAGGATTGAGGACTGAAGATTGAGTATTCAGGATTGAAGATTGAGGATTGAGGACTGAGGATTGAGGATTGAGTATTGAGGATTGAGGATTGAGGATTAAAGATTGAGTATTGAGGATTGAAGATTGAGGAATGTGGATTGCAGATTGAGTATCGAGAATTGAAGATTGAAGATTGAGGATTGAGGATTAAGAATTGACGATGAGGGCTGTGGGTTGAGGATTGAGGTTTGAGGACTGAGGACTGAGGATTGAGGATTGAGAATTGAGGACAGAGGATTGAGGATTGAGGATTGAAGATTGAGGATTGGGTATTGAGAATTGAACATTGAGGATTGAGGATTGAGTATCGAGGATTGAGGATTGAGGATTGAAGATTGAATATTGATGATTGAAGATTGGGGATTGAGGATTGTGGGTTGTGGATTGAGGACGATGTCTGAGGGTTGAGTATTGATGTTTGAGGTCTGCGGATTGAGGATTGAGGTTTGAGAATTGAGGATTGAGGATTGAGTATTGAGGATTGAAGGTTGAGTATTGAGGGTTGAGGATTGAAGATTGAGGACTTAGTGTTGAGGGTTGAGTGATGGGAATTGATGTTTGTGGATTGAGATTTGAAGATTGAAGAATGGGGATTGAGTATTGAAAACTGTGAATTGAGGATATTCTATTGAGGATTGAGGATTGACAATTGATTGTTGAGGACTGAGGTCTAAAGATTGAGGATTCAGGATTGAGGATTCGGGATTGAGGTTTAAGGACTGAGGATTGAGGGTTGAGTATTGAGGATTGAGGATTGACGCTTGAGGATTGAGGGTTGAGGATGGAGGATTGAAAAGAGTGGACTGAGTGCTGAGGATTGAGTGTTGAGAATTGATGTTTGAGGATTGAGATTTTATTATTGAATATTGTGGATTGAGTATTGAACCATGAAAATTCAGGATACTCTATTGAGTATTAGGAATTGAGGATTGATGGTTGAGTATTGAGGATCGGTGGTTGAGGGTTGTGTGTTGAATATTGAGGATTGAGGATTGAGGATTGGGGATTGAAGATTGAGGATTGAATATTGAGTATTGATGATTGAAGATTGAGGATTGAGGATTGAGTGTTGAGGATTGAGGACGAGGACTGACGGTTGAGGTTTGAGGTTTGAGGTTTGAGGATTGAGGATTGAGGACTGAGGTTTGAGGATTGAGGGTTGAGCATTGAGGATTGAAGATTGAGGACTGGGGATTGAGGATTGAAGATTGACGATTGAGGATTGTGGATTGAGGATTGAGGATTGAACGCTGAGGACTGAGTGTTGAGGGTTGAGTGATGAGAATTGATGTTTGTGGATAGAGGTTTGAAGATTGCAGATTGTGTATTGAGTATTGAAAACTGTGAATTGAGGATATTCTATTGAGGATTCAGGGTTGACAACTGATTGTTGAGGACTGAGGTCTGAAAATTGAGGATTCAGGATTGAGGATTCAGAATTGAGGTTTGAGGACTGAGGATTGAGGATTGAAGATTGAGGATTGAGGATTGAGTATTGAGGACTGAGGATTGAAGATTGAGGATTGAGGATTGAGGATTGAGGATTGAGGATTGCGGATTGTGGATTGAGGATTGAAGATTGAGGATTGGGGTCTGAGCGTTGAGGGTTGAGTGATGAGAATTGGTGTTTGTGGATAGGGATTTAAAGATTTCAGATTGAGTATTGGGTATTGAATACTGTGAATTGATGATATTCTATTGAGGATTGAGAATTGACAACTGATTGTTGACGACCGAGGTCTGAAGATTGAGGATTCAGGATTGAGGATTCAGGATTGAGGACGAGGACTGAGGGTTGAGTATTGATGTTTGAGGTCTGAGGATTGAGGATTGAGGATTGAGAATTGGTGATTGAGGATTGAGGATTGAAGATTGAGGATTGGGTATTCAGGATTGAAGAATGAGGATTGAGGATTGAGGATTGAGGATTGAGGATTGAGGATTGAAGATTGCGTATTGAGGTTGAAGATTGAGGATTGAGGGCTGAGGATTGAGGATTGAGTATTGAGGATTGAGGATTGAGGATTGAAGATTGTGTATTGAGGATTGAAGATTGAGGATTGTGGATTGAAGATTGAGTATTGAGGATTGAAGATTGAGGATTGATGATTGAGGATTGAGAATTGACGATGAGGGCTGAGGGTTGAGGGTTGAGGTTTGAGGCCTGAGGACTGAGGATTGAGGATTGAGAATTGAGGATTGAGGATTGAGGATTGAGGATTGAATATTGAGGATTGGGTATTGAGTATTGAACATTGAGGATTGAGGATTGAGGGTTGAGAATTGAGGGTTGAGGATTGAAGATTGAATATTGGTGATTGAAGATTGATAATTGAGGATTGAGGATTGAGGACTTTTGGATTGAGTATTGAGGACTGAGGATTGAATATTGAGGTCTGAGGATTGAGGATTAAAGATGGAGTATTGAGGATTGAAGATTGAGAATTGAGGATTGAGGGTAGAACATTGAGGACTGAGTGTTGAGGGTTGAGTGATGAGAATTGATGTTTGTGGATAGAGGTTTGAAGATTGCAGATTGAGTATTGAGTATTGAAAACTGTGAATTGAGGATATTCTATTGAGGATTCAGGGTTGACAACTGATTGTTGAGGAGTGAGGTCTGAAGATTGAGGATTCAGGATTGAGGATTCAGAATTGAGGTTTGAGGACTGAGGATTGAGGATTGAAGATTGAGTATCGAGGATTGAAGATTGAGGAGTGAGGATTGAGGATTGAGGATTGAGGATTGAGTATTGAGGTCTGAGGATTGAAGATTGAGGATTGAGGATTGAGGATTGAGAATTGAAGATTGTGTATTGAGGTTTGAAGACTGACGATTGAGGTTTGAGGATTGAGCATTGAGGATTGAGGATTGAGGATTGATGATTGAGTATTGAGGATTGAAGATTGAGGATTGAGGATTGAGGATTGTGGATTGAGGATTGGAGATTGAGGATTGGGGACTGAGCGTTGAGGGTTGAGTGATGAGAAATGGTGTTTGTGGATAGAGATTTAAAGATTTCAGATTGAGTATTGGGTATTGAATACTGTGATTTGATGATATTGTATTGAGGATTGAGAATTGACAACTGATTGTTGAGGACTGAGGTCTGAAGATTGAGGATTCAGGATTGAGTATTCAGGATTGAGGACGAGGACTGAGGGTTGAGTATTGATGTTTGAGGTCTGAGGATTGAGGATTGAGGATTGAGAATTGGGGATTGAGGATTGAGGATTGAAGATTGAGGATTGGGTATTGAGGATTGAAGAATGAGGATTGAGGATAGAGGATTGAGGATTGAAGATTGAGGATCGAGGACTGAGGGTTGAGGATTGAAGATTGAATATTGATGATTGAAGATTGAGGATTGAGGATTGAGGGTTGAGGATTGAAGATTGAATATTGATGATTGAAGATTGAGGATTGAGGATTGAGGGTTGTGGATTGAGGACGAGGACTGAGGGTTGAGTATTGATGTTTGAGGTCTGAAAATTGAGGTCTGAGGATTGAGGATTGAGGATTGAGAATTGGGGATTGAGGATTGAGGATTGAAGATTGAGGATTGGGTATTGAGGATTGAAGAATGAGGATTGAGGATAGAGGATTGAGGATTGAAGATTGAGGATCGAGGATTGAGGGTTGAGGATTGAAGATTGAATATTGATGATTGAAGATTGAGGATTGAGGATTGAGGGTTGTGGATTGAGGACGAGGACTGAGGGTTGAGTATTGATGTTTGAGGTCTGAAAATTGAGGATTGAGGATTGAGAATTGAGGATTGAGGATTGAGGATTGAAGATTGAGGATGGGTATTGAGGATTGAAGAATCAGGACAGAGGATTTAGGATTGAGGATCGAGGATTGAAGATTGAGTACTGAGAATTGAAGATTGAGGATTGTGGATTGAGGATTGAGGATTGAGGTTTGAGGATTCAGGATTGAGGATTGAGGATTGAAGATTGAAGATTGAGGATTGGGTATTGAGGATTAAACATTGAGGATTGAGGATTGAGTATCGAGGATTGAGGATTGAGGATTGAAGATTGAATATTGAGTATTGAGGATTGAACATTGATAATTGTGGATTGAAGATTGAGTATCGAGAATTGAAGATTGAAGATTGAGGATTGAGGATTGAGAATTGACGATGAGGGCTGTGGGTTGAGGATTGAGGTTTGAGGACTGAGGACTGAGGATTGAGGATTGAGAATTGAGGACTGAGGGTTGAGGATTGAGGATTGAAGATTGAGGATTGGGTATTGAGGATTGAACATTGAGGATTGAGGATTGAGTATCGAAGATTGAGGATTGAGGATTGATGGTTGAATATTGATGATTGAAAATTGAGGATTGAGGATTGAGGGTTGTGGATTGTGGACGATGTCTGAGGTTTGAGTATTGATGTTTGAGGTCTGAGGATTGAGGATTGAGGATTGAGAATTGAGGATTGAGGATTGAGAATTGAGGATTGAGGATTGAGGATTGAAGATTGAGGATGGGTATTGAGGATTGAAGAATGAGGACTGAGGATTTAGGATTGAGGATCGAGGATTGAAGATTGAGTATTGAGGATTGAAGATTGAGGATTGTGGATTGAGGATTGAGGATTGAGGATTGAGGATTCAGGATTGAGGATTGAGGATTGAAGATTGAAGATTGAGGATTGGGTATTGAGGATTGAACATTGAGGATTGAGGATTGAGTATCGAGGATTGAGGATTGAGGATTGAAGATTGAATATTGAGTATTGAGGATTGAAGATTGATAATTGTGGATTGAAGATTGAGTATCGAGAATTGAAGATTGAAGATTGAGGATTGAGGATTGAGAATTGACGATGAGGGCTGTGGGTTGAGGATTGAGGTTCGAGGACTGAGGACTGAGGACTGAGGATCGAGGATTGAGAATTGAGGACTGAGGATTGAGGATTGAGGATTGAAGATTGAGTATTGAACATTGAGGACTGAGTGTTGTGGGTTCAGTGATGAGAATTGATGTTTGTGGATAGAGGTTTTAAGATTGCAGATTGAGTATTGAGTATTGAAAACTGTGAATTGAGGATATTCTATTGAGGATTGGGGATTGTCAACTGATTGTTGAGGACTGAGGGCTGAAGATTGAGGATACAGGATTGAGGATTCAGAATTGAGGTTTGAGGACTGAGGATAGAGGATTGAAGAATGATTATTGAGGATTGAGGATTGAGAATTGGGGATTGACTATTGAGGATTCAAGATTGAGGATTGGGTATTGACGATTGAAGATTGAGGACTGAGGATTCAGGATTGAGGATTGAGGATTGAAGATTGAGTATTGAGGAGTGAAGATTGATAATTGTGGATTGAAGATTGAGTATCGAGAATTGAAGATTGAAGATTGAGGATTGAGGATTGAGAATTGACGATGAGGGCTGTGGGTTGAGGATTGAGGTTTGAGGACTGAGGACTGAGGATTGAGGATTGAGAATTGAGGACTGAGGGTTGAGGATTGAGGATTGAAGATTGAGGATTGGGTATTGAGGGTTGAACATTGGGGATTGAGGATTGAGTATCGAAGATTGAGGATTGAGTATTGAAGGTTGAATATTGATGATTGAAGATTGAGGATTGAGGATTGAGGGTTGTGGATTGTGGACGATGTCTGAGGTTTGAGTATTGATGTTTGAGGTCTGAGGATTGAGGATTGAGGATTGAATATTGAGGAATGGGTATTGAGGATTGGACATTGAGGATTGAGGATTGAGGATCGAGGATTGAGGGTTGAGGATTGAAGATTGAATATTGATGATTGAAGATTGAGGATTGAGGATTGAGGGTTGTGGATTGAGGACGAGGACTGAGGGTTGAGTATTGATGTTTGAGGTCTGAAGAATGAGGATTGAGGATTGAGAATAGAGGATTGAGGATTGAGGATTGAAGATTGAGGATTGGGTATTGAGGATTGAAGAATGAGGACTGAGGATTTAGGATTGAGAATCGAGGATTGAAGATTGAGTATTGACGATTGAAGATCTAGGATAGAGGATTGAGGATTGAGGATTGAGGATTGAGGATTGAGGATTCAGGATTGAGGATTGAGGATTGAAGATTGAGGATTGAGGATTGATGATTAAAGACTGAGTGTTGAGGATTGAAGATTGAGGATTGATGATTGAGGATTGAGAACTGAGGACTGAGGGTTGAGGATTGAGGATTGAAGATTGAGGATTGGGTATTGAGGGTTGAACATTGGGGATTGAGGATTGAGTATCGAAGATTGAGGATTGAGTATTGAAGGTTGAATATTGATGATTGAAGATTGAGGATTGAGGATTGAGGGTTGTGGATTGTGGACGATGTCTGAGGTTTGAGTATTGATGTTTGAGGTCTGAGGATTGAGGATTGAGGATTGAATATTGAGGAATGGGTATTGAGGATTGAACATTGAGGATTGAGGATTGAGGATCGAGGATTGAGGGTTGAGGATTGAAGATTGAATATTGATGATTGAAGATTGAGGATTGAGGATTGAGGGTTGTGGATTGAGGACGAGGACTGAGGGTTGAGTATTGATGTTTGAGGTCTGAAGAATGAGGATTGAGGATTGAGAATAGAGGATTGAGGATTGAGGATTGAAGATTGAGGATTGGGTATTGAGGATTGAAGAATGAGGACTGAGGATTTAGGATTGAGAATCGAGGATTGAAGATTGAGTATTGACGATTGAAGATCTAGGATAGAGGATTGAGGATTGAGGATTGAGGATTGAGGATTGAGGATTCAGGATTGAGGATTGAGGATTGAAGATTGAGGATTGAGGATTGATGATTAAAGATTGAGTGTTGAGGATTGAAGATTGAGGATTGATGATTGAGGATTGAGTATTGAGGATTGAGGATTGAGGATTGAGGATTGAGTATTGAAGGTTGAGGATTGATGATTGAGGATTGAGGATTGAGGATTGAGGATTGAGTATTGAGGTCTGAGGATTGAAGATTGAGGATTGAGGATTGAGGATTGAGAATTGAAGATTGAGTATTGAGGTTTGAAGACTGACGATTGAGGTTTGAGGATTGAGCATTGAGGATTGAGGATTGAGGATTGATAATTGAGTATTGAGGATTGAAGATTGAGGATTGAGGATTGAGGATTGTGGATTGAGGATTGAAGATTGAGGATTGGGGACTGAGCGTTTAGGGTTGAGTGATGAGAATTGGTGTTTGTGGATAGAGATTTAAAGATTTCAGATTGAGTATTGGGTATTGAAAACTGTGAATTGATGTTATTCTATTGAGGATTGAGAATTGACAACTGATTGTTGAGGACTGAGGTCTGAAGATTGAGGATTGAGGATTGAGGATTCAGGATTGAGGACGAGGACTGAGGGTTGAGTATTGATGTTTGAGGTCTGAGGATTGAGGACTGAGGGTTGAGAATTGGGGATTGAGGATTGAGGATTGAAGATTGAGGATTGAGGATTGAAGATTGAGGATTGGGTATTGAGGATTGAAGAATGAGGATTGAGGATTGAGTATTGAGGTTGAAGATTGAGGATTGAGGACTGAGGATTGAGGATTGAGTATTGAGGATTGAGGATTGAGGATTGAAGATTCAGTATTGAGGATTGAATATTGAGGATTGTGGATTGAAGATTGAGTACTGAGGATTGAAGATTGAGGATTGAGGATTGAGGATTGAGAATTGACGATGAGGGCTGCGGGTTGAGGGTTGAGGTTTGAGGACTGAGGACTGAGGATTGAGGATTGAGAATTGAGGATTGAGGATTGAGGATTGACGACTGAAGATTGAGGATTGAGTATTGAGGATTGAAGATGGAGGATTGAGGATTGAGGATTGATGATTGAGGATTGAGGATTGAGGATTGAAGTTTGATGATTGGGGACTGAGTGCTGAGGGTTGAGTGATGAGAATTAAAGTTTGTGGATAGGTATTTGAAGATTGCAGATTGAGCATTGAGTATTGAAAACTGTGAATTGATGATATTCTATTCAGGATTGAGAATTGACAACTAATTGTTGAGGACTGAGGTCTGAAGATTGAGGATTCATGATTGAGGATACAGAATTGAGGATTGAAGATTGAGGACTAAGGACTGAGGGTTGAGGATTGAGGTTTGAGGAATGAGGATTGAGGTTTGAGGATTGAAGATTGAGTATTGAGGATTGAAGATTGAGAATTGAGGATTGAGGGTTGACGATTGAGGATTGTGGATTGAAGATTGAGTATTGAACATTGAGGACTGAGTGTTGAGGGTTCAGTGATGAGAATTTATGTTTGTGGATAGATGTTTGAAGATTGCAGATTGAGTATTGAGTATTGAAAACTGTGAATTGAGGATATTCTATTGAGGATTGTGAATTGACAACTGATTGTCGAGGACTTAGGTCTGAAGACTGAGGATTCAGGATTGAGGATTCAGGATTGAGGTTTGAGGACTGAGGATTGAGGATTGAGTATTGAGGGCTGTGGAATGAGCACGAGGACTGGGGGTTGAGTATTGATGTTTGAGGTCTGAGGATTGAGGATTGAGGATTGAGGATTGAGGATTGAGGACTGGGGATTGAGTATTGAGGATTGAGGATTGAGTATTGAGGATTGAGGATTGAAGATTGACAATTGATGATTGAAGATTGCGGATTGATTATTGACGGTTGAGGGTTGATGACGAGGGCTGAGGGTTGAGGATTGAGGACTGAGGATTGAGGATTGAGGACTGGGCATTGAGGATTGAAGATTGAGAACTGGGGATTGAGGATTGAGGATTGAGGATTGAAGATTGAGTATTGATGATTGAAGATTGAGGATTGAGGATTGAGGGTTGAGGATTGAGGACAAGGACTGACAGTTGAGGATTGTGGTTTGAGGATTGAGGGTTGAGGATTGAGGATTGAGGATGAGGACTGAGGTTTGAGGATTGATGACTGAGGATTGAGGATTGAGGATTGATGATTGCAGATTGAGGATTGAAGATTGAGTATTGAGGATTGAATATTGAGGATTGAGGATTGAGTATTGAGGATTGAAGATTGAGTATTGAGGATTGAAGATTGAGGATTGAGGATTGAGGGTTGAGGATTGAGGATTGAGGATTGAGGATTGAGGTTTGAGGATTGACGATGAGGGCTGAGGGTTGAGGATTGAGGTGTGAGGTCTGAGGTCTGAGGATTGAGGATCGAGAATTGAGGATTGAGGATTGAGGATTGAAGATTGAGGATTGGGTATTGAGGATTGAAGAATGAGGATTGAGGATTGAGGATTGAGGATTGGGGACTGAGGATTGAAGAGTCAGGATTGAGGACTGAGGATTGAGGATTGAGGATTGAGGATTGAGGATTGAGTATTGAGGATTGAAGATTGAGGATTGAGGATTGAGGATTGAGGATTGAGGATTGAGGATTGAAGATTGAGGATTGGGGACTGAGTGTTGAACGCTGAGTGATGAGAATTGATGTTTGTGGGTGGAGATTTGAAGATTGAAGATTGAGGATTGAGTATTGAAAACTGAGAATTCAGGATATTCTATTGAGTATTGAGAATTTTGGATTGATGGTTGAGTATTGAGGATTGATGGTTGAGGGTTGTGTGTTGAATATTGAGGATTGGCTGATTGAGTATTGAAGATTGAGGGCTGAGGACTGAGGATTGAGTATTGAGGATTGAGGATTGAGTATTGTGGATCGAGGATTGAAGATTTAGGATTGGGTATTGAGGATTGAGGATTGGGGATTGTGGATCTAGTATTGGAGATTGATTATTTCGGATTGAAGGTAGAGGGTTGAGGATTGAGGATTGAGGATTGAGAATTGAGAATTGAGAATGAGGACTGAGGTTTGAGGATTGAGGTTTGAGGAATGAGGATTGAGGATTGAGGATTGAGGATTGAGGATTGAGGATTGGCTGATTGAGTATTGAAGATTGAGGGCTGAGGACTGAGGATTGAGTATTGAGGATTGAGGATTGAGTATTGTGGATTGAGGATTGAAGATTTAGGATTGGGTATTGAGGATTGAGGATTGGGGATTGAGGATCTAGTATTGGAGATTGATTATTTCGGATTGAAGATAGAGGGTTGAGGATTGAGGATTGAGGATTGAGAATTGAGAATTGAGAATGAGGACTGAGGTTTGAGGATTGAGGTTTGAGGAATGAGGATTGAGGATTGAGGATTGAGGATTGAGGATTGAGGATTGCGGATTGAGTATTGAAGGTTGAGGATTGAAGACTGAGGATTGAGGATTGAGGATTGAGGATTGAGGATTGAGGATTGAAGATTGAGTGTTGAGGAATGAGGATGAGGGCTGAGGTTTGAGGTTTGAGGTTTAAGGACTGAGGACTGAGGACTGAGGATTGAGAATTGAGGATTGAGGATTGAGGATTGAAGATTGAGGATTTGGTATTGAGGATTGAAGAATGAGGATTGAGGATTGAGGATTGAGGATTGAGGATTGAAGATTGAGTATTGAGGGTTGAAGACTGACGGTTGAGGATTGACGATTGAGGGTTGAAGATTTAGGATTGAGAATTGAGGATTGAGGATTGAGGATTGAAGATTGAGGATTGGGTATTGAGGATTGAAGAATCAGGATTGAGGATTGAGGATTGAGGATTGAGGATTGAGGATTGAAGATTGAGGATTGAGAATTGAGGGTTGTGGATTGAAGATTGAGTATTGAGGATTGAAGATTGAGGATTGAGGATTGAGGATTGAGGATTGAGGATTGAAGATTGCGGACTGAGTGTTGAAGGTTGAGTGATGAGAATTGATGTTTGCGGATGGAGATTTGAAGATTGGACATTGAGGATTGAGTATTGAAAACTGAGAATTCAGGATATTCTATTGAGTATTGAGAATTTTGGATTGATGGTTGAGTGTTGTGTGTTGAATATTGCGGATTGGCGGATTGAGTATTGAAGATTGAGGACTGAGGATTGAGGATTGAGTATTGAGGATTGAGGATTGTGTATTGAGGATTGAGGATTGAAGATTGAGTATTGATGAGTGGAGATTGCGGATTGACTATTGAGGGTTGAGGTTTGAGGACGAGGACTGAGGGTTGAGGATTGAGGTTTGAGGACAGCGGATTGAGGATTGAGGATTGAGAATTGATAATTGAGGATTGAGGATTGAAGATTTAGGATTTGGTATTGAGGATTAAAGATTGGGGATTGAGGATCTAGTATTGGAGATTGATTATCTAGGATTGAAGATAGAGGGTTGAGGATTGAGGATTGAGGATTGAGAATTGAGAATTGAGGATGTGGACTGAGGTTTGAGGATTGAGGTTTGAGGAATGAGGATTGAGGATTGAGGATTGAGGATTGAGGATTCAGGATTGAGGATTGAGTATTGAAGGTTGAGGATTGATGGCTGAGGATTGAGGGTTGAGGATTGAGGATTGAGTATTGAAGATTGAGTGTTGAGGATTAAGGGTTGAGGATTGAGGATTGAGTATTGAGGATTGAGGATGAGGGCTGAGGTTTGAGGTTTGAGGTTTAATGACTGAGGACTGAGGATTGAGGATTGAGAATTGAGGATTGAGGATTGAGGATTGAAGATTGAGGATTTGGTATTGAGGATTGAAGAATGAGGATTGAGGATTGAGGATTGTGGATTCAGGATTGAAGATTGAGTATTGAGGATTGAAGATTGACGCTTGAGGATTGTGGATTGAAGATTGAGTATAGAACATCGAGGACTGAGTGTTGAGGGCTCAGTGATGAGAATTGATGTTTGTGGATACAGGTTTGAAGATTGCAGATTGAGTAATGAGTATTGAAAACTGTGAATTGAGGATATTCTATTGAGGATTGAGGATTGTCAACTGATTGTTGAGGTCTGAGGGCTGAACATTGAGGATTCAGGATTGAGGATACAGAATTGATGTTTGAGGACTGAGGATTGAGGATTGAAGGTTGATTATTGAGGATTGAGGATTGAGAATTGAGGATTGAGGACTGAGGATTGAGGATTGAGGATTGAGGATTGAGGATTGAAGATTGAGCATTGAGGACTGAAGATTGAGAATTCAGGACTGAGGATTGAGGATTGAGGATTGAAGATTGAGGATTGGGTACTGAGGATTGAACATTGAGGATTGAGGATTGAGTATCGAGGATTGAGGATTGAGGATTGAAGATTGAATATTGATGATTGAAGATTGAGGATTGAGGATTGAGGGTTGTGGACTGAGGACGAGGACTGAGGGTTGAGTATTGATGTTTGATGTCTGAGGATTGAGGATTGAGGATTGTGAATTGAGGATTGAAGATTGAGTATTGAGGATTGAAGGTTGAGTATTGAGGGTTGAGTGTTGAAGATTGAGGACTTAGTGTTGAGGGTTGAGTGATGGGAATTGATGTTTGTGGATTGAGATTTGAAGATTGAAGAATGGGGATTGAGTATTGAAAACTGTGAATTGAGAATATTCTATTGAGGATTGAGGGTTCACAATTGATTGTTGAGGACTGAGGGCTAAAGATTGAGGATTCAGGATTGAGGATTCGGGATTGAGGTTTAAGGACTGAGGATTGAGGGTTGAGGATTGAGGATTGAGGATTGACGCTTGAGGATTGAGGGTTGAGGATGGTGGATTGAAAAGAGTGCACTGAGTGTTGAGGATTGAGTGTTGAGAATTGACGTTTTAGGATTGAGATTTGATTATTGAATATTGTGGATTGAGTATTGAACCATGAGAATTCAGGATACTCTATTGAGTATTAGGAATTGAGGATTGATGGTTGAGTATTGAGGATTGGTGGTTGAGGGTTGTTTGTTGAATATTGAGGATTGAGGATTGAGGATTGAGGAATGAAGATTGAGGATTGAATATTGAGTATTGATGATTGAAGATTGAGGATTGGGGATTGAGTGTTGAGAATTGAGGACGAGGACTGACGGTTGAGGATTGAGGTTTGAGGTTTGAGGATTGGGGATTGTGGACAGAGGATAGAGGATTGAGGATTGAGCATTGAGGATTGAAGATTGAGGACTTGGAATTGAGGATTGAAGATTGACGATTGAGGATTGTGGATTGAGGATTGAGGATTGAACGTTGAGGACTGAGTGTTGAGGGTTGAGTGATGAGAATTGATGTTTGTGGATAGAGGTTTGAAGATTGCAGGTTGAGTATTGAGTATTGAAAACTATGAATTGAGGATATTCTGTTGAGGATTCAGGGTTGACAACTGATTGTTGAGGACAGAGGGCTGAAGATTGAGGATTCAGGATTGAGGATTCAGAATTGAGGTTTGAGGACTGAGGATTGAGGATTGAGGATTGAGTATAGAGGATTGAGGATTGAGAATGAGGGCTGAGGGTTGAGTGTTGAGGTTTGAGGACAGAGGACTGAGGATTGAGGATTGAGAATTGAGGATTGAGGATTGAGGATTGAGTGTTGAAGATTGAGGATTGGGTATTGAGGATTGAAGAATGAGGATTGAGGATTGAGGATTGAGGATTGAGGATTGAAGATTGAGTATTGAGGTTTGAAGACTGACGATTGAGGGTTGAGGATTGAGGATTGAGGATTGAGGATTGAGGATTGATTGTTGAGTATTGGGGATTGAAGATTGAGGATTGAGGATTGAGGATTGTGGATTGAGGATTGAAGATTGAGGATTGGGGACTGAGCGTTGAGTGTTGGGTGATGAGAATTGGTGTTTGTGGATAGAGATTTAAAGATTTCAGATTGAGTATTGGGTATTGAAAACTGTGAATTGATGATATTCTATTGAGGATTGAGAGTTGACAACTGATTGTTGAGGACTGAGGTCTGAAGATTGAGGATTGAGGATTGAGGATTCAGGATTGAGGACGAGGACTGAGGGTTGAGTACTGATGTTTGAGGTCTGAGGATTGAGGATTGAGGATTGAGAATTGGGGATTGAGGATTGAGGATTGAAGATTGAGGATTGCGGATTGAAGATTGAGGATTGGGTATTGAGGATTGAAGAATGAGGATTGAGGATTGAGGATTGAGAATTGAGGATTGAAGATTGAGTATTGAGGTTGAAGATTGAGGATTGAGGACTGAGCATTGAGGATTGAGTATTGAGGATTGAGGATTGAGGATTGAAGATTCAGTATTGAGGATTGAAGATTGAGGATTGTGGATTGAAGATTGAGTATTGAGGATTGAAGATTGAGGATTGAGGATTGAGGATTGAGAATTGACGATGAGGGCTGCGGGTTGAGGGTTGAGGTTTGAGGACTGAGGACTGAGGATTGAGGATTGAGAATTGAGGATTGAGGATTGAGGATTGAGGACTGAAGATTGAGGATTGAAGATGGAGGATTGGGGATTGGGGATTGAGGATTGAGGATTGAGGATTGAGGATTGAAGATTGAGGATAGGGGACTGAGTGCTGAGGGTTGAGTGATGAGAATTAAAGTTTGTGGATAGGTATTTGAAGATTGCAGATTGAGCATTGAGTACTGAAAACTGTGAATTGAGGATATTCTATTGAGGATTGAGGATTGACAATTGATTGTTGAGGACTCAGGGCTAAATATTGAGGATTCAGGATTGAGGTTTCGGGATTGAGGTTTAAGGGCTGAGGATTGAGGGTTGAGGATTGAGGATTGAGGATTGACGCTTGAGGATTGAGGGTTGAGGATGGAGGATTGAAAAGAGTGGACTGAGTGTTGAGGATTGAGTGTTGAGAATTGATGTTTGAGGATTGAGATTTGATTATTGAATATTGTGGATTGAGTATTGAACCATGAGAATTCAGGATACTCTATTGAGTATTAGGAATTGAGGATTGATGGTTGAGGGTTGTGTGTTGAATGTTGAGGATTGAGGATTGAGGATTGAGGATTGAGGATTGAAGATTGTGTATTGAGGATTGAAGGCTGAGGATTGAGGATTGAGGATTGAGGATTGAAGATTGAGGATTGGGGATTGAGGATTGACGATTGAGGATTGAGTATTGACGATTGAGAATTGAGGATTGAGGATTGAAGATTGAGTATTGAGGACTGAAGATTGAGGATTGAGGATTGAGGATTGAGGATTGAGGAATGAGGATTGAGGATTGAGGATTGAGCATTGAGGATTGAAGATTGAGGACTGGGGATTGAGGATTGAAGATTGAGGATTAAGGATTGAGGATTGAGGATTGAGGATTGAGGAATGAGGATTGAGGAATGAGGATTGAGGATTGAAGATTGAGTATTGATGATTGAAGATTGAGTATTGGGGATTGAGTGTTGACGATTGAGGACGAGGGCTGACGGTTGAGGATTGTGGCTTGAGGATTGAGCATTGAGGATTGAGAATTGAGGATGAGGACAGAGGTTTGAGGATTTAGGTTTGAGGAATGAGGATTGAGGATTGGGGATTGAGAATTGAGGATTGAGGATTGAGAATTGAAGGTTGAGGATTGGTGACCGAGGATTGAGGATTTCGGATTGACGATTGAGGATTGAGGTTTGAGTGTTGAAGGTTGAGTGTTGAGGATTGAAGTTTGAGGATTGACGATTGAGTATTGAGGATAGAGGATGCCGGCTGAGGTTTGAGGTTTGAGGTTAGAGTATTGAATCCTGAGAATTCAGGATGTTCTATTGAGTATTGAGGATTGAGGATTGATGCTTTAGCATTGAGGATTCAGGATTGAGGATTGAGGACAGAGGATTGAGGATTGAAGATTGAGGATTGAGGATTGAGGATTGAGGATTGAAGATTGAGGATTGGGTATTGCGGATTGAACAGTGAGGATTTAGGATTGAGGATTGAGGATTGAGGATAGAGGATTGAAGATTGAGTATTGAGGATTAAAGATTGAGGGTTGAGGACTGAGGATTGAGGATTGAGGATTGAGCATTGAAGATTGATTATTGAGGTTTGAAAATTGAGGATTGAGTATTGAGGATTGAGGATTGAGGATTGAATATTGAGGATTGGGGACTGAGTGTTGAGGGTTGAGTGATGAGAATTGATGTTTGTGGATACAGGTTTGAAGATTGCAGATTGAGTATCGAGTATTGAAAGCTGTGAATTGAGGATGTTCTGTTGAGGATTGAAGATTGACAATTGATTGTCGAGGACTGAGGGCTGAAGATTGAGGATTCAGAATTGAGGATTCAGAATTGAGGTTTGGGGACTGAGGATTGAGGATTGAGGATTGAGGATTGAGGATTGAGGATTGAAAATTGAGTATTGAGGATTGAAGGTTGAGGACTGAGGAATAAGGATTGAGGATTGAGGATGAGGGCTGAGGGTTGAGGATTGAGGTTTGAGGACTGAGGACTGAGGATTGAGGAATGAGAATTGAGGATTGAGGATTGAGGATTGAGGATTGAAGATTGAGGATTGGGTATTGAGGATTGAAGAATGAGGATTGAGGATTGAGGATTGAGGATTGAGGATTGAAGATTGAGTATTGATGATTGAAGATTGAGGATTGAGGATTGAGGGTTGAGGATTGAGGATTGAGGATTGAGGATTGAGGATTGAGGATTGAGGATTGAAGATTGAGGACTGGGGATTGAGGTTTGAAGATTGAGGATTAAGGATTGAGGATTGGGGACTGAGGATCTAGGATTGAATATTGATTATTGAGTATTGAATATTGAGGATTGAGGATTGAGGATTGAGAATTGAGAATTGAGGATAAAGACTGAGGGTTGAGGATTGAGGTTTGAGGAATGAGGATTGAGGATTGAGGATTGAGGATTGAAGATTGAGTATTGATGATTGAAGATTGAGGATTGAGGATTGAGGGTTGAGGATTGAGTACGAGGACTGACGGTTGAGGATTGTGGTTTGAGGATTGAGGATTGAGGATTGAGAATTGAGGATGAGGGCTGAGGTTTGAGGATTGAGGTTTGAGGAATGAGGACTGAGGATTGAGGATTGAGGATTGAGGATTGAGGATTGAGTATTGAAGGTTGAGGATTGATGACTGAGGATTGAGGACTGCGGATTGACGATTGAGGATTGGGGATTGAGGGTTGAAGGTTGAGGATTGACGATTGAGGACTGAGGATTGAGGATGATTGCTGAGGTTTGAGGTTTGAGGTTTAAGTATTGAATCCTGAGAATTCAGAATATTCTATTGAGTATTGAGAATTGAGGATTGATGGTTTAGTATTGAGGATTCAGGATTGGGGATTGAGGATTGAGTATTGAAGATTGAGGATTGATGATTGAGGATTTAGGATTGAGGATTGAGGATTGATGATTGAGGATTGAGGATTGGGGACTGAGGATTGAATATTCAGTATTGAGCATTGAGAATTGAGGATTGATTGTTGAGTATTGAGGATTGATGGTTGAGGGTTTTGTGTTGAATATTCAGGATTGAGGATTGAGGATTGAGGATTGAGGATTGAAGATTGAGTATTGAGGATTGAAGGTTGAGTATTGAGGATTGAGGATTGAGGATTGAGGATTGAAGATTGAGGATTGGGTATTGAGGATTGAACATTGAGGATTGAGGATTGAGGATCGAGGATTGAGGATTGAGGATTGAAGATTGAATATTGATGATTGAAGACTGAGGATTGAGGATTGAGTGTTGTGGATTGAGGACGATGTCTGAGGGTTGAGTATTGATGTTTGAGGTCTGAGGATTGAGGATTGAGGATTGAGAATTGAGGATTGAAGATTGAGTATTGAGGTTTGAAGGTTGAGAATTGATGTTTGAGGATTGAGATTTGATTATTGAATATTGTGGATTGAGTATTGAACCATGAGAATTCAGGATACTCTATTGAGTATTAGGAATTGAGGATTGATGGTTGAGGGTTGTGTGTTGAATATTGAGGATTGAGGATTGAGGATTGAGGATTGAGGATTGAAGATTGAGGATTGAGCATTGAGGATTGAAGATTGAGGACTGGGGATTGAGGATTGAAGATTGAGGATTAAGGATTGAGGATTGAAGATTGAGGATTGAGGAATGAGGATTGAGGAATGAGGATTGAGGATTGAAGATTGAGTATTGATGATTGAAGATTGAGTATTGGGGATTGAGTGTTGAAGATTGAGGACGAGGGCTGACGGTTGAGGATTGTGGCTTGAGGATTGAGCATTGAGGATTGAGAATTGAGGATGAGGACAGAGGTTTGAGGATTTAGGTTTGAGGAATGAGGATTGAGGATTGGGGATTGAGAATTGAGGATTGAGGATTGAGAATTGAAGGTTGAGGATTGGTGACCGAGGATTGAGGATTTCGGATTGACGATTGAGGATTGAGGTTTGAGTGTTGAAGGTTGAGTGTTGAGGATTGAAGGTTGAGGATTGACGATTGAGTATTGAGGATAGAGGATGCCGGCTGAGGTTTGAGGTTTGAGGTTAGAGTATTGAATCCTGAGAATTCAGGATGTTCTATTGAGTATTGAGAATTGAGGATTGATGCTTTAGCATTGAGGATTCAGGATTGAGGATTGAGGATTGAGTATTGAAGATTGAGGATTGATGATTGAGGATTTAGGATTGAGGATTGAGGATTGAGGATTGAGGATTGAAAATTGAGTATTGAGGATTGAAGGTTGAGGACTGAGGAATAAGGATTGAGGATTGAGGATGAGGGCTGAGGGATGAGGATTGAGGTTTGAGGACTGAGGACTGAGGATTGAGGATTGAGGATTGAGAATTGAGGATTGAGGATTGAGGATTGAAGATTGAGGATTGGGTATTGAGGATTGAAGAATGAGGATTGAGGATTGAGGGTTGAGGATTGAGGATTGAAGATTGAGTATTGAGGATTGAAGATTGAGCATTGGGGATTGAGGATTGAGTATTGAGGACTGAGGATTGAAGATTGAGGATTGAGGATTGAGGATTAAAGATGGAGTATTGAGGATTGAAGATTGAGTATTGAGGACTGAGGATTGAAGATTGAGGATTGAGGATTGAGGATTAAAGATGGAGTATTGAGGATTGAAGATTGAGAATTGAGGATTGAGTATTGAACTTTGAGGACTGAGTGTTAAGGGTTGAGTGATGAGAATTGGTGTTTGTGGATAGAGATATGAAGATTGCAGATTGAGTATTGTGTATTGAAAACTGTAAATTGAGGATATTCTATTGAGGATTGAGGATTGACACCTGATTGTTGAGGACTGAGGGCTGAAGATTGAGGGTTCAGGATTGAGGATTCAGAATTGAGGTTTGAGGACAGAGGATTGAGGATTGAAGATTGAGGATTGAGGATTGAGGATTGAGGATTGAAGATTGAGGATTGGGTATTGCGGATTGAACAGTGAGGATTTAGGATTGAGGATTGAGGATTGAGGATAGAGGATTGAAGATTGAGTATTGAGGATTAAAGATTGAGGGTTGAGGACTGAGTATTGAGGATTGAGGATTGAGCATTGAAGATTGATTATTGAGGTTTGAAGATTGAGGATTGAGTATTGAGGATTGAGGATTGATGATTGAATATTGAGGATTGGGGACTGAGTGTTGAGGGTTGAGTGATGAGAATTAACGTTTGTGGATGGAGATTTGAAGATTGCAGATTGAGTATCGAGTATTGAAAGCTGTGAATTGAGGATGTTCTGTTGAGGATTGAAGATTGACAATTGATTGTCGAGGACTGAGGGCTGAAGGTTGAGGATTCAGAATTGAGGATTCAGAATTGAGGTTTGGGGACTGAGGATTGAGGATTGAGGATTGAGGATTGAGGATTGAGGATTGAAAATTGAGTATTGAGGATTGAAGGTTGAGGACTGAGGAATAAGGATTGAGGATTGAGGATGAGGGCTGAGGGTTGAGGATTGAGGTTTGAGGACTGAGGACTGAGGATTGAGGAATGAGAATTGAGGATTGAGGATTGAGGATTGAGGATTGAAGATTGAGGATTGGGTATTGAGGATTGAAGAATGAGGATTGAGGATTGAGGATTGAGGATTGAGGATTGAAGATTGAGTATTGATGATTGAAGATTGAGGATTGAGGATTGAGGGTTGAGGATTGAGGATTGAGGATTGAGGATTGAGGATTGAGGATTGAGGATTGAAGATTGAGGACTGGGGATTGAGGTTTGAAGATTGAGGATTAAGGATTGAGGATTGGGGACTGAGGATCTAGGATTGAATATTGATTATTGAGTATTGAATATTGAGGATTGAGGATTGAGGATTGAGAATTGAGAATTGAGGATAAAGACTGAGGGTTGAGGATTGAGGTTTGAGGAATGAGGATTGAGGATTGAGGATTGAGGATTGAAGATTGAGTATTGATGATTGAAGATTGAGGATTGAGGGTTGAGGGTTGAGGATTGAGTACGAGGACTGACGGTTGAGGATTGTGGTTTGAGGATTGAGGATTGAGGATTGAGAATTGAGGATGAGGGCTGAGGTTTGAGGATTGAGGTTTGAGGAATGAGGACTGAGGATTGAGGATTGAGGATTGAGGATTGAGGATTGAGTATTGAAGGTTGAGGATTGATGACTGAGGATTGAGGACTGCGGATTGACGATTGAGGATTGGGGATTGGGGGTTGAAGGTTGAGGATTGACGATTGAGGACTGAGGATTGAGGATGATTGCTGAGGTTTGAGGTTTGAGGTTTAAGTATTGAATCCTGAGAATTGAGAATATTCTATTGAGTATTGAGAATTGAGGATTGATGGTTTAGTATTGAGGATTCAGGATTGGGGATTGAGGATTGAGTATTGAAGATTGAGGATTGATGATTGAGGATTTAGGATTGAGGATTGAGGATTGATGATTGAGGATTGAGGATTGGGGACTGAGGATTGAAGATTCAGTATTGAGTATTGAGAATTGAGGATTGATTGTTGAGTATTGAGGATTGATGGTTGAGGGTTTTGTGTTGAATATTGAGGATTGAGGATTGAGGATTGAGGATTGAGGATTGAAGATTGAGTATTGAGGATTGAAGGTTGAGTATTGAGGATTGAGGATTGAGGATTGAGGATTGAAGATTGAGGATTGGGTATTGAGGATTGAACATTGAGGATTGAGGATTGAGGATCGAGGATTGAGGATTGAGGATTGAAGATTGAATATTGATGATTGAAGACTGAGGATTGAGGATTGGGGGTTGTGGATTGAGGACGATGTCTGAGGGTTGAGTATTGATGTTTGAGGTCTGAGGATTGAGGATTGAGGATTGAGAATTGAGGATTGAAGATTGAGTATTGAGGTTTGAAGGTTGAGAATTGATGTTTGAGGATTGAGATTTGATTATTGAATATTGTGGATTGAGTATTGAACCATGAGAATTCAGGATACTCTATTGAGTATTAGGAATTGAGGATTGATGGTTGAGGGTTATGTGTTGAATATTGAGGATTGAGGATTGAGGATTGAGGATTGAGGATTGAAGATTGAGTATTGAGGATTGAAGGTTGAGGATTGAGGATTGAGGATTGAGGATTGAAGATTGAGGATTGGGGATTGAGGATTGACGACTGAGGATTGAGTATTGACGATTGAGAATTGAGGATTGAGGATTGAAGATTGAGTATTGAGGATTGAAGATTGAGAATTGAGGATTGAGGATTGAGGATTGAGGACTGAGGATTGAGGATTGAGGATTGAGCATTGAGGATTGAAGATTGAGGACTGGGGATTGAGGATTGAAGATTGAGGATTAAGGATTGAGGATTGAGGATTGAGGTTTGAGGAATGAGGATTGAGGATTGAGGATTGAGGATTGAAGATTGAGTATTGACGATTGAAGATTGAGTATTGAGGATTGAGAGTTGACGACTGAGGACGAGGGCTGACGGTTGAGGATTGTGGCTGGAGGATTGAGCATTGAGGATTGAGAATTGAGGATGAGGACAGAGGTTTGAGGATTTAGGTTTGAGGAATGAGGATTGAGGATTGGGGATTGAGGATTGAGGAATGAGGATTGAGTATTGAAGGTTGAGGATTGATGACTGAGGATTGAGGATTGCGGATTGAGGATTGAGGATTGAGGATTGAGCATTGAGGACTGAAGATTGGGGACTGGGGACTGAGGATTGATGATTGAGGATTAAGGATTGAGGATTGGGGGTGGGGATCTAGGATTGGAGATTGATTATTGAGGATTGAAGATTGAGGGTTGAGGATTGAGGATTGAGGATTGAGGATTGAAGATTGAGGACTGGGGATTGAGGTTTGAGGTACGAGGATTGATGATTGAGGATTGAGCACTGAGGATTGACGATTGAGTATTGAAGATTGAGGATTGATGACTGAGGATTGAGGATTGATGATTGATGATTGCGGATTGAGTATTGAAAATTGAGTATTGAGTATTGAATATTGAGGAATGATGATTGAGGATTGAGGATTGAAGATTGAGTATTGAGGATTGAAGTTTGAGGATTGAGGATTGACGACTGAGGATTGAGGATTGAGGTTTGTGGATTGACGATGAAGGCTGAGGGTTGAGAATTGAGGTGTGAGGTCTGAGGACTGAGGATTGAGGATCGAGAATTGAGGATTGAAGGTTGAGGATTGAAGATTGAGGATTGGGTATTGAGGATTGAAGAATGAGGATTGAGGATTGAGGATTGAAGATTGGGGATTGAGGATTGAAGCTTGAGGATTGAGAATTGAGGATTGTGGATTGAAGATTGAGTATTGAGGATTGAAGATTGAGGATTGAGGATTGAGGATTGAGGATTGAGGATTGAAGATTGAGGACTGGGGATTGAGGTTTGAAGATTGAGGATTAAGGATTGAGGATTGGGGACTGAGGATCTAGGATTGAATATTGATTATTGAGTATTGAATATTGAGGATTGAGGATTGAGGATTGAGAATTGAGAATTGAGGATAAAGACTGAGGGTTGAGGATTGAGGTTTGAGGAATGAGGATTGAGGATTGAGGATTGAGGATTGAAGATTGAGTATTGATGATTGAAGATTGAGGATTGAGGATTGAGGGTTGAGGATTGAGTACGAGGACTGACGGTTGAGGATTGTGGTTTGAGGATTGAGGATTGAGGATTGAGAATTGAGGATGAGGGCTGAGGTTTGAGGATTGAGGTTTGAGGAATGAGGACTGAGGATTGAGGATTGAGGATTGAGGATTGAGGATTGAGTATTGAAAGTTGAGGATTGATGACTGAGGATTGAGGACTGCGGATTGACGATTGAGGATTGGGGATTGGGGGTTGAAGGTTGAGGATTGACGATTGAGGACAGAGGATTGAGGATGATTGCTGAGGTTTGAGGTTTGAGGTTTAAGTATTGAATCCTGAGAATTCAGAATATTCTATTGAGTATTGAGAATAGAGGATTGATGGTTTAGTATTGAGGATTCAGGATTGGGGTTTGAGGATTGAGTATTGAAGATTGAGGATTGATGATTGAGGATTTAGAATTGAGGATTGAGGATTGATGATTGAGGATTGAGGATTGGGGACTCAGGATTGAAGATTCAGTATTGAGTATTGAGAATTGAGGATTGATTGTTGAGTATTGAGGATTGATGGTTGAGGGTTTTGTGTTGAATATTGAGGATTGAGGATTGAGGATTGAGGATTGAGGATTGAAGATTGAGTATTGAGGATTGAAGGTTGAGTATTGAGGATTGAGGATTGAGGATTGAGGATTGAAGATTGAGGATTGGGTATTGAGGATTGAACATTGAGGATTGAGGATTGAGGATCGAGGATTGAGGATTGAGGATTGAAGATTGAATATTGATGATTGAAGACTGAGGATTGAGGATTGAGGGTTGTGGATTGAGGACGATGTCTGAGGGTTGAGTATTGATGTTTGAGGTCTGAGGATTGAGGATTGAGGATTGAGAATTGAGGATTGAAGATTGAGTATTGAGGTTTGAAGGTTGAGAATTGATGTTTGAGGATTGAGATTTGATTATTGAATATTGTGGATTGAGTATTGAACCATGAGAATTCAGGATACTCTATTGAGTATTAGGAATTGAGGATTGATGGTTGAGGGTTGTGTGTTGAATATTGAGGATTGAGGATTGAGGATTGAGGATTGAGGATTGAAGATTGAGTATTGAGGATTGAAGGTTGAGGATTGAGGATTGAGGATTGAGGATTGAAGATTGAGGATTGGGGATTGAGGATTGACGACTGAGGATTGAGTATTGACGATTGAGAATTGAGGATTGAGGATTGAAGATTGAGTACTGAGGATTGAAGATTGAGAATTGAGGATTGAGGATTGAGGATTGAGGACTGAGGATTGAGGATTCAGGATTGAGCATTGAGGATTGAAGATTGAGGACTGGGGATTGAGGATTGAAGATTGAGGATTAAGGATTGAGGATTGAGGATTGAGGTTTGAGGAATGAGGATTGAGGATTGAGGATTGAGGATTGAAGATTGAGTATTGACGATTGAAGATTGAGTATTAAGGATTGAGAGTTGACGACTGAGGACGAGGGCTGACGGTTGAGGATTGTGGCTGGAGGATTGAGCATTGAGGATTGAGAATTGAGGATGAGGACAGAGGTTTGAGGATTTAGGTTTGAGGAATGAGGATTGAGGATTGGGGATTGAGGATTGAGGAATGAGGATTGAGTATTGAAGGTTGAGGATTGATGACTGAGGATTGAGGATTGCGGATTGAGGATTGAGGATTGAGGATTGAGCATTGAGGACTGAAGATTGGGGACTGGGGACTGAGGATTGATGATTGAGGATTAAGGATTGAGGATTGGGGGTGGGGATCTAGGATTGGAGATTGATTATTGAGGATTGAAGATTGAGGGTTGAGGATTGAGGATTGAGAATTGAGAATTGAGGATGAGGACTGAGGGTTGAGGATTGAGGTTTGAGGTACGAGGATTGATGATTGAGGATTGAGCACTGAGGATTGACGATTGAGTATTGAAGATTGAGGATTGATGACTGAGGATTGAGGATTGATGATTGATGATTGCGGATTGAGTATTGAAAATTGAGTATTGAGTATTGAATATTGAGGAATGATGATTGAGGATTGAGGATTGAAGATTGAGTATTGAGGATTGAAGTTTGAGGATTGAGGATTGACGACTGAGGATTGAGGATTGAGGTTTGTGGATTGACGATGAAGGCTGAGGGTTGAGGATTGAGGTGTGAGGTCTGAGGACTGAGGATTGAGGATCGAGAATTGAGGATTGAAGATTGAGGATTGAAGATTGAGGATTGGGTATTGAGGATTGAAGAATGAGGATTGAGGATTGAGGATTGAAGATTGGGGATTGAGGATTGAAGCTTGAGGATTGAGAATTGAGGATTGTGGATTGAAGATTGAGTATTGAGGATTGAAGATTGAGGATTGAGGATTGAGGATTGAGGATTGAGGATTGAAGATTGAGGACTGGGGATTGAGGTTTGAAGATTGAGGATTAAGGATTGAGGATTGGGGACTGAGGATCTAGGATTGAATATTGATTATTGAGTATTGAATATTGAGGATTGAGGATTGAGGATTGAGAATTGAGAATTGAGGATAAAGACTGAGGGTTGAGGATTGAGGTTTGAGGAATGAGGATTGAGGATTGAGGATTGAGGATTGAAGATTGAGTATTGATGATTGAAGATTGAGGATTGAGGATTGAGGGTTGAGGATTGAGTACGAGGACTGACGGTTGAGGATTGTGGTTTGAGGATTGAGGATTGAGGATTGAGAATTGAGGATGAGGGCTGAGGTTTGAGGATTGAGGTTTGAGGAATGAGGACTGAGGATTGAGGATTGAGGATTGAGGATTGAGGATTGAGGATTGAGTATTGAAGGTTGAGGATTGATGACTGAGGATTGAGGACTGCGGATTGACGATTGAGGATTGGGGATTGGGGGTTGAAGGTTGAGGATTGACGATTGAGGACTGAGGATTGAGGATGATTGCTGAGGTTTGAGGTTTGAGGTTTAAGTATTGAATCCTGAGAATTCAGAATATTCTATTGAGTATTGAGAATTGAGGATTGATGGTTTAGTATTGAGGATTCAGGATTGGGGATTGAGGATTGAGTATTGAAGATTGAGGATTGATGATTGAGGATTTAGAATTGAGGATTGAGGATTGATGATTGAGGATTGAGGATTGGGGACTGAGGATTGAAGATTCAGTATTGAGTATTGAGAATTGAGGATTGATTGTTGAGTATTGAGGATTGATGGTTGAGGGTTTTGTGTTGAATATTGAGGATTGAGGATTGAGGATTGAGGATTGAGGATTGAAGATTGAGTATTGAGGATTGAAGGTTGAGTATTGAGGATTGAGGATTGAGGATTGAGGATTGAAGATTGAGGATTGGGTATTGAGGATTGAACATTGAGGATTGAGGATTGAGGATCGAGGATTGAGGATTGAGGATTGAAGATTGAATATTGATGATTGAAGACTGAGGATTGAGGATTGAGGGTTGTGGATTGAGGACGATGTCTGAGGGTTGAGTATTGATGTTTGAGGTCTGAGGATTGAGGATTGAGGATTGAGAATTGAGGATTGAAGATTGAGTATTGAGGTTTGAAGGTTGAGAATTGATGTTTGAGGATTGAGATTTGATTATTGAATATTGTGGATTGAGTATTGAACCATGAGAATTCAGGATACTCTATTGAGTATTAGGAATTGAGGATTGATGGTTGAGGGTTGTGTGTTGAATATTGAGGATTGAGGATTGAGGATTGAGGATTGAGGATTGAAGATTGAGTATTGAGGATTGAAGGTTGAGGATTGAGGATTGAGGATTGAGGATTGAAGATTGAGGATTGGGGATTGAGGATTGACGACTGAGGATTGAGTATTGACGATTGAGAATTGAGGATTGAGGATTGAAGATTGAGTATTGAGGATTGAAGATTGAGAATTGAGGATTGAGGATTGAGGATTGAGGACTGAGGATTGAGGATTGAGGATTGAGCATTGAGGATTGAAGATTGAGGACTGGGGATTGAGGATTGAAGATTGAGGATTAAGGATTGAGGATTGAGGATTGAGGTTTGAGGAATGAGTATTGAGGATTGAGGATTGAGGATTGAAGATTGAGTATTGACGATTGAAGATTGACTATTGAGGATTGAGAGTTGACGACTGAGGACGAGGGCTGACGGTTGAGGATTGTGGCTGGAGGATTGAGCATTGAGGATTGAGAATTGAGGATGAGGACAGAGGTTTGAGGATTTAGGTTTGAGGAATGAGGATTGAGGATTGGGGATTGAGGATTGAGGAATGAGGATTGAGTATTGAAGGTTGAGGATTGATGACTGAGGATTGAGGATTGCGGATTGAGGATTGACGATTGAGGATTGAGCATTGAGGACTGAAGATTGGGGACTGGGGACTGAGGATTGATGATTCAGGATTAAGGATTGAGGATTGGGGGTGGGGATCTAGGATTGGAGATTGATTATTGAGGATTGAAGATTGAGGGTTGAGGATTGAGGATTGAGAATTGAGAATTGAGGATGAGGACTGAGGGTTGAGGATTGAGGTTTGAGGTACGAGGATTGATGATTGAGGATTGAGCACTGAGGATTGACGATTGAGTATTGAAGATTGAGGATTGATGACTGAGGATTGAGGATTGATGATTGATGATTGCGGATTGAGTATTGAAAATTGAGTATTGAGTATTGAATATTGAGGAATGATGATTGAGGATTGAGGATTGAAGATTGAGTATTGAGGATTGAAGTTTGAGGATTGAGGATTGACGACTGAGGATTGAGGATTGAGGTTTGAGGATTGACGATGAAGGCTGAGGGTTGAGGATTGAGGTGTGAGGTCTGAGGACTGAGGATTGAGGATCGAGAATTGAGGATTGAAGATTGAGGATTGAAGATTGAGGATTGGGTATTGAGGATTGAAGAATGAGGATTGAGGATTGAGGATTGAAGATTGGGGATTGAGGATTGAAGATTGAGGATTGAGAATTGAGGATTGTGGATTGAAGATTGAGTATTGAGGATTGAAGATTGAGGATTGAGGATTGAGGATTGAGGATTGAGGATTGAGGATTGAAGATTGCGGACTGAGTGTTGAAGGTTGAGTGATGAGAATTGATGTTTGTGGATGGAGATTTGAAGATTGAACATTGAGGATTGAGTATTGAAAACTGAGAATTCAGGATATTCTATTGAGTATTGAGAATTTTGGATTGATGGTTGAGTATTGAGGATTGATGGTTGAGGGTTGTGTGTTGAATATTGCGGATTGGCGGATTGAGTATTGAAGATTGAGGACTGAGGATTGAGGATTGAGTATTGAGGATTGAGGATTGTGTATTGAGGATTGAGGATTGAAGATTGAGTATTGATGAGTGGAGATTGCGGATTGACTATTGAGGGTTGAGGTTTGAGGACGAGGACTGAGGGTTGAGGATTGAGGTTTGAGGACAGAGGATTGAGGTTTGAGGATTGAGAATTGATAATTGAGGATTCAGGATTGAAGATTTAGGATTTGGTATTGAGGATTAAGGATTGGGGATTGAGGATCTAGTATTGGAGATTGATTATTTAGGATTGAAGATAGAGGGTTGAGGATTGAGGATTGAGGATTGAGAATTGAGAATTGAGGATGTGGACTGAGGTTTGAGGATTGAGGTTTGAGGAATGAGGATTGAGGATTGAGGATTGAGGATTGAGGATTCAGGATTGAGGATTGAGTATTGAAGGTTGAGGATTGATGGCTGAGGATTGAGGGTTGAGGATTGAGGATTGAGTATTGAAGATTGAGTGTTGAGGATTAAGGGTTGAGGATTGAGGATTGAGTATTGAGGATTGAAGATTGAGCATTGAGGACTGAAGATTGAGGGTTGAGGACTGAGGATTGAGGATTGAGTACTGAGGATTGAACATTGAGGATTGAGGATTGAGTATCGAGAATTGAGGATTGAGGATTGAAGATTGAATATTGATGATTGAAGATTGAGGATTGAGGATTGAGGGTTGTGGACTGAGGACGAGGACTGAGGGTTGAGTATTGATGTTTGAGGTCTGAGGATTGAGGATTGAGGATTGTGAATTGAGGATTGAAGATTGAGTATTGAGGATTGAAGGTTGAGTATTGAGGGTTGAGGGTTGAAGATTGAGGACTTAGTGTTGAGGGTTGAGTGATGGGAATTGATGTTTGTGGATTGAGATTTGAAGATTGAAGAATGGGGATTGAGTATTGAAAACTGTGAATTGAGAATATTCTATTGAGGATTGAGGGTTCACAATTGATTGTTGAGGACTGAGGGCTAAAGATTGAGGATTCAGGATTGAGGATTCGGGATTGAGGTTTAAGGACTGAGGATTGATGGTTGAGGATTGAGGATTGAGGATTGACGCTTGAGGATTGAGGGTTGAGGATGGTGGATTGAAAAGAGTGGACTGAGTGTTGAGGATTGAGTGTTGAGAATTGACGTTTTAGGATTGAGATTTGATTATTGAATATTGTGGATTGAGTATTGAACCATGAGAATTCAGGATACTCTATTGAGTATTAGGAATTGAGGATTGATGGTTGAGTATTGAGGATTGGTGGTTGAGGGTTGTTTGTTGAATATTGAGGATTGAGGAATGAAGATTGAGGATTGAATATTGAGTATTGATGATTGAAGATTGAGGATTGGGGATTGAGTGTTGAGAATTGAGGACGAGGACTGACGGTTGAGGATTGAGGTTTGAGGTTTGAGGATTGGGGATTGAGGACTGAGGATAGAGGATTGAGGATTGAGCATTGAGGATTGAAGATTGAGGACTTGGAATTGAGGATTGAAGATTGACGATTGAGGATTGTGGATTGAGGATTGAGGATTGAACGTTGAGGACTGAGTGTTGGGGGTTGAGTGATGAGAATTGATGTTTGTGGATAGAGGTTTGAAGATTGCAGGTTGAGTATTGAGTATTGAAAACTATGAATTGAGGATATTCTGTTGAGGATTCAGGGTTGACAACTGATTGTTGAGGACAGAGGGCTGAAGATTGAGGATTCAGAATTGAGGATTCAGAATTGAGGTTTGAGGACTGAGGATTGAGGATTGAGGATTGAGGATAGAGGATTGAGGATTGAGAATGAGGGCTGAGGGTTGAGTATTGAGGTTTGAGGACTGAGGACTGAGGATTGAGGATTGAGAATTGAGGATTGAGGATTGAGGATTGAGTGTTGAAGATTGAGGATTGGGTATTGAGGTTTGAAGAATGAGGATTGAGGATTGAGGATTGAAGATTGAGGATTGAAGATTGAGTATTGAGGTTTGAAGACTGACGATTGAGGGTTGAGGATTGAGGATTGAGGATTGAGGATTGGGGATTGAGAATTGAGGATTGAGGATTGAGGATTGAAGAGTGAGGATTGGGTATTGAGGATTGAACAATGAGGATTGAGGATTGAGGATTGAGGATTGAGGATTGAAGATTGAGCATTGAGGACTGAAGATTGAGGGTTGAGGACTGAGGATTGAGGATTGAGTACTGAGGATTGAACATTGAGGATTGAGGATTGAGTATCGAGAATTGAGGATTGAGGATTGAAGATTGAATATTGATGATTGAAGATTGAGGATTGAGGATTGAGGGTTGTGGACTGAGGACGAGGACTGAGGGTTGAGTATTGATGTTTGAGGTCTGAGGATTGAGGATTGAGGATTGTGAATTGAGGATTGAAGATTGAGTATTGAGGATTGAAGGTTGAGTATTGAGGGTTGAGGGTTGAAGATTGAGGACTTAGTGTTGAGGGTTGAGTGATGGGAATTGATGTTTGTGGATTGAGATTTGAAGATTGAAGAATGGGGATTGAGTATTGAAAACTGTGAATTGAGAATATTCTATTGAGGATTGAGGGTTCACAATTGATTGTTGAGGACTGAGGGCTAAAGATTGAGGATTCAGGATTGAGGATTCGGGATTGAGGTTTAAGGACTGAGGATTGATGGTTGAGGATTGAGGATTGAGGATTGACGCTTGAGGATTGAGGGTTGAGGATGGTGGATTGAAAAGAGTGGACTGAGTGTTGAGGATTGAGTGTTGAGAATTGACGTTTTAGGATTGAGATTTGATTATTGAATATTGTGGATTGAGTATTGAACCATGAGAATTCAGGATACTCTATTGAGTATTAGGAATTGAGGATTGATGGTTGAGTATTGAGGATTGGTGGTTGAGGGTTGTTTGTTGAATATTGAGGATTGAGGAATGAAGATTGAGGATTGAATATTGAGTATTGATGATTGAAGATTGAGGATTGGGGATTGAGTGTTGAGAATTGAGGACGAGGACTGACGGTTGAGGATTGAGGTTTGAGGTTTGAGGATTGGGGATTGAGGACTGAGGATAGAGGATTGAGGATTGAGCATTGAGGATTGAAGATTGAGGACTTGGAATTGAGGATTGAAGATTGACGATTGAGGATTGTGGATTGAGGATTGAGGATTGAACGTTGAGGACCGAGTGTTGAGGGTTGAGTGATGAGAATTGATGTTTGTGGATAGAGGTTTGAAGATTGCAGGTTGAGTATTGAGTATTGAAAACTATGAATTGAGGATATTCTGTTGAGGATTCAGGGTTGACAACTGATTGTTGAGGACAGAGGGCTGAAGATTGAGGATTCAGAATTGAGGATTCAGAATTGAGGTTTGAGGACTGAGGATTGAGGATTGAGGATTGAGGATAGAGGATTGAGGATTGAGAATGAGGGCTGAGGGTTGAGTATTGAGGTTTGAGGACTGAGGACTGAGGATTGAGGATTGAGAATTGAGGATTGAGGATTGAGGATTGAGTGTTGAAGATTGAGGATTGGGTATTGAGGTTTGAAGAATGAGGATTGAGGATTGAGGATTGAGGATTGAGGATTGAAGATTGAGTATTGAGGTTTGAAGACTGACGATTGAGGGTTGAGGATTGAGGATTGAGGATTGAGGATTGGGGATTGAGAATTGAGGATTGAGGATTGAGGATTGAAGATTCAGTATTGAGGATTGAAGATTGAGGATTGTGGATTGAAGATTGAGTATTGAGGATTGAAGATTGAGGATTGAGGATTGAGGATTCAGGATTGAGGACGAGGACTGAGGGTAGAGTATTGATGTTTGAGGTGTGAGGATTGAGGATTGAGGATTGAGAATTGGGGATTGAGGATTGAGGATTGAAGATTGAGGATTGCGGATTGAAGATTGAGGATTGGGTATTGAGGATTGAAGAATGAGGATTGAGGATTGAGGATTGAGAATTGAGGATTGAAGATTGAGTATTGAGGTTGAAGATTGAGGATTGAGGACTGAGCATTGAGGATTGAGTATTGAGGATTGAGGATTGAGGATTGAAGATTCAGTATTGAGGATTGAAGATTGAGGATTGTGGATTGAAGATTGAGTATTGAGGATTGAAGATTGAGGATTGAGGATTGAGGATTGAGAATTGACGATGAGGGCTGCGGGTTGAGGGTTGAGGTTTGAGGACTGAGGACTGAGGATTGAGGATTGAGAATTGAGGATTGAGGACTGAGGATTGAGGACTGAAGATTGAGGATTGAAGATGGAGGATTGGGGATTGGGGATTGAGGATTGAGGATTGAGGATTGAGGATTGAAGATTGAGGATATGGGACTGAGTGCTGAGGGTTGAGTGATGAGAATTAAAGTTTGTGGATAGGTATTTGAAGATTGCAGATTGAGCATTGAGTACTGAAAACTGTGAATTGAGGATACTCTATTGAGGATTGAGGATTGACAATTGATTGTTGAGGACTGAGGGCTAAATATTGAGGATTCAGGATTGAGGATTCAGAATTGAGGTTTGAGGACAGAGGATTGAGGATTGAAGATTGAGGATTGAGGATTGAGGATTGAGGATTGAAGATTGAGGATTGGGTATTGCGGATTGAACAGTGAGGATTTAGGATTGAGGATTGAGGATTGAGGATAGAGGATTGAAGATTGAGTATTGAGGATAAAAGATTGAGGGTTGAGGACTGAGGATTGAGGATTGAGGATTGAGCATTGAAGATTGATTATTGAGGTTTGAAGATTGAGGATTGAGTGTTGAGGATTGAGGATTGAGGATTGAATATTGAGGATTGGGGACTGAGTGTTGAGGGTTGAGTGATGAGAATTAATGTTTGTGGATGGAGATTTGAAGATTGCAGATTGAGTATCGAGTATTGAAAGCTGTGAATTGAGGATGTTCTGTTGAGGATTGAAGATTGACAATTGATTGTCGAGGACTGAGGGCTGAAGATTGAGGATTCAGAATTGAGGATTCAGAATTGAGGTTTGAGGACTGAGGATTGAGGATTGAGGATTGAGGATTGGGGACTGAGGATTGAAAATTGATTATTGAGGATTGAAGGTTGAGGACTGAGGAATAAGGATTGAGGATTGAGGATGAGGGCTGAGGGTTGAGGATTGAGGTTTGAGGACTGAGGACTGAGGATTGACGAATGAGAATTGAGGATTGAGGATTGAGGATTGAGGATTGAAGATTGAGGATTGGGTATTGAGGATTGAAGAATGAGGATTGAGGATTGAGGATTGAGGATTGAGGATTGAAGATTGAGTATTGATGATTGAAGATTGAGGATTGAGGATTGATGGTTGAGGATTGAGGATTGAGGATTGAGGATTGAGGATTGAGGATTGAGGATTGAAGATTGAGGACTGGGAATTGAGGTTTGAAGATTGAGGATTAAGGATTGAGGATTGGGGACTGAGGAACTAGGATTGAATATTGATTATTGAGTATTGAATATTGAGGATTGAGGATTGAGGATTGAGAATTGAGAATTGAGGATAAAGACTGAGGGTTGAGGATTGAGGTTTGAGGAATGAGGATTGAGGATTGAGGATTGAGGATTGAAGATTGAGTATTGATGATTGAAGATTGAGGATTGAGGATTGAGAGTTGAGGATTGAGTACGAGGACTGACGGTTGAGGATTGTGGTTTGAGGATTGAGGATTGAGGATTGAGAATTGAGGATGAGGGCTGAGGTTTGAGGATTGAGGTTTGAGGAATGAGGATTGAGGATTGAGGATTGAGGATTGAGGATTGAGGATTGAGTATTGAAGGTTGAGGATTGATGACTGAGGATTGAGGACTACGGATTGACGATTGAGGATTGGGGATTGAGGGTTGAAGGTTGAGGATTGACGATTGAGGACTGAGGATTGAGGATGATTGCTGAGGTTTGAGGTTTGATGTTTAAGTATTGAATCCTGAGAATTCAGAATATTCTATTGAGTATTGAGAATTGAGGATTGATGGTTTAGTATTGAGGATTCAGGATTGAGGATTGAGGATTGAGTATTGAAGATTGAGGATTGATGATTGAGGATTTAGGATTGAGGATTGAGGATTGATGATTGAGGATTGAGGATTGGGGACTGAGGATTGAAGATTCAGTATTGAGTATTGAGAGTTGAGGATTGATTGTTGAGTATTGAGGATTGATGGTTGAGGGTTTTGTGTTGAATATTGAGGATTGAGGATTGAGGATTGAGGATTGAGGATTGAAGATTGAGTATTGAGGATTGAAGGTTGAGTATTGAGGATTGAGGATTGAGGATTGAGGATAGAAGATTGAGGATTGGGTATTGAGGATTGACGAATGAGGGTTGAGTATTGACGATCGAGAATTGAGGATTGAGGATTGAAGATTGAGTATTGAGGATTGAAGATTGAGGATTGATGATTGAGGATTGAGGTTTGAGGTACGAGGATTGAGGATTGAGGATTGAGGACTGAGGATTGACGATTGAGTATTGAAGATTGAGGATTGATGACTGAGGATTGAGGATTGAGGATTGAGGATTGAGAATTGAGGATGTGGACTGAGGTTTGAGGATTGAGGTTTGAGGAATGAGGATTGAGGATTGAGGATTGAGGATTGAGGATTGAGGATTGAGGATTGAGTATTGAAGGTTGAGGATTGATGGCTGAGGATTGAGGGTTGAGGATTGAGGATTGAGGATTGAAGATTGAGTGTTGAGGATTAAGGGTTGAGGATTGAGGATTGAGTATTGAGGATTGAGGATGAGGGCTGAGGTTTGAGGTTTGAGGTTTAATGACTGAGGACTGAGGATTGAGGATTGAGAATTGAGGACTGAGGATTGAGGATTGAAGATTGAGGATTTGGTATTGAGGATTGAAGAATGGGGATTGAGGATTGAGGATTGTGGATTGAGGATTGAAGATTGAGTATTGAGGATTGAAGATTGATGCTTGAGGATTGTGGATTGAAGATTGTGTGTTGAACATCGAGGACTGAGTGTTGAGTGTTCAGTGATGAGAATTGATGTTTGTGGATAGAGGTTTAAGATTGCAGATTGAGTAATGAGTGTTGAAAACTGTGAAATCAGGATATTCTATTGAGGATTGAGGATTCAGAATTGAGGTTTGAGGACTGAGGATTGAGGATTGAAGGTTGATTATTGAAGATTGAGGATTGAGAATTGAGGATTGAGGATTGAGGATTGAAGATTGAGGATTGTGTATTGAGGATTGAAGAATGAGGATTGAGGATTGAGGATTGAGGATTGAGGATTGAAGATTGAGCATTGAGGATTGAAGATTGAGGGTTGAGGACTGAGGATTGAGGATTGAGTATTGAGGATTGAGGATTGAGGATTAAAGATTGAGTATTGAGGATTGAAAATTGAGGATTGTGGATTGAAGATTGAGTATTGAGGATTGAAGATTGAGGATTGAGGATTGAGGACTGAGAATTGACGATGAGGGCTGAGGGTTGAGGATTGAGGTTTGAGGACTGAGGACTGACGATTGAGGATTGAGAATTCAGGGCTGAGAATTGAGGATTGAGGATTGAAGATTGAGGATTGGGTATTGAGGATTGAACATTGAGGATTGAGGATTGAGGATCGAGGATTGAGGATTGAGGATTGAAGATTGAATATTGATGATTGAAGACTGAGGATTGAGGATTGAGGGTTGTGGATTGAGGACGATGTCTGAGGGTTGAGTATTGATGTTTGAGGTCTGAGGATTGAGGATTGAGGATTGAGAATTGAGGATTGAAGATTGAGTATTGAGGTTTGAAGTTTGAGAATTGATGTTTGAGGATTGAGATTTGATTATTGAATATTGTGGATTGAGTATTGAACCATGAGAATTCAGGATACTCTATTGAGTATTAGGAATTGAGGATTGATGGTTGAGGGTTGTGTGTTGAATATTGAGGATTGAGGATTGAGGATTGAGGATTGAGGATTGAAGATTGAGTATTGAGGATTGAAGGTTGAGGATTGAGGATTGAGGATTGAGGATTGAAGATTGAGGATTGGGGATTGAGGATTGACGACTGAGGATTGAGTATTGACGATTGAGAATTGAGGATTGAGGATTGAAGATTGAGTATTGAGGATTGAAGATTGAGGATTGAGGATTGAGGATTGAGGATTGAGGACTGAGGATTGAGGATTGAGGATTGAGCATTGAGGATTGAAGATTGAGGACTGGGGATTGAGGATTGAAGATTGAGGATTAAGGATTGAGGATTGAGGATTGAGGTTTGAGGAATGAGGATTGAGGATTGAGGATTGAGGATTGAAGATTGAGTATTGACGATTGAAGATTGAGTATTGAGGATTGAGAGTTGACGATTGAGGACGAGGGCTGACGGTTGAGGATTGTGGCTGGAGGATTGAGCATTGAGGATTGAGAATTGAGGATGAGGACAGAGGTTTGAGGATTTAGGTTTGAGGAATGAGGATTGAGGATTGGGGATTGAGGATTGAGGATTGAGGATTGAGTATTGCAGGTTGAGGATTGATGACTGAGGATTGAGGATTGCGGATTGAGGATTGAGGATTGAGGATTGAGCATTGAGGACTGAAGATTGGGGACTGGGGACTGAGGATTGATGATTGAGGATTAAGGATTGAGGATTGGGGGTGGGGATCTAGGATTGGAGATTGATTATTGAGGATTGAAGATTGAGGGTTGAGGATTGAGGATTGAGAATTGAGAATTGAGGATGAGGACTGAGGGTTGAGGATTGAGGTTTGAGGTACGAGGATTGATGATTGAGGATTGAGCACTGAGGATTGACGATTGAGTATTGAAGATTGAGGATTGATGACTGAGGATTGAGGATTGATGATTGATGATTGCGGATTGAGTATTGAAAATTGAGTATTGAGTATTGAATATTGAGGATTGATGATTGAGGATTGAGGATTGAAGATTGAGTATTGAGGATTGAAGTTTGAGGATTGAGAATTGACGACTGAGGATTGAGGATTGAGGTTTGAGGATTGACGATGAAGGCTGAGGGTTGAGGATTGAGGTGTGAGGTCTGAAGACTGAGGATTGAGGATCGAGAATTGAGGATTGAAGATTGAGGATTGAAGATTGAGGATTGGGTATTGAGGATTGAAGAATGAGGATTGAGGATTGAGGATTGAAGATTGGGGACTGAGGATTGAAGATTCAGGATTGAGGATTGAGGATTGAGGATTGAGGATTGAGGATTGAGGATTGAGTGTTGAGGATTGAAGGTTGAGTATTGAGGATTGAGGATTGAGGATTGAGGATTGAAGATTGAGGATTGGGGACTGAGTGTTGAATGTTGAGTGATGAGAATTGATGTTTGTGGATGGAGATTTGAAGATTGAAGGTTGAGCATTGAGTATTGAAAACTGAGAATTCAGGATATTCTATTGAGTATTGAGAATTTTGGATTGATGGTTGAGTATTGAGGATTGGTGGTTGAGGGTTGTGTGTTGAATATTGAGGATTGGCTGATTGAGTATTGAAGATTGAGGGCTGAGGACTGAGGATTGAGTATTGAGGATTGAGGATTGAGTATTGTGGATTGAGGATTGAAGATTTAGGATTGGGTATTGAGGATTGAGGATTGGGGATTGAGGATCTAGTATTGGAGATTGATTATTTGGGATTGAAGGTAGAGGGTTGAGGATTGAGGATTCAGGATTGAGAATTGAGAATTGAGAATGAGGACTGAGGTTTGAGGATTGAGGTTTGAGGATTGATGATTGAGGATTTAGGATTGAGGATTGAGGATTGAGGATTGAGGATTGAAAATTGAGTATTGAGGATTGAAGGTTGAGGACTGAGGAATAAGGATTGAGGATTGAGGATGAGGGCTGAGGGTTGAGGATTGAGGTTTGAGGACTGAGGACTGAGGATTGAGGATTGAGAATTGAGGATTGAAGATTGAGGATTGAAGATTGAAGATTGGGTATTGAGGATTGAAGAATGAGGATTGGGGATTGAGGATTGAGGATAGAGGATTGAAGATTGAGTATTGAGGATTAAAGATTGAGGGTTGAGGACTGAGGATTGAGGATTGAGGATTGAGGATTGAAGATTGATTATTGAGGTTTGAAGATTGAGGATTGAGTATTGAGGATTGAGGATTGAGGATTGAATATTGAGGATTGGGGACTGAGTGTTGAGGGTTGAGTGATGGGAACTGATGTTTGTGGATTGAGATTTGAAGATTGAAGAATGGGGATTGAGTATTGAAAACTGTGAATTGAGGATATTCTATTGAGGATTGAGGATTGACAATTGATTGTTGTGGACTGAGGGCTAAAGATTGAGGATTCAGGATTGAGGATTCGGGATTGAGGTTTAAGGACTGAGGATTGAGGGTTGAGGATTGAGGATTGAGGATTGACGCTTGAGGATTGAGGGTTGAGGATGGAGGATTGAAAAGAGTGGACTGAGTGTTGAGGATTGAGTGTTGAGAATTGATGTTTGAGGATTGAGATTTGATTATTGAATATTGTGGATTGAGTATTGAACCATGAGAATTCAGGATACTCTATTGAGTATTAGGAATTGAGGATTGATGGTTGAGGGTTGTGTGTTGAATATTGAGGATTGAGGATTGAGGATTGAGGATTGAGGATTGAAGATTGAGTATTGAGGATTGAAGGTTGAGGATTGAGGATTGAGGATTGAGGATTGAAGATTGAGGATTGGGGATTGAGGATTGACGATTGAGGATTGAGTATTGACGATTGAGAATTGAGGATTGAGGATTGAAGATTGAGTATTGAGGATTGAAGATTGAGGATTGAGGATTGTGGATTGAGGATTGAGGACTCAGGATTGAGGATCGAGGATTGAGCATTGAGGATTGAAGATTGAGGACTGGGGATTGAGGATTGAAGATTGAGGATTAAGGATTGAGGATTGAGGATTGAGGTTTGAGGAATGAGGATTGAGGATTGAGGATTGAGGATTGAAGATTGAGTATTGATGATTGAAGATTGAGTATAGAGGATTGAGAGTTGACGACTGAGGACGAGGGCTGACGGTTGAGGATTGTGGCTTGAGGATTGAGCATTGAGGATTGAGAATTGAGGATGAGGACAGAGGTTTGAGGATTTAGGTTTGAGGAATGAGGATTGAGGATTGGGGATTGAGGATTGAGGATTGAGGATTGAGTATTGAAGGTTGAGGATTGATGACTGAGGATTGAGGATTGCGGATTGACGATTGAGGATTGAGGTTTGAGTGTTGAAGGTTGAGTGTTGAGGATTGAAGGTTTAGGATTGACGATTGAGTATTGAGGATAGAGGATGCCGGCTGAGGTTTGAGGTTTGAGGTTTGAGTATTGCATCCTGAGAATTCAGGATGTTCTATTGAGTATTGAGAATTGAGGGTTGATGCTTTAGCATTGAGGATTCAGGATTGAGGATTGAGGATTGAGTATTGAAGATTGAGGATTGATGATTGAGGATTTAGGATTGAGGATTGAGGATTGAGGATTGAAGATTGAGGATTGGCTATTGAGGATTGAAGAATGAGGATTGAGGATTGAGGATTGAGTATTGAGGATTGAAGATTGAGTATTGAGGATTGAGAATTGAGGATTGAGGATTGAAGATTGAGTATTGAGGATTGGGGACTGAGGATTGAAAATTCAGGATTGAGTATTGAGAATTGAGGATTGATTGTTGAGTATTGAGGAGTGATGGTTGAGGGTTTTGTGTTGAATATTGAGGATTGAGGATTGAGGATTGAGGATTGAGGATTGAGGATTGAGTATTGAAGATTGAGTATTGAGGATTGAAGGTTGAGTATTGAGGATTGAGGATTGAGGATTGAGGATTGAAGATTGAGGATTGGGTATTGAGGATTGACGAATGAGGGTTGAGTATTGACGATCGAGAATTGAGGTTTGAGGATTGAAGATTGAGTATTGGGGATTGAAGATTGAGGATTGAGAATTGAGGATGAGGTCTGAGGGTTGAGGATTGAGGTTTGAGGTACGAGGATTGAGGATTGAGGATTGAGGACTGAGGATTGACGATTGAGTATTGAAGATTGAGTTTTGATGACTGAGGATTGAGGATTGATGATTGATGATTGCGGATTGAGTATTGAAAATTGAGTATTGAGTATTGAATATTGAGGATTGATGATTGAGGATTGAGGATTGAAGATTGAGTATTGAGGATTGAAGTTTGAGGATTGAGGATTGACGACTGAGGATTGAGGATTGAGGTTTGAGGATTGACGATGAAGGCTGAGGGTTGAGGATTGAGGTGTGAGGTCTGAGGACTGAGGATTGAGGATCGAGAATTGAGGATTGAGGATTGAGTATTGAAGGTTGAGGATTGATGACTGAGGATTGAGGACTACGGATTGACGATTGAGGATTGGGGATTGAGGGTTGAAGGTTGAGGATTGACGATTGAGGACTGAGGATTGAGGATGATTGCTGAGGTTTGAGGTTTGAGGTTTAAGTATTGAATCCTGAGAATTCAGAATATTCTATTGAGTATTGAGAATTGAGGATTGATGGTTTAGTATTGAGGATTCAGGATTGAGGATTGAGGATTGAGTATTGAAGATTGAGGATTGATGATTGAGGATTTAGGATTGAGGATTGAGGATTGATGATTGAGGATTGAGGATTGGGGACTGAGGATTGAAGATTCAGTATTGAGTATTGAGAGTTGAGGATTGATTGTTGAGTATTGAGGATTGATGGTTGAGGGTTTTGTGTTGAATATTGAGGATTGAGGATTGAGGATTGAGGATTGAGGATTGAAGATTGAGTATTGAGGATTGAAGGTTGAGTATTGAGGATTGAGGATTGAGGATTGAGGATAGAAGATTGAGGATTGGGTATTGAGGATTGACGAATGAGGGTTGAGTATTGACGATCGAGAATTGAGGATTGAGGATTGAAGATTGAGTATTGAGGATTGAAGATTGAGGATTGATGATTGAGGATTGAGGTTTGAGGTACGAGGATTGAGGATTGAGGATTGAGGACTGAGGATTGACGATTGAGTATTGAAGATTGAGGATTGATGACTGAGGATTGAGGATTGAGGATTGAGGATTGAGAATTGAGGATGTGGACTGAGGTTTGAGGATTGAGGTTTGAGGAATGAGGATTGAGGATTGAGGATTGAGGATTGAGGATTGAGGATTGAGGATTGAGTATTGAAGGTTGAGGATTGATGGCTGAGGATTGAGGGTTGAGGATTGAGGATTGAGGATTGAAGATTGAGTGTTGAGGATTAAGGGTTGAGGATTGAGGATTGAGTATTGAGGATTGAGGATGAGGGCTGAGGTTTGAGGTTTGAGGTTTAATGACTGAGGACTGAGGATTGAGGATTGAGAATTGAGGATTGAGGATTGAGGATTGAAGATTGAGGATTTGGTATTGAGGATTGAAGAATGGGGATTGAGGATTGAGGATTGTGGATTGAGGATTGAAGATTGAGTATTGAGGATTGAAGATTGATGCTTGAGGATTGTGGATTGAAGATTGTGTGTTGAACATCGAGGACTGAGTGTTGAGTGTTCAGTGATGAGAATTGATGTTTGTGGATAGAGGTTTAAGATTGCAGATTGAGTAATGAGTGTTGAAAACTGTGAAATCAGGATATTCTATTGAGGATTGAGGATTCAGAATTGAGGTTTGAGGACTGAGGATTGAGGATTGAAGGTTGATTATTGAAGATTGAGGATTGAGAATTGAGGATTGAGGATTGAGGATTGAAGATTGAGGATTGTGTATTGAGGATTGAAGAATGAGGATTGAGGATTGAGGATTGAGGATTGAGGATTGAAGATTGAGCATTGAGGATTGAAGATTGAGGGTTGAGGACTGAGGATTCAGGATTGAGTATTGAGGATTGAGGATTGAGGATTAAAGATTGAGTATTGAGGATTGAAAATTGAGGATTGTGGATTGAAGATTGAGTATTGAGGATTGAAGATTGAGGATTGAGGATTGAGGACTGAGAATTGACGATGAGGGCTGAGGGTTGAGGATTGAGGTTTGAGGACTGAGGACTGACGATTGAGGATTGAGAATTCAGGGCTGAGAATTGAGGATTGAGGATTGAAGATTGAGGATTGGGTATTGAGGATTGAACATTGAGGATTGAGGATTGAGGATCGAGGATTGAGGATTGAGGATTGAAGATTGAATATTGATGATTGAAGACTGAGGATTGAGGATTGAGGGTTGTGGATTGAGGACGATGTCTGAGGGTTGAGTATTGATGTTTGAGGTCTGAGGATTGAGGATTGAGGATTGAGAATTGAGGATTGAAGATTGAGTATTGAGGTTTGAAGTTTGAGAATTGATGTTTGAGGATTGAGATTTGATTATTGAATATTGTGGATTGAGTATTGAACCATGAGAATTCAGGATACTCTATTGAGTATTAGGAATTGAGGATTGATGGTTGAGGGTTGTGTGTTGAATATTGAGGATTGAGGATTGAGGATTGAGGATTGAGGATTGAAGATTGAGTATTGAGGATTGAAGGTTGAGGATTGAGGATTGAGGATTGAGGATTGAAGATTGAGGATTGGGGATTGAGGATTGACGACTGAGGATTGAGTATTGACGATTGAGAATTGAGGATTGAGGATTGAAGATTGAGTATTGAGGATTGAAGATTGAGGATTGAGGATTGAGGATTGAGGATTGAGGACTGAGGATTGAGGATTGAGGATTGAGCATTGAGGATTGAAGATTGAGGACTGGGGATTGAGGATTGAAGATTGAGGATTAAGGATTGAGGATTGAGGATTGAGGTTTGAGGAATGAGGATTGAGGATTGAGGATTGAGGATTGAAGATTGAGTATTGACGATTGAAGATTGAGTATTGAGGATTGAGAGTTGACGATTGAGGACGAGGGCTGACGGTTGAGGATTGTGGCTGGAGGATTGAGCATTGAGGATTGAGAATTGAGGATGAGGACAGAGGTTTGAGGATTTAGGTTTGAGGAATGAGGATTGAGGATTGGGGATTGAGGATTGAGGATTGAGGATTGAGTATTGCAGGTTGAGGATTGATGACTGAGGATTGAGGATTGCGGATTGAGGATTGAGGATTGAGGATTGAGCATTGAGGACTGAAGATTGGGGACTGGGGACTGAGGATTGATGATTGAGGATTAAGGATTGAGGATTGGGGGTGGGGATCTAGGATTGGAGATTGATTATTGAGGATTGAAGATTGAGGGTTGAGGATTGAGGATTGAGAATTGAGAATTGAGGATGAGGACTGAGGGTTGAGGATTGAGGTTTGAGGTACGAGGATTGATGATTGAGGATTGAGCACTGAGGATTGACGATTGAGTATTGAAGATTGAGGATTGATGACTGAGGATTGAGGATTGATGATTGATGATTGCGGATTGAGTATTGAAAATTGAGTATTGAGTATTGAATATTGAGGATTGATGATTGAGGATTGAGGATTGAAGATTGAGTATTGAGGATTGAAGTTTGAGGATTGAGAATTGACGACTGAGGATTGAGGATTGAGGTTTGAGGATTGACGATGAAGGCTGAGGGTTGAGGATTGAGGTGTGAGGCCTGAAGACTGAGGATTGAGGATCGAGAATTGAGGATTGAAGATTGAGGATTGAAGATTGAGGATTGGGTATTGAGGATTGAAGAATGAGGATTGAGGATTGAGGATTGAAGATTGGGGACTGAGGATTGAAGATTCAGGATTGAGGATTGAGGATTGAGGATTGAGGATTGAGGATTGAGGATTGAGTGTTGAGGATTGAAGGTTGAGTATTGAGGATTGAGGATTGAGGATTGAGGATTGAAGATTGAGGATTGGGGACTGAGTGTTGAATGTTGAGTGATGAGAATTGATGTTTGTGGATGGAGATTTGAAGATTGAAGGTTGAGCATTGAGTATTGAAAACTGAGAATTCAGGATATTCTATTGAGTATTGAGAATTTTGGATTGATGGTTGAGTATTGAGGATTGGTGGTTGAGGGTTGTGTGTTGAATATTGAGGATTGGCTGATTGAGTATTGAAGATTGAGGGCTGAGGACTGAGGATTGAGTATTGAGGATTGAGGATTGAGTATTGTGGATTGAGGATTGAAGATTTAGGATTGGGTATTGAGGATTGAGGATTGGGGATTGAGGATCTAGTATTGGAGATTGATTATTTGGGATTGAAGGTAGAGGGTTGAGGATTGAGGATTCAGGATTGAGAATTGAGAATTGAGAATGAGGACTGAGGTTTGAGGATTGAGGTTTGAGGATTGATGATTGAGGATTTAGGATTGAGGATTGAGGATTGAGGATTGAGGATTGAAAATTGAGTATTGAGGATTGAAGGTTGAGGACTGAGGAATAAGGATTGAGGATTGAGGATGAGGGCTGAGGGTTGAGGATTGAGGTTTGAGGACTGAGGACTGAGGATTGAGGATTGAGAATTGAGGATTGAAGATTGAGGATTGAAGATTGAAGATTGGGTATTGAGGATTGAAGAATGAGGATTGGGGATTGAGGATTGAGGATAGAGGATTGAAGATTGAGTATTGAGGATTAAAGATTGAGGGTTGAGGACTGAGGATTGAGGATTGAGGATTGAGGATTGAAGATTGATTATTGAGGTTTGAAGATTGAGGATTGAGTATTGAGGATTGAGGATTGAGGATTGAATATTGAGGATTGGGGACTGAGTGTTGAGGGTTGAGTGATGGGAACTGATGTTTGTGGATTGAGATTTGAAGATTGAAGAATGGGGATTGAGTATTGAAAACTGTGAATTGAGGATATTCTATTGAGGATTGAGGATTGACAATTGATTGTTGTGGACTGAGGGCTAAAGATTGAGGATTCAGGATTGAGGATTCGGGATTGAGGTTTAAGGACTGAGGATTGAGGGTTGAGGATTGAGGATTGAGGATTGACGCTTGAGGATTGAGGGTTGAGGATGGAGGATTGAAAAGAGTGGACTGAGTGTTGAGGATTGAGTGTTGAGAATTGATGTTTGAGGATTGAGATTTGATTATTGAATATTGTGGATTGAGTATTGAACCATGAGAATTCAGGATACTCTATTGAGTATTAGGAATTGAGGATTGATGGTTGAGGGTTGTGTGTTGAATATTGAGGATTGAGGATTGAGGATTGAGGATTGAGGATTGAAGATTGAGTATTGAGGATTGAAGGTTGAGGATTGAGGATTGAGGATTGAGGATTGAAGATTGAGGATTGGGGATTGAGGATTGACGATTGAGGATTGAGTATTGACGATTGAGAATTGAGGATTGAGGATTGAAGATTGAGTATTGAGGATTGAAGATTGAGGATTGAGGATTGTGGATTGAGGATTGAGGACTCAGGATTGAGGATCGAGGATTGAGCATTGAGGATTGAAGATTGAGGACTGGGGATTGAGGATTGAAGATTGAGGATTAAGGATTGAGGATTGAGGATTGAGGTTTGAGGAATGAGGATTGAGGATTGAGGATTGAGGATTGAAGATTGAGTATTGATGATTGAAGATTGAGTATAGAGGATTGAGAGTTGACGACTGAGGACGAGGGCTGACGGTTGAGGATTGTGGCTTGAGGATTGAGCATTGAGGATTGAGAATTGAGGATGAGGACAGAGGTTTGAGGATTTAGGTTTGAGGAATGAGGATTGAGGATTGGGGATTGAGGATTGAGGATTGAGGATTGAGTATTGAAGGTTGAGGATTGATGACTGAGGATTGAGGATTGCGGATTGACGATTGAGGATTGAGGTTTGAGTGTTGAAGGTTGAGTGTTGAGGATTGAAGGTTTAGGATTGACGATTGAGTATTGAGGATAGAGGATGCCGGCTGAGGTTTGAGGTTTGAGGTTTGAGTATTGCATCCTGAGAATTCAGGATGTTCTATTGAGTATTGAGAATTGAGGGTTGATGCTTTAGCATTGAGGATTCAGGATTGAGGATTGAGGATTGAGTATTGAAGATTGAGGATTGATGATTGAGGATTTAGGATTGAGGATTGAGGATTGAGGATTGAAGATTGAGGATTGGCTATTGAGGATTGAAGAATGAGGATTGAGGATTGAGGATTGAGTATTGAGGATTGAAGATTGAGTATTGAGGATTGAGAATTGAGGATTGAGGATTGAAGATTGAGTATTGAGGATTGGGGACTGAGGATTGAAAATTCAGGATTGAGTATTGAGAATTGAGGATTGATTGTTGAGTATTGAGGAGTGATGGTTGAGGGTTTTGTGTTGAATATTGAGGATTGAGGATTGAGGATTGAGGATTGAGGATTGAGGATTGAGTATTGAAGATTGAGTATTGAGGATTGAAGGTTGAGTATTGAGGATTGAGGATTGAGGATTGAGGATTGAAGATTGAGGATTGGGTATTGAGGATTGACGAATGAGGGTTGAGTATTGACGATCGAGAATTGAGGTTTGAGGATTGAAGATTGAGTATTGGGGATTGAAGATTGAGGATTGAGAATTGAGGATGAGGTCTGAGGGTTGAGGATTGAGGTTTGAGGTACGAGGATTGAGGATTGAGGATTGAGGACTGAGGATTGACGATTGAGTATTGAAGATTGAGTTTTGATGACTGAGGATTGAGGATTGATGATTGATGATTGCGGATTGAGTATTGAAAATTGAGTATTGAGTATTGAATATTGAGGATTGATGATTGAGGATTGAGGATTGAAGATTGAGTATTGAGGATTGAAGTTTGAGGATTGAGGATTGACGACTGAGGATTGAGGATTGAGGTTTGAGGATTGACGATGAAGGCTGAGGGTTGAGGATTGAGGTGTGAGGTCTGAGGACTGAGGATTGAGGATCGAGAATTGAGGATTGAGGATTGAGGATTGAAGATTGAGGATTGGGTATTGAGGATTGAAGAATGAGGATTGAGGATTGAGGATTAAGGATTGGGGACTGAGGATTGAAGATTCAGGATTGAGGATTGAGGATTGAGGATTGAGGATTGAGGATTGAGGATTGAGTATTGAGGATTGAAGGTTGAGGATTGAGGATTGAGGATTGAGGATTGAGGATTGAAGATTGAGGATTGGGGACTGAGTGTTGAATGTTGAGTGATGAGAATTGATGTTTGTGGATGGAGATTTGAAGATTGAAGATTGAGGATTGAGTATTGAAAACTGAGAATTCAGGATATTCTATTGAGTATTGAGAATTTTGGATTGATGGTTGAGTATTGAGGATTGGTGGTTGAGGGTTGTGTGTTGAATGTTGAGGATTGGCTGATTGAGTATTGAAGATTGAGGGCTGAGGACTGAGGATTGAGTATTGAGGATTGAGGATTGAGTATTGTGGATTGAGGATTGAAGATTTAGGATTGGGTATTGAGGATTGAGGATTGGGGATTGAGGATCTAGTATTGGAGATTGATTATTTGGGATTGAAGATAGAGGGTTGAGGATTGAGGATTGAGGATTGAGAATTGAGAATTGAGAATGAGGACTGAGGTTTGAGGATTGAAGTTTGAGGAATGAGGATTGAGGATTGAGGATTGAGGATTGAGGATTGAGGATTGCGGATTGAGTATTGAAGGTTGAGTATTGATGACCGAGGATTGAGGATTGAGGATTGAGGGTTGAGGATTGAGGACTGAAGATTGAGTGTTGAGGATTGAGGGTTGAGGGTTGAGGATTGAGTATTGAGGAATGAGGATCAGGGCTGAGGTTTGAGGTTTGAGGTTTAAGGACTGAGGACTGAGGACTGAGGATTGAGAATTGAGGATTGAGGATTGAGGATTGAAGATTGAGGATCTGGTATTGAGGATTGAAGAATGAGGATTGAGGATTGAGGATTGAGGATTGAGGATTGAAGATTGAGTATTGAGGGTTGAAGACAGACGATTGAGGATTGAGGATTGAGGGTTGAAGATTTAGGATTGAGAATTGAGGATTGAGGATTGAGGATTGAAGATTGAGGATTGGGTATTGAGGATTGAAGAATCAGGATTGAGGATTGAGGATTGAGGATTGAGGATTGAAGATTGAGGTTTGAGAATTGAGGATTGTGGATTGAAGATTGAGTATTGAGGAATGAAGATTGAGGACTGAGGATTGAGGATTGAGGTTTGAGGATTGAAGATTGAAGATTGCGGACTGGGTGTTGAAGGTTGAGTGATGAGAATTGATGTTTGTGGATGGAGATTTGAAGATTGAAGATTGAGGATTGAGTATTGAAAACTGAGAATTCAGGGTATTCTATTGAGTATTGAGAATTTTGGATTGATGGTTGAGTATTGAGTATTGACGGTTGAGGGTTGTGTGTTGAATATTGCGGATTGGCGGATTGAGTATTGAAGATTGAGGACTGAGGATTGAGGATTGAGTATTGAGGATTGAGGATTGTGTGTTGAGGATTGAGGATTGAAGATTGAGTATTGATGAGTGGAGATTGCGGATTGACTATTGAGGGTTGAGGTTTGAGGACGAGGACTGAGGGTTGAGGATTGAGGTTTGAGGACAGAGGATTGAGGATTGAGGATTGAGAATTGATAATTGAGGATTGAGGATTGAAGATTTAGGATTGGGTATTGAGGATTAAGGATTGGGGATTGAGGATCTAGTATTGGAGATTGATTATTTAGGATTGAAGATAGAGGGTTGAGGATTGAGGATTGAGGATTGAGAATTGAGAATTGAGGATGTGGACTGAGGTTTGAGGATTGAGGTTTGAGGAATGAGGATTGAGGATTGAGGATTGAGGATTGAGGATTGATAATTGACGATGAGGGCCGAGGGTTGAGGATTGAGGTTTGAGGACTGAGGACTGAGGATTGAGGATTGAGAATTGAGGATTGAGGATTGAGTGTTGAAGATTGAGGATTGGGTATTGAGGATTGAAGAATGAGGATTGAGGATTGAGGATTGAGGATTGAGGATTGAAGATTGAGTATTGAGGTTTGAAGACTGACGATTGAGGGTTGAGGATTGAGGATTGAGGATTGAGGATTGAGGATTGATGATTGAGTATTGGGGATTGAAGATTGAGGATTGAGGATTGAGGATTGTGGATTGAGGATTGAAGATTGAGGATTGGGGACTGAGCGTTGAGTGTTGAGTGATGAGAATTGGTGTTTGTGGATAGAGATTTAATGATTTCAGATTGAGTATTGGGTATTGAAAACTGTGAATTGATGATATTCTATTGAGGATTGAGAATTTACAACTGATTGTTGAGGACTGAGGTCTGAAGATTGAGGATTGAGGATTGAGGATTCAGGATTGAGGACGAGGACTGAGGGTTGAGTATTGATGTTTACGTCTGAGGATTGAGGATAGAGGATTGAAGATTGAGTATTGAGGATTGAAGATTGACGATTGAGGATTGTGGGTTGAAGATTGAGTATTGAACATTGAGGACTGAGTGTTGAGGGTTCAGTGATGAGAATTGATGTTTGCGGAAAGAGGTTTGAAGATTGCAGATTCAGTATTGAGTACTGAAAACTGTGAATTGAGGTTTTCTATTGACGATTGAGGATTGTCAACTGATTGTTGAGGACTGAGGGCTGAAGATTGAGGATTCAGGATTGAGGATTCAGAATTGAGGTTTGGAGACGGAGGATTGAGGATTGAAGAACGATTATTGAGGATTGAGGGTTGAGAATTGAGGATTGAGGATTGAGGAATGAAGATTGAGGATTGGGTAATGAGGATTGAAGAATGAGGATTGAGGATTGAGGATTAGGATTGAGGATTGAAGGTTGAGTATTGAGGACTGAAGATTGATGATTGAGAACTGAGGATTGCTGATTGAGTATTGAGGATTGAGGATTGATTATTAAAGATTGAGTATTGAGGATTGAAGATTGAGGATTGTGGATTGGAGATTGAGTATTGAGGATTGAAGATTGAGGATTGGGAATTGAGGATTGAGTATTGGGGATTGAGGATCTAGTATTGGAGATTGATTATTTAGGATTGAAGATAGAGTGTTGAGGATTGAGGATTGAGGATTGAGAATTGAGAACTGAGGATGAGAACTGAGGTTTGAGGATTGAAGTTTGAGGAGTGAGGATTGAGGATTGAGGATTGAGGATTGAGGATTGAGGATTGAAGATTGAGGATTGTGTATTGAGGATTGAAGAATGAGGATCGAGGATTGAGGTTTGAGGATTGAGGATTGCAGATTGAGTATTGAGGATTGAAGATTGAGGATTGAGGATTGAGGATTGCAGATTGAGTATTGAGTATTGAAAACTTTGAATTGAGGATATTCTATTGAGGATTGAGCATTGACAACAGATTGTTGAGGACTGAGGTCTGAAGATTGAGGATTCAGGGTTGAGGATTCAGAATTGAGGTTTGTGGACTAAGGATTGAGGATTGAAGATTGAGTATTGAGGATTGAGGATTGAGGATTGAAGATCGAGGATTGAGGATTGAGGATGGGGGCTGACGGTTGAGGATTGAGGTTTGAGGACTGAGGACTGAGGATAGAGCATTGGCAAATGAGGATTGAGGATTGAGGATTGAAGAATGAGTATTGGGTATTGAGGAATGAGGATTGAGCGTTGAGGATTGAGGATTGAGGATTGAGGATTGAGGATTGAAGATTGAGTATTGAGGATTGAAGATTGAGTATTGATGATTGAATATTGAGGATTGAGGATTCATAGTTGAGGATTGAGGACGAGGACTGACGGTTGAGGATTGAGGTATGAGGATTGAGGATTGAGGATTGAGGACTGAGGGCTCAGGTTTGAGGATTGAGGACTGAGGATTGAGGATCGAATGTTGAGTATTGAGGATTGAAGGTTGAGGATTGAGGATTGAGGATTGAGGATGGAGCATGAGGACTGAGGATTGAGGATTTTGGATTGAGGATTGAGGATGGAGGTTGAGGGCTGAGGGTTGAGGATTGAGGTTTGAGTATTGAATCCTGAGTATTCAGGATATTCTATTGAGTATTGAGATCTGAGGATTGATGGTTGAGTATTGAGGATTGAGGATTGAGGACTGAGTATTGAAGATTGAGGATTGATGATTGAGAATTGAGGATTGAGGATTGAGGATTGAGGATTGAGGATTGAGGATTGAGGATTGAAGATCGAGGATTGAAGACTGAGGATGGGGGCTGACGGTTGAGGATTGAAGTTTGAGGACTGAGGACTGAGGATAGAGCATTGAGAAATGAGGATTGGGTATTGAGGATTGAAGAATGAGTATTGATGCCTGAGGATTGAGGATTGTGTATTGAGGATTGAGGATTGAGGATTGAAGATTGAGTATTGGGGATTGAAGGTTGAGGATTGAGGACCGAGGATTGAGGATGGAGTATGAGGACTGACGGTTGAGGATTGCGGTTTGTGGATTGAGGATTGAGGATTGAGGACTGAGGGTTGAGGATTGAGGATTGAGCATTGAGGATTGAAGATTGAGGACCTGGGATTGAGGATTGAAGATTGAGGATTAAGGATTGAAGATTGGGGATTGAGGATCTAGGATTGGAGATTGCTTATTGAGGATTGAAGATTGAGGATTGAAGATTGAGGATTGAGTATTGAGGATTGAGGATTGAGGATTGAGGATTGAGGATTGAGGATTGAAGATTGAATATTGATGATTGAATATTGAGGACTGAGGATTGAGTGTTGTGGATTGAGGACGAGGACTGAGGGTTGAATATTGATGTTTGAGGTCTGAGGATTAAGGACTGAGGGTTGAGAATTGAGGATTGAGGATTGAGGATTGAAGATTGAGGATTGTGTATTGAGGATTGAAGAATGAGGATCGAGGATTGAGGTTTGAGGATTGAGGATTGCAGATTGAGTATTGAGGATTGAAGATTGAGGATTGAGGATTGAGGATTGAGGGTTGTGGACTAAGGATTGAGGATTGAAGATTGAGGATTGAGTATTGAGGATTGAGGATTGAGGATTGAGGATTGAGGATTGAGGATTGAAGATTGAATATTGATGATTGAATATTGAGGACTGAGGATTGAGTGTTGTGGATTGAGGACGAGGACTGAGGGTTGAATATTGATGTTTGAGGTCTGAGGATTAAGGACTGAGGGTTGAGAATTGAGGGTTGAGGATTGAGGATTGAAGATTGAGGATTGTGTATTGAGGATTGAAGAATGAGGATTGAGGATTGAGGTTTGAGGATTGAGGATTGCAGATTGAGTATTGAGGATTGAAGATTGAGTATTGATGATTGAATATTGAGGATTGAGGATTCATAGTTGAGGATTGAGGACGAGGACTGACGGTTGAGGATTGAGGTATGAGGATTGAGGATTGAGGATTGAGGACTGAGGGCTCAGGTTTGAGGATTGAGGACTGAGGATTGAGGATCGAATGTTGAGTATTGAGGATTGAAGGTTGAGGATTGAGGATTGAGGATTGAGGATGGAGCATGAGGACTGAGGATTGAGGATTTTGGATTGAGGATTGAGGATGGAGGTTGAGGGCTGAGGGTTGAGGATTGAGGTTGGAGTATTGAATCCTGAGTATTCAGGATATTCTATTGAGTATTGAGATCTGAGGATTGATGGTTGAGTATTGAGGATTGAGGATTGAGGACTGAGTATTGAAGATTGAGGATTGATGATTGAGAATTGAGGATTGAGGATTGAGGATTGAGGATTGAGGATTGAGGATTGAGGATTGAGGATTGAGGGTTGTGGACTAAGGATTGAGGATTGAAGATTGAGTATTGAGGATTGAGGATTGAGGATTGAAGATCGAGGATTGAAGACTGAGGATGGGGGCTGACGGTTGAGGATTGAAGTTTGAGGACTGAGGACTGAGGATAGAGCATTGAGAAATGAGGATTGGGTATTGAGGATTGAAGAATGAGTATTGATGCCTGAGGATTGAGGATTGTGTATTGAGGATTGAGGATTGAGGATTGAAGATTGAGTATTGGGGATTGAAGGTTGAGGATTGAGGACCGAGGATTGAGGATGGAGTATGAGGACTGACGGTTGAGGATTGCGGTTTGTGGATTGAGGATTGAGGATTGAGGACTGAGGGTTGAGGATTGAGGATTGAGCATTGAGGATTGAAGATTGAGGACCTGGGATTGAGGATTGAAGATTGAGGATTAAGGATTGAAGATTGGGGATTGAGGATCTAGGATTGGAGATTGCTTATTGAGGATTGAAGATTGAGGATTGAAGATTGAGGATTGAGTACTGAGGATTGAGGATTGAGGATTGAGGATTGAAGATTGAATATTGATGATTGAATATTGAGGACTGAGGATTGAGTATTGTGGATTGAGGACGAGGACTGAGGGTTGAATATTGATGTTTGAGGTCTGAGGATTAAGGACTGAGGGTTGAGAATTGAGGGTTGAGGATTGAGGATTGAAGATTGAGGATTGTGTATTGAGGATTGAAGAATGAGGATTGAGGATTAAGGATTGAGGATTGAGGATTTAGGATTGAGGATTGAGGATTGAGGATTGAGGATTGAAGATTGAATATTGATGATTGAATATTGAGGACTGAGGATTGAGTGTTGTGGATTGAGGACGAGGACTGAGGGTTGAATATTGATGTTTGAGGTCTGAGGACTAAGGACTGAGGGTTGAGAATTGAGGGTTGAGGATTGAGGATTGAAGATTGAGGATTGTGTATTGAGGATTGAAGAATGAGGATTGAGGATTGAGGTTTGAGGATTGAGGATTGCAGATTGAGTATTGAGGATTGAAGATTGAGGATTGAGGATTGAGGATTGAAGATTGAGGATTGAGGATTGAGGATTGAGGATTGAGGATTGAAGATTGAGTATTGAGGATTGAAGGTTGAGTATTGAGGATTGAGTACTGAGGATTGAGGATTAAGGATTGAAGATTGGGGATTGAGGATCTAGGATTGGATATTGATTATTGAGGATTGAAGATTGAGGATTTTGGATTGAGGATTGAGGATGGAGGTTGAGGGCTGAGGGTTGAGGATTGAGGTTTGAGTATTGAATCCTGAGTATTCAGGATATTCTATTGAGTATTGAGATTTGAGGATTGATGGTTGAATATTGAGGATTGAGGATTGAGGACTGAGTATTGAAGATTGAGGATTGATGATTGAGAATTGAGGATTGAGGATTGAGGATTGAGGATTGACGATTGAGGATTGAGGATTGAGGGTTGTGGACTGGGGATTGAGGATTGAAGATTGAGGATTAAGGATTGAGGATTGGGGATTGAGGATCTAGGATTGAGGATTGAGGACTGCGGATTGACGATTGAGTATTGAAGATTGAGGATTGATGACTGAGGATTGAGGATTGAGGATTGAGGTTTGAGGATTGAGGATTGAAGATTGAAGATTGAGTATTGAGGATTGAAGGTTGAGGATTGAGGATTGAGTATTGATGATGGAGAATGAGGGCTGAGGGTTGAGGATTGTGGTTTGAGTATTGAATCCTGAGAATTCAGGATATTCTATTGAGTATTGAGAATTGAGGATTGATGGTTAAGTATTGAGGATTGAGAATTGAGGATTGAGGATTGAGTTTTGAAGATTGAGGATTGAGAATTGAGGATTGAGGATTGAGGATTGAAGATTGAGGATTGAGGGTTGAGGATTGAGTGTTGAAGATTGAGTATTGATGATTGCAGATTGAGGATTGAGGATTGAGGATTGAGGATTGACGATTGAAGATTGAGGATTGGGGTTGAGGATTGAGGATTGAGGATTGAGAATCGAAGATTGAGTATCGAGGATTGAAGATTGAGGTTTGAGGATTGAGGATTGAGGATTGAGGATGGAGGATGAGGGTTGAGGGTTGAGGATTGAGGTTAAAGTATTGAATACTGAGAATTCAGGATATTCTATTGAGTATTGAGAATTGAGGATTGATGGTTGAGTATTGATGATTGAGGATTGAGTATTGAGGATTGAAGAATGAGAATTGACGATTGTGGATTGAGCATTGAGGTTTGAAGATTGTGTATTGAGGATTGAAGGTTGATGATTCAGAATTGATTATTGAGGATTGAGGATTGAGGATTGAGGATTGATGATTGATGATTGAGAACTGAGGATTGAGGATTGAAGATTGAGGATTGAGGACTCAGGATTGAGGATTGAGAATGAGGGCTGAGGGTTGAGGATAGAGGTTTGCGGACTGAGGACTGAGGATTGAGGATTGAGAATTGAGGATGGAGGATTGAGGATTGAGGATTGAGGATTGGGTATTGATGATTGAAGAATGAGGATTGACGATTGAGGATTGAGTATTGAGGATTGAAGGTTGAGTATTGAGGATTGAAGGTTGATGATTCAGGATTGAGGATTGAGGATGAGGGCTGAGGGTTGAGGATTGAGGTTTGAGGACTGAGGACAGAGGATTGAGTATTGAGATTTGAGGATGGACGATTGAGGATTGAGGATTGAGGATTGTGTATTCAGGATTGAAGAATGAGGATTGAGTATTGAGGATTGAAGATTGAGTATTGAGGATTGAAGGTTGATGATTGAATATTGAGGATTGATGATTGAGGATTGAGGATTGAGTATTGAGGATTGAGGATTGATGATTGAAGCCTGAGTCTTGAGGATTGAGGATTGAGGATTGAGGATTGAGGATTGAGGATTGAGGATTGATGATCGAAGACTGAGTATTGAGGATTGAAGATTGAGGATTGAGGATTCAGGATTGAGGATTGAGGATGAGGGCTGAGGGCTGAGGGTTGAGGGTTGACGTTTGAGGACTGAGGACAGAGGATTGAGGATTGAGAATTAAGGACGGAGGATAGAGGATTGAGGATTGAGGATTGGGTATTAAGGATTGAAGAATGAGAATTGACGATTGTGGATTGAGCATTGAGGTTTGAAGATTGAGTATTGAGGATTGAAGGTTGATGATTGAGAATTGATTATTGAGGATTGAGGATTGAGGATTGAGGATTGAGGATTGATGATTGAGGACTGAGGATTGAGGATTGAAGATTGAGGATTGAGGATTCAGGATTGAGGATTGAGAATGAGGGCTGAGGGTTGAGGATTGAGGTTTGAGGACTGAGGACTGAGGATTGAGGATTGAGAATTGAGGATGGAGGATTGAGGATTGAGGATTGAGGATTGGGTATTGATGATTGAAGAATGAGGATTGACGATTGAGGATTGAGTATTGAGGATTGAAGATTGAGTATTGAGGATTGAAGGTTGATGATTCAGGATTGAGGATTGAGGATGAGGGCTGAGGGTTGAGGATTGAGGTTTGAGGACTGAGGGCAGAGGATTGAGGATTGAGAATTGAGGATGGAGGATTGAGGATTGAGGATTGAGGATTGTGTATTGAGGATAGAAGAATGAGGATTGACGATTGAGGATTGAGTATTGAGAATTGAAGATTGAGTATTGAGGATTGAAGGTTGATGACTGAATATTGAGGATTGATTTATTGAGGATTGAGGATTGAGGATTGAGGATTGAGGATTGATGATTGAAGACTGAGTATTGAGGATTGAAGATTGAGGATTGAGGATTGAGGATTGAGGATTGAGGATTGATGATTGAATACTGAGTATTGAGGATTGAATATTGAGGATTGAAGATTCAGGATTGAGGATTGAGGATGAGGGCTGAGGGTTGAGGATTGAGGTTTGAGGTTTGATGATTGAGGATTGAGGACTGAGGATTGGGGATTGAGGACTGAGGATTCAGCATTGAGGATTGAAGATTGAGGACTGGGGTTGAGGATTGAAGATTGAGGATTAAGGATTGAGGATTGGGGATTGATGATCCAGGATTGGAGATTGATTATTCAGGATTGAAGATTGAGGATTGAAGATTGAGGTTTGAGGATTGAGGGTTGAGAACTGAGGATGAGGACTGAGGGTTGAGGATTGAGGTTTGAGGAACGAGGATTGAGGATTGAGAATTGAGGACTGAGGATTGACGATTGAGTATTGAAGATTGAGGATTGATGACTGAGGATTGAGGATTGAGGATTGATGATTGAGGATTGAGGATTGAAGACTGTGTATTGAGGATTGAGGATTGAGGATTGAGGATTGAGTATTGAAGATTGAGGATTGATGATTGAGGATTGAGGATTGAGGGTTGAGGATTGAGGATTGAGGGTTGAAGACTGAGTATTGAGGATTGAAGATGGAGGATTGAGAATTCAGGATTGAGGATTGAGGATTGAAGATTGAGGATTGACGGTTGAGGATTTAGTGTTGAAGATTGAGGATTGAGGATTGAGGATTGAGGATTGAGGATTGATGATTGAAGACTGAGTATTGAGGATTGAAGATTGAGGATTGAGGATTGAGGATTGAGGATTGAGGATTGATGATTGAAGACTGAGTATTGAGGATTGAAGATTGAGGATTGAGGATTGAGGATTGAGGATTGAGGATTGATGATTGAAGACTGAGTATTGAGGATTTAAGATTGAGGATTGAGGATTCAGGATTGAGGATTGAGGATGAGGGCTGAGGGTTGAGGATTGAGGTTTGAGGTTTGATGATTGAGGATTGAGGATTGAAGATTGAGGATTGAGGATTGAGGATTGAGAATTGAGAATTGAGGGTGAGGACTGAGGGTAGAGGATTGAGCTTTGAGGAATGAGGATTGAGGACTGAGGACTGAGGATTGAGGATTGAGGATTGAGGATTGAGTATTGAAGATTGAGTATTCATGACTGAGGATTGAGGATTGAGGATTGAGGATGGAGGATTGAAGATTGAGTATTGATGATTGAGGATTGAGGATTGAGGACTGAGGATTGAGGATTGAGGATTGAAGATTGAGGATTGGGGATTGAGGATTGAGGTTTGAGAATTGATAATCGAAGATTGAGTATTGAGGATTGAAGATTGAGGTTTGAGGATTGAGGATTGAGGATTGAAAAGTGAGTATTGAAGATTGAGGATTGAGCATTGATGATTAAGTATTGAAGATTGAGGATTGATGATTGAGGATTGAGGATTGAGGATTGAGGATTGAGTATTGAGTGTTGAATATTGAGGATTGATGATCGAGGATTGAGGATTGAGGATTGAGGATTGAGGATTGAGGATTGAAGATTGAGGATTGAAGATTGATGATTGAGGATTGAGTATTGGGGATTGAGGATCTAGGATTGGAGATTGACTATTGAGGATTGCGGATTGAGTATTGAGGATTGAGGAACGAGGATTGAGGATTGAGGATGATGGCTGAGGGTTGAGGATTGAGGTTTGAGGCCTGAGGACTGAGGATTGAGGATTGAGAATTGAGGATTGAGGATTGAGTGTTAAAGATTGAGGATTGGGTATTCAGGATTGAAGAATGAGGATTGAGGATTGAGGATTGAGGATTGAGGATTGAGGATGAGGGCTGAGGGTTGAGGTTTGAGGTTTGAGGACTGAGGACAGAGGATTGAGGATTGAGAATTGAGGATGGAGGATAGAGGATTGAGGATTGAGGATTGGGTATTGAGGATTGAAGAATGAGAATTGACGATTGTGGATTGAGTATTGACGTTTGAAGATTGAGTATTGAGGATTGAAGGTTGATGATTGAGAACTGAGGATTGAGGATTGAAGATTGAGGATTGAGGATTCAGGGTTGGGGAATGAGAATGAGGGCTGAGGGTTGAGTATTGAGGTTTGAGGACTGAGGACTGATGATTGAGGATTGAGAATTGAGGATGGAGGATTGAGGATTGAGGATTGAGGATTGGGTATTGATGATTGAAGAATGAGGATTGACGATTGAGGATTGAGTATTGAGGATTGAAGATTGACGATTGAAGATTGTGGATTGGGGATTGAGGATTGAGGATTGAGGATTGAGAATCGAAGATTGAGTATTGAGGATTGAAGATTGAGGTTTGAGGATTGAGGATTGAGGATGGAGGATGAGGGCTGAGGGTTGAGGATTGAGGTTTGAGTATTGAATACTGAGAATTCAGGATATTCTATTGAGTATTGGGAACTGAGGATTGAGGATTGAGGATTGATGATTGAAGACTGAGTATTGAGGATTGAAGGTTGAGGATTGAGGATTCAGGATTGAGGATTGAGGATGAGGGCTGAGGGTTGAGGATTGAGGTTTGAGGTATGATGATTGAGGATTGAGGACTGAGGATTGGGGATTGAGGACTGAGGATTCAGCATTGAGGATTGAAGATTGAGGACTGGGGATTGAGGATTGAAGATTGGGGATTAAGGATTGAGGATTGGGGATTGAGGATCCAGGATTGGAGATTGATTATTCAGGATTGAAGATTGAGGATTGAGGATTGAGGATTGAGAATTGAGAATTGAGGATGAGGACTGAGGGTTGAGGATTGAGGTTTGAGGAATGAGGATTGAGGATTGAGGATTGAGGATTGAGGATTGAGGATTGAGGATTGAGGACTGAGTATTGAAGATTGAGTATTCATGACTGAGGATTGATGATTGAGGATTGAGGATTGAGGATTGAGGATTGAGGATTGATGATTGAAGACTGAGTATTGAGGATTGAAGATTGAGGATTGAGGATTGAGGATTGAGGACTGAGGACAGAGGATTGAGGATTGAGAATTGAGGATGGAGGATTGAGGATTGAGGATTGTGTATTGAGGATTGAAGAATGAGGATTGACGATTGAGGTTCGAGTATTGACGATTGAGGATTGAAAAGTGAGTATTGAAGATTGAGGATTGAGCATTGATGATTAAGTATTGAAGATTGAGGATTGATGATTGAGGATTGAGGATTGAGGATTGAGGATTGAGTATTGAGTGTTGAATATTGAGGATTGATGATCGAGGATTGAGGATTGAGGATTGAGGATTGAGGATTGAGGATTGAAGATTGAGGATTGAAGATTGATGATTGAGGATTGAGTATTGGGGATTGAGGATCTAGGATTGGAGATTGACTATTGAGGATTGAGGATTGAGTATTGAGGATTGAGGAACGAGGATTGAGGATTGAGGACGATGGCTGAGGGTTGAGGATAGAGGTTTGAGGACTGAGGACTGAGGATTGAGGATTGAGAATTGAGAATTGAGGATTGGGTGTTAAAGATTGAGGATTGGGTATTCAGGATTGAAGAATGAGGATTGAGGATTGAGGATTGAGGATTGAGGATTGAGGATTGAGGATGAGGGCTGAGGGTTGAGGTTTGAGGTCTGAGGACTGAGGACAGAGGATTGAGGATTGAGAATTGAGGATGGAGGATAGAGGATTGAGGATTGAGGATTGGGTATTGAGGATTGAAGAATGAGAATTGACGATTGTGGATTGAGTATTGAGGTTTGAAGATTGAGTATTGAGGATTGAAGGTTGATGATTGAGAACTGAGGATTGAGGATTGAAGATTGAGGATTGAGGATTCAGGATTGAGGATTGAGAATGAGGGCTGAGGGTTGAGGATTGAGGTTTGAGGACTGAGGACTGAGGATTGAGTATTGAGAATTGAGGATGGAGGATTGAGGATTGAGGATTGAGGATTGGGTATTGATGATTGAAGAATGAGGATTGACGATTGAGGATTGAGTATTGAGGATTGAAGATTGACGATTGAAGATTGAGGATTGGGGATTGAGGATTGAGGATTGAGGATTGAGAATCGAAGATTGAGTATTGAGGATTGAAGATTGAGGTTTGAGGATTGAGGATTGAGAATGGAGGATGAGGGCTGAGGGTTGAGGATTGAGGTTTGAGTATTGAATACTGAGAATTCAGGATATTCTATTGAGTATTGAGAACTGAGGATTGAGGATTGAGGATTGATGATTGAAGACTGAGTATTGAGGATTGAAGGTTGAGGATTGAAGATTCAGGATTGAGGATTGAGAATGAGGGCTGAGGGTTGAGGATTGAGGTTTGAGGTCTGATGATTGAGGATTGAGGACTGAGGATTGGGGATTGAGGACTGAGGATTCAGCATTGAGGATTGAAGATTGAGGACTGGGGATTGAGGATTGAAGATTGGGGATTAAGGATTGAGGATTGGGGATTGAGGATCCAGGATTGGAGATTGATTATTCAGGATTGAAGATTGAGGATTGAGGATTGAGGATTGAGAATTGAGAATTGAGGATGAGGACTGAGGGTTGAGGATTGAGGTTTGAGGAATGAGGATTGAGGATTGAGGATTGAGGATTGAGGATTGAGGATTGAGGATTGAGGATTGAGGATTGAGGATAGAGTATTGAAGATTGAGTATTCATGACTGAGGATTGATGATTGAGGATTGAGGATTGAGGATTGAGGATTGAGGATTGATGATTGAAGACTGAGTATTGAGGATTGAAGATTGAGGATTGAGGATTGAGGATTGAGGATTGAGGATTGATGATTGAAGACTGAGTATTGAGGATTGAAGATTGAGGATTGAGGATTCAGGATTGAGGATTGAGGATGAGGGCTGAGGGTTGAGGATTGAGGTTTGAGGTTTGACGATTGAGGATTGAGGACTGAGGATTGGGGATTGAGGACTGAGGATTCAGCATTGAGGATTGAAGATTGAGGACTGGGGTTGAGGATTGAAGATTGAGGATTAAGGACTGAGGATTGGGGATTGATGATCCAGGATTGGAGATTGATTATTCAGGATTGAAGATTGAGGATTGAAGATTGAGGATTGAAGATTGAGGTTTGAGGATTGAGGGTTGAGAACTGAGGATGAGGACTGAGGGTTGAGGATTGAGGTTTGAGGAACGAGGATTGAGGATTGAGAATTGAGGACTGAGGATGGACGGTTGAGTATTGAAGATTGAGGATTGATGACTGAGGATTGAGGATTGAGGATTGAGGATTGAGGATTGAGGATTGAAGACTGTGTATTGAGGATTGAGGATTGAGGATTGAGGATTGAGTATTGAAGATTGAGGATTGATGATTGAGGATTGAGGATTGAGGGTTGAGGATTGAGGATTGAGGGTTGAAGACTGAGTATTGAGGATTGAAGGTTGAGGATTGAGAATTGAGGATTGAGGATTGAGGATTGAAGATTGAGGATTGAGGGTTGAGGATTGAGTGTTGAAGATTGAGGTTTGATGATTGCAGATTGAGGATTGAGGATTGAGGATTGAGGATTGACGATTGAAGATTGCGGATTGGGGATTGAGGATTGAGGATTGAGGTTTGAGAATCGAAGATTGAGTATTGAGGATTGAATATTGAGGTTTGAGGATTGAGGATTGAGGGTGGAGGATGAGGGCTGAGGGTTGAGGATTGAGGTTAGAGTATCGAATACTGAGAATTCAGGATATTCTATTGAGTATTGAGAATTGAGGATTGATGGTTGACTATTGAGGATTGAGGATTGAGTATTGAGGGTTGAAGATTGAGGTTTGAGGATTGAGAATTGAGAATTGAGTATGAGGACTGAGGGTTGAGGATTGAGGTTTGAGGAACGAGGATTGAGGATTGAGAATTGAGGACTGAGGATTGACGATTGAGTATTGAAGATTGAGGATTGATGACTGAGGATTGAGGATTGAGGATTGAGGATTGAAGATTGAGTACTGAGGATTGAGGATGAGGGCTGAGGGTTGAGGTTTGAGGTTTGAGGACTGAGGACAGAGGATTGAGGATTGAGAATTGAGGATGGAGGATAGAGGATTGAGGATTGAGTAATGGGTATTGAGGATTGAAGAATGAGAATTGACGATTGTGGATTGAGTATTGAGGTTTGAAGATTGAGTATTGAGGATTGAAGGTTGATGATTGGGGATTGAGGATTGATGATTGAGGATTGAGGATGGAGGATTGAAGATTGAGTATTGATGATTGAGGATTGAGGATTGAGGACTGAGGTCTAAAGATTGAGGATTGGGGACTGAGTGTTGAGGGTTGAGAGATGAGAATTGATGTTTGTGGATGGAGATTTGAAGATTGAAGATTGAGGATTGGGTACTGAAAACTGAGGATTCAGGATATTCTATTGAGTATTGATAATTTTGGATTGATGGTTGAGTATTGAGGATTGATGGTTGAGGGTTCTGTGTTGAATATTGAGGATTGGCGGATTGAGTATTGAAGATTGAGGACTGAGGGTTGAGGATTGAGGTTTGAGGACAGAGGATGGAGGAATGGGGATTGAGAATTGAGGATTGAGGATTGAGGACTGAAGATTGAGGATTGGGTATTGAGGATTGAAGAATGAGGATTGAGGATTGAGGATTGAGGATAGAGGATTGAAGATTGAGTATTGAGGATTTAAGATTGACGCTTGAGGATTGTGGATTGAAGATTGAGTATTGAACATCGAGGACTGAGTGTTGAGGGTTCAGTGATGAGAATTGATGTTTGTGGATAGAGGTTTGAAGATTGCAGATTGACTAATGAGTATTGAAAACTGTGAATTGAGGATATTCTATTGAGGATTGAGGATTGTCAACTGATTGTTGAGGTCTGAGGTCTGAACATTGAGGATTCAGGATTGAGGATTCAGAATTGAGGTTTGAGGACTGATGATTGAGGATTGAAGATTGATTATTGAGGATTGAGGATTGAGAATTGAGGATTGAGGATTGAGGATTGAAGATTGAGGATTGGGTATTGAGGATTGAAGAATGAGGATTGAGGATTGAGGATTGGGTATTGAGGATTGAAGATTGAGTATTGAGGACTGAAGATTGAGGATTGAGGACTGAGGGTTGAGGATTGAAGATTGAGGATTGTGGACTGAAGGTTGAGTATTGAGGATTGAAGATTGAGGATTGAGGATTGAGGATTGAGAATTGACGTTGAGGGCTGCGGGTTGAGCGTTGAGGTTTGAGGACTGAGGACTGAGGATTGAAGATTGAGAATTGAGGATTGAGGATTGAGGATTGAGGATTGAAGATTGATGATTGGGTACTGAGGATTGAACATTGAGGATTGAGGATTGAGGATCGAGGATTGAGGGTTGAGGATTGAAGATTGAATATTGATGATTGAAGATTGAGTATTGAGAATTGAGGGTTGTGGATTGAGGACGAGGACTGAGGGTTGAGTATTGATGTTTGAGGTCTGAAGATTGAGGATTGAGGATTGAGAATTGAGGATTGAGGATTGAGGATTGAAGATTGACGATTGGGTATTGACGATTGAAGAATGAGGACTGGGGATTTAGGATTGAGGGTCGAGGATTGAAGATTGAGTATTGAGGATTGAAGATTGAGGATTGAGGATTGAGGATTGAGGATTGAGGATTGAGGATTGAGGATTGAGTGTTGAAGATTGAGGATTGGGTATTGATGATTAAACATTGAGTGTTGAGGATTGAAGATTGAGGATTGATGATTGAGGATTGAGGGTTGAGGATTGAGGATTGAGGATTGAGGATTGAGGATAGATGACTGAGTATTGAGGATTGAAGATTGAGGATTGAGGATTGAGGATTGTGGATTGAGGATTGAAGATTGAGGATTGGGGACTGAGCGTTGAGTGTTGAGTGATGAGAGTTGGTGTTTGTGGATAGAGATTTAAAGATTTCAGAATGAGTATTGGGTATTCAAATCTGTGAATTGATGATATTCTATTGAGGATTGAGAATTGACAACTGATTGTTGATTACTGAGGTCTGAAGATTGAGGATTCAGGATTGAGGATTCAGGATTGAGGACGAGGACTGAGGGTTGAGTATTGATGTTTGAGGTCTGAGGATTGAGGATTGAGGATTGAGAATTCGGGATTGAGGATTGAGGATTGAAGATTGAGGATTGGGTATTGAGGATTGAAGAATGAGGATTGAGGATTGAGGATTGAGGATTGAGGATAGAAGTGTGAGTATTGAGGTTGAAGATTGAGGATTGAGGACTGAGGATTGAGGATTGAGGATTGAGGATAAGGTCTGAGGTTTGAGGTTTGAGGTTTGAGTATAGATTCCTGAGAATTCAGGATATTCTGTTGAGTATTGAGAATTGAGGATTGATGGTTGAGTATTGAGGATTGGCGGATTGAGTATTGAAGATTGAGGACTGAGGACTGAGGATTGAGGATTGAGTATTGAGGATTGAGGATTGTGTATTGAGGATTGAGGGTTGAAGATTGAGTATTGATCAGTGGAGATTGAGGATTGAGTATTGAAGGTTGAGGATTGATGACTGAGGATTGAGGGTTGAGGATTGAGGATTGAGGATTGAAGATCGAGTGTTGAGGATTGAGGGTTGAGGGTTGAGGATTGAGTATTGAGGATTGAGAATGAGGGTTGAGGTTTGAGGTTTGAGGTTTAATGACTGAGGACTGAGGATTGAGGATTGAGAATTGAGGATTGAGGATTGAGGATTGAAGATTGAGGATTTGGTGTTGAGGATTGAAGAATGAGGATTGAGGATTGAAGATTGTGGATTGAGGATTGAAGATTGAGTATTGAGGATTGAAGATTGACGCTTGAGGATTGTGGATTGAAGATTGAGTATTGAACATCGAGGACTGAGTGTTGAGGGTTCAGTGATGAGAATTGATGTTTGTGGATAGATGTTTGAAGATTGCAAATTGACTAATGAGTATTGAAATCTGTGAATTGAGGATATTCTATTGAGGATTGAGGATTGTCAACTGATTGTTGAGGTCTGAGGTCTGAACATTGAGGATTCAGGATTGAGGATTCAGAATTCAGGTTTGAGGACTGATGATTGAGGATTGAAGATTGATTATTGAGGATTGAGGATTGAGAATTGAGGATTGAGGATTGAGGATTGAAGATTGAGGATTGGGTATTGAGGATTGAAGAATGAGGATTGAGGATTGAGGATTGAGGATTGAGGAACGAGGATTGAGGATTGAGGATGATGGCTGAGGGTTGAGGATTGAGGTTTGAGGCCTGAGGACTGAGGATTGAGGATTGAGAATTGAGGATTGAGGATTGAGTGTTAAAGATTGAGGATTGGGTATTCAGGATTGAAGAATGAGGATTGAGGATTGAGAATTGAGGATTGAGGATTGAGGATGAGGGCTGAGGGTTGAGGTTTGAGGTTTGAGGACTGAGGACAGAGGATTGAGGATTGAGAATTGAGGATGGAGGATAGAGGATTGAGGATTGAGGATTGGGTATTGAGGATTGAAGAATGAGAATTGACGATTGTGGATTGAGTATTGACGTTTGAAGATTGAGTATTGAGGATTGAAGGTTGATGATTGAGAACTGAGGATTGAGGATTGAAGATTGAGGATTGAGGATTCAGGGTTGGGGAATGAGAATGAGGGCTGAGGGTTGAGTATTGAGGTTTGAGGACTGAGGACTGATGATTGAGGATTGAGAATTGAGGATGGAGGATTGAGGATTGAGGATTGAGGATTGGGTATTGATGATTGAAGAATGAGGATTGACGATTGAGGATTGAGTATTGAGGATTGAAGATTGACGATTGAAGATTGTGGATTGGGGATTGAGGATTGAGGATTGAGGATTGAGAATCGAAGATTGAGTATTGAGGATTGAAGATTGAGGTTTGAGGATTGAGGATTGAGGATGGAGGATGAGGGCTGAGGGTTGAGGATTGAGGTTTGAGTATTGAATACTGAGAATTCAGGATATTCTATTGAGTATTGGGAACTGAGGATTGAGGATTGAGGATTGATGATTGAAGACTGAGTATTGAGGATTGAAGGTTGAGGATTGAGGATTCAGGATTGAGGATTGAGGATGAGGGCTGAGGGTTGAGGATTGAGGTTTGAGGTATGATGATTGAGGATTGAGGACTGAGGATTGGGGATTGAGGACTGAGGATTCAGCATTGAGGATTGAAGATTGAGGACTGGGGATTGAGGATTGAAGATTGGGGATTAAGGATTGAGGATTGGGGATTGAGGATCCAGGATTGGAGATTGATTATTCAGGATTGAAGATTGAGGATTGAGGATTGAGGATTGAGAATTGAGAATTGAGGATGAGGACTGAGGGTTGAGGATTGAGGTTTGAGGAATGAGGATTGAGGATTGAGGATTGAGGATTGAGGATTGAGGATTGAGGATTGAGGACTGAGTATTGAAGATTGAGTATTCATGACTGAGGATTGATGATTGAGGATTGAGGATTGAGGATTGAGGATTGAGGATTGATGATTGAAGACTGAGTATTGAGGATTGAAGATTGAGGATTGAGGATTGAGGATTGAGGACTGAGGACAGAGGATTGAGGATTGAGAATTGAGGATGGAGGATTGAGGATTGAGGATTGTGTATTGAGGATTGAAGAATGAGGATTGACGATTGAGGTTCGAGTATTGACGATTGAGGATTGAAAAGTGAGTATTGAAGATTGAGGATTGAGCATTGATGATTAAGTATTGAAGATTGAGGATTGATGATTGAGGATTGAGGATTGAGGATTGAGGATTGAGTATTGAGTGTTGAATATTGAGGATTGATGATCGAGGATTGAGGATTGAGGATTGAGGATTGAGGATTGAGGATTGAAGATTGAGGATTGAAGATTGATGATTGAGGATTGAGTATTGGGGATTGAGGATCTAGGATTGGAGATTGACTATTGAGGATTGAGGATTGAGTATTGAGGATTGAGGAACGAGGATTGAGGATTGAGGACGATGGCTGAGGGTTGAGGATAGAGGTTTGAGGACTGAGGACTGAGGATTGAGGATTGAGAATTGAGAATTGAGGATTGGGTGTTAAAGATTGAGGATTGGGTATTCAGGATTGAAGAATGAGGATTGAGGATTGAGGATTGAGGATTGAGGATTGAGGATTGAGGATGAGGGCTGAGGGTTGAGGTTTGAGGTCTGAGGACTGAGGACAGAGGATTGAGGATTGAGAATTGAGGATGGAGGATAGAGGATTGAGGATTGAGGATTGGGTATTGAGGATTGAAGAATGAGAATTGACGATTGTGGATTGAGTATTGAGGTTTGAAGATTGAGTATTGAGGATTGAAGGTTGATGATTGAGAACTGAGGATTGAGGATTGAAGATTGAGGATTGAGGATTCAGGATTGAGGATTGAGAATGAGGGCTGAGGGTTGAGGATTGAGGTTTGAGGACTGAGGACTGAGGATTGAGTATTGAGAATTGAGGATGGAGGATTGAGGATTGAGGATTGAGGATTGGGTATTGATGATTGAAGAATGAGGATTGACGATTGAGGATTGAGTATTGAGGATTGAAGATTGACGATTGAAGATTGAGGATTGGGGATTGAGGATTGAGGATTGAGGATTGAGAATCGAAGATTGAGTATTGAGGATTGAAGATTGAGGTTTGAGGATTGAGGATTGAGAATGGAGGATGAGGGCTGAGGGTTGAGGATTGAGGTTTGAGTATTGAATACTGAGAATTCAGGATATTCTATTGAGTATTGAGAACTGAGGATTGAGGATTGAGGATTGATGATTGAAGACTGAGTATTGAGGATTGAAGGTTGAGGATTGAAGATTCAGGATTGAGGATTGAGAATGAGGGCTGAGGGTTGAGGATTGAGGTTTGAGGTCTGATGATTGAGGATTGAGGACTGAGGATTGGGGATTGAGGACTGAGGATTCAGCATTGAGGATTGAAGATTGAGGACTGGGGATTGAGGATTGAAGATTGGGGATTAAGGATTGAGGATTGGGGATTGAGGATCCAGGATTGGAGATTGATTATTCAGGATTGAAGATTGAGGATTGAGGATTGAGGATTGAGAATTGAGAATTGAGGATGAGGACTGAGGGTTGAGGATTGAGGTTTGAGGAATGAGGATTGAGGATTGAGGATTGAGGATTGAGGATTGAGGATTGAGGATTGAGGATTGAGGATTGAGGATAGAGTATTGAAGATTGAGTATTCATGACTGAGGATTGATGATTGAGGATTGAGGATTGAGGATTGAGGATTGAGGATTGATGATTGAAGACTGAGTATTGAGGATTGAAGATTGAGGATTGAGGATTGAGGATTGAGGATTGAGGATTGATGATTGAAGACTGAGTATTGAGGATTGAAGATTGAGGATTGAGGATTCAGGATTGAGGATTGAGGATGAGGGCTGAGGGTTGAGGATTGAGGTTTGAGGTTTGACGATTGAGGATTGAGGACTGAGGATTGGGGATTGAGGACTGAGGATTCAGCATTGAGGATTGAAGATTGAGGACTGGGGTTGAGGATTGAAGATTGAGGATTAAGGACTGAGGATTGGGGATTGATGATCCAGGATTGGAGATTGATTATTCAGGATTGAAGATTGAGGATTGAAGATTGAGGATTGAAGATTGAGGTTTGAGGATTGAGGGTTGAGAACTGAGGATGAGGACTGAGGGTTGAGGATTGAGGTTTGAGGAACGAGGATTGAGGATTGAGAATTGAGGACTGAGGATGGACGGTTGAGTATTGAAGATTGAGGATTGATGACTGAGGATTGAGGATTGAGGATTGAGGATTGAGGATTGAGGATTGAAGACTGTGTATTGAGGATTGAGGATTGAGGATTGAGGATTGAGTATTGAAGATTGAGGATTGATGATTGAGGATTGAGGATTGAGGGTTGAGGATTGAGGATTGAGGGTTGAAGACTGAGTATTGAGGATTGAAGGTTGAGGATTGAGAATTGAGGATTGAGGATTGAGGATTGAAGATTGAGGATTGAGGGTTGAGGATTGAGTGTTGAAGATTGAGGTTTGATGATTGCAGATTGAGGATTGAGGATTGAGGATTGAGGATTGACGATTGAAGATTGCGGATTGGGGATTGAGGATTGAGGATTGAGGTTTGAGAATCGAAGATTGAGTATTGAGGATTGAATATTGAGGTTTGAGGATTGAGGATTGAGGGTGGAGGATGAGGGCTGAGGGTTGAGGATTGAGGTTAGAGTATCGAATACTGAGAATTCAGGATATTCTATTGAGTATTGAGAATTGAGGATTGATGGTTGACTATTGAGGATTGAGGATTGAGTATTGAGGGTTGAAGATTGAGGTTTGAGGATTGAGAATTGAGAATTGAGTATGAGGACTGAGGGTTGAGGATTGAGGTTTGAGGAACGAGGATTGAGGATTGAGAATTGAGGACTGAGGATTGACGATTGAGTATTGAAGATTGAGGATTGATGACTGAGGATTGAGGATTGAGGATTGAGGATTGAAGATTGAGTACTGAGGATTGAGGATGAGGGCTGAGGGTTGAGGTTTGAGGTTTGAGGACTGAGGACAGAGGATTGAGGATTGAGAATTGAGGATGGAGGATAGAGGATTGAGGATTGAGTAATGGGTATTGAGGATTGAAGAATGAGAATTGACGATTGTGGATTGAGTATTGAGGTTTGAAGATTGAGTATTGAGGATTGAAGGTTGATGATTGAGGATTGAGGATTGATGATTGAGGATTGAGGATGGAGGATTGAAGATTGAGTATTGATGATTGAGGATTGAGGATTGAGGACTGAGGTCTAAAGATTGAGGATTGGGGACTGAGTGTTGAGGGTTGAGAGATGAGAATTGATGTTTGTGGATGGAGATTTGAAGATTGAAGATTGAGGATTGGGTACTGAAAACTGAGGATTCAGGATATTCTATTGAGTATTGATAATTTTGGATTGATGGTTGAGTATTGAGGATTGATGGTTGAGGGTTCTGTGTTGAATATTGAGGATTGGCGGATTGAGTATTGAAGATTGAGGACTGAGGGTTGAGGATTGAGGTTTGAGGACAGAGGATGGAGGAATGGGGATTGAGAATTGAGGATTGAGGATTGAGGACTGAAGATTGAGGATTGGGTATTGAGGATTGAAGAATGAGGATTGAGGATTGAGGATTGAGGATAGAGGATTGAAGATTGAGTATTGAGGATTTAAGATTGACGCTTGAGGATTGTGGATTGAAGATTGAGTATTGAACATCGAGGACTGAGTGTTGAGGGTTCAGTGATGAGAATTGATGTTTGTGGATAGAGGTTTGAAGATTGCAGATTGACTAATGAGTATTGAAAACTGTGAATTGAGGATATTCTATTGAGGATTGAGGATTGTCAACTGATTGTTGAGGTCTGAGGTCTGAACATTGAGGATTCAGGATTGAGGATTCAGAATTGAGGTTTGAGGACTGATGATTGAGGATTGAAGATTGATTATTGAGGATTGAGGATTGAGAATTGAGGATTGAGGATTGAGGATTGAAGATTGAGGATTGGGTATTGAGGATTGAAGAATGAGGATTGAGGATTGAGGATTGGGTATTGAGGATTGAAGATTGAGTATTGAGGACTGAAGATTGAGGATTGAGGACTGAGGGTTGAGGATTGAAGATTGAGGATTGTGGACTGAAGGTTGAGTATTGAGGATTGAAGATTGAGGATTGAGGATTGAGGATTGAGAATTGACGTTGAGGGCTGCGGGTTGAGCGTTGAGGTTTGAGGACTGAGGACTGAGGATTGAAGATTGAGAATTGAGGATTGAGGATTGAGGATTGAGGATTGAAGATTGATGATTGGGTACTGAGGATTGAACATTGAGGATTGAGGATTGAGGATCGAGGATTGAGGGTTGAGGATTGAAGATTGAATATTGATGATTGAAGATTGAGTATTGAGAATTGAGGGTTGTGGATTGAGGACGAGGACTGAGGGTTGAGTATTGATGTTTGAGGTCTGAAGATTGAGGATTGAGGATTGAGAATTGAGGATTGAGGATTGAGGATTGAAGATTGACGATTGGGTATTGACGATTGAAGAATGAGGACTGGGGATTTAGGATTGAGGGTCGAGGATTGAAGATTGAGTATTGAGGATTGAAGATTGAGGATTGAGGATTGAGGATTGAGGATTGAGGATTGAGGATTGAGGATTGAGTGTTGAAGATTGAGGATTGGGTATTGATGATTAAACATTGAGTGTTGAGGATTGAAGATTGAGGATTGATGATTGAGGATTGAGGGTTGAGGATTGAGGATTGAGGATTGAGGATTGAGGATAGATGACTGAGTATTGAGGATTGAAGATTGAGGATTGAGGATTGAGGATTGTGGATTGAGGATTGAAGATTGAGGATTGGGGACTGAGCGTTGAGTGTTGAGTGATGAGAGTTGGTGTTTGTGGATAGAGATTTAAAGATTTCAGAATGAGTATTGGGTATTCAAATCTGTGAATTGATGATATTCTATTGAGGATTGAGAATTGACAACTGATTGTTGATTACTGAGGTCTGAAGATTGAGGATTCAGGATTGAGGATTCAGGATTGAGGACGAGGACTGAGGGTTGAGTATTGATGTTTGAGGTCTGAGGATTGAGGATTGAGGATTGAGAATTCGGGATTGAGGATTGAGGATTGAAGATTGAGGATTGGGTATTGAGGATTGAAGAATGAGGATTGAGGATTGAGGATTGAGGATTGAGGATAGAAGATTGAGTATTGAGGTTGAAGATTGAGGATTGAGGACTGAGGATTGAGGATTGAGGATTGAGGATAAGGTCTGAGGTTTGAGGTTTGAGGTTTGAGTATAGATTCCTGAGAATTCAGGATATTCTGTTGAGTATTGAGAATTGAGGATTGATGGTTGAGTATTGAGGATTGGCGGATTGAGTATTGAAGATTGAGGACTGAGGACTGAGGATTGAGGATTGAGTATTGAGGATTGAGGATTGTGTATTGAGGATTGAGGGTTGAAGATTGAGTATTGATCAGTGGAGATTGAGGATTGAGTATTGAAGGTTGAGGATTGATGACTGAGGATTGAGGGTTGAGGATTGAGGATTGAGGATTGAAGATCGAGTGTTGAGGATTGAGGGTTGAGGGTTGAGGATTGAGTATTGAGGATTGAGAATGAGGGTTGAGGTTTGAGGTTTGAGGTTTAATGACTGAGGACTGAGGATTGAGGATTGAGAATTGAGGATTGAGGATTGAGGATTGAAGATTGAGGATTTGGTGTTGAGGATTGAAGAATGAGGATTGAGGATTGAAGATTGTGGATTGAGGATTGAAGATTGAGTATTGAGGATTGAAGATTGACGCTTGAGGATTGTGGATTGAAGATTGAGTATTGAACATCGAGGACTGAGTGTTGAGGGTTCAGTGATGAGAATTGATGTTTGTGGATAGATGTTTGAAGATTGCAAATTGACTAATGAGTATTGAAATCTGTGAATTGAGGATATTCTATTGAGGATTGAGGATTGTCAACTGATTGTTGAGGTCTGAGGTCTGAACATTGAGGATTCAGGATTGAGGATTCAGAATTCAGGTTTGAGGACTGATGATTGAGGATTGAAGATTGATTATTGAGGATTGAGGATTGAGAATTGAGGATTGAGGATTGAGGATTGAAGATTGAGGATTGGGTATTGAGGATTGAAGAATGAGGATTGAGGATTGAGGATTGAGGATTGAGGATTGAAGATTGAGTATTGAGGATTGAAGATTGAGGATTGAGGACTGAGGATTGAGGATTGAAGATTGAGGATTGTGGACTGAAGATTGAGTATTGAGGATTGAAGATTGAGGATTGAGGATTGAGGATTGAGAATTGACGTTGAGGGCTGCGGGTTGAGGGTTGAGGTTTGAGGACTGAGGACTGAGGATTGAGGATTGAGAATTGAGGATTGATGATTGAGGATTGAGGATTGAAGATTGAGGATTGGGTATTGATGATTGAACATTGAGGATTGAGGATTGAGGATCGAGGATTGAGGGTTGAGGATTGAAGATTGAATATTGATGATTGAAGATTGAGTATTGAGAATTGAGGGTTGTGGATTGTGGACGAGGACTGAGGGTTGAGTGTTGATGTTTGAGGTCTGAAGATTGAGGATGGAGGATTGAGAATTGAGGATTGAGGATTGGGGATTGAAGATTGACGATTCGGTATTGACGATTGAAGAATGAGGACTGGGGATTTAGGATTAAGGGTCGAGGATTGAAGATTGAGTATTGAGGATTGAAGATTGAGGATTGAGGATTGAGGATTGAGGATTGAGGATTGAGGATTCAGGATTGAGGATTGAGGATTGAAGATTGAGTATTGAGGATTGATGATTAAAGATTGGGTGTTGAGGATTGAAGATTGAGGATTTATGATTGAGGATTGAGGGTTGAGGATTGAGGATTGAGGATTGAGGATTGAGGATTGAGGATTCAGGATTGAAGATTGAGTATTGAGGTTGAAGATTGAGGATTGAGGACTGAGGATTGAGGATTGAGGATTGAGGATAAGGGCTGAGGTTTGAGGTTTGAGGTTTGAGTATAGATTCCTGAGAATTCAGGATATTCTATTGAGTATTGTGAATTGAGGATTGATGGTTGAGTATTGAGGATTGGCGGATTGAGTATTGAAGATTGAGGACTGAGGACTGAGGATTGAGTATTGAAGATTGAGGATTGAGTATTGAGGATTGAGGGTTGAAGATTGAGTATTAATCAGTGGAGATTGAGGATTGAGTATTGAAGGTTGAGGATTGATGACTGAGGATTGAGGGTTGAGGATTGAGGATTGAGGATTGAAGATCGAGTGTTGAGGATTGAGGGTTGAGGGTTGAGGATTGAGTATTGAGGATTGAGAATGAGGGTTGAGGTTTGAGGTTTGAGGTTTAATGACTGAGGACTGAGGATTGAGGATTGAGAATTGAGGAATGAGGATTGAGGATTGAAGATTGAGGATTTGGTGTTGAGGATTGAAGAATGAGGATTGAGGATTGAAGAACGATTATTGAGGATTGAGGGTTGAGAATTGAGGATTGAGGATTGAGGAATGAAGATTGAGGATTGGGTAATGAGGATTGAAGAATGAGGATTGAGGATTCAGGATTAGGATTGAGGATTGAAGGTTGAGTATTGAGGATTGAAGATTGAGGATTGAGGACTGAGGATTGAGGATTGAGTATTGAGGATTGAGGATTGAGGATTAAAGATTGAGTATTGAGGATTGAAGGTTGAGGATTGTGGATTGGAGATTGAGTATTGAGGATTGAAGATTGAGGATTGGGAATTGAGGATCGAGTATTGGGGATTGATTATTTAGGATTGAAGATAGAGGGTTGAGGATTGAGGATTGAGGATTGAGAATTGAGGATTGAAGATTGAGGATTGAGAATTGAGGATTGAGGATTGAAGATTGAGTATTGAGGATTGAAGGTTGAGGATTGAGGATTGAGGATTGAAGATTGAGGATTGGGGACTGAGTGTTGAAGGTTGAGTGATGAGAGTTGATGTTTGTGGATGGAGATTTGAAGATTGAAGATTGAGGATTGAATATTGAAAACTGAGAATCCAGGATATTCTATTGAGTATTGAGAATTTTGGATTGATGGTTGAGTATTGAGGATTGATGGTTGAGGGTTGTGTGTTGAATAGTGAGGATTGGCGGATTGAGTATTGAAGATTGAGGACTGAGGACTGAGGATTGAGTATTGAGGATTGAGGATTGAGTATTGAGGATTGAGTATTGAAGATTGAGTATTGATGAGTGGAGATTGCGGATTGATTATTGAGGGTTGAGGTTTGAGGACGAGGACTGAGGGTTGAGGATTGAGGTTTGAGGACAGAGTATTGAGGATTGAGGATTGAGAATTGATAATTGAGGATTGAGGATTGAAGATTTAGGATTGGGTATTGAGGATTGAGTATTGGGGATTGAGGATCTAGTATTGGAGATTGATTATTTAGGATTGAAGATAGAGGGTTGAGGATTGAGGATTGAGGATTGAGAATTGAGAACTGAGGATGAGAACTGAGGTTTGAGGATTGAAGTTTGAGGAGTGAGGATTGAGGATTGAGGATTGAGGATTGAGGATTGAGGATTGACGATTGAGTATTGAAGGTTGAGGATTGATGTCTGAGGATTGAGGATTGAGGATTCAGGATTGAGGTTTGAGGATTGAGGATGAGGGCTGAGGTTTCAGGTTTGAAGTTTAAGGACTGAGGACTGAGGATTGAGGATTGAGAATTGAGGATTGAGGATTGAGGATTGAAGATTGAGGATTTGGTATTGAGGATTGATGAATGAGGATTGAGGATTGAGGATTGAGGATTGAGGATTGAAGATAGAGTACTGAGGATTGAAGATTGAGTATTGAGGACTGAGGATTGAGGATTGAGTATTGAGGATTGAGGATTGAGGATTAAAGATTGAGTATTGAGGATTGAAGATTGAGGATTGTGGATTGAAGATTGACTATTGAGGATTGAAGATGAAGGATTGAGTGTTGAGGATTGAGAATTGACGATGAGGGCTGAGGGTTGAGGATTGAGGTTTGAGGACTGAGGACTGAGGATTGTGGATTGAGAATTGAGGACTGAGGATTGAGGATTGAGGATTGAAGATTGAGGATTGGGTATTGAGACTTGAACATTGAGGATTGAGGATTGAGGATCGAGGATTGAGGATTGAGGATTGAAGATTGAATATTGATGAATGAAGATTGAGGATTGAGGATTGAGGATTGAGGGTTGAAGGTTGAGGATTGGGTATTGAGGATTGAAGAATGAGGATTGAGGATTGAGGATTTGGGATTGAGGATTGAAGATTGAGGATTGAGGATTGAGAATTGAGTATTGAAGATTGAGTATTGAGGATTGAAAGTTGAGGATTGAGGGTTGAGGATTGAAGATTGAGGACTTAGTGTTGAGGGTTGAGTGATGGGAATTGATGTTTGTGGATTGAGATTTGAAGATTGAAGAATGGGGATTGAGTATTGAAAACTGTGAATTGAGAATATTCTATTGAGGATTGAGGATTGACAATTGATTGTTGAGGACTGAGGGCTAAAGATTGAGGATTCAGGATTGAGGATTCGGGATTGAGGTTTAAGGACTGAGGATTGAGGGTTGAGGATTGAGGATTGAGGATTGAGAATTGAGGATTGAGGATTGAGTGTTGAAGATTGAGGATTGGGTATTGAGGATTGAAGAATGAGGATTGAGGATTGAGGATTGAGAATTGAAGATTGAGTATTGTTGTCTGAAGACTGACGATTGAGGGTTGAGGATTGAGGATTGAGGATTGAGGATTGAGGATTGATGATCGAGTATTGAGGATTGAAGATTGAGGATTGAGGATTGAGGATTGTGGATTGAGGATTGAAGATTGAGGATTGGGGACTGAGCGTTGGGGGTTGAGTGATGAGGATTGGTGTTTGTGGATAGAGATTTAAAGATATCAGACTGAGTACTGGGTAGTGAAAACTGTGAATTGATGATATTCTATTGAGGATTGAGAATTGACAACTGATTGTTGAGGACTGAGGTCTGAAAATTGAGGATTCAGGATTGAGGATTCAGGATTGAGGACGAGGACTGAGGGTTGAGTATTGATGTTTGAGGTCTGAGGATTGAGGATTGAGGATTGAGAATTCGGGATTGAGGATTGAGGATTGAAGATTGAGGATTGGTTATTGAGGATTAAAGAATGAGGATTGAGGATTGAGGATTGAGGATTGAGGATTGAGGATTGAAGATTGAGTATTGAGGTTGAAGGTTGAAGATTGAGGATTGAGGATTGAGGATTGAGGATTGAGGATTGATGATTGAAGACTGAGTATTGAGGATTGAAGATTGAGGATTGAGGATTGAGGATTGAGGATTGAGGATTGATGATTGAAGACTGAGTATTGAGGATTTAAGATTGAGGATTGAGGATTCAGGATTGAGGATTGAGGATGAGGGCTGAGGGTTGAGGATTGAGGTTTGAGGTTTGATGATTGAGGATTGAGGATTGAAGATTGAGGATTGAGGATTGAGGATTGAGAATTGAGAATTGAGGGTGAGGACTGAGGGTTGAGGATTGAGCTTTGAGGAATGAGGATTGAGGACTGAGGACTGAGGATTGAGGATTGAGGATTGAGGATTGAGTATTGAAGATTGAGTATTCATGACTGAGGATTGAGGATTGAGGATTGAGGATGGAGGATTGAAGATTGAGTATTGATGATTGAGGATTGAGGATTGAGGACTGAGGATTGAGGATTGAGGATTGAAGATTGAGGATTGGGGATTGAGGATTGAGGTTTGAGAATTGATAATCGAAGATTGAGTATTGAGGATTGAAGATTGAGGTTTGAGGATTGAGGATTGAGGATTGAAAAGTGAGTATTGAAGATTGAGGATTGAGCATTGATGATTAAGTATTGAAGATTGAGGATTGATGATTGAGGATTGAAGATAGAGTACTGAGGATTGAAGATTGAGTATTGAGGACTGAGGATTGAGGATTGAGTATTGAGGATTGAGGATTGAGGATTAAAGATTGAGTATTGAGGATTGAAGATTGAGGATTGTGGATTGAAGATTGACTATTGAGGATTGAAGATGAAGGATTGAGTGTTGAGGATTGAGAATTGACGATGAGGGCTGAGGGTTGAGGATTGAGGTTTGAGGACTGAGGACTGAGGATTGTGGATTGAGAATTGAGGACTGAGGATTGAGGATTGAGGATTGAAGATTGAGGATTGGGTATTGAGACTTGAACATTGAGGATTGAGGATTGAGGATCGAGGATTGAGGATTGAGGATTGAAGATTGAATATTGATGAATGAAGATTGAGGATTGAGGATTGAGGATTGAGGGTTGAAGGTTGAGGATTGGGTATTGAGGATTGAAGAATGAGGATTGAGGATTGAGGATTTGGGATTGAGGATTGAAGATTGAGGATTGAGGATTGAGAATTGAGTATTGAAGATTGAGTATTGAGGATTGAAAGTTGAGGATTGAGGGTTGAGGATTGAAGATTGAGGACTTAGTGTTGAGGGTTGAGTGATGGGAATTGATGTTTGTGGATTGAGATTTGAAGATTGAAGAATGGGGATTGAGTATTGAAAACTGTGAATTGAGAATATTCTATTGAGGATTGAGGATTGACAATTGATTGTTGAGGACTGAGGGCTAAAGATTGAGGATTCAGGATTGAGGATTCGGGATTGAGGTTTAAGGACTGAGGATTGAGGGTTGAGGATTGAGGATTGAGGATTGAGAATTGAGGATTGAGGATTGAGTGTTGAAGATTGAGGATTGGGTATTGAGGATTGAAGAATGAGGATTGAGGATTGAGGATTGAGAATTGAAGATTGAGTATTGTTGTCTGAAGACTGACGATTGAGGGTTGAGGATTGAGGATTGAGGATTGAGGATTGAGGATTGATGATCGAGTATTGAGGATTGAAGATTGAGGATTGAGGATTGAGGATTGTGGATTGAGGATTGAAGATTGAGGATTGGGGACTGAGCGTTGGGGGTTGAGTGATGAGGATTGGTGTTTGTGGATAGAGATTTAAAGATATCAGACTGAGTACTGGGTAGTGAAAACTGTGAATTGATGATATTCTATTGAGGATTGAGAATTGACAACTGATTGTTGAAGACTGAGGTCTGAAAATTGAGGATTCAGGATTGAGGATTCAGGATTGAGGACGAGGACCGAGGGTTGAGCATTGATGTTTGAGGTCTGAGGATTGAGGATTGAGGATTGAGAATTCGGGATTGAGGATTGAGGATTGAAGATTGAGGATTGGTTATTGAGGATTAAAGAATGAGGATTGAGGATTGAGAATTGAGGATTGAGGATTGAGGATTGAAGATTGAGTATTGAGGATTGAAGATTGAGTATTGAGGACTGAGGATTGAGGATTGAGTATTGAGGATTGAGGATTGAGGATTAAAGATTGAGTATTGAGGATTGAAGATTGAGGATTGTGGATTGAAGATTGAGTATTGAGGATTGAAGATTGAGGATTGAGGGTTGAGGATTGAGAATTGACGATGAGGGCTGAGGGTTGAGGATTGAGGTTTGAGGACTGAGGACTGAGGATTGAGGATTGAGAATTGAGGACTGAGGATTGAGGATTGAGGATTGAAGATTGAGGATTGGGTATTGAGACTTGAACATTGAGGATTGAGGATTGAGGAGCGAGGATTGAGGATTGAGGATTGAAGATTGAATATTGATGAATGAAGATTGAGGATTGAGGATTGAGGATTGAGGGTTGAAGGTTGAGGATTGGGTATTGAGGATTAAAGAATGAGGATTGAGGATTGAGGATTTGGGATTGAGGATTGAAGATTGAGGATTGAGGATTGAGAATTGAGGATTGAAGATTGAGTATTGAGGATTGAAAGTTGAGGATTTAGGGTTGAGGATTGAAGATTGAGGACTTAGTGTTGAGGGTTGAGTGATGGGAATTGATGTTTGTGGATTGAGATTTGAAGATTGAAGAATGGGGATTGAGTATTGAAAACTGTGAATTGAGAATATTCTATTGAGGATTGAGGATTGACAATTGATTGTTGAGGACTGAGGGCTAAAGATTGAGGATTCAGGATTGAGGATTCGGGACTGAGGTTTAAGGACTGAGGATTGAGGGTTGAGGATTGAATATCGAGGATTGAAGATTGAGGATTGAGGATTGAGGATTGAGGATTGAGGATTGGGTATTGAGGATTGAAGAATGAGGATTGAGGATTGAGGATTGAGGATTGAGAATTGAAGATTGAGTATTGAGGTCTGAAGACTGACGATTGAGGGTTGAGGATTGAGGATTGAGGATTGAGGATTGAGGATTGAGGATTGATGATCGAGTATTGAGGATTGAAGATTGTGGATTGAGGATTGAGGATTGTGGATTGAGGATTGAAGATTGAGGACTGGGGACTGAGCGTTGAGGGTTGAGTGATGAGAATTGGTGTTTGTGGATAGAGATTTAAAAATATCAGACTGAGTATTGGGTATTGAAAAATGAGAATTGATGATATTCTATTTAGGATTGAGAATTGACAACTGATTGTTGAGGACTGAGGTCTGAAAATTGAGGATTCAGGATTGAGGATTCAGGATTGAGGACGAGGACTGAGGGTTGAGTATTGATGTTTGAGGTCTGAGGATTGAGGATTGAGGATTGAGAATTCGGGATTGAGGATTGAGGATTGAAGATTGAGGATTGGTTATTGAGGATTAAAGAATGAGGATTGAGGATTGAGGATTGAGGATTGAGGATTGAGGATTGAAGATTGAGTATTGAGGTTGAAGGTTGAAGATTGAGGATTGAGGATTGAGGATTGAGGATTGAGGATTGATGATTGAAGACTGAGTATTGAGGATTGAAGATTGAGGATTGAGGATTGAGGATTGAGGATTGAGGATTGATGATTGAAGACTGAGTATTGAGGATTTAAGATTGAGGATTGAGGATTCAGGATTGAGGATTGAGGATGAGGGCTGAGGGTTGAGGATTGAGGTTTGAGGTTTGATGATTGAGGATTGAGGATTGAAGATTGAGGATTGAGGATTGAGGATTGAGAATTGAGAATTGAGGGTGAGGACTGAGGGTTGAGGATTGAGCTTTGAGGAATGAGGATTGAGGACTGAGGACTGAGGATTGAGGATTGAGGATTGAGGATTGAGTATTGAAGATTGAGCATTCATGACTGAGGATTGAGGATTGAGGATTGAGGATGGAGGATTGAAGATTGAGTATTGATGATTGAGGATTGAGGATTGAGGACTGAGGATTGAGGATTGAGGATTGAAGATTGAGGATTGGGGATTGAGGGTTGAGGTTTGAGAATTGATAATCGAAGATTGAGTATTGAGGATTGAAGATTGAGGTTTGAGGATTGAGGATTGAGGATTGAAAAGTGAGTATTGAAGATTGAGGATTGAGCATTGATGATTAAGTATTGAAGATTGAGGATTGATGATTGAGGATTGAGGATTGAGGATTGAGGATTGAGTATTGAGTGTTGAATATTGAGGATTGATGATCGAGGATTGAGGATTGAGGATTGAGGATTGAGGATTGAGGATTGAAGATTGAGGATTGAAGATTGATGATTGAGGATTGAGTATTGGGGATTGAGGATCTAGGATTGGAGATTGACTATTGAGGATTGCGGATTGAGTATTGAGGATTGAGGAACGAGGATTGAGGATTGAGGATGATGGCTGAGGGTTGAGGATTGAGGTTTGAGGACTGAGGACTGAGGATTGAGGATTGAGAATTGAGGATTGAGGATTGAGTGTTAAAGATTGAGGATTGGGTATTCAGGATTGAAGAATGAGGATTGAGGATTGAGGATTGAGGATTGAGGATTGAGGATGAGGGCTGAGGGTTGAGGTTTGAGGTTTGAGGACTGAGGACAGAGGATTGAGGATTGAGAATTGAGGATGGAGGATAGAGGATTGAGGATTGAGGATTGGGTATTGAGGATTGAAGAATGAGAATTGACGATTGTGGATTGAGTATTGACGTTTGAAGATTGAGTATTGAGGATTGAAGGTTGATGATTGAGAACTGAGGATTGAGGATTGAAGATTGAGGATTGAGGATTCAGGGTTGGGGAATGAGAATGAGGGCTGAGGGTTGAGTATTGAGGTTTGAGGACTGAGGACTGATGATTGAGGATTGAGAATTGAGGATGGAGGATTGAGGATTGAGGATTGAGGATTGGGTATTGATGATTGAAGAATGAGGATTGACGATTGAGGATTGAGTATTGAGGATTGAAGATTGACGATTGAAGATTGTGGATTGGGGATTGAGGATTGAGGATTGAGGATTGAGAATCGAAGATTGAGTATTGAGGATTGAAGATTGAGGTTTGAGGATTGAGGATTGAGGATGGAGGATGAGGGCTGAGGGTTGAGGATTGAGGTTTGAGTATTGAATACTGAGAATTCAGGATATTCTATTGAGTATTGGGAACTGAGGATTGAGGATTGAGGATTGATGATTGAAGACTGAGTATTGAGGATTGAAGGTTGAGGATTGAGGATTCAGGATTGAGGATTGAGGATGAGGGCTGAGGGTTGAGGATTGAGGTTTGAGGTATGATGATTGAGGATTGAGGACTGAGGATTGGGGATTGAGGTCTGAGGATTCAGCATTGAGGATTGAAGATTGAGGACTGGGGATTGAGGATTGAAGATTGGGGATTAAGGATTGAGGATTGGGGATTGAGGATCCAGGATTGGAGATTGATTATTCAGGATTGAAGATTGAGGATTGAGGATTGAGGATTGAGAATTGAGAATTGAGGATGAGGACTGAGGGTTGAGGATTGAGGTTTGAGGAATGAGGATTGAGGATTGAGGATTGAGGATTGAGGATTGAGGATTGAGGATTGAGGATTGAGTATTGAAGATTGAGTATTCATGACTGAGGATTGATGATTGAGGATTGAGGATTGAGGATTGAGGATTGAGGATTGATGATTGAAGACTGAGTATTGAGGATTGAAGATTGAGGATTGAGGATTGAGGATTGAGGACTGAGGACAGAGGATTGAGGATTGAGAATTGAGGATGGAGGATTGAGGATTGAGGATTGTGTATTGAGGATTGAAGAATGAGGATTGACGATTGAGGTTCGAGTATTGACGATTGAGGATTGAAAAGTGAGTATTGAAGATTGAGGATTGAGCATTGATGATTAAGTATTGAAGATTGAGGATTGATGATTGAGGATTGAGGATTGAGGATTGAGGATTGAGTATTGAGTGTTGAATATTGAGGATTGATGATCGAGGATTGAGGATTGAGGATTGAGGATTGAGGATTGAGGATTGAAGATTGAGGATTGAAGATTGATGATTGAGGATTGAGTATTGGGGATTGAGGATCTAGGATTGGAGATTGACTATTGAGGATTGAGGATTGAGTATTGAGGATTGAGGAACGAGGATTGAGGATTGAGGACGATGGCTGAGGGTTGAGGATAGAGGTTTGAGGACTGAGGACTGAGGATTGAGGATTGAGAATTGAGAATTGAGGATTGGGTGTTAAAGATTGAGGATTGGGTATTCAGGATTGAAGAATGAGGATTGAGGATTGAGGATTGAGGATTGAGGATTGAGGATTGAGGATGAGGGCTGAGGGTTGAGGTTTGAGGTCTGAGGACTGAGGACAGAGGATTGAGGATTGAGAATTGAGGATGGAGGATAGAGGATTGAGGATTGAGGATTGGGTATTGATGATTGAAGAATGAGGATTGACGATTGTGGATTGAGTATTGAGGATTGAAGATTGACGATTGAAGATTGAGGATTGGGGATTGAGGATTGAGGATTGAGGATTGAGAATCGAAGATTGAGTATTGAGGATTGAAGATTGAGGTTTGAGGATTGAGGATTGAGAATGGAGGATGAGGGCTGAGGGTTGAGGATTGAGGTTTGAGTATTGAATACTGAGAATTCAGGATATTCTATTGAGTATTGAGAACTGAGGATTGAGGATTGAGGATTGATGATTGAAGACTGAGTATTGAGGATTGAAGGTTGAGGATTGAAGATTCAGGATTGAGGATTGAGAATGAGGGCTGAGGGTTGAGGATTGAGGTTTGAGGTCTGATGATTGAGGATTGAGGACTGAGGATTGGGGATTGAGGACTGAGGATTCAGCATTGAGGATTGAAGATTGAGGACTGGGGATTGAGGATTGAAGATTGGGGATTAAGGATTGAGGATTGGGGATTGAGGATCCAGGATTGGAGATTGATTATTCAGGATTGAAGATTGAGGATTGAGGATTGAGGATTGAGAATTGAGAATTGAGGATGAGGACTGAGGGTTGAGGATTGAGGTTTGAGGAATGAGGATTGAGGATTGAGGATTGAGGATTGAGGATTGAGGATTGAGGATTGAGGATTGAGGATTGAGGATAGAGTATTGAAGATTGAGTATTCATGACTGAGGATTGATGATTGAGGATTGAGGATTGAGGATTGAGGATTGAGGATTGATGATTGAAGACTGAGTATTGAGGATTGAAGATTGAGGATTGAGGATTGAGGATTGATGATTGAAGACTGAGTATTGAGGATTGAAGATTGAGGATTGAGGATTCAGGATTGAGGATTGAGGATGAGGGCTGAGGGTTGAGGATTGAGGTTTGAGGTTTGACGGTTGAGGATTGAGGACTGAGGATTGGGGATTGAGGACTGAGGATTCAGCATTGAGGATTGAAGATTGAGGACTGGGGTTGAGGATTGAAGATTGAGGATTAAGGACTGAGGATTGGGGATTGATGATCCAGGATTGGAGATTGATTATTCAGGATTGAAGATTGAGGATTGAAGATTGAGGATTGAAGATTGAGGTTTGAGGATTGAGGGTTGAGAACTGAGGATGAGGACTGAGGGTTGAGGATTGAGGTTTGAGGAACGAGGATTGAGGATTGAGAATTGAGGACTGAGGATGGACGGTTGAGTATTGAAGATTGAGGATTGATGACTGAGGATTGAGGATTGAGGATTGAGGATTGAGGATTGAGGATTGAAGACTGTGTATTGAGGATTGAGGATTGAGGATTGAGGATTGAGTATTGAAGATTGAGGATTGATGATTGAGGATTGAGGATTGAGGGTTGAGGATTGAGGATTGAGGGTTGAAGACTGAGTATTGAGGATTGAAAGTTGAGGATTGAGAATTGAGGATTGAGGATTGAGGATTGAAGATTGAGGATTGAGGGTTGAGGATTGAGTGTTGAAGATTGAGGTTTGATGATTGCAGATTGAGGATTGAGGATTGAGGATTGAGGATTGACGATTGAAGATTGCGGATTGGGGATTGAGGATTGAGGATTGAGGTTTGAGAATCGAAGATTGAGTATTGAGGATTGAATATTGAGGTTTGAGGATTGAGGATTGAGGGTGGAGGATGAGGGCTGAGGGTTGAGGATTGAGGTTAGAGTATCGAATACTGAGAATTCAGGATATTCTATTGAGTATTGAGAATTGAGGATTGATGGTTGACTATTGAGGATTGAGGATTGAGTATTGAGGGTTGAAGATTGAGGTTTGAGGATTGAGAATTGAGAATTGAGTATGAGGACTGAGGGTTGAGGATTGAGGTTTGAGGAACGAGGATTGAGGATTGAGAATTGAGGACTGAGGATTGACGATTGAGTATTGAAGATTGAGGATTGATGACTGAGGATTGAGGATTGAGGATTGAGGATTGAAGATTGAGTACTGAGGATTGAGGATGAGGGCTGAGGGTTGAGGTTTGAGGTTTGAGGACTGAGGACAGAGGATTGAGGATTGAGAATTGAGGATGGAGGATAGAGGATTGAGGATTGAGTAATGGGTATTGAGGATTGAAGAATGAGAATTGACGATTGTGGATTGAGTATTGAGGTTTGAAGATTGAGTATTGAGGATTGAAGGTTGATGATTGAGGATTGAGGATTGATGATTGAGGATTGAGGATGGAGGATTGAAGATTGAGTATTGATGATTGAGGATTGAGGATTGAGGACTGAGGTCTGAAGATTGAGGATTGGGGACTGAGTGTTGAGGGTTGAGAGATGAGAATTGATGTTTGTGGATGGAGATTTGAAGATTGAAGATTGAGGATTGGGTACTGAAAACTGAGGATTCAGGATATTCTATTGAGTATTGATAATTTTGGATTGATGGTTGAGTATTGAGGATTGATGGTTGAGGGTTCTGTGTTGAATATTGAGGATTGGCGGATTGAGTATTGAAGATTGAGGACTGAGGGTTGAGGATTGAGGTTTGAGGACAGAGGATGGAGGAATGGGGATTGAGAATTGAGGATTGAGGATTGAGGACTGAAGATTGAGGATTGGGTATTGAGGATTGAAGAATGAGGATTGAGGATTGAGGATTGAGGATAGAGGATTGAAGATTGAGTATTGAGGATTTAAGATTGACGCTTGAGGATTGTGGATTGAAGATTGAGTATTGAACATCGAGGACTGAGTGTTGAGGGTTCAGTGATGAGAATTGATGTTTGTGGATAGAGGTTTGAAGATTGCAGATTGACTAATGAGTATTGAAAACTGTGAATTGAGGATATTCTATTGAGGATTGAGGATTGTCAACTGATTGTTGAGGTCTGAGGTCTGAACATTGAGGATTCAGGATTGAGGATTCAGAATTGAGGTTTGAGGACTGATGATTGAGGATTGAAGATTGATTATTGAGGATTGAGGATTGAGAATTGAGGATTGAGGATTGAGGATTGAAGATTGAGGATTGGGTATTGAGGATTGAAGAATGAGGATTGAGGATTGAGGATTGGGTATTGAGGATTGAAGATTGAGTATTGAGGACTGAAGATTGAGGATTGAGGACTGAGGGTTGAGGATTGAAGATTGAGGATTGTGGACTGAAGGTTGAGTATTGAGGATTGAAGATTGAGGATTGAGGATTGAGGATTGAGAATTGACGTTGAGGGCTGCGGGTTGAGCGTTGAGGTTTGAGGACTGAGGACTGAGGATTGAAGATTGAGAATTGAGGATTGAGGATTGAGGATTGAGGATTGAAGATTGATGATTGGGTACTGAGGATTGAACATTGAGGATTGAGGATTGAGGATCGAGGATTGAGGGTTGAGGATTGAAGATTGAATATTGATGATTGAAGATTGAGTATTGAGAATTGAGGGTTGTGGATTGAGGACGAGGACTGAGGGTTGAGGATTGATGTTTGAGGTCTGAAGATTGAGGATTGAGGATTGAGAATTGAGGATTGAGGATTGAGGATTGAAGATTGACGATTGGGTATTGACGATTGAAGAATGAGGACTGGGGATTTAGGATTGAGGGTCGAGGATTGAAGATTGAGTATTGAGGATTGAAGATTGAGGATTGAGGATTGAGGATTGAGGATTGAGGATTGAGGATTGAGGATTGAGTGTTGAAGATTGAGGATTGGGTATTGATGATTAAACATTGAGTGTTGAGGATTGAAGATTGAGGATTGATGATTGAGGATTGAGGGTTGAGGATTGAGGATTGAGGATTGAGGATTGAGGATAGATGACTGAGTATTGAGGATTGAAGATTGAGGATTGAGGATTGAGGATTGTGGATTGAGGATTGAAGATTGAGGATTGGGGACTGAGCGTTGAGTGTTGAGTGATGAGAGTTGGTGTTTGTGGATAGAGATTTAAAGATTTCAGAATGAGTATTGGGTATTCAAATCTGTGAATTGATGATATTCTATTGAGGATTGAGAATTGACAACTGATTGTTGATTACTGAGGTCTGAAGATTGAGGATTCAGGATTGAGGATTCAGGATTGAGGACGAGGACTGAGGGTTGAGTATTGATGTTTGAGGTCTGAGGATTGAGGATTGAGGATTGAGAATTCGGGATTGAGGATTGAGGATTGAAGATTGAGGATTGGGTATTGAGGATTGAAGAATGAGGATTGAGGATTGAGGATTGAGGATTGAGGATAGAAGATTGAGTATTGAGGTTGAAGATTGAGGATTGAGGACTGAGGATTGAGGATTGAGGATTGAGGATAAGGTCTGAGGTTTGAGGTTTGAGGTTTGAGTATAGATTCCTGAGAATTCAGGATATTCTATTGAGTATTGAGAATTGAGGATTGATGGTTGAGTATTGAGGATTGGCGGATTGAGTATTGAAGATTGAGGACTGAGGACTGAGGATTGAGGATTGAGTATTGAGGATTGAGGATTGTGTATTGAGGATTGAGGGTTGAAGATTGAGTATTGATCAGTGGAGATTGAGGATTGAGTATTGAAGGTTGAGGATTGATGACTGAGGATTGAGGGTTGAGGATTGAGGATTGAGGATTGAAGATCGAGTGTTGAGGATTGAGGGTTGAGGGTTGAGGATTGAGTATTGAGGATTGAGAATGAGGGTTGAGGTTTGAGGTTTGAGGTTTAATGACTGAGGACTGAGGATTGAGGATTGAGAATTGAGGATTGAGGATTGAGGATTGAAGATTGAGGATTTGGTGTTGAGGATTGAAGAATGAGGATTGAGGATTGAAGATTGTGGATTGAGGATTGAAGATTGAGTATTGAGGATTGAAGATTGACGCTTGAGGATTGTGGATTGAAGATTGAGTATTGAACATCGAGGACTGAGTGTTGAGGGTTCAGTGATGAGAATTGATGTTTGTGGATAGATGTTTGAAGATTGCAAATTGACTAATGAGTATTGAAATCTGTGAATTGAGGATATTCTATTGAGGATTGAGGATTGTCAACTGATTGTTGAGGTCTGAGGTCTGAACATTGAGGATTCAGGATTGAGGATTCAGAATTCAGGTTTGAGGACTGATGATTGAGGATTGAAGATTGATTATTGAGGATTGAGGATTGAGAATTGAGGATTGAGGATTGAGGATTGAAGATTGAGGATTGGGTATTGAGGATTGAAGAATGAGGATTGAGGATTGAGGATTGAGGATTGAGGATTGAAGATTGAGTATTGAGGATTGAAGATTGAGGATTGAGGACTGAGGATTGAGGATTGAAGATTGAGGATTGTGGACTGAAGATTGAGTATTGAGGATTGAAGATTGAGGATTGAGGATTGAGGATTGAGAATTGACGTTGAGGGCTGCGGGTTGAGGGTTGAGGTTTGAGGACTGAGGACTGAGGATTGAGGATTGAGAATTGAGGATTGATGATTGAGGATTGAGGATTGAAGATTGAGGATTGGGTATTGATGATTGAACATTGAGGATTGAGGATTGAGGATCGAGGATTGAGGGTTGAGGATTGAAGATTGAATATTGATGATTGAAGATTGAGTATTGAGAATTGAGGGTTGTGGATTGTGGACGAGGACTGAGGGTTGAGTGTTGATGTTTGAGGTCTGAAGATTGAGGATGGAGGATTGAGAATTGAGGATTGAGGATTGAGGATTGAAGATTGACGATTCGGTATTGACGATTGAAGAATGAGGACTGGGGATTTAGGATTAAGGGTCGAGGATTGAAGATTGAGTATTGAGGATTGAAGATTGAGGATTGAGGATTGAGGATTGAGGATTGAGGATTGAGGATTCAGGATTGAGGATTGAGGATTGAAGATTGAGTATTGAGGATTGATGATTAAAGATTGGGTGTTGAGGATTGAAGATTGAGGATTTATGATTGAGGATTGAGGGTTGAGGATTGAGGATTGAGGATTGAGGATTGAGGATTGAGGATTCAGGATTGAAGATTGAGTATTGAGGTTGAAGATTGAGGATTGAGGACTGAGGATTGAGGATTGAGGATTGAGGATAAGGGCTGAGGTTTGAGGTTTGAGGTTTGAGTATAGATTCCTGAGAATTCAGGATATTCTATTGAGTATTGTGAATTGAGGATTGATGGTTGAGTATTGAGGATTGGCGGATTGAGTATTGAAGATTGAGGACTGAGGACTGAGGATTGAGTATTGAGGATTGAGGATTGAGTATTGAGGATTGAGGGTTGAAGATTGAGTATTAATCAGTGGAGATTGAGGATTGAGTATTGAAGGTTGAGGATTGATGACTGAGGATTGAGGGTTGAGGATTGAGGATTGAGGATTGAAGATCGAGTGTTGAGGATTGAGGGTTGAGGGTTGAGGATTGAGTATTGAGGATTGAGAATGAGGGTTGAGGTTTGAGGTTTGAGGTTTAATGACTGAGGACTGAGGATTGAGGATTGAGAATTGAGGAATGAGGATTGAGGATTGAAGATTGAGGATTTGGTGTTGAGGATTGAAGAATGAGGATTGAGGATTGAAGAACGATTATTGAGGATTGAGGGTTGAGAATTGAGGATTGAGGATTGAGGAATGAAGATTGAGGATTGGGTAATGAGGATTGAAGAATGAGGATTGAGGATTCAGGATTAGGATTGAGGATTGAAGGTTGAGTATTGAGGATTGAAGATTGAGGATTGAGGATTGAGTATTGAGGATTGAGGATTGAGGATTAAAGATTGAGTATTGAGGTTGAAGGTTGAAGATTGAGGATTGAGGATTGAGGATTGAGGATTGAGGATTGATGATTGAAGACTGAGTATTGAGGATTGAAGATTGAGGATTGAGGATTGAGGATTGAGGATTGAGGATTGATGATTGAAGACTGAGTATTGAGGATTTAAGATTGAGGATTGAGGATTCAGGATTGAGGATTGAGGATGAGGGCTGAGGGTTGAGGATTGAGGTTTGAGGTTTGATGATTGAGGATTGAGGATTGAAGATTGAGGATTGAGGATTGAGGATTGAGAATTGAGAATTGAGGGTGAGGACTGAGGGTTGAGGATTGAGCTTTGAGGAATGAGGATTGAGGACTGAGGACTGAGGATTGAGGATTGAGGATTGAGGATTGAGTATTGAAGATTGAGCATTCATGACTGAGGATTGAGGATTGAGGATTGAGGATGGAGGATTGAAGATTGAGTATTGATGATTGAGGATTGAGGATTGAGGACTGAGGATTGAGGATTGAGGATTGAAGATTGAGGATTGGGGATTGAGGGTTGAGGTTTGAGAATTGATAATCGAAGATTGAGTATTGAGGATTGAAGATTGAGGTTTGAGGATTGAGGATTGAGGATTGAAAAGTGAGTATTGAAGATTGAGGATTGAGCATTGATGATTAAGTATTGAAGATTGAGGATTGATGATTGAGGATTGAGGATTGAGGATTGAGGATTGAGTATTGAGTGTTGAATATTGAGGATTGATGATCGAGGATTGAGGATTGAGGATTGAGGATTGAGGATTGAGGATTGAAGATTGAGGATTGAAGATTGATGATTGAGGATTGAGTATTGGGGATTGAGGATCTAGGATTGGAGATTGACTATTGAGGATTGCGGATTGAGTATTGAGGATTGAGGAACGAGGATTGAGGATTGAGGATGATGGCTGAGGGTTGAGGATTGAGGTTTGAGGACTGAGGACTGAGGATTGAGGATTGAGAATTGAGGATTGAGGATTGAGTGTTAAAGATTGAGGATTGGGTATTCAGGATTGAAGAATGAGGATTGAGGATTGAGGATTGAGGATTGAGGATTGAGGATGAGGGCTGAGGGTTGAGGTTTGAGGTTTGAGGACTGAGGACAGAGGATTGAGGATTGAGAATTGAGGATGGAGGATAGAGGATTGAGGATTGAGGATTGGGTATTGAGGATTGAAGAATGAGAATTGACGATTGTGGATTGAGTATTGACGTTTGAAGATTGAGTATTGAGGATTGAAGGTTGATGATTGAGAACTGAGGATTGAGGATTGAAGATTGAGGATTGAGGATTCAGGGTTGGGGAATGAGAATGAGGGCTGAGGGTTGAGTATTGAGGTTTGAGGACTGAGGACTGATGATTGAGGATTGAGAATTGAGGATGGAGGATTGAGGATTGAGGATTGAGGATTGGGTATTGATGATTGAAGAATGAGGATTGACGATTGAGGATTGAGTATTGAGGATTGAAGATTGACGATTGAAGATTGTGGATTGGGGATTGAGGATTGAGGATTGAGGATTGAGAATCGAAGATTGAGTATTGAGGATTGAAGATTGAGGTTTGAGGATTGAGGATTGAGGATGGAGGATGAGGGCTGAGGGTTGAGGATTGAGGTTTGAGTATTGAATACTGAGAATTCAGGATATTCTATTGAGTATTGGGAACTGAGGATTGAGGATTGAGGATTGATGATTGAAGACTGAGTATTGAGGATTGAAGGTTGAGGATTGAGGATTCAGGATTGAGGATTGAGGATGAGGGCTGAGGGTTGAGGATTGAGGTTTGAGGTATGATGATTGAGGATTGAGGACTGAGGATTGGGGATTGAGGTCTGAGGATTCAGCATTGAGGATTGAAGATTGAGGACTGGGGATTGAGGATTGAAGATTGGGGATTAAGGATTGAGGATTGGGGATTGAGGATCCAGGATTGGAGATTGATTATTCAGGATTGAAGATTGAGGATTGAGGATTGAGGATTGAGAATTGAGAATTGAGGATGAGGACTGAGGGTTGAGGATTGAGGTTTGAGGAATGAGGATTGAGGATTGAGGATTGAGGATTGAGGATTGAGGATTGAGGATTGAGGATTGAGTATTGAAGATTGAGTATTCATGACTGAGGATTGATGATTGAGGATTGAGGATTGAGGATTGAGGATTGAGGATTGATGATTGAAGACTGAGTATTGAGGATTGAAGATTGAGGATTGAGGATTGAGGATTGAGGACTGAGGACAGAGGATTGAGGATTGAGAATTGAGGATGGAGGATTGAGGATTGAGGATTGTGTATTGAGGATTGAAGAATGAGGATTGACGATTGAGGTTCGAGTATTGACGATTGAGGATTGAAAAGTGAGTATTGAAGATTGAGGATTGAGCATTGATGATTAAGTATTGAAGATTGAGGATTGATGATTGAGGATTGAGGATTGAGGATTGAGGATTGAGTATTGAGTGTTGAATATTGAGGATTGATGATCGAGGATTGAGGATTGAGGATTGAGGATTGAGGATTGAGGATTGAAGATTGAGGATTGAAGATTGATGATTGAGGATTGAGTATTGGGGATTGAGGATCTAGGATTGGAGATTGACTATTGAGGATTGAGGATTGAGTATTGAGGATTGAGGAACGAGGATTGAGGATTGAGGACGATGGCTGAGGGTTGAGGATAGAGGTTTGAGGACTGAGGACTGAGGATTGAGGATTGAGAATTGAGAATTGAGGATTGGGTGTTAAAGATTGAGGATTGGGTATTCAGGATTGAAGAATGAGGATTGAGGATTGAGGATTGAGGATTGAGGATTGAGGATTGAGGATGAGGGCTGAGGGTTGAGGTTTGAGGTCTGAGGACTGAGGACAGAGGATTGAGGATTGAGAATTGAGGATGGAGGATAGAGGATTGAGGATTGAGGATTGGGTATTGATGATTGAAGAATGAGGATTGACGATTGTGGATTGAGTATTGAGGATTGAAGATTGACGATTGAAGATTGAGGATTGGGGATTGAGGATTGAGGATTGAGGATTGAGAATCGAAGATTGAGTATTGAGGATTGAAGATTGAGGTTTGAGGATTGAGGATTGAGAATGGAGGATGAGGGCTGAGGGTTGAGGATTGAGGTTTGAGTATTGAATACTGAGAATTCAGGATATTCTATTGAGTATTGAGAACTGAGGATTGAGGATTGAGGATTGATGATTGAAGACTGAGTATTGAGGATTGAAGGTTGAGGATTGAAGATTCAGGATTGAGGATTGAGAATGAGGGCTGAGGGTTGAGGATTGAGGTTTGAGGTCTGATGATTGAGGATTGAGGACTGAGGATTGGGGATTGAGGACTGAGGATTCAGCATTGAGGATTGAAGATTGAGGACTGGGGATTGAGGATTGAAGATTGGGGATTAAGGATTGAGGATTGGGGATTGAGGATCCAGGATTGGAGATTGATTATTCAGGATTGAAGATTGAGGATTGAGGATTGAGGATTGAGAATTGAGAATTGAGGATGAGGACTGAGGGTTGAGGATTGAGGTTTGAGGAATGAGGATTGAGGATTGAGGATTGAGGATTGAGGATTGAGGATTGAGGATTGAGGATTGAGGATTGAGGATAGAGTATTGAAGATTGAGTATTCATGACTGAGGATTGATGATTGAGGATTGAGGATTGAGGATTGAGGATTGAGGATTGATGATTGAAGACTGAGTATTGAGGATTGAAGATTGAGGATTGAGGATTGAGGATTGATGATTGAAGACTGAGTATTGAGGATTGAAGATTGAGGATTGAGGATTCAGGATTGAGGATTGAGGATGAGGGCTGAGGGTTGAGGATTGAGGTTTGAGGTTTGACGGTTGAGGATTGAGGACTGAGGATTGGGGATTGAGGACTGAGGATTCAGCATTGAGGATTGAAGATTGAGGACTGGGGTTGAGGATTGAAGATTGAGGATTAAGGACTGAGGATTGGGGATTGATGATCCAGGATTGGAGATTGATTATTCAGGATTGAAGATTGAGGATTGAAGATTGAGGATTGAAGATTGAGGTTTGAGGATTGAGGGTTGAGAACTGAGGATGAGGACTGAGGGTTGAGGATTGAGGTTTGAGGAACGAGGATTGAGGATTGAGAATTGAGGACTGAGGATGGACGGTTGAGTATTGAAGATTGAGGATTGATGACTGAGGATTGAGGATTGAGGATTGAGGATTGAGGATTGAGGATTGAAGACTGTGTATTGAGGATTGAGGATTGAGGATTGAGGATTGAGTATTGAAGATTGAGGATTGATGATTGAGGATTGAGGATTGAGGGTTGAGGATTGAGGATTGAGGGTTGAAGACTGAGTATTGAGGATTGAAAGTTGAGGATTGAGAATTGAGGATTGAGGATTGAGGATTGAAGATTGAGGATTGAGGGTTGAGGATTGAGTGTTGAAGATTGAGGTTTGATGATTGCAGATTGAGGATTGAGGATTGAGGATTGAGGATTGACGATTGAAGATTGCGGATTGGGGATTGAGGATTGAGGATTGAGGTTTGAGAATCGAAGATTGAGTATTGAGGATTGAATATTGAGGTTTGAGGATTGAGGATTGAGGGTGGAGGATGAGGGCTGAGGGTTGAGGATTGAGGTTAGAGTATCGAATACTGAGAATTCAGGATATTCTATTGAGTATTGAGAATTGAGGATTGATGGTTGACTATTGAGGATTGAGGATTGAGTATTGAGGGTTGAAGATTGAGGTTTGAGGATTGAGAATTGAGAATTGAGTATGAGGACTGAGGGTTGAGGATTGAGGTTTGAGGAACGAGGATTGAGGATTGAGAATTGAGGACTGAGGATTGACGATTGAGTATTGAAGATTGAGGATTGATGACTGAGGATTGAGGATTGAGGATTGAGGATTGAAGATTGAGTACTGAGGATTGAGGATGAGGGCTGAGGGTTGAGGTTTGAGGTTTGAGGACTGAGGACAGAGGATTGAGGATTGAGAATTGAGGATGGAGGATAGAGGATTGAGGATTGAGTAATGGGTATTGAGGATTGAAGAATGAGAATTGACGATTGTGGATTGAGTATTGAGGTTTGAAGATTGAGTATTGAGGATTGAAGGTTGATGATTGAGGATTGAGGATTGATGATTGAGGATTGAGGATGGAGGATTGAAGATTGAGTATTGATGATTGAGGATTGAGGATTGAGGACTGAGGTCTGAAGATTGAGGATTGGGGACTGAGTGTTGAGGGTTGAGAGATGAGAATTGATGTTTGTGGATGGAGATTTGAAGATTGAAGATTGAGGATTGGGTACTGAAAACTGAGGATTCAGGATATTCTATTGAGTATTGATAATTTTGGATTGATGGTTGAGTATTGAGGATTGATGGTTGAGGGTTCTGTGTTGAATATTGAGGATTGGCGGATTGAGTATTGAAGATTGAGGACTGAGGGTTGAGGATTGAGGTTTGAGGACAGAGGATGGAGGAATGGGGATTGAGAATTGAGGATTGAGGATTGAGGACTGAAGATTGAGGATTGGGTATTGAGGATTGAAGAATGAGGATTGAGGATTGAGGATTGAGGATAGAGGATTGAAGATTGAGTATTGAGGATTTAAGATTGACGCTTGAGGATTGTGGATTGAAGATTGAGTATTGAACATCGAGGACTGAGTGTTGAGGGTTCAGTGATGAGAATTGATGTTTGTGGATAGAGGTTTGAAGATTGCAGATTGACTAATGAGTATTGAAAACTGTGAATTGAGGATATTCTATTGAGGATTGAGGATTGTCAACTGATTGTTGAGGTCTGAGGTCTGAACATTGAGGATTCAGGATTGAGGATTCAGAATTGAGGTTTGAGGACTGATGATTGAGGATTGAAGATTGATTATTGAGGATTGAGGATTGAGAATTGAGGATTGAGGATTGAGGATTGAAGATTGAGGATTGGGTATTGAGGATTGAAGAATGAGGATTGAGGATTGAGGATTGGGTATTGAGGATTGAAGATTGAGTATTGAGGACTGAAGATTGAGGATTGAGGACTGAGGGTTGAGGATTGAAGATTGAGGATTGTGGACTGAAGGTTGAGTATTGAGGATTGAAGATTGAGGATTGAGGATTGAGGATTGAGAATTGACGTTGAGGGCTGCGGGTTGAGCGTTGAGGTTTGAGGACTGAGGACTGAGGATTGAAGATTGAGAATTGAGGATTGAGGATTGAGGATTGAGGATTGAAGATTGATGATTGGGTACTGAGGATTGAACATTGAGGATTGAGGATTGAGGATCGAGGATTGAGGGTTGAGGATTGAAGATTGAATATTGATGATTGAAGATTGAGTATTGAGAATTGAGGGTTGTGGATTGAGGACGAGGACTGAGGGTTGAGTATTGATGTTTGAGGTCTGAAGATTGAGGATTGAGGATTGAGAATTGAGGATTGAGGATTGAGGATTGAAGATTGACGATTGGGTATTGACGATTGAAGAATGAGGACTGGGGATTTAGGATTGAGGGTCGAGGATTGAAGATTGAGTATTGAGGATTGAAGATTGAGGATTGAGGATTGAGGATTGAGGATTGAGGATTGAGGATTGAGGATTGAGTGTTGAAGATTGAGGATTGGGTATTGATGATTAAACATTGAGTGTTGAGGATTGAAGATTGAGGATTGATGATTGAGGATTGAGGGTTGAGGATTGAGGATTGAGGATTGAGGATTGAGGATAGATGACTGAGTATTGAGGATTGAAGATTGAGGATTGAGGATTGAGGATTGTGGATTGAGGATTGAAGATTGAGGATTGGGGACTGAGCGTTGAGTGTTGAGTGATGAGAGTTGGTGTTTGTGGATAGAGATTTAAAGATTTCAGAATGAGTATTGGGTATTCAAATCTGTGAATTGATGATATTCTATTGAGGATTGAGAATTGACAACTGATTGTTGATTACTGAGGTCTGAAGATTGAGGATTCAGGATTGAGGATTCAGGATTGAGGACGAGGACTGAGGGTTGAGTATTGATGTTTGAGGTCTGAGGATTGAGGATTGAGGATTGAGAATTCGGGATTGAGGATTGAGGATTGAAGATTGAGGATTGGGTATTGAGGATTGAAGAATGAGGATTGAGGATTGAGGATTGAGGATTGAGGATTGAGGATAGAAGATTGAGTATTGAGGTTGAAGATTGAGGATTGAGGACTGAGGATTGAGGATTGAGGATTGAGGATAAGGTCTGAGGTTTGAGGTTTGAGGTTTGAGTATAGATTCCTGAGAATTCAGGATATTCTATTGAGTATTGAGAATTGAGGATTGATGGTTGAGTATTGAGGATTGGCGGATTGAGTATTGAAGATTGAGGACTGAGGACTGAGGATTGAGGATTGAGTATTGAGGATTGAGGATTGTGTATTGAGGATTGAGGGTTGAAGATTGAGTATTGATCAGTGGAGATTGAGGATTGAGTATTGAAGGTTGAGGATTGATGACTGAGGATTGAGGGTTGAGGATTGAGGATTGAGGATTGAAGATCGAGTGTTGAGGATTGAGGGTTGAGGGTTGAGGATTGAGTATTGAGGATTGAGAATGAGGGTTGAGGTTTGAGGTTTGAGGTTTAATGACTGAGGACTGAGGATTGAGGATTGAGAATTGAGGATTGAGGATTGAGGATTGAAGATTGAGGATTTGGTGTTGAGGATTGAAGAATGAGGATTGAGGATTGAAGATTGTGGATTGAGGATTGAAGATTGAGTATTGAGGATTGAAGATTGACGCTTGAGGATTGTGGATTGAAGATTGAGTATTGAACATCGAGGACTGAGTGTTGAGGGTTCAGTGATGAGAATTGATGTTTGTGGATAGATGTTTGAAGATTGCAAATTGACTAATGAGTATTGAAATCTGTGAATTGAGGATATTCTATTGAGGATTGAGGATTGTCAACTGATTGTTGAGGTCTGAGGTCTGAACATTGAGGATTCAGGATTGAGGATTCAGAATTCAGGTTTGAGGACTGATGATTGAGGATTGAAGATTGATTATTGAGGATTGAGGATTGAGAATTGAGGATTGAGGATTGAGGATTGAAGATTGAGGATTGGGTATTGAGGATTGAAGAATGAGGATTGAGGATTGAGGATTGAGGATTGAGGATTGAAGATTGAGTATTGAGGATTGAAGATTGAGGATTGAGGACTGAGGATTGAGGATTGAAGATTGAGGATTGTGGACTGAAGATTGAGTATTGAGGATTGAAGATTGAGGATTGAGGATTGAGGATTGAGAATTGACGTTGAGGGCTGCGGGTTGAGGGTTGAGGTTTGAGGACTGAGGACTGAGGATTGAGGATTGAGAATTGAGGATTGATGATTGAGGATTGAGGATTGAAGATTGAGGATTGGGTATTGATGATTGAACATTGAGGATTGAGGATTGAGGATCGAGGATTGAGGGTTGAGGATTGAAGATTGAATATTGATGATTGAAGATTGAGTATTGAGAATTGAGGGTTGTGGATTGTGGACGAGGACTGAGGGTTGAGTGTTGATGTTTGAGGTCTGAAGATTGAGGATGGAGGATTGAGAATTGAGGATTGAGGATTGAGGATTGAAGATTGACGATTCGGTATTGACGATTGAAGAATGAGGACTGGGGATTTAGGATTAAGGGTCGAGGATTGAAGATTGAGTATTGAGGATTGAAGATTGAGGATTGAGGATTGAGGATTGAGGATTGAGGATTGAGGATTCAGGATTGAGGATTGAGGATTGAAGATTGAGTATTGAGGATTGATGATTAAAGATTGGGTGTTGAGGATTGAAGATTGAGGATTTATGATTGAGGATTGAGGGTTGAGGATTGAGGATTGAGGATTGAGGATTGAGGATTGAGGATTCAGGATTGAAGATTGAGTATTGAGGTTGAAGATTGAGGATTGAGGACTGAGGATTGAGGATTGAGGATTGAGGATAAGGGCTGAGGTTTGAGGTTTGAGGTTTGAGTATAGATTCCTGAGAATTCAGGATATTCTATTGAGTATTGTGAATTGAGGATTGATGGTTGAGTATTGAGGATTGGCGGATTGAGTATTGAAGATTGAGGACTGAGGCCTGAGGATTGAGTATTGAGGATTGAGGATTGAGTATTGAGGATTGAGGGTTGAAGATTGAGTATTAATCAGTGGAGATTGAGGATTGAGTATTGAAGGTTGAGGATTGATGACTGAGGATTGAGGGTTGAGGATTGAGGATTGAGGATTGAAGATCGAGTGTTGAGGATTGAGGGTTGAGGGTTGAGGATTGAGTATTGAGGATTGAGAATGAGGGTTGAGGTTTGAGGTTTGAGGTTTAATGACTGAGGACTGAGGATTGAGGATTGAGAATTGAGGAATGAGGATTGAGGATTGAAGATTGAGGATTTGGTGTTGAGGATTGAAGAATGAGGATTGAGGATTGAAGAACGATTATTGAGGATTGAGGGTTGAGAATTGAGGATTGAGGATTGAGGAATGAAGATTGAGGATTGGGTAATGAGGATTGAAGAATGAGGATTGAGGATTCAGGATTAGGATTGAGGATTGAAGGTTGAGTATTGAGGATTGAAGATTGAGGATTGAGGATTGAGTATTGAGGATTGAGGATTGAGGATTAAAGATTGAGTATTGAGGATTGAAGGTTGAGGATTGTGGATTGGAGATTGAGTATTGAGGATTGAAGATTGAGGATTGGGAATTGAGGATCGAGTATTGGGGATTGATTATTTAGGATTGAAGATAGAGGGTTGAGGATTGAGGATTGAGGATTGAGAATTGAGGATTGAAGATTGAGGATTGAGAATTGAGGATTGAGGATTGAAGATTGAGTATTGAGGATTGAAGGTTGAGGATTGAGGATTGAGGATTGAAGATTGAGGATTGGGGACTGAGTGTTGAAGGTTGAGTGATGAGAGTTGATGTTTGTGGATGGAGATTTGAAGATTGAAGATTGAGGATTGAATATTGAAAACTGAGAATCCAGGATATTCTATTGAGTATTGAGAATTTTGGATTGATGGTTGAGTATTGAGGATTGATGGTTGAGGGTTGTGTGTTGAATAGTGAGGATTGGCGGATTGAGTATTGAAGATTGAGGACTGAGGACTGAGGATTGAGTATTGAGGATTGAGGATTGAGTATTGAGGATTGAGTATTGAAGATTGAGTATTGATGAGTGGAGATTGCGGATTGATTATTGAGGGTTGAGGTTTGAGGACGAGGACTGAGGGTTGAGGATTGAGGTTTGAGGACAGAGTATTGAGGATTGAGGATTGAGAATTGATAATTGAGGATTGAGGATTGAAGATTTAGGATTGGGTATTGAGGATTGAGTATTGGGGATTGAGGATCTAGTATTGGAGATTGATTATTTAGGATTGAAGATAGAGGGTTGAGGATTGAGGATTGAGGATTGAGAATTGAGAACTGAGGATGAGAACTGAGGTTTGAGGATTGAAGTTTGAGGAGTGAGGATTGAGGATTGAGGATTGAGGATTGAGGATTGAGGATTGACGATTGAGTATTGAAGGTTGAGGATTGATGTCTGAGGATTGAGGATTGAGGATTCAGGATTGAGGTTTGAGGATTGAGGATGAGGGCTGAGGTTTCAGGTTTGAGGTTTAAGGACTGAGGACTGAGGATTGAGGATTGAGAATTGAGGATTGAGGATTGAGGATTGAAGATTGAGGATTTGGTATTGAGGATTGATGAATGAGGATTGAGGATTGAGGATTGAGGATTGAGGATTGAAGATAGAGTACTGAGGATTGAAGATTGAGTATTGAGGACTGAGGATTGAGGATTGAGTATTGAGGATTGAGGATTGAGGATTAAAGATTGAGTATTGAGGATTGAAGATTGAGGATTGTGGATTGAAGATTGACTATTGAGGATTGAAGATGAAGGATTGAGTGTTGAGGATTGAGAATTGACGATGAGGGCTGAGGGTTGAGGATTGAGGTTTGAGGACTGAGGACTGAGGATTGTGGATTGAGAATTGAGGACTGAGGATTGAGGATTGAGGATTGAAGATTGAGGATTGGGTATTGAGACTTGAACATTGAGGATTGAGGATTGAGCATCGAGGATTGAGGATTGAGGATTGAAGATTGAATATTGATGAATGAAGATTGAGGATTGAGGATTGAGGATTGAGGGTTGAAGGTTGAGGATTGGGTATTGAGGATTGAAGAATGAGGATTGAGGATTGAGGATTTGGGATTGAGGATTGAAGATTGAGGATTGAGGATTGAGAATTGAGTATTGAAGATTGAGTATTGAGGATTGAAAGTTGAGGATTGAGGGTTGAGGATTGAAGATTGAGGACTTAGTGTTGAGGGTTGAGTGATGGGAATTGATGTTTGTGGATTGAGATTTGAAGATTGAAGAATGGGGATTGAGTATTGAAAACTGTGAATTGAGAATATTCTATTGAGGATTGAGGATTGACAATTGATTGTTGAGGACTGAGGGCTAAAGATTGAGGATTCAGGATTGAGGATTCGGGATTGAGGTTTAAGGACTGAGGATTGAGGGTTGAGGATTGAGGATTGAGGATTGAGAATTGAGGATTGAGGATTGAGTGTTGAAGATTGAGGATTGGGTATTGAGGATTGAAGAATGAGGATTGAGGATTGAGGATTGAGAATTGAAGATTGAGTATTGTTGTCTGAAGACTGACGATTGAGGGTTGAGGATTGAGGATTGAGGATTGAGGATTGAGGATTGATGATCGAGTATTGAGGATTGAAGATTGAGGATTGAGGATTGAGGATTGTGGATTGAGGATTGAAGATTGAGGATTGGGGACTGAGCGTTGGGGGTTGAGTGATGAGGATTGGTGTTTGTGGATAGAGATTTAAAGATATCAGACTGAGTACTGGGTAGTGAAAACTGTGAATTGATGATATTCTATTGAGGATTGAGAATTGACAACTGATTGTTGAGGACTGAGGTCTGAAAATTGAGGATTCAGGATTGAGGATTCAGGATTGAGGACGAGGACCGAGGGTTGAGCATTGATGTTTGAGGTCTGAGGATTGAGGATTGAGGATTGAGAATTCGGGATTGAGGATTGAGGATTGAAGATTGAGGATTGGTTATTGAGGATTAAAGAATGAGGATTGAGGATTGAGAATTGAGGATTGAGGATTGAGGATTGAAGATTGAGTATTGAGGATTGAAGATTGAGTATTGAGGACTGAGGATTGAGGATTGAGTATTGAGGATTGAGGATTGAGGATTAAAGATTGAGTATTGAGGATTGAAGATTGAGGATTGTGGATTGAAGATTGAGTATTGAGGATTGAAGATTGAGGATTGAGGGTTGAGGATTGAGAATTGACGATGAGGGCTGAGGGTTGAGGATTGAGGTTTGAGGACTGAGGACTGAGGATTGAGGATTGAGAATTGAGGACTGAGGATTGAGGATTGAGGATTGAAGATTGAGGATTGGGTATTGAGACTTGAACATTGAGGATTGAGGATTGAGGAGCGAGGATTGAGGATTGAGGATTGAAGATTGAATATTGATGAATGAAGATTGAGGATTGAGGATTGAGGATTGAGGGTTGAAGGTTGAGGATTGGGTATTGAGGATTAAAGAATGAGGATTGAGGATTGAGGATTTGGGATTGAGGATTGAAGATTGAGGATTGAGGATTGAGAATTGAGGATTGAGGATTGAGGGTTGAGGTTTGAGGACGAGGACTGAGGGTTGAGGATTGAGGATTGAGGACAGAGAATTGAGGATTGAGGATTGAGAATTGATAATTGAGGATTGAGGATTGAAGATTTAGGATTGGGTATTGAGGATTGAGGATTGGGGATTGAGGATCTAGTATTGGAGATTGATTATTTAGGTTTGAAGATAGAGGGTTGAGGATTGAGGATTGAGGATTGAGGATTGAGGATTGAAGATTCAGTATTGAGGATTGAAGATAGAGAATTGGGGATTGAGGATTGAACATTGCGGTCTGAGTGTTGAGGGTTGAGTGATGAGAATTGACGTTTGTGGATAGAGATTTGCAGATTCGAAGATTGCAGATTGAGTATTGAGTATTGAAGACTGTGAATTGAGGATATTCTATTGAGGATTGAGGATTGTCACCTGATTGTTGAGGACTGAGGGCTGAAGACTGAGGATTCAGGATTGGGGATTCAGAATTGAGGTTTGAGGACTGAGGACTGAGGACTGAGGATTGAAGATTGAGTATTGAGGATTGAAGATTGAGGATTGAGGATTGAGGATTGAGGATGGAGGATGAGGGCTGAGGGTTGAGGATTGAGGTTTAAGGACTGAGGGCTGAGGACTGAGGATTGAGGATTGAGAATTGAGGATTGAGGATAGAGTGTTGAAGATTGAGGATTGGGTATTGAGGATTGAGGATTGAGGATTGAAGATTGAGGATTGTGAATTGAAGATTGAGTATTGAGGATTGAAGATTGAGGATTGAGGATTGAGGACTGAGAATTGACGATGAGGGCTGAGGGTTGAGGATTGAGGTTTGAGGACTGAGGACTGAGGATTGAGGATTGAGAATTGAGGATTGAGGATTGAGGATTGAGGATTGAAGATTGAGGATTGGGTATTGAGGATTGAGGATCGAGGATTGAGGATTGAGGATTGAAGATTGAATATTGATGACTGAAGATTGAGGATTGAGGATTGAGGGTTGTGGATTGAGGACGAGGACTGAGGGTTGAATATTGATGTTTGAGGTCTGAGGATTGAGGATTGAGGATTGAGAATTGAGGATTGAAGATTGAGTATTGAGGATTGAAGGTTGAGGATTGAGGATTGAGGATTGAAGATTGAGGACTTAGTGTTGAGGGTTGAGTGATGGGAATTGATGTTTGTGGATTGAGATTTGAAGACTGAAGAATGGGGATTGAGTATTGAAAGCTGTGAATTGAGGATATTCTATTGAGGATTGAGGATTGACAATTGATTGTTGATGACTGAGGGCTAAAGATTGAGGATTCAGGATTGAGGAATCGGGATTGAGGTTTACGGACGGAGGATTGAGGGTTGAGGATTGAGGACTGACGCTTGAGGATTGAGGGTTGATGATGGAGGATTGAAAAGAGTGGACTGAGGGTTGAGGATTGAGTGTTGAGAATTGATGTTTGAGGATTGAGATTTGATTATTGAATATTGTGGATTGAGTATTGAACCATGAGAATTCAGGATACACTATTGAGTATTAGGAATTGAGGATTGATGGTTGAGTATTGAGGATTGGTGGTTGAGGGTTGTGTGTTGAATATCGAGGATTGAGTATTGAGGATTGAGGATTGAGGATTGAACGTTGAGGACTGAGTGTTGAGGGTTGAGTGATGAGAATTGATGTTTGTGGATAGAGGTTTGAAGAATTCAGATTGATTATTGAGTATTGAAAACTCTGAATTGAGGATATTCTATTGAGGATTCAGTGTTGACAACTGATTGTTGAGGACTGAGGGCTGAAGATTGAGGATTCAGGATTGAGGATTCAGAATTGAGGTTTGAGGACTGAGGATTGAGGATTGAAGATTGAATATCGAGGATTGAAGATTGAGGATTGAGGATTGAGGATTGAGGATTGAGGATTGAGGATGAGGGCTGAGGGTTGAGTATTGAGGTTTGAGGACTGAGGACTGAGGATTGAGGATTGAGAATTGAGGATTGAGGATTGAGGATTGAGGATTGAAGATTGCGCATTGGGTATTGAGGATTGAACATTGAGGATTGAGGATTGTGTATCGAGGATTGAGGATTGAGGATTGAAGATTGAATATTGATGATTGTAGATTGAGGATTGAGGATTGTGGGTTGTGGATTGAGGACGCGGACTGAGGGTTGAGTATTGATGTTTGAGGTCTGAGGAGTGAGGATTGAGTATTGAGGATTGCAGATTGAGGATTGAGGATTGATGATTAAAAATTGAGTGTTGAGGATTGAAATTGAGGATTGATGATTGAGGATTGAGGATTGAGGATTGAGGATTGAGGATTGAGTATTGAAGGTTCAGGATTGATGATTGAGGATTGAGGATTGAGGATTGAGGATTGAGTATTGAGTACTGAGGATTGAAGATTGAGGATTGAGGATTGAGGATTAAAGATTGAGTATTGAGGATTGAAGATTGAGAATTGAGGATTGAGGATTGAACATTGTGGACTAAGTGTTGAGGGATGAGTGATGAGAATTGATGTTTGTGGATAGTGATTTGAAGACTGCAGATTGAGTATTGTGTCTTGAAAACTGTGAATTGAGGATATTCTATTGAGGATTGAGGATTGTCAACTGATTGTTGAGGACTGAGGCCTGAAGATTGAGGATTCAGGATTGAGGATTCAGAATTGAGGTTTGAAGACTGAGGATTGAGGATTGAAGAATGATTATTCAGGATTGAGGGTCGAGAATTGAGGATTGAGGATTGAGGATTGAGGGATGAAGATTGAGGATTGGGTAATGAGGATTGAAGAATGAGGATTGAGGATTGAGGATTGAGGATTGAGGATTGAAGATTGGGTATTGAGGATTGAAGATTGAGGATTGAGGACTGAGGATTGAGGATTGAGTATTGAGGATTGAGGATTGAGGATTAAAGATTGAGTATTGAGGATTGAAGATTGATGATTGTGGATTGAAGATTGAGTATTGAGGATTGACGATTGAGGATTGAGGATTGAGGGTTGAGGTTTGAGGACGAGGACTGAGGGTTGAGGATTGTGGATTGAGGACAGAGAATTGAGGATTGAGGATTGAGAATTGATAATTGAGGATTGAGGATGAAGATTTAGGATTGGGTATTGAGGATTGAGGATTGGGGATTGAGGATCTAGTATTGGAGATTGATTATTTAGGTTTGAAGATAGAGGGTTGAGGATTGAGGATTGAGGATTGAGGATTGAGGATTGAAGATTCAGTATTGAGGATTGAAGATAGAGAATTGAGGATTGAGGATTGAACATTGCGGTCTGAGTGTTGAGGGTTGAGTGATGAGAATTGACGTTTGTGGATAGAGATTTGCAGATTCGAAGATTGCAGATTGAGTATTCAGTATTGAAGACTGTGAATTGAGGATATTCTATTGAGGATTGAGGATTGTCACCTGATTGTTGAGGACTGAGGGCTGAAGACTGAGGATTCAGGATTGGGGATTCAGAATTGAGGTTTGAGGACTGAGGATTGAGGACTGAGGATTGAAGATTGAGTATTGAGGATTGAAGATTGAGGATTGAGGATTGAGGATTGAGGATTGAGGATGAGGGCTGAGGGTTGAGGATTGAGGTTTAAGGACTGAGGACTGAGGATTGAGGATTGAGAATTGAGGATTGAAGATTGAGTATTAATGATTGAAGATTGAGGATTGAGGATTGAGTGTTGAGGATTAAGGACGAGGACTGACGGTTGAGGATTGAAGATTGACCATTGTGAATTGAGGATTGAGGATTGAGGATTGAGGATTGAGGATTGAGGGCTGAAGCTTGAGGAATGGGTATTGAGTATTGAAGAAACAGGATTGAGGATTGAGGACTGAGGATTGCAGATTGAGTATTGAGGATTGAAGACTGACGCTTGAGGATTGAGGATTGAGGATTGGGGATTGAGGATTGAGGATTGAAGATTGAGTATTGAGGATTGAAGATTGAGTATTGATGATTGAATATTGAGGATTGAGGATTCATAGTTGAGGATTGAGGACGAGGACTGACGGTTGAGGATTGAGGTATGAGGATTGAGGATTGAGGATTGAGGACTGAGGGCTCAGGTTTGAGGATTGAGGACTGAGGATTGAGGATCGAATGTTGAGTATTGAGGATTGAAGGTTGAGGATTGAGGATTGAGGATTGAGGAATGAGGATTGAGGATTGAGGATTGAGGATTGAAGATTGAGGATTGAGGATTGAAGATTGAGTATTGAGGATTGAAGATTGAGTATTGATGATTGAATATTGAGGATTGAGGATTCATAGTTGAGGATTGAGGACGAGGACTGACGGTTGAGGATTGAGGTATGAGGATTGAGGATTGAGGATTGAGGACTGACGGCTCAGGTTTGAGGATTGAGGACTGAGGATTGAGGATCGAATGTTGAGTATTGAGGATTGAAGGTTGAGGATTGACGATTGAGGATTGAGGATGGAGCATGAGGACTGAGGATTGAGGATTTTGGATTGAGGATTGAGGATGGAGGTTGAGGGCTGAGGGTTGAGGATTGAGGTTTGAGTATTGAATCCTGAGTATTCAGGATATTCTGTTGAGTATTGAGATCTGAGGATTGATGGTTGAGTATTGAGGATTGAGGATTGAGGACTGAGTATTGAAGATTGAGGATTGATGATTGAGAATTGAGGATTGAGGATTGAGGATTGAGGATTGAGGATTGAGGATTGAGGATTGAGGATTGAGGGTTGTGGACTAAGGATTGAGGATTGAAGATTGAGTATTGAGGATTGAGGATTGAGGATTGAAGATCGAGGATTGAAGACTGAGGATGGGGGCTGACGGTTGAGGATTGAAGTTTGAGGACTGAGGACTGAGGATAGAGCATTGAGAAATGAGGATTGGGTATTGAGGATTGAAGAATGAGTATTGCTGCCTGAGGATTGAGGATTGTGTATTGAGGATTGAGGATTGAGGATTGAAGATTGAGTATTGGGGATTGAAGGTTGAGGATTGAGGACCGAGGATTGAGGATGGAGTATGAGGACTGACGGTTGAGGATTGCGGTTTGTGGATTGAGGATTGAGGATTGAGGACTGAGGGTTGAGGATTGAGGATTGAGCATTGAGGATTGAAGATTGAGGACCTGGGATTGAGGATTGAAGATTGAGGATTAAGGATTGAAGATTGGGGATTGAGGATCTAGGATTGGAGATTGCTTATTGAGGATTGAAGATTGAGGATTGAAGATTGAGGATTGAGTATTGAGGATTGAGGATTGAGGATTGAGGATTGAGGATTGAGGATTGAAGATTGAATATTGATGATTGAATATTGAGGACTGAGGATTGAGTGTTGTGGATTGAGGACGAGGACTGAGGGTTGAATATTGATGTTTGAGGTCTGAGGATTAAGGACTGAGGGTTGAGAATTGAGGATTGAGGATTGAGGATTGAAGATTGAGGATTGTGTATTGAGGATTGAAGAATGAGGATCGAGGATTGAGGTTTGAGGATTGAGGATTGCAGATTGAGTATTGAGGATTGAAGATTGAGGATTGAGGATTGAGGATTGCAGATTGAGTATTGAGTATTGAAAACTTTGAATTGAGGATATTCTATTGAGGATTGAGCATTGACAACAGATTGTTGAGGACTGAGGTCTGAAGATTGAGGATTCAGGGTTGAGGATTCAGAATTGAGGTTTGTGGACTAAGGATTGAGGATTGAAGATTGAGTATTGAGGATTGAGGATTGAGGATTGAAGATCGAGGATTGAGGATTGAGGATGGGGGCTGACGGTTGAGGATTGAGGTTTGAGGACTGAGGACTGAGGATAGAGCATTGACAAATGAGGATTGAGGATTGAGGATTGAAGAATGAGTATTGGGTATTGAGGATTGAGGATTGAGGATTGAGGATTGAGGATTGAGGATTGAGGATTGAGGATTGAGGATTGAAGATTGAGTATTGAGGATTGAAGATTGAGTATTGATGATTGAATATTGAGGATTGAGGATTCATAGTTGAGGATTGAGGACGAGGACTGACGGTTGAGGATTGAGGTATGAGGATTGAGGATTGAGGATTGAGGACTGAGGGCTCAGGTTTGAGGATTGAGGACTGAGGATTGAGGATCGAATGTTGAGTATTGAGGATTGAAGGTTGAGGATTGAGGATTGAGGATTGAGGATGGAGCATGAGGACTGAGGATTGAGGATTTTGAATTGAGGATTGAGGATGGAGGTTGAGGGCTGAGGGTTGAGGATTGAGGTTTGAGTATTGAATCCTGAGTATTCAGGATATTCTATTGAGTATTGAGATCTGAGGATTGATGGTTGAGTATTGAGGATTGAGGATTGAGGACTGAGTATTGAAGATTGAGGATTGATGATTGAGAATTGAGGATTGAGGATTGAGGATTGAGGATTGAGGATTGAGGATTGAGGATTGAGGATTGAGGGTTGTGGACTAAGGATTGAGGATTGAAGATTGAGTATTGAGGATTGAGGATTGAGGATTGAAGATCGAGGATTGAAGACTGAGGATGGGGGCTGACGGTTGAGGATTGAAGTTTGAGGACTGAGGACTGAGGATAGAGCATTGAGAAATGAGGATTGGGTATTGAGGATTGAAGAATGAGTATTGATGCCTGAGGATTGAGGATTGTGTATTGAGGATTGAGGATTGAGGATTGAAGATTGAGTATTGGGGATTGAAGGTTGAGGATTGAGGACCGAGGATTGAGGATGGAGTATGAGGACTGACGGTTGAGGATTGCGGTTTGTGGATTGAGGATTGAGGATTGAGGACTGAGGGTTGAGGATTGAGGATTGAGCATTGAGGATTGAAGATTGAGGACCTGGGATTGAGGATTGAAGATTGAGGATTAAGGATTGAAGATTGGGGATTGAGGATCTAGGATTGGAGATTGCTTATTGAGGATTGAAGATTGAGGATTGAAGATTGAGGATTGAGTATTGAGGATTGAGGATTGAGGATTGAGGATTGAAGATTGAATATTGATGATTGAATATTGAGGACTGAGGATTGAGTATTGTGGATTGAGGACGAGGACTGAGGGTTGAATATTGATGTTTGAGGTCTGAGGATTAAGGACTGAGGGTTGAGAATTGAGGGTTGAGGATTGAGGATTGAAGATTGAGGATTGTGTATTGAGGATTGAAGAATGAGGATTGAGGGTTGTGGACTGGGGATTGAGGATTGAAGATTGAGGATTAAGGATTGAGGATTGGGGATTGAGGATCTAGGATTGAGGATTGAGGACTGCGGATTGACGATTGAGTATTGAAGATTGAGGATTGATGACTGAGGATTGAGGATTGAGGATTGAGGTTTGAGGATTGAGGATTGAAGATTGAAGATTGAGTATTGAGGATTGAAGGTTGAGGATTGAGGATTGAGTATTGATGATGGAGAATGAGGGCTGAGGGTTGAGGATTGTGGTTTGAGTATTGAATCCTGTGAATTCAGGATATTCTATTGAGTATTGAGAATTGAGGATTGATGGTTGAGTATTGAGGATTGAGAATTGAGGATTGAGGATTGAGTTTTGAAGATTGAGGATTGAGAATTGAGGATTGAGGATTGAGGATTGAAGATTGAGGATTGAGGGTTGAGGATTGAGTGTTGAAGATTGAGTATTGATGATTGCAGATTGAGGATTGAGGATTGAGGATTGAGGATTGACGATTGAAGATTGAGGATTGGGGTTGAGGATTGAGGATTGAGGATTGAGAATCGAAGATTGAGTATCGAGGATTGAAGATTGAGGTTTGAGGATTGAGGATTGAGGATTGAGGATGGAGGATGAGGGCTGAGGGTTGAGGATTGAGGTTAAAGTATTGAATACTGAGAATTCAGGATATTCTATTGAGTATTGAGAATTGAGGATTGATGGTTGAGTATTGATGATTGAGGATTGAGTATTGAGGATTGAAGAATGAGAATTGACGATTGTGGATTGAGCATTGAGGTTTGAAGATTGTGTATTGAGGATTGAAGGTTGATGATTGAGAATTGATTATTGAGGATTGAGGATTGAGGATTGAGGATTGATGATTGATGATTGAGAACTGAGGATTGAGGATTGAAGATTGAGGATTGAGGACTCAGGATTGAGGATTGAGAATGAGGGCTGAGGGTTGAGGATTGAGGTTTGCGGACTGAGGACTGAGGATTGAGGATTGAGAATTGAGGATGGAGGATTGAGGATTGAGGATTGAGGATTGGGTATTGATGATTGAAGAATGAGGATTGACGATTGAGGATTGAGTATTGAGGATTGAAGGTTGAGTATTGAGGATTGAAGGTTGATGATTCAGGATTGAGGATTGAGGATGAGGGCTGAGGGTTGAGGATTGAGGTTTGAGGACTGAGGACAGAGGATTGAGTATTGAGATTTGAGGATGGACGATTGAGGATTGAGGATTGAGGATTGTGTATTCAGGATTGATGAATGAGGATTGAGTGTTGAGGATTGAAGATTGAGTATTGAGGATTGAAGGTTGATGATTGAATATTGAGGATTGATGATTGAGGATTGAGGATTGAGGATTGAGGATTGAGGATTGATGATTGAAGCCTGAGTCTTGAGGATTGAAGATTGAGGATTGAGGATTGAGGATTGAGGATTGAGGATTGATGATCGAAGACTGAGTATTGAGGATTGAAGATTGAGGATTGAGGATACAGGATTGAGGATTGAGAATGAGGGCTGAGGGTTGAGGATTGAGGTTTGCGGACTGAGGACTGAGGATTGAGGATTGAGAATTGAGGATGGAGGATTGAGGATTGAGGATTGAGGATTGGGTATTGATGATTGAAGAATGAGGATTGACGATTGAGGATTGAGTATTGAGGATTGAAGGTTGAGTATTGAGGATTGAAGGTTGATGATTCAGGATTGAGGATTGAGGATGAGGGCTGAGGGCTGAGGGTTGAGGGTTGACGTTTGAGGACTGAGGACAGAGGATTGAGGATTGAGAATTAAGGACGGAGGATAGAGGATTGAGGATTGAGGATTGGGTATTAAGGATTGAAGAATGAGAATTGACGATTGTGGATTGAGCATTGAGGTTTGAAGATTGAGTATTGAGGATTGAAGGTTGATGATTGAGAATTGATTATTGAGGATTGAGGATTGAGGATTGAGGATTGAGGATTGATGATTGAGAACTGAGGATTGAGGATTGAAGATTGAGGATTGAGGATTCAGGATTGAGGATTGAGAATGAGGGCTGAGGGTTGAGGATTGAGGTTTGAGGACTGAGGACTGAGGATTGAGGATTGAGAATTGAGGATGGAGGATTGAGGATTGAGGATTGAGGATTGGGTATTGATGATTGAAGAATGAGGATTGACGATTGAGGATTGAGTATTGAGGATTGAAGATTGAGTATTGAGGATTGAAGGTTGATGATTCAGGATTGAGGATTGAGGATGAGGGCTGAGGGTTGAGGATTGAGGTTTGAGGACTGAGGGCAGAGGATTGAGGATTGAGAATTGAGGATGGAGGATTGAGGATTGAGGATTGAGGATTGTGTATTGAGGATAGAAGAATGAGGATTGACGATTGAGGATTGAGTATTGAGAATTGAAGATTGAGTATTGAGGATTGAAGGTTGATGACTGAATATTGAGGATTGATTTATTGAGGATTGAGGATTGAGGATTGAGGATTGAGGATTGATGATTGAAGACTGAGTATTGAGGATTGCGGTTTGTGGATTGAGGATTGAGGATTGAGGACTGAGGGTTGAGGATTGAGGATTGAGCATTGAGGATTGAAGATTGAGGACCTGGGATTGAGGATTGAAGATTGAGGATTAAGGATTGAAGATTGGGGATTGAGGATCTAGGATTGGAGATTGCTTATTGAGGATTGAAGATTGAGGATTGAAGATTGAGGATTGAGTATTGAGGATTGAGGATTGAGGATTGAGGATTGAGGATTGAGGATTGAAGATTGAATATTGGTGATTGAATATTGAGGACTGAGGATTGAGTGTTGTGGATTGAGGACGAGGACTGAGGGTTGAATATTGATGTTTGAGGTCTGAGGATTAAGGACTGAGGGTTGAGAATTGAGGATTGAGGATTGAGGATTGAAGATTGAGGATTGTGTATTGAGGATTGAAGAATGAGGATCGAGGATTGAGGTTTGAGGATTGAGGATTGCAGATTGAGTATTGAGGATTGAAGATTGAGGATTGAGGATTGAGGATGGGGGCTGACGGTTGAGGATTGAGGTTTGAGGACTGAGGACTGAGGATAGAGCATTGGCAAATGAGGATTGAGGATTGAGGATTGAAGAATGAGTATTGGGTATTGAGGATTGAGGAATGAGGATTGAGGATTGAGGATTGAGGATTGAGGATTGAGGATTGAGGATTGAAGATTGAGTATTGAGGATTGAAGATTGAGTATTGATGATTGAATATTGAGGATTGAGGATTCATAGTTGAGGATTGAGCACGAGGACTGACGGTTGAGGATTGAGGTATGAGGATTGAGGATTGAGGACTGAGGACTGAGGGCTCAGGTTTGAGGATTGAGGACTGAGGATTGAGGATCGAATGTTGAGTATTGAGGATTGAAGGTTGAGGATTGAGGATTGAGGATTGAGGATGGAGCATGAGGACTGAGGATTGAGGATTTTGGATTGAGGATTGAGGATGGAGGTTGAGGGCTGAGGGTTGAGGATTGAGGTTTGAGTATTGAATCCTGAGTATTCAGGATATTCTATTGAGTATTGAGATCTGAGGATTGATGGTTGAGTACTGAGGATTGAGGATTGAGGACTGAGTATTGAAGATTGAGGATTGATGATTGAGAATTGAGGATTGAGGATTGAGGATTGAGGATTGAGGATTGAGGATTGAGGATTGAGGATTGAGGGTTGTGGACTAAGGATTGAGGATGGAAGATTGAGTATTGAGGATTGAGGATTGAGGATTGAAGATCGAGGATTGAAGACTGAGGATGGGGGCTGACGGTTGAGGATTGAAGTTTGAGGACTGAGGACTGAGGATAGAGCATTGAGAAATGAGGATTGGGTATTGTGGATTGAAGAATGAGTATTGATGCCTGAGGATTGAGGATTGTGTATTGAGGATTGAGGATTGAGGATTGAAGATTGAGTATTGGGGATTGAAGGTTGAGGATTGAGGACCGAGGATTGAGGATGGAGTATGAGGACTGACGGTTGAGGATTGCGGTTTGTGGATTGAGGATTGAGGATTGAGGACTGAGCGTTGAGGATTGAGGATTGAGCATTGAGGATTGAAGATTGAGGACCTGGGATTGAGGATTGAAGATTGAGGATTAAGGATTGAAGATTGGGGATTGAGGATCTAGGATTGGAGATTGCTTATTGAGGATTGAAGATTGAGGATTGAAGATTGAGGATTGAGTATTGAGGATTGAGGATTGAGGATTGAGGATTGAGGATTGAGGATTGAAGATTGAATATTGATGATTGAATATTGAGGACTGAGGATTGAGTGTTGTGGATTGAGGACGAGGACTGAGGGTTGAATATTGATGTTTGAGGTCTGAGGATTAAGGACTGAGGGTTGAGAATTGAGGATTGAGGATTGAGGATTGAAGATTGAGGATTGTGTATTGAGGATTGATGAATGAGGATCGAGGATTGAGGTTTGAGGATTGAGGATTGCAGATTGAGTATTGAGGATTGAAGATTGAGGATTGAGGATTGAGGATTGCAGATTGAGTATTGAGTATTGAAAACTTTGAATTGAGGATATTCTATTGAGGATTGAGCATTGACAACAGATTGTTGAGGACTGAGGTCTGAAGATTGAGGATTCAGGGTTGAGGATTCAGAATTGAGGTTTGTGGACTAAGGATTGAGGATTGAAGATTGAGTATTGAGGATTGAGGATTGAGGATTGAAGATCGAGGATTGAGGATTGAGGATGGGGGCTGACGGTTGAGGATTGAGGTTTGAGGACTGAGGACTGAGGATAGAGCATTGACAAATGAGGATTGAGGATTGAGGATTGAAGAATGAGTATTGGGTATTGAGGATTGAGGAATGAGGATTGAGGATTGAGGATTGAGGATTGAGGATTGAAAATTGAGTATTGGGGATTGAAGATTGAGGATTGAGGACCGAGGACTGAGGATGGAGGATGAGGACTGACGGTTGAAGATTGCGGTTTGTGGATTGAGGATTGAGGATTGAGGACTGAGGGTTGAGGATTGAGGATTGAGCATTGAGGATTGAAGATTGAGGACTGGGGATTGAGGATTGAAGATTGAGGATTAAGGATTGAAGATTGGGGATTGAGGATCTAGGATTGGAGATTGATTATTGAGGATTGAAGATTGAGGATTGAGGATTGAGGATTGAGAATTGAGAATTGAGTATGAGGACTGAGGTTTGAGGATTGATGTTTGAGGAATGAGGATTGAGGGTTGAGGATTGAGGATTGTGGATTGAGGATTGAGGAGTGAGTATTGAGGATTGAGGATTGAAGATTGAGTATTGAGGGTTGAAGATTGAGGATTGCGTATTGAGGATTGAGGATTGAGGATTGAGGATTGAGGATTGAGGATTGAAGATTGAATATTGATGATTGAATATTGAGGACTGAGGATTGAGTGTTGTGGATTGAGGACGAGGACTGAGGGTTGAATATTGATGTTTGAGGTCTGAGGATTATGGACTGAGGGTTGAGAATTGAGGGTTGAGGATTCAGGATTGAAGATTGAGGATTGTGTATTGAGGATTGAAGAATGAGGATTGAGGATTGAGGTTTGAGGATTGAGGATTGCAGATTGAGTATTGAGGATTGAAGATTGAGTATTGATGATTGAATATTGAGGATTGAGGATTCATAGTTGAGGATTGAGGACGAGGACTGACGGTTGAGGATTGAGGTATGAGGATTGAGGATTGAGGATTGAGGACTGAGGGCTCAGGTTTGAGGATTGAGGACTGAGGATTGAGGATCGAATGTTGAGTATTGAGGATTGAAGGTTGAGGATTGAGGATTGAGGATTGAGGATGGAGCATGAGGACTGAGGATTGAGGATTTTGGATTGAGGATTGAGGATGGAGGTTGAGGGCTGAGGGTTGAGGATTGAGGTTGGAGTATTGAATCCTGAGTATTCAGGATATTCTATTGAGTATTGAGATCTGAGGATTGATGGTTGAGTATTGAGGATTGAGGATTGAGGACTGAGTATTGAAGATTGAGGATTGATGATTGAGAATTGAGGATTGAGGATTGAGGATTGAGGATTGAGGATTGAGGATTGAGGATTGAGGATTGAGGGTTGTGGACTAAGGATTGAGGATTGAAGATTGAGTATTGAGGATTGAGGATTGAGGATTGAAGATCGAGGATTGAAGACTGAGGATGGGGGCTGACGGTTGAGGATTGAAGTTTGAGGACTGAGGACTGAGGATAGAGCATTGAGAAATGAGGATTGGGAATTGAGGATTGAAGAATGAGTATTGATGCCTGAGGATTGAGGATTGTGTATTGAGGATTGAGGATTGAGGATTGAAGATTGAGTATTGGGGATTGAAGGTTGAGGATTGAGGACCGAGGATTGAGGATGGAGTATGAGGACTGACGGTTGAGGATTGCGGTTTGTGGATTGAGGATTGAGGATTGAGGACTGAGGGTTGAGGATTGAGGATTGAGCATTGAGGATTGAAGATTGAGGACCTGGGATTGAGGATTGAAGATTGAGGATTAAGGATTGAAGATTGGGGATTGAGGATCTAGGATTGGAGATTGCTTATTGAGGATTGAAGATTGAGGATTGAAGATTGAGGATTGAGTACTGAGGATTGAGGATTGAGGATTGAGGATTGAAGATTGAATATTGATGATTGAATATTGAGGACTGAGGATTGAGTATTGTGGATTGAGGACGAGGACTGAGGGTTGAATATTGATGTTTGAGGTCTGAGGATTAAGGACTGAGGGTTGAGAATTGAGGGTTGAGGATTGAGGATTGAAGATTGAGGATTGTGTATTGAGGATTGAAGAATGAGGATTGAGGATTGAGGTTTGAGGATTGAGGATTGCAGATTGAGTATTGAGGATTGAAGATTGAGGATTGAGGATTGAGGATTGAAGATTGAGGATTGAGGATTGAGGATTGAGGTTTGAGGATTGAAGATTGAGTATTGAGGATTGAAGGTTGAGTATTGAGGATTGAGTACTGAGGATTGAGGATTGAGGATTGAGGATTGAAGATTGAGAATTGAAGACTGAGTATTGAGGGGTGAAGATTGACGATTGAGGATTAAGGATTGAGGATTGAGGATTTAGGATTGAGGATTGAGGATTGAGGATTGAGGATTGAAGATTGAATATTGATGATTGAATATTGAGGACTGAGGATTGAGTGTTGTGGATTGAGGACGAGGACTGAGGGTTGAATATTGATGTTTGAGGTCTGAGGACTAAGGACTGAGGGTTGAGAATTGAGGGTTGAGGATTGAGGATTGAAGATTGAGGATTGTGTATTGAGGATTGAAGAATGAGGATTGAGGATTGAGGTTTGAGGATTGAGGATTGCAGATTGAGTATTGAGGATTGAAGATTGAGGATTGAGGATTGAGGATTGAAGATTGAGGATTGAGGATTGAGGATTGAGGATTGAGGATTGAAGATTGAGTATTGAGGATTGAAGGTTGAGTATTGAGGATTGAGTACTGAGGATTGAGGATTAAGGATTGAAGATTGGGGATTGAGGATCTAGGATTGGATATTGATTATTGAGGATTGAAGATTGAGGATTTTGGATTGAGGATTGAGGATGAAGGTTGAGTGCTGAGGGTTGAGGATTGAGGTTTGAGTATTGAATCCTGAGTATTCAGGATATTCTATTGAGTATTGAGATTTGAGGATTGATGGTTGAATATTGAGGATTGAGGATTGAGGACTGAGTATTGAAGATTGAGGATTGATGATTGAGAATTGAGGATTGAGGATTGAGGATTGAGGATTGAGGATTGAGGATTGAGGATTGAGGGTTGTGGACTGGGGATTGAGGATTGAAGATTGAGGATTAAGGATTGAGGATTGGGGATTGAGGATCTAGGATTGAGGATTGAGGACTGCGGATTGACGATTGAGTATTGAAGATTGAGGATTGATGACTGAGGATTGAGGATTGAGGATTGAGGTTTGAGGATTGAGGATTGAAGATTGAAGATTGAGTATTGAGGATTGAAGGTTGAGGATTGAGGATTGAGTATTGATGATGGAGAATGAGGGCTGAGGGTTGAGGATTGTGGTTTGAGTATTGAATCCTGAGAATTCAGGATATTCTATTGAGTATTGAGAATTGAGGATTGATGGTTGAGTATTGAGGATTGAGAATTGAGGATTGAGGATTGAGTTTTGAAGATTGAGGATTGAGAATTGAGGATTGAGGATTGAGGATTGAAGATTGAGGATTGAGGGTTGAGGATTGAGTGTTGAAGATTGAGTATTGATGATTGCAGATTGAGGATTGAGGATTGAGGATTGAGGATTGACGATTGAAGATTGAGGATTGGGGTTGAGGATTGAGGATTGAGGATTGAGAATCGAAGATTGAGTATCGAGGATTGAAGATTGAGGTTTGAGGATTGAGGATTGAGGATTGAGGATGGAGGATGAGGGCTGAGGGTTGAGGATTGAGGTTAAAGTATTGAATACTGAGAATTCAGGATATTCTATTGAGTATTGAGAATTGAGGATTGATGGTTGAGTATTGATGATTGAGGATTGAGTATTGAGGATTGAAGAATGAGAATTGACGATTGTGGATTGAGCATTGAGGTTTGAAGATTGTGTATTCAGGATTGAAGGTTGATGATTGAGAATTGATTATTGAGGATTGAGGATTGAGGATTGAGGATTGATGATTGATGATTGAGAACTGAGGATTGAGGATTGAAGATTGAGGATTGAGGACTCAGGATTGAGGATTGAGAATGAGGGCTGAGGGTTGAGGATTGAGGTTTGCGGACTGAGGACTGAGGATTGAGGATTGAGAATTGAGGATGGAGGATTGAGGATTGAGGATTGAGGATTGGGTATTGATGATTGAAGAATGAGGATTGACGATTGAGGATTGAGTATTGAGGATTGAAGGTTGAGTATTGAGGATTGAAGGTTGATGATTCAGGATTGAGGATTGAGGATGAGGGCTGAGGGTTGAGGATTGAGGTTTGAGGACTGAGGACAGAGGATTGAGTATTGAGATTTGAGGATGGACGATTGAGGATTGAGGATTGAGGATTGTGTATTCAGGATTGATGAATGAGGATTGAGTATTGAGGATTGAAGATTGAGTATTGAGGATTGAAGGTTGATGATTGAATATTGAGGATTGATGATTGAGGATTGAGGATTGAGGATTGAGGATTGAGGATTGTTGATTGAAGCCTGAGTCTTGAGGATTGAAGATTGAGGATTGAGGATTGAGGATTGAGGATTGAGGATTGATGATCGAAGACTGAGTATTGAGGATTGAAGATTGAGGATTGAGGATTCAGGATTGAGGATTGAGAATGAGGGCTGAGGGTTGAGGATTGAGGTTTGCGGACTGAGGACTGAGGATTGAGGATTGAGAATTGAGGATGGAGGATTGAGGATTGAGGATTGAGGATTGGGTATTGATGATTGAAGAATGAGGATTGACGATTGAGGATTGAGTATTGAGGATTGAAGGTTGAGTATTGAGGATTGAAGGTTGATGATTCAGGATTGAGGATTGAGGATGAGGGCTGAGGGCTGCGGGTTGAGGGTTGACGTTTGAGGACTGAGGACAGAGGATTGAGGATTGAGAATTAAGGACGGAGGATAGAGGATTGAGGATTGAGGATTGGGTATTAAGGATTGAAGAATGAGAATTGACGATTGTGGATTGAGCATTGAGGTTTGAAGATTGAGTATTGAGGATTGAAGGTTGATGATTGAGAATTGATTATTGAGGATTGAGGATTGAGGATTGAGGATTGAGGATTGATGATTGAGAACTGAGGATTGAGGATTGAAGATTGAGGATTGAGGATTCAGGATTGAGGATTGAGAATGAGGGCTGAGGGTTGAGGATTGAGGTTTGAGGACTGAGGACTGAGGATTGAGGATTGAGAATTGAGGATGGAGGATTGAGGATTGAGGATTGAGGATTGGGTATTGATGATTGAAGAATGAGGATTGACGATTGAGGATTGAGTATTGAGGATTGAAGATTGAGTATTGAGGATTGAAGGTTGATGATTCAGGATTGAGGATTGAGGATGAGGGCTGAGGGTTGAGGATTGAGGTTTGAGGACTGAGGGCAGAGGATTGAGGATTGAGAATTGAGGATGGAGGATTGAGGATTGAGGATTGAGGATTGTGTATTGAGGATAGAAGAATGAGGATTGACGATTGAGGATTGAGTATTGAGAATTGAAGATTGAGTATTGAGGATTGAAGGTTGATGACTGAATATTGAGGATTGATTTATTGAGGATTGAGGATTGAGGATTGAGGATTGAGGATTGATGATTGAAGACTGAGTATTGAGGATTGAAGATTGAGGATTGAGGATTGAGGATTGAGGATTGAGGATTGATGATTGAAGACTGAGTATTGAGGATTGAATATTGACGATTGAGGATTCAGGATTGAGGATTGAGGATGAGGGCTGAGGGTTGAGGATTGAGGTTTGAGGATTGATGATTGAGGATTGAGGACTGAGGATTGGGGATTGAGGACTGAGGATTCAGCATTGAGGATTGAAGATTGAGGACTGGGGTTGAGGATTGAAGATTGAGGATTAAGGATTGAGGATTGGGGATTGATGATCCAGGATTGGAGATTGATTATTCAGGATTGAAGATTGAGGATTGAAGATTGAGGTTTGAGGATTGAGGGTTGAGAACTGAGGATGAGGACTGAGGGTTGAGGATTGAGGTTTGAGGAACGAGGATTGAGGATTGAGAATTGAGGACTGAGGATTGACGATTGAGTATTGAAGATTGAGGATTGATGACTGAGGATTGAGGATTGAGGATTGATGATTGAGGATTGAGGATTGAAGACTGTGTATTGAGGATTGAGGATTGAGGATTGAGGATTGAGTATTGAAGATTGAGGATTGATGATTGAGGATTGAGGATTGAGGGTTGAGGATTGAGGATTGAGGGTTGAAGACTGAGTATTGAGGATTGAAGATGGAGGATTGAGAATTCAGGATTGAGGATTGAGGATTGAAGATTGAGGATTGACGGTTGAGGATTTAGTGTTGAAGATTGAGGATTGAGGATTGAGTATTGAGGATTGAGGATTGATGATTGAAGACTGAGTATTGAGGATTGAAGATTGAGGATTGAGGATTGAGGATTGAGGATTGAGGATTGATGATTGAAGACTGAGTATTGAGGATTTAAGATTGAGGATTGAGGATTCAGGATTGAGGATTGAGGATGAGGGCTGAGGGTTGAGGATTGAGGTTTGAGGTTTGATGATTGAGGATTGAGGATTGAAGATTGAGGATTGAGGATTGAGGGTTGAGAATTGAGAATTGAGGGTGAGGACTGAGGGTTGAGGATTGAGCTTTGAGGAATGAGGATTGAGGACTGAGGATTGAGGATTGAGGATTGAGGATTGAGGATTGAGTATTGAAGATTGAGTATTCATGACTGAGGATTGTGGATTGAGGATTGAGGATGGAGGATTGAAGATTGAGTATTGATGATTGAGGATTGAGGATTGAGGACTGAGGATTGAGGATTGAGGATTGAAGATTGAGGATTGGGGATTGAGGATTGAGGTTTGAGAATTGATAATCGAAGATTGAGTATTGAGGATTGAAGATTGAGGTTTGAGGATTGAGGATTGAGGATTGAAAAGTGAGTATTGAAGATTGAGGATTGAGCATTGATGATTAAGTATTGAAGATTGAGGATTGATGATTGAGGATTGAGGATTGAGGATTGAGGATTGAGTATTGAGTGTTGAATATTGAGGATTGATGATCGAGGATTGAGGATTGAGGATTGAGGATTGAGGATTGAGGATTGAAGATTGAGGATTGAAGATTGATAATTGAGGATTGAGTATTGGGGATTGAGGATCTAGGATTGGAGATTGACTATTGAGGATTGCGGATTGAGTATTGAGGATTGAGGAACGAGGATTGAGGATTGAGGATGATGGCTGAGGGTTGAGGATTGAGGTTTGAGGACTGAGGACTGAGGATTGAGGATTGAGAATTGAGGATTGAGGATTGAGTGTTAAAGATTGAGGATTGGGTATTCAGGATTGAAGAATGAGGATTGAGGATTGAGGATTGAGGATTGAGGATTGAGGATGAGGGCTGAGGGTTGAGGTTTGAGGTTTGAGGACTGAGGACAGAGGATTGAGGATTGAGAATTGAGGATGGAGGATAGAGGATTGAGGATTGAGGATTGGGTATTGAGGATTGAAGAATGAGAATTGACGATTGTGGATTGAGTATTGACGTTTGAAGATTGAGTATTGAGGATTGAAGGTTGATGATTGAGAACTGAGGATTGAGGATTGAAGATTGAGGATTGAGGATTCAGGGTTGGGGAATGAGAATGAGGGCTGAGGGTTGAGTATTGAGGTTTGAGGACTGAGGACTGAGGATTGAGGATTGAGAATTGAGGATGGAGGATTGAGGATTGAGGATTGAGGATTGGGTATTGATGATTGAAGAATGAGGATTGACGATTGAGGATTGAGTATTGAGGATTGAAGATTGACGATTGAAGATTGTGGATTGGGGATTGAGGATTGAGGATTGAGGATTGAGAATCGAAGATTGAGTATTGAGGATTGAAGACTGAGGTTTGAGGATTGAGGATTGAGGATGGAGGATGAGGGCTGAGGGTTGAGGATTGAGGTTTGAGTATTGAATACTGAGAATTCAGGATATTCTATTGAGTATTGGGAACTGAGGATTGAGGATTGAGGATTGATGATTGAAGACTGAGTATTGAGGATTGAAGGTTGAGGATTGAGGATTCAGGATTGAGGATTGAGGATGAGGGCTGAGGGTTGAGGATTGAGGTTTGAGGTATGATGATTGAGGATTGAGGACTGAGGATTGGGGATTGAGGACTGAGGATTCAGCATTGAGGATTGAAGATTGAGGACTGGGGATTGAGGACTGAAGATTGGGGATTAAGGATTGAGGATTGGGGATTGAGGATCCAGGATTGGAGATTGATTATTCAGGATTGAAGATTGAGGATTGAGGATTGAGGATTGAGAATTGAGAATTGAGGATGAGGACTGAGGGTTGAGGATTGAGGTTTGAGGAATGAGGATTGAGGATTGAGGATTGAGGATTGAGGATTGAGGATTGAGGATTGAGGATTGAGTATTGAAGATTGAGTATTCATGACTGAGGATTGATGATTGAGGATTGAGGATTGAGGATTGAGGATTGAGGATTGATGATTGAAGACTGAGTATTGAGGATTGAAGATTGAGGATTGAGGATTGAGGATTGAGGACTGAGGACAGAGGATTGAGGATTGAGAATTGAGGATGGAGGATTGAGGATTGAGGATTGTGTATTGAGGATTGAAGAATGAGGATTGACGATTGAGGTTCGAGTATTGACGATTGAGGATTGAAAAGTGAGTATTGAAGATTGAGGATTGAGCATTGATGATTAAGTATTGAAGATTGAGGATTGATGATTGAGGATTGAGGATTGAGGATTGAGGATTAAGGACTGAGGATTGGGGATTGATGATCCAGGATTGGAGATTGATTATTCAGGATTGAAGATTGAGGATTGAAGATTGAGGATTGAAGATTGAGGTTTGAGGATTGAGGGTTGAGAACTGAGGATGAGGACTGAGGGTTGAGGATTGAGGTTTGAGGAACGAGGATTGAGGATTGAGAATTGAGGACTGAGGATGGACGGTTGAGTATTGAAGATTGAGGATTGATGACTGAGGATTGAGGATTGAGGATTGAGGATTGAGGATTGAGGATTGAAGACTGTGTATTGAGGATTGAGGATTGAGGATTGAGGATTGAGTATTGAAGATTGAGGATTGATGATTGAGGATTGAGGATTGAGGGTTGAGGATTGAGGATTGAGGGTTGAAGACTGAGTATTGAGGATTGAAGGTTGAGGATTGAGAATTGAGGATTGAGGATTGAGGATTGAAGATTGAGGATTGAGGGTTGAGGATTGAGTGTTGAAGATTGAGGTTTGATGATTGCAGATTGAGGATTGAGGATTGAGGATTGAGGATTGACGATTGAAGATTGCGGATTGGGGATTGAGGATTGAGGATTGAGGTTTGAGAATCGAAGATTGAGTATTGAGGATTGAATATTGAGGTTTGAGGATTGAGGATTGAGGGTGGAGGATGAGGGCTGAGGGTTGAGGATTGAGGTTAGAGTATCGAATACTGAGAATTCAGGATATTCTATTGAGTATTGAGAATTGAGGATTGATGGTTGACTATTGAGGATTGAGGATTGAGTATTGAGGGTTGAAGATTGAGGTTTGAGGATTGAGAATTGAGAATTGAGTATGAGGACTGAGGGTTGAGGATTGAGGTTTGAGGAACGAGGATTGAGGATTGAGAATTGAGGACTGAGGATTGACGATTGAGTATTGAAGATTGAGGATTGATGACTGAGGATTGAGGATTGAGGATTGAGGATTGAAGATTGAGTACTGAGGATTGAGGATGAGGGCTGAGGGTTGAGGTTTGAGGTTTGAGGACTGAGGACAGAGGATTGAGGATTGAGAATTGAGGATGGAGGATAGAGGATTGAGGATTGAGTAATGGGTATTGAGGATTGAAGAATGAGAATTGACGATTGTGGATTGAGTATTGAGGTTTCAAGATTGAGTATTGAGGATTGAAGGTTGATGATTGAGGATTGAGGATTGATGATTGAGGATTGAGGATTGAGGATTGAGGATTGAGGATTGATGATTGAGAACTGAGGATTGAGGATTGAAGATTGAGGATTGAGGATTCAGGATTGAGGATTGAGAATGAGGGCTGAGGGTTGAGCATTGAGATTTGAGGACTGAGGACTGAGGATTGAGGATTGAGAATTGAGGATGAAGGATTGAGGATTGAGGATTGACGATTGGGTATTGATGATTGAAGAATGAGGATTGACGATGGAGGATTGAGTATTGAGGATTGAAGATTGAGTATTGAGGATTGAAGGTTGATGATTCAGGATTGAGGATTGAGGATGAGGGCTGCGGGTTGAGGGTTGAGGTTTGAGGACTGAGGACAGAGGATTGAGGATTGAGAATTGAGGATGGAGGATTGAGGATTGAGGATAGAGGATTGTGTATTGAGGATTGAAGAATGAGGATTGATGATTGAGGTTCGAGAATTGAGGATTGAAGATTGAGTATTGAGGATTGAAGGTTGATGACTGAATATTGAGGATTGATGATTGAGGATTGAGGATTGAGGATTGAGGATTGAGGATTGATGATTGAAGACTGAGTATTGAGGATTGAAGATTGAGGATTGAGGATTGAGTATTGAAGATTGAGGATTGATGATTGAAGACTGACTATTGAGGATTGAAGGTTGAGGATTGAGGATTCAGGATTGAGGATTGAGGATGAGGGCTGAGGGTTGAGGATTGAGGTTTGAGGTTTGATGATTGAGGATTGAGGACTGAGGATTGGGGATTGAGGACTGAGGATTCAGCATTGAGGATTGAGAATTGAGGATGAGGACTGAGGGTTGAGGATTGAGGTTTGAGGAATGAGGATTGAGGATTGAGGATTGAGGATTGAGGATTGAGGATTGAGGATTGAGTATTGAAGATTGAGTATTCATGACTGAGGATTGAGGATTGAGGATTGAGGATGGAGGATTGAAGATTGAGTATTGATGATTGAGGATTGAGGATTGAGGACTGAGGATTGAGGATTGAGGAATGAATATTGAGGGTTGGGGATTGAGGATTGAGGTTTGAGAATTGGTAATCGAAGATTGAGTATTGAGGATTGAAGATTGAGGTTTGAGGATTGAGGATTGAGGATTGAAAAGTGAGTATTGAAGATTGAGGATTGAGCATTGATGATTAAGTATTGAAGATTGAGGATTGATGATTGAGGATTGAGGACTGAGGATTGAGGATTGAGTATTGAGTGTTGAATATTGAGGATTGATGATCGAGGATTGAGGATTGAGGATTGAGGATTGAGGATTGAGGATGAGGGCTGAGGGTTGAGGATTGAGGTTTGAGGACTGAGGACAGAGGATTGAGGATTAAGAATTGAGGATGGAGGATTGAGGATTGAGGATTGAGGATTGAGGATTGAGGATTGAGGATTGAGGATTGATGATTGAAGACTGAGTATTGAGGATTGAAGATTGAGGATTGAGGATTGAGGATTGAGGATTGAGGATTGATGATTGAAGACTGACTATTGAGGATTGAAGGTTGAGGATTGAGGATTCAGGATTGAGGATTGAGGATGAGGGCTGAGGGTTGAGGATTGAGGTTTGAGGTTTGATGATTGAGGATTGAGGACTGAGGATTGGGGATTGAGGACTGAGGATTCAGCATTGAGGATTGAGAATTGAGGATGAGGACTGAGGGTTGAGGATTGAGGTTTGAGGAATGAGGATTGAGGATTGAGGATTGAGGATTGAGGATTGAGGATTGAGGATTGAGTATTGAAGATTGAGTATTCATGACTGAGGATTGAGGATTGAGGATTGAGGATGGAGGATTGAAAATTGAGTATTGATGCCTGAGGATTGAAGATTGAGGATTGATGACTGAGGATTGAGGATTGAGGATTGAGGATTGAGGATTGAAGATTGAGGACTGAGGATTCAGCATTGAGGAATGAAGATTGAGGACTGGGGATTGAGGATTGAAGATTGGGGATTAAGGATTGAGGATTGGGGATTGAGGATCCAGGATTGGAGATTGATTATTCAGGATTGAAGATTGAGGATTGAGGATTGAGGATTGAGAATTGAGAATTGAGGATGAGGACTGAGGGTTGAGGATTGAGGTTTGAGGAATGAGGATTGAGGATTGAGGATTGAGGATTGAGGATTGAGGATTGAGGATTGAGGATTGAGGATTGAGTATTGAAGATTGAGTATTCATGACTGAGGATTGAGGATTGAGGATTGAGGATGGAGGATTGAAGATTGAGTATTGATGATTGAGGATTGAGGATTGAGGATTGAGGATTGAAGATTGAGGATTGAAGATTGAGGATTGGGGATTGAGGATTGAGGTTTGAGAATTGATAATCGAAGATTGAGTATTGAGGATTGAAGGTTGAGGTTTGAGGATTGAGGATTGAGTATTGAGGATTGAAGATTGAGGTTTGAGGATTTAGTGCTGAGAATTGAGGATGAGGACTGAGGGTTGAGGATTGAGGTTTGGGGAACGAGGATTGAGGATTGAGAATTGAGGTTTGAGGTTTGATGATTGAGGATTGAGGACTGAGGATTGGGGATTGAGGACTGACGATTCAGCATTGAGGATTGAAGATTGAGGACTGGGGACTGAGGATTGAAGATTGAGGATTAAGGATTGAGGATTGAGAATTGAGAATTGAGTATGAGGACTGAGGTTTGAGGATTGAGGTTTGAGGATTGAGGTTTGAGGAATGAGGAATGAGGATTGAGGGTTGAGGATTGAGGATTGAGGATTGAGCATTGAGGATTGAAGATTGAGGATTGAGGATTGAGGACTGAGAATTGAGAATTGAGTATGAGGACCGAGGGTTGAGGGTTGAGGTTTGAGGAATGAGGATTGAGGTTTGGGGAATGAGGAATGAGGATTGAGGATTGAGGATTGAGAATTGAGGATTGATGGTTGAGGATTGATGGTTGAGGATTGAAGATTGAAGATTGGGTATTGAGGATTGAAGAATGAGCATTGAGGATTGAGGATTGAGGATTGAGGATTGCAGATTGTGTATTGAAGATTGAGGATTGAGGATTGAAATTGAGGATTGAGTATTGAGGATTGAGGATTGAGGATTGAAATTGAGGATTGAGGATTGAGGATTGAGGATTGAGAGTTGAGGATTGAGGATTGAAGATTCAGGATTGGGTATTGAGGATTGAAGAATGAGGATTGAGGATTGAGGATTGAGGATTGCGGATTGAAGATTGAGTATTGAGGATTGAACATTGAGGATTGAGGATTGAGAATTGAGGATTGGGGATTGAAGATTGAGTATTGAGGATTGAAGATTGAGGATTGAGGATTGAGGATTGAGGATTGAGGATTGAGGATTGAGAATTGGGGATTGAAGATTGAGTATTAAGGATTGAAGATTGGGGATTGAGGATCTAGGATTGGAGATTGATTATTGAGGATTGAAGATTGAGTATTGAGGATTGAGAATTGAGAATTGAGAATTGAGGATGAGGACTGAGGGTTGAGGATTGAGGTTTGAGGTATGAGGACTGAGGATTGAGGATTGAGAATTGAGGACTGATGATTGAGGATTGAAGATTGAGGATTGTGGATTCAGGACTGAGGTTTGAGGACTGAGAATTGAGGATTGAGTATTGAGGGTTGAGGATTGAGGATTGAGGATTGAGGATTGAGAATTGAGGATTGAGGATTGAAATTGAGTATTGAGGATTGAAGATTGAGAATTGAGATTTGATTATTGAATATTGTGGATTGAGTATTGAACCATGAGTATTCAGAATATTCTATTGAGTATTGAGAATTGAGGATTGATGGCTGAGTATTGAGGATTGATGGCTGAGGGTTGTGCCTTGAATATTGAGGATTGAGGATTGAGGATTGAGGATAGAGCTATGAGGATTGAAGACTGAGTATTGATGATTGAATATTGAGGATTGAGGATTGAGGTTTGAGGATTGAGGACGAGGACTGACGGTAGAGGATTGAGGTTTGAGGATTGAGGATTGTGGATTGAGGACTGAGGATTGAGGATTGAGGATTGAGCATTGAGGATTGAAGATTGATGACTGGGGATTGAGGATTGAAGATTGAGTATTAAGGATTGAAGATTGAGGATTGGGTATTGAGGATTGAGGAATGAGGATTGAGGAATGAGGATTGAGGATTGGGGATTGAGGATTGAGGATTGAGGATTGTAGATTGAAGATTGGGTATTGAGGATTGAAGAATGAGGATTGAGGACTGAGGATTGAGGATTGAGGATTGAGGATTGAAGATTGAGTATTGAGGATTGAATATTGAGGATTGAGGATTGAATATTGAGGATTGGGGACTGAGTGTTGAGGGTTGAGTGATGAGAACTGATGTTTGAGGATGGAGTCTTGAAGATTGGAGATTGAGTATTGAGTATTGAACTCTGTGAATTGATGATATTCTATTGAGGATTGAGGATTGACAACCGATTGTTGAGGACTGAGGGCTGAAGATTGAGGATTCAGGATTGAGGATTCAGGACTGATGTTTCAGGACTGAGGATTGAGATTTGAGGATTGAGGATTGAGGATTGAGGATTGAACATTGTGGATAGGGTATTGAGGATTGAGGAATGAGGATTGAGGATTGAGGATTGAGTATTGAGGCTTGAAGGTTGAGTATTGAGGATTGAATATTGAGGATTGTGGATTGAGGATTGGGGATTGATGACTGAGTATTGAGGATCGAGGATTGCGGATAGAATATTGAGGATTGAGGATTGAGGATTGAGGATTGAGGACAAAAGATTGAAGATTGGGGATTGAGGCTCTATGATTGGAGATCGATTATTGACGATTGAAGATTGAGGATAGAGGATTGAGGATTGAGGGTTGAGAATTGAGGATGAGGACTGATGGTTGAGGATTGAGGTTTGATGAGTGAGGTTTGAGGATTGAGGTTTGTGGATTGGGGATTGAAGATTGAGTATTGAGGATTGAAGATTGAGAATTCAGGATTGAGGATTGAGGATTGAGGATTGAAGATTGAGGATTGAGGATTGAGGATAGAAGATTGAGGATTGAGGATTGAGGATTGAGGATTGAGGATTGAGGATTGAGGATTAAGGATTGAAGATTGGGGATTGAGGATCTAGGATTGGAGATTGATTATTGAGGATTGGAAATTGAGTATTGAGGATTGAGGATTGAGGACTGAGGATTGAGGATTGAGGATTGAAGATTGAGGATTGAGGATTGAGGATTGAGGATTGAGGATTGAAGATTGATGACTGGGGATTGAGGATTGAAGATTGAGTATTAAGGATTGAAGATTGGGGATTGAGGATCTAGGATTGGAGATTGATTATTGAGGATTGAAGATTGAGTATTGAGGATTGAGGATTGAGAATTGAGGATTGAGCATTGAAATTGAGTATTGAGGACTGAAGATTGAGGATTGAGATTTGATTATTGAATATTGTGGATTGAGTATTGAACCATGAGTATTCAGAATATTCTATTGAGTATTGAGAATTGAGGATTGATGGTTCAGTATTGAGGATTGATGGCTGAGGGTTGTGTCTTGAATATTGAGGATTGAGGATTGAGGATTGAGGATAGAGCATTGAGGATTGAAGATTGAGTATTGATGATTGAAAGTTGAGGATTGAGGATTGAGGATTGAGGATTGACAATTGAGGATTGAGGATTGAAGATTGAGGATTGAGGATTGAGGATTGAAATTGAGTATTGAGGATTGAAGATTGAGGATTGAGATTTGATTATTGAATATTGTGGATTGAGTATCGAACCATGCGAATTCAGGATATTCTATTGAGTATTCAGAATTGAGGATTGATGGTTGAGTATTGAGGATTGTTGGCTGAGGGTTGTGTGTTGAATATTGAGGATTGGGGATTGAGGGTTGAGGATTGAGGGTCTAGGATTGGTAATCAATTATTGAGGATTGAGGTTTGAGGTCTGAGGACTGAGGATTGAGGATTGAGAATTGAGGAATGAGGATTGAGGATTGAAGATTGAGGATGGGGGACTGAGTGCTGAAGGTTGAGTGATGAGAATTGAAGTTTGTGGATAGAGATTTTAAGATTGCAGACTGAGTATTGAGTATTGAAAGGTGTGAATTGACGATATTCTATTGAGGATTGAGAACTGACGAATGATTGCTGAGGACTGAGGTCTGAAGGTTGAGCATTCAGGATTGTGGATTCAGGATTGATGTTTGAGGACTGAGAATTGTGGATTGAGGATTGAGGATTGAGGATTGAGTATTGAGGATTGAGGATTGAAGATTGAGGATTGTGTATTGCGGATTGAATATTGAGGATTGAGGATTGAGGATTGAGGATTGAGGATTGAGGACTGAAGATTGAATATTGATGATTGATGATTGAGGATTGAGGATTGATGGTTGTGGATTGAGGACGAGGACTGAGGGTTGAGTATTGATGTGTGAGGTCTGAGGATTGAGGATTGAGGATTGAGAGTTGAGGATTGAGGATTGAAGATTCAGGATTGTGTATTGAGGATTGAAGAATGAGGATTGAGGATTGAGTATTGAGGATTGAGGATTGAGGATTGAAATTGAGGATTGAGGATTGAGGATTGAGGATTGAGAGTTGAGGATTGAGGATTGAAGATTCAGGATTGGGTATTGAGGATTGAAGAATGAGGATTGAGGATTGAGGATTGAGGATTGCGGATTGAAGATTGAGTATTGAGGATTGAACATTGAGGATTGAGGATTGAGAATTGAGGATTGGGGATTGAAGATTGAGTATTGAGGATTGAAGATTGAGGATTGAGGATTGAGGATTGAGGATTGAGGATTGAGGATTGAGAATTGGGGATTGAAGATTGAGTATTAAGGATTGAAGATTGGGGATTGAGGATCTAGGATTGGAGATTGATTATTGAGGATTGAAGATTGAGTATTGAGGATTGAGAATTGAGAATTGAGAATTGAGGATGAGGACTGAGGGTTGAGGATTGAGGTTTGAGGTATGAGGACTGAGGATTGAGGATTGAGAATTGAGGACTGATGATTGAGGATTGAAGATTGAGGATTGTGGATTCAGGACTGAGGTTTGAGGACTGAGAATTGAGGATTGAGTATTGAGGGTTGAGGATTGAGGATTGAGGATTGAGGATTGAGAATTGAGGATTGAGGATTGAAATTGAGTATTGAGGATTGAAGATTGAGAATTGAGATTTGATTATTGAATATTGTGGATTGAGTATTGAACCATGAGTATTCAGAATATTCTATTGAGTATTGAGAATTGAGGATTGATGGTTGAGTATTGAGGATTGATGGCTGAGGGTTGTGCCTTGAATATTGAGGATTGAGGATTGAGGATTGAGGATAGAGCTATGAGGATTGAAGACTGAGTATTGATGATTGAATATTGAGGATTGAGGATTGAGGTTTGAGGATTGAGGACGAGGACTGACGGTAGAGGATTGAGGTTTGAGGATTGAGGATTGTGGATTGAGGACTGAGGATTGAGGATTGAGGATTGAGCATTGAGGATTGAAGATTGATGACTGGGGATTGAGGATTGAAGATTGAGTATTAAGGATTGAAGATTGAGGATTGGGTATTGAGGATTGAGGAATGAGGATTGAGGAATGAGGATTGAGGATTGGGGATTGAGGATTGAGGATTGAGGATTGTAGATTGAAGATTGGGTATTGAGGATTGAAGAATGAGGATTGAGGACTGAGGATTGAGGATTGAGGATTGAGGATTGAAGATTGAGTATTGAGGATTGAATATTGAGGATTGAGGATTGAATATTGAGGATTGGGGACTGAGTGTTGAGGGTTGAGTGATGAGAACTGATGTTTGAGGATGGAGTCTTGAAGATTGGAGATTGAGTATTGAGTATTGAACTCTGTGAATTGATGATATTCTATTGAGGATTGAGGATTGACAACCGATTGTTGAGGACTGAGGGCTGAAGATTGAGGATTCAGGATTGAGGATTCAGGACTGATGTTTCAGGACTGAGGATTGAGATTTGAGGATTGAGGATTGAGGATTGAGGATTGAACATTGTGGATAGGGTATTGGGGATTGAGGAATGAGGATTGAGGATTGAGGATTGAGTATTGAGGCTTGAAGGTTGAGTATTGAGGATTGAATATTGAGGATTGTGGATTGAGGATTGGGGATTGATGACTGAGGATTGAGGATCGAGGATTGCGGATAGAATATTGAGGATTGAGGATTGAGGATTGAGGATTGAGGACAAAAGATTGAAGATTGGGGATTGAGGCTCTATGATTGGAGATCGATTATTGACGATTGAAGATTGAGGATAGAGGATTGAGGATTGAGGGTTGAGAATTGAGGATGAGGACTGATGGTTGAGGATTGAGGTTTGATGAGTGAGGTTTGAGGATTGAGGTTTGTGGATTGGGGATTGAAGATTGAGTATTGAGGATTGAAGATTGAGAATTCAGGATTGAGGATTGAGGATTGAGGATTGAAGATTGAGGATTGAGGATTGAGGATAGAAGATTGAGGATTGAGGATTGAGGATTGAGGATTGAGGATTGAGGATTAAGGATTGAAGATTGGGGATTGAGGATCTAGGATTGGAGATTGATTATTGAGGATTGGAAATTGAGTATTGAGGATTGAGGATTGAGGACTGAGGATTGAGGATTGAGGATTGAAGATTGAGGATTGAGGATTGAGGATTGAGGATTGAGGATTGAAGATTGATGACTGGGGATTGAGGATTGAAGATTGAGTATTAAGGATTGAAGATTGGGGATTGAGGATCTAGGATTGGAGATTGATTATTGAGGATTGAAGATTGAGTATTGAGGATTGAGGATTGAAGATTGAGGATTGAGGATTGAAATTGAGTATTGAGGACTGAAGATTGAGGATTGAGATTTGATTATTGAATATTGTGGATTGAGTATTGAACCATGCGAATTCAGGATATTCTATTGAGTATTCAGAATTGAGGATTGATGGTTGAGTATTGAGGATTGTTGGCTGAGGGTTGTGTGTTGAATATTGAGGATTGGGGATTGAGGGTTGAGGATTGAGGGTCTAGGATTGGTAATCAATTATTGAGGATTGAGGTTTGAGGTCTGAGGACTGAGGATTGAGGATTGAGAATTGAGGAATGAGGATTGAGGATTGAAGATTGAGGATGGGGGACTGAGTGCTGAAGGTTGAGTGATGAGAATTGAAGTTTGTGGATAGAGATTTTAAGATTGCAGACTGAGTATTGAGTATTGAAAGGTGTGAATTGACGATATTCTATTGAGGATTGAGAACTGACGAATGATTGCTGAGGACTGAGGTCTGAAGGTTGAGCATTCAGGATTGTGGATTCAGGATTGATGTTTGAGGACTGAGAATTGTGGATTGAGGATTGAGGATTGAGGATTGAGTATTGAGGATTGAGGATTGAAGATTGAGGATTGTGTATTGCGGATTGAATATTGAGGATTGAGGATTGAGGATTGAGGATTGAGGATTGAGGACTGAAGATTGAATATTGATGATTGATGATTGAGGATTGAGGATTGATGGTTGTGGATTGAGGACGAGGACTGAGGGTTGAGTATTGATGTGTGAGGTCTGAGGATTGAGGATTGAGGATTGAGAGTTGAGGATTGAGGATTGAAGATTCAGGATTGTGTATTGAGGATTGAAGAATGAGGATTGAGGATTGTGGATTGAGGATTGCGGATTGAAGATTGAGTATTGAGGATTGAACATTGACGATTGAGGATTGAGAATTGAGGATTGGGGATTGAAGATTGAGTATTGAGGATTGAAGATTGAGGATTGAGGATTGAGGATTGAGGATTGAGGATTGAAGGTTGAGTATTGAGGATTGAATATTGAGGATTGTGGATTGAGCATTGAGGATTGAGGAATGAGGATTGACGATTGAGTATTGAAGATTGAGGATTTATGACTGAGGATTGAGGATTAAGGGTTGAAGATTGTGGATTGAGGATCTAGGATTGGAGATTGATTATTGAGGATTAAAGATTGATGATTGATAATTGAGGATTGAGAATTGAGAATTGAGGATAAGGACTGAGGGTTGAGGATTGAGGTTTGAGGAATGAGGATTGAGGGTTGAGGATTGATGATTGAGGATTGAGGATTGAGGATTGAGTATTGAAGTTTGAGTATTGATGCCTGAGGATTGAGGATTGAGGATTGAGGATTGAGGATCGAGGATTGAAGATTGAGAATTGAGGATTCATGGCTGAGTATTGAGGATTGAGGATTGAGAATTGAGGATTGAGTATTGAAGATTGAGGATTGATGGTTGAGGATTGAGGATTGATGATTGAGGATCGAGTATTGAGGATTGAATATTGAGGATTGAGGATTGAGGATTGAGGATTGAGGATTGAGGATTAAGGACTGAAGATTGAGGATTGAGATTTGATTATTGAATATTGTGGATTGAGTATTGAACCTTGAGTATTCAGAATATTCTATTGAGTATTGAGAATTGAGGATTGATGGTTGAGTATTGAGGATTGATGTCTGAGGGTTGTGTCTTGAATATTGAGGATTGAGGATTGAGGATTGAGGATAGAGCATTGAGGATTGAAGATTGAGTATTGATGATTGAAAATTGAGGATTGAGGATTGAGGTTTGAGGATTGAGGACGAGGACTGACGGTTGAGGATTGATGTTTGAGGAGTGAGGATTGTGGATAGAGGACTGAGGATTGAGGATTGAGAATTGAGGATTGTGGATTAAGGATTGAGGATTGAGGATTGAGGATTGAGGATTGAGAATTGAGAATTGAGTATGAGGACTGTGGGTTGAGGATTGAGGTTTGAGGAATGAGGATTGAGGTTTGGGGAATGAGGAATGAGGATTGAGGATTGAGGATTGAGGATTGAGGATTGAAGACTGAGTATTGAGTATTGAAGATTGACGATTGAGGATTGAGGATTGAGGGTTGAGTATTGAGGATTGAATATTGAGGATTGTGGATTGAGGATTGAGGATTGAGGACTGAGGATTGACGATTGAGTATTGAAGATTGAGGATATATGACTGCGGATTGATGATTAAGGATTGAAGATTGGGGATTGAGGATCTAGGATTGGAGATTGATTATTGAGGATTGAAGATTGAGGATTGAGGATTGAGGATTGAGAATTGAGAATTGAGGATGAGGACTGAGGGTTGAGGATTGAGGTTTGAGGAATGAGGATTGAGGGTTGAGGATTGAGGATTGAGGATTGAGGATTGAGGATTGAGGATTGAGTATTGAAGATTGAGTATTGATGCCTGAGGATTGAGGATTGTGGATTGAGGATTGTGGATTGAGGATTGAAGATTGAGTATTGGGGATTGAAGGTTGAGGATTGAGGATTTAGGAATGAGGATGGAGGATGAGGACTGACGGTCGAGGATTGAGGTTGGAGGATTGAGGATTGAGGATTGAGGACTGAGGATTGAGGATTGAGGATTGAGCATTGAGGATTGAAGATTGAGGATTGAAGATTGAGGACTGAGAATTGACAATTGAGTATGAGGACCGAGGGTTGAGGGTTGAGGTTTGAGGAATGAGGATTGAGGTTTGAGGTCTGAGGACTGAGGATTGAGGATTGAGAATTGAGGAATGAGGATTGAGGATTGAAGATTGAGGATGGGGGACTGAGTGCTGAGGGTTGAGTGATGAGAATTGAAGTTTGTGTATAGAGATTTTAAGATTGCAGACTGAGTATTGAGTATTGAAAGGTGTGAAATGACGATATTCTATTGAGGATTGAGAACTGACGAATGATTGTTGAGGACTGAGGTCTGAAGGTTGAGCATTCAGGATTGTGGATTCAGGATTGATGTTTGAGGACTGAGAATTGTGGATTGAGGATTGAGGATTGAGGATTGAGGATTGAGGATTGAGGATTGAAGATTGAGGATTGTGTATTGCGGATTGAATATTGAGGATTGAGGATTGAGGATTGAGGATTGAGGATTGAGGACTGAAGATTGAATATTGATGATTGATGATTGAGGATTGAGGATTGATGGTTGTGGATTGAGGACGAGGACTGAGGGTTGAGTATTGATGTGTGAGGTCTGAGGATTGAGGATTGAGGATTGAGAGTTGAGGATTGAGGATTGAAGATTCAGGATTGGGTATTGAGGATTGAAGGTTGAGGATTGCGGATTGAAGATTGAGTATTGAGGATTGAACATTGAGGATTGAGGATTGAGAATTGAGGATTGGGGATTGAGGATTGAGTATTGAATATTGAGTATTGATGCCTGAGGATTGAGGATTGAGGATTGAGGATTGAGGATCGAGGATTGAAGATTGAGAATTGAGGATTCATGGCTGAGTATTGAGGATTGAGCATTGAGAATTGAGGATTGAGTATTGAAGATTGAGGATTGATGGTTGAGGATTGAGGATTGAGGATTGAGGATTGAGAATTGAGGATTGAGCATTGAAATTGAGTATTGAGGACTGAAGATTGAGGATTGAGATTTGATTATTGAATATTGTGGATTGAGTATTGAACCATGAGTATTCAGAATATTCTATTGAGTATTGAGAATTGAGGATTGATAGTAGTATTGAGGATTGATGGCTGAGGGTTGTGTCTTGAATATTGAGGATTGAGGATTGAGGATTGAGGATAGAGCATTGAGGATTGAAGATTGAGTATTGATGATTGAAAATTGAGGATTGAGGATTGAGGTTTGAGGATTGAGGACGAGGACTGACGGTTGAGGATTGATGTTTGAGGAGTGAGGATTGTGGATAGAGGACTGAGGATTGAGGATTGAGAATTGAGGATTGTGGATTAAGGATTGAGGATTGAGGATTGAGGATTGAGGATTGAGAATTGAGAATTGAGTACGAGGACTGTGGGTTGAGGATTGAGGTTTGAGGAATGAGGATTGAGGTTTGGGGAATGAGGAATGAGGATTGAGGATTGAGGATTGAGGATTGAGGATTGAAGACTGAGTATTGAGGATTGAAGATTGACGATTGAGGATTGATGATTGAAGGTTGAGTAATGAGGATTGAATATTGAGGATTGTGGATTGAGGATTGAGGATTGAGGATTGAGGACTGACGATTGACGATTGAGTATTGAAGATTGAGGATATATGACTGAGGATTGAAGATTAAGGATTGAAGATTGGGGATTGAGGATCTAGGATTGGAGATTGATTATTGAGGATTGAAGATTGAGGATTGAGGATTGAGGATTGAGAATTGAGAATTGAGGATGAGGACTGAGGGTTGAGGATTGAGGTTTGAGGAATGAGGATTGAGGGTTGAGGATTGAGGATTGAGGATTGAGGATTGAGGATTGAGGATTGAGTATTGAAGATTGAGTATTGATGCCTGAGGACTGAGGATTGTGGATTGAGGATTGAAGATTGAGTATTGGGGATTGAAGGTTGAGGATTGAGGATTTAGGAATGAGGATGGAGGATGAGGACTGACGGTTGAGGATTGAGGTTGGAGGATTGAGGATTGAGGATTGAGGACTGAGGATTGAGGATTGAGGATTGAGCATTGAGGATTGAAGATTGAGGATTGAGGATTGAGGACTGAGAATTGAGAATTGAGTATGAGGACCAAGGGTTGAGGGTTGAGGTTTGAGGAATGAGGATTGAGGTTTGAGGTCTGAGGACTGAGGATTGAGGATTGAGAATTGAGGAATGAGGATTGAGGATTGAAGATTGAGGATGGGGGACTGAGTGCTGAGGGTTGAGTGATGAGAATTGAAGTTTGTGGATAGAGATATTAAGATTGCAGACTGAGTATTGAGCATTGAAAGGTGTGAATTGACGATATTCTATTGACGATTGAGAACTGACGAATGATTGTTGAGGACTGAGGTCTGAAGGTTGAGCATTCAGGACTGTGGATTCAGGATTGATGTTTGAGGACTGAGAATTGTGGATTGAGGATTGAGGATTGAGGATTGAGGATTGAGGATTGAGGATTGAAGATTGAGGATTGTGTATTGCGGATTGAATATTGAGGATTGAGGATAGAGGATTGAGGATTGAGGATTGAGGACTGAAGATTGAATATTGATGATTGATGATTGAGGATTGAGGATTGATGGTTGTGGATTGAGGACGAGGACTGAGGGTTGAGTATTGATGTGTGAGGTCTGAGGATTGACGATTGAGGGTTGAGAGTTGAGGATTGAGGATTGAAGATTCAGGATTGGGTATTGAGGATTGAAGAATGAGGATTGAGGATTGAGGATTGAGGATTGCGGATTGAAGATTGAGTATTGAGGATTGAACATAGAGGATTGAGGATTGAGAATTGAGGATTGGGGATTGAAGATTGAGTATTGAGGATTGAAGATTGAGGATTGAGGGTTGAGGATTGAGGATTGAGGATTGAAGGTTGAGTATTGAGGATTGAATATTGAGGATTGTGGATTTAGCATTGAGGATTGAGGAATGAGGATTGACGATTGAGTATTGAAGATTGAGGATTTATGACTGAGGATTGAGGATTAAGGGTTGAAGATTGGGGATTGAGGATCTAGGATTGGAGATTGATTATTGAGGATTAAAGATTGAGGATTGAGGATTGAGGATTGAGGATTGAGAATTGAGTATTGAGGATAAGGACTGAGGGTTGAGGATTGACGTTTGAGGAATGAGGATTGAGGGTTGAGGATTGATGATTGAGGATTGAGGATTGAGGATTGAGTATTGAATATTGAGTATTGATGCCTGAGGATTGAGGATTGAGGATTGAGGATTGAGGATCGAGGATTGAAGATTGAGAATTGAGGATTCATGGCTGAGTATTGAGGATTGAGGATTGAGAATTGAGGATTGAGTATTGAAGATTGAGGATTGATGGTTGAGGATTGAGGATTGAGGATTGAGGATCGAGTATTGAGGATTGAATATTGAGGATTGAGGATTGAGGATTGAGGATTGAGGATTGAGGATTAAGGATTGAAGATTGGGGATTGAAGATTGAGGACTGGGGATTGAGGATTGAAGATTGAGGATTAAGGATTGAAGATTATGGATTGAGGATCTAGGATTGGAGACTGATTATTGAGGATTGAAGATTGAGGATTGAGGATTGAGGATTGAGGATTGAGGATTGAGGATTAAGGATTGAAGATTGGGGATTGAGGATCTAGGATTGGAGATTGATTATTGAGGATTGGAAATTGAGAATTGAGGATTGAGGATTGAGGACTGAGGATTGAGGATTGAGGATTGAAGATTGAGGATTGAGGATTGAGGATTGAGGATTGAGGATTGAAGATTGAGGATTGAGGATTGAGGATTGAGGATTAAGGATTGAAGATTGGGGATTGAGGATCTAGGATTGGAGATTGATTATTGAGGATTGGAAATTGAGAATTGAGGATTGAGGATTGAGGACTGAGGATTGAGGATTGAGGATTGAAGATTGAGGATTGAGGATTGAGGATTGAGGATTGAGGATTGAAGATTGATGTCTGGGGATTGAGGATTGAAGATTGAGTATTAAGGATTGAAGATTGGGGATTGAGGATCTAGGATTGGAGATTGATTATTGAGGATTGAAGATTGAGTATTGAGGATTGAGGATTGAGAACTGAGGACTGAGCATTGAAATTGAGTATTGAGGACTGAAGATTGAGGATTGAGATTTGATTATTGAATATTGTGGATTGAGTATTGAACCATGAGTATTCAGAATATTCTATTGAGTATTGAGAATTGAGGATTGATGGTTGAGTATTGAGGATTGATGGCTGAGGGTTGTGTCTTGAATATTGAGGATAGAGGATTGAGGATTGAGGATAGAGCATTGAGGATTGAAGATTGAGTATTGATGATCGAAAATTGAGGATTGAGGATTGAGGTTTGAGGATTGAGGACGAGGACTGACGGTTGAGGATTGATGTTTGAGGAGTGAGGATTGTCGATAGAGGACTGAGGATTGAGGATTGAGAATTGAGGATTGTGGATTAAGGATTGAGGATTGAGGATTGAGGATTGAGGATTGGGAATTGAGAATTGAGTATGAGGACTGTGGGTTGAGGATTGAGGTTTGGGGAATGAGGATTGAGGTTTGGGGAATGAGGAATGAGGATTGAGGATTGAGGATTGAGGATTGAGGATTGAAGACTGAGTATTGAGGATTGAAGATTGACGATTGAGGATTGAGGATTGAAGGTTGAGTATTGAGGATTGAATATTGAGGATTGTGGATTGAGGATTGAGGATTGAGGACTGAGGATTGACGATTGAGTATTGAAGATTGAGGATATATGACTGAGGATTGAGGATTAAGGATTGAAGATTGGGGATTGAGGATCTAGGATTGGAGATTGATTATTGAGGATTGAAGATTGAGGACTGAGGATTGAGGATTGAGAATTGTGAATTGAGGATGAGGACTGAGGGTTGAGGATTGAGGTTTGAGGAATGAGGATTGAGGGTTGAGGATTCAGGATTGAGGATTGAGGATTGAGGATTGAGGATTGAGTATTGAAGATTGAGTATTGATGCCTGAGGATTGAGGATTGTGGATTGAGGATTGTGGATTGAGGATTGAAGATTGAGTATTGGGGATTGAAGATTGAGGATTGAGGATTTAGGAATGAGGATGGAGGATGAGGACTGACGGTTGAGGATTGAGGTTGGAGGATTGAGGATTGAGGATTGAGGACTGAGGATTGAGGATTGAGGATTGAGCATTGAGGATTGAAGATTGAGGATTGAGGATTGAGGACTGAGAATTGAGAATTGAGTATGAGGACCGAGGGTTGAGGGTTGAGGTTTGAGGAATGAGGATTGAGGTTTGGGGAATGAGGAATGAGGATTGAGGATTGAGGATTGAGAATTGAGGATTGATGGTTGAGGATTGATGGTTGAGGATTGAAGATTCAGGATTGGGTATTGAGGATTGAAGAATGAGCATTGAGGATTGAGGATTGAGGATTGAGGATTGCAGATTGTGTATTGAAGATTGAGGATTGAGGATTGAAATTGAGGATTGAGGATTGAGGATTGAGGATTGAGAGTTGAGGATTGAGGATTGAAGATTCAGGATTGGGTATTGAGGATTGAAGAATGAGGATTGAGGATTGAGGATTGAGGATTGCGGATTGAAGATTGAGTATTGAGGATTGAACATAGAGGATTGAGGATTGAGAATTGAGGATTGGGGATTGAAGATTGAGTATTGAGGATTGAAGATTGAGGATTGAGGATTGAGGATTGAGGATTGAGGATTGAAGGTTGAGTATTGAGGATTGAATATTGAGGATTGTGGATTGAGGATTGAGGATTGAGGACTGAGGATTGACGATTGAGTATTGAAGATTGAGGATATATGACTGAGGATTGAGGATTAAGGATTGAAGATTGGGGATTGAGGATCTAGGATTGGAGATTGATTATTGAGGATTGAAGATTGAGGATTGAGGATTGAGGATTGAGAATTGTGAATTGAGGATGAGGACTGAGGGTTGAGGATTGAGGTTTGAGGAATGAGGATTGAGGGTTGAGGATTGAGGATTGAGGATTGAGGATTGAGGATTGAGGATTGAGTATTGAAGATTGAGTATTGATGCCTGAGGATTGAGGATTGTGGATTGAGGATTGTGGATTGAGGATTGAAGATTGAGTATTGGGGATTGAAGATTGAGGATTGAGGATTTAGGAATGAGGATGGAGGATGAGGACTGACGGTTGAGGATTGAGGTTGGAGGATTGAGGATTGAGGATTGAGGACTGAGGATTGAGGATTGAGGATTGAGCATTGAGGATTGAAGATTGAGGATTGAGGATTGAGGACTGAGAATTGAGAATTGAGTATGAGGACCGAGGGTTGAGGGTTGAGGTTTGAGGAATGAGGATTGAGGTTTGGGGAATGTGGAATGAGGATTGAGGATTGAGGATTGAGAATTGAGGATTGATGGTTGAGGATTGATGGTTGAGGATTGAAGATTGAGGATTGGGTATTGAGGATTGAAGAATGAGCATTGAGGATTGAGGATTGAGGATTGAGGATTGCAGATTGTGTATTGAAGATTGAGGATTGAGGATTGAAATTGAGGATTGAGGATTGAGGATTGAGGATTGAGGGTTGAGGATTGAGGATTGAAGATTCAGGATTGGGTATTGAGGATTGAAGAATGAGGATTGAGGATTGAGGATTGAGGATTGCGGATTGAAGATTGAGTATTGAGGATTGAACATAGAGGATTGAGGATTGAGAATTGAGGATTGGGGATTGAAGATTGAGTATTGAGGATTGAAGATTGAGGATTGAGGATTGAGGATTGAGGATTGAGGATTGAAGGTTGAGTATTGAGGATTGAATATTGAGGATTGTGGATTGAGCATTGAGGATTGAGGAATGAGGATTGACGATTGAGTATTGAAGATTGAGGATTTATGACTGAGGATTGAGGATTAAGGGTTGAAGATTGGGGATTGAGGACCTAGGATTGGAGATTGATTATTGAGGATTAAAGATTCAGGATTGAGGATTGAGGATTGAGAATTGATAATTGAGGATAAGGACTGAGGGTTGAGGATTGAGGTTTGAGGAATGAGGATTGAGGGTTGAGGATTGAGGATTGAGGATTGAGGATTGAAGATTGAATATTGATGATTGAAGATAGAGGATTGAGGATTGAAGGTTGTGGATAGAGGACGACGACTGAGGGTTGAATATTGATGTTTGAGGTCTGAGGATTGAGGATTGAGGATTGAGAATTGAGGATTGAGGATTGAGGATTGAGGATTGAGACTTGATTATTGAATATTGTGGATTGAGTATTGAACCATGAGTATTCAGAATATTGTATTGAGTATTGAGAATTGAGGATTGATGGTTGAGTATTGAGGATTGAGGATTGAGGTTTGAGGATTGAGGACGAGGACTGACGGTTGAGGATTGATGTTTGAGGAGTGAGGATTGTCGATAGAGGACTGAGGATTGAGGATTGAGAATTGAGGATTGTGGATTAAGGATTGAGGATTGAGGATTGAGGATTGAGGATTGAGAATTGAGAATTGAGTATGAGGACTGTGGGTTGAGGATTGAGGTTTGGGGATTGAGGATTGAGGTTTGGGGAATGAGGAATGAGGATTGAGGTTTGAGGATTGAGGATTGAGGATTGAAGACTGAGTATTGAGGATTGAAGATTGACGATTGAGGATTGAGGATTGAAGGTTGAGTATTGAGGATTGAATATTGAGGATTGTGGATTGAGGATTGAGGATTGAGGACTGAGGATTGACGATTGAGTATTGAAGATTGAGGATATATGACTGAGGATTGAGGATTAAGGATTGAAGATTGGGGATTGAGGATCTAGGATTGTAGATTGATTATTGAGGATTGAAGATTGAGGATTGAGGATTGAGGATTGAGAATTGTGAATTGAGGATGAGGACTGAGGGTTGAGGATTGAGGTTTGAGGAATGAGGATTGAGGGTTGAGGATTGAGGATTGAGGATTGAGGATTGAGGATTGAGGATTGAGTATTGAAGATTGAGTATTGATGCCTGAGGATTGAGGATTGTGGATTGAGGATTGTGGATTGAGGATTGAAGATTGAGTATTGGGGATTGAAGATTGAAGATTGAGGATTAAGGATTGAAGATTATGGATTGAGGATCTAGGATTGGAGACTGATTATTGAGGATTGAAGATTGAGGATTGAGGATTGAGGATTGAGGATTGAGGATTGAGGATTGAGGATTAAGGATTGAAGATTGGGGATTGAGGATCTAGGATTGGAGATTGATTATTGAGGATTGGATATTGAGAATTGAGGATTGAGGATTGAGGACTGAGGATTGAGGATTGAGGATTGAAGATTGAGGATTGAGGATTGAGGATTGAGGATTGAGGATTGAAGATTGATGACTGGGGATTGAGGATTGAAGATTGAGTATTAAGGATTGAAGATTGGGGATTGAGGATCTAGGATTGGAGATTGATTATTGAGGATTGAAGATTGAGTATTGAGGATTGAGGATTGAGAACTGAGGACTGAGCATTGAAATTGAGTAATGAGGACTGAAGATTGAGGATTGAGATTTGATTATTGAATATTGTGGATTGAGTATTGAACCATGAGTATTCAGAATATTCTATTGAGTATTGAGAATTGAGGATTGATGGTTGAGTATTGAGGATTGATGGCTGAGGGTTGTGTCTTGAATATTGAGGATAGAGGATTGAGGATTGAGGATAGAGCATTGAGGATTGAAGATTGAGTATTGATGATCGAAAATTGAGGATTGAGGATTGAGGTTTGAGGATTGAGGACGAGGACTGACGGTTGAGGATTGATGTTTGAGGAGTGAGGATTGTGGATTGAGGATTGTGGATTGAGGATTGAAGATTGAGTATTGGGGATTGAAGATTGAGGATTGAGGATTTAGGAATGAGGATGGAGGATGAGGACTGACGGTTGAGGATTGAGGTTGGAGGATTGAGGATTGAGGATTGAGGACTGAGGATTGAGGATTGAGGATTGAGCATTGAGGATTGAAGATTGAGGATTGAGGATTGAGGACTGACAATTGAGAATTGAGTATGAGGACCGAGGGTTGGGGGTTGAGGTTTGAGGAATGAGGATTGAGGTTTGGGGAATGAGGAATGAGGATTGAGGATTGAGGATTGAGAATTGAGGATTGATGGTTGAGGATTGATGGTTGAGGATTGAAGATTGAGGATTGGGTATTGAGGATTGAAGAATGAGCATTGAGGATTGAGGATTGAGGATTGAGGATTGCAGATTGTGTATTGAAGATTGAGGATTGAGGATTGAAATTGAGGATTGAGGATTGAGGATTGAGGATTGAGAGTTGAGGATTGAGGATTGAAGATTCAGGATTGGGTATTGAGGATTGAAGAATGAGGATTGAGGATTGAGGATTGAGGATTGCGGATTGAAGATTGAGTATTGAGGATTGAACATAGAGGATTGAGGATTGAGAATTGAGGATTGGGGATTGAAGATTGAGTATTGAGGATTGAAGATTGAGGATTGAGGATTGAGGATTGAGGATTGAGGATTGAAGGTTGAGTATTGAGGATTGAATATTGAGGATTGTGGATTGAGCATTGAGGATTGAGGAATGAGGATTGACGATTGAGTATTGAAGATTGAGGATTTATGACTGAGGATTGAGGATTAAGGGTTGAAGATTGGGGATTGAGGACCTAGGATTGGAGATTGATTATTGAGGATTAAAGATTGAGGATTGAGGATTGAGGATTGAGAATTGATAATTGAGGATAAGGACTGAGGGTTGAGGATTGAGGTTTGAGGAATGAGGATTGAGGGTTGAGGATTGAGGATTGAGGATTGAGGATTGAAGATTGAATATTGATGATTGAAGATAGAGGATTGAGGATTGAAGGTTGTGGATAGAGGACGACGACTGAGGGTTGAATATTGATGTTTGAGGTCTGAGGATTGAGGATTGAGGATTGAGAATTGAGGATTGAGGATTGAGGATTGAAGATTGAGGATTGGGTATTGTGGATTGAAGAATGAGGATTGAGGATTGACGATTGAGGATTGAGGATTGCAGATTGAGTATTGAGGATTGAGGATTGAGGACTGAGGATTGAGGATTGAGGATTGAGAATAGAGGATTGAGGATTGAGGATTGACGATTGAGTATTGATGATTGAAGATTGAGGATTGAGGATTGTGGATTGAGGATTGAGGTTGAGGATTGAAGATTGAGGATTGGGTTTGAGGATTGACGATTGAGGATTGAGTATTGGGGATTGAGAATTGAGGATTGAGGATTGAAATTGAGTATTGAGGATTGAAGATTGAGGATTGAGACTTGATTATTGAATATTGTGGATTGAGTATTGAACCATGAGTATTCAGAATATTGTATTGAGTATTGAGAATTGAGGATTGATGGTTGAGTATTGAGGATTGATGGCTGAGGGTTGTGTCTTGAATATTGAGGATTGAGTATTGAGGATTGAGGATAGAGCATTGAGGATTGAAGATTGAGTATTGATGATTGAATATTGAGGATTGAGGATTGAGGTTTGAGGATTGAGGACGAGGACTGACGGTTGAAGATGAGGTTTGAGGATTGAGGATTGTGGATTGAGGGCTGAGGATTGAGGATTGAGGATTGAGCATTGAGGATTGAAGATTGATGACTGGGGATTGAGGATTGAAGATTGAGGATTGAGGATTGAGGATTGAGGATTGAGGATTGAAGATTTAGGATTGTGGATTGAGGATTGAGGATTGAGGATTGAGGATTGGGGATTGAAGATTGAGTATTGAGGATTGAGGATTGTGGATTGAGGATCTAGGATTGGAGATTGATTATTGGGCATTGAAGATTGAGGATTGAGTATTGAGGATTGAGAATTGAGAATTGAGGATGTGGACTGAGGTTTGAGGATTGAGGTTTGAGGAAAGAGAATTGAGGATTGAGGATTGATGACTGAGGATTGACGATTGAGTATTGAAGATTGAGGATTTATGACTGAGGATTGAGGATTGAGGACTGAGGACAGAGGATTGAGGATTGAAGGTTGAGTATTGAGGATTGAATATTGAGGATTGTGGATTGAGGATTGAGGATTGAGGATTGAGGATTGAGGATTGAGAATTGAACATTGAAGATTGATGACTGGGGATTGAGTATTGAAGATTGAGTATTAAGGATTGAAGATTGAGGATTGGGTATTGAGGATTGAGGAATGAGGATTGAGGATTGAGGATTGAGGATTGAGGATTGAAGACTGAGTATTGAGGATTGAAGATTGACGATTGAGAATTAAGGATAAAAGATTGAGGATTAAGGATTGAAGATTGGGGACTGATGGTCTAGGATTGGAGATTGATTATTGAGGATTGAAGATTGAGAATTGAGGATTGAGGATTGAGGGTTGAGGATTGAGGACGAGGACTGACGGTTGAGGATTGAGGTTTGAGGATTGAGGATTGAGGATTGAGGACTGAGGCTGAGGATTGAGGATTGAGCATAGAGGATTGAAGACTGAGGACTGGCGATTGAGGATTGAAGATTGAGGATTAAGGATTGAGGATTGTGGATTGAGGATCTAGGATTGGAGATTGATTATTGGGCATTGAAGATTGAGGATTGAGTATTGAGGATTGAGAATTGAGAATTGAGGAAGTGGACTGAGGTTTGAGGATTGAGGTTTGAGGAAAGAGAATTGAGGATTGAGGATTGAGGACTGAGGATTGACGATTGAGTATCGAAGATTGAGGATTTATGACTGAGGATTGAGGATTGAGGACTGAGGACAGAGGATTGAGGATTGAAGGTTGAGTATTGAGGATTGAATATTGAGGATTGTGGATTGAGGATTGAGGATTGAGGAATGAGGATTGACGATTGAGTATTGAAGATTGAGGATTTATGACTGAGGATTGAGGATTAAGGGTTGAAGATTGAGGACTGAGGATTGAGGATTGAGGATTGATCATTGAGGATGGAAGATTGAGGACTGGCGATTGAGGATTGAAAATTGAGGATTAAGGATTGAATATTGGGGATTGAGGATCTAGGATTGGAGATTGATTATTGAGGATTGAAGATTGAGAATTGAGGATTGATGGTTGAGTATTGAGGATTGAGAATTGAGGATTGAGGATTGGGTATTGAAGATTGAGGATTGATGATTGAGGATTGAGGATTGAGGATCGAGGATTGATGATTGAATATTGAGAATTGAGGATTGAGGATTGAGGATTGAGGATTAAGGATTGAAGATTGGGGATTGAGGATCTATGATTGGGGATTGATTATTAAGGATTGAAGATTGAGGATAGAGGATTAAGGATTGAGAATTGAGAATTGAGGATGAGGACTGAGGGTTGAGGATTGAGGTTTGAGGAATGAGGATTGAGGAATGAGGATTGAGGATTGGGGATTGAGGATTGAGGATTAAGGATTGTAGATTGAAGATTGGGTATTGAGGATTGAAGAATGAGGATTGAGGATTGAGGATTGAGGATTGAGGATTGAGGATTGAAGATTGAGTATTGAGGATTGAATATTGAGGATTGAGGATTGAGGATTGAGGATTGAGGTTGAGGATTGAAGATTGAGGATTGAGGATTGAGGATTGAGGACTGAAGATTGAATATTGATGATTGATGATTGAGGATTGAGGATTGAGGGTAGTGGATTGAGGACGAGGACTGAGGGTTGAGTATTGATGTGTGAGGTCTGAGGATTGAGGATTGAGGATTGAGAGTTGAGGATTGAGGATTGAAGATTGAGGATTGGGTATTGAGGATTGAAGAATGAGGATTGAGGATTGAGGATTGAGGATTGAGGATTGAGGATTGAGGATTGAGTATTGAAGATTGAGTATTGATGCCTGAGGACTGAGGATCGAGGATTGAGGATTGAGTATTGGAGATTGATTATTGAGGATTGAAGATTGAGGATTGAGGATTGAGGAATGAGAATTGAGAATTGAGTATGAGGACTGAGGGTTGAGGATTGAGGTTTGAGGAATGAGGATTGAGGGTTGGGGAATGAGGATTGAGGATTGAGGATTGAGGATTGAGGATTGAGGATTGAGGATTGAAGATTGAGTATTGATGATTGAATATTGAGGATTGAGGATTGAGGTTTGAGGATTGAGGACGAGGACTGACGGTAGAGGGTTGATGTTTGAGGATTGAGCATTGAGGTCCGAGGATTGAGGATGAGGGCTGAGGGTCGGTGACTCAGGTTTGACGACTGAGGACTGAGGATTGAGGATCGAGAATTGAGGACTGATGATTGAGGATTGAAGATTGAGGATTGGGTATTGAGGATTGAAGAATGAGCATTGAGGATTGAGTATTGAGGATTGAGGATTGCAGATTGAGTATTGAGGATTGAGGATTGAGGTTTGAGGAATGAGGATTGAGGGTTGGGGAAGGAGGATTGAGGATTGAGGATTGAGGATTGAGCATTGAAGATTGAGTATTGATGCCTGAGGATTGAGGATTGAGGATTGATGATTGAGGATCGAGGATTGAAGATTGAGAATTGAGGATTGAAGATTGATGATTGAGGATTGAGGATTGAGGATGGAGGATGAGGGCTGAGGGTTGAGGATTGAGGATTGAGAATTGAGGACTGAGGATTGAGGATTGAGGATTGAGGATTGAGGATTGAAGATTGAGGATTGAGGATTGAGGATTGAGGATTGAGGATTGAGGATTGAACATTGAATATTGATGATTGAAGATTGAGGATTGAGGATTGAGGGTTGTGGATTGAGGACGAGAACTGAGGGTTGAATATTGATGTTTGAGGTCTGAGGATTGAGGATTGAGGATTGAGAATTGAGGATTGAGGATTGAGGATTGAAGATTGAGGATTGGGTATTGAGGATTCAAGAATGAGCATTGAGGAATGAGGATTGAGGATTGAGGATTGCAGATTGAGTATTGAGGATTGAGGATTGAGGATTGAGGATTGAGGATTGACGTTTGAGTATTGAGGACGAGGACTGACGGTAGAGGGTTGATGTTTGAGGATTGAGCATTGAGGACCGAGGGTTGAGGATGAGGGCTGAGGGTCGGGGACTGAGGTTTGACGACTGAGGACTGAGGATTGAGGATCGAGAATTGAGGACTGATGATTGAGGATTGAAGATTGAGGATTGGGTATTGAGGATTGAAGGATGAGGATTGAGGATTGAGGATTGAGGGTTGCGGATTGAGGACCTAGGATTGGAGATTGATTATTGACGATTGATGATTGGGGTTTGAGGATTGAGGATTGAGGATCTAGGATTGGTAATCGATTATTGAGGATTGAGGTTTGAGGTCTGAGGACTGAGGATTGAGTATTGAGAATTGAGGATTGAGGATTGAGGATTGAAGATTGAGGATGGGGAACTGAGTGTTGAGTGTTGAGTGATGAGAATTGAAGTTTGTGGATAGAGATTTTAAGATTGCAGACTGAGTATTGATTATTGAAAGGTGTGAATTGACGATATTGTATTGAGGATTGAGAACTGACTTATGACTGTTGAGGACTGCGGACTGAAGGTTGAGGATTCAGGATTGTGGATTCAGGATTGAGGTTTGAGGACTGAGAATTGAGGATTGAGTATTGAGGATTGAGGATTGAGGATTGAGGATTGAGGATTGAAGATTGAGGATTGGGTATTGTGGATTGAACTTTGAGGAATGAGGATTGAGGATTGAGGATTGAGGATTGAGGACTGAAGATTGAATATTGATGATTGATGATTGAGGATTGAGGATTGAGCATTGTGAATTGAGGACGAGGACTGAGGGTTGAGTAGTGATGTGTGAGGTCTGAGGATTGAGGATTGAGGATTGAGAGTCGAGGATTGAGGATTGAAGATTGAGGATTGGGTGTTGAGGATTGCAGAATGAGGATTGAGGATTGAGGATTGAGGATTGAGGATTGAAGATTGAGTATTGAGGATTGAACATTGAGGATTGAGGATTGAGAATTGAGGATTGGGGATTGAAGATTGAGTATTGAGGATTGAAGATTGAGGATTGAGGATTGAGGATTGAGGATTGAGGATTGAAGATTGAGGATTGAGGATTGAGGATTGAGGATCGAGTATTGAGGATTGAATATTGAGGATTGAGGATTGAGGATTGAGGATTGAGGATTGAGGATTAAGGATTGAAGATTGGGGATTGAAGATTGAGGACTGGGGATTGAGGATTGAAGATTGAGGATTAAGGATTGAAGATTATGGATTGAGGATCTAGGATTGGAGACTGATTATTGAGGATTGAAGATTGAGGATTGAGGATTGAGGATTGAGGATTGAGGATTGAGGATTAAGGATTGAAGATTGGGGATTGAGGATCTAGGATTGGAGATTGATTATTGAGGATTGGAAATTGAGAATTGAGGATTGAGGATTGAGGACTGAGGATTGAGGATTGAGGATTGAAGATTGAGGATTGAGGATTGAGGATTGAGGATTGAGGATTGAAGATTGATGTCTGGGGATTGAGGATTGAAGATTGAGTATTAAGGATTGAAGATTGGGGATTGAGGATCTAGGATTGGAGATTGATTATTGAGGATTGAAGATTGAGTATTGAGGATTGAGGATTGAGAACTGAGGACTGAGCATTGAAATTGAGTATTGAGGACTGAAGATTGAGGATTGAGATTTGATTATTGAATATTGTGGATTGAGTATTGAACCATGAGTATTCAGAATATTCTATTGAGTATTGAGAATTGAGGATTGATGGTTGAGTATTGAGGATTGATGGCTGAGGGTTGTGTCTTGAATATTGAGGATAGAGGATTGAGGATTGAGGATAGAGCATTGAGGATTGAAGATTGAGTATTGATGATCGAAAATTGAGGATTGAGGATTGAGGTTTGAGGATTGAGGACGAGGACTGACGGTTGAGGATTGATGTTTGAGGAGTGAGGATTGTCGATAGAGGACTGAGGATTGAGGATTGAGAATTGAGGATTGTGGATTAAGGATTGAGGATTGAGGATTGAGGATTGAGGATTGGGAATTGAGAATTGAGTATGAGGACTGTGGGTTGAGGATTGAGGTTTGGGGAATGAGGATTGAGGTTTGGGGAATGAGGAATGAGGATTGAGGATTGAGGATTGAGGATTGAGGATTGAAGACTGAGTATTGAGGATTGAAGATTGACGATTGAGGATTGAGGATTGAAGGTTGAGTATTGAGGATTGAATATTGAGGATTGTGGATTGAGGATTGAGGATTGAGGACTGAGGATTGACGATTGAGTATTGAAGATTGAGGATATATGACTGAGGATTGAGGATTAAGGATTGAAGATTGGGGATTGAGGATCTAGGATTGGAGATTGATTATTGAGGATTGAAGATTGAGGACTGAGGATTGAGGATTGAGAATTGTGAATTGAGGATGAGGACTGAGGGTTGAGGATTGAGGTTTGAGGAATGAGGATTGAGGGTTGAGGATTCAGGATTGAGGATTGAGGATTGAGGATTGAGGATTGAGTATTGAAGATTGAGTATTGATGCCTGAGGATTGAGGATTGTGGATTGAGGATTGTGGATTGAGGATTGAAGATTGAGTATTGGGGATTGAAGATTGAGGATTGAGGATTTAGGAATGAGGATGGAGGATGAGGACTGACGGTTGAGGATTGAGGTTGGAGGATTGAGGATTGAGGATTGAGGACTGAGGATTGAGGATTGAGGATTGAGCATTGAGGATTGAAGATTGAGGATTGAGGATTGAGGACTGAGAATTGAGAATTGAGTATGAGGACCGAGGGTTGAGGGTTGAGGTTTGAGGAATGAGGATTGAGGTTTGGGGAATGAGGAATGAGGATTGAGGATTGAGGATTGAGAATTGAGGATTGATGGTTGAGGATTGATGGTTGAGGATTGAAGATTCAGGATTGGGTATTGAGGATTGAAGAATGAGCATTGAGGATTGAGGATTGAGGATTGAGGATTGCAGATTGTGTATTGAAGATTGAGGATTGAGGATTGAAATTGAGGATTGAGGATTGAGGATTGAGGATTGAGAGTTGAGGATTGAGGATTGAAGATTCAGGATTGGGTATTGAGGATTGAAGAATGAGGATTGAGGATTGAGGATTGAGGATTGCGGATTGAAGATTGAGTATTGAGGATTGAACATAGAGGATTGAGGATTGAGAATTGAGGATTGGGGATTGAAGATTGAGTATTGAGGATTGAAGATTGAGGATTGAGGATTGAGGATTGAGGATTGAGGATTGAAGGTTGAGTATTGAGGATTGAATATTGAGGATTGTGGATTGAGGATTGAGGATTGAGGACTGAGGATTGACGATTGAGTATTGAAGATTGAGGATATATGACTGAGGATTGAGGATTAAGGATTGAAGATTGGGGATTGAGGATCTAGGATTGGAGATTGATTATTGAGGATTGAAGATTGAGGATTGAGGATTGAGGATTGAGAATTGTGAATTGAGGATGAGGACTGAGGGTTGAGGATTGAGGTTTGAGGAATGAGGATTGAGGGTTGAGGATTGAGGATTGAGGATTGAGGATTGAGGATTGAGGATTGAGTATTGAAGATTGAGTATTGATGCCTGAGGATTGAGGATTGTGGATTGAGGATTGTGGATTGAGGATTGAAGATTGAGTATTGGGGATTGAAGATTGAGGATTGAGGATTTAGGAATGAGGATGGAGGATGAGGACTGACGGTTGAGGATTGAGGTTGGAGGATTGAGGATTGAGGATTGAGGACTGAGGATTGAGGATTGAGGATTGAGCATTGAGGATTGAAGATTGAGGATTGAGGATTGAGGACTGAGAATTGAGAATTGAGTATGAGGACCGAGGGTTGAGGGTTGAGGTTTGAGGAATGAGGATTGAGGTTTGGGGAATGTGGAATGAGGATTGAGGATTGAGGATTGAGAATTGAGGATTGATGGTTGAGGATTGATGGTTGAGGATTGAAGATTGAGGATTGGGTATTGAGGATTGAAGAATGAGCATTGAGGATTGAGGATTGAGGATTGAGGATTGCAGATTGTGTATTGAAGATTGAGGATTGAGGATTGAAATTGAGGATTGAGGATTGAGGATTGAGGATTGAGGGTTGAGGATTGAGGATTGAAGATTCAGGATTGGGTATTGAGGATTGAAGAATGAGGATTGAGGATTGAGGATTGAGGATTGCGGATTGAAGATTGAGTATTGAGGATTGAACATAGAGGATTGAGGATTGAGAATTGAGGATTGGGGATTGAAGATTGAGTATTGAGGATTGAAGATTGAGGATTGAGGATTGAGGATTGAGGATTGAGGATTGAAGGTTGAGTATTGAGGATTGAATATTGAGGATTGTGGATTGAGCATTGAGGATTGAGGAATGAGGATTGACGATTGAGTATTGAAGATTGAGGATTTATGACTGAGGATTGAGGATTAAGGGTTGAAGATTGGGGATTGAGGACCTAGGATTGGAGATTGATTATTGAGGATTAAAGATTCAGGATTGAGGATTGAGGATTGAGAATTGATAATTGAGGATAAGGACTGAGGGTTGAGGATTGAGGTTTGAGGAATGAGGATTGAGGGTTGAGGATTGAGGATTGAGGATTGAGGATTGAAGATTGAATATTGATGATTGAAGATAGAGGATTGAGGATTGAAGGTTGTGGATAGAGGACGACGACTGAGGGTTGAATATTGATGTTTGAGGTCTGAGGATTGAGGATTGAGGATTGAGAATTGAGGATTGAGGATTGAGGATTGAGGATTGAGACTTGATTATTGAATATTGTGGATTGAGTATTGAACCATGAGTATTCAGAATATTGTATTGAGTATTGAGAATTGAGGATTGATGGTTGAGTATTGAGGATTGAGGATTGAGGTTTGAGGATTGAGGACGAGGACTGACGGTTGAGGATTGATGTTTGAGGAGTGAGGATTGTCGATAGAGGACTGAGGATTGAGGATTGAGAATTGAGGATTGTGGATTAAGGATTGAGGATTGAGGATTGAGGATTGAGGATTGAGAATTGAGAATTGAGTATGAGGACTGTGGGTTGAGGATTGAGGTTTGGGGATTGAGGATTGAGGTTTGGGGAATGAGGAATGAGGATTGAGGTTTGAGGATTGAGGATTGAGGATTGAAGACTGAGTATTGAGGATTGAAGATTGACGATTGAGGATTGAGGATTGAAGGTTGAGTATTGAGGATTGAATATTGAGGATTGTGGATTGAGGATTGAGGATTGAGGACTGAGGATTGACGATTGAGTATTGAAGATTGAGGATATATGACTGAGGATTGAGGATTAAGGATTGAAGATTGGGGATTGAGGATCTAGGATTGTAGATTGATTATTGAGGATTGAAGATTGAGGATTGAGGATTGAGGATTGAGAATTGTGAATTGAGGATGAGGACTGAGGGTTGAGGATTGAGGTTTGAGGAATGAGGATTGAGGGTTGAGGATTGAGGATTGAGGATTGAGGATTGAGGATTGAGGATTGAGTATTGAAGATTGAGTATTGATGCCTGAGGATTGAGGATTGTGGATTGAGGATTGTGGATTGAGGATTGAAGATTGAGTATTGGGGATTGAAGATTGAAGATTGAGGATTAAGGATTGAAGATTATGGATTGAGGATCTAGGATTGGAGACTGATTATTGAGGATTGAAGATTGAGGATTGAGGATTGAGGATTGAGGATTGAGGATTGAGGATTGAGGATTAAGGATTGAAGATTGGGGATTGAGGATCTAGGATTGGAGATTGATTATTGAGGATTGGATATTGAGAATTGAGGATTGAGGATTGAGGACTGAGGATTGAGGATTGAGGATTGAAGGTTGAGGATTGAGGATTGAGGATTGAGGATTGAGGATTGAAGATTGATGACTGGGGATTGAGGATTGAAGATTGAGTATTAAGGATTGAAGATTGGGGATTGAGGATCTAGGATTGGAGATTGATTATTGAGGATTGAAGATTGAGTATTGAGGATTGAGGATTGAGAACTGAGGACTGAGCATTGAAATTGAGTAATGAGGACTGAAGATTGAGGATTGAGATTTGATTATTGAATATTGTGGATTGAGTATTGAACCATGAGTATTCAGAATATTCTATTGAGTATTGAGAATTGAGGATTGATGGTTGAGTATTGAGGATTGATGGCTGAGGGTTGTGTCTTGAATATTGAGGATAGAGGATTGAGGATTGAGGATAGAGCATTGAGGATTGAAGATTGAGTATTGATGATCGAAAATTGAGGATTGAGGATTGAGGTTTGAGGATTGAGGACGAGGACTGACGGTTGAGGATTGATGTTTGAGGAGTGAGGATTGTGGATTGAGGATTGTGGATTGAGGATTGAAGATTGAGTATTGGGGATTGAAGATTGAGGATTGAGGATTTAGGAATGAGGATGGAGGATGAGGACTGACGGTTGAGGATTGAGGTTGGAGGATTGAGGATTGAGGATTGAGGACTGAGGATTGAGGATTGAGGATTGAGCATTGAGGATTGAAGATTGAGGATTGAGGATTGAGGACTGACAATTGAGAATTGAGTATGAGGACCGAGGGTTGGGGGTTGAGGTTTGAGGAATGAGGATTGAGGTTTGGGGAATGAGGAATGAGGATTGAGGATTGAGGATTGAGAATTGAGGATTGATGGTTGAGGATTGATGGTTGAGGATTGAAGATTGAGGATTGGGTATTGAGGATTGAAGAATGAGCATTGAGGATTGAGGATTGAGGATTGAGGATTGCAGATTGTGTATTGAAGATTGAGGATTGAGGATTGAAATTGAGGATTGAGGATTGAGGATTGAGGATTGAGAGTTGAGGATTGAGGATTGAAGATTCAGGATTGGGTATTGAGGATTGAAGAATGAGGATTGAGGATTGAGGATTGAGGATTGCGGATTGAAGATTGAGTATTGAGGATTGAACATAGAGGATTGAGGATTGAGAATTGAGGATTGGGGATTGAAGATTGAGTATTGAGGATTGAAGATTGAGGATTGAGGATTGAGGATTGAGGATTGAGGATTGAAGGTTGAGTATTGAGGATTGAATATTGAGGATTGTGGATTGAGCATTGAGGATTGAGGAATGAGGATTGACGATTGAGTATTGAAGATTGAGGATTTATGACTGAGGATTGAGGATTAAGGGTTGAAGATTGGGGATTGAGGACCTAGGATTGGAGATTGATTATTGAGGATTAAAGATTGAGGATTGAGGATTGAGGATTGAGAATTGATAATTGAGGATAAGGACTGAGGGTTGAGGATTGAGGTTTGAGGAATGAGGATTGAGGGTTGAGGATTGAGGATTGAGGATTGAGGATTGAAGATTGAATATTGATGATTGAAGATAGAGGATTGAGGATTGAAGGTTGTGGATAGAGGACGACGACTGAGGGTTGAATATTGATGTTTGAGGTCTGAGGATTGAGGATTGAGGATTGAGAATTGAGGATTGAGGATTGAGGATTGAAGATTGAGGATTGGGTATTGTGGATTGAAGAATGAGGATTGAGGATTGACGATTGAGGATTGAGGATTGCAGATTGAGTATTGAGGATTGAGGATTGAGGACTGAGGATTGAGGATTGAGGATTGAGAATAGAGGATTGAGGATTGAGGATTGACGATTGAGTATTGATGATTGAAGATTGAGGATTGAGGATTGTGGATTGAGGATTGAGGTTGAGGATTGAAGATTGAGGATTGGGTTTGAGGATTGACGATTGAGGATTGAGTATTGGGGATTGAGAATTGAGGATTGAGGATTGAAATTGAGTATTGAGGATTGAAGATTGAGGATTGAGACTTGATTATTGAATATTGTGGATTGAGTATTGAACCATGAGTATTCAGAATATTGTATTGAGTATTGAGAATTGAGGATTGATGGTTGAGTATTGAGGATTGATGGCTGAGGGTTGTGTCTTGAATATTGAGGATTGAGTATTGAGGATTGAGGATAGAGCATTGAGGATTGAAGATTGAGTATTGATGATTGAATATTGAGGATTGAGGATTGAGGTTTGAGGATTGAGGACGAGGACTGACGGTTGAAGATGAGGTTTGAGGATTGAGGATTGTGGATTGAGGGCTGAGGATTGAGGATTGAGGATTGAGCATTGAGGATTGAAGATTGATGACTGGGGATTGAGGATTGAAGATTGAGGATTGAGGATTGAGGATTGAGGATTGAGGATTGAAGATTTAGGATTGTGGATTGAGGATTGAGGATTGAGGATTGAGGATTGGGGATTGAAGATTGAGTATTGAGGATTGAGGATTGTGGATTGAGGATCTAGGATTGGAGATTGATTATTGGGCATTGAAGATTGAGGATTGAGTATTGAGGATTGAGAATTGAGAATTGAGGATGTGGACTGAGGTTTGAGGATTGAGGTTTGAGGAAAGAGAATTGAGGATTGAGGATTGATGACTGAGGATTGACGATTGAGTATTGAAGATTGAGGATTTATGACTGAGGATTGAGGATTGAGGACTGAGGACAGAGGATTGAGGATTGAAGGTTGAGTATTGAGGATTGAATATTGAGGATTGTGGATTGAGGATTGAGGATTGAGGATTGAGGATTGAGGATTGAGAATTGAACATTGAAGATTGATGACTGGGGATTGAGTATTGAAGATTGAGTATTAAGGATTGAAGATTGAGGATTGGGTATTGAGGATTGAGGAATGAGGATTGAGGATTGAGGATTGAGGATTGAGGATTGAAGACTGAGTATTGAGGATTGAAGATTGACGATTGAGAATTAAGGATAAAAGATTGAGGATTAAGGATTGAAGATTGGGGACTGATGGTCTAGGATTGGAGATTGATTATTGAGGATTGAAGATTGAGAATTGAGGATTGAGGATTGAGGGTTGAGGATTGAGGACGAGGACTGACGGTTGAGGATTGAGGTTTGAGGATTGAGGATTGAGGATTGAGGACTGAGGCTGAGGATTGAGGATTGAGCATAGAGGATTGAAGACTGAGGACTGGCGATTGAGGATTGAAGATTGAGGATTAAGGATTGAGGATTGTGGATTGAGGATCTAGGATTGGAGATTGATTATTGGGCATTGAAGATTGAGGATTGAGTATTGAGGATTGAGAATTGAGAATTGAGGAAGTGGACTGAGGTTTGAGGATTGAGGTTTGAGGAAAGAGAATTGAGGATTGAGGATTGAGGACTGAGGATTGACGATTGAGTATCGAAGATTGAGGATTTATGACTGAGGATTGAGGATTGAGGACTGAGGACAGAGGATTGAGGATTGAAGGTTGAGTATTGAGGATTGAATATTGAGGATTGTGGATTGAGGATTGAGGATTGAGGAATGAGGATTGACGATTGAGTATTGAAGATTGAGGATTTATGACTGAGGATTGAGGATTAAGGGTTGAAGATTGAGGACTGAGGATTGAGGATTGAGGATTGATCATTGAGGATGGAAGATTGAGGACTGGCGATTGAGGATTGAAAATTGAGGATTAAGGATTGAATATTGGGGATTGAGGATCTAGGATTGGAGATTGATTATTGAGGATTGAAGATTGAGAATTGAGGATTGATGGTTGAGTATTGAGGATTGAGAATTGAGGATTGAGGATTGGGTATTGAAGATTGAGGATTGATGATTGAGGATTGAGGATTGAGGATCGAGGATTGATGATTGAATATTGAGAATTGAGGATTGAGGATTGAGGATTGAGGATTAAGGATTGAAGATTGGGGATTGAGGATCTATGATTGGGGATTGATTATTAAGGATTGAAGATTGAGGATAGAGGATTAAGGATTGAGAATTGAGAATTGAGGATGAGGACTGAGGGTTGAGGATTGAGGTTTGAGGAATGAGGATTGAGGAATGAGGATTGAGGATTGGGGATTGAGGATTGAGGATTAAGGATTGTAGATTGAAGATTGGGTATTGAGGATTGAAGAATGAGGATTGAGGATTGAGGATTGAGGATTGAGGATTGAGGATTGAAGATTGAGTATTGAGGATTGAATATTGAGGATTGAGGATTGAGGATTGAGGATTGAGGTTGAGGATTGAAGATTGAGGATTGAGGATTGAGGATTGAGGACTGAAGATTGAATATTGATGATTGATGATTGAGGATTGAGGATTGAGGGTAGTGGATTGAGGACGAGGACTGAGGGTTGAGTATTGATGTGTGAGGTCTGAGGATTGAGGATTGAGGATTGAGAGTTGAGGATTGAGGATTGAAGATTGAGGATTGGGTATTGAGGATTGAAGAATGAGGATTGAGGATTGAGGATTGAGGATTGAGGATTGAGGATTGAGGATTGAGTATTGAAGATTGAGTATTGATGCCTGAGGACTGAGGATCGAGGATTGAGGATTGAGTATTGGAGATTGATTATTGAGGATTGAAGATTGAGGATTGAGGATTGAGGAATGAGAATTGAGAATTGAGTATGAGGACTGAGGGTTGAGGATTGAGGTTTGAGGAATGAGGATTGAGGGTTGGGGAATGAGGATTGAGGATTGAGGATTGAGGATTGAGGATTGAGGATTGAGGATTGAAGATTGAGTATTGATGATTGAATATTGAGGATTGAGGATTGAGGTTTGAGGATTGAGGACGAGGACTGACGGTAGAGGGTTGATGTTTGAGGATTGAGCATTGAGGTCCGAGGATTGAGGATGAGGGCTGAGGGTCGGTGACTCAGGTTTGACGACTGAGGACTGAGGATTGAGGATCGAGAATTGAGGACTGATGATTGAGGATTGAAGATTGAGGATTGGGTATTGAGGATTGAAGAATGAGCATTGAGGATTGAGTATTGAGGATTGAGGATTGCAGATTGAGTATTGAGGATTGAGGATTGAGGTTTGAGGAATGAGGATTGAGGGTTGGGGAAGGAGGATTGAGGATTGAGGATTGAGGATTGAGCATTGAAGATTGAGTATTGATGCCTGAGGATTGAGGATTGAGGATTGATGATTGAGGATCGAGGATTGAAGATTGAGAATTGAGGATTGAAGATTGATGATTGAGGATTGAGGATTGAGGATGGAGGATGAGGGCTGAGGGTTGAGGATTGAGGATTGAGAATTGAGGACTGAGGATTGAGGATTGAGGATTGAGGATTGAGGATTGAAGATTGAGGATTGAGGATTGAGGATTGAGGATTGAGGATTGAGGATTGAACATTGAATATTGATGATTGAAGATTGAGGATTGAGGATTGAGGGTTGTGGATTGAGGACGAGAACTGAGGGTTGAATATTGATGTTTGAGGTCTGAGGATTGAGGATTGAGGATTGAGAATTGAGGATTGAGGATTGAGGATTGAAGATTGAGGATTGGGTATTGAGGATTCAAGAATGAGCATTGAGGAATGAGGATTGAGGATTGAGGATTGCAGATTGAGTATTGAGGATTGAGGATTGAGGATTGAGGATTGAGGATTGACGTTTGAGTATTGAGGACGAGGACTGACGGTAGAGGGTTGATGTTTGAGGATTGAGCATTGAGGACCGAGGGTTGAGGATGAGGGCTGAGGGTCGGGGACTGAGGTTTGACGACTGAGGACTGAGGATTGAGGATCGAGAATTGAGGACTGATGATTGAGGATTGAAGATTGAGGATTGGGTATTGAGGATTGAAGGATGAGGATTGAGGATTGAGGATTGAGGGTTGCGGATTGAGGACCTAGGATTGGAGATTGATTATTGACGATTGATGATTGGGGTTTGAGGATTGAGGATTGAGGATCTAGGATTGGTAATCGATTATTGAGGATTGAGGTTTGAGGTCTGAGGACTGAGGATTGAGTATTGAGAATTGAGGATTGAGGATTGAGGATTGAAGATTGAGGATGGGGAACTGAGTGTTGAGTGTTGAGTGATGAGAATTGAAGTTTGTGGATAGAGATTTTAAGATTGCAGACTGAGTATTGATTATTGAAAGGTGTGAATTGACGATATTGTATTGAGGATTGAGAACTGACTTATGACTGTTGAGGACTGCGGACTGAAGGTTGAGGATTCAGGATTGTGGATTCAGGATTGAGGTTTGAGGACTGAGAATTGAGGATTGAGTATTGAGGATTGAGGATTGAGGATTGAGGATTGAGGATTGAAGATTGAGGATTGGGTATTGTGGATTGAACTTTGAGGAATGAGGATTGAGGATTGAGGATTGAGGATTGAGGATTGAGGACTGAAGATTGAATATTGATGATTGATGATTGAGGATTGAGGATTGAGGGTTGTGGATTGAGGACGAGGACTGAGGGTTGAGTATTGATGTGTGAGGTCTGAGGATTGAGGATTGAGGATTGAGAGTTGAGGATTGAGGTTTGAAGATTATCTATTGGGTGTTGAGGATTGAAGAATGAGGATTGACGATTGAGGATTGAGGATTGAGGATTGAAGATTGAGTATTGAGGATTGAACATTGAGGATTGAGGATTGAGAATTGAGGATTGGGGATTGAAGATTGAGTATTGAGGATTGAAGACTGAGGATTGAGGATTGAGGATTGTGGATTGAGGATTGAAGATTGAGGATTGTGGATTGATGATTGAGGATTGAGGATTGAGGATTGAAGATTGAATATTGATGATTGAAGGTTGAGGATTGAGGATTGATGGTTGTGGATAGAGGACGAGGACTGAGGGTTGAATATTGATGTTTGAGGTCTGAGGATTGAGGATTGAGGATTGAGAATTGAGGATTGAGTATTGAGGATTGAAAATTGAAGATTGGGTATTGAGGATTGAAGAATGAGGATTGAGGATTGAAGATTGAGGATTGAGGTTGAGGATTGAAGATTGAGGATTGGGGATTGAGGATTAACGATTGAGGATTGAGTATTGGGGATTGAGAATTGAGGATTGAGGATTGAAATTGAGTATTGAGGATTGAAGGTTGAGGATTGAGACTTGATTATTGAATATTGTGGATTGAGTATTGAACCATGAGTATTCAGAATATTGTATTGAGTATTGAGAATTGAGGATTGATGGTTGAGTATTGAGGATTGATGGCTGAGGGTTGTGTCTTGAATATTGAGGATTGAGGATTGAGGATTGAGGATAGAGCATTGAGGATTGAAGATTGAGTATTGATGATTGAAGATTGAGGATTGAGTATTGAGGATTGAGGATTGAGGTTGAGGATTGAAGATTGAGGATTGGGGATTTAGGATTGACGATTGAGGATTGAGTATTGGGGATTGAGAATTGAGGATTGAGGATTGAAATTGAGTATTGAGGATTGAAGATTGAGGATTGAGACTTGATTATTGAATATTGCGGATTGAGTATTGAATCATGAGTATTCAGAATATTGTATTGAGTATTGAGAATTGAGGATTGATGGTTGAGTATTGAGGATTGATGGCTGAGGGTTGTGTCTTGAATATTGAGGATTGAGGATTGAGGATTGAGGATAGAGCATTGAGGATTGAAGATTGAGTATTGATGATTGAATATTGAGGATTGAGGATTGAGATTTGAGGATTGAGGACGAGGACTGACGGTTGAAGATTGAGGTTTGAGTATTGAGGATTGTGGATCGAGGACTGAGGATTGAGGATTGAGGATTGAGCATGGAGGATTGAAGATTGATGACTGGGGATTGAGGATTGAAGATTGAGTATTAAGGATTGAAGATTGGGGATTGAGGATCTAGGATTGGAGATTGATTATTGAGGATTGAAGATTGAGGGTTGAGGATTGAGGATTGAGTATTGAGAATTGAGGATGAGGACTGAGGTTTGAGGACTGAGGTTTGAGGGATGAGGAAAGAGGGTTGAGGATTGAGGATTGAGGATTGAGGATTGAGGATTGAGGACTGAGAATTGAAGATTGAGTATTGATGCCTGAGGACTCAGGATCGAGGATTGAGGATTGAGGATTGAAGATTGAGGATTGAGGATTGAGGATTGAGGATTGCGGATTGAAGATTGAGTATTGAGGATTGAACATTGAGGATTGAGGATTGAGAATTGAGGATTGGGGATTGAAGATTGAGTATTGAGGATTGAAGATTGAGGATTGAGGATTGAGGATTGAGGATTGAGGATTGAAGGTTGAGTATTGGGGATTGAATATTGAGGATTGTGGATTGAGCATTGAGGATTGAGGAATGTGGATTGACGATTGAGTATTGAAGATTGAGGATTTATGACTGAGGATTGAGGATTAAGGGTTGAAGATTGGGGATTGAGGATCTAGGATTGGAGATTGATTATTGAGGATTAAAGATTGAGGATTGAGGATTGAGGATTGAGAATTGAGTATTGAGGATAAGGACTGAGGGTTGAGGATTGAGGTTTGAGGAATGAGGATTGAGGGTTGAGGATTGATGATTGAGGATTGAGGATTGAGGATTGAGTATTGAATATTGAGTATTGATGCCTGAGGATTGAGGATTGAGGATTGAGGATTGAGGATCGAGGATTGAAGATTGAGAATTGAGGATTCATGGCTGAGTATTGAGGATTGAGGATTGAGAATTGAGGATTGAGTATTGAAGATTGAGGATTGATGGTTGAGGATTGAGGATTGAGGATTGAGAATCGAGTATTGAGGATTGAATATTGAGGATTGAGGATTGAGGATTGAGGATTGAGGATTGAGGATTAAGGATTGAAGATTGGGGATTGAAGATTGAGGACTGGGGATTGAGGATTGAAGATTGAGGATTAAGGATTGAGGATTATGGATTGAGGATCTAGGATTGGAGACTGATTATTGAGGATTGAAGATTGAGGATTGAGGATTGAGGATTGAGGATTGAGGATTGAGGATTAAGGATTGAAGATTGGGGATTGAGGATCTAGGATTGGAGATTGATTATTGAGGATTGGAAATTGAGAATTGAGGATTGAGGATTGAGGACTGAGGATTGAGGGTTGAGGATTGAAGATTGAGGATTGAGGATTGAGGATTGAGGATTGAGGATTGAAGATTGATGACTGGGGATTGAGGATTGAAGATTGAGTATTAAGGATTGAAGATTGGGGATTGAGGATCTAGGATTGGAGATTGATTATTGAGGATTGAAGATTGAGTATTGAGGATTGAGGATTGAGAACTGAGGATTGAGCATTGAAATTGAGTATTGAGGACTGAAGATTGAGGATTGAGATTTGATTATTGAATATTGTGGATTGAGTATTGAACCATGAGTATTCAGAATATTCTATTGAGTATTGAGAATTGAGGATTGATGGTTGAGTATTGAGGATTGATGGCTGAGGGTTGTGTCTTGAATATTGAGGATAGAGGATTGAGGATTGAGGATAGAGCATTGAGGATTGAAGATTGAGTATTGATGATCGAAAATTGAGGATTGAGGATTGAGGTTTGAGGATTGAGGACGAGGACTGACGGTTGAGGATTGATGTTTGAGGAGTGAGGATTGTGGATAGAGGACTGAGGATTGAGGATTGAGAATTGAGGATTGTGGATTAAGGATTGAGGATTGAGGATTGAGGATTGAGGATTGAGAATTGAGAATTGAGTATGAGGACTGTGGGTTGAGGATTGAGGTTTGAGGAATGAGGATTGAGGGTTGAGGATTGAGGATTGAGGATTGAGGATTGAGGATTGAGTATTGAAGATTGAGTATTGATGCCTGAGGATTGAGGATTGAGGATTGAGGATTGAGGACTGAGGATTGAGGATTGAGGATTGAGCATTGAGGATTGAAGATTGAGGATTGAGGGTTGAGGACTGAGAATTGAGAATTGAGTATGAGGACCGAGGGTTGAGGGTTGAGGTTTGAGGAATGAGGATTGAGGTTTGGGGAATGAGGAATGAGGATTGAGGATTGAGGATTGAGAATTGAGGATTGATGGTTGAGGATTGATGGTTGAGAATTGAAGATTGAAGATTGGGTATTGAGGATTGAAGAATGAGCATTGAGGATTGAGGATTGAGAATTGAGGATTGCAGATTGTGTATTGAAGATTGAGGATTGAGGATTGAAATTGAGGATTGAGTATTGAGGATTGAGGATTGAGGATTGAAATTGAGGATTGAGGATTGAGGATTGAGGATTGAGAGTTGAGGATTGAGGATTGAAGATTCAGGATTGGGTATTGAGGATTGAAGAATGAGGATTGAGGATTGAGGATTGAGGATTGCGGATTGAAGATTGAGTATTGAGGATTGAACATTGAGGATTGAGGATTGAGAATTGAGGATTGGGGATTGAAGATTGAGTATTGGGGATTGAAGATTGAGGATTGAGGATTGAGGATTGAGGATTGAGGATTGAGAATTGGGGATTGAAGATTGAGTATTAAGGATTGAAGATTGGGGATTGAGGATCTAGGATTGGAGATTGATTATTGAGGATTGAAGATTGAGTATTGAGGATTGAGAATTGAGAATTGAGAATTGAGGATGAGGACTGAGGGTTGAGGATTGAGGTTTGAGGTATGAGGACTGAGGATTGAGGATTGAGAGTTGAGGACTGATGATTGAGGATTGAAGATTGAGGATTGTGGATTCAGGACTGAGGTTTGAGGTCTGAGAATTGAGGATTGAGTATTGAGGGTTGAGGATTGAGGATTGAGGATTGAGGATTGAGAATTGAGGATTGAGGATTGAAATTGAGTATTGAGGATTGAAGATTGAGAATTGAGATTTCATTATTGAATATTGTGGATTGAGTATTGAACCATGAGTATTCAGAATATTCTATTGAGTATTGAGAATTGAGGATTGATGGTTGAGTATTGAGGATTGATGGCTGAGGGTTGTGCCTTGAATATTGAGGATTGAGGATTGAGGATTGAGGATAGAGCTATGAGGATTGAAGACTGAGTATTGATGATTGAATATTGAGGATTGAGGATTGAGGTTTGAGGATTGAGGACGAGGACTGACGGTAGAGGATTGAGGTTTGAGGATTGAGGATTGTGGATTGAGGACTGAGGATTGAGGATTGAGGATTGAGCATTGAGGATTGAAGATTGATGACTGGGGATTGAGGATTGAAGATTGAGTATTAAGGATTGAAGATTGAGGATTGGGTATTGAGGATTGAGGAATGAGGATTGAGGAATGAGGATTGAGGATTGGGGATTGAGGATTGAGGATTGAGGATTGTAGATTGAAGATTGGGTATTGAGGATTGAAGAATGAGGATTGAGGATTGAGGATTGAGGATTGAGGATTGAGGATTGAAGATTGAGTATTGAGGATTGAATATTGAGGATTGAGGATTGAATATTGAGGATTGGGGACTGAGTGTTGAGGGTTGAGTGATGAGAACTGATGTTTGAGGATGGAGTCTTGAAGATTGGAGGTTGAGTATTGAGTATTGAACTCTGTGAATTGATGATATTCTATTGAGGATTGAGGATTGACAACCGATTGTTGAGGACTGAGGGCTGAAGATTGAGGATTCAGGATTGAGGATTCAGGACTGATGTTTCAGGACTGAGGATTGAGATTTGAGGATTGAGGATTGAGGATTGAGGATTGAACATTGTGGATAGGGTATTGAGGATTGAGGAATGAGGATTGAGGTTTGAGGATTGAGTATTGAGGCTTGAAGGTTGAGTATTGAGGATTGAATATTGAGGATTGTGGATTGAGGATTGAGGATTGATGACTGAGGATTGAGGATCGAGGATTGCGGATAGAATATTGAGGATTGAGGATTGAGGATTGAGGATTGAGGACAAAAGATTGAAGATTGGGGATTGAGGCTCTATGATTGGAGATCGATTATTGAGGATTGAAGATTGAGGATAGAGGATTGAGGATTGAGGGTTGAGAATTGAGGATGAGGACTGATGGTTGAGGATTGAGGTTTGATGAGTGAGGTTTGAGGATTGAGGTTTGTGGATTGGGGATTGAAGATTGAGTATTGAGGATTGAAGATTGAGAATTCAGGATTGAGGATTGGGGATTGAGGATTGAAGATTGAGGATTGAGGATTGAGGATAGAAGATTGAGGATTGAGGATTGAGGATTGAGGATTGAGGATTGAGGATTAAGGATTGAAGATTGGGGATTGAGGATCTAGGATTGGAGATTGATTATTGAGGATTGGAAATTGAGTATTGAGGATTGAGGATTGAGGACTGAGGATTGAGGATTGAGGATTGAAGATTGAGGATTGAGGATTGAGGATTGAGGATTGAGGATTGAAGATTGATGACTGGGGATTGAGGATTGAAGATTGAGTATTAAGGATTGAAGATTGGGGATTGAGGATCTAGGATTGGAGATTGATTATTGAGGATTGAAGATTGAGTATTGAGGATTGAGGATTGAGAATTGAGGATTGAGCATTGAAATTGAGTATTGAGGACTGAAGATTGAGGATTGAGATTTGATTATTGAATATTGTGGATTGAGTATTGAACCATGAGTATTCAGAATATTCTATTGAGTATTGAGAATTGAGGATTGATAGTAGTATTGAGGATTGATGGCTGAGGGTTGTGTCTTGAATATTGAGGATTGAGGATTGAGGATTGAGGATAGAGCATTGAGGATTGAAGATTGAGTATTGATGATTGAAAATTGAGGATTGAGGATTGAGGTTTGAGGATTGAGGACGAGGACTGACGGTTGAGGATTGATGTTTGAGGAGTGAGGATTGTGGATAGAGGACTGAGGGTTGAGGATTGAGAATTGAGGATTGTGGATTAAGGATTGAGGATTGAGGATTGAGGATTGAGGATTGAGGATTGAGAATTGAGAATTGAGTACGAGGACTGTGGGTTGAGGATTGAGGTTTGAGGAATGAGGATTGAGGTTTGGGGAATGAGGAATGAGGATTGAGGATTGAGGATTGAGGATTGAGGATTGAAGACTGAGTATTGAGGATTGAAGATTGACGATTGAGGATTGATGATTGAAGGTTGAGTAATGAGGATTGAATATTGAGGATTGTGGATTGAGGATTGAGGATTGAGGATTGAGGACTGACGATTGACGATTGAGTATTGAAGATTGAGGATATATGACTGAGGATTGAGGATTAAGGATTGAAGATTGGGGATTGAGGATCTAGGATTGGAGATTGATTATTGAGGATTGAAGATTGAGGATTGAGGATTGAGGATTGAGGATCGAGGATTGAAGATTGAGAATTGAGGATTCATGGCTGAGTATTGAGGATTGAGGATTGAGGATTGAGGATCGAGTATTGAGGATTGAATATTGAGGATTGAGGATTGAGGATTGAGGATTGAGGATTGAGGATTAAGGATTGAAGATTGGGGATTGAAGATTGAGGACTGGGGATTGAGGATTGAAGATTGAGGATTAAGGATTGAAGATTATGGATTGAGGATCTAGGATTGGAGACTGATTATTGAGGATTGAAGATTGAGGATTGAGGATTGAGGATTGAGGATTGAGGATTGAGGATTAAGGATTGAAGATTGGGGATTGAGGATCTAGGATTGGAGATTGATTATTGAGGATTGGAAATTGAGAATTGAGGATTGAGGATTGAGGACTGAGGATTGAGGATTGACGATTGAAGATTGAGGATTGAGGATTGAGGATTGAGGATTGAGGATTGAAGATTGATGACTGGGGATTGAGGATTGAAGATTGAGTATTAAGGGTTGACGATTGGGGATTGAGGATCTAGGATTGGAGATTGATTATTGAGGATTGAAGATTGAGTATTGAGGATTGAGGATTGAGAACTGAGGACTGAGCATTGAAATTGAGTATTGAGGACTGAAGATTGAGGATTGAGATTTGATTATTGAATATTGTGGATTGAGTATTGAACCATGAGTATTCAGAATATTCTATTGAGTATTGAGAATTGAGGATTGATGGTTGAGTATTGAGGATTGATGGCTGAGGGTTGTGTCTTGAATATTGAGGATAGAGGATTGAGGATTGAGGATAGAGCATTGAGGATTGAAGATTGAGTATTGATGATCGAAAATTGAGGATTGAGGATTGAGGTTTGAGTATTGAGGACGAGGACTGACGGTTGAGGGTTGATGTTTGAGGAGTGAGGATTGTCGATAGAGGACTGAGGATTGAGGATTGAGAATTGAGGATTGTGGATTAAGGATTGAGGATTGAGGATTGAGGATTGAGGATTGGGAATTGAGAATTGAGTATGAGGACTGTGGGTTGAGGATTGAGGTTTGGGGAATGAGGATTGAGGTTTGGGGAATGAGGAATGAGGATTGAGGATTGAGGATTGAGGATTGAGGATTGAAGACTGAGTATTGAGGATTGAAGATTGACGATTGAGGATTGAGGATTGAAGGTTGAGTATTGAGGATTGAATATTGAGGATTGTGGATTGAGGATTGAGGATTGAGGACTGAGGATTGACGATTGAGTATTGAAGATTGAGGATATATGACTGAGGATTGAGGATTAAGGATTGAAGATTGGGGATTGAGGATCTAGGATTGGAGATTGATTATTGAGGATTGAAGATTGAGGACTGAGGATTGAGGATTGAGAATTGTGAATTGAAGATGAGGACTGAGGGTTGAGGATTGAGGTTTGAGGAATGAGGATTGAGGGTTGAGGATTGAGGATTGAGGATTGAGGATTGAGGATTGAGGATTGAGTATTGAAGATTGAGTATTGATGCCTGAGGATTGAGGATTGTGGATTGAGGATTATGGATTGAGGATTGAAGATTGAGTATTGGGGATTGAAGATTGAGGATTGAGGATTTAGGAATGAGGATGGAGGATGAGGACTGACGGTTGAGGATTGAGGTTGGAGGATTGAGGATTGAGGATTGAGGACTGAGGATTGAGGATTGAGGATTGAGCATTGAGGATTGAAGATTGAGGATTGAGGATTGAGGACTGAGAATTGAGAATTGAGTATGAGGAACGAGGGTTGAGGGTTGAGGTTTGAGGAATGAGGATTGAGGTTTGGGGAATGAGGAATGAGGATTGAGGATTGAGGATTGAGAATTGAGGATTGATGGTTGAGGATTGATGGTTGAGGATTGAAGATTCAGGATTGGGTATTCAGGATTGAAGAATGAGCATTGAGGATTGAGGATTGAGGATTGAGGATTGCAGATTGTGTATTGAAGATTGAGGATTGAGGATTGAAATTGAGGATTGAGGATTGAGGATTGAGGATTGAGAGTTGAGGATTGAGGATTGAAGATTCAGGATTGGGTATTGAGGATTGAAGAATGAGGATTGAGGATTGAGGATTGAGGATTGCGTATTGAAGATTGAGTATTGAGGATTGAACATAGAGGATTGAGGATTGAGAATTGAGGATTGGGGATTGAAGATTGAGTATTGAGGATTGAAGATTGAGGATTGAGGATTGAGGATTGAGGATTGAGGATTGAAGGTTGAGTATTGAGGATTGAATATTGAGGATTGTGGATTGAGGATTGAGGATTGAGGACTGAGGATTGACGATTGAGTATTGAAGATTGAGGATATATGACTGAGGATTGAGGATTAAGGATCGAAGATTGGGGATTGAGGATCTAGGATTGGAGATTGATTATTGAGGATTGAAGATTGAGGATTGAGGATTGAGGATTGAGAATTGTGAATTGAGGATGAGGACTGAGGGTTGAGGATTGAGGTTTGAGGAATGAGGATTGAGGGTTGAGGATTGAGGATTGAGGATTGAGGATTGAGGATTGAGTATTGAGTATTGAAGATTGAGTATTGATGCCTGAGGATTGAGGATTGTGGATTGAGGATTGTGGATTGAGGATTGAAGATTGAGTATTGGGGATTGAAGATTGAGGATTGAGGATTTAGGAATGAGGATGGAGGATGAGGACTGACGGTTGAGGATTGAGGTTGGAGGATTGAGGATTGAGGATTGAGGACTGAGGATTGAGGATTGAGGATTGAGCATTGAGGATTGAAGATTGAGGATTGAGGATTGAGGACTGAGAATTGAGAATTGAGTATGAGGACCGAGGGTTGAGGGTTGAGGTTTGAGGAATGAGGATTGAGGTTTGGGGAATGAGGAATGAGGATTGAGGATTGAGGATTGAGAATTGAGGATTGATGGTTGAGGATTGATGGTTGAGTATTGAAGATTGAGGATTGGGTATTGAGGATTGAAGAATGAGCATTGAGGATTGAGGATTGAGGATTGACGATTGCAGATTGTGTATTGAAGATTGAGGATTGAGGATTGAAATTGAGGATTGAGGATTGAGGATTGAGGATTGAGAGTTGAGGATTGAGGATTGAAGATTCAGGATTGGGTATTGAGGATTGAAGAATGAGGATTGAGGATTGAGGATTGAGGATTGCGGATTGAAGATTGAGTATTGAGGATTGAACATAGAGGATTGAGGATTGAGAATTGAGGATTGGGGATTGAAGATTGAGTATTGAGGATTGAAGATTGAGGATTGAGGATTGAGGATTGAGGATTGAGGATTGAAGGTTGAGTATTGAGTATTGAATATTGAGGATTGTGGATTGAGCATTGAGGATTGAGGAATGAGGATTGACGATTGAGTATTGAAGATTGAGGATTTATGACTGAGGATTGAGGATTAAGGGTTGAAGATTGGGGATTGAGGACCTAGGATTGGAGATTGATTATTGAGGATTAAAGATTGAGGATTGAGGATTGAGGATTGAGAATTGATAATTGAGGATAAGGACTGAGGGTTGAGGATTGAGGTTTGAGGAATGAGGATTGAGGGTTGAGGATTGAGGATTGAGGATTGAGGATTGAAGATTGAATATTGATGATTGAAGATAGAGGATTGAGGATTGAAGGTTGTGGATAGAGGACGACGACTGAGGGTTGAATATTGATGTTTGAGGTCTGAGGATTGAGGATTGAGGATTGAGAATTGAGGATTGAGGATTGAGGATTGAAGATTGAGGATTGGGTATTGAGGATTGAAGAATGAGGATTGAGGATTGACGATTGAGGATTGAGGATTGCAGATTGAGTATTGAGGATTGAGGATTGAGGACTGAGGATTGAGGATTGAGGATTGAGAATAGAGGATTGAGGATTGAGGATTGACGATTGAGTATTGATCATTGAAGATTGAGGATTGAGGATTGTGGATTGAGGATTGAGGTTGAGGATTGAAGATTGAGGATTGGGTTTGAGGATTGACGATTGAGGATTGAGTATTGGGGATTGAGAATTGAGGATTGAGGATTGAAATTGAGTATTGAGGATTGAAGATTGAGGATTGAGACTTGATTATTGAATATTGTGGATTGAGTATTGAACCATGAGTATTCAGAATATTGTATTGAGTATTGAGGATTGAGGACTGAGGATTGAGGATTGAGGATTGAAGATTGAGGATTGAGGATTGAGGATTGAGGATTGAGGATTGAAGATTGATGACTGGGGATTGAGGATTGAAGATTGAGTATTAAGGATTGAAGATTGGGGATTGAGGATCTAGGATTGGAGATTGATTATTGAGGATTGAAGATTGAGTATTGAGGATTGAGGATTGAGAACTGAGGACTGAGCATTGAAATTGACTAATGAGGACTGAAGATTGAGGATTGAGATTTGATTATTGAATATTGTGGATTGAGTATTGAACCATGAGTATTCAGAATATTCTATTGAGTATTGAGAATTGAGGATTGATGGTTGAGTATTGAGGATTGATGGCTGAGGGTTGTGTCTTGAATATTGAGGATAGAGGATTGAGGATTGAGGATAGAGCATTGAGGATTGAAGATTGAGTATTGATGATCGGAAATTGAGGATTGAGGATTGAGGTTTGAGGATTGAGGACGAGGACTGACGGTTGAGGATTGATGTTTGAGGAGTGAGGATTGTGGATTGAGGATTGTGGATTGAGGATTGAAGATTGAGTATTGGGGATTGAAGATTGAGGATTGAGGATTTAGGAATGAGGATGGAGGATGAGGACTGACGGTTGAGGATTGAGGTTGGAGGATTGAGGATTGAGGATTGAGGACTGAGGATTGAGGATTGAGGATTGAGCATTGAGGATTGAAGATTGAGGATTGAGGATTGAGGACTGAGAATTGAGAATTGAGTATGAGGACCGAGGGTTGAGGGTTGAGGTTTGAGGAATGAGGATTGAGGGTTGAGGATTGAGGATTGAGGATTGAGGATTGAGGATTGAAGATTGAATATTGATGATTGAAGATAGAGGATTGAGGATTGAAGGTTGTGGATAGAGGACGACGACTGAGGGTTGAATATTGATGTTTGAGGTCTGAGGATTGAGGATTGAGGATTGAGAATTGAGGATTGAGGATTGAGGATTGAAGATTGAGGATTGGGTATTGTGGATTGAAGAATGAGGATTGAGGATTGACGATTGAGGATTGAGGATTGCAGATTGAGTATTGAGGATTGAGGATTGAGGACTGAGGATTGAGGATTGAGGATTGAGAATAGAGGATTGAGGATTGAGGATTGACGATTGAGTATTGATGATTGAAGATTGAGGATTGAGGATTGTGGATTGAGGATTGAGGTTGAGGATTGAAGATTGAGGATTGGGTTTGAGGATTGACGATTGAGGATTGAGTATTGGGGATTGAGAATTGAGGATTGAGGATTGAAATTGAGTATTGAGGATTGAAGATTGAGGATTGAGACTTGATTATTGAATATTGTGGATTGAGTATTGAACCATGAGTATTCAGAATATTGTATTGAGTATTGAGAATTGAGGATTGATGGTTGAGTATTGAGGATTGATGGCTGAGGGTTGTGTCTTGAATATTGAGGATTGAGTATTGAGGATTGAGGATAGAGCATTGAGCATTGAAGATTGAGTATTGATGATTGAATATTGAGGATTGAGGATTGAGGTTTGAGGATTGAGGACGAGGACTGACGGTTGAAGATGAGGTTTGAGGATTGAGGATTGTGGATTGAGGGCTGAGGATTGAGGATTGAGGATTGAGCATTGAGGATTGAAGATTGATGACTGGGGATTGAGGATTGAAGATTGAGGATTGAGGATTGAGGATTGAGAATTGAGGATTGAAGATTTAGGATTGTGGATTGAGGATTGAGTATTGAGGATTGAGAATTGAGAATTGAGGATGTGGACTGAGGTTTGAGGATTGAGGTTTGAGGAAAGAGAATTGAGGATTGAGGATTGAGGACTGAGGATTGACGATTGAGTATTGAAGATTGAGGATTTATGACTGAGGATTGAGGATTGAGGACTGAGGACAGAGGATTGAGGATTGAAGGTTGAGTATTGAGGATTGAATATTGAGGATTGTGGATTGAGGATTGAGGATTGAGGAATGAGGATTGACGATTGAGTATTGAAGATTGAGGATTTATGACTGAGGATTGAGGATTAAGGGTTGAAGATTGAGGACTGAGGATTGAGGATTGAGGATTGATCATTGAGGATTGAAGATTGAGGACTGGCGATTGAGGATTGAAGATTGAGGATTAAGGATTGAAGATTGGGGATTGAGGATCTAGGATTGGAGATTGATTATTGAGGATTGAAGATTGTGGATTGAGGATTGAGGACTGAGAATTGAGAATTGAGTATGAGGACTGAGGGTTGAGGATTGAGGTTTGAGATATGAGGATTGAGGGTTGAGGATTGAGGATTGAGGATTGAGGATTGAGGATTGAGTATTGAACATTGAAGATTGATGACTGGGGATTGAGTATTGAAGATTGAGTATTAAGGATTGAAGATTGAGGATTGGGTATTGAGGATTGAGGAATGAGGATTGAGGATTGAGGATTGAGGATTGAGGATTGAAGACTGAGTATTGAGGATTGAAGATTGACGATTGAGAATTAAGGATAAAAGATTGAGGATTAAGGATTGAAGATTGGGGACTGATGGTCTAGGATTGGAGATTGATTATTGAGGATTGGAGATTGAGAATTGAGGATTGAGGATTGAGGGTTGAGGATTGAGGACGAGGACTGACGGTTGAGGATTGAGGTTTGAGGATTGAGGATAGAGCATTGAGGATTGAAGATTGAGTATTGATGATTGAAGATTGAGGATTGAGTATTGAGGATTGAGGATTGAGGTTGAGGATTGAGGATAGAGCATTGAGGATTGAAGATTGAGTATTGATGATTGAATATTGAGGATTGAGGATTGAGATTTGAGGATTGAGGACGAGGACTGACGGTTGAAGATTGAGGTTTGAGTATTGAGGATTGTGGATCGAGGACTGAGGATTGAGGATTGAGGATTGAGCATGGAGGATTGAAGATTGATGACTGGGGATTGAGGATTGAAGATTGAGGATTGAAGATTGAGTATTAAGGATTGAAGATTGGGGATTGAGGATCTAGGATTGGAGATTGATTATTGAGGATTGAAGATTGAGGGTTGAGGATTGAGGATTGAGTATTGAGAATTGAGGATGAGGACTGAGGTTTGAGGACTGAGGTTTGAGGGATGAGGAAAGAGGGTTGAGGATTGAGGATTGAGGATTGAGGATTGAGGATTGAGGACTGAGTATTGAAGATTGAGTATTGATGCCTGAGGACTCAGGATCGAGGATTGAGGATTGAGGATTGAAGATTGAGGATTGAGGATTGAGGATTGAGAATTGAGAATTGAGTATGAGGACTGAGGGTTGAGGATTAGGGTTTGAGGTATGAGGATTGAGGTTTGAGGAATGAGGATTGAGGGTTGGGGAATGAGGATTGAGGATTGTGGATTGAGGATTGAGCATTGAAGATTGAGTATTGATGCATGAGGATTGAGGATTGAGGATTGATGATTGAGGATCGAGGATTGAAGATTGAGAATTGAGGATTGAAGATTGAGGATTGAGGATTGAGGATTGAGGCTGGAGGATGAGGGCTGAGGGTTGACGATTGAGGATTGAGAATTGAGGATTGAGGATTGAGGATTGAGGATTGAGGATTGAGGATTGAGGATCTAGGATTGGAGATTGATTATTGAGGATTGAAGATTGAGGATTGAGGATTGAGGATTGAGAATTGAGAATTGAGGATGAGGACTGAGGGTTGAGGATTGAGGTTTGAGGAATGAGGATTGAGGGTTGAGGATTGAGGATTGAGGATTGAGGATTGAAGATTGAGTATTGAGGATTGAAGATTGAGGATTGAGGATTGAGGATTGATAATTGAGGATTGAGGGTTGAAGCTTGAGTATTGAGGATTGAAATTGAGTATTGCGGATTGATGGTTGAGGATTGAGATTTAATTATTGAATATTGTGGCTTGAGTACCGAACCATGCGGATTCAGGATATTCTATTGAGTATTGAGAATTGAGGATTGATGGTTGAGTATTGAGGAAGGTTGGCTGAGGGTTGTGTGTTGAATATTGAGGATTGGGGATTGAGGATTGAGCATTGAGGACCGAGGATTGAGGATGAGGGCTGAGGGTCGGGGACTGAGGTTTGACGACTGAGGACTGTGGATTGAGGATCGAGAATTGAGGACTGATGATTGAGGATTGAAGATTGAGGATTGGGTATTGAGGATTGAAGGATGAGGATTGAGGATTGAGGATTGAGGGTTGCGGATTGAGGACCTAGGATTGGAGATTGATTATTGACGATTGATGATTGGGGATTGAGGATTGAGGATTGAGGATCTAGGATTGGTAATCGATTATTGAGGATTGAGGTTTGAGGTCTGAGGACTGAGGATTGAGTATTGAGAATTGAGGATTGAGGATTGAGGATTGAAGATTGAGGATGGGGGACTGAGTGTTGAGGGTTGTGTGATGAGAATTGAAGTTTGTGGATAGAGATTTTAAGATTGCAGACTGAGTATTGAGTATTGAAAGGTGTGAATTGACGATATTGTATTGAGGATTGAGAACTGACGAATGATTGTTGAGGACTGCGGACTGAAGGTTGAGGATTCAGGATTGTGGATTCAGGATTGAGGTTTGAGGACTGAGAATTGAGGATTGAGTATTGAGGATTGAGGATTGAGCATTGAGGATTGAGGATTGAAGATTGATGATTGGGTATTGTGGATTGAACATTGAGGATTGAGGATTGAGGATTGAGGATTGAGGATTGAGGACTGAAGATTGAATATTGATGATTCATGATTGAGGATTGAGGATTGAGGGTTGTGAATTGAGGACGAGGACTGAGGGTTGAGTATTGATGTGTGAGGTCTGAGGATTGAGGATTGAGGATTGAGAGTTGAGGATTGAGGATTGAAGATTGAGGATTGGGTGTTTAGGATTGCAGAATGAGGATTGAGGATTGAGGATTGAGAATTGAGGATTGAAGATTGAGTATTGAGGATTCAACATTGAGGATTGAGGATTGAGAATTGAGGATTGGGTATTGAAGATTGAGTATTGAGGATTGAAGATTGAGGATTGAGGATTGAGGATTGAGGATTGAGGATTGAAGATTGAGGATTGTGGATTGAGGATTGATGATTGAGGATTGAGGATTGAAGATAGAATATTGATGATTGAAGGTTGAGGATTGAGGATTGATGGTTGTGGATAGAGGACGATGACTGAGGGTTGAATATTGACGCTTGAGGTCTGAGGATTGAGGATTGAGGATTGAGAATTGAGGATTGAGGATTGAGGATTGAAGATTGAGGATTGGGTGTTGAGGATTGAAGAATGAGGATTGAGGATTGAGGATTGAGGATTGAGGATTGAAGATTGAGTATTGAGGATTGAACATTGAGGATTGAGGATTGAGAATTGAGGATTGGGGATTGAAGATTGAGTATTGAGGATTGAAGATTGAGGATTGAGGATTGAGGATCGAGGATCGAAGGTTGAGGATTGGGGATTGAGGATTGAGGATTGAAGATTGAATATTGGGTATTGAGGATTGAAGAATGAGGATTGAGTATTGAGGATTGAGGATTGACGATTGCAGATTACGTATTGAGGATTGAGGATTGAAGATGGAGGATTGAGGATTGAGGATTGAGGATTGAGGATTGAGGATTGAGGATAGAGCACTGAGGATTGAAGATTGAGTATTGATGATTGAATATTGAGGATTGAGGATTGAGGTTTGAGGATTGAGGACGAGGACTGACGGTTGAGGATTGAGGTTTGCGGATTGAGGATTGTGGATTGAGGACTGAGGATTGAGGATTGAGGATTGAGCATTGAGGATTGAAGATTGATGACTGGGGATAGAGGATTGAGGATTGAGTATTAAGGATTGAAGAATGGGGATTGAGGATCTAGGATTGGAGATTGATTATTGAGGATTGAAGATTGAGTATTGAGGTTTGAGGATTGAGGATTGAGAATTGAGGACGAGGACTGAGGGTTGAGGATTGAGGTTTGAGGAATGAGGACTGAGGATTGAGGATTGAGAATTGAGGGCTGATGATTGAGGATTGAAGATTGAGGATTGTGGATTCAGGATTGAGGTTTGAGGACTGAGAATTGGGGATTGAGTATTGAGGGATGAGGATTGAGGATTGAGGATTGGGGATTCAAGATTGAGGATTGGGTATTTCGGATTGAACATTGAGGATTGAGGATTGAGGATTGAGGATTGAGGATTGAGGTCTGAAGATTGAATATTGATGATTGATGATTGAGGATTGGGTATTGAGGATTGAAGAATGAGGATTGAGGATTGAGGATTGAGGATTGAGGATTGAAGATTGAGTGTTGAGGACTGAAGATTGAGGATTGAGGATTGAGGATTGAGGATTGAGGATTGAAGATTGAGTATTGAGGATTGAAGATTGAGGATTGAGTATTGAGGATTGAGGATTCAGGGTTGAAGATTGAGGATTGAGGATTGAGGATTGAGGATTGAGGATTGAGGATTGAGGATTGAAGATTGAGGATTGTGGATTGAGGATTGATGATTGAGGATTGAGGATTGAAGATAGAATATTGATGATTGAAGGTTGAGGTTTGAGGATTGATGGTTGTGGATAGAGGACGAGGACTGAGGGCTGAATATTGATGCTTGAGGTCTGAGGATTGAGGATTGAGGATTGAGAATTGAGGATTGAGGATTGAGGATTGAAGATTGAGGATTGGGTGTTGAGGATTGAAGAATGAGGATTGAGGATTGAGGATTGAGGATTGAGGATTGAAGATTGAGTATTGAGGATTGAACATTAAGGATTGAGGATTGAGAATTGAGGATTGGGGATTGAAGATTGAGTATTGAGGATTGAAGATTGAGGATTGAGGATTGAGGATTGAGGATCGAGGATCGAAGGTTGAGGATTGTGGATTGAGGATTGAGGATTGAAGATTGAATATTGGGTATTGAGGATTGAAGAATGAGGATTGAGGATTGAGGATTGAGGATTAACGATTGCAGATTACGTATTGAGGATTGAGGATTGAGGATTGAGGATTGAGGATTGAGGATTGAGGATTGAAGATTGAGGATTGAGGATTGAGGATTGAGGATTGAAGATTGAGTATTGAGGATTGAATATTGAGGATTGAGTATTGAGGATTGAGGATTGAGGTTGAGGATTGAAGATTGAGGATTGGGGATTGAGGATTGACGATTGAGGATTGAGTATTGGGGATTGAGAATTGAGGATTGAGGATTGAAATTGAGTATTGAGTACTGAAGATTGAGGATTGAGATTTGACTCTTGAATATTGTGGATTGAGTATTGAACCATGAGTATTCAGAATATTCTATTGAGTATTGAGAATTGAGGATTGATGGTTGAGTATTGAGGATTGAAGGCTGAGGGTTGTGTCTTGAATATTGAGGATTGAGGATTGAGGATTGAGGATAGAGCACTGAGGATTGAAGATTGAGTATTGATGATTGAATATTGAGGATCGAGGATTGAGGTTTGAGGATTGAGGACGAGGACTGACGGTTGAGGGTTGAGGTTTGAGGATTGAGGATTGTGGATTGAGGACTGAGGATTGAGGATTGAGGATTGAGGATTGAGCAATGAGGATTGAAGATTGATGACTGGGGATAGAGGATTGAAGATTGAGGATTAAGGATTGAAGGATGGGGATTGAGGATCTAGGATTGGAGATTGATTATTGAGGATTGAAGATTGAGTATTGAGGTTTGAGGGTTGAGGATTGAGAATTGAGGACGAGGACTGAGGGTTGAGGATTGAGGTTTGAGGAATGAGGACTAAGGATTGAGGATTGAGAATTGAGGACTGATGATTGAGGATTGAAGATTGAGGATTGTGGATTCAGGATTGAGGTTTGAGGACTGAGAATTGGGGATTGAGTATTGAGGGACGAGGATTGAGGATTGAGGATTGGGGATTGAAGATTGAGGACTGGGTATTTCGGATTGAACATTGAGGATTGAGGATTGAGGATTGAGGATTGAGGATTGAGGTCTGAAGATTGAATATTGATGATTGATGATTGAGGATTGGGTATTGAGGATTGAAGAATGAGGATTGAGGATTGAGGATTGAGGATTGAGGATTGAAGATTGAGTGTTGAGGACTGAAGATTGCGGATTGAGGATTGAGGATTGAGGATTGAGGATTGAAGATTGAGTATTGAGGATTGAAGATTGAGGATTGAGTATTGAGGATTGAGGATTCAGGGTTGAAGATTGAGGATTGAGGATTGAGGATTGAGGATTGAGGATCTAGGATTGGAGATTGATTATTGAGGATTGAAGATTGAGGATTGAGGATTGAGGATTGAGAATTGAGAATTGAGGATGAGGACTGAGGGTTGAGGATTGAGGTTTGAGGAATGAGGATTGAGGGTTGAGGATTGAGGATTGAGGATTGAGGATTGAAGATTGAGTATTGAGGATTGAAGATTGAGGATTGAGGATTGAGGATTGATAATTGAGGATTGAGGGTTGAAGCTTGAGTATTGAGGATTGAAATTGAGTATTGCGGATTGATGGTTGAGGATTGAGATTTGATTATTGAATATTGTGGCTTGAGTACCGAACCATGCGGATTCAGGATATTCTATTGAGTATTGAGAATTGAGGATTGATGGTTGAGTATTGAGGAATGTTGGCTGAGGGTTGTGTGTTGAATATTGAGGATTGGGGATTGAGGATTGAGCATTGAGGACCGAGGATTGAGGATGAGGGCTGAGGGTCGGGGACTGAGGTTTGACGACTGAGGACTGTGGATTGAGGATCGAGAATTGAGGACTGATGATTGAGGATTGAAGATTGAGGATTGGGTATTGAGGATTGAAGGATGAGGATTGATTATTGACGATTGATGATTGGGGATTGAGGATTGAGGATTGAGGATCTAGGATTGGTAATCGATTATTGAGGATTGAGGTTTGAGGTCTGAGGACTGAGGATTGAGTATTGAGAATTGAGGATTGAGGATTGAGGATTGAAGATTGAGGATGGGGGACTGAGTGTTGAGGGTTGTGTGATGAGAATTGAAGTTTGTGGATAGAGATTTTAAGATTGCAGACTGAGTATTGAGTATTGAAAGGTGTGAATTGACGATATTGTATTGAGGATTGAGAACTGACGAATGATTGTTGAGGACTGCGGACTGAAGGTTGAGGATTCAGGATTGTGGATTCAGGATTGAGGTTTGAGGACTGTGAATTGAGGATTGAGTATTGAGGATTGAGGATTGAGGATTGAGGATTGAGGATTGAAGATTGATGATTGGGTATTGTGGATTGAACATTGAGGATTGAGGATTGAGGATTGAGGATTGAGGATTGAGGACAGAAGATTGAATATTGATGATTGATGATTGAGGATTGAGGATTGAGGGTTGTGAATTGAGGACGAGGACTGAGGGTTGAGTATTGATGTGTGAGGTCTGAGGATTGAGGATTGAGGATTGAGAGTTGAGGATTGAGGATTGAAGATTGAGGATTGGGTGTTTAGGATTGCAGAATGAGGATTGAGGATTGAGGATTGAGAATTGAGGATTGAAGATTGAGTATTGAGGATTCAACATTGAGGATTGAGGATTGAGAATTGAGGATTGGGGATTGAAGATTGAGTATTGAGGATTGAAGATTGAGGATTGAGGATTGAGGATTGAGGATTGAGGATTGAAGATTGAGGATTGTGGATTGAGGATTGATGATTGAGGATTGAGGATTGAAGATAGAATATTGATGATTGAAGGTTGAGGATTGAGGATTGATGGTTGTGGATAGAGGACGAGGACTGAGGGTTGAATATTGACGCTTGAGGTCTGAGGATTGAGGATTGAGGATTGAGAATTGAGGATTGAGGATTGAGGATTGAAGATTGAGGATTGGGTGTTGAGGATTGAAGAATGAGGATTGAGGATTGAGGATTGAGGATTGAGGATTGAAGATTGAGTATTGAGGATTGAACATTGAGGATTGAGGATTGAGAATTGAGGATTGGGGATTGAAGATTGAGTATTGAGGATTGAAGATTGAGGATTGAGGATTGAGGATCGAGGATCGAAGGTTGAGGATTGGGGATTGAGGATTGAGGATTGAAGATTGAATATTGGGTATTGAGGATTGAAGAATGAGGATTGAGTATTGAGGATTGAGGATTGACGATTGCAGATTACGTATTGAGGATTGAGGATTGAGGATTGAGGATTGAGGATTGAGGATTGAGGATTGAGGATTGAGGATTGAGGATTGAGGATTGAGGATTGAGGATTGAAGATTGAGTATTGAGGATTGAATATTGAGGATTGAGATTTGACTATTGAATATTGTGGATTCAGTATTGAACCATGAGTATTCAGAATATTCTATTGAGTATTGAGAATTGAGGATTGAGGATTGAGGATTGAGGATTGAGGATTGAGGTCTGAAGATTGAATATTGATGATTGATGATTGAGGATTGGGTATTGAGGATTGAAGAATGAGGATTGAGGATTGAGGATTGAGGATTGAGGATTGAAGATTGAGTGTTGAGGACTGAAGATTGAGGATTGAGGGTTGAGGATTGAGGATTGAGGATTGAGGATTGAAGATTGAGTATTGAGGATTGAAGATTGAGGATTGAGAATTGAGGATGGATAATTGAGGATTGAGGGTTGAAGCTTGAGTATTGAGGATTGAAATTGAGTATTGCGGATTGATGGTTGAGGATTGAGATTTGATTATTGAATATTGTGGCTTGAGTACCGAACCATGCGGATTCAGGATATTCTATTGAGTATTGAGAATTGAGGATTGATGGTTGAGTATTGAGGAATGTTGGCTGAGGGTTGTGTGTTGAATATTGAGGATTGGGGATTGAGGATTGAGCATTGAGGACCGAGGATTGAGGATGAGGGCTGAGGGTCGGGGACTGAGGTTTGACGACTGAGGACTGTGGATTGAGGATCGAGAATTGAGGACTGATGATTGAGGATTGAAGATTGAGGATTGGGTATTGAGGATTGAAGGATGAGGATTGATTATTGACGATTGATGATTGGGGATTGAGGATTGAGGATTGAGGATCTAGGATTAGTAATCGATTATTGAGGATTGAGGTTTGAGGTCTGAGGACTGAGGATTGAGTATTGAGAATTGAGGATTGAGGATTGAGGATTGAAGATTGAGGATGGGGGACTGAGTGTTGAGGGTTGTGTGATGAGAATTGAAGTTTGTGGATAGAGATTTTAAGATTGCAGACTGAGTATTGAGTATTGAAAGGTGTGAATTGACGATATTGTATTGAGGATTGAGAACTGACGAATGATTGTTGAGGACTGCGGACTGAAGGTTGAGGATTCAGGATTGTGGATTCAGGATTGAGGTTTGAGGACTGAGAATTGAGGATTGAGTATTGAGGATTGAGGATTGAGGATTGAGGATTGAGGATTGAAGATTGATGATTGGGTATTGTGAATTGAACATTGAGGATTGAGGATTGAGGATTGAGGATTGAGGATTGAGGACTGAAGATTGAATATTGATGATTGATGATTGAGGATTGAGGATTGAGGGTTGTGAATTGAGGACGAGGACTGAGGGTTGAGTATTGATGTGTGAGGTCTGAGGATTGAGGATTGAGGATTGAGAGTTGAGGATTGAGGATTGAAGATTGAGGATTGGGTATTTAGGATTGCAGAATGAGGATTGAGGATTGAGGATTGAGAATTGAGGATTGAAGATTGAGTATTGAGGATTCAACATTGAGGATTGAGGATTGAGAATTGAGGATTGGGGATTGAAGATTGAGTATTGAGGATTGAAGATTGAGGATTGAGGATTGAGGATTGAGGATTGAGGATTGAAGATTGAGGATTGTGGATTGAGGATTGATGATTGAGGATTGAGGATTGAAGATAGAATATTGATGATTTTAGGTTGAGGATTGTTGATTGATGGCTGTGGATAGAGGACGAGGACTGAGGGTTGAATATTGACGCTTGAGGTCTGAGGATTGAGGATTGAGGATTGAGAATTGAGGATTGAGGATTGAGGATTGAAGATTGAGGATTGGGTGTTGAGGATTGAAGAATGAGGATTGCGGATTGAGGATTGAGGATTGAGGATTGAAGATTGAGTATTGAGGATTGAACATTGAGGATTGAGGATTGAGAATTGAGGATTGGGGATTGAAGATTGAGTATTGAGGATTGAAGATTGAGGATTGAGGATTGAGGATCGAGGATCGAAGGTTGAGGATTGGGGATTGAGGATTGAGGATTAAAGATTGAATATTGGGTATTGAGGATTGAAGAATGAGGATTGAGTATTGAGGATTGAGGATTGACGATTGCAGATTACGTATTGAGGATTGAGGATTGAGGATTGAGGATTGAGGTTTGAGGATTGAGGATTGAGGATTGAGGATTGAGGATTGAGGATTGAGGATTGAAGATTGAGTATTGAGGATTGAATATTGAGGATTGAGATTTGACTATTGAATATTGTGGATTCAGTATTGAACCATGAGTATTCAGAATATTCTATTGAGTATTGAGAATTGAGGATTGAGGATTGAGGATTGAGGATTGAGGATTGAGGTCTGAAGATTGAATATTGATGATTGATGATTGAGGATTGGGTATTGAGGATTGAAGAATGAGGATTGAGGATTGAGGATTGAGGATTGAGGATTGAAGATTGAGTGTTGAGGACTGAAGATTGAGGATTGAGGGTTGAGGATTGAGGATTGAGGATTGAGGATTGAAGATTGAGTATTGAGGATTGAAGATTGAGGATTGAGAATTGAGGATGGATAATTGAGGATTGAGGGTTGAAGCTTGAGTATTGAGGATTGAAATTGAGTATTGCGGATTGATGGTTGAGGATTGAGATTTGATTATTGAATATTGTGGCTTGAGTACCGAACCATGCGGATTCAGGATATTCTATTGAGTATTGAGAATTGAGGATTGATGGTTGAGTATTGAGGAATGTTGGCTGAGGGTTGTGTGTTGAATATTGAGGATTGGGGATTGAGGATTGAGCATTGAGGACCGAGGATTGAGGATGAGGGCTGAGGGTCGGGGACTGAGGTTTGACGACTGAGGACTGTGGATTGAGGATCGAGAATTGAGGACTGATGATTGAGGATTGAAGATTGAGGATTGGGTATTGAGGATTGAAGGATGAGGATTGATTATTGACGATTGATGATTGGGGATTGAGGATTGAGGATTGAGGATCTAGGATTAGTAATCGATTATTGAGGATTGAGGTTTGAGGTCTGAGGACTGAGGATTGAGTATTGAGAATTGAGGATTGAGGATTGAGGATTGAAGATTGAGGATGGGGGACTGAGTGTTGAGGGTTGTGTGATGAGAATTGAAGTTTGTGGATAGAGATTTTAAGATTGCAGACTGAGTATTGAGTATTGAAAGGTGTGAATTGACGATATTGTATTGAGGATTGAGAACTGACGAATGATTGTTGAGGACTGCGGACTGAAGGTTGAGGATTCAGGATTGTGGATTCAGGATTGAGGTTTGAGGACTGAGAATTGAGGATTGAGTATTGAGGATTGAGGATTGAGGATTGAGGATTGAGGATTGAAGATTGATGATTGGGTATTGTGAATTGAACATTGAGGATTGAGGATTGAGGATTGAGGATTGAGGATTGAGGACTGAAGATTGAATATTGATGATTGATGATTGAGGATTGAGGATTGAGGGTTGTGAATTGAGGACGAGGACTGAGGGTTGAGTATTGATGTGTGAGGTCTGAGGATTGAGGATTGAGGATTGAGAGTTGAGGATTGAGGATTGAAGATTGAGGATTGGGTATTTAGGATTGCAGAATGAGGATTGAGGATTGAGGATTGAGAATTGAGGATTGAAGATTGAGTATTGAGGATTCAACATTGAGGATTGAGGATTGAGAATTGAGGATTGGGGATTGAAGATTGAGTATTGAGGATTGAAGATTGAGGATTGAGGATTGAGGATTGAGGATTGAGGATTGAAGATTGAGGATTGTGGATTGAGGATTGATGATTGAGGATTGAGGATTGAAGATAGAATATTGATGATTTTAGGTTGAGGATTGTTGATTGATGGCTGTGGATAGAGGACGAGGACTGAGGGTTGAATATTGACGCTTGAGGTCTGAGGATTGAGGATTGAGGATTGAGAATTGAGGATTGAGGATTGAGGATTGAAGATTGAGGATTGGGTGTTGAGGATTGAAGAATGAGGATTGCGGATTGAGGATTGAGGATTGAGGATTGAAGATTGAGTATTGAGGATTGAACATTGAGGATTGAGGATTGAGAATTGAGGATTGGGGATTGAAGATTGAGTATTGAGGATTGAAGATTGAGGATTGAGGATTGAGGATCGAGGATCGAAGGTTGAGGATTGGGGATTGAGGATTGAGGATTAAAGATTGAATATTGGGTATTGAGGATTGAAGAATGAGGATTGAGTATTGAGGATTGAGGATTGACGATTGCAGATTACGTATTGAGGATTGAGGATTGAGGATTGAGGATTGAGGTTTGAGGATTGAGGATTGAGGATTGAGGATTGAGGATTGAGGATTGAGGATTGAAGATTGAGTATTGAGGATTGAATATTGAGGATTGAGATTTGACTATTGAATATTGTGGATTCAGTATTGAACCATGAGTATTCAGAATATTCTATTGAGTATTGAGAATTGAGGATTGAGGATTGAGGATTGAGGATTGAGGATTGAGGTCTGAAGATTGAATATTGATGATTGATGATTGAGGATTGGGTATTGAGGATTGAAGAATGAGGATTGAGGATTGAGGATTGAGGATTGAGGATTGAAGATTGAGTGTTGAGGACTGAAGATTGAGGATTGAGGATTGAGGATTGAGGATTGAGGATTGAGGATTGAAGATTGAGTATTGAGGATTGAAGATTGAGGATTGAGTATTGAGGATTGAGGATTCAGGGTTGAAGATTGAGGATTGAGGATTGAGGATTGAGGATTGAGGATTGAGGATTGAGGATTGAGGATTGAAGATTGAGGATTGTGGATTGAGGATTGATGATTGAGGATTGAGGATTGAAGATAGAATATTGATGATTGAAGGTTGAGGTTTGAGGATTGATGGTTGTGGATAGAGGACGAGGACTGAGGGCTGAATATTGATGCTTGAGGTCTGAGGATTGAGGATTGAGGATTGAGAATTGAGGATTGAGGATTGAGGATTGAAGATTGAGGATTGGGTGTTGAGGATTGAAGAATGAGGATTGAGGATTGAGGGTTGAGGATTGAGGATTGAAGATTGAGTATTGAGGATTGAACATTAAGGATTGAGGATTGAGAATTGAGGATTGGGGATTGAAGATTGAGTATTGAGGATTGAAGATTGAGGATTGAGGATTGAGGATTGAGGATCGAGGATCGAAGGTTGAGGATTGTGGATTGAGGATTGAGGATTGAAGATTGAATATTGGGTATTGAGGATTGAAGAATGAGGATTGAGGATTGAGGATTGAGGATTAACGATTGCAGATTACGTATTGAGGATTGAGGATTGAGGATTGAGGATTGAGGATTGAGGATTGAGGATTGAGGATTGAGGATTGAGGATTGAGGATTGAAGATTGAGTATTGAGGATTGAATATTCAGGATTGAGTATTGAGGATTGAGGATTGAGGTTGAGGATTGAAGATTGAGGATTGGGGATTGAGGATTGACGATTGAGGATTGAGTATTGGGGATTGAGAATTGAGGATTGAGGATTGAAATTGAGTATTGAGTACTGACGATTGAGGATTGAGATTTGACTATTGAATATTGTGGACTGAGTATTGAACCATGAGTATTCAGAATATTCTATTGAGTATTGAGAATCGAGGATTGATGGTTGAGTATTAAGGATTGATGGCTGAGGGTTGTGTCTTGAATATTGAGGATTGAGGATTGAGGATTGAGGATAGAGCACTGAGGATTGAAGATTGAGTATTGATGATTGAATATTGAGCATTGAGGATTGAGGTTTGAGGATTGTGGACGAGGACTCACGGTTGAGGATTGAGGTTTGAGGATTGAGGATTGTGGATTGAGTACTGAGGATTGAGGACTGAGGATTGAGCATTGAGGATTGAAGATTGCTGACTGGGGATTGAGGATTGAAGATTGAGTATTAAGGATTGTAGATTGGGGATTGAGGATCTAGGATTGGAGATTGATTATTGAGGATTGAAGATTGAGTATTGAGGATTGAGGATTGAGAATTGAGAATTGAGGATGATGACTGAGGGTTGAGGATTGAGGTTTGAGGAATGAGGACTGAGGATTGAGGATTGAGAATTGAGGACTGATGATTGAGGATTGAAGATTGAGGATTGTGGATTCAGGACTGAGGTTTGAGGACTGAGAATTGAGGATTGAGTATTGAGGGTTGAGGATTGAGGATTGAGGATTGAGGATTAAAGATTGAGGATTGGGTATTTCGGATTGAACATTGAGGATTGAGGTTTGAGGATTGAGGATTGAGGATTGAGGACTGAAGATTGAATATTTATGATTGATGATTGAGGATTGAGGATTGAGGGTTGTGGATTGATGACGAGGACTGAGGGTTAAGTATTGATGTGTGAGGTCTGAGGATTGAGGATTGAGGACTGAGAGTTGAGGATTGAGGATTGAAGATTGAGGATTGGGTATTGAGGATTGAAGAATGAGGATTGAGGATTGAGGATAGAGGATTGAGGATTGAAGATTGAGTATGGAGGATTGAACATTGAGGCTTGAGGGTTGAGAATTGAGGATTGGGGATTGAAGAATGAGTATTGAGGATTGAAGATTGAGGATTGAGGAATGAGGAATGAGGATTGAGGATTGAGGATTGAGAATTGAGGATTGAGGATTGAGGATTGAAGATTGAGGATTGGGTATTGAGGATTGAAGAATGAGGATTGAGGATTGAGGATTGAGGTTTGAGGATTGAGGACGAGGACTGACGGTTGCAGATTGAGGTTTGAGGATTGAGGATTGTGGATTGAGGACTGAGGATTGAGGATTGAGGATTGAGCATTGAGGATTGAAGATTGATGACTGGGGATTGAGGATTGAAGATTGAGTATTAAGGATTGAAGATTGGGGATTGAGGATCTAGGATTGGAGATTGATTATTGAGGATTGAAGATTGAGGATTGAGGATTGAGGATTGAGAATTGAGAATTGAGGATGAGGACTGAGGGTTGAGGATTGAGGTTTGAGGAATGAGGATTGAGGGTTGAGGATTGAGGATTGTGGATTGAGGATTGAAGATTGGGTATTGAGGATTGAAGATTGAGGATTGAGGATTGAGGATTGATAATTGAGGATTGAGGGTTGAAGATTGAGGATTGAGGATTGAAATTGAGTATTGCGGATTGATGGTTGAGGATTGAGATTTGATTATTGAATATTGTGGGTTGAGTACCGAACCATGCGGATTCAGGATATTCTATTGAGTATTGAGAATTGAGGATTGATGGTTTAGTATTGAGGAATGTTGGCTGAGGGTTGTGTGTTGAATATTGAGGATTGGGGATTGAGGATTGAGGATTGAGAATTGAGGATTCAAGATTGAGTATTGATGATTGAATATTGAGGATTGAGGATTGAGGTTTGAGGATTGAGGACGAGGACTGCCGGTAGAGGGTTGATGTTTGAGGATTGAGCATTCAGGCCCGAGGATTGAGGATGAGGGCTGAGGGTCGGGGACTGAGGTTTGACGACTGAGGACTGTGGATTGAGGATCGAGAATTGAGGACTGATGATTGAGGATTGAAGATTGAGGATTGGGTATTCAGGATTGAAGGATGAGGATTGAGGATTGAGGATTGAGGGTTGCGGATTGAGGACCTAGGATTGGAGATTGATTATTGACGATTGATGATTGGGGATTGAGGATTGAGGATTGAGGATCTAGGATTGGTAATCGATTATTGAGGATTGATGTTTGAGGTCTGAGGACTGAGGATTGAGTATTGAGAATTGAGGATTGAGGATTGAGGATTGAAGATTGAGGATGGGGGACTGAGTGTTGAGGGTTGTGTGATGAGAATTGAAGTTTGTGGATAGAGATTTTAAGATTGCAGACTGAGTATTGAGTATTGAAAGGTGTGAATTGACGATATTGTATTGAGGATTGAGAAATGACGAATGATTGTTGAGGACTGCGGACTGAAGGTTGAGGATTCAGGATTGTGGATTCAGGATTGAGGTTTGAGGACTGAGAATTGAGGATTGAGTATTGAGGATTGAGGATTGAGGATTGAGGATTGAGGATTGAAAATTGAGGATTGGGTATTGTGGATTGAACATTGAGGATTGAGGATTGAGGATTGAGGATTGAGGATTGAGGACTGAAGATTGAATAATGATGATTGATGATTGAGGATTGAGGATTGAGGGTTGTGAACTGAGGACGAGGACTGAGGGTTGAGTATTGATGTGTGAGGTCTGAGGATTGAGGATTGAGGATTGAGAGTTGAGGATTGAGGATTGAAGATTGAGGATTGGGTGTTTAGGATTGCAGAATGAGGATTGAGGATTGAGGATTGAGGATTGAGGATTGAAGATTGAGTATTGAGGATTGAACATTGAGGATTTAGGATTGAGAATTGAGGATTGGGGATTGAAGATTGAGTATTGAGGATTGAAGATTGAGGATTGAGGATCGAGGATCGAAGGTTGAGGATTGTGGATTGAGGATTGAGGATTGAAGATTGAATATTGGGTATTGAGGATTGAAGAATGAGGATTGAGGATTGAGGATTGAGGATTGACGATTGCAGATTACGTATTGAGGATTGAGGATTGAGGATTGAGTATTGAGGATTCAGGATTGAGGATTGAGGATTGACGATTGAGGATTGAGGATTGAGGATTGAAGATTGAGTATTGAGGATTGAATATTGAGGATTGAGTATTGAGGATTGAGGATTGAGGTTGAGGTTTGAAGATTGAGGATTGGGGATTGAGGATTGACGATTGAGGATTGAGTATTGGGGATTGAGAATTGAGGATTGAGGATTGAAATTGAGTATTGAGGACTGAAGATTGAGGATTGAGATTTGACTATTGAATATTGTGGATTGAGTATTGAACCATGAGTATTCAGAATATTCTATTGAGTATTGAGAATTGAGGATTGATGGTTGAGTATTGAGGATTGATGGCTGAGGGTTGTGTCTTGAATATTGAGGATTGAGGATTGAGGATTGAGGATAGAGCACTGAGGATTGAAGATTGAGTATTGATGATTGAATATTGAGGATTGAGGATTGAGGTTTGAGGATTGAGGACGAGGACTGACGGTTGAGGATTGAGGTTTGAGGATTGAGGATTGTGGATTGAGGACTGAGGATTGAGGATTGAGGATTGAGCAATGAGGATTGAAGATTGATGACTGGGGATAGAGGATTGAAGATTGAGTATTAAGGATTGAAGGATGGGGATTGAGGATCTAGGATTGGAGATTGATTATTGAGGATTGAAGATTGAGTATTGAGGTTTGAGGATTGAGGATTGAGAATTGAGGACGAGGACTGAGGGTTGAGGATTGAGGTTTGAGGAATGAGGACTGAGGATTGAGGATTGAGAATTGAGGATTGATGATTGAGGATTGAAGATTGAGGATTGTGGATTCAGGATTGAGGATTGAGGAATGAGGAATGAGGATTGAGGATTGAGGATTGAGGATTGAGGATTGAGGATTGAAGATTGAATATTGATGATTGAAGATTGAGGATTGAGGATTGAAGGTTGTGGATAGAGGACGAGGACTGAGGGTTGAATATTGATGTTTGAGGTCTGAGGATTGAGGATTGAGGATTGAGAATTGAGGATTGAGGATTGAGGATTGAAGATTGAGGATTGGGTATTGAGGATTGAAGAATGAGGATTGAGGATTGAGGATTGAGGTTTGAGGATTGAGGACGAGGACTGACGGTTGCAGATTGAGGTTTGAGGATTGAGGATTGTGGATTGAGGACTGAGGATTGAGGATTGAGGATTGAGCATTGAGGATTGAAGATTGATGACTGGGGATTGAGGATTGAAGATTGAGTATTAAGGATTGAAGATTGGGGATTGAGGATCTAGGATTGGAGATTGATTATTGAGGATTGAAGATTGAGGATTGAGGATTGAGGATTGAGAATTGAGAATTGAGGATGAGGACTGAGGGTTGAGGATTGAGGTTTGAGGAATGAGGATTGAGGGTTGAGGATTGAGGATTGTGGATTGAGGATTGAAGATTGGGTATTGAGGATTGAAGATTGAGGATTGAGGATTGAGGATTGATAATTGAGGATTGAGGGTTGAAGATTGAGGATTGAGGATTGAAATTGAGTATTGCGGATTGATGGTTGAGGATTGAGATTTGATTATTGAATATTGTGGGTTGAGTACCGAACCATGCGGATTCAGGATATTCTATTGAGTATTGAGAATTGAGGATTGATGGTTTAGTATTGAGGAATGTTGGCTGAGGGTTGTGTGTTGAATATTGAGGATTGGGGATTGAGGATTGAGGATTGAGAATTGAGGATTCAAGATTGAGTATTGATGATTGAATATTGAGGATTGAGGATTGAGGTTTGAGGATTGAGGACGAGGACTGCCGGTAGAGGGTTGATGTTTGAGGATTGAGCATTGAGGCCCGAGGATTGAGGATGAGGGCTGAGGGTCGGGGACTGAGGTTTGACGACTGAGGACTGTGGATTGAGGATCGAGAATTGAGGACTGATGATTGAGGATTGAAGATTGAGGATTGGGTATTCAGGATTGAAGGATGAGGATTGAGGATTGAGGGTTGAGGGTTGCGGATTGAGGACCTAGGATTGGAGATTGATTATTGACGATTGATGATTGGGGATTGAGGATTGAGGATTGAGGATCTAGGATTGGTAATCGATTATTGAGGATTGAGGTTTGAGGTCTGAGGACTGAGGATTGAGTATTGAGAATTGAGGATTGAGGATTGAGGATTGAAGATTGAGGATGGGGGACTGAGTGTTGAGGGTTGTGTGATGAGAATTGAAGTTTGTGGATAGAGATTTTAAGATTGCAGACTGAGTATTGAGTATTGAAAGGTGTGAATTGACGATATTGTATTGAGGATTGAGAAATGACGAATGATTGTTGAGGACTGCGGACTGAAGGTTGAGGATTCAGGATTGTGGATTCAGGATTGAGGTTTGAGGACTGAGAATTGAGGATTGAGTATTGAGGATTGAGGATTGAGGATTGAGGATTGAGGATTGAAAATTGAGGATTGGGTATTGTGGATTGAACATTGAGGATTGAGGATTGAGGATTGAGGATTGAGGATTGAGGACTGAAGATTGAATAATGATGATTGATGATTGAGGATTGAGGATTGAGGGTTGTGAACTGAGGACGAGGACTGAGGGTTGAGTATTGATGTGTGAGGTCTGAGGATTGAGGATTGAGGATTGAGAGTTGAGGATTGAGGATTGAAGATTGAGGATTGGGTGTTTAGGATTGCAGAATGAGGATTGAGGATTGACGATTGAGGATTGAGGATTGAAGATTGAGTATTGAGGATTGAACATTGAGGATTTAGGATTGAGAATTGAGGATTGGGGATTGAAGATTGAGTATTGAGGATTGAAGATTGAGGATTGAGGATCGAGGATCGAAGGTTGAGGATTGTGGATTGAGGATTGAGGATTGAAGATTGAATATTGGGTATTGAGGATTGAAGATTGAGGATTGAGGATTGAGGATTGAGGATTGAGGATTGACGATTGCAGATTACGTATTGAGGATTGAGGATTGAGGATTGAGGATTGAGGATTGAGGATTGAGGATTGAGGATTGAGGATTGAGGATTGAGGATTGAGGATTGAAGATTGAGTATTGAGGATTGAATATTGAGGATTGAGTATTGAGGATTGAGGATTGAGGTTGAGGTTTGAAGATTGAGGATTGGGGATTGAGGATTGACGATTGAGGATTGAGTATTGGGGATTGAGAATTGAGGATTGAGGATTGAAATTGAGTATTGAGGACTGAAGATTGAGGATTGAGATTTGACTATTGAATATTGTGGATTGAGTATTGAACCATGAGTATTCAGAATATTCTATTGAGTATTGAGAATTGAGGATTGATGGTTGAGTATTGAGGATTGATGGCTGAGGGTTGTGTCTTGAATATTGAGGACTGAGGGTTGAGGATTGAGGTTTGAGGAGTGAGGACTGAGGATTGAGGATTGAGAATTGAGGATTGATGATTGAGGATTGAAGATTGAGGATTGTGGATTGAAGATTGAGTATTGAGGATTGAAGATTGAGGATTGAGGTTTGAGGACTGAGAATTGGGGATTGAGCATTGAGGGATGAGGATTGAGGATTGAGGATTGGGGATTGAAGATTGAGGATTGGGTATTTCGGCTTGAACATTGAGGATTGAGGATTGAGGAATGAGGATTCAGGATTGAGGTCTGAAGATTGAATATTGATGATTGATGATTGAGGATTGGGTATTGAGGATTGAAGAATGAGGATTGAGGATTGAGGATTGAGGATTGAGGATTGAAGATTGAGTGTTGAGGACTGAAGATTGAGGATTGAGGATTGAGGATTGAGGATTGAGGATTGAAGATTGAGTATTGAGGATTGAAGATTGAGGATTGAGTATTGAGGATTGACGATTCAGCGTTGAAGATTGAGGACTGAGGATTGAGGATTGAGGATTGAGGATTGAGGATTGAAGATTGAATATTGATGATTGAATATTGAGGACTGAGGATTGAGGGTTGTGGATTGAGGCAGAGGACTGAGGGTTGAATATTGATGTTTGAGGTCTGAGGATTAAGGATTGAGGATTGAGAATTGAGGATTGAGGATTGAGGATTGAAGACTGAGGATTGGGTATTTAGGATTGAAGAATGAGGATTGAGGATTGAGGTTTGAGGATTGAGGATTGAAGATTGAGTATTGATGATTGAATATTGAGGATTGAGGATTGAGGTTTGAGGATTGAGGATGAAGACTGAGGGTTGAGGATTGAGGTTTGAGGAATGAGGACTGAGGATTGAGGATTGAGAATTGAGGACTGATGATTGAGGATTGAGGATTGAGGATTGAGGATTGAAGATTGAGTATTGAGGATTGAAGATTGAGGATTGAGTATTGAGGATTGAGGATTCAGGGCTGAAGATTGAGGATTGAGGATTGAGGATTGAGGATTGAGGATTGAGGATTGAAGATTGAATATTGATGATTGAATATTGAGGACTGAGGGTTGAGGGTTGTGGATTGAGGCAGAGGACTGAGGGTTGAATATTGATGTTTGAGGTCTGAGGATTAAGGATTGAGGATTGAGAATTGAGGATTGAGGATTGAGGATTGAAGACTGAGGATTGGGTGTTTAGGATTGAAGAATGAGGATTGAGGATTGAGGTTTGAGGATTGAAGATTGAAGATTGAGTATTGATGATTGAATATTGAGGATTGAGGATTGAGGTTTGAGGATTGAGTATGAAGACTGAGGGTTGAGGATTGAGGTTTGAGGAACGAGGATTGAGGTTGAGGATTGAGGACTAAGGATTGACGAATGAGTATTGAAGATTGAGGATTGATGACTGAGGATTGACGACTGAGAATTGAGGATTGAGGATTGCTGATTGAAGATTGAGTATTGAGGATTGAATGTTGCGGATTGAGGATTGAGGATTGAGGATTGAGAATTGAGGATTCAGGATTGAGGATTGAAGATTGAGTATTGAGTGTTGAAGGTTGAGGATTGTGGATTGAGGATTAAGGATTGAGGATTGAATATTGTAGATTGAGTATTGATGCCTGAGGATTGAGGATTGAGGATTGAGGATTGAGGATTGAGGATTGAAGATTGAGTATTGAGGATTGAAGATTGAGGGTTGAAGATTGAGTATTGGTGATTGAATATTGAGGATTGAGGATTGAGGATTGAGGACGAGGACTGAGGGTTGAGTATTGATGTGTGAGGTCTGAGGATTGAGGATTGAGGATTGAGAATTGTGGATTCAGGACTGAGGTTTGAGGACTGAGAATTGAGGATTGAGTATTGAGGGTTGAGGATTGAGGATTGAGGATTGAGGATTAAAGATTGAAGATTGGGTATTTCGGATTGAACATTGAGGATTGAGGTTTGAGGATTGAGGATTGAGGATTGAGGACTGAAGATTGAATATTTATGATTGATGATTGAGGATTGAGGATTGAGGGTTGTGGATTGAGGACGAGGACTGAGGGTTAAGAATTGATGTGTGAGGTCTGAGGATTGAGGGTTGAGGACTGAGAGTTAAGGATTGAGGATTGAAGATTGAGGATTGGGTATTGAGGATTGAAGAATGAGGATTGAGGATTGAAGATAGAGGATTGAGGATTTAAGATTGAGTATTGAGGATTGTACATTGAGGCTTGAGGATTGAGAATTGAGGATTGGGGATTGAAGAATGAGGATTGAGGATTGAGGATTGAGGATTGAGGATTACAGATTGAGTATTGAGGATTGAGGATTGAGGATTGAGGATTGAGGATTGAGGATTGAGGAATGAGGACTGAGGATTGAGGATTGAGAATTGAGGACTGATAATTGAGGATTGAAGATTGAGGATTGTGGATTCAGGACTGAGGTTTGAGGACTGAGAATTGAGGATTGAGTGTTGAGGGTTGAGGATTGAGGATTGAGGATTGAGGATTGAAGATTGAGGATTGGGTATTTCGGATTGAACATTGAGGATTGAGGTTTGAGGATTGAGGATTGAGGATTGAGGACTGAAGATTGAATATTTATGATTGATGATTGAGGATTGAGGATTGAGGGTTGTGGATTGAGGACGAGGACAGAGGGTTAAGTATTGATGTGTGAGGTCTGAGGATTGAGGATTGAGGACTGAGAGTTGAGGATTGAGGATTGAAGATTGAGGATTGGGTATTGAGGATTGAAGAATGAGGATTGAGGATTGAGTATAGAGGATTGAGGATTGAAGATTGAGTATGGAGGATTGAACATTGAGGCTTGAGGATTGAGAATTGAGGATTGGGGATTGAAGAATGAGTATTGAGGATTGAAGATTGAGGATTGAGGAATGAGGATTGAGGATTGAGGATTGAGGATTGAGGATTGAGGATTGAGGATTGAGGATTGAAGATTGAATATTGATGATTGAAGATTGAGGATTGAGGATTGAAGGTTGTGGATAGAGGACGAGGACTGAGGGTTGAATATTGATGTTTGAGGTCTGAGGATTGAGGATTGAGGATTGAGAATTGAGGATTGAGGATTGAGGATTGAAGATTGAGGATTGGGTATTGAGGATTGAAGAATGAGGATTGAGGATTGAGGATTGAGGTTTGAGGATTGAGGACGAGGACTGACGGTTGAAGATTGAGGTTTGAGGATTGAGGATTGTGGATTGAGGACTGAGGATTGAGGATTGAGGATTGAGCATTGAGGATTGAAGATTGATGACTGGGGATTGAGGATTGAAGATTAAGTATCAAGGATTGAAGATTGGGGATTGAGGATCTAGGATTGGAGATTGATTATTGAGGATTGAAGATTGAGGATTGAGGATTGAGGATTGAGAATTGAGAATTGAGGATGAGGACTGAGGGTTGAGGATTGAGGTTTGAGGAATGAGGATTGAGGGTTGAGGATTGAGGATTGAGGATTGAAGATTGAAGATTGAGTATTGAGGATTGAAGATTGAGGATTGAGGATTGAGGATTGATAATTGAGGATTGAGGGTTGAAGATTGAGGATTGAGGATTGAAATTGAGTATTGCGGATTGATGGTTGAGGATTGATATTTGATTATTGAATATTGTGGCTTGAGTACCGAACCATGCGGATTCAGGATATTCTATTGAGTATTGAGAATTGAGGATTGATGGTTGAGTATTGAGGAATGTTGGCTGAGGGTTGTGTGTTGAATATTGAGGATTGGGGATTGAGGATTGAGGATTGAGGATTGAAGATTGAGGGTTGAAGATTGAGTATTGATGATTGAATATTGAGGATTGAGGATTGGGGATTGAGGATTGTAGATTGAGTATTGAGGATTGAAGATTGAGGGTTGAAGATTGAGTATTGATGATTGAATATTGAGGATTGAGGATTGAGGATTGAGGACGAGGACTGAGGGTTGAGTATTGATGTGTGAGGTCTGAGGATTGAGGATTGAGAATTGAGAGTTGAGGATTGAGGATTGAGGATTGAGAATTGAGAGTTGAGGATTGAGGATTGAAGATTGAGGATTGAGGATTGAGGATTGAGGATTGAAGATTGAGTATTGAGGATTGAACATTGAGGCTTGAGGATTGAGAATTGAGAATTGAGAATTGAGGATTGGGGATTGAAGATTGAGTATTGAGGATTGAAGATTGAGGATTGAGGATTGAGGATTGAGGATTGAGAATTGAGGATTGAGGATTGAGGATTCAAGATTGAGGATTGGGTATTGGGGATTGAAGAATGAGCATTGAGGATTGAGGATTGAGGATTGAGGATTGCAGATTGAGTATTGAGGATTGAGGATTGAGGATTGAGGATTGAGGATTGTGGATTGAGGATTGAGGGTTGAGGATTGGGGATTGAAGATTGAGTATTGAGGATTGAAGATTGAGGATTGAGGATTGAGGATTGATAATTGAGGATTGAGGATTGAAGATTGAGGATTGAGGATTGAAATTGAGTATTGAGGAATGAAGATTGAGGATTGAGATTTGATTATTGAATTTTGTGGTTTGAGTATCGAACCATGCGGATTCAGGATATTCTATTGAGTATTGAGAATTGAGGACTGATGGTTGAGTATTGAGGATTGTTGGCTGAGCGTTGTGTGTTGAATATTGAGGATTGGGGATTGAGGATTGAGGATTGAGGATTGAGGATTGAAGATTGAGTATTGATGATTGAATATTGAGGATTGAGTATTGAGGTTTGAGGATTGAGGACGAGGACTGACGGTAGAGGATTGAGGTTTTGAGGATTGAGCATTGAGGACTGAGGATTGAGGATGAGGGCTGAGGGTCGGGGACTGAGGTTTGACGACTGAGGACTGAGGATTGAGGATTGAGAATTGAGGACTGATGATTGAGGATTGATGATTGAGGATTGGGTATTGAGGATTGAAGAATGAGGATTGAGGATTGAGGATTGAGGATTGAGGATTGAGGATTGCAGATTGAGTATTGAGGATTGAGGATTGAGGATTGAGGATTGAGGATTGTGGACTGAAGATTGAGGATTGAGGATTGAGGATTGAAGATTGAGTATTGAGGATTGAAGATTGAGGATAGAGGATTGAGGATTGATAATTGAGGATTGAGGGTTGAAGATTGAGGATTGAGGATTGAAATTGAGTATTGAGGATTGAAGATTGAATATTGGGTATTGAGGATTGAAGAATGAGGATTGAGGATTGAGGATTGAGGATTGACGATTGCAGATTACGTATTGAGGGTTGAGGATTGAGGATTGAGGATTGAGGATTGAGGATTGAGGATTGATGATTGAGGATTGAGGATTGAGGATTGAATATTGAGTATTGAGGATTGAGGATTGAGGTTTGAGGATTGAGGACGAGGACTGACGGTTGAGGATTGAGGTTTGAGGATTGAGGATTGTGGATTGAGGACTGAGGATTGAGGATTGAGGATTGAGCAATGAGGATTGAAGATTGATGACTGGGGATAGAGGATTGAAGATTGAGTATTAAGGATTGAAGGATGGGGATTGAGGAGCTAGGATTGGAGATTGATTATTGAGGATTGAAGATTGAGTATTGAGGTTTGAGGATTGAGGATTGAGAATTGAGGACGAGGACTGAGGGTTGAGGATTGAGGTTTGAGGAATGAGGACTGAGGATTGAGGATTGAGAATTGAGGATTGATGATTGAGGATTGAAGATTGAGGATTGTGGATTCAGGATTGAGGTTTGAGGACTGAGAATTGGGGATTGAGCATTGAGGGATGAGGATTGAGGATTGAGGATTGGGGATTGAAGATTGAGGATTGGGTATTTCGGACTGAACATTGAGGAGTGAGGATTGAGGACTGAGGATTCAGGATTGAGGTCTGAAGATTGAATATTGATGATTGATGATTGAAGATTGGGTATTGAGGATTGAAGAATGAGGATTGAGGATTGAGGATTGAGGATTGAGGATTGCAGATTGAGTGTTGAGGACTGAAGATTGAGGATTGAGGATTGAGGATTGAGGATTGAGGATTGAGGATTGAAGATTGAGTATTGAGGATTGAAGATTGAGGATTGAGTATTGAGGATTGACGATTCAGCGTTGAAGATTGAGGACTGAGGATTGAGGATTGAGGATTGAGGATTGAGGATTGAAGATTGAATATTGATGATTGAATATTGAGGATTGAGGATTGAGGTTTGAGGATTGAGGATGAAGACTGAGGGTTGAGGATTGAGGTTTGAGGAATGAGGACTGAGGATTGAGGATTGAGAATTGAGGACTGATGATTGAGGATTGAGGATTGAGGATTGAGGATTGAAGATTGAGTATTGAGGATTGAAGATTGAGGATTGAGTATTGAGGATTGAGGATTCAGGGCTGAAGGTTGAGGATTGAGGATTGAGGATTGAGGATTGAGGATTGAGGATTGAAGATTGAATATTGATGATTGAATATTGAGGACTGAGGATTGAGGGTTGTGGATTGAGGCAGAGGACTGAGGGTTGAATATTGATGTTTGAGGTCTGAGGATTAAGGATTGAGGATTGAGAATTGAGGATTGAGGATTGAGGATTGAAGACTGAGGATTGGGTGTTTAGGATTGAAGAATGAGGATTGAGGATTGAGGTTTGAGGATTGAGGATTGAAGATTGAGTATTGATGATTGAATATTGAGGATTGAGGATTGAGGTTTGAGGATTGAGTATGAAGACTGAGGGTTGAGGATTGAGGTTTGAGGAACGAGGATTGAGGTTGAGGATTGAGGACTAAGGATTGACGATTGAGTATTGAAGATTGAGGATTGATGACTGAGGATTGACGACTGAGAATTGAGGATTGAGTATTGCTGATTGAAGATTGAGTATTGAGGATTGAATGTTGCGGATTGAGGATTGAGGATTGAGGATTGAGAATTGAGGATTGAGGATTGAGGATTGAAGATTGAGTATTGAGTGTTGAAGGTTGAGGATTGTGGATTGAGGATTAAGGATTGAGGATTGAATATTGTAGATTGAGTATTGATGCCTGAGGATTGAGGATTGAGGATTGAGGATTGAGGATTGAGGATTGAAGATTGAGTATTGAGGATTGAAGATTGAGGGTTGAAGATTGAGTATTGATGATTGAATATTGAGGATTGAGGATTGAGGATTGAGGACGAGGACTGAGGGTTGAGTATTGATGTGTGAGGTCTGAGGATTGAGGATTGAGGATTGAGAGTTGAGGATTGAGGATTGACGATTGAGGATTGGGTATTGAGGATTGAAGAATGAGGATTGAGGATGAGGATTGAGGATTGAGGATTGAGGATTGAAGATTGAGTATTGAGGATTGAACATTGAGGCTTGAGGATTGAGAATTGAGAATTGAGGATTGGGGATTGAAGATTGAGTATTGAGGATTGAAGATTGAGGATTGAGGATTGAGGATTGAGGATTGAGAATTGAGGATTGAGAATTGAATATTGAGTGTTGAGGATTGAAGGTTGAGGATTGAGGATTGAGGATTGAGGATTGAGGATTGAAGATTGAGTATTGAGGATTGAAGATTGAGGATTGAGTATTGAGGATTGGGATTCAGGGTTGAAGATTGAGGATTGAGGATTGAGGATTGAGGATTGAGGACTGAGGATTGAAGATTGAATATTGATGATTGAATATTGAGGACTGAGGATTGAGGGTTGTGGATTGAGGGAGAGGACTGAGGGTTGAATATCGATGTTTGAGGTCTGAGGATTAAGGATTGAGGATTGAGGATTGAGGATTGAGAATTGAGGACTGATGATTGAGGATTGAAGATTGAGGATTGAGATTTGATTATTGAATATTGTGGATTGAGTATTGAACCATGAGTATTCAGAATATTCTATTGAGTATTGAGAATTGGGGATTGATGGTTGAGTATTGAGGATTGGTGGCTGAGGGTTGTGTCTTGAATATTGAGGATTGAGGTTTGAGGAATGAGGACTGAGGATTGAGGATTGAGAATTGAGGACTGATGATTGAGGATTGAAGATTGAGGATTGTGGATTCAGGACTGAGGTTTGAGGACTGAGAATTGAGGATTGAGTATTGAGGGTTGAGGATTGAGGATTGAGGATTGAGGATTAAAGATTGAAGATTGGGTATTTCGGATTGAACATTGAGGATTGAGGTTTGAGGATTGAGGATTGAGGATTGAGGACTGAAGATTGAATATTTATGATTGATGATTGAAGATTGAGGATTGGGTATTGAGGATTGAAGAATGGGGATTGAGGATTGAAGATAGAGGATTGAGGATTTAAGATTGAGTATTGAGGATTGTACATTGAGGCTTGAGGATTGAGAATTGAGGATTGGGGATTGAAGAATGAGGATTGAGGATTGAGGATTGAGGATTGAGGATTACAGATTGAGTATTGAGGATTGAGGATTGAGGATTGAGGATTGAGGATTCAGGACTGAGGTTTGTGGACTGAGAATTGAGGATTGAGTATTGAGGGTTGAGGATTGAGGATTGAGGATTGAGGATTAAAGATTGAAGATTGGGTATTTCGGATTGAACATTGAGGATTGAGGTTTGAGGATTGAGGATTGAGGATTGAGGACTGAAGATTGAATATTTATGATTGATGATTGAGGATTGAGGATTGAGGGTTGTGGATTGAGGACGAGGGCTGAGGGTTAAGTATTGATGTGTGAGGTCTGAGGATTGAGGGTTGAGGACTGAGAGTTGAGGATTGAGGATTGAAGATTGAGGATTGGGTATTGAGGATTGAAGAATGAGGATTGAGGATTGAAGATAGAGGATTGAGGATTTAAGATTGAGTATTGAGGATTGTACATTGAGGCTTGAGGATTGAGGATTGAGGACTGAAGATTGAATATTGATGATTGATGATTGAGGATTGAGGATTGAGGGATGTGAATTGAGGATGAGGACTGAGGGTTGAGTATTGATGTGTGAGGTCTGAGGATTGAGGATTGAGGATTGAGAATTGAGGATTGAGGATTGAAGATTGAGGATTGGGTGTTGAGGATTGCAGAATGAGGATTGAGGATTGAGGATTGAGGATTGAGGATTGAAGATTGAGTATTGAGGATTGAACATTGAGGATTGAGGATTGAGAATTGAGGATTGGGGATTGAAGATTGAGTATTGAGGATTGAAGGTTGAGGATTGAGGATTGAGGATTGAGGATTGATGATTGATGATTGAGGACTGGGTATTGAGGATTGAACATTGAGGATTGAGGATTGAGGATTGAGGATTGAGGATGGACGACTGAAGATTGAATATTGATGATTGATGATTGAGGATTGAGGATTGAGGGTTGTGAATTGAGGACGAGGACTGAGGGTTGAGTATTGATGTGTGAGGTCTGAGGATTGAGGATTGAGGATTGAGAGTTAAGGATTGAGGATCGAAGATTGAGGATTGGGTGTTTAGGATTGCAGAATGAGGATTGAGGATTGAGGATTGAGGATTGAGAATTGAGGATTGAAGATTGAGTATTGAGGATTGAACATTGAGGATCGAGGATTGAGAATTGAGGATTGGGGATTGAAGATTGAGTATTGAGGATTGAAGATTGAGGATTGAGGATTGAGGATTGAGGATTGAGGATTGAAGATTGAGGATTGTGGATTGAGGATTGAGGATTGAGGATTGAGGATTGAAGATTGAATATTGGTGATTGAAGGTTGAGGATTGAGGATTGATGGTTGTGGATAGAGGACGAGGACTGAGGGTTGATTATTGATGCTTGAGGTCTGAGGATTGAGGATTGAGGATTGAGAATTGAGGATTGAGGATTGAGGATTGAAGATTGAGGATTGGGTGTTGAGGATTGAAGAATGAGGATTGAGGATTGAGGATTGAGGATTGAGGATTGAAGATTGAGTATTGAGGATTGAACATTGAGGATTGAGGATTGAGAATTGAGGATTGGGGATTGAAGATTGAGTATTGAGGATTGAAGATTGAGGATTGAGGATTGAGGATTGAGGATCGAGGATCGAAGGTTGAGGATTGTGGATTGAGGATTGAGGATTGAAGATTGAATATTGGGTATTGAGGATTGAAGAATGAGGATTGAGGATTGAGGATTGAGGATTGACGATTGCAGATTACGTATTGAGGATTGAGGATTGTGGATTGAGGATTGAGGATTGAGGATTGAGGATTGAGGATTGAGGATTGAGGATTGAGGATTGAGGATTGAAGATTGAGTATTGAGGATTGAATATTGAGGATTGGGGATTGAGGATTGAGGACTGAGGTTGAGGATTGAAGATTGAGGATTGGGGATTGAGGATTGACGATTGAGGATTGAGTATTGGGGATTGAGAATTGAGGATTGAGGATTGAAATTGAGTATTGAGGACTGAAGATTGAGGATTGAGATTTGACTATTGAATATTGTGGATTGAGTATTGAACCATGAGTATTCAGAATATTCTATTGAGTATTGAGAATTGAGGATTGATGGTTGAGTATTGAGGATTCATGGCTGAGGGTTGTGTCTTGAATATTGAGGATTGAGGATTGAGGATTGAGGATAGAGCACTGAGGATTGAAGATTGAATATTGAGGATTGAGGATTGAGGTTTGAGGATTGAGGACGAGGACTGACGGTTGAGGATTGAGGTTTGAGGATTGAGGATTGTGGATTGAGGACTGAGGATTGAGGATTGAGGATTGAGCAATGAGGATTGAAGATTGATGACTGGGGATAGAGGATTGAAGATTGAGTATTAAGGATTGAAGGATGGGGATTGAGGATCTAGGATTGGAGATTGATTATTGAGGATTGAAGATTGAGTATTGAGGATAGAGGATTGAGGATTGAGAATTGAGGACGAGGACTGAGGGTTGAGGATTGAGGTTTGAGGAATGAGGACTGAGGATTGAGGATTGAGAATTGAGGACAGATGATTGAGGATTGAAGATTGAGGATTGTGGATTCAGGATTGAGGTTTGAGGACTGAGAATTGAGGATTGAGTATTGAGGGATGAGGATTGAGGGTTAAGTATTGATGTGTGAGGTCTGAGGATTGAGGATTGAGGACTGAGAGTTGAGGATTGAGGATTGAAGATTGAGGATTGGGTATTGAGGATTGAAGAATGAGGATTGAGGATTGAGGATAGAGGATTGAGGATTGAATATTGAGGATTGAGGATTGAGGATTGAGGACTGAGGTTGAGGATTGAAGATTGAGGATTGGGGATTGAGGATTGACGATTGAGGATTGAGTATTGGGGATTGAGAATTGAGGATTGAGGATTGAAATTGAGTATTGAGGACTGAAGATTGAGGATTGAGATTTGACTATTGAATATTGTGGATTGAGTATTGAACCATGAGTATTCAGAATATTCTATTGAGTATTGAGAATTGAGGATTGATGGTTGAGTATTGAGGATTCATGGCTGAGGGTTGTGTCTTGAATATTGAGGATTGAGGATTGAGGATTGAGGAGAGAGCACTGAGGATTGAAGATTGAGTATTGATGATTGAATATTGAGGATTGAGGATTGAGGTTTGAGGATTGAGGACGAGGACTGACGGTTGAGGATTGAGGTTTGAGGATTGAGGATTGTGGATTGAGGACTGAGGATTGAGGATTGAGGATTGAGCAATGAGGATTGAAGATTGATGACTGGGGATAGAGGATTGAAGATTGAGTATTAAGGATTGAAGGATGGGGATTGAGGATCTAGGATTGGAGATTGATTATTGAGGATTGAAGATTGAGTATTGAGGATAGAGGATTGAGGATCGAGAATTGAGGACGAGGACTGAGGGCTGAGGATTGAGGTTTGAGGAATGAGGACTGAGGATTGAGGATTGAGAATTGAGGATTGAGTATTGGGGGTTGAGGATTGAGGATTGAGGATTGAGGATTAAAGATTGAAGATTGGGTATTTCGGATTGAACATTGAGGATTGAGGTTTGAGGATTGAGGATTGAGGATTGAGGACTGAAGATTGAATATTTATGATTGATGATTGAGGATTGAGGATTGAGGGTTGTGGATTGAGGACGAGGGCTGAGGGTTAAGTATTGATGTGTGAGGTCTGAGGATTGAGGGTTGAGGACTGAGAGTTGAGGATTGAGGATTGAAGATTGAGGATTGGGTATTGAGGATTGAAGAATGAGGATTGAGGATTGAAGATAGAGGATTGAGGATTTAAGATTGAGTATTGAGGATTGTACATTGAGGCTTGAGGATTGAGGATTGAGGACTGAAGATTGAATATTGATGATTGATGATTGAGGATTGAGGATTGAGGGATGTGAATTGAGGATGAGGACTGAGGGTTGAGTATTGATGTGTGAGGTCTGAGGATTGAGGATTGAGGATTGAGAATTGAGGATTGAGGATTGAAGATTGAGGATTGGGTGTTGAGGATTGCAGAATGAGGATTGAGGATTGAGGATTGAGGATTGAGGATTGAAGATTGAGTATTGAGGATTGAACATTGAGGATTGAGGATTGAGAATTGAGGATTGGGGATTGAAGATTGAGTATTGAGGATTGAAGGTTGAGGATTGAGGATTGAGGATTGAGGATTGATGATTGATGATTGAGGACTGGGTATTGAGGATTGAACATTGAGGATTGAGGATTGAGGATTGAGGATTGAGGATGGACGACTGAAGATTGAATATTGATGATTGATGATTGAGGATTGAGGATTGAGGGTTGTGAATTGAGGACGAGGACTGAGGGTTGAGTATTGATGTGTGAGGTCTGAGGATTGAGGATTGAGGATTGAGAGTTGAGGATTGAGGATTGAAGATTGAGGATTGGGTGTTTTGGATTGCAGAATGAGGATTGAGGATTGAGGATTGAGGATTGAGAATTGAGGATTGAAGATTGAGTATTGAGGATTGAACATTGAGGATCGAGGATTGAGAATTGAGGATTGGGGATTGAAGATTGAGTATTGAGGATTGAAGATTGAGGATTGAGGATTGAGGATTGAGGATTGAGGATTGAAGATTGAGGATTGTGGATTGAGGATTGAGGATTGAGGATTGAGGATTGAAGATTGAATATTGGTGATTGAAGGTTGAGGATTGAGGATTGATGGTTGTGGATAGAGGACGAGGACTGAGGGTTGATTATTGATGCTTGAGGTCTGAGGATTGAGGATTGAGGATTGAGAATTGAGGATTGAGGATTGAGGATTGAAGATTGAGGATTGGGTGTTGAGGATTGAAGAATGAGGATTGAGGATTGAGGATTGAGGATTGAGGATTGAAGATTGAGTATTGAGGATTGAACATTGAGGATTGAGGATTGAGAATTGAGGATTGGGGATTGAAGATTGAGTATTGAGGATTGAAGATTGAGGATTGAGGATTGAGGATTGAGGATCGAGGATCGAAGGTTGAGAATTGTGGATTGAGGATTGAGGATTGAAGATTGAATATTGGGTATTGAGGATTGAAGAATGAGGATTGAGGATTGAGGATTGAGGATTGACGATTGCAGATTACGTATTGAAGATTGAGGATTGAGGATTGAGGATTGAGGATTGAGGATTGAGGATTGAGGATTGAGGATTGAGGATTGAGGATTGAGGATTGAAGATTGAGTATTGAGGATTGAGGATTGAGGTTTGAAGATTGAGGACGAGGACTGACGGTTGAGGATTGAGGTTTGAGGATTGAGGATTGTGGATTGAGGACTGAGGATTGAGGATTGAGGATTGAGCAATGAGGATTGAAGATTGATGACTGGGGATAGAGGATTGAAGATTGAGTATTAAGGATTGAAGGATGGGGATTGAGGATCTAGGATTGGAGATTGATTATTGAGGATTGAAGATTGAGTATTGAGGATAGAGGATTGAGGATTGAGAATTGAGGACGAGGACTGAGGGTTGAGGATTGAGGTTTGAGGAATGAGGACTGAGGATTGAGGATTGAGAATTGAGGACTGATGATTGAGGATTGAAGATTGAGGATTGTGGATTCAGGATTGAGGTTTGAGGACTGAGAATTGAGGATTGAGTATTGAGGGATGAGGATTGAGGGTTAAGTATTGATGTGTGAGGTCTGAGGATTGAGGATTGAGGACTGAGAGTTGAGGATTGAGGATTGAAGATTGAGGATTGGGTATTGAGGATTGAAGAATGAGGATTGAGGATTGAGGATAGAGGATTGAGGATTGAATATTGAGGATTGAGGATTGAGGATTGAGGACTGAGGTTGAGGATTGAAGATTGAGGATTGGGGATTGAGGATTGACGATTGAGGATTGAGTATTGGGGATTGAGAATTGAGGATTGAGGATTGAAATTGAGTATTGAGGACTGAAGATTGAGGATTGAGATTTGACTATTGAATATTGTGGATTGAGTATTGAACCATGAGTATTCAGAATATTCTATTGAGTATTGAGAATTGAGGATTGATGGTTGAGTATTGAGGATTCATGGCTGAGGGTTGTGTCTTGAATATTGAGGATTGAGGATTGAGGATTGAGGATAGAGCACTGAGGATTGAAGATTGAGTATTGATGATTGAATATTGAGGATTGAGGATTGAGGTTTGAGGATTGAGGACGAGGACTGACGGTTGAGGATTGAGGTTTGAGGATTGAGGATTGTGGATTGAGGACTGAGGATTGAGGATTGAGGATTGAGCAATGAGGATTGATGATTGATGACTGGGGATAGAGGATTGAAGATTGAGTATTAAGGATTGAAGGATGGGGATTGAGGATCTAGGATTGGAGATTGATTATTGAGGATTGAAGATTGAGTATTGAGGATAGAGGATTGAGGATCGAGAATTGAGGACGAGGACTGAGTGCTGAGGATTGAGGTTTGAGGAATGAGGACTGAGGATTGAGGATTGAGAATTGAGGACTGATGATTGAGGATTGAAGATTGAGGATTGTGGATTCAGGATTGAGGTTTGAGGACTGAGAATTGAGGATTGAGTATTGAGGGATGAGGATTGAGGATTGAGGATTGGGGATTGAAGATTGAGGATTGGGTATTTCGGATTGAACATTGAGGATTGAGGATTGAGGATTGAGGATTGAGGATTGAGGACTGAAGATTGAATATTGACGTTTGATGATTGAGGATTGGGTATTGAGGATTGAAGAATGAGGATTGAGGATTGAGGATTGAGGATTGAGGATTGAAGATTGAGTGTTGAGGATTGAAGATTGAGGATTGAGGATTGAGGATTGAGGATTGAGGATTGAAGATTGAGTATTGAGGATTGAAGATTGACGATTGAGTATTGAGGATTGAGGATTCAGGGTTGAAGATTGAGGATTGAGGATTGAGGATTGAGGATTGAAGATTGAGGATGGGGGACTGAGTGTTGAGGGTTGAGTGATGAGAATTGAAGTTTGTGGATAGAGATTTTAAGATAGCAGACTGAGCATTGAGTATTGAAAAGTGTGAATTGACGATATTGTATTGAGGATTGAGAACTGACGAATGATTGTTGAGGACTGCGGACTGAAGGTTGAGGATTCAGGATTGTGGATTCAGGATTGAGGTTTGAGGACTGAGAATTGAGGATTGAGTATTGAGGATTGAGGATTGAGGATTGAGGATTGAGGATTGAAGATTGAGGATTGGGTATTGTCGATGGAACGTTGAGGATTGAGGATTGAGGATTGAGGATTGAAGATTGAGGACTGAAGATTGAATATTGATGATTGATGATTGAGGATTGAGGATTGAGGGTTGTGAATTGAGGACGAGGACTGAGGGTTGAGTATTGATGTGTGAGGTCTGAGGATTGAGGATTGAGGATTGAGAGTTGAGGATTGAGGATTGAAGATTGAGGATTGGGTGTTGAGGATTGCAGAATGAGGATTGAGGATTGAGGATTGAGGATTGAGGATTGAAGATTGAGTATTGAGGATTGAACATTGAGGATTGAGGATTGAGAATTGAGGACTGTTTATTGAAGATTGAGTATTGAGGATTGAAGGTTGAGGATTGAGGATTGAGGATTGAGGATTGATGATTGATGATTGAGGACTGGGTATCGAGGATTGAACATTGAGGATTGAGGATTGAGGATTGAGGATTGAGGATTGACGACTGAAGATTGAATATTGATGATTGATGATTGAGGATTGAGGATTGAGTGTTGTGAATTGAGGACGAGGACTGAGGGTTGAGTATTGATGTGTGAGGTCTGAGGATTGAGGATTGAGGATTGAGAGTTGAGGATTGAGGATTGAGGATTGAGGATTGAAGATTGAGTATTGAGGATTGAATATTGAGGATTGAGGATTGAGGATTGAGGATTGAGGACTGAGGTTGAGGATTGAAGATTGAGGATTGGGGATTGAGGATTGACGATTGAGGATTGAGTATTGGGGATTGAGAATTGAGGATTGAGGATTGAAATTGAGTATTGAGGACTGAAGATTGAGGATTGAGATTTGACTATTGAATATTGTGGATTGAGTATTGAACCATGAGTATTCAGAATATTCTATTGAGTATTGAGAATTGAGGATTGATGGTTGAGTATTGAGGATTCATGGCTGAGGGTTGTGTCTTGAATATTGAGGATTGAGGATTGAGGATTGAGGATAGAGCACTGAGGATTGAAGATTGAGTATTGATGATTGAATATTGAGGATTGAGGATTGAATATTGAGGATTGAGGATTGAGGATTGAGGACTGAGGTTGAGGATTGAAGATTGAGGATTGGGGATTGAGGATTGACGATTGAGGATTGAGTATTGGGGATTGAGAATTGAGGATTGAGGATTGAAATTGAGTATTGAGGACTGAAGATTGAGGATTGAGATTTGACTATTGAATATTGTGGATTGAGTATTGAACCATGAGTATTCAGAATATTCTATTGAGTATTGAGAATTGAGGATTGATGGTTGAGTATTGAGGATTCATGGCTGAGGGTTGTGTCTTGAATATTGAGGATTGAGGATTGAGGATTGAGGATAGAGCACTGAGGATTGAAGATTGAGTATTGATGATTGAATATTGAGGATTGAGGATTGAGGTTTGAGGATTGAGGACGAGGACTGACGGTTGAGGATTGAGGTTTGAGGATTGAGGATTGTGGATTGAGGACTGAGGATTGAGGATTGAGGATTGAGCAATGAGGATTGATGATTGATGACTGGGGATAGAGGATTGAAGATTGAGTATTAAGGATTGAAGGATGGGGATTGAGGATCTAGGATTGGAGATTGATTATTGAGGATTGAAGATTGAGTATTGAGGATAGAGGATTGAGGATCGAGAATTGAGGACGAGGACTGAGGGCTGAGGATTGAGGTTTGAGGAATGAGGACTGAGGATTGAGGATTGAGAATTGAGGACTGATGATTGAGGATTGAAGATTGAGGATTGTGGATTCAGGATTGAGGTTTGAGGACTGAGAATTGAGGATTGAGTATTGAGGGATGAGGATTGAGGATTGAGGATTGGGGATTGAAGATTGAGGATTGGGTATTTCGGATTGAACATTGAGGATTGAGGATTGAGGATTGAGGATTGAGGATTGAGGACTGAAGATTGAATATTGACGTTTGATGATTGAGGATTGGGTATTGAGGATTGAAGAATGAGGATTGAGGATTGAGGATTGAGGATTGAGGATTGAAGATTGAGTGTTGAGGATTGAAGATTGAGGATTGAGGATTGAGGATTGAGGATTGAGGATTGAAGATTGAGTATTGAGGATTGAAGATTGACGATTGAGTATTGAGGATTGAGGATTCAGGGTTGAAGATTGAGGATTGAGGATTGAGGATTGAGGATTGAAGATTGAGGATGGGGGACTGAGTGTTGAGGGTTGAGTGATGAGAATTGAAGTTTGTGGATAGAGATTTTAAGATAGCAGACTGAGCATTGAGTATTGAAAAGTGTGAATTGACGATATTGTATTGAGGATTGAGAACTGACGAATGATTGTTGAGGACTGCGGACTGAAGGTTGAGGATTCAGGATTGTGGATTCAGGATTGAGGTTTGAGGACTGAGAATTGAGGATTGAGTATTGAGGATTGAGGATTGAGGATTGAGGATTGAGGATTGAAGATTGAGGATTGGGTATTGTCGATGGAACGTTGAGGATTGAGGATTGAGGATTGAGGATTGAAGATTGAGGACTGAAGATTGAATATTGATGATTGATGATTGAGGATTGAGGATTGAGGGTTGTGAATTGAGGACGAGGACTGAGGGTTGAGTATTGATGTGTGAGGTCTGAGGATTGAGGATTGAGGATTGAGAGTTGAGGATTGAGGATTGAAGATTGAGGATTGGGTGTTGAGGATTGCAGAATGAGGATTGAGGATTGAGGATTGAGGATTGAGGATTGAAGATTGAGTATTGAGGATTGAACATTGAGGATTGAGGATTGAGAATTGAGGACTGTTTATTGAAGATTGAGTATTGAGGATTGAAGGTTGAGGATTGAGGATTGAGGATTGAGGATTGATGATTGATGATTGAGGACTGGGTATCGAGGATTGAACATTGAGGATTGAGGATTGAGGATTGAGGATTGAAGATTGACGACTGAAGATTGAATATTGATGATTGATGATTGAGGATTGAGGATTGAGTGTTGTGAATTGAGGACGAGGACTGAGGGTTGAGTATTGATGTGTGAGGTCTGAGGATTGAGGATTGAGGATTGAGAGTTGAGGATTGAGGATTGAGGATTGAGGATTGAAGATTGAGTATTGAGGATTGAATATTGAGGATTGAGGATTGAGGATTGAGGATTGAGGACTGAGGTTGAGGATTGAAGATTGAGGATTGGGGATTGAGGATTGACGATTGAGGATTGAGTATTGGGGATTGAGAATTGAGGATTGAGGATTGAAATTGAGTATTGAGGACTGAAGATTGAGGATTGAGATTTGACTATTGAATATTGTGGATTGAGTATTGAACCATGAGTATTCAGAATATTCTATTGAGTATTGAGAATTGAGGATTGATGGTTGAGTATTGAGGATTCATGGCTGAGGGTTGTGTCTTGAATATTGAGGATTGAGGATTGAGGATTGAGGATAGAGCACTGAGGATTGAAGATTGAGTATTGATGATTGAATATTGAGGATTGAGGATTGAGGTTTGAGGATTGAGGACGAGGACTGACGGTTGAGGATTGAGGTTTGAGGATTGAGGATTGTGGATTGAGGACTGAGGATTGAGGATTGAGGATTCAGCAATGAGGATTGAAGATTGATGACTGGGGATAGAGGATTGAAGATTGAGTATTAAGGATTGAAGGATGGGGATTGAGGATCTAGGATTGGAGATTGATTATTGAGGATTGAAGACTGAGTATTGAGGATAGAGGATTGAGGGTTGAGAATTGAGGACGAGGACTGAGGGTTGAGGATTGAGGTTTGAGGAATGAGGACTGAGGATTGAGGATTGAGAATTGAGGACTGATGATTGAGGATTGAAGATTGAGGATTGTGGATTCAGGATTGAGGTTTGAGGACTGAGAATTGAGGATTGAGGATTGAGGATTGAGGACTGAAGATTGAATATTGATGATTGATGATTGAGGATTGGGTATTGAGGATTGTAGAATGAGGATTGAGGATTGAGGATTGAGGATTGAGGATTGAAGATTGAGTGTTGAGGATTGAAGATTGAGGATTGAGGATTGAGGATTGAGGATTGAGGATTGAAGATTGAGTATTGAGGATTGAAGGTTGAGGATTGAGTATTGAGGATTGAGGATTCAGGGTTGAAGATTGAGGATTGAGGATTGAATATTGAGGACTGAGGATTGAGGGTTGTGGATTGAGGAAGAGGACTGAGGGTTGAATATTGATGTTTGAGGTCTGAGGATTAAGGATTAAGGATTGAGAATTGAGGATTGAGGATTGAGGATTGAAGATTGAGGATTGGGTATTTAGGATTGAAGAATGAGGATTGAGGATTGAGGTTTGAGGATTGAGGATTGAAGATTGAGTATTGATGATTGAATATTGAGGATTGAGGATTGAGGTTTGAGGATTGAGGATGAAGACTGAGGGTTGAGGATTGAGGTTTGAGGAACGAGGATTGAGGTTGAGGATTGAGGACTAAGGATTGACGATTGAGTATTGAAGATTGAGGATTGATGACTGAGGATTGACGACTGAGAATTGAGGATTGAGGATTGCTGATTGAAGATTGAGTATTGAGGATTGAATATTGCGGATTGAGGATTGAGGATTGAGGATTGAGAATTGAGGATTGAGGATTGAGGATTGAAGGTTGAGTATTGAGTGTTGAAGGTTGAGGATTGTGGATTGAGGATTAAGGATTGAGGATTGAGTATTGTAGATTGAGTATTGATGCCTGAGGATTGAGGATTGAGGATTGAGGATTGAGGATTGAGGATTGAAGATTGAGTATTGAGGATTGAAGATTGAGGGTTGAAGATTGAGTATTGATGATTGAATATTGAGGATTGAGGATTGAGTATTGAGGACGAGGACTGAGGTTTGAGTATTGATGTGTGAGGTCTGAGGATTGAGGATTGAGGATTGAGAGTTTAGGATTGAGGATTGAAGATTGAGGATTGGGTATTGAGGATTGAAGAATGAGGATTGAGGATTGAGGATTGAGGATTGAGGATTGAGGATTGAAGATTGAGTATTGAGGATTGAACATTGAGGCTTGAGGATTGAGAATTGAGAATTGAGGATTGGGGAATGAAGATTGAGTATTGAGGATTGAAGATTGAGGATTGAGGATTGAGGATTGAGGATTGAGGATTGTGGATTTAGGATTGAGGATTGAGGATTGAGGATTGAAATTGAGTATTCAGGATTGAAGATTGAGGATTGAGATTTGATTATTGAATATTGTGGTTTGAGTATCGAACCATGCGGATTCTGGATATTGTATTGAGTATTGAGAATTGAGGACTGATGGTTGAGTATTGAGGATTGTTGACTGAGGGACGTGTGTTGAATATTGAGGATTGGGGATTGAGGATTTAGGATTGAGGATTGAGGATTGAAGATTGAGTATTGATGATTGAATATTGAGGATTGAGTATTCAGGTTTGAGGATTGAGGACGAGGACTGACGGTAGAGGATTGAGGTTTGAGGATTGAGCATTGAGGACCGAGGATTGAGGATGAGAGCTGAGGGTCGGGGACTGAGGTTTAACGACTGAGGACTGAGGATTGAGGATTGAGAATTGAGGACTGATGATTGAGGATTGAAGATTGAGGTTTGGGTATTGAGGATTGAAGAATGAGGATTGAGGATTGAGGATTGAGGGTTGCGGATTGAGGAACTAGGGTTGGAGATTGATTATTGACGATTGATGATTCGGGATTGAGGATTGAGGATTGAGGATTGAGGATTGAGGATTGAGGATTGAAGATTGAATATTGATGATTGAAGATTGAGGATTGAGGATTGAGGGTTGTGGATTGAGGACGAGAACTGAGGGTTGAATATTGAAGTTTGAGGTCTGAGGATTGAGGATTGAGGATTGAGAATTGAGGATTGAGGATTGAGGATTGAAGATTGAGGATTGGGTATTGAGGATTGAAGAATGAGCATTGAGGATTGAGGATTGAGGATTGAGGATTGCAGATTGAGTATTGAGGATTGAGGATTGAGGATTGAGGATTGAGGATTGTGGACTGAGGATTGAGGATTGAGGATTGAGGATTGAAGATTGAGTATTGAGGATTGAAGATTGAGGATTGAGGATTGAAATTGAGTATTGAGGATTGAAGATTGAGGATTGAGATTTGATTATTGAATATTGTGGTCTGAGTACCGAACCATGCGGATTCAGGATATTCTATTGAGTATTGAGAATTGAGGATTGATGGTTGAGTATTGAGGAAGAGTTGGCTGAGGGTTGTGTGTTGAATATTGAGGATTGGGGATTGAGGATTGAGGATTGAGGATTGAGGATTGAAGATTGAGTATTGATGATTGAATATTGAGAATTGAGGATTGAGGTTTGAGGATTGAGAACGAGGACTGACGGTAGAGGGTTGATGTTTGCGGATTGAGCATTGAGGACCGAGGATTGAGGATGAGGGCTGAGGGTCGGGGACTAAGGTTTGACGACTGAGGACTGAGGATTGAGGATCGAGAATTGAGGACTGATGATTGAGGATTGAAGATTGAGGATTTGGTATTGAGGATTGAAGGATGAGGATTGAGGATTGAGGATTGAGGGTTGCGGATTGAGGACCTAGGATTGGAGATTGATTATTGACGATTGATGATTGGGAATTGAGGATTGAGGATTGAGGATCTAGGTTTGGTAATCGATTATTGAGGATTGAGGTTTGAGGTCTGAGGACTGAGGATTGAGTATTGAGAATTGAGGATTGAGGATTGAGGATTGAAGATTGAGGATGGGGGACTGAGTGTTGAAGGTTGAGTGATGAGAATTGAAGTTTGTGGATAGAGATTTTAAGATTGCAGACTGAGTATTGAGTATTGAAAAGTGTGAATTGACGATATTGTATTGAGGATTGAGAACTGAAGATTGAATATTGATGATTGATGATTGAGGATTGATGATTGAGTGTTGTGAATTGAGGACGAGGACTGAGGGTTGAGTATTGATGTGTGAGGTCTGAGGATTGAGGATTGAGGATTGAGAGTTGAGGATTGAGGATTGAAGATTGAGGATTGGGTGTTGAGGATTGCAGAATGAGGATTGAGGATTGAGGATTGAGGATTGAGGATTGAAGATTGAGTATTGAGGATTGAACATTGAGGATTGAGGATTGGGAATTGAGGATTGGGGATTGAAGATTGAGTATTGAGGATTGAAGATTGAGGATTGAGGATTGAGGATTGAGGATTGAGGATTGAAGATTGAGGATTGTGGATTGAGGATTGAGGATTGAGGATTGAGGATTGAAGATTGAATATTGATGACTGAAGGTTGAGGATTGAGGATTGATGGTTGTGGATAGAGGACGAGGACTCAGGGTTGAATATTGATGCTTGAGGTCTGAGGATTGAGGATTGAGGGTTGAGAATTGAGGATTGAGGATTGAGGATTGAAGATTGAGGTTTGGGTGTTGAGGATTGAAGAATGAGGATTGAGGATTGAGGATTGAGGATTGAGGATTGAAGATTGAGTATTGAGGATTGAACATTGAGGATTGAGGATTGAGAATTGAGGATTGGGGATTGAAGATTGAGTATTGAGGATTGAATATTGAGGATTGAGAATTGAGGATTGAGGATTGAGGTTGAGGATTGAAGATTGAGGATTGGGGATTGAGGATTGAGGATTGAGGATTGAGGATTGAGGATTGAGGATTGAAGGTTGAGGATTGAGGATTGAGGATTGAGGATTGAGGATTGAGGATTGAGGATTGAGGATTGAGGATTGAGGATTGAAGGTTGAGAATTGTGGATTGAGTGTTGAGGTTTGAGGATTGAGGATTGAACATTGAGGATTGTGGATTGAGGTTTGAGGAATGAGGACTGAGGATTGAGGATTGAGAATTGAGGACTGATGATTGAGGATTGAGGTTGAGGATTGTGGATTCAGGATTGTGGTTTGAGGACTGAGAATTGAGGATTGAGTATTGAGGGTTGAGGATTGAGGATTGAGGATTGAGGATTGAAGATTGAGGATTGGGTATTTCGGATTGAACATTGAGGGTTGAGGATTGAGGATTGAGGATTGAGGATTGAGGACTGAAAATTGAATATTGATGATTGATGATTGATGATTGAGGATTGAGGGTTGTGGATTGAGGACGAGGACTGAGGGTTGAGTATTGATGTGTGAGGTCTGAGGATTGAGGATTGAGGATTGAGAGTTGAGGATTGAGGATTGAAGATTGAGGATTGGGTATTGAGGATTGAAGAATGAGCATTGAGGATTGAGGTTTGAGGATTGAGGATTGAAGATTGAGTATTGAGGATTGAAAATTGAGGCTTGAGGATTGAGAATTGAGGATTGGGAATTGAAGATTGAGTATTGAGGATTGAAGATTGAGGATTGAGGATTGAGAATTGAGGATTGGGGATTGAAGATTGAGTATTGAGGATTGAAGATTGAGGATTGAGGATTGAGGATTGAGGATTGAGGATTGAAGATTGAGGATTGTGGATTGAGGATTGAGGATTGAGGATTGAGGATTGAAGATTGAATATTGATGATTGAAGGTTGAGGATTGAGGATTGATGGTTGTGGATAGAGGACGAGGACTGAGGGATGAATATTAATGTTTGAGGTCTGAGGATTGAGGATTGAGGATTGAGAATTGAGGATTGACGATTGAGGATTGAAGATTGAAGATTGAAGATTGGGTATTGAGGATTGAAGAATGAGGATTGAGGATTGAGGATTGAGGATTGACGATTGCAGATTGAGTATTGAGGATTGAGGATTGAGGATTGAGGATAGAGGATTGAGGATTGAGGATTGAGGACTGAGGATTGCGGATTGAGGATTGAAGATTGAGTATTGAGGATTGATTATTGAGGATTGAGGATTGAGTATTGAGGATTGAGGTTGAGGATTGAAGATTGAGGATTGGGGATTGAGGATTGAAGATTGAGGATTGGGGATTGAGGATTGACGATTGAGGACTGAGTATTGGGGATTGAGAATTGAGGATTGAGGATTGAGGATTGAGGATTGACGATTGCAGATTGAGTATTGAGGATTGAGGATTGAGGATTGAGGATTGAGGATTGAGGATTGAGGATTGAGGACTGAGTATTGGGGATTGAGAATTCAGGACTGAGGATTGAGGATTGAGAATTGAGTCCTGATGATTGAGGACTGAAGATTGAGGATTGGGCATTGAGGATTGAAGAATGAGAATTGAGGATTGAGGATTGAGGATTGAGGATTACAGATTGAGTATTGAGGATTGAGGATTGAGGATTGAGGATTGAGGATTGAGGATTGAGGATTGAGGATTGAGAATTGAGGATTGAGGATTGAGGATTGAAGATTGAGGATTGGGTATTGAGGATTGAAGAATAAGCTTTGAGGATTGAGGATTGAGGATTGAGGATTGCAGATTGAGTATTGAGGATTGAGGATTGAGGATTGAGGATTGAGGATTGTGGACTGAGGATTGAGGATTGCGGATTGAGGATTGAAGATTGAGTATTGAGGATTGAAGATTGAGGATTGAGGATTGAGGATTGATAATTGAGGATTGAGGGTTGGAGATTGAGGATTGAGGATTGAAATTGAGTATTGAGGATTGAAGATTGAGGATTGAGATTTTATTATTGAATATTGTGGTTTGAGTACCGAACCATGCGGATTCAGGATATTCTATTGAGTATTGAGAATTCAGGATTGATGGTTGAGTATTGAGGAATGTTGGCTGAGGGTTGTGTGTTGAATATTGAGGATTGGGGATTGAAGATTGAGTATTGAGGATTGACGATTGCAGATTGAGTATTGAGGATTGAGGATTGAGGATTGAGGATTGAGGATTGAGGATTGAGGACTGAGTATTGGGGATTGAGAATTGAGGACTGAGGATTGAGGATTGAGAATTGAGTCCTGATGATTGAGGACTGAAGATTGAGGATTGGGCATTGAGGATTGAAGAATGAGAATTGAGGATTGAGGATTGAGGATTGAGGATTACAGATTGTGTATTGAGGATTGAGTATTGAGGATTGAGGATTGAGGATTGAGGATTGAGGATTGAGGATTGAGAATTGCGGATTGAGGATTGAGGATTGAAGATTGAGGATTGGGTATTGAGGATTGAAGAATAAGCATTGAGGATGGAGGATTGAGGATTGAGGATTGCAGATTGAGTATTGAGGATTGAGGATTGAGGATTGAGGATTGAGGATTGTGGACTGAGGATTGAGGATTGAGGATTGAGGATTGAAGATTGAGTATTGAGGATTGAAGATTGAGGATTGAGGATTGAGGATTGATAATTGAGGATTGAGGGTTGAAGATTGAGGATTGAAATTGAGTATTGAGGATTGAAGATTGAGGATTGAGATTTGATTATTGAATATTGTGGTTTGAGTACCGAACCATGCGGATTCAGGATATTCTATTGAGTATTGAGAATTCAGGATTGATGGTTGAGTATTGAGGAATGTTGGCTGAGGGTTGTGTGTTGAATATTGAGGATTGGGGATTGAGGATTGAGGATTGAGGATTGAGGATTGGAGATTGAGTATTGATGATTGAATATTGAGAATTGAGGATTGAGGTTTGAGGATTGAGGACGAGGACTGAGGGTATAGGGTTGATGTTTGAGGATTGAGCATTGAGGACCGAGGATTGAGGATGAGGGCTGAGGGTCGGGGACTAAGGTTTGACGACTGAGGACTGAGGATTGAGGATCGAGAATTGAGGACTGATGATTGAGGATTGAAGATTGAGGATTGGGTATTGAGGATTGAAGGATGAGGATTGAGGATTGAGGATTGAGGGTTGCGGATTGAGGACCTAGGATTGGAGATTGATTATTGACAATTGATGATTGGGGATTGAGGATTGAGGATTGAGGATCTAGGTTTGGTAATCGATTATTGAGGATTGAGGTTTGAGGTCTGAGGACTGAGGATTGAGTATTGAGAATTGAGGATTGAGGATTGAGGATTGAAGATTGAGGATGGGGGACTGAGTGTTGAGGGTTGAGTGATGAGAATTGAAGTTTGTGGATAGAGATTTTAAGATTGCAGACTGAGTATTGAGTATTGAAAAGTGTGAATTGACGATATTGTATTGAGGATTGAGAACTGACGAATGATTGTTGAGGACTGCGGACTGAAGGTTGAGGATTCAGGATTGTGGATTCAGGATTGAGGTTTGAGGACTGAGAATTGAGGATTGAGTATTGAGGATTGAGGATTGAGGATTGAGGATTGAGGATTGAAGATTGAGGATTGGGTATTGTGGATTGAACATTGAGGATTGAGGATTGAGGATTGAGGATTGAGGATTGAGAATTGAAGAATGAGGATTGAGGATTGAGGTTTGAGGATTGAGGATTGTAGATTGAGTATTGATGATTGAATATTGAGGATTGAGGATTGAGGTTTGAGGATTGAGGATGAAGACTGAGGGTTGAGGATTGAGGTTTGAGGAACGAGGATTGAGGTTGAGGATTGAGGACTAAGGATTGACGATTGAGTATTGAAGATTGAGGATTGATGACTGAGGATTGGCGACTGAGAATTGAGGATTGAGGATTGCTAATTGAAGATTGAGTATTGAGGATTGAATATTGCGGATTGAGGATTGAGGATTGAGGATTGAGAATTGAGGATTGAGGATTGAGGATTGAAGATTGAGTATTGAGTGTTGAAGGTTGAGGATTGTGGATTGAGGATTAAGGATTGAGGATTGAATATTGTAGATTGAGTATTGATGCCTGAGGATTCAGGATTGAGGATTGAGGACTGAGAATTGAGGATTGAGTATTGAGGATTGAGGATTGAGGATTGAGGATTGAGGATTGAAGATTGAGGATTGGGTATTGTGGATTGAACATTGAGGATTGAGGATTGAGGATTGAGGATTGAGGATTGAGAATTGAAGAATGAGGATTGAGGATTGAGGTTTGAGGATTGAGGATTGTAGATTGAGTATTGATGATTGAATATTGAGGATTGAGGATTGAGGTTTGAGGATTGAGGATGAAGACTGAGGGTTGAGGATTGAGGTTTGAGGAACGAGGATTGAGGTTGAGGATTGAGGACTAAGGATTGACGATTGAGTATTGAAGATTGAGGATTGATGACTGAGGATTGGCGACTGAGAATTGAGGATTGAGGATTGCTGATTGAAGATTGAGTATTGAGGATTGAATATTGCGGATTGAGGATTGAGGATTGAGGATTGAGAATTGAGGATTGAGGATTGAGGATTGAAGATTGAGTATTGAGTGTTGAAGGTTGAGGATTGTGGATTGAGGATTAAGGATTGAGGATTGAATATTGTAGATTGAGTATTGATGCCTGAGGATTGAGGATTGAGGATTGAGGATTGAGGATTGAGGATTGAAGATTGAGTATTGAGGATTGAAGATTGAGGGTTGAAGATTGAGTATTGATGATTGAATATTGAGGATTGAGGATTGAGGATTGAGGACGAGGACTGAGGGTTGAGTATTGATGTGTGAGGTCTGAGGATTGAGGATTGAGAATTGAGGATTGGGGATTGAAGATTGAGTATTGAGGATTGAAGATTGAGGATTGAGGATTGAGGATTGAGGATTGAGAGTTGAGGATTGAGGATTGAGGATTGAAGATTGAGGATTGGGTATTGAGGATTGAAGAATGAGGATTGAGGATTGAGGATTGAGGATTGAGGATTGAAGATTGAGTATTGAGGATTGAACATTGAGGCTTGAGGATTGAGAATTGAGAATTGAGAATTGAGGATTGGGGATTGAAGATTGAGTATTGAGGATTGAAGATTGAGGATTGAGGATTGAGGATTGAGGATTGAGTGTTGAGGATTGGGGATTGAGGATTCAAGATTGAGGATTGGGTATTGGGGATTGAAGAATGAGCATTGAGGATTGAGGATTGAGGATTGAGGATTGCAGATTGAGTATTGAGGATTGAGGATTGAGGATTGAGGATTGAGGATTGTGGATTGAGGATTGAGGATTGAGGATTGGGGATTGAAGATTGAGTATTGAGGATTGAAGATTGAGGATTGAGGATTGAGGATTGATATTTGAGGATTGAGGATTGAAGATTGAGGATTGAGGATTGAAATTGAGTATTGAGGAATGAAGATTGAGGATTGAGATTTGATTATTGAATATTGTGGTTTGAGTATCGAACCATGCGGATTCAGGATATTCTATTGAGTATTGAGAATTGAGGACAGATGGTTGAGTATTGAGGATTGTTGGCTGAGGGTTGTGTGTTGAATATTGAGGATTGGGGATTGAGGATTGAGGATTGGGGATTGAGGATTGAAGATTGAGTATTGATGATTGAATATTGAGGATTGAGTATTGAGGTTTGAGGATTGAAGACGAGGACTGACGGTAGAGGATTGAGGTTTGAGGATTGAGCATTGAGGACTGAGGATTGAGGATGAGGGCTGAGGGTCAGGGACTGAGGTTTGACGACTGAGGACTGAGGATTGAGGATTGAGAATTGAGGACTGATGATTGAGGATTGAAGATTGAGGATTGGGTATTGAGGATTGAAGAATGAGCATTGAGGATTGAGGATTGAGGGTTGCGGATTGAGGAACTAGGATTGGAGATTGATTATTGACGATCGAGGATTGAAGATTGAGAATTGAGGATTGAAGATTGAGGATTGAGGATAGAGGATTGAGGATGGAGGATGAGGGCTGAGGGTTGACGATTGAGGATTGAGAATTGAGGATTGAGGATTGAGGATTGAGGATTGAGGATTGAGGATTGATGATTGAGGATTGAGGATTGAGGATTGAGGATTGAAGATTGAATATTGATGATTGAAGATTGAGGATTGAGGATTCAGGGTTGTGGATTGAGGACGAGAACTGAGGGTTGAATATTGATGTTTGAGGACTGAGGATTGAGGATTGAGGATTGAGAATTGAGGATTGAGGATTGAGGATTGAAGATTGAGGATTGGGTATTGAGGATTGAAGAATGAGCATTGAGGATTGAGGTCTGAGGATTGAGGATTGAGGATTGAGAATTGACGATTGACGATTGAGGATTGAAGATTGAAGATTGGGTATTGAGGATTGAAGAATGAGGATTGAGGATTGAGGATTGAGGATTGACGATTGCAGATTGAGTATTGAGGATTGAGGATTGAGGATTGAGGATAGAGGATTGAGGATTGAGGATTGAGGACTGAGGATTGCGGATTGAGGATTGAAGATTGAGTATTGAGGATTGATTATTGAGGATTGAGGATTGAGTATTGAGGATTGAGGTTGAGGATTGAAGATTGAGAATTGGGGATTGAGGATTGACGATTGAGGACTGAGTATTGGGGATTGAGAATTGAGGATTGAGGATTGAGGATTGAGGATTGACGATTGCAGATTGAGTATTGAGGATTGAGGATTGAGGATTGAGGATTGAGGATTGAGGATTGAGGATTGAGGACTGAGTATTGGGGATTGAGAATTGAGGACTGAGGATTGAGGATTGAGAATTGAGTCCTGATGATTGAGGACTGAAGATTGAGGATTGGGCATTGAGGATTGAAGAATGAGAATTGAGGATTGAGGATTCAGGATTGAGGATTACAGATTGAGTATTGAGGATTGAGGATTGAGGATTGAGGATGGAGGATTGAGGATTGAGGATTGAGGATTGAGAATTGAGGATTGAGGATTGAGGATTGAAGATTGAGGATTGGGTATTGAGGATTGAAGAATAAGCATTGAGGATTGAGGATTGAGGATTGAGGATTGCAGATTGAGGATTGAGGATTGAGGATTGAGGATTGAGGATTGAGAATTGAGGACTGATGATTGAGGATTGAGGTTGAGGATTGTGGATTCAGGATTGAGGTTTGAGGACTGAGAATTGAGGATTGAGTATTGAGGGTTGAGGATTGAGGATTGAGGATTGAGGATTGAAGTTTGAGGATTGGGTATTTCGGATTGAACATTGAGGGTTGAGGATTGAGGATTGAGGATTGAGGATTGAGGACTGAAAATTGAATATTGATGATTGATGATTGATGATTGAGGATTGAGGGTTGTGGATTGAGGACGAGGACTGAGGGTTGAGTATTGATGTGTGAGGTCTGAGGATTGAGGATTGAGGATTGAGAGTTGAGGATTGAGGATTGAAGATTGAGGATTGGGTATTGAGGATTGAAGAATGAGCATTGAGGATTGAGGTTTGAGGATTGAGGATTGAAGATTGAGTATTGAGGATTGAAAATTGAGGCTTGAGGATTGAGAATTGAGGATTGGGAATTGAAGATTGAGTATTGAGGATTGAAGATTGAGGATTGAGGATTGAGAATTGAGGATTGGGGATTGAAGATTGAGTATTGAGGATTGAAGATTGAGGATTGAGGATTGAGGATTGAGGATTGAGGATTGAAGATTGAGGATTGTGGATTGAGGATTGAGGATTGAGGATTGAGGATTGAAGATTGAATATTGATGATTGAAGGTTGAGGATTGAGGATTGATGGTTGTGGATAGAGGACGAGGACTGAGGGTTGAATATTAATGTTTGAGGTCTGAGGATTGAGGATTGAGGATTGAGAATTGAGGATTGACGATTGAGGATTGAAGATTGAAGATTGAAGATTGGGTATTGAGGATTGAAGAATGAGGATTGAGGATTGAGGATTGAGGATTGACGATTGCAGATTGAGTATTGAGGATTGAGGATTGAGGATTGAGGATAGAGGATTGAGGATTGAGGATTGAGGACTGAGGATTGCGGATTGAGGATTGAAGATTGAGTATTGAGGATTGATTATTGAGGATTGAGGATTGAGTATTGAGGATTGAGGTTGAGGATTGAAGATTGAGGATTGGGGATTGAGGATTGAAGATTGAGGATTGGGGATTGAGGATTGACGATTGAGGACTGAGTATTGGGGATTGAGAATTGAGGATTGAGGATTGAGGATTGAGGATTGACGATTGCAGATTGAGTATTGAGGATTGAGGATTGAGGATTGAGGATTGAGGATTGAGGATTGAGGATTGAGGACTGAGTATTGGGGATTGAGAATTCAGGACTGAGGATTGAGGATTGAGAATTGAGTCCTGATGATTGAGGACTGAAGATTGAGGATTGGGCATTGAGGATTGAAGAATGAGAATTGAGGATTGAGGATTGAGGATTGAGGATTACAGATTGAGTATTGAGGATTGAGGATTGAGGATTGAGGATTGAGGATTGAGGATTGAGGATTGAGGATTGAGAATTGAGGATTGAGGATTGAGGATTGAAGATTGAGGATTGGGTATTGAGGATTGAAGAATAAGCTTTGAGGATTGAGGATTGAGGATTGAGGATTGCAGATTGAGTATTGAGGATTGAGGATTGAGGATTGAGGATTGAGGATTGTGGACTGAGGATTGAGGATTGCGGATTGAGGATTGAAGATTGAGTATTGAGGATTGAAGATTGAGGATTGAGGATTGAGGATTGATAATTGAGGATTGAGGGTTGGAGATTGAGGATTGAGGATTGAAATTGAGTATTGAGGATTGAAGATTGAGGATTGAGATTTGATTATTGAATATTGTGGTTTGAGTACCGAACCATGCGGATTCAGGATATTCTATTGAGTATTGAGAATTCAGGATTGATGGTTGAGTATTGAGGAATGTTGGCTGAGGGTTGTGTGTTGAATATTGAGGATTGGGGATTGAAGATTGAGTATTGAGGATTGACGATTGCAGATTGAGTATTGAGGATTGAGGATTGAGGATTGAGGATTGAGGATTGAGGATTGAGGACTGAGTATTGGGGATTGAGAATTGAGGACTGAGGATTGAGGATTGAGAATTGAGTCCTGATGATTGAGGACTGAAGATTGAGGATTGGGCATTGAGGATTGAAGAATGAGAATTGAGGATTGAGGATTGAGGATTGAGGATTACAGATTGTGTATTGAGGATTGAGTATTGAGGATTGAGGATTGAGGATTGAGGATTGAGGATTGAGGATTGAGAATTGCGGATTGAGGATTGAGGATTGAAGATTGAGGATTGGGTATTGAGGATTGAAGAATAAGCATTGAGGATGGAGGATTGAGGATTGAGGATTGCAGATTGAGTATTGAGGATTGAGGATTGAGGATTGAGGATTGAGGATTGTGGACTGAGGATTGAGGATTGAGGATTGAGGATTGAAGATTGAGTATTGAGGATTGAAGATTGAGGATTGAGGATTGAGGATTGATAATTGAGGATTGAGGGTTGAAGATTGAGGATTGAAATTGAGTATTGAGGATTGAAGATTGAGGATTGAGATTTGATTATTGAATATTGTGGTTTGAGTACCGAACCATGCGGATTCAGGATATTCTATTGAGTATTGAGAATTCAGGATTGATGGTTGAGTATTGAGGAATGTTGGCTGAGGGTTGTGTGTTGAATATTGAGGATTGGGGATTGAGGATTGAGGATTGAGGATTGAGGATTGGAGATTGAGTATTGATGATTGAATATTGAGAATTGAGGATTGAGGTTTGAGGATTGAGGACGAGGACTGAGGGTATAGGGTTGATGTTTGAGGATTGAGCATTGAGGACCGAGGATTGAGGATGAGGGCTGAGGGTCGGGGACTAAGGTTTGACGACTGAGGACTGAGGATTGAGGATCGAGAATTGAGGACTGATGATTGAGGATTGAAGATTGAGGATTGGGTATTGAGGATTGAAGGATGAGGATTGAGGATTGAGGATTGAGGGTTGCGGATTGAGGACCTAGGATTGGAGATTGATTATTGACAATTGATGATTGGGGATTGAGGATTGAGGATTGAGGATCTAGGTTTGGTAATCGATTATTGAGGATTGAGGTTTGAGGTCTGAGGACTGAGGGTTGAGTATTGAGAATTGAGGATTGAGGATTGAGGATTGAAGATTGAGGATGGGGGACTGAGTGTTGAGGGTTGAGTGATGAGAATTGAAGTTTGTGGATAGAGATTTTAAGATTGCAGACTGAGTATTGAGTATTGAAAAGTGTGAATTGACGATATTGTATTGAGGATTGAGAACTGACGAATGATTGTTGAGGACTGCGGACTGAAGGTTGAGGATTCAGGATTGTGGATTCAGGATTGAGGTTTGAGGACTGAGAATTGAGGATTGAGTATTGAGGATTGAGGATTGAGGATTGAGGATTGAGGATTGAAGATTGAGGATTGGGTATTGTGGATTGAACATTGAGGATTGAGGATTGAGGATTGAGGATTGAGGATTGAGAATTGAAGAATGAGGATTGAGGATTGAGGTTTGAGGATTGAGGATTGTAGATTGAGTATTGATGATTGAATATTGAGGATTGAGGATTGAGGTTTGAGGATTGAGGATGAAGACTGAGGGTTGAGGATTGAGGTTTGAGGAACGAGGATTGAGGTTGAGGATTGAGGACTAAGGATTGACGATTGAGTATTGAAGATTGAGGATTGATGACTGAGGATTGGCGACTGAGAATTGAGGATTGAGGATTGCTGATTGAAGATTGAGTATTGAGGATTGAATATTGCGGATTGAGGATTGAGGATTGAGGATTGAGAATTGAGGATTGAGGATTGAGGATTGAAGATTGAGTATTGAGTGTTGAAGGTTGAGGATTGTGGATTGAGGATTAAGGATTGAGGATTGAATATTGTAGATTGAGTATTGATGCCTGAGGATTCAGGATTGAGGATTGAGGACTGAGAATTGAGGATTGAGTATTGAGGATTGAGGATTGAGGATTGAGGATTGAGGATTGAAGATTGAGGATTGGGTATTGTGGATTGAACATTGAGGATTGAGGATTGAGGATTGAGGATTGAGGATTGAGAATTGAAGAATGAGGATTGAGGATTGAGGTTTGAGGATTGAGGATTGTAGATTGAGTATTGATGATTGAATATTGAGGATTGAGGATTGAGGTTTGAGGATTGAGGATGAAGACTGAGGGTTGAGGATTGAGGTTTGAGGAACGAGGATTGAGGTTGAGGATTGAGGACTAAGGATTGACGATTGAGTATTGAAGATTGAGGATTGATGACTGAGGATTGGCGACTGAGAATTGAGGATTGAGGATTGCTGATTGAAGATTGAGTATTGAGGATTGAATATTGCGGATTGAGGATTGAGGATTGAGGATTGAGAATTGAGGATTGAGGATTGAGGATTGAAGATTGAGTATTGAGTGTTGAAGGTTGAGGATTGTGGATTGAGGATTAAGGATTGAGGATTGAATATTGTAGATTGAGTATTGATGCCTGAGGATTGAGGATTGAGGATTGAGGATTGAGGATTGAGGATTGAAGATTGAGTATTGAGGATTGAAGATTGAGGGTTGAAGATTGAGTATTGATGATTGAATATTGAGGATTGAGGATTGAGGATTGAGGACGAGGACTGAGGGTTGAGTATTGATGTGTGAGGTCTGAGGATTGAGGATTGAGAATTGAGGATTGGGGATTGAAGATTGAGTATTGAGGATTGAAGATTGAGGATTGAGGTTTGAGGATTGAGGATTGAGAGTTGAGGATTGAGGATTGAGGATTGAAGATTGAGGATTGGGTATTGAGGATTGAAGAATGAGGATTGAGGATTGAGGATTGAGGATTGAGGATTGAAGATTGAGTATTGAGGATTGAACACTGAGGCTTGAGGATTGAGAATTGAGAATTGAGAATTGAGGATTGGGGATTGAAGATTGAGTATTGAGGATTGAAGATTGAGGATTGAGGATTGAGGATTGAGGATTGAGTGTTGAGGATTGGGGATTGAGGATTCAAGATTGAGGATTGGGTATTGGGGATTGAAGAATGAGCATTGAGGATTGAGGATTGAGGATTGAGGATTGCAGATTGAGTATTGAGGATTGAGGATTGAGGATTGAGGATTGAGGATTGTGGATTGAGGATTGAGGATTGAGGATTGGGGATTGAAGATTGAGTATTGAGGATTGAAGATTGAGGATTGAGGATTGAGGATTGATATTTGAGGATTGAGGATTGAAGATTGAGGATTGAGGATTGAAATTGAGTATTGAGGAATGAAGATTGAGGATTGAGATTTGATTATTGAATATTGTGGTTTGAGTATCGAACCATGCGGATTCAGGATATTCTATTGAGTATTGAGAATTGAGGACAGATGGTTGAGTATTGAGGATTGTTGGCTGAGGGTTGTGTGTTGAATATTGAGGATTGGGGATTGAGGATTGAGGATTGGGGATTGAGGATTGAAGATTGAGTATTGATGATTGAATATTGAGGATTGAGTATTGAGGTTTGAGGATTGAAGACGAGGACTGACGGTAGAGGATTGAGGTTTGAGGATTGAGCATTGAGGACTGAGGATTGAGGATGAGGGCTGAGGGTCAGGGACTGAGGTTTGACGACTGAGGACTGAGGATTGAGGATTGAGAATTGAGGACTGATGATTGAGGATTGAAGATTGAGGATTGGGTATTGAGGATTGAAGAATGAGCATTGAGGATTGAGGATTGAGGATTGCGGATTGAGGAACTAGGATTGGAGATTGATTATTGACGATCGAGGATTGAAGATTGAGAATTGAGGATTGAAGATTGAGGATTGAGGATTGAGGATTGAGGATGGAGGATGAGGGCTGAGGGTTGACGATTGAGGATTGAGAATTGAGGATTGAGGATTGAGGATTGAGGATTGAGGATTGAGGATTGAAGATTGAGGATTGAGGATTGAGGATTGAGGATTGAAGATTGAATATTGATGATTGAAGATTGAGGATTGAGGATTCAGGGTTGTGGATTGAGGACGAGAACTGAGGGTTGAATATTGATGTTTGAGGACTGAGGATTGAGGATTGAGGATTGAGAATTGAGGATTGAGGATTGAGGATTGAAGATTGAGGATTGGGTATTGAGGATTGAAGAATGAGCATTGAGGATTGAGGTCTGAGGATTGAGGATTGAGGATTGAGAATTGACGATTGACGATTGAGGATTGAAGATTGAAGATTGGGTATTGAGGATTGAAGAATGAGGATTGAGGATTGAGGATTGAGGATTGACGATTGCAGATTGAGTATTGAGGATTGAGGATTGAGGATTGAGGATAGAGGATTGAGGATTGAGGATTGAGGACTGAGGATTGCGGATTGAGGATTGAAGATTGAGTATTGAGGATTGATTATTGAGGATTGAGGATTGAGTATTGAGGATTGAGGTTGAGGATTGAAGATTGAGAATTGGGGATTGAGGATTGACGATTGAGGACTGAGTATTGGGGATTGAGAATTGAGGATTGAGGATTGAGGATTGAGGATTGACGATTGCAGATTGAGTATTGAGGATTGAGGATTGAGGATTGAGGATTGAGGATTGAGGATTGAGGATTGAGGACTGAGTATTGGGGATTGAGAATTGAGGACTGAGGATTGAGGATTGAGAATTGAGTCCTGATGATTGAGGACTGAAGATTGAGGATTGGGCATTGAGGATTGAAGAATGAGAATTGAGGATTGAGGATTCAGGATTGAGGATTACAGATTGAGTATTGAGGATTGAGGATTGAGGATTGAGGATGGAGGATTGAGGATTGAGGATTGAGGATTGAGAATTGAGGATTGAGGATTGAGGATTGAAGATTGAGGATTGGGTATTGAGGATTGAAGAATAAGCATTGAGGATTGAGGATTGAGGATTGAGGATTGCAGATTGAGTATTGAGGATTGAGGATTGAGGATTGAGGATTGAGGATTGTGGACTGAGGATTGAGGATTGAGGATTGAGGATTGAAGATTGAGTATTGAGGATTGAAGATTGAGGATTGAGGATTGAGGATTTATAATTGAGGATTGAGGGTTGAAGATTGAGGATTGAAATTGAGTATTGAGGACTGAAGATTGAGGATTGAGATTTGATTATTGAATATTGTGGTTTGAGTACCGAACCATGCGGATTCAGGATATTCTATTGAGTATTGAGAATTCAGGATTGATGGTTGAGTATTGAGGAATGTTGGCTGAGGGTTGTGTGTTGAATATTGAGGATTGGGGATTGAGGATTGAGGATTGAGGATTGAGGATTGGAGATTGAGTATTGATGATTGAATATTGAGGATTGAGGATTGAGGATTGAGGACGAGGACTGAGGGTTGAGTATTGATGTGTGAGGTCTGAGGATTGAGGATTGAGGATTGAGAGTTGAGGATTGAGGATTGAAGATTGAGGATTGGGTATTGAGGATTGAAGAATGAGGATTGAGGATTGAGGATTGAGGATTGAGGATTGAGGATTGAAGATTGAGTATTGAGGATTGAACATTGTGGCTTGAGGATTGAGAATTGAGAATTGAGGATTGGGGATTGAAGATTGAGTATTGATGATTGAAAATTGAGGATTGACGATTGAGGATTGAGGATTGAGAATTGAGGATTGAGAATTGAATATTGAGTGTTGAGGATTGAAGGTTGAGGATTGAGGATTGAGGATTGAGGATTGAGGATTGAAGATTGAGTATTGAGGATTGAAGATTGAGGATTGAGTATTGAGGATTGGGATTCAGGGTTGAAGATTGAGGATTGAGGATTGAGGATTGAGGATTGAGGCCTGAGGATTGAAGATTGAATATTGATGATTGAATATTGAGGACTGAGGATTGAGGGTTGTGGATTGAGGGAGAGGACTGAGGGTTGAATATCGATGTTTGAGGTCTGAGGATTAAGGATTGAGGATTGAGAATTGAGGATTGAGGATTGGGGATTGAAGATTGAGGACTGGGTATTTCGGATTGAACATTGAGGATTGAGGATTGAGGATTGAGGATTGAGGATTGAGGACTGAAGATTGAATGTTGATGTTTGATGATTGAGGATTGGGTATTGAGGATTGAAGAATGAGGATTGAGGATTGAGGATTGAGGATTGAGGATTGAAGATTGAGTGTTGAGGATTGAAGATTGAGGATTGAGGATTGAGGATTGAGGATTGAGGATTGAAGATTGAGTATTGAGGATTGAAGATTGAGTATTGAGTGTTGAAGGTTGAGGATTGTGGATTGAGGATTAAGGATTGAGGATTGAATATTGTAGATTGAGTATTGATGCCTGAGGATTGAGGATTGAGGATTGAGGATTGAGGATTGAGGATTGAAGATTGAGTATTGAGGATTGAAGATTGTGGGTTGAAGATTGAGTATTGGTGATTGAATATTGAGGATTGAGGATTGAGGATTGAGGACGAGGACTGAGGGTTGAGTATTGATGTGTGAGGTCTGAGGATTGAGGATTGAGGATTGAGAGTTGAGGATTGAGGATTGAAGATTGAGGATTGGGTATTGAGGGTTGAAGAATGAGGATTGAGGATTGAGGATTGAGGATTGAGGATTGAGGATTGAAGATTGAGTATTGAGGATTGAACATTGAGGCTTGAGGATTGAGAATTGAGAATTGAGGATTGGGGATTGAAGATTGAGTATTGAGGATTGAAGATTGAGGATTGAGGATTGAGGATTGAGGATTGAGAATTGAGGATTGTGAATTGAATATTGAGTGTTGAGGATTGAAGGTTGAGGATTGAGGATTGAGGATTGAGGATTGAGGATTGAAGATTGAGTATTGAGGATTGAAGATTGAGGATTGAGTATTGAGGATTGGGATTCAGGGTTGAAGATTGAGGATTGAGGATTGAGGATTGAGGATTGAGGACTGAGGATTGAAGGTTGAATATTGATGATTGAATATTGAGGACTGAGGATTGAGGGTTGTGGATTGAGGGAGAGGACTGAGGGTTGAATATCGATGTTTGAGGTCTGAGGATTAAGGATTGAGGATTGAGAATTGAGGATTGAGGATTGGGGATTGAAGATTGAGGATTGGGTATTTCGGATTGAACATTGAGGATTGAGGATTGAGGATTGAGGATTGAGAATTGAGGACTGATGATTGAGGATTGAAGATTGAGGATTGAGATTTGATTATTGAATATTGTGGATTGAGTATTGAACCATGAGTATTCAGAATATTCTATTGAGTATTGAGAATTGCTGATTGATGGTTGAGTATTGAGGATTGGTGGCTGAGGGTTGTGTCTTGAATATTGAGGATTGATGTTTGAGGAATGAGGACTGAGGATTGAGGATTGAGAATTGAGGACTGATGATTGAGGATTGAAGATTGAGAATTGTGGATTCAGGACTGAGGTTTGAGGACTGAGAATTGAGGATTGAGTATTGAGGGTTGAGGATTGAGGATTGAGGATTGAGGATTAAAGATTGAAGATTGGGTATTTCGGATTGAACATTGAGGATTGAGGTTTGAGGATTGAGGATTGAGGATTGAGGACTGAAGATTGAATATTTATGATTGATGATTGAGGATTGAGGATTGAGGGTTGTGGATTGAGGACGAGGACTGAGGGTTAAGAATTGATGTGTGAGGTCTGAGGATTGAGGGTTGAGGACTGAGAGTTAAGGATTGAGGATTGAAGATTGAGGATTGGGTATTGAGGATTGAAGAATGAGGATTGAGGATTGAAGATAGAGGGTTGAGGATTTAAGATTGAGTATTGAGGATTGTACATTGAGGCTTGAGGATTGAGAATTGAGGATTGGGGATTGAAGAATGAGGATTGAGGATTGAGGATTGAGGATTGAGGATTACAGATTGAGTATTGAGGATTGAGGATTGAGGATTGAGGATTGAGGATTGAGGATTGAGGAATGAGGACTGAGGATTGAGGATTGAGAATTGAGGACTGATAATTGAGGATTGAAGATTGAGGATTGTGGATTCAGGACTGAGGTTTGAGGACTGAGAATTGAGGATTGAGTATTGAGGGTTGAGGATTGAGGATTGAGGATTGAGGATTGAAGATTGAGGATTGGGTATTTCGGATTGAACATTGAGGATTGAGGTTTGAGGATTGAGGATTGAGGATTGAGGACTGAAGATTGAATATTTATGATTGATGATTGAGGATTGAGGATTGAGGGTTGTGGATTGAGGACGAGGACAGAGGGTTAAGTATTGATGTGTGAGGTCTGAGGATTGAGGATTGAGGACTGAGAGTTGAGGATTGAGGATTGAAGATTGAGGATTGGGTATTGAGAATTGAAGAATGAGGATTGAGGATTGAGTATAGAGGATTGAGGATTGAAGATTGAGTATGGAGGATTGAACATTGAGGCTTGAGGATTGAGAATTGAGGATTGGGGATTGAAGAATGAGTATTGAGGATTGAAGATTGAGGATTGAGGAATGAGGATTGAGGATTGAGGATTGAGGATTGAGGATTGAGGATTGAGGATTGAAGATTGAATATTGATGATTGAAGATTGAGGATTGAGGATTGAAGGTTGTGGATAGAGGACGAGGACTGAGGGTTGAATATTGATGTTTGAGGTCTGAGGATTGAGGATTGAGGATTGAGAATTGAGGATTGAGGATTGAGGATTGAAGATTGAGGATTGGGTATTGAGGATTGAAGAATGAGGATTGAGGATTGAGGATTGAGGTTTGAGGATTGAGGACGAGGACTGACGGTTGAAGATTGAGGTTTGAGGATTGAGGATTGTGGATTGAGGACTGAGGATTGAGGATTGAGGATTGAGCATTGAGGATTGAAGATTGATGACTGGGGATTGAGGATTGAAGATTGAGTATCAAGGATTGAAGATTGGGGATTGAGGATCTAGGATTGGAGATTGATTATTGAGGATTGAAGATTGAGGATTGAGGATTGAGGATTGAGAATTGAGAATTGAGGATGAGGACTGAGGGTTGAGGATTGAGGTTTGAGGAATGAGGATTGAGGGTTGAGGATTGAGGATTGAGGATTGAAGATTGAAGATTGAGTATTGAGGATTGAAGATTGAGGATTGAGGATTGAGGATTGATAATTGAGGATTGAGGGTTGAAGATTGAGGATTGAGGATTGAAATTGAGTATTGCGGATTGATGGTTGAGGATTGATATTTGATTATTGAATATTGTGGCTTGAGTACCGAACCATGCGGATTCAGGATATTCTATTGAGTATTGAGAATTGAGGATTGATGGTTGAGTATTGAGGAATGTTGGCTGAGGGTTGTGTGTTGAATATTGAGGATTGGGGATTGAGGATTGAGGATTGAGGATTGAAGATTGAGGGTTGAAGATTGAGTATTGATGATTGAATATTGAGGATTGAGGATTGGGGATTGAGGATTGTAGATTGAGTATTGAGGATTGAAGATTGAGGATTGAAGATTGAGTATTGATGATTGAATATTGAGGATTGAGGATTGAGGATTGAGGACGAGGACTGAGGGTTGAGTATTGATGTGTGAGGTCTGAGGATTGAGGATTGAGAATTGAGAGTTGAGGATTGAGGATTGAGGATTGAGAATTGAGAGTTGAGGATTGAGGATTGAAGATTGAGGATTGAGGATTGAGGATTGAGGATTGAAGATTGAGTATTGAGGATTGAAAATTGAGGCTTGAGGATTGAGAATTGAGAATTGAGAATTGAGGATTGGGGATTGAAGATTGAGTATTGAGGATTGAAGATTGAGGATTGAGGATTGAGGATTGAGGATTGAGAATTGAGGATTGAGGATTGAGGATTCAAGATTGAGGATTGGGTATTGGGGATTGAAGAATGAGCATTGAGGATTGAGGATTGAGGATTGAGGATTGCAGATTGAGTATTGAGGATTGAGGATTGAGGATTGAGGATTGAGGATTGTGGATTGAGGATTGAGGGTTGACGATTGGGGATTGAAGATTGAGTATTGAGGATTGAAGATTGAGGATTGAGGATTGAGGATTGATAATTGAGGATTGAGGATTGAAGATTGAGGATTGAGGATTGAAATTGAGTATTGAGGAATGAAGATTGAGGATTGAGATTTGATTATTGAATTTTGTGGTTTGAGTATCGAACCATGCGGATTCAGGATATTCTATTGAGTATTGAGAATTGAGGACTGATGGTTGAGTATTGAGGATTGTTGGCTGAGCGTTGTGTGTTGAATATTGAGGATTGGGGATTGAGGATTGAGGATTGAGGATTGAGGATTGAAGATTGAGTATTGATGATTGAATATTGAGGATTGAGTATTGAGGTTTGAGGATTGAGGACGAGGACTGACGGTAGAGGATTGAGGTTTTGAGGATTGAGCATTGAGGACTGAGGATTGAGGATGAGGGCTGAGGGTCGGGGACTGAGGTTTGACGACTGAGGACTGAGGATTGAGGATTGAGAATTGAGGACTGATGATTGAGGATTGATGATTGAGGATTGTGTATTGAGGATTGAAGAATGAGGATTGAGGATTGAGGATTGAGGATTGAGGATTGAGGATTGCAGATTGAGTATTGAGGATTGAGGATTGAGGATTGAGGATTGAGGATTGTGGACTGAAGATTGAGGATTGAGGATTGAGGATTGAAGATTGAGTATTGAGGATTGAAGATTGAGGATTGAGGATTGAGGATTGATAATTGAGGATTGAGGGTTGAAGATTGAGGATTGAGGATTGAAATTGAGTATTGAGGATTGAAGATTGAATATTGGGTATTGTGGATTGAAGAATGAGGATTGAGTATTGAGGATTGAGGATTGACGATTGCAGATTACGTATTGAGGGTTGAGGATTGAGGATTGAGGATTGAGGATTGAGGATTGAGGATTGATGATTGAGGATTGAGGATTGAGGATTGAATATTGAGTATTGAGGATTGAGGATTGAGGTTTGAGGATTGAGGACGAGGACTGACGGTTGAGGATTGAGGTTTGAGGATTGAGGATTGTGGATTGAGGACTGAGGATTGAGGATTGAGGATTGAGCAATGAGGATTGAAGATTGATGACTGGGGATAGAGGATTGAAGATTGAGTATTAAGGATTGAAGGATGGGGATTGAGGATCTAGGATTGGAGATTGATTATTGAGGATTGAAGATTGAGTATTGAGGTTTGAGGATTGAGGATTGAGAATTGAGGACGAGGACTGAGGGTTGAGGATTGAGGTTTGAGGAATGAGGACTGAGGATTGAGGATTGAGAATTGAGGATTGAGGATTGAGGATTGAGGATTGAGGGTTGAAGATTGAATATTGATGATTGAATATTGAGGACAGAGGATTGAGGGTTGCGGATTGAGGCAGAGGACTGAGGGTTGAATATTGATGTTTGAGGTCTGAGGATTGAGGATTGAAGATTGAGTATTGAGGATTGAAGATTGAGGATTGAGTATTGAGGATTGAGGATTCAGGGCTGAAGATTGAGGATTGAGGATTGAGGATTGAGGATTGAGGATTGAGGATTGAAGATTGAATATTGATGATTGAATATTGAGGACTGAGGATTGAGGGTTGTGGATTGAGGCAGAGGACTGAGGGTTGAATATTGATGTTTGAGGTCTGAGGATTAAGGATTGAGGATTGAGAATTGAGGATTGAGGATTGAGGATTGAAGACTGAGGATTGGGTGTTTAGGATTGAAGAATGAGGATTGAGGATTGAGGTTTGAGGATTGAGGATTGAAGATTGAGTATTGATGATTGAATATTGAGGATTGAGGATTGAGGTTTGAGGATTGAGTATGAAGACTGAGGGTTGAGGGTTGAGGTTTGAGGAACGAGGATTGAGGTTGAGGATTGAGGACTAAGGATTGACGATTGAGTATTGAAGATTGAGGATTGATGACTGAGGATTGACTACTGAGAATTGAGGATTGAGTATTGCTGATTGAAGATTGAGTATTGAGGATTGAATGTTGCGGATTGAGGATTGAGGATTGAGGATTGAGAATTGAGGATTGAGGATTGAGGATTGAAGATTGAGTATTGAGTGTTGAAGGTTGAGGAATGTGGATTGAGGATTAAGGATTGAGGATTGAATATTGTAGATTGAGTATTGATGCCTGAGGATTGAGGGTTGAGGATTGAGGATTGAGGATTGAGGATTGAAGATTGAGGGTTGAAGATTGAGTATTGATGATTGAATATTGAGGATTGAGGATTGAGGATTGAGGACGAGGACTGAGGGTTGAGTATTGATGTGTGAGGTCTGAGGATTGAGGATTGAGGATTGAGAGTTGAGGATTGAGGATTGACGATTGAGGATTGGGTATTGAGGATTGAAGAATGAGGATTGAGGATGAGGATTGAGGATTGAGGATTGAGGATTGAAGATTGAGTATTGAGGATTGAACATTGAGGCTTGAGGATTGAGAATTGAGAATTGAGGATTGGGGATTGAAGATTGAGTATTGAGGATTGAAGATTGAGGATTGAGGATTGAGGATTGAGGATTGAGAATTGAGGATTGAGAATTGAATATTGAGTGTTGAGGATTGAAGGTTGAGGATTGAGGATTGAGGATTGAGAATTGAGGATTGAAGATTGAGTATTGAGGATTGAAGATTGAGGATTGAGTATTGAGGATTGGGATTCAGGGTTGAAGATTGAGGATTGAGGATTGAGGATTGAGGATTGAGGACTGAGGATTGAAGATTGAATATTGATGATTGAATATTGAGGACTGAGGATTGAGGGTTGTGGATTGAGGGAGAGGACTGAGGGTTGAATATCGATGTTTGAGGTCTGAGGATTAAGGATTGAGGATTGAGGATTGAGGATTGAGAATTGAGGACTGATGATTGAGGATTGAAGATTGAGGATTGAGATTTGATTATTGAATATTGTGGATTGAGTATTGAACCATGAGTATTCAGAATATTCTATTGAGTATTGAGAATTGGGGATTGATGGTTGAGTATTGAGGATTGGTGCCTGAGGGTTGTGTCTTGAATATTGAGGATTGAGGTTTGAGGAATGAGGACTGAGGATTGAGGATTGAGAATTGAGGACTGATGATTGAGGATTGAAGATTGAGGATTGTGGATTCAGGACTGAGGTTTGAGGACTGAGAATTGAGGATTGAGTATTGAGGGTTGAGGATTGAGGATTGAGGATTGAGGATTAAAGATTGAAGATTGGGTATTTCGGATTGAACATTGAGGATTGAGGTTTGAGGATTGAGGATTGAGGATTGAGGACTGAAGATTGAATATTTATGATTGATGATTGAGGATTGAGGATTGAGGGTTGTGGATTGAGGACGAGGACTGAGGGTTAAGTATTGATGTGTGAGGTCTGAGGATTGAGGGTTGAGGACTGAGAGTTGAGGAGTGAGGATTGAAGATTGAGGATTGGGTATTGAGGATTGAAGAATGGGGATTGAGGATTGAAGATAGAGGATTGAGGATTTAAGATTGAGTATTGAGGATTGTACATTGAGGCTTGAGGATTGAGAATTGAGGATTGGGGATTGAAGAATGAGGATTGAGGATTGAGGATTGAGGATTGAGGATTACAGATTGAGTATTGAGGATTGAGGATTGAGGATTGAGGATTGAGGATTGAGGATTGAGGAATGAGGACTGAGGATTGAGAATTGAGAATTGAGGCCTGATAATTGAGGATTGAAGATTGAGGATTGTGGATTCAGGACTGAGGTTTGAGGACTGAGATTTGAGGATTGAGGATTGAGGATAGAGGATTGAAGATTGAGTATTGAGGATTGAAGATTGAGGATTGAGTATTGAGGATTGAGGATTCAGGGCTGGAGATTGAGGATTGAGGATTGAGGATTGAGGATTGAGGATTGAGGATTGAAGATTGAATATTGATGATTGAATATTGAGGACTGAGGATTGAGGGTTGTGGATTGAGGCAGAGGACTGAGGGTTGAATATTGATGTTTGAGGTCTGAGGATTAAGGATTGAGGATTGAGAATTGAGGATTGAGGATTGAGGATTGAAGACTGAGGATTGGGTGTTTAGGATAGAAGAATGAGGATTGAGGATTGAAGATTGAGTATTGATGATTGAATATTGAGGATTGAGGATTGAGGTTTGAGGATTGAGTATGAAGACTGAGGGTTGAGGATTGAGGTTTGAGGAACGAGGATTGAGGTTGAGGATTGAGGACTAAGGATTGACGATTGAGTATTGAAGATTGAGGATTGATGACTGAGGATTGACGACTGAGAATTGAGGATTGAGGATTGCTGATTGAAGATTGAGTATTGAGGACTGAATGTTGCGGATTGAGGATTGAGGATTGAGGATTGAGAATTGAGGATTGAGGATTGAGGATTGAAGATTGAGTATTGAGTGTTGAAGGTTGAGGATTGTGGATTGAGGATTAAGGATTGAGGATTGAATATTGTAGATTGAGTATTGATGCCTGAGGATTGAGGATTGAGGATTGAGGATTGAGGATTGAGGATTGAAGATTGAGTATTGAGGATTGAAGATTGAGGGTTGAAGATTGAGTATTGATGATTGAATATTGAGGATTGAGGATTGAGGATTGAGGACAAGGACTGAGGGTTGAGTATTGATGTGTGAGGTCTGAGGATTGAGGATTGAGGATTGAGAGTTGAGGATTGAGGATTGACGATTGAGGATTGGGTATTGAGGATTGAAGAATGAGGATTGAGGATTGAGGATTGAGGATTGAGGATTGAGGATTGAAGATTGAGTATTGAGGATTGAACATTGAGGCTTGAGGATTGAGAGTTGAGAATTGAGGATTGGGGATTGAAGATTGAGTATTGAGGATTGAAGATTGAGGATTGAGGATTGAGGATTGAGGATTGAGAATTGAGGATTGAGAATTGAATATTTAGTGTTGAGGATTGAAGGTTGAGGATTGAGGATTGAGGATTGAGGATTGAGGATTGAAGATTGAGTATTGAGGATTGAAGATTGAGGATTGAGTATTGAGGATTGGGATTCAGGGTTGAAGATTGAGGATTGAGGATTGAGGATTGAGGATTGAGGATTGAGGACTGAGGATTGAAGATTGAATATTGATGATTGAATATTGAGGACTGAGGATTGAGGGTTGTGGATTGAGGGAGAGGACTGAGGGTTGAATATCGATGTTTGAGGTCTGAGGATTAAGGATTGAGGATTGAGAATTGAGGATTGAGGATTGGGGATTGAAGATTGAGGATTGGGTATTTCGGATTGAACATTGAGGATTGAGGATTGAGGATTGAGGATTGAGAATTGAGGACTGATGATTGAGGATTGAAGATTGAGGATTGAGATTTGATTATTGAATATTGTGGATTGAGTATTGAACCATGAGTATTCAGAATATTCTATTGAGTATTGAGAATTGGGGATTGATGGTTGAGTATTGAGGATTGGTGGCTGAGGGTTGTGTCTTGAATATTGAGGATTGAGGTTTGAGGAATGAGGACTGAGGATTGAGGATTGAGAGTTGAGGACTGATGATTGAAGATTGAAGATTGAGGATTGTGGATTCAGGACTGAGGTTTGAGGACTGAGAATTGAGGATTGAGTATTGAGGGTTGAGGATTGAGGATTGAGGATTGAGGATTAAAGATTGAAGATTGGGTATTTCGGATTGAACATTGAGGATTGAGGTTTGAGGATTGAGGATTGAGGATTGAGGATTGAGAATTGAGGATTGAGGATTGAGGATTGAAGATTTAGGATTGGGTATTGAGGATTGAGGATTGGGGATTGAGGATCTAGTATTGGAGATTGATTATTTAGGATTGAAGATAGAGGGTTGAGGATTGAGGATTGAGGATTGAGAATTGAGAATTGAGAATGAGGACTGAGGTTTGAGGATTGAGGTTTGAGGAATGAGGATTGAGGATTGAGGATTCAGGATTGAGGATTGAGGATTGAGTATTGAAGGTTGAGGATTGATGACTGAGGATTGAGGATTGAGGATTGAGGATTGAGGATTGGGGATTGAAGATTGAGTGTTGAGGATTGAGGGTTGAGGATTGAGGATTGAGTATTGAGGATTGAGGATGAGGGCTGAGGTTTGAGGTTTGAGGTTTGAGTATTGAATCCTGAGAATTCAGGATATTCTATTGAGTATTGAGAATTGAGGATTGATGGTTGAGTATTGAGGATTGAGGATTGAGGATTGAGGATTGAGTATTGAAGAATGAGGATTGATGATTGAGGATTGAGGGTTGAGGATGAGGACTGAGGATTGAGGATTGAAGATTGAGAATTGAGGATTGAAGGTTGAGGATTGAGGAATGAGGATTGAGGATTGAGGATGAGGGCTGATGGTTGAGGGTTGAGGTTTTAGGACTGAGGACTGAGGACTGAGGATTGAGAATTGAGGATTGAGGATTAAGGATTGTAGATTGAGGATTGGGTAATGAGGATTGAAGAATGAGGATTGAGGATTGAGGATTGATGATTGGAGATTGAAGATTGAGTAGTGAGGGTTGAAGATTGAGTACTGATGATTGAAGATTCAGGATTGAGTATTGAGGGTTGAGGGTTGAGGACGAGGACTGACGGTTGAGGATTGAGGTTTGAGGATTGAGGGTTGAGGACTGAGGACTGAGGATAGAGGATTGAGGATGGAGCATTGAGGATTGAAGACTGAGGACTGGGGATTGAGGATTGAAGATTGAGGATTAAGGGTTGAGGATTGGGGTTGAGGATCTAGGATTGAATATTGATTACTGAGGATTGAAGATTGAGGATTGAGGATTGAGTATTGAGAGTTGAGAATTGAGGATAAGGACTGATGGTTGAGGATTGAGGTTTGAGGAATGAGGATTGAGGATTGAGGATTGAGGATTGAGGATTGAGGATTGAGTATTGAAGGTTGAGGATTGATGACTGAGGATTGAGGATTGCGTATTGACGATTGAGGATTGAGGATTGAGGATTGAAGGTTGAGGATTGAAGGTTGAGGATTGACGATTGAGGACTGAGGATTGAGGATGATGGCTGAGGTTTGAGGTTTGAGGTTTGAGTACTGAATCCTGAGAAGTCACGATGTTCTATTGAGTATTGAGAATTGGGGATTGATGGTTTAGTATTGAGGATTCAGGATTGAGGATAGAGGATTGAGTATTGAAGATTGAGGATTGATGATTGAAGATTTAAGATTGAGGATTGAGGATTGAGGATTGAGGATTGATAATTGAGTATTGAGGATTGATGGTGGAGGACTGAGGAATAAGGATTGAGGATTGAGGATGAGGGCTGAGGGTTGAGGATTGAGGTTTGAGGAGTGAGGACCGAGGATTGAGGATTGAGAATTGAGGGTTGAGGATTGACTATTGAGGATTGACGATTGAGGTTTGAGGATTGACGATGAGGGCTGAGGGTTGAGGATTGATGTTTGAGGTCTGAGGACTGAGGATTGAGGATTGAGAACTGAGGATTGAGGATTGAGGATTGAAGATTGAGGATTGGGTATTGAGGATTGAAGGATGAGGATTGAGGATTGAGGATTGAGGATTGGGCACTGAGGATTGAATATTCAGGATTGAGGATTGAGGATTGAGGATTGAGGATTGAGGATTGAAAATACAGTATTGAGGATCGAAGATTGAGAATTGAGGATTGAGTATTGAACATTGAGGACTGAGTGTTGAGGGTTGAGTGATGAGAATTGATGTTTGTGGATAGAGATTTGAAGATTGCAGATTGGGTATTGAGTATTGAAAACTGTGAATTGATGATATTCTATTGAGGATTGAGGATTGACAACTGATTGTTGAGGTCTGAAGTCTGAAGGTTGAGGACTGAGGATTGAGGATTCAGGATTGAGGTTTGAGGGCTGAGGATTGAGGATTGAAGATTGAGGGTTGAGGATTGAGGATTGAGAATTGAGAATTGAGGATGAGGACTGAGGGTTGAAGAATGAGGATTGAGGATTGAGGATTCAAGATTGAGGATTGAAGATTAATTATTGAGGATTGAAGACTGACGATTGACTATTGAGGATTGAGGATTGAGGATTGAGAATTGAGGATTGATGATTGAGCATTGAGGATTGAAGATTGAGGATTGAGGATTGAGGATTGAGGATTGTGGATTGAGGATTGAAGATTGAGGATTGGGGACTGAGTGTTGAGGGCTGTGTGATGAGAATTGATATTTGTGGATAGATATTTGACTATAGCAGATTGAGCATTGAGTATTGAAAGCTGTGAATTGATGATATTCTATTGTGGATTGAGAATTGACAACTGATTGTTGAGGGCTGAGGGCTGAAGATTGAGGATTCAGGATTGAGAATTCAGAATTGATGATTGAGGACTGAGGACTGAGGATTGAACATAGAGTATTGCGGATTGAAGATTGAGGATTAAGGATTGAGGATTGGGGATTGAGGATCTAGGATTGAGAATTGATGGTTGAATACTGAGGACTGAGGTTTCAAGATTGAGTATTGAGGATTGAAGAATGAGGATTGAGGATTGAGGATTCAGAATTGAGGATTGAGGATTGAGGATTGAGGATTGAGGATTGAGGATTGAGGATTGAGGCTTGAGGATTGAGGATTGAGGATTGAAGATTGAGGATTGAGGATCGAGGATGAGGGCTGAAGGTTGAGGATCGAGGTTTGAGGACTGAGGACTGAGGATTGAGGGTTGAGAATTAAGGATTGAGGATTGAGGATGGAAGATTGAGGATTGGGTATTGAGGATTGAAGAATGAGGATTGAGGATTGAGGATTGAGGATTGAGGATTGAGTATTGAGGGTTGAGGGTTGAGGACGAGGACTGACGGTTGAGGATTGAGGTTTGAGGATTGAGGGTTGAGGACTGAGGACTGAGGATAGAGGATTGAGGATGGAGCATTGAGGATTGAAGACTGAGGACTGGGGATTGAGGATTGAAGATTGAGGATTAAGGGTTGAGGATTGGGGTTGAGGATCTAGGATTGAATATTGATTACTGAGGATTGAAGATTGAGGATTGAGGATTGAGTATTGAGAGTTGAGAATTGAGGATAAGGACTGATGGTTGAGGATTGAGGTTTGAGGAATGAGGATTGAGGATTGAGGATTGAGGATTGAGGATTGAGGATTGAGTATTGAAGGTTGAGGATTGATGACTGAGGATTGAGGATTGCGTATTGACGATTGAGGATTGAGGATTGAGGATTGAAGGTTGAGGATTGAAGGTTGAGGATTGACGATTGAGGACTGAGGATTGAGGATGATGGCTGAGGTTTGAGGTTTGAGGTTTGAGTACTGAATCCTGAGAAGTCACGATGTTCTATTGAGTATTGAGAATTGGGGATTGATGGTTTAGTATTGAGGATTCAGGATTGAGGATAGAGGATTGAGTATTGAAGATTGAGGATTGATGATTGAAGATTTAAGATTGAGGATTGAGGATTGAGGATTGAGGATTGATAATTGAGTATTGAGGATTGATGGTGGAGGACTGAGGAATAAGGATTGAGGATTGAGGATGAGGGCTGAGGGTTGAGGATTGAGGTTTGAGGAGTGAGGACCGAGGATTGAGGATTGAGAATTGAGGGTTGAGGATTGACTATTGAGGATTGAGGATTGAGGTTTGAGGATTGACGATGAGGGCTGAGGGTTGAGGATTGATGTTTGAGGTCTGAGGACTGAGGATTGAGGATTGAGAATTGAGGATTGAGGATTGAGGATTGAAGATTGAGGATTGGGTATTGAGGATTGAAGGATGAGGATTGAGGATTGAGGATTGAGGATTGGGGACTGAGGATTGAATATTCAGGATTGAGGATTGAGGATTGAGGATTGAGGATTGAGGATTGAAAATACAGTATTGAGGATCGAAGACTGAGAATTGAGGATTGAGTATTGAACATTGAGGACTGAGTGTTGAGGGTTGAGTGATGAGAATTGATGTTTGTGTATAGAGATTTGAAGATTGCAGATTGGGTATTGAGTATTGAAAACTGTGAATTGATGATATTCTATTGAGGATTGAGGATTGACAACTGATTGTTGAGGTCTGAAGTCTGAAGGTTGAGGACTGAGGATTGAGGATTCAGGATTGAGGTTTGAGGGCTGAGGATTGAGGATTGAAGATTGAGGGTTGAGGATTGAGGATTGAGAATTGAGAATTGAGGATGAGGACTGAGGGTTGAAGAATGAGGATTGAGGATTGAGGATTCAAGATTGAGGATTGAAGATTAATTATTGAGGATTGAAGACTGACGATTGACTATTGAGGATTGAGGATTGAGGATTGAGAATTGAGGATTGATGATTGAGCATTGAGGATTGAAGATTGAGGATTGAGGATTGAGGATTGAGGATTGTGGATTGAGGATTGAAGATTAAGGATTGGGGACTGAGTGTTGAGGGCTGTGTGATGAGAATTGATATTTGTGGATAGATATTTGGCTATAGCAGATTGAGCATTGAGTATTGAAAGCTGTGAATTGATGATATTCTATTGTGGATTGAGAATTGACAACTGATTGTTGAGGGCTGAGGGCTGAAGATTGAGGATTCAGGATTGAGAATTCAGAATTGATGATTGAGGACTGAGGACTGAGGATTGAACATAGAGTATTGCGGATTGAAGATTGAGGATTAAGGATTGAGGATTGGGGATTGAGGATCTAGGATTGAGAATTGATGGTTGAATACTGAGGACTGAGGTTTCAAGATTGAGTATTGAGGATTGAAGAATGAGGATTGAGGATTGAGGATTCAGAATTGAGGATTGAGGATTGAGGATTGAGGATTGAGGATTGAGGATTGAGGATTGAGGCTTGAGGCTTGAACATTGAGGATTGAGGATTGAGAATTGAGGATTGGGGATTGAAGATTGAGTATTGAGGATTGAAGATTGAGGATTGAGGATTGAGGATTGAGGATCGAGGATCGAAGGTTGAGAATTGTGGATTGAGGATTGAGGATTGAAGATTGAATATTGGGTATTGAGGATTGAAGAATGAGGATTGAGGATTGAGGATTGAGGATTGACGATTGCAGATTACGTATTGAAGATTGAGGATTGAGGATTGAGGATTGAGGATTGAGGATTGAGGATTGAGGATTGAGGATTGAGGATTGAGGATTGAGGATTGAAGATTGAGTATTGAGGATTGAATATTGAGGATTGAGGATTGAGGATTGAGGACTGAGGTTGAGGATTGAAGATTGAGGATTGGGGATTGAGGATTGACGATTGAGGATTGAGTATTGGGGATTGAGAATTGAGGATTGAGGATTGAAATTGAGTATTGAGGACTGAAGATTGAGGATTGAGATTTGACTATTGAATATTGTGGATTGAGTATTGAACCATGAGTATTCAGAATATTCTATTGAGTATTGAGAATTGAGGATTGATGGTTGAGTATTGAGGATTCATGGCTGAGGGTTGTGTCTTGAATATTGAGGATTGAGGATTGAGGATTGAGGATAGAGCACTGAGGATTGAAGATTGAGTATTGATGATTGAATATTGAGGATTGAGGATTGAGGTTTGAAGATTGAGGACGAGGACTGACGGTTGAGGATTGAGGTTTGAGGATTGAGGATTGTGGATTGAGGACTGAGGATTGAGGATTGAGGATTGAGCAATGAGGATTGAAGATTGATGACTGGGGATAGAGGATTGAAGATTGAGTATTAAGGATTGAAGGATGGGGATTGAGGATCTAGGATTGGAGATTGATTATTGAGGATTGAAGATTGAGTATTGAGGATAGAGGATTGAGGATTGAGAATTGAGGACGAGGACTGAGGGTTGAGGATTGAGGTTTGAGGAATGAGGACTGAGGATTGAGGATTGAGAATTGAGGACTGATGATTGAGGATTGAAGATTGAGGATTGTGGATTCAGGATTGAGGTTTGAGGACTGAGAATTGAGGATTGAGTATTGAGGGATGAGGATTGAGGGTTAAGTATTGATGTGTGAGGTCTGAGGATTGAGGATTGAGGACTGAGAGTTGAGGATTGAGGATTGAAGATTGAGGATTGGGTATTGAGGATTGAAGAATGAGGATTGAGGATTGAGGATTGAGGATAGAGGATTGAGGATTGAATATTGAGGATTGAGGATTGAGGATTGAGGACTGAGGTTGAGGATTGAAGATTGAGGATTGGGGATTGAGGATTGACGATTGAGGATTGAGTATTGGGGATTGAGAATTGAGGATTGAGGATTGAAATTGAGTATTGAGGACTGAAGATTGAGGATTGAGATTTGACTATTGAATATTGTGGATTGAGTATTGAACCATGAGTATTCAGAATATTCTATTGAGTATTGAGAATTGAGGATTGATGGTTGAGTATTGAGGATTCATGGCTGAGGGTTGTGTCTTGAATATTGAGGATTGAGGATTGAGGATTGAGGATAGAGCACTGAGGATTGAAGATTGAGTATTGATGATTGAATATTGAGGATTGAGGATTGAGGTTTGAGGATTGAGGACGAGGACTGACGGTTGAGGATTGAGGTTTGAGGATTGAGGATTGTGGATTGAGGACTGAGGATTGAGGATTGAGGATTGAGCAATGAGGATTGATGATTGATGACTGGGGATAGAGGATTGAAGATTGAGTATTAAGGATTGAAGGATGGGGATTGAGGATCTAGGATTGGAGATTGATTATTGAGGATTGAAGATTGAGTATTGAGGATAGAGGATTGAGGATCGAGAATTGAGGACGAGGACTGAGGGCTGAGGATTGAGGTTTGAGGAATGAGGACTGAGGATTGAGGATTGAGAATTGAGGACTGATGATTGAGGATTGAAGATTGAGGATTGTGGATTCAGGATTGAGGTTTGAGGACTGAGAATTGAGGATTGAGTATTGAGGGATGAGGATTGAGGATTGAGGATTGGGGATTGAAGATTGAGGATTGGGTATTTCGGATTGAACATTGAGGATTGAGGATTGAGGATTGAGGATTGAGGATTGAGGACTGAAGATTGAATATTGACGTTTGATGATTGAGGATTGGGTATTGAGGATTGAAGAATGAGGATTGAGGATTGAGGATTGAGGATTGAGGATTGAAGATTGAGTGTTGAGGATTGAAGATTGAGGATTGAGGATTGAGGATTGAGTATTGAGGATTGAAGATTGAGTATTGAGGATTGAAGATTGACGATTGAGTATTGAGGATTGAGGATTCAGGGTTGAAGATTGAGGATTGAGGATTGAGGATTGAGGATTGAAGATTGAGGATGGGGGACTGAGTGTTGAGGGTTGAGTGATGAGAATTGAAGTTTGTGGATAGAGATTTTAAGATAGCAGACTGAGCATTGAGTATTGAAAAGTGTGAATTGACGATATTGTATTGAGGATTGAGAACTGACGAATGATTGTTGAGGACTGCGGACTGAAGGTTGAGGATTCAGGATTGTGGATTCAGGATTGAGGTTTGAGGACTGAGAATTGAGGATTGAGTATTGAGGATTGAGGATTGAGGATTGAGGATTGAGGATTGAAGATTGAGGATTGGGTATTGTCGATGGAACGTTGAGGATTGAGGATTGAGGATTGAGGATTGAAGATTGAGGACTGAAGATTGAATATTGATGATTGATGATTGAGGATTGAGGATTGAGGGTTGTGAATTGAGGACGAGGACTGAGGGTTGAGTATTGATGTGTGAGGTCTGAGGATTGAGGATTGAGGATTGAGAGTTGAGGATTGAGGATTGAAGATTGAGGATTGGGTGTTGAGGATTGCAGAATGAGGATTGAGGATTGAGGATTCAGGATTGAGGATTGAAGATTGAGTATTGAGGATTGAACATTGAGGATTGAGGATTGAGAATTGAGGACTGTTTATTGAAGATTGAGTATTGAGGATTGAAGGTTGAGGATTGAGGATTGAGGATTGAGGATTGATGATTGATGATTGAGGACTGGGTATCGAGGATTGAACATTGAGGATTGAGGATTGAGGATTGAGGATTGAGGATTGACGACTGAAGATTGAATATTGATGATTGATGATTGAGGATTGAGGATTGAGTGTTGTGAATTGAGGACGAGGACTGAGGGTTGAGTATTGATGTGTGAGGTCTGAGGATTGAGGATTGAGGATTGAGAGTTGAGGATTGAGGATTGAGGATTGAGGATTGAAGATTGAGTATTGAGGATTGAATATTGAGGATTGAGGATTGAGGATTGAGGATTGAGGACTGAGGTTGAGGATTGAAGATTGAGGATTGGGGATTGAGGATTGACGATTGAGGATTGAGTATTGGGGATTGAGAATTGAGGATTGAGGATTGAAATTGAGTATTGAGGACTGAAGATTGAGGATTGAGATTTGACTATTGAATATTGTGGATTGAGTATTGAACCATGAGTATTCAGAATATTCTATTGAGTATTGAGAATTGAGGATTGATGGTTGAGTATTGAGGATTCATGGCTGAGGGTTGTGTCTTGAATATTGAGGATTGAGGATTGAGGATTGAGGATAGAGCACTGAGGATTGAAGATTGAGTATTGATGATTGAATATTGAGGATTGAGGATTGAGGTTTGAGGATTGAGGACGAGGACTGACGGTTGAGGATTGAGGTTTGAGGATTGAGGATTGTGGATTGAGGACTGAGGATTGAGGATTGAGGATTCAGCAATGAGGATTGAAGATTGATGACTGGGGATAGAGGATTGAAGATTGAGTATTAAGGATTGAAGGATGGGGATTGAGGATCTAGGATTGGAGATTGATTATTGAGGATTGAAGACTGAGTATTGAGGATAGAGGATTGAGGGTTGAGAATTGAGGACGAGGACTGAGGGTTGAGGATTGAGGTTTGAGGAATGAGGACTGAGGATTGAGGATTGAGAATTGAGGACTGATGATTGAGGATTGAAGATTGAGGATTGTGGATTCAGGATTGAGGTTTGAGGACTGAGAATTGAGGATTGAGGATTGAGGATTGAGGACTGAAGATTGAATATTGATGATTGATGATTGAGGATTGGGTATTGAGGATTGTAGAATGAGGATTGAGGATTGAGGATTGAGGATTGAGGATTGAAGATTGAGTGTTGAGGATTGAAGATTGAGGATTGAGGATTGAGGATTGAGGATTGAGGATTGAAGATTGAGTATTGAGGATTGAAGGTTGAGGATTGAGTATTGAGGATTGAGGATTCAGGGTTGAAGATTGAGGATTGAGGATTGAATATTGAGGACTGAGGATTGAGGGTTGTGGATTGAGGAAGAGGACTGAGGGTTGAATATTGATGTTTGAGGTCTGAGGATTAAGGATTAAGGATTGAGAATTGAGGATTGAGGATTGAGGATTGAAGATTGAGGATTGGGTATTTAGGATTGAAGAATGAGGATTGAGGATTGAGGTTTGAGGATTGAGGATTGAAGATTGAGTATTGATGATTGAATATTGAGGATTGAGGATTGAGGTTTGAGGATTGAGGATGAAGACTGAGGGTTGAGGATTGAGGTTTGAGGAACGAGGATTGAGGTTGAGGATTGAGGACTAAGGATTGACGATTGAGTATTGAAGATTGAGGATTGATGACTGAGGATTGACGACTGAGAATTGAGGATTGAGGATTGCTGATTGAAGATTGAGTATTGAGGATTGAATATTGCGGATTGAGGATTGAGGATTGAGGATTGAGAATTGAGGATTGAGGATTGAGGATTGAAGGTTGAGTATTGAGTGTTGAAGGTTGAGGATTGTGGATTGAGGATTAAGGATTGAGGATTGAGTATTGTAGATTGAGTATTGATGCCTGAGGATTGAGGATTGAGGATTGAGGATTGAGGATTGAGGATTGAAGATTGAGTATTGAGGATTGAAGATTGAGGGTTGAAGATTGAGTATTGATGATTGAATATTGAGGATTGAGGATTGAGTATTGAGGACGAGGACTGAGGTTTGAGTATTGATGTGTGAGGTCTGAGGATTGAGGATTGAGGATTGAGAGTTTAGGATTGAGGATTGAAGATTGAGGATTGGGTATTGAGGATTGAAGAATGAGGATTGAGGATTGAGGATTGAGGATTGAGGATTGAGGATTGAAGATTGAGTATTGAGGATTGAACATTGAGGCTTGAGGATTGAGAATTGAGAATTGAGGATTGGGGAATGAAGATTGAGTATTGAGGATTGAAGATTGAGGATTGAGGATTGAGGATTGAGGATTGAGGATTGTGGATTTAGGATTGAGGATTGAGGATTGAGGATTGAAATTGAGTATTCAGGATTGAAGATTGAGGATTGAGATTTGATTATTGAATATTGTGGTTTGAGTATCGAACCATGCGGATTCTGGATATTGTATTGAGTATTGAGAATTGAGGACTGATGGTTGAGTATTGAGGATTGTTGACTGAGGGACGTGTGTTGAATATTGAGGATTGGGGATTGAGGATTTAGGATTGAGGATTGAGGATTGAAGATTGAGTATTGATGATTGAATATTGAGGATTGAGTATTCAGGTTTGAGGATTGAGGACGAGGACTGACGGTAGAGGATTGAGGTTTGAGGATTGAGCATTGAGGACCGAGGATTGAGGATGAGAGCTGAGGGTCGGGGACTGAGGTTTAACGACTGAGGACTGAGGATTGAGGATTGAGAATTGAGGACTGATGATTGAGGATTGAAGATTGAGGTTTGGGTATTGAGGATTGAAGAATGGGGATTGAGGATTGAGGATTGAGGGTTGCGGATTGAGGAACTAGGGTTGGAGATTGATTATTGACGATTGATGATTCGGGATTGAGGATTGAGGATTGAGGATCTAGGATTGGTAATCGATCATTGAGGATTGTGGTTTGAGGTCTGAGGACTGAGGATTGAGTATTGAGAATTGAGGATTGAGCATTGAAGATTGAGTATTGATGCCTGAGGATTGAGGATTGATGATTGAGGATCGAGGATTGAAAATTGAGAATTGAGGATTGAAGATTGAGGATTGAGGATTGAGTATTGAGGATGGAGGATGAGGGCTGAGGGTTGAGGATAGAGGATTGAGAATTGAGGATTGAGGATTGAGGATTGAGGATTGAGGATTGAGGATTGAAGATTGAGGATTGAGGATTGAGGATTGAGGATTGAGGATTGAGGATTGAAGATTGAATATTGATGATTGAAGATTGAGGATTGAGGATTGAGGGTTGTGGATTGAGGACGAGAACTGAGGGTTGAATATTGAAGTTTGAGGTCTGAGGATTGAGGATTGAGGATTGAGAATTGAGGATTGAGGATTGAGGATTGAAGATTGAGGATTGGGTATTGAGGATTGAAGAATGAGCATTGAGGATTGAGGATTGAGGAGTAAGGATTGCAGATTGAGTATTGAGGATTGAGGATTGAGGATTGAGGATTGAGGATTGTGGACTGAGGATTGAGGATTGAGGATTGAGGATTGAAGATTGAGTATTGAGGATTGAAGATTGAGGATTGAGGATTGAAATTGAGTATTGAGGATTGAAGATTGAGGATTGAGATTTGATTATTGAATATTGTGGTCTGAGTACCGAACCATGCGGATTCAGGATATTCTATTGAGTATTGAGAATTGAGGATTGATGGTTGAGTATTGAGGAAGAGTTGGCTGAGGGTTGTGTGTTGAATATTGAGGATTGGGGATTGAGGATTGAGGATTGAAGATTGAGTATTGATGATTGAATATTGAGAATTGAGGATTGAGGTTTGAGGATTGAGAACGAGGACTGACGGTAGAGGGTTGATGTTTGCGGATTGAGCATTGAGGACCGAGGATTGAGGATGAGGGCTGAGGGTCGGGGACTAAGGTTTGACGACTGAGGACTGAGGATTGAGGATCGAGAATTGAGGACTGATGATTGAGGATTGAAGATTGAGGATTTGGTATTGAGGATTGAAGGATGAGGATTGAGGATTGAGGATTGAGGGTTGCGGATTGAGGACCTAGGATTGGAGATTGATTATTGACGATTGATGATTGGGAATTGAGGATTGAGGATTGAGGATCTAGGTTTGGTAATCGATTATTGAGGATTGAGGTTTGAGGTCTGAGGACTGAGGATTGAGTATTGAGAATTGAGGATTGAGGATTGAGGATTGAAGATTGAGGATGGGGGACTGAGTGTTGAAGGTTTAGTGATGAGAATTGAAGTTTGTGGATAGAGATTTTAAGATTGCAGACTGAGTATTGAGTATTGAAAAGTGTGAATTGACGATATTGTATTGAGGATTGAGAACTGAAGATTGAATATTGATGATTGATGATTGAGGATTGATGATTGAGTGTTGTGAATTGAGGACGAGGACTGAGGGTTGAGTATTGATGTGTGAGGTCTGAGGATTGAGGATTGAGGATTGAGAGTTGAGGATTGAGGATTGAAGATTGAGGATTGGGTGTTGAGGATTGCAGAATGAGGATTGAGGATTGAGGATTGAGGATTGAGGATTGAAGATTGAGTATTGAGGATTGAACATTGAGGATTGAGGATTGGGAATTGAGGATTGGGGATTGAAGATTGAGTATTGAGGATTGAAGATTGAGGATTGAGGATTGAGGATTGAGGATTGAGGATTGAAGATTGAGGATTGTGGATTGAGGATTGAGGATTGAGGATTGAGGATTGAAGATTGAATATTGATGACTGAAGGTTGAGGATTGAGGATTGATGGTTGTGGATAGAGGACGAGGACTCAGGGTTGAATATTGATGCTTGAGGTCTGAGGATTGAGGATTGAGGGTTGAGAATTGAGGATTGAGGATTGAGGATTGAAGATTGAGGTTTGGGTGTTGAGGATTGAAGAATGAGGATTGAGGATTGAGGATTGAGGATTGAGGATTGAAGATTGAGTATTGAGGATTGAACATTGAGGATTGAGGATTGAGAATTGAGGATTGGGGATTGAAGATTGAGTATTGAGGATTGAATATTGAGGATTGAGAATTGAGGATTGAGGATTGAGGTTGAGGATTGAAGATTGAGGATTGGGGATTGAGGATTGAGGATTGAGGATTGAGGATTGAGGATTGAGGATTGAAGGTTGAGGATTGAGGATTGAGGATTGAGGATTGAGGATTGAGGATTGAGGATTGAGGATTGAGGATTGAGGATTGAAGGTTGAGAATTGTGGATTGAGTGTTGAGGTTTGAGGATTGAGGATTGAACATTGAGGATTGTGGATTGAGGTTTGAGGAATGAGGACTGAGGATTGAGGATTGAGAATTGAGGACTGATGATTGAGGATTGAGGTTGAGGATTGTGGATTCAGGATTGAGGTTTGAGGACTGAGAATTGAGGATTGAGTATTGAGGGTTGAGGATTGAGGATTGAGGATTGAGGATTGAAGATTGAGGATTGGGTATTTCGGATTGAACATTGAGGGTTGAGGATTGAGGATTGAGGATTGAGGATTGAGGACTGAAAATTGAATATTGATGATTGATGATTGATGATTGAGGATTGAGGGTTGTGGATTGAGGACGAGGACTGAGGGTTGAGTATTGATGTGTGAGGTCTGAGGATTGAGGATTGAGGATTGAGAGTTGAGGATTGAGGATTGAAGATTGAGGATTGGGTATTGAGGATTGAAGAATGAGCATTGAGGATTGAGGTTTGAGGATTGAGGATTGAAGATTGAGTATTGAGGATTGAAAATTGAGGCTTGAGGATTGAGAATTGAGGATTGGGAATTGAAGATTGAGTATTGAGGATTGAAGATTGAGGATTGAGGATTGAGAATTGAGGATTGGGGATTGAAGATTGAGTATTGAGGATTGAAGATTGAGGATTGAGGATTGAGGATTGAGGATTGAGGATTGAAGATTGAGGATTGTGGATTGAGGATTGAGGATTGAGGATTGAGGATTGAAGATTGAATATTGATGATTGAAGGTTGAGGATTGAGGATTGATGGTTGTGGATAGAGGACGAGGACTGAGGGTTGAATATTAATGTTTGAGGTCTGAGGATTGAGGATTGAGGATTGAGAATTGAGGATTGACGATTGAGGATTGAAGATTGAAGATTGAAGATTGGGTATTGAGGATTGAAGAATGAGGATTGAGGATTGAGGATTGAGGATTGACGATTGCAGATTGAGTATTGAGGATTGAGGATTGAGGATTGAGGATAGAGGATTGAGGATTGAGGATTGAGGACTGAGGATTGCGGATTGAGGATTGAAGATTGAGTATTGAGGATTGATTATTGAGGATTGAGGATTGAGTATTGAGGATTGAGGTTGAGGATTGAAGATTGAGGATTGGGGATTGAGGATTGAAGATTGAGGATTGGGGATTGAGGATTGACGATTGAGGACTGAGTATTGGGGATTGAGAATTGAGGATTGAGGATTGAGGATTGAGGATTGACGATTGCAGATTGAGTATTGAGGATTGAGGATTGAGGATTGAGGATTGAGGATTGAGGATTGAGGATTGAGGACTGAGTATTGGGGATTGAGAATTCAGGACTGAGGATTGAGGATTGAGAATTGAGTCCTGATGATTGAGGACTGAAGATTGAGTATTGGGCATTGAGGATTGAAGAATGAGAATTGAGGATTGAGGATTGAGGATTGAGGATTACAGATTGAGTATTGAGGATTGAGGATTGAGGATTGAGGATTGAGGATTGAGGATTGAGGATTGAGGATTGAGAATTGAGGATTGAGGATTGAGGATTGAAGATTGAGGATTGGGTATTGAGGATTGAAGAATAAGCTTTGAGGATTGAGGATTGAGGATTGAGGATTGCAGATTGAGTATTGAGGATTGAGGATTGAGGATTGAGGATTGAGGATTGTGGACTGAGGATTGAGGATTGCGGATTGAGGATTGAAGATTGAGTATTGAGGATTGAAGATTGAGGATTGAGGATTGAGGATTGATAATTGAGGATTGAGGGTTGGAGATTGAGGATTGAGGATTGAAATTGAGTATTGAGGATTGAAGATTGAGGATTGAGATTTGATTATTGAATATTGTGGTTTGAGTACCGAACCATGCGGATTCAGGATATTCTATTGAGTATTGAGAATTCAGGATTGATGGTTGAGTATTGAGGAATGTTGGCTGAGGGTTGTGTGTTGAATATTGAGGATTGGGGATTGAAGATTGAGTATTGAGGATTGACGATTGCAGATTGAGTATTGAGGATTGAGGATTGAGGATTGAGGATTGAGGATTGAGGATTGAGGACTGAGTATTGGGGATTGAGAATTGAGGACTGAGGATTGAGGATTGAGAATTGAGTCCTGATGATTGAGGACTGAAGATTGAGGATTGGGCATTGAGGATTGAAGAATGAGAATTGAGGATTGAGGATTGAGGATTGAGGATTACAGATTGTGTATTGAGGATTGAGTATTGAGGATTGAGGATTGAGGATTGAGGATTGAGGATTGAGGATTGAGAATTGCGGATTGAGGATTGAGGATTGAAGATTGAGGATTGGGTATTGAGGATTGAAGAATAAGCATTGAGGATGGAGGATTGAGGATTGAGGATTGCAGATTGAGTATTGAGGATTGAGGATTGAGGATTGAGGATTGAGGATTGTGGACTGAGGATTGAGGATTGAGGATTGAGGATTGAAGATTGAGTATTGAGGATTGAAGATTGAGGATTGAGGATTGAGGATTGATAATTGAGGATTGAGGGTTGAAGATTGAGGACTGAAATTGAGTATTGAGGATTGAAGATTGAGGATTGAGATTTGATTATTGAATATTGTGGTTTGAGTACCGAACCATGCGGATTCAGGATATTCTATTGAGTATTGAGAATTCAGGATTGATGGTTGAGTATTGAGGAATGTTGGCTGAGGGTTGTGTGTTGAATATTGAGGATTGGGGATTGAGGATTGAGGATTGAGGATTGAGGATTGGAGATTGAGTATTGATGATTGAATATTGAGAATTGAGGATTGAGGTTTGAGGATTGAGGACGAGGACTGAGGTTATAGGGTTGATGTTTGAGGATTGAGCATTGAGGACCGAGGATTGAGGATGAGGGCTGAGGGTCGGGGACTAAGGTTTGACGACTGAGGACTGAGGATTGAGGATCGAGAATTGAGGACTGATGATTGAGGATTGAAGATTGAGGATTGGGTATTGAGGATTGAAGGATGAGGATTGAGGATTGAGGATTGAGGGTTGCGGATTGAGGACCTAGGATTGGAGATTGATTATTGACAATTGATGATTGGGGATTGAGGATTGAGGATTGAGGATCTAGGTTTGGTAATCGATTATTGAGGATTGAGGTTTGAGGTCTGAGGACTGAGGATTGAGTATTGAGAATTGAGGATTGAGGATTGAGGATTGAAGATTGAGGATGGGGGACTGAGTGTTGAGGGTTGAGTGATGAGAATTGAAGTTTGTGGATAGAGATTTTAAGATTGCAGACTGAGTATTGAGTATTGAAAAGTGTGAATTGACGATATTGTATTGAGGATTGAGAACTGACGAATGTTGAGGACTGCGGACTGAAGGTTGAGGATTCAGGATTGTGGATTCAGGATTGAGGTTTGAGGACTGAGAATTGAGGATTGAGTATTGAGGATTGAGGATTGAGGATTGAGGATTGAGGATTGAAGATTGAGGATTGGGTATTGTGGATTGAACATTGAGGATTGAGGATTGAGGATTGAGGATTGAGGATTGAGAATTGAAGAATGAGGATTGAGGATTGAGGTTTGAGGATTGAGGATTGTAGATTGAGTATTGATGATTGAATATTGAGGATTGAGGATTGAGGTTTGAGGATTGAGGATGAAGACTGAGGGTTGAGGATTGAGGTTTGAGGAACGAGGATTGAGGTTGAGGATTGAGGACTAAGGATTGACGATTGAGTATTGAAGATTGAGGATTGATGACTGAGGATTGGCGACTGAGAATTGAGGATTGAGGATTGCTGATTGAAGATTGAGTATTGAGGATTGAATATTGCGGATTGAGGATTGAGGATTGAGGATTGAGAATTGAGGATTGAGGATTGAGGATTGAAGATTGAGTATTGAGTGTTGAAGGTTGAGGATTGTGGATTGAGGATTAAGGATTGAGGATTGAATATTGTAGATTGAGTATTGATGCCTGAGGATTCAGGATTGAGGATTGAGGACTGAGAATTGAGGATTGAGTATTGAGGATTGAGGATTGAGGATTGAGGATTGAGGATTGAAGATTGAGGATTGGGTATTGTGGATTGAACATTGAGGATTGAGGATTGAGGATTGAGGATTGAGGATTGAGAATTGAAGAATGAGGATTGAGGATTGAGGTTTGAGGATTGAGGATTGTAGATTGAGTATTGATGATTGAATATTGAGGATTGAGGATTGAGGTTTGAGGATTGAGGATGAAGACTGAGGGTTGAGGATTGAGGTTTGAGGAACGAGGATTGAGGTTGAGGATTGAGGACTAAGGATTGACGATTGAGTATTGAAGATTGAGGATTGATGACTGAGGATTGGCGACTGAGAATTGAGGATTGAGGATTGCTGATTGAAGATTGAGTATTGAGGATTGAATATTGCGGATTGAGGATTGAGGATTGAGGATTGAGAATTGAGGATTGAGGATTGAGGATTGAAGATTGAGTATTGAGTGTTGAAGGTTGAGGATTGTGGATTGAGGATTAAGGATTGAGGATTGAATATTGTAGATTGAGTATTGATGCCTGAGGATTGAGGATTGAGGATTGAGGATTGAGGATTGAGGATTGAAGATTGAGTATTGAGGATTGAAGATTGAGGGTTGAAGATTGAGTATTGATGATTGAATATTGAGGATTGAGGATTGAGGATTGAGGACGAGGACTGAGGGTTGAGTATTGATGTGTGAGGTCTGAGGATTGAGGATTGAGAATTGAGGATTGGGGATTGAAGATTGAGTATTGAGGATTGAAGATTGAGGATTGAGGATTGAGGATTGAGGATTGAGAGTTGAGGATTGAGGATTGAGGATTGAAGATTGAGGATTGGGTATTGAGGATTGAAGAATGAGGATTGAGGATTGAGGATTGAGGATTGAGGATTGAAGATTGAGTATTGAGGATTGAACATTGAGGCTTGAGGATTGAGAATTGAGAATTGAGAATTGAGGATTGGGGATTGAAGATTGAGTATTGAGGATTGAAGATTGAGGATTGAGGATTGAGGATTGAGGATTGAGTGTTGAGGATTGGGGATTGAGGATTCAAGATTGAGGATTGGGTATTGGGGATTGAAGAATGAGCATTGAGGATTGAGGATTGAGGATTGAGGATTGCAGATTGAGTATTGAGGATTGAGGATTGAGGATTGAGGATTGAGGATTGTGGATTGAGGATTGAGGATTGAGGATTGGGGATTGAAGATTGAGTATTGAGGATTGAAGATTGAGGATTGAGGATTGAGGATTGATATTTGAGGATTGAGGATTGAAGATTGAGGATTGAGGATTGAAATTGAGTATTGAGGAATGAAGATTGAGGATTGAGATTTGATTATTGAATATTGTGGTTTGAGTATCGAACCATGCGGATTCAGGATATTCTATTGAGTATTGAGAAGTGAGGACAGATGGTTGAGTATTGAGGATTGTTGGCTGAGGGTTGTGTGTTGAATATTGAGGATTGGGGATTGAGGATTGAGGATTGGGGATTGAGGATTGAAGATTGAGTATTGATGATTGAATATTGAGGATTGAGTATTGAGGTTTGAGGATTGAAGACGAGGACTGACGGTAGAGGATTGAGGTTTGAGGATTGAGCATTGAGGACTGAGGATTGAGGATGAGGGCTGAGGGTCAGGGACTGAGGTTTGACGACTGAGGACTGAGGATTGAGGATTGAGAATTGAGGACTGATGATTGAGGATTGAAGATTGAGGATTGGGTATTGAGGATTGAAGAATGAGCATTGAGGATTGAGGATTGAGGGTTGCGGATTGAGGAACTAGGATTGGAGATTGATTATTGACGATCGAGGATTGAAGATTGGGAATTGAGGATTGAAGATTGAGGATTGAGGATTGAGGATTGAGGATGGAGGATGAGGGCTGAGGGTTGACGATTGAGGATTGAGAATTGAGGATTGAGGATTGAGGATTGAGGATTGAGGATTGAGGATTGAAGATTGAGGATTGAGGATTGAGGATTGAGGATTGAAGATTGAATATTGATGATTGAAGATTGAGGATTGAGGATTCAGGATTGTGGATTGAGGACGAGAACTGAGGGTTGAATATTGATGTTTGAGGACTGAGGATTGAGGATTGAGGATTGAGAATTGAGGATTGAGGATTGAGGATTGAAGATTGAGGATTGGGTATTGAGGATTGAAGAATGAGCATTGAGGATTGAGGTCTGAGGATTGAGGATTGAGGATTGAGAATTGACGATTGACGATTGAGGATTGAAGATTGAAGATTGGGTATTGAGGATTGAAGAATGAGGATTGAGGATTGAGGATTGAGGATTCACGATTGCAGATTGAGTATTGAGGATTGAGGATTGAGGATTGAGGATAGAGGATTGAGGATTGAGGATTGAGGACTGAGGATTGCGGATTGAGGATTGAAGATTGAGTATTGAGGATTGATTATTGAGGATTGAGGATTGAGTATTGAGGATTGAGGTTGAGGATTGAAGATTGAGAATTGGGGATTGAGGATTGACGATTGAGGACTGAGTATTGGGGATTGAGAATTGAGGATTGAGGATTGAGGATTGAGGATTGACGATTGCAGATTGAGTATTGAGGATTGAGGATTGAGGATTGAGGATTGAGGATTGAGGATTGAGGATTGAGGACTGAGTATTGGGGATTGAGAATTGAGGACTGAGGATTGAGGATTGAGAATTGAGTCCTGATGATTGAGGACTGAAGATTGAGGATTGGGCATTGAGGATTGAAGAATGAGAATTGAGGATTGAGGATTCAGGATTGAGGATTACAGATTGAGTATTGAGGATTGAGGATTGAGGATTGAGGATGGAGGATTGAGGATTGAGGATTGAGGATTGAGAATTGAGGATTGAGGATTGAGGATTGAAGATTGAGGATTGGGTATTGAGGATTGAAGAATAAGCATTGAGGATTGAGGATTGAGGATTGAGGATTGCAGATTGAGTATTGAGGATTGAGGATTGAGGATTGAGGATTGAGGATTGTGGACTGAGGATTGAGGATTGAGGATTGAGGATTGAAGATTGAGTATTGAGGATTGAAGATTGAGGATTGAGGATTGAGGATTGATAATTGAGGATTGAGGGTTGAAGATTGAGGATTGAAATTGAGTATTGAGGACTGAAGATTGAGGATTGAGATTTGATTATTGAATATTGTGGTTTGAGTACCGAACCATGCGGATTCAGGATATTCTATTGAGTATTGAGAATTCAGGATTGATGGTTGAGTATTGAGGAATGTTGGCTGAGGGTTGTGTGTTGAATATTGAGGATTGGGGATTGAGGATTGAGGATTGAGGATTGAGGATTGGAGATTGAGTATTGATGATTGAATATTGAGGATTGAGGATTGAGGATTGAGGACGAGGACTGAGGGTTGAGTATTGATGTGTGAGGTCTGAGGATTGAGGATTGAGGATTGAGAGTTGAGGATTGAGGATTGAAGATTGAGGATTGGGTATTGAGGATTGAAGAATGAGGATTGAGGATTGAGGATTGAGGATTGAGGATTGAGGATTGAAGATTGAGTATTGAGGATTGAACATTGTGGCTTGAGGATTGAGAATTGAGAATTGAGGATTGGGGATTGAAGATTGAGTATTGAGGATTGAAAATTGAGGATTGACGATTGAGGAATGAGGATTGAGAATTGAGGATTGAGAATTGAATATTGAGTGTTGAGGATTGAAGGTTGAGGATTGAGGATTGAGGATTGAGGATTGAGGATTGAAGATTGAGTATTGAGGATTGAAGATTGAGGATTGAGTATTGAGGATTGGGATTCAGGGTTGAAGATTGAGGATTGAGGATTGAGGATTGAGGATTGAGGCCTGAGGATTGAAGATTGAATATTGATGATTGAATATTGAGGACTGAGGATTGAGGGTTGTGGATTGAGGGAGAGGACTGAGGGTTGAATATCGATGTTTGAGGTCTGAGGATTAAGGATTGAGGATTGAGAATTGAGGATTGAGGATTGGGGATTGAAGATTGAGGACTGGGTATTTCGGATTGAACATTGAGGATTGAGGATTGAGGATTGAGGATTGAGGATTGAGGACTGAAGATTGAATGTTGATGTTTGATGATTGAGGATTGGGTATTGAGGATTGAAGAATGAGGATTGAGGATTGAGGATTGAGGATTGAGGATTGAAGATTGAGTGTTGAGGATTGAAGATTGAGGATTGAGGATTGAGGATTGAGGATTGAGGATTGAAGATTGAGTATTGAGGATTGAAGATTGAGTATTGAGTGTTGAAGGTTGAGGATTGTGGATTGAGGATTAAGGATTGAGGATTGAATATTGTAGATTGAGTATTGATGCCTGAGGATTGAGGATTGAGGATGAGGATTGAGGATTGAGGATTGAAGATTGAGTATTGAGGATTGAAGATTGTGGGTTGAAGATTGAGTATTGGTGATTGAATATTGAGGATTGAGGATTGAGGATTGAGGACGAGGACTGAGGGTTGAGTATTGATGTGTGAGGTCTGAGGATTGAGGATTGAGGATTGAGAGTTGAGGATTGAGGATTGAAGATTGAGGATTGGGTATTGAGGGTTGAAGAATGAGGATTGAGGATTGAGGATTGAGGATTGAGGATTGAGGATTGAAGATTGAGTATTGAGGATTGAACATTGAGGCTTGAGGATTGAGAATTGAGAATTGAGGATTGGGGATTGAAGATTGAGTATTGAGGATTGAAGATTGAGGATTGAGGATTGAGGATTGAGGATTGAGAATTGAGGATTGTGAATTGAATATTGAGTGTTGAGGATTGAAGGTTGAGGATTGAGGATTGAGGATTGAGGATTGAGGATTGAAGATTGAGTATTGAGGATTGAAGATTGAGGATTGAGTATTGAGGATTGGGATTCAGGGTTGAAGATTGAGGATTGAGGATTGAGGATTGAGGATTGAGGACTGAGGATTGAAGGTTGAATATTGATGATTGAATATTGAGGACTGAGGATTGAGGGTTGTGGATTGAGGGAGAGGACTGAGGGTTGAATATCGATGTTTGAGGTCTGAGGATTAAGGATTGAGGATTGAGAATTGAGGATTGAGGATTGGGGATTGAAGATTGAGGATTGGGTATTTCGGATTGAACATTGAGGATTGAGGATTGAGGATTGAGGATTGAGAATTGAGGACTGATGATTGAGGATTGAAGATTGAGGATTGAGATTTGATTATTGAATATTGTGGATTGAGTATTGAACCATGAGTATTCAGAATATTCTATTGAGTATTGAGAATTGCTGATTGATGGTTGAGTATTGAGGATTGGTGGCTGAGGGTTGTGTCTTGAATATTGAGGATTGATGTTTGAGGAATGAGGACTGAGGATTGAGGATTGAGAATTGAGGACTGATGATTGAGGATTGAAGATTGAGAATTGTGGATTCAGGACTGAGGTTTGAGGACTGAGAATTGAGGATTGAGTATTGAGGGTTGAGGATTGAGGATTGAGGATTGAGGATTAAAGATTGAAGATTGGGTATTTCGGATTGAACATTGAGGATTGAGGTTTGAGGATTGAGGATTGAGGATTGAGGACTGAAGATTGAATATTTATGATTGATGATTGAGGATTGAGGATTGAGGGTTGTGGATTGAGGACGAGGACTGAGGGTTAAGAATTGATGTGTGAGGTCTGAGGATTGAGGGTTGAGGACTGAGAGTTAAGGATTGAGGATTGAAGATTGAGGATTGGGTATTGAGGATTGAAGAATGAGGATTGAGGATTGAAGATAGAGGATTGAGGATTTAAGATTGAGTATTGAGGATTGTACATTGAGGCTTGAGGATTGAGAATTGAGGATTGGGGATTGAAGAATGAGGATTGAGGATTGAGGATTGAGGATTGAGGATTACAGATTGAGTATTGAGGATTGAGGATTGAGGATTGAGGATTGAGGATTGAGGATTGAGGAATGAGGACTGAGGATTGAGGATTGAGAATTGAGGACTGATAATTGAGGATTGAAGATTGAGGATTGTGGATTCAGGACTGAGGTTTGAGGACTGAGAATTGAGGATTGAGTATTGAGGGTTGAGGATTGAGGATTGAGGATTGAGGATTGAAGATTGAGGATTGGGTATTTCGGATTGAACATTGAGGATTGAGGTTTGAGGATTGAGGATTGAGGATTGAGGACTGAAGATTGAATATTTATGATTGATGATTGAGGATTGAGGATTGAGGGTTGTGGATTGAGGACGAGGACAGAGGGTTAAGTATTGATGTGTGAGGTCTGAGGATTGAGGATTGAGGACTGAGAGTTGAGGATTGAGGATTGAAGATTGAGGATTGGGTATTGAGAATTGAAGAATGAGGATTGAGGATTGAGTATAGAGGATTGAGGATTGAAGATTGAGTATGGAGGATTGAACATTGAGGCTTGAGGATTGAGAATTGAGGATTGGGGATTGAAGAATGAGTATTGAGGATTGAAGATTGAGGATTGAGGAATGAGGATTGAGGATTGAGGATTGAGGATTGAGGATTGAGGATTGAGGATTGAAGATTGAATATTGATGATTGAAGATTGAGGATTGAGGATTGAAGGTTGTGGATAGAGGACGAGGACTGAGGGTTGAATATTGATGTTTGAGGTCTGAGGATTGAGGATTGAGGATTGAGAATTGAGGATTGAGGATTGAGGATTGAAGATTGAGGATTGGGTATTGAGGATTGAAGAATGAGGATTGAGGATTGAGGATTGAGGATTGAGGTTTGAGGATTGAGGACGAGGACTGACGGTTGAAGATTGAGGTTTGAGGATTGAGGATTGTGGATTGAGGACTGAGGATTGAGGATTGAGGATTGAGCATTGAGGATTGAAGATTGATGACTGGGGATTGAGGATTGAAGATTGAGTATCAAGGATTGAAGATTGGGGATTGAGGATCTAGGATTGGAGATTGATTATTGAGGATTGAAGATTGAGGATTGAGGATTGAGGATTGAGAATTGAGAATTGAGGATGAGGACTGAGGGTTGAGGATTGAGGTTTGAGGAATGAGGATTGAGGGTTGAGGATTGAGGATTGAGGATTGAAGATTGAAGATTGAGTATTGAGGATTGAAGATTGAGGATTGAGGATTGAGGATTGATAATTGAGGATTGAGGGTTGAAGATTGAGGATTGAGGATTGAAATTGAGTATTGCGGATTGATGGTTGAGGATTGATATTTGATTATTGAATATTGTGGCTTGAGTACCGAACCATGCGGATTCAGGATATTCTATTGAGTATTGAGAATTGAGGATTGATGGTTGAGTATTGAGGAATGTTGGCTGAGGGTTGTGTGTTGAATATTGAGGATTGGGGATTGAGGATTGAGGATTGAGGATTGAAGATTGAGGGTTGAAGATTGAGTATTGATGATTGAATATTGAGGATTGAGGATTGGGGATTGAGGATTGTAGATTGAGTATTGAGGATTGAAGATTGAGGATTGAAGATTGAGTATTGATGATTGAATATTGAGGATTGAGGATTGAGGATTGAGGACGAGGACTGAGGGTTGAGTATTGATGTGTGAGGTCTGAGGATTGAGGATTGAGAATTGAGAGTTGAGGATTGAGGATTGAGGATTGAGAATTGAGAGTTGAGGATTGAGGATTGAAGATTGAGGATTGAGGATTGAGGATTGAGGATTGAAGATTGAGTATTGAGGATTGAACATTGAGGCTTGAGGATTGAGAATTGAGAATTGAGAATTGAGGATTGGGGATTGAAGATTGAGTATTGAGGATTGAAGATTGAGGATTGAGGATTGAGGATTGAGGATTGAGAATTGAGGATTGAGGATTGAGGATTCAAGATTGAGGATTGGGTATTGGGGATTGAAGAATGAGCATTGAGGATTGAGGATTGAGGATTGAGGATTGCAGATTGAGTATTGAGGATTGAGGATTGAGGATTGAGGATTGAGGATTGTGGATTGAGGATTGAGGGTTGAGGATTGGGGATTGAAGATTGAGTATTGAGGATTGAAGATTGAGGATTGAGGATTGAGGATTGATAATTGAGGATTGAGGATTGAAGATTGAGGATTGAGGATTGAAATTGAGTATTGAGGAATGAAGATTGAGGATTGAGATTTGATTATTGAATTTTGTGGTTTGAGTATCGAACCATGCGGATTCAGGATATTCTATTGAGTATTGAGAATTGAGGACTGATGGTTGAGTATTGAGGATTGTTGGCTGAGCGTTGTGTGTTGAATATTGAGGATTGGGGATTGAGGATTGAGGATTGAGGATTGAGGATTGAAGATTGAGTATTGATGATTGAATATTGAGGATTGAGTATTGAGGTTTGAGGATTGAGGACGAGGACTGACGGTAGAGGATTGAGGTTTTGAGGATTGAGCATTGAGGACTGAGGATTGAGGATGAGGGCTGAGGGTCGGGGACTGAGGTTTGACGACTGAGGACTGAGGATTGAGGATTGAGAATTGAGGACTGATGATTGAGGATTGATGATTGAGGATTGTGTATTGAGGATTGACGAATGAGGATTGAGGATTGAGGATTGAGGATTGAGGATTGAGGATTGCAGATTGAGTATTGAGGATTGAGGATTGAGGATTGAGGATTGAGGATTGTGGACTGAAGATTGAGGATTGAGGATTGAGGATTGAAGATTGAGTATTGAGGATTGAAGATTGAGGATTGAGGATTGAGGATTGATAATTGAGGATTGAGGGTTGAAGATTGAGGATTGAGGATTGAAATTGAGTATTGAGGATTGAAGATTGAATATTGGGTATTGAGGATTGAAGAATGAGGATTGAGTATTGAGGATTGAGGATTGACGATTGCAGATTACGTATTGAGGGTTGAGGATTGAGGATTGAGGATTGAGGATTGAGGATTGAGGATTGATGATTGAGGATTGAGGATTGAGGATTGAATATTGAGTATTGAGGATTGAGGATTGAGGTTTGAGGATTGAGGACGAGGACTGACGGTTGAGGATTGAGGTTTGAGGATTGAGGATTGTGGATTGAGGACTGAGGATTGAGGATTGAGGATTGAGCAATGAGGGTTGAAGATTGATGACTGGGGATAGAGGATTGAAGATTGAGTATTAAGGATTGAAGGATGGGGATTGAGGATCTAGGATTGGAGATTGATTATTGAGGATTGAAGATTGAGTATTGAGGTTTGAGGATTGAGGATTGAGAATTGAGGACGAGGACTGAGGGTTGAGGATTGGGGTTTGAGGAATGAGGACTGAGGATTGAGGATTGAGAATTGAGGATTGAGGATTGAGGATTGAGGATTGAGGATTGAAGATTGAATATTGATGATTGAATATTGAGGACAGAGGATTGAGGGTTGCGGATTGAGGCAGAGGACTGAGGGTTGAATATTGATGTTTGAGGTCTGAGGATTAAGGATTGAGGATTGAGAATTGAGGATTGAGGATTGAGGATTGAAGACTGAGGATTGGGTATTTAGGATTGAAGAATGAGGATTGAGGATTGAGGTTTGAGGATTGAGGATTGAAGATTGAGTATTGATGATTGAATATTGAGGATTGAGGATTGAGGTTTGAGGATTGAGGATGAAGACTGAGGGTTGAGGATTGAGGTTTGAGGAATGAGGACTGAGGATTGAGGATTGAGAATTGAGGACTGATGATTGAGGATTGAGGATTGAGGATTGAGGATTGAAGATTGAGTATTGAGGATTGAAGATTGAGGATTGAGTATTGAGGATTGAGGATTCAGGGCTGAAGATTGAGGATTGAGGATTGAGGATTGAGGATTGAGGATTGAGGATTGAAGATTGAATATTGATGATTGAATATTGAGGACTGAGGATTGAGGGTTGTGGATTGAGGCAGAGGACTGAGGGTTGAATATTGATGTTTGAGGTCTGAGGATTAAGGATTGAGGATTGAGAATTGAGGATTGAGGATTGAGGATTGAAGACTGAGGATTGGGTGTTTAGGATTGAAGAATGAGGATTGAGGATTGAGGTTTGAGGATTGAGGATTGAAGATTGAGTATTGATGATTGAATATTGAGGATTGAGGATTGAGGTTTGAGGATTGAGTATGAAGACTGAGGGTTGAGGGTTGAGGTTTGAGGAACGAGGATTGAGGTTGAGGATTGAGGACTAAGGATTGACGATTGAGTATTGAAGATTGAGGATTGATGACTGAGGATTGACTACTCAGAATTGAGGATTGAGTATTGCTGATTGAAGATTGAGTATTGAGGATTGAATGTTGCGGATTGAGGATTGAGGATTGAGGATTGAGAATTGAGGATAGAGGATTGAGGATTGAAGATTGAGTATTGAGTGTTGAAGGTTGAGGATTGTGGATTGAGGATTAAGGATTGAGGATTGAATATTGTAGATTGAGTATTGATGCCTGAGGATTGAGGGTTGAGGATTGAGGATTGAGGATTGAGGATTGAAGATTGAGGGTTGAAGATTGAGTATTGATGATTGAATATTGAGGATTGAGGATTGAGGATTGAGGACGAGGACTGAGGGTTGAGTATTGATGTGTGAGGTCTGAGGATTGAGGATTGAGGATTGAGAGTTGAGGATTGAGGATTGACGATTGAGGATTGGGTATTGAGGATTGAAGAATGAGGATTGAGGATGAGGATTGAGGATTGAGGATTGAGGATTGAAGATTGAGTATTGAGGATTGAACATTGAGGCTTGAGGATTGAGAATTGAGAATTGAGGATTGGGGATTGAAGATTGAGTATTGAGGATTGAAGATTGAGGATTGAGGATTGAGGATTGAGGATTGAGAATTGAGGATTGAGAATTGAATATTGAGTGTTGAGGATTGAAGGTTGAGGATTGAGGATTGAGGATTGAGAATTGAGGATTGAAGATTCAGTATTGAGGATTGAAGATTGAGGATTGAGTATTGAGGATTGGGATTCAGGGTTGAAGATTGAGGATTGAGGATTGAGGATTGAGGATTGAGGACTGAGGATTGAAGATTGAATATTGATGATTGAATATTGAGGACTGAGGATTGAGGGTTGTGGATTGAGGGAGAGGACTGAGGGTTGAATATCGATGTTTGAGGTCTGAGGATTAAGGATTGAGGATTGAGGATTGAGGATTGAGAATTGAGGACTGATGATTGAGGATTGAAGATTGAGGATTGAGATTTGATTATTGAATATTGTGGATTGAGTATTGAACCATGAGTATTCAGAATATTCTATTGAGTATTGAGAATTGGGGATTGATGGTTGAGTATTGAGGATTGGTGCCTGAGGGTTGTGTCTTGAATATTGAGGATTGAGGTTTGAGGAATGAGGACTGAGGATTGAGGATTGAGAATTGAGGACTGATGATTGAGGATTGAAGATTGAGGATTGTGGATTCAGGACTGAGGTTTGAGGACTGAGAATTGAGGATTGAGTATTGAGGGTTGAGGATTGAGGATTGAGGATTGAGGATTAAAGATTGAAGATTGGGTATTTCGGATTGAACATTGAGGATTGAGGTTTGAGGATTGAGGATTGAGGATTGAGGACTGAAGATTGAATATTTATGATTGATGATTGAGGATTGAGGATTGAGGGTTGTGGATTGAGGACGAGGACTGAGGGTTAAGTATTGATGTGTGAGGTCTGAGGATTGAGGGTTGAGGACTGAGAGTTGAGGATTGAGGATTGAAGATTGAGGATTGGGTATTGAGGATTGAAGAATGGGGATTGAGGATTGAAGATAGAGGATTGAGGATTTAAGATTGAGTATTGAGGATTGTACATTGAGGCTTGAGTATTGAGAATTGAGGATTGGGGATTGAAGAATGAGGATTGAGGATTGAGGATTGAGGATTGAGGATTACAGATTGAGTATTGAGGATTGAGGATTGAGGATTGAGGATTGAGGATTGAGGATTGAGGAATGAGGACTGAGGATTGAGAATTGAGAATTGAGGCCTGATAATTGAGGATTGAAGATTGAGGATTGTGGATTCAGGACTGAGGTTTGAGGACTGAGATTTGAGGATTGAGGATTGAGGATAGAGGATTGAAGATTGAGTATTGAGGATTGAAGATTGAGGATTGAGTATTGAGGATTGAGGATTCAGGGCTGGAGATTGAGGATTGAGGATTGAGGATTGAGGATTGAGGATTGAGGATTGAAGATTGAATATTGATGATTGAATATTGAGGACTGAGGATTGAGGGTTGTGGATTGAGGCAGAGGACTGAGGGTTGAATATTGATGTTTGAGGTCTGAGGATTAAGGATTGAGGATTGAGAATTGAGGATTGAGGATTGAGGATTGAAGACTGAGGGTTGAGGATTGAGGTTTGAGGAACGAGGATTGAGGTTGAGGATTGAGGACTAAGGATTGACGATTGAGTATTGAAGATTGAGGATTGATGACTGAGGATTGACGACTGAGAATTGAGGATTGAGGATTGCTGATTGAAGATTGAGTATTGAGGACTGAATGTTGCGGATTGAGGATTGAGGATTGAGGATTGAGAATTGAGGATTGAGGATTGAGGATTGAAGATTGAGTATTGAGTGTTGAAGGTTGAGGATTGTGGATTGAGGATTAAGGATTGAGGATTGAATATTGTAGATTGAGTATTGATGCCTGAGGATTGAGGATTGAGGATTGAGGATTGAGGATTGAGGATTGAAGATTGAGTATTGAGGATTGAAGATTGAGGGTTGAAGATTGAGTATTGATGATTGAATATTGAGGATTGAGGATTGAGGATTGAGGACAAGGACTGAGGGTTGAGTATTGATGTGTGAGGTCTGAGGATTGAGGATTGAGGATTGAGAGTTGAGGATTGAGGATTGACGATTGAGGATTGGGTATTGAGGATTGAAGAATGAGGATTGAGGATTGAGGATTGAGGATTGAGAATTGAGGATTGAAGATTGAGTATTGAGGATTGAACATTGAGGCTTGAGGATTGAGAATTGAGAATTGAGGATTGGGGATTGAAGATTGAGTATTGAGGATTGAAGATTGAGGATTGAGGATTGAGGATTGAGGATTGAGAATTGAGGATTGAGAATTGAATATTTAGTGTTGAGGATTGAAGGTTGAGGATTGAGGATTGAGGATTGAGGATTGAGGATTGAAGATTGAGTATTGAGGATTGAAGATTGAGGATTGAGTATTGAGGATTGGGATTCAGGGTTGAAGATTGAGGATTGAGGATTGAGGATTGAGGATTGAGGATTGAGGACTGAGGATTGAAGATTGAATATTGATGATTGAATATTGAGGACTGAGGATTGAGGGTTGTGGATTGAGGGAGAGGACTGAGGGTTGAATATCGATGTTTGAGGTCTGAGGATTAAGGATTGAGGATTGAGAATTGAGGATTGAGGATTGGGGATTGAAGATTGAGGATTGGGTATTTCGGATTGAACATTGAGGATTGAGGATTGAGGATTGAGGATTGAGAATTGAGGACTGATGATTGAGGATTGAAGATTGAGGATTGAGATTTGATTATTGAATATTGTGGATTGAGTATTGAACCATGAGTATTCAGAATATTCTATTGAGTATTGAGAATTGGGGATTGATGGTTGAGTATTGAGGATTGGTGGCTGAGGGTTGTGTCTTGAATATTGAGGATTGAGGTTTGAGGAATGAGGACTGAGGATTGAGGATTGAGAATTGAGGACTGATGATTGAGGATTGAAGATTGAGGATTGTGGATTCAGGACTGAGGTTTGAGGACTGAGAATTGAGGATTGAGTATTGAGGGTTGAGGATTGAGGATTGAGGATTGAGGATTAAAGATTGAAGATTGGGTATTTCGGATTGAACATTGAGGATTGAGGTTTGAGGATTGAGGATTGAGGATTGAGGATTGAGAATTGAGGATTGAGGATTGAGGATTGAAGATTTAGGATTGGGTATTGAGGATTGAGGATTGGGGATTGAGGATCTGGTATTGGAGATTGATTATTTAGGATTGAAGATAGAGGGTTGAGGATTGAGGATTGAGGATTGAGAATTGAGAATTGAGAATGAGGACTGAGGTTTGAGGATTGAGGTTTGAGGAATGAGGATTGAGGATTGAGGATTCAGGATTGAGGATTGAGGATTGAGTATTGAAGGTTGAGGATTGATGACTGAGGATTGAGGATTGAGGATTGAGGATTGAGGATTGGGGATTGAAGATTGAGTGTTGAGGATTGAGGGTTGAGGATTGAGGATTGAGTATTGAGGATTGAGGATGAGGGCTGAGGTTTGAGGTTTGAGGTTTGAGTATTGAATCCTGAGAATTCAGGATATTCTATTGAGTATTGAGAATTGAGGATTGATGGTTGAGTATTGAGGATTGAGGATTGAGGATTGAGGATTGAGTATTGAAGATTGAGGATTGATGATTGAGGATTGAGGGTTGAGGATGAGGACTGAGGATTGAGGATTGAAGATTGAGAATTGAGGATTGAAGGTTGAGGATTGAGGAATGACGATTGAGGATTGAGGATGAGGGCTGATGGTTGAGGGTTGAGGTTTTAGGACTGAGGACTGAGGACTGAGGATTGAGAATTGAGGATTGAGGATTAAGGATTGAAGATTGAGGATTGGGTAATGAGGATTGAAGAATGAGGATTGAGGATTGAGGATTGATGATTGGGGATTGAAGATTGAGTAGTGAGGGTTGAAGATTGAGTATTGATGATTGAAGATTGAGGATTGAGTATTGAGGGTTGAGGGTTGCGGACGAGGACTGACGGTTGAGGATTGAGGTTTGAGGATTGAGGGTTGAGGACTGAGGACTGAGGATAGAGGATTGAGGATGGAGCATTGAGGATTGAAGACTGAGGACTGGGGATTGAGGATTGAAGATTGAGGATTAAGGGTTGAGGATTGGGGTTGAGGATCTAGGATTGAATATTGATTACTGAGGATTGAAGATTGAGGATTGAGGATTGAGTATTGAGAGTTGAGAATTGAGGATAAGGACTGATGGTTGAGGATTGAGGTTTGAGGAATGAGGATTGAGGATTGAGGATTGAGGATTGAGGATTGAGGATTGAGTATTGAAGGTTGAGGATTGATGACTGAGGATTGAGGATTGCGTATTGACGATTGAGGATTGAGGATTGAGGATTGAAGGTTGAGGATTGAAGGTTGAGGATTGACGATTGAGGACTGAGGATTGAGGATGATGGCTGAGGTTTGAGGTTTGAGGTTTGAGTACTGAATCCTGAGAAGTCACGATGTTCTATTGAGTATTGAGAATTGGGGATTGATGGTTTAGTATTGAGGATTCAGGATTGAGGATAGAGGATTGAGTATTGAAGATTGAGGATTGATGATTGAAGATTTAAGATTGAGGATTGAGGATTGAGGATTGAGGATTGATAATTGAGTATTGAGGATTGATGGTGGAGGACTGAGGAATAAGGATTGAGGATTGAGGATGAGGGCTGAGGGTTGAGGATTGAGGTTTGAGGAGTGAGGACCGAGGATTGAGGATTGAGAATTGAGGGTTGAGGATTGACTATTGAGGATTGAGGATTGAGGTTTGAGGATTGACGATGAGGGCTGAGGGTTGAGGATTGATGTTTGAGGTCTGAGGACTGAGGATTGAGGATTGAGAATTGAGGATTGAGGATTGAGGATTGAAGATTGAGGATTGGGTATTGAGGATTGAAGGATGAGGATTGAGGATTGAGGATTGAGGATTGGGCACTGAGGATTGAATATTCAGGATTGAGGATTGAGGATTGAGGATTGAGGATTGAGGATTGAAAATACAGTATTGAGGATCGAAGATTGAGAATTGAGGATTGAGTATTGAACATTGAGGACTGAGTGTTGAGGGTTGAGTGATGAGAATTGATGTTTGTGGATAGAGATTTGAAGATTGCAGATTGGGTATTGAGTATTGAAATCTGTGAATTGATGATATTCTATTGAGGATTGAGGATTGACAACTGATTGTTGAGGTCTGAAGTCTGAAGGTTGAGGACTGAGGATTGAGGATTCAGGATTGAGGTTTGAGGGCTGAGGATTGAGGATTGAAGATTGAGGGTTGAGGATTGAGGATTGAGAATTGAGAATTGAGGATGAGGACTGAGGGTTGAAGAATGAGGATTGAGGATTGAGGATTCAAGATTGAGGATTGAAGATTAATTATTGAGGATTGAAGACTGACGATTGACTATTGAGGATTGAGGATTGAGGATTGAGAATTGAGGATTGATGATTGAGCATTGAGGATTGAAGATTGAGGATTGAGGATTGAGGATTGAGGATTGTGGATTGAGGATTGAAGATTGAGGATTGGGGACTGAGTGTTGAGGGCTGTGTGATGAGAATTGATATTTGTGGATAGATATTTGACTATAGCAGATTGAGCATTGAGTATTGAAAGCTGTGAATTGATGATATTCTATTGTGGATTGAGAATTGACAACTGATTGTTGAGGGCTGAGGGCTGAAGATTGAGGATTCAGGATTGAGAATTCAGAATTGTGGATTGAGGACTGAGGACTGAGGATTGAAGAATGGGTATTGAGGATTGAAGATTGAGGATTAAGGATTGAGGATTGGGGATTGAGGATCTAGGATTGAAAGTTGATTATAGAGGATCGAAGATTGAGGATTGAGGATTGAGGATTGAGAATTGAGAATTGAGGATAAGGACTGAGGGTTGAGGATTGAGGTTTGAGGAATGAGGATTGAGGATTGAGGATTGAGGATTGAAGATTGAGTATTGATGATTGAAGATTGAGGATTGAGGATTGAGGGTTGAGGATTGAGGACGAGGACTGACGGTTGAGGATTGTGGCTTGAGGATTGAGGATTGAGGATTGAGAATTGAGGATGAGGACTGAGGTTTGAGGATTGAGGTTTGAGGAATGAGGATTGAGGATTGAGGATTGAGGATTGAGGATTGAGGATTGAGTATTGAAGGTTGAGGATTGATGACTGAGGATTGAGGATTGCGGATTGACGATTGAGGATTGAGGATTGAGGGTTGAAGGTTGAGGATTGATGGTTGAGGATTGACGATTGAGGATTGAGGATTGAGGATGATGGCTGAGGTTTGAGGTTTGAGTTTTGAGTATTGAATCCTGAGAAGTCACGATGTTCTATTGAGTATTGAGAATTGGGGATTGATGGTTTAGTATTGGGGATTCAGGATTGAGGATAGAGGATTGAGTATTGAAGATTGAGGATTGATGACTGAAGATTTAGGATTGAGGATTGAGGATTGAGGATTGAGGATTGATAATTGAGTATTGAGGATTGATGGTGGAGGACTGAGGAATAAGGATTGAGGATTGAGGATGAGGGCTGAGGGATGAGGATTGAGGTTTGAGGAGTGAGGACCGAGGATTGAGGATTGAGAATTGAGGGTTGAGGATTGAGGATTGAAGATTGAGGATTGGGTATTGAGGATTGAAGAATGAGGATTGAGGATTGAGGATTGAGGATTGAGGATTGAAGATTGAGTATTGAGGATTGAAGACGGAGGATTGAGGATTGATGATTGAGGATTGAGGATTGAGGACTGAGGATTGAATATTGAGGATTGGGGACTGAGTGTTGAGGGTTGAGTGATGAGAATTAATGTTTGTGGATAGAGATTTGAAGATTGCAGATTGAGTATCGAGTATTGAAAACTGTGAGTTGAGGATATTCTATTGATGATTGAGGATTGACAATTGACTGTCGAGGACTGAGGGCTGAAGATTGAGGATTTAGGATTGAGGATTCAGAATTGAGGTTTGAGGACTGAGGATTGAGGATTGAAGGTTGAGTATTGAGGATTGAAGATTGAGGATTGAGGATTGAGGATTCAGGATTGTGGATTGAATATTGAGTATTGAGGATTGAAGACTGACGAATGAGGATTGAGGATTGAGGATTCAGGATTGAATATTGAGGACTGAGTGTTGAGGGTTGAGAGATGAAAATTGATGTTTGTGGATGGAGATTTGAAGATTGAAGATTGAGGATTGAGTATTGAAAGCTGAGAATCCAGGATATTCAACTGAGTATTGAGAATTGAGGATTGATGGTTGAGTATTGAGGATTGATGGTTGAGGGTTGTGTGTTGAATATTGAGGATTGGCAGATTGAGTATTGAAGATTGAGGACTGAGGACTGGTGATTGAGTATTGAGGATTGAGTATTGAGGATTGAGGATTGAAGGTTGAGTATTGATGATTGAAGATTGCGGGTTGATTATTGAGGGTTGAGGATTGATGACGAGGACTGAGGGCTGAGGATTGAGGACTGAGGATTGAGGATTGAGGACTGGGCATTGAGGATTGAAGATTGAGGACTGGGGATTGTGGATTGAAGATTGAGGATTGGGTATTGAGGATTGAAGAATGAGGATTGAGGATTGAGGATTCAGGATTGTGGATTGAATATTGAGTATTGAGGACTGAAGACTGACGGTTGACTATTGAGGATTGAGGATTGAGGATTGAGAATTGAGGACTGATGATTGAGTATTAATGGTTGAAGATTGAGGATTGAGGATTGAGGATTGAGGATTGAGGATTCAAGATTGAGGATTGTGGACTGAGTGTTGAGGGTTGTGTGATGAGAATTGATGTTTGTGGATAGATATTTGAAGATTGCAGATTGAGCATTGAGTATTGAAAACTGTGAATTGATGATATTCTATTGAGGATTGAGAATTGACAGCTGATTGTTGAGGACTGAGGGCTGAAGATTGAGGATTCAGGATTGAGAATTCAGAATTGAGGATTCAGGACTGAGGACTGAGGATTGAAGATTGAGTATTGAGGATTGAAGATTGAGGATTGAGGATTGAGGATTGAGGATTGAGGATTGAGGATTGAGGATTGAGGATTGAGGATTGAGGATAGAGGATTGAAGATTGAGTATTGGGGACTGAGTGTTGAGGGTCGAGTGATGAGGATTGATGTTTGTGGATAGAGATTCGAAGATTGCAGACCGAGAATTTAGTATTGAAAACTATGAATTGATGATATTCTATTGAGGATTGAGGATTGACAACTCATTGTTGAGGTCTGAGGTCTGAAGGTTGAGGACTGAGGATTGAGGATTCAGGATTGAGGTTTGAGGACTGAGGATTTAGGATTGAGAATTGAGGCTTGAGGATAGAGGATTGAGGATTGAAGATTGAGGTTTCAGGATCCAGGATGAGGGCTGAAGGTTGAGCATTGAGGTTTGAGGACCGAGGACTGAGGATTGAGGTTTGAGAATTAAGGATTGAGGATTGAGGATTGAAGATTGAGGATTGGGTGTTGCGGATTGAAGAATGAGGATTGAGGATTGAGGATTGAGTATTGAAGGTTGAGGATTGATGACTGAGGATAGAGGATTGAGGATTGAGGATTGAGGATCGAGAATTGAATATTGGGTGTTGAGGATTGAGGGTTGAGGATTGAGGATTGAGTATTGAGGATTGAGGATGAGTGCTGAGGTTTGAGGTTTGAGGTTTGAGTATTGAATCCTGGGAATTCAGTATATTCTATTGAGTATTGAGAATTGAGGATTGATGGTTGAGTATTGAGGATAGAGGATTGAGGATTGAGGATTGGGTATTGAAGATTGAGGATTGATAATTGAGGATTGAGGATTGAGGATGAGGATTGAGGATTGAGGATTGAAGATTGAGGATTGTGGATTGCGGATTGAGGATTGAGGATTGAAGATTGACGACTGGGGAATGAGTGTTGAGGGTTGAGTGATGACAATTTATGTTTGTGAATGGAGATTTGAAGATTGAAGATTGAGGATTGAGTATTGAAAACTGAGAATTCAGGATATTCTATTGAGGATTGAGAATTTTGGATTGATGGTTGATTATTGAGGAGTGATGGTTGAGGGTTGTGTGTTGAATATTGAGGATTGGCGGACTGAGTATTGAAGATTGAGGACTGAGGACTGAGGATTGAGTATTGAGGATTGAGGATTGAGTATTGAGGATTGAGGATTGAAGATCGAGTATTGACGAGTGAAGATTGCGGATTGATTATTGAGGGTTGAGGTTTGAGGACGAGGACTGAGGGTTGAGGATTGAGGTTTGAGGACAGAGGGTTGAGGATTGAGGATTGAGAATTGATAATTGAGGATTGAGGATTGAAGATTTAGGATTGGTTATTGAGGATTGAGGATTGGGGATTGAGGATCTAGTATTGGAGATTGATTATTTAGGATTGAAGATAGAGGGTTGAGGAGTGAGGATTGAGGATTGAGAATTGAGAATTGAGAATGAGGACTGAGGTTTGAGGATTGAGGTTTGAGGAATGAGGATTGAGGATTGAGGATTGAGGATTGAGGATTGAGGATTGAGTATTGAAGGTTGAGGATTGATGACTGAGGATTGAGGATTGAGGATTGAGGATTGAGGATTGAGGATTGAAGATTGAGTGTTGAGGAATGAGGATTGAGGATTGAGGATTGAGTATTGAAGGTTGAGGATTGATGACTGAGGATAGAGGATTGAGGATTGAGGATTGAGGATCGAGAATTGAATACTGAGTGTTGAGGATTGAGGGTTGAGGATTGAGGATTGAGTATTGAGGATTGAGGATGAGTGCTGAGGTTTGAGGTTTGAGGTTTGAGTATTGAATCCTGGGAATTCAGTATATTCTATTGAGTATTGAGAATTGAGGATTGATGGTTGAGTATTGAGGATAGAGGATTGAGGATTGAGGATTGGGTATTGAAGATTGAGGATTGATAATTGAGGATTGAGGATTGAGGATGAGGATTGAGGATTGAGGATTGAAGATTGAGGATTGTGGATTGCGGATTGAGGATTGAGGATTGAAGATTGACGACTGGGGAATGAGTGTTGAGGGTTGAGAGATGACAATTTATGTTTGTGAATGGAGATTTGAAGATTGAAGATTGAGGATTGAGTATTGAAGACTGAGAATTCAGGATATTCTGTTGAGGATTGAGAATTTTGGATTGATGGTTGAGTATTGAGGAATGATGGTTGAGGGTTGTGTGTTGAATATTGAGGATTGGCGGATTGAGTATTGAAGATTGAGGACTGAGGACTGAGGATTGAGTATTGAGGATTGAGGATTGAAGATTGAGTATTGATGAGTGAAGATTGCGGATTGATTATTGAGGGTTGGGGTTTGAGGACGAGGACTGAGGGTTGAGGATTGAGGTTTGAGGACAGAGGATTGAGGATTGAGGATTGAGAATTGATAATTGAGGATTGAGGATTGAAGATTTAGGATTGGGTATTGAGGATTGAGGATTGGGGATTGAGGATCTAGTATTGGAGATTGATTATATATGATTGAAGATAGAGCGTTGAGGATTGAGTATTGAGGATTGAGAATTGAGAATTGAGAATGAGGACTGAGGTTTGAGGATTGAGGTTTCAGGAATGAGGATTGAGGATTGAGGATTGAGGATTGAGGATTGAGGATTGAGGATTGAGGATTGAGAATTGAAGGTTGAGGGTTGATGACTGAGGATTGAGGATTGAGGATTGAGGATTGAGGATCGAGGATTGAAGACTAAGTGTTGAGGATTGTGGGTTGAGGATTGAGGATTGAGTATTGAGGATTGAGGATGAGGGCTGAGGTTTGAGGTTTGAGGTTTGAGGTTTGAGTATTGAATCCTGGGAATTCAGGATATTCTATTGAGTATTGAGAATTGAGGATTGATGGTTGAGTATTGAGGATTGATGATTGAGGATTGAGGATTGGGTATTGAAGATTGAGGATTGATAATTGAGGATTGAGGATTGAGGATGAGGATTGAGGATTGAGGATTGAAGATTGAGGACTGAGGATTGAGGTTTGAGGATTGAGGATTGAAGATTGACGATTGGGGAATGAGTGTTGAGGGTTGAGTGATGAGAATTTATGTTTGTGAATGGAGGTTTGAAGATTGAAGATTGAGGATTGAGTATTGAAAACTGAGAATTCAGGATATTCTATTGAGGATTGAGAATTTTGGATTGATGGTTGAGTATTGAGGATTGATGGTTGAGGGTTGTGTGTTGAATATTGAGGATTGGCGGATTGAGTATTGAAGATTGAGGACTGAGGACTGAGGATTGAGTATTGAGGATTGAGTATTGAGGATTGAGGATTGAAGATTGAGTATTGATGAGTGAAGATTGCGGATTGATTATTGAGGGCTGAGGTTTGAGGACGAGGACTGAGGGTTGAGGATTGAGGTTTGAGGACAGAGGATTGAGGATTGAGGATTGAGAATTGATAATTGAGGATTGCGGATTGAAGATTTAGGATTGGGTATTGAGGATTGAGGATTGGGGATTGAGGATCTAGTATTGGAGATTGATTATTTAGGATTGAAGATAGAGGGTTGAGGATTGAGGATTGAGGATTGAGAATTGAGAATTGAGAATGAGGACTGAGGTTTGAGGATTGAGGTTTGAGGAATGAGGATTGAGGATTGAGGATTGTGGATTGAGGATTGAGGATTGTGTGTTGAATATTGAGGATTGCCAGATTGAGTATTGAAGATTGAGGACTGAGGACTGAGGATTGAGTATTGAGGATCGAGTATAGAGGATTGAGGATTGAAGATTGAGTATTGATGATTGAAGTTTGCGGGTTGATTATTGAGGGTTGAGCATTGATGACGAGGACTGAGGGCTGAGGATTGAGGATTGAGGATTGAATATTGACGATTGGGAAATGAGTGTTGAGGGTTGAGTGATGAGAATTGATGTTTGTGAATGGAGATTTGAAGTTTGAAGATTGAGGATTGAGTATTGAAAACTGAGAATTCAGGATTTTCTATTGAGTATTGAGAATTTTGGATTGATGGTTGAGGGTTGTGTGTTGAATATTGAGGATTGGCGGATTGAGTATTGAAGATTGAGGACTGAGGACTGAGGATTGAGTATTGAGGGTTGAGGATTGAGTATTGAGGATTGAGGATTGAAGATTGAGTATTGATGAGTGAAGATTGCGGATTGATTATTGAGGGTTGAGGTTTGAGGACGAGGACTGAGGGTTGAGGATTGAGGTTTGAGGACAGAGTATTGAGGATTGAGGAACGAGAATTGATAATTGAGGATTGAGGATTGAAGATTTAGGATTGGGTATTGAGGATTGAGGATTGGGGATTGAGGATCTAGTATTGGAGATTGATTATTTAGGATTGAAGATAGAGCGTTGAGGATTGAGGATTGAGGATTGAGAATTGAGAATTGAGAATGAGGACTGAGGTTTGAGGATTGAGGTTTGAGGAATGAGGATTGAGGATTGAGGATTGAGGATTGAGGATTGAGGATTAAGGATTGAGGATTGAGGATTGAGTATTGAAGGTTGAGGATTGATGACTGAGGATAGAGGATTGAGGATTGAGGATTGAGGATCGAGGATTGAATATTGAGTGTTGAGGATTGAGGGTTGAGGATTGAGGATTGAGTATTGAGGATTGAGGATGAGTGCTGAGGTTTGAGGTTTGAGGTTTGAGTATTGAATCCTGGGAATTCAGGATATTCTATTGAGTATTGAGAATTGAGGATTGATGGTTGAGTATTGAGGATAGAGGATTGAGGATTGAGGATTGGGTATTGAAGATTGAGGATTGATAATTGAGGATTGAGGATTGAGGATGAGGATTGAGGATTGAGGATTGAAGATTGAGGATTGTGGATTGAGGATTGAGGATTGAGGATTGAAGATTGACGAATGGGGAATGAGTGTTGAGGGTTGAGTGATGACAATTTATGTTTGTGAATGGAGATTTGAAGATTGAAGATTGAGGATTGAGTATTGAAGACTGAGAATTCAGGATATTCTATTGAGGATTGAGAATTTTGGATTGATGGTTGAGTATTGAGGAATGATGGTTGAGGGTTGTGTGTTGAATATTGAGGATTGGCGGATTGAGTATTGAAGATTGAGGACTGAGGACTGAGGATTGAGTATTGAGGATTGAGGATTGAAGATTGAGTATTGATGAGTGAAGATTGCGGATTGATTATTGAGGGTTGGGGTTTGAGGACGAGGACTGAGGGTTGAGGATTGAGGTTTGAGGACAGAGGATTGAGGATTGAGGATTGAGAATTGATAATTGAGGATTGAGGATTGAAGATTTAGGATTGGGTATTGAGGATTGAGGATTGGGGATTGAGGATCTAGTATTGGAGATTGATTATATATGATTGAAGATAGAGCGTTGAGGATTGAGTATTGAGGATTGAGAATTGAGAATTGAGAATGAGGACTGAGGTTTGAGGATTGAGGTTTCAGGAATGAGGATTGAGGATTGAGGATTGAGGATTGAGGATTGAGGATTGAGGATTGAGGATTGAGAATTGAAGGTTGAGGGTTGATGACTGAGGATTGAGGATTGAGGATTGAGGATTGAGGATCGAGGATTGAAGACTAAGTGTTGAGGATTGTGGGTTGAGGATTGAGGATTGAGTATTGAGGATTGAGGATGAGGGCTGAGGTTTGAGGTTTGAGGTTTGAGGTTTGAGTATTGAATCCTGGGAATTCAGGATATTCTATTGAGTATTGAGAGTTGAGGATTGATGGTTGAGTACTGAGGATTGAGGATTGAGGATTGAGGATTGGGTATTGAAGATTGAGGATTGATAATTGAGGATTGAGGATTGAGGATGAGGATTGAGGATTGAGGATTGAAGATTGAGGACTGAGGATTGAGGTTTGAGGGTTGAGGATTGAAGATTGACGATTGGGGAATGAGTGTTGAGGGTTGAGTGATGAGAATTTATGTTTGTGAATGGAGGTTTGAAGATTGAAGATTGAGGATTGAGTATTGAAAACTGAGAATTCAGGATATTCTATTGAGGATTGAGAATTTTGGATTGATGGTTGAGTATTGAGGATTGATGGTTGAGGGTTGTGTGTTGAATATTGAGGATTGGCGGATTGAGTATTGAAGATTGAGGACTGAGGACTGAGGATTGAGTATTGAGGATTGAGGATTGAGTATTGAGGATTGAGGATTGAAGATTGAGTATTGATGAGTGAAGATTGCGGATTGATTATTGAGGGTTGAGGTTTGAGGACGAGGACTGAGGGTTGAGGATTGAGGTTTGAGGACAGAGGATTGAGGATTGAGGATTGAGAATTGATAATTGAGGATTGCGGATTGAAGATTTAGGATTGGGTATTGAGGATTGAGGATTGGGGATTGAGGATCTAGTATTGGAGATTGATTATTTAGGATTGAAGATAGAGGGTTGAGGATTGAGGATTGAGGATTGAGAATTGAGAATTGAGAATGAGGACTGAGGTTTGAGGATTGAGGTTTGAGGAATGAGGATTGAGGATTGAGGATTGTGGATTGAGGATTGAGGATTGTGTGTTGAATATTGAGGATTGCCAGATTGAGTATTGAAGATTGAGGACTGAGGACTGAGGATTGAGTATTGAGGATCGAGTATAGAGGATTGAGGATTGAAGATTGAGTATTGATGATTGAAGTTTGCGGGTTTATTATTGAGGGTTGAGCATTGATGACGAGGACTGAGGGCTGAGGATTGAGGACTGAGGATTGAGGATTGAGGACTGGGCATTGAGGATTGAAGATTGAGGACTGGGGATTGTGGATTGAAGATTGAGGATTGGGTATTGAGGTTTGAAGAATGAGGATTGAGGATTGAGGATTCAGGATTGTGGATTGAATATTGAGTATTGAGGACTGAAGACTGACGGTTGACTATTGAGGATTGAGGATTGAGGATTGAGAATTGAGGACTGGTGATTGAGTATTGATGGTTGAAGATTGAGGATTGAGGATTGAGGATTGAGGATTGAGGATTCAAGATTGAGGATTGTGGACTGAGTGTTGAGGGTTGTGTGATGAGAATTGATGTTTGTGGATAGATATTTGAAGATTGCAGATTGAGCATTGGGTATTGAAAACTGTGAATTTATGATATTCTATTGAGGATTGAGAATTGACAGCTGATTGTTGAGGACTGAGGGCTGATGATTGAGGATTCAGGATTGAGAATTCAGAATTGAGGATTGAGGACTGAGGACTGAGGATTGAAGATTGAGTATTGAGGATTGAAGATTGAGGATTAAGGATTGAGGATTGGGGATTGAGGCTCTAGGATTGAAAATTGATTATAGAGGATCGAAGATTGAGGATTGAGGATTGAGGATTGAGAATTGAGAATTGAGGATAAGGACTGAGGGTTGAGGATTGAGGTTTGAGGAATGAGGATTGAGGATTGAGGGTTGAGGATTGAAGATTGAGTATTGATGATTGAAGATTGAGGATTGAGGATTGAGTGTTGAGGATTGAGGACGAGGACTGACAGTAGAGGATTGTGGTTTGAGGATTGAGGGTTGAGGATTGAGAATTGAGGATGAGGACTGAGGTTTGAGGGTTGATGACTGAGGATTGAGGATTGAGGATTGATGATTGCCGATTGAGGACTGAAGATTGAGTATTGAGGATTGAATATTGAGGATTGAGGATTGAGTATTGAGGATGAGGACTGAGGGTTGAAGAAAGAGGATTGAGGATTGAGGATTCAAGGTTGAGGATTGAAGATTGAGTATTGAGGATTCAAGAATGAGGATTGAGGATTGACGACTGAGGATTGAGGATTGAGGTTTGAGTATAGACGATAAGGGCTGAGGGTTGAGGATTGAGGTTTGAGGTCTGAGGACTGAGGATTGAGGGTTGAGAATTGAGGATTGAGGATTGAGGATTGAAGATTGAGGATTGGGTATTGAGGATTGAAGAATGAGGATTGAGGATTGAGGATTGAGGATTGGCGACTGAGGATTGAAGATTCAGGATTGAGGACTGAGGATTGAGGATTGAGGATTGAAGATTGAGAATTGAGGATTGAGGATTGAACATTGAGGACTGAGTGTTGAGGGTTCAGTGATGAGAATTGATGTTTGTGGATAGAGGTTTGAAGATTGCAGATTGAGTATTGAGCATTAAAAACTGTGAATTGAGGATATTCTATTGAGGATTGAGGATTGTCAACTGATTGTTGAGGACTGAGGGCTGACGATTGAGGATTCAGGATTGATGATTCAGAATTGAGGTTTGAGGACTGAGGATTGAGGATTGAAGATTGATTATTGAGGATTGAGGATTGAGAATTGAGGATTGTGGATTGAGGATTGAAGATTGAGGATTGGGTTTTGAGGATTGAAGGATGAGGGTTGAGGATTGAGGATTGAGGATTGAGGATTGAGGATTGAGTATTGAGGTTTGAAGATTGAGGATTGAGTATTGAGGATTGAGAATTGACGATGAGGTCTGAGGGTTGAGGATTGAGGTTTGAGGACTGAGGACTGAGGATTGAGGATTGAGAATTGAGGATTGAGGATTGAGGATTGAGGATTGCAGATTAAGGATTGGGTATTGAGGATTGAACATTGAGGATTGAGGATTGAGGATCGAGGATTGAGGATTGAGGATTGAAGATTGAATATTGATGATTGAAGATTGATGATTGAGGATTGAGGGTTGTGGATTGAGGACGAGGACTGAGTGTTGAGTATTGATGTTTGAGGTCTGATGATTGAGGATTGAGGATTGAGAATTGAGGATTGAGGATTGAGGATTGAAGATTGAGGATTGGGTATTGAGGATTGAAGAATGAGGATTGAGGATTGAGTATTGAGGATTGAGGATTGAAGATTGAGTATTGGGGATTGAAGACTGACGATTGAGGGTTGAGGATTGAGGGTTGAGGGTTTAGTATTGAGAATTGAGGATTGAGGATTGAGGATTGAAGATTGAGGATTGGGTATTGAGGACTGAGGACTGAGGATTGAGTATTGAAGACTGAGGATTGAGGATTAAAGATTGAGTATTGAGGATTGAGGATTGAGGATTGAAGTTTGAGTACTGAGGATTGAAGATTGACGATTGAGGATTGAGGATTGAGGATTGAGGAATGAAGATTGAGGATTGGGGACTGAGTGTTGAGGGTTGAGTAATGAGAATTGATGTTTGTGGATGGAGATTTGAAGATTGAATATTGAGGATTGAGTATTGAAAGCTGAGAATTCAGGATATTCTGTTGAGTATTGAGAATTTTGGATTGATGGTTGAGTATTGAGGTTTGAGGATTGAGGTTTGAGGAATGAGGATTGCGGATTGAGGATTGAGCATTGAAGATTGAGTATTGATGATTGAAGATTTAGGATTGAGGATTGAGGGTTGAGGATTGAGGACGAGGACTGACGGTTGAGGATTGTGGTTTGAGGATTGAGTATTGAGGATTGAGTATTGAGGATGAGGACTGGGGTTTGAGGGTTGAGGTTTGAGGAATGAGGATTGAGGATTGAGGATTGAGGATTGAGGATTGAGGATTGAGTATTGAAGGTTCAGGATTGATGACTGAGGATTGAGAATTGCGGATTGACGATTGAGGATTGAGGATTGAGGGTTGAAGGTTGAGTGTTGAGGATTGAAGGTTGAGGATTGACGATTGAGGATTGAGGATTGAGGATGATGGCTGAGGTTTGAGGTTTGACGTTTGAGGTTTGAGTATTGAATCCTGAGAATTCAGGATGTTCTATTGAGTATTGACAATTGAGGATTGATTGTTTAGTATTGAGCATTCAGGATTGAGGATTGAGGATTGAGTATTGAAGATTGAGGATTGATGGTTGAGGATTTAGAATTGAGGGTTGAGGATTGAGGATTGAAGATTGAGGATTGATGATTGAGGATTGAGGGTTGAGGATGAGGATTGAGGATTGAGGATTGAAGATTGAGAATTGAGGATTTAAGGTTGAGGATAGAGGAATGAGGATTGAGGATTGAGGATGACGGCTGATGCTTGAGGGTTGAGGTTTTAGGACTGAAGACTGAGGACTGATGATTGAGAATTGAGGATTGAGGATTAAGGATTGAAGATTGAGGATTGGGTATTGAGGATTGAAGAATGAGGATTGAGGATTGAGTATTGATGATTGGGGATTGAAGATTGAGTATTGAGTATTGAAGATTGATTATTGATGATTGAAGATTGAGGATTGAGTAATGAGGGTTGAGGGTTGAGGACGAGGACTGACGGTTGAGGATTGAGGTTTGTGGATTGAGGGTTGAGGACTGAGGACTGACGTTAGAGGATTGAGGATTGAGGATTGAAGATTGAGTATTGATAATTGAAGATTGAGGATTGAGGATTGAGGGTTGAGGATTGAGGACGAGGACTGACGGTTGAGGATTGTGGTTTGAGGATTGAGGATTGAGGAATGAGAAATGAGGATGAGGACTGAGGTTTGAGGATTGAGGTTTGAGGAATGAGGATTGAGGATTGAGGATTGAGGATTGAGGATTGAGGATTGAGTATTGAAGGTTGAGTATTGATGGCTGAGGATTGAGGATTGCGGATTGACGATTGAGGATTGAGGATTGAGGGTTGAAGGTTGAGGATTGAAGGTTGAGGATTGACGATTGAGGATTGAGGATTGAGGATGATAGCTGAGGTTTGAGGTTTGAGGTTTGAGTATTGAATCCTGTGAAGTCAGGATGTTCTATTGAGTATTGAGAATTGGGGATTGATGGTTTAGTATTGAGGATTCAGGATTGAAGATAGAGGATTGAGTATTGAAGATTGAGGATTGATGACTGAAGATTTAGGATTGAGGATTGAGGATTGAGGATTGAGGATTGAGGATTGAAGATTGAGTATTGAGGATTGAAGGTGGAGGATTGAGGATTGATGATTGAGGATTGAGGATTGAGGATTGAGGATTGAATATTGAGGATTGGGGACTGAGTGTTGAGGGTTGAGTGATGAGAATTAATGTTTGTGGATAGAGATTTGAAGATTGCAGATTGAGTATCGAGTATTGAAAACTGTGAATTGAGGATTTTCTATTGAGGATTGAGGATTGACAATTGACTGTCGAGGACTGAGGGCTGAAGATTGAGGATTCAGGATTGAGAATTCTGAACTGAGGTTTGAGGACTGAGGATTGAGGATTGAAGATTGAGTATTGAGGATTGAAGATTGAGGATTGAGGATTGGGGATGGGGGATTGAAGAGAGAGGACTGAGTGTTGACGATTGTGTGTTGAGAATTGATGTTTGAGGGTTGAGATTTGATTATTGATTTTTGTGGATTGAGTATTGAACGATGAGAATTCAGGGTACTCTATTGAGTAATGATAATTGAGGATTGATTGTTGAGTATTGAGGATTGACGGTTGAGGGTTTTGTGTTGAATATTGAGGATTGAGAATTGAGGATTGAGGATTGAGGATTGAGGATTGAGGATTGAGGATTGAGTATTGAGGATTGAAGGTTGAGGATTGGGGACTGAGGATTGAAGATTCAGGATTGAGGATTGAGGATTGAGGATCGAGGATTGAAGATTCAGTATTGAGGATTGAAGATTGAGAACTGAGGATTGAGGATTGAACATTGATGACTGAGCGTTGAGGGTTGAGTGATGAGAATTGATGTTTGTGGATAGAGATTTGCAGATTAGAAGATTGCAGATTAAGTACTGAGTAGTGAAAACTGTGAATTGATGATATTCTATTGAGGATTGAGAATTGACAGCTGATTGTTGAGGACTGAGGGCTGAAGATTGAGGATTCAGGACTGAGAATTCAGAATTGAGGATTGAGGACTGAGAACTGAGGATTGAAGATTGAGTATTGAGGATTGAAGATTGAGGATTAAGGATTGAGGATTGGGGATTGAGGATCTAGGATTGAAAATTGATTATAGAGGATCGAAGATTGAGGATTGAGAATTGAGGATTGAGAATTGAGAATTGAGGATAAGGACTGAGGGTTGAGGATTGAGGATTGAGGATGAGGGCTGATGGTTGAGGGTTGAGGTTTTAGGACTGAGGACTCAGGACAGAGGATTGAGGATTGAGGATTGAGGATTAAGGATTGACGATTGAGGATTGGGTATTGAGGATTGAAGAATGAGGATTGAGGATTGAGGATTGATGATTGGGGATTGAATATTGAGTATTGACGATTGAAGATTGAGTATTGATGATTGAAGATTGAGGATTGAGTATTGGGGGTTGAGGGCTGAGGACGAGGACCGACAGTGGAGGATTGCGGTTTGAGGATTGAGGTTTGAGGACTAAGGACTGAGGATAGAGGATTAAGGATGGAGCATCGGGGATTGAAGATTGAGGACTGGGGATTGGGGATTGAAGATTGCGGATTCAGGATTGAGGATTGGGAATTGAGGATACAGGATTAAATATTGATTACTGAGGATTGAAGGTTGAGGATTGAGGATTGAGGATTGAGAATTGAGAATTGAGAATTGAGGATAAGGACTGAGGGTTGAGGATTGAGGTTTGAGGAATGAGGATTGAGGATTGAGGATTGAGGATTGAAGATTGAGTATTGATGATTGAAGATTGAGGATTGAGTATTGAGGGTTGAGGATTGAGGACGAGGACTGACGGTTGAGGATTGTGGTTAGAGGATTGAGGATTGAGGATTGAGAATTGAGGATTGTGGATTGAGGATTGAAGATTGAGGATTGGGTTTTGAGGATTGAAGGATGAGGATTGAGGATTGAGGATTGAGGATTGAGGATTGAAGATTGAGTATTGAGGATTGAAGATTGAGGATTGAGTATTGAGGATTGAGAATTGACGAAGAGTTCTGAGGGTTGAGGATTGAGGTTTGAGGTCTGATGATTGAGGATTGAGGATTGAGAATTGAGGATTGAGGATTGAGGATTGAAGATTGAGGATTTGGTATTGAGGATTGAAGAATGAGGATTGAGGATTGAGTATTGAGGATTGAGGATTGAAGATTGAGTATTGGGGATTGAAGACTGACGATTGAGGATTGAGGATTGAGGGTTGAGGATTTAGTATTGAGAATTGAGGATTGAGGATTGAGGATTGAAGATTGAGGATTGGGTATTGAGGACTGAGGACTGAGGATTGAGTATTGAGAATTGAGGATTGAGGATTAAAGATTGAGTATTGAGGATTGAGGATTGAGGATTGAGTATTGAGGACTGAGGGTTGAAGATTGAGGATTGATGATTGAGGATTAAAGATTGAGTATTGAGGATTGAAGATTGAGAATTGAGGATTGAGGATTGAACATTGAGGACTGAGTGTTGAGGGTTGAGTGATGAGAATTGATGTTTGAGGATAGAGATTTGAAGATTGCAGATTGAGTATTGTGTATTGAAAACTGTGAATTGAGGATATTCTATTGAGGATTGAGGATTGTCACCTGATTGTTGAGGACTGACGGCTGAAGATTGAGGATTCAGGATTGAGGATTCAGAATTGAGGTTTGAGGACTGAGGATTGAGGATTGAGGATTGAAGATTGAGTATTGAGGATTCAAGATTGAGGATTGAGGATTGAGAATTGAGGATTGAGGATGAGGGCTGAGGGTTGAGGATTGAGGTTTAAGGACTGAGGACTGAGGATTGAGTATTGAGAATTGAGGATTGAGGATTGAGGATTGAAGATTGAGGATTGGGTATTGAGGATTGAAGAATGAGGATTGAGGATTGAGGATTGAGGATAGAGTATTGAAGATTGAGTATTGAGGATTGAAGATTGACGATTGAGAATTGTGGATTGAAGATTGAGTATTGAACATTGAGGACTGAGTGTTAGGGTTCAGTGATGAGAATTGATGTTTGTGGATAGAGGTTTGAAGATTGCAGATTGAGTATTGAGCATTGAAAACTGTGAATTGAGGATATTCTATTGAGGATTGAGGATTGTCAACTGATTGTTGAGGACTGAGGGCTGACGATTGAGGATTCAGGATTGAGGATTCAGAATTGAGGTTTGAGGACTGAGGATTGAGGATTGAAGATTGATTATTGAGGATTGAGGATTGAGAATTGAGGATTGTGGATTGAGGATTGAAGATTGAGGATTGGGTTTTGAGGATTGAAGGATGAGGATTGAGGATTGAGGATTGAGGATTGAGGATTGAAGATTGAGTATTGAGGATTGAAGATTGAGGATTGAGTATTGAGGATTGAGAATTGACGATGAGGTCTGAGGGTTGAGGATTGAGGTTTGAGGACTGAGGACTGAGGATTCAGGATTGAGAATTGAGGATTGAGGATTGAGGATTGAGGATTGCAGATTGAGGATTGGGTATTGAGGATTGAACATTGAGGATTGAGGATTGAGGATCGAGGATTGAGGATTGAGGATTGAAGATTGAATATTGATGATTGAAGATTGATGATTGAGGATTGAGGGTTGTGGATTGAGGACGAGGACTGAGTGTTGAGTATTGATGTTTGAGGTCTGATGATTGAGGATTGAGGATTGAGAATTGAGGATTGAGGATTGAGGATTGAAGATTGAGGATTGGGTATTGAGGATTGAAGAATGAGGATTGAGGATTGAGTATTGAGGATTGAGGATTGAAGATTGAGTATTGGGGATTGAAGACTGACGATTGAGGATTGAGGATTGAGTGTTGAGGATTTAGTATTGAGAATTGAGGATTGAGGATTGAGGATTGAAGATTGAGGATTGGGTATTGAGGACTGAGGACTGAGGATTGAGTATTGAGGACTGAGGATTGAGGATTAAAGATTAAGTATTGAGGATTGAGGATTGAGGATTGAAGTTTGAGTACTGAGGATTGAAGATTGAGGATTGAGGATTGAGGATTGAGTATTGAAGGTTCAGGATTGATGACTGAGGATTGAGAATTGCGGATTGACGATTGAGGATTGAGGATTGAGGGTTGAAGGTTGAGTGTTGAGGATTGAATGTTGAGGATTGACGATTGAGGATTGAGGATTGAGGATGATGGCTGAGGTTTGAGGTTTGACGTTTGAGGTTTGAGTATTGAATCCTGAGAATTCAGGATGTTCTATTGAGTATTGAGAATTGAGGATTGATTGTTTAGTATTGAGCATTCAGGATTGAGGATTGATGATTGAGTATTGAAGATTGAGGATTGATGGTTGAGGATTTAGAATTGAGGGTTGAGGATTGAGGATTGAAGATTGAGGATTGATGATTGAGGATTGAGGATTGAGGATGAGGATTGAGGATTGAGGATTGAAGATTGAGAATTGAGGATTTAAGGTTGAGGATTGAGGAATGAGGATTGAGGATTGAGGATGACGGCAGATGCTTGAGGGTTGAGGTTTTAGGACTGAGGACTGAGGACTGATGATTGAGAATTGAGGATTGAGGATTAAGGATTGAAGATTGAGGATTGGGTATTGAGGATTGAAGAATGAGGATTGTGGATTGAGTATTGATGATTGGGGATTGAAGATTGAGTATTGAGGATTGAAGATTGAGTATTGATGATTGAAGATTGAGGATTGAGTATTGAGGGTTGAGGGTTGAGGACGAGGACTGACGGTTGAGGATTGAGGTTTGTGGATTGAGGGTTGAGGACTGAGGACTGACGTTAGAGGATTGAGGATTGAGGATTGAAGATTGAGTATTGACGATTGAAGATTGAGGATTGAGGATTGAGGGTTGAGGATTGAGGACGAGGTCTGACGGTTGAGGATTGTGGTTTGAGGATTGAGGATTGAGGATTGAGAATTGAGGATGAGGACTGAGGTTTGAGGATTGAGGTTTGAGGAATGAGGATTGAGGATTGAGGATTGAGGATTGAGGATTGAGGATTGAGTATTGAAGGTTGAGGATTGATGGCTGAGGATTGAGGATTGCGGATTGACGATTGAGGATTGAGGATTGAGGGTTGAAGGTTGAGGATTGAAGGTTGAGGATTGACGATTGAGGATTGAGGATTGAGGATGATGGCTGAGGTTTGAGGTTTGAGGTTTGAGTATTGAATCCTGTGAAGTCAGGATGTTCTATTGAGTATTGAGAATTGGGGATTGATGGTTTAGTATTGAGGATTCAGGATTGAGGATAGAGGATTGAATATTGAGGATTGGGGACTGAGTGTTGAGGGTTGAGTGGTGAGAATTAATGTTTGTGGATAGAGATTTGAAGATTCCAGATTGAGTATCGAGTATTGAAAACTGTGAATTGAGGATATTCTATTGAGGATTGAGGATTGACAATTGACTGTCGAGGACTGAGGGCTGAAGATTGAGGATTCAGGATTGAGGATTCAGAATTGAGGCCTGAGGACTGAGGACTGAGGATTGAGGATTGAAGATTGAGTATTGAGGATTGAAGATTGAGGATTGAGGATTGAGAATTGAGGATTGAGGATGAGGGCTGAGGGTTGAGGATTGAGGTTTAAGGACTGAGGACTGAGGATTGAGGATTGAGAATTGAGGATTGAGCATTGAGGATTGAAGATTGAGGATTGGGTATTGAGGATTGAAGAATGAGGATTGAGGATTGAGGATTGAGGATAGAGGATTGAAGATTGAGTATTGAGGATTGAAGATTGACGATTGAGGATTGTGGATTGAAGATTGAGTATTGAACATTGAGGACTGAGTGTTGCGGGTTCAGTGATGAGAATTGATGTTTGTGGATAGAGGTTTGAAGATTGCAGATTGAGTATTGAGCATTGAAAACTGTGAATTGAGGATATTCTATTGAGGATTGAGGATTGTCAACTGATTGTTGAGGACTGAGGGCTGACGATTGAGGATTCAGGATTGAGGATTCAGAATTGAGGTTTGAGGACTGAGGATTGAGGATTGAAGATTGATTATTGAGGATTGAGGATTGAGAATTGAGGATTGTGGATTGAGGATTGAAGATTGAGGATTGGGTTTTGAGGATTGAAGGATGAGGATTGAGGATTGAGGATTGAGGATTGAGGATTGAAGATTGAGTATTGAGGATTGAAGATTGAGGATTGAGTATTGAGGATTGAGAATTGACGATGAGGTCTGAGGGTTGAGGATTGAGGTTTGAGGACTGAGGACTGAGGATTCAGGATTGAGAATTGAGGATTGAGGATTGAGGATTGAGGATTGCAGATTGAGGATTGGGTATTGAGGATTGAACATTGAGGATTGAGGATTGAGGATCGAGGATTGAGGATTGAGGATTGAAGATTGAATATTGATGATTGAAGATTGATGATTGAGGATTGAGGGTTGTGGATTGAGGACGAGGACTGAGTGTTGAGTATTGATGTTTGAGGTCTGATGATTGAGGATTGAGGATTGAGAATTGAGGATTGAGGATTGAGGATTGAAGATTGAGGATTGGGTATTGAGGATTGAAGAATGAGGATTGAGGATTGAGTATTGAGGATTGAGGATTGAAGATTGAGTATTGGGGATTGAAGACTGACGATTGAGGATTGAGAATTGAGTGTTGAGGATTTAGTATTGAGAATTGAGGATTGAGGATTGAGGATTGAAGATTGAGGATTGGGTATTGAGGACTGAGGACTGAGGATTGAGTATTGAGGACTGAGGATTGAGGATTAAAGATTGAGTATTGAGGATTGAGGATTGAGGATTGAAGTTTGAGTACTGAGGATTGAAGATTGAGGATTGAGGATTGAGGATTGAGGATTGAGGAATGAAGATTGAGGATTGGGGACTGAGTGTTGAGGGTTGAGTAATGAGAATTGATGTTTGTGGATGGAGATTTGAAGATTGAATATTGAGGATTGAGTATTGAAAGCTGAGAATTCAGGATATTCTGTTGAGTATTGAGAATTTTGGATTGATGGTTGAGTATTGAGGTTTGAGGATTGAGGTTTGAGGAATGAGGATTGCGGATTGAGGATTGAGGATTGAAGATTGAGTATTGATGATTGAAGATTGAGGATTGAGGATTGAGGGTTGAGGATTGAGGACGAGGACTGACGGTTGAGGGTTGTGGTTTGAGGATTGAGTATTGAGGATTGAGTATTGAGGATGAGGACTGGGGTTTGAGGGTTGAGGTTTGAGGAATGAGGATTGAGGATTGAGGATTGAGGATTGAGGATTGAGGATTGAGTATTGAAGGTTCAGGATCGATGACTGAGGATTGAGAATTGCGGATTGACGATTGAGGATTGAGGATTGAGGGTTGAAGGTTGAGTGTTGAGGATTGAATGTTGAGGATTGACGATTGAGGATTGAGGATTGAGGATGATGGCTGAGGTTTGAGGTTTGACGTTTGAGGTTTGAGTATTGAATCCTGAGAATTCAGGATGTTCTATTGAGTATTGAGAATTGAGGATTGATTGTTTAGTATTGAGCATTCAGGATTGAGGATTGATGATTGAGTATTGAAGATTGAGGATTGATGGTTGAGGATTTAGAATTGAGGGTTGAGGATTGAGGATTGAAGATTGAGGATTGATGATTGAGGATTGAGGATTGAGGATGAGGATTGAGGATTGAGGATTGAAGATTGAGAATTGAGGATTTAAGGTTGAGGATTGAGGAATGAGGATTGAGGATTGAGGATGACGGCTGATGCTTGAGGGTTGAGGTTTTAGGACTGAGGACTGAGGACTGATGATTGAGAATTGAGGATTGAGGATTAAGGATTGAAGATTGAGGATTGGGTATTGAGGATTGAAGAATGAGGATTGTGGATTGAGTATTGATGATTGGGGATTGAAGATTGAGTATTGAGGATTGAAGATTGAGTATTGATGATTGAAGATTGAGGATTGAGTATTGAGGGTTGAGGGTTGAGGACGAGGACTGACGGTTGAGGATTGAGGTTTGTGGATTGAGGGTTGAGGACTGAGGACTGACGTTAGAGGATTGAGGATTGAGGATTGAAGATTGAGTATTGACGATTGAAGATTGAGGATTGAGGATTGAGGGTTGAGGATTGAGGACGAGGTCTGACGGTTGAGGATTGTGGTTTGAGGATTGAGGATTGAGGATTGAGAATTGAGGATGAGGACTGAGGTTTGAGGATTGAGGTTTGAGGAATGAGGATTGAGGATTGAGGATTGAGGATTGAGGATTGAGGATTGAGTATTGAAGGTTGAGGATTGATGGCTGAGGATTGAGGATTGCGGATTGACGATTGAGGATTGAGGATTGAGGGTTGAAGGTTGAGGATTGAAGGTTGAGGGTTGACGATTGAGGATTGAGGATTGAGGATGATGGCTGAGGTTTGAGGTTTGAGGTTTGAGTATTGAATCCTGTGAAGTCAGGATGTTCTATTGAGTATTGAGAATTGGGGATTGATGGTTTAGTATTGAGGATTCAGGATTGAGGATAGAGGATTGAATATTGAGGATTGGGGACTGAGTGTTGAGGGTTGAGTGGTGAGAATTAATGTTTGTGGATAGAGATTTGAAGATTCCAGATTGAGTATCGAGTATTGAAAACTGTGAATTGAGGATATTCTATTGAGGATTGAGGATTGACAATTGACTGTCGAGGACTGAGGGCTGAAGATTGAGGATTCAGGATTGAGGATTCAGAATTGAGGCCTGAGGACTGAGGACTGAGGATTGAGGATTGAAGATTGAGTATTGAGGATTGAAGATTGAGGATTGAGGATTGAGAATTGAGGATTGAGTATGAGGGCTGAGGGTTGAGGATTGAGGTTTAAGGACTGAGGACTGAGGATTGAGGATTGAGAATTGAGGATTGAGCATTGAGGATTGAAGATTGAGGATTGGGTATTGAGGATTGAAGAATGAGGATTGAGGATTGAGGATTGAGGATAGAGGATTGAAGATTGAGTATTGAGGATTGAAGATTGACGATTGAGGATTGTGGATTGAAGATTGAGTATTGAACATTGAGGACTGAGTGTTGCGGGTTCAGTGATGAGAATTGATGTTTGTGGATAGAGGTTTGAAGATTGCAGATTGAGCATTGAGCATTGAAAGCTGTGAATTGAGGATATTCTATTGAGGATTGAGGATTGTCAACTGATTGTTGAGGACTGAGGGCTGACGATTCAGGATTCAGGATTGAGGATTCAGAATTGAGGTTTGAGGACTGAGGATTGAGGATTGAAGATTGATTATTGAGGATTGAGGATTGAGAATTGAGGATTGTGGATTGAGGATTAAAGATTGAGGGTTGGGTTTTGAGGATTGAAGGATGAGGATTGAGGATTGAGGATTGAGGATTGAGGATTGAAGATTGAGTATTGAGGATTGAAGATTGAGGATTGAGTATTGAGGATTGAGAATTGACGATGAGTTCTGAGGGTTGAGGATTGAGGTTTGAGGACTGAAGACTGAGGATTGAGGATTGAGAATTGAGGATTGAGGATTGAGGATTGAGGATTGCAGATTGAGGATTGGGTATTGAGGATTGAACATTGAGGATTGAGGATTGAGGATCGAGGATTGTGGATTGAGGATTGAAGATTGAATATTGATGATTGAAGATTGAGGATTGAGGATTGAGGGTTGTGGATTGAGGACGAGGACTGAGTGTTGAGTATTGATGTTTGAGGTCTGATGATTTAGGATTGAGGATTGAGAATTGAGGATTGAGGATTGAGGATTGAAGATTGAGGATTGGGTATTGAGGATTGAAGAATGAGGATTGAGGATTGAGTATTGAGGATTGAGGATTGAAGATTGAGTATTGGGGATTGAAGACTGACGATTGAGGGTTGAGGATTGAGGGTTGAGGGTATAGTATTGAGAATTGAGGATTGAGGATTGAGGATTGAAGATTGAGGATTGGGTATTGAGGACTGAGGACTGAGGATTGAGTATTGAGGACTGAGGATTGAGGATTAAAGATTGAGTATTGAGGATTGAGGATTGAGGATTGAAGTTTGAGTACTGAGGATTGAAGATTGAGGATTGAGGATTGAGGATTGAGGACTGAGGAATGAAGATTGAGGATTGGGGACTGAGTGTTGAGGGTTGAGTAATGAGAATTGATGTTTGTGGATGGAGATTTGAAGATTGAATATTGAGGATTGAGTATTGAAAGCTGAGAATTCAGGATATTCTGTTGAGTATTGAGAATTTTGGATTGATGGTTGAGTATTGAGGTTTGAGGATTGAGGTTTGAGGAATGAGGATTGCGGATTGAGGATTGAGGATTGAAGATTGAGTATTGATGATTGAAGATTGAGGATTGAGGATTGAGGGTTGAGGATTGAGGACGAGGACTGACGGTTGAGGATTGTGGTTTGAGGATTGAGTATTGAGGATTGAGTATTGAGGATGAGGACTGGGGTTTGAGGGTTGAGGTTTGAGGAATGAGGATTGAGGATTGAGGATTGAGGATTGAGGATTGAGGATTGAGTATTGAAGGTTCAGGATTGATGACTGAGGATTGAGAATTGCGGATTGACGATTGAGGATTGAGGATTGAGGGTTGAAGGTTGAGTGTTGAGGATTGAAGGTTGAGGATTGACGATTGAGGATTGAGGATTGAGGATGATGGCTGAGGTTTGAGGTTTGACGTTTGAGGTTTGAGTATTGAATCCTGAGAATTCAGGATGTTCTATTGAGTATTGACAATTGAGGATTGATTGTTTAGTATTGAGCAATCAGGATTGAGGATTGAGGATTGAGTATTGAAGATTGAGGATTGATGGTTGAGGATTTAGAATTGAGGGTTGAGGATTGAGGATTGAAGATTGAGGATTGATGATTGAGGATTGACGATTGAGGATGAGGATTGAGGATTGAGGATTGAAGATTGAGAATTGAGGATTTAAGGTTGAGGATTGAGGAATGAGGATTGAGGATTGAGGATGACGGCTGATGCTTGAGGGTTGAGGTTTTAGGACTGAGGACTGAGGACTGATGATTGAGAATTGAGGATTGAGGATTAAGGATTGAAGATTGAGGATTGGGTATTGAGGATTGAAGAATGAGGATTGAGGATTGAGTATTGATGATTGGGGATTGAAGATTGAGTATTGAGGATTGAAGATTGATTATTGATGATTGAAGATTGAGGATTGAGTATTGAGGGTTGAGGGTTGAGGACGAGGACTGACGGTTGAGGATTGAGGTTTGTGGATTGAGGGTTGAGGACTGAGGACTGACGTTAGAGGATTGAGGATTGAGGATTGAATATTGAGTATTGATGATTGAAGATTGAGGATTGAGGATTGAGGGTTGAGGATTGAGGACGAGGACTGACGGTTGAGGATTGTGGTTTGAGGATTGAGGATTGAGGATTGAGAATTGAGGATGAGGACTGAGGTTTGAGGATTGAGGTTTGAGGAATGAGGATTGAGGATTGAGGATTGAGGATTGAGGATTGAGGATTGAGTATTGAAGGTTGAGGATTGATGGCTGAGGATTGAGGATTGCGGATTGACGATTGAGGATTGAGGATTGAGGGTTGAAGGTTGAGGATTGAAGTTTGAGGATTGACGATTGAGGATTGAGGATTGAGGATGATGGCTGAGGTTTGAGGTTTGAGGTTTGAGTATTGAATCCTGTGAAGTCAGGATGTTCTATTGAGTATTGAGAATTGGGGATTGATGGTTTAGTATTGAGGATTCAGGATTGAAGATAGAGGATTGAGTATTGAAGATTGAGGATTGATGACTGAAGATTTAGGATTGAGGATTGAGGATTGAGGATTGAGGATTGAGGATTGAAGATTGAGTATTGAGGATTGAAGGTGGAGGATTGAGGATTGATGATTGAGGATTGAGGATTGAGGATTGAGGATTGAATATTGAGGATTGGGGACTGAGTGTTGAGGGTTGAGTGATGAGAATTAATGTTTGTGGATAGAGATTTGAAGATTGCAGATTGAGTATCGAGTATTGAAAACTGTGAATTGAGGATTTTCTATTGAGGATTGAGGATTGACAATTGACTGTCGAGGACTGAGGGCTGAAGATTGAGGATTCAGGATTGAGAATTCTGAATTGAGGTTTGAGGACTGAGGATTGAGGATTGAAGATTGAGTATTGAGGATTGAAGATTGAGGATTGAGGATTGAGGATGGGGGATTGAAGAGAGAGGCCTGAGTGTTGACGATTGTGTGTTGAGAATTGATGTTTGAGGGTTGAGATCTGATTATTGATTTTTGTGGATTGAGTATTGAACGATGAGAATTCAGGGTACTCTATTGAGTATTGATAATTGAGGATTGATTGTTGAGTATTGAGGATTGATGGTTGAGGGTTTTGTGTTGAATATTGAGGATTGAGAATTGAGGATTGAGGATTGAGGATTGAGGATTGAGGATTGAGGATTGAGTATTGAGGGTTGAAGGTTGAGGATTGGGGACTGAGGATTGAAGATTCAGGATTGAGGATTGAGGGTTGAGGATCGAGGATTGAAGATTCAGGATTGAGGATTGAGGATTGAGGATCGAGGATTGAAGGTTCAGTATTGAGGATTGAAGATTGAGGACTGGGTATTGGGGATTGAGCATTGAGGATTGAGGATTGAGGATTGAGGATTGAGGATTGAGGATTGAGGATTGAGGATTGATGATTGAGTATTGAGGATTGAAGATTGAGGATTGAGGATTGAGGATTGAGGATTGAGGATTGAGGATTGAAGAATGAGGATTGGCGACTGAGTGTTGAGGGTTGAGTTATGAGAATTGATGTTAGTGGATAGAGGTCTAAAGATTGCAGATTGAGTATTGAGTATTGAAAACTGTGAATTGATGATATTCTATTGAGGATTGTGAATTGACGACTGATTGTTGAGGACTTAGGTCTGAAGATTGAGGATTCAGGATTAAGGATTCAGGATTGAGGTTTGAGGACTGAGGATTGAGGATTGAGGATTGAGGATTGAGGATTGAGGATTGAGGATTGAGGATTGAGGATTGAGGATTGCAGATTGAGGATCGGGTATTGCGGAGTGAACGTTGAGGATTGAGGATTGAGGATTGAGGACAGAGGATTGAGGACTGAAGTTTGAATGTTGATGATTGAAGATTGAGGATTGAGGATTGAGGGCTGTGGATTGAGCACGAGGACTGAGGGTTGAGTATTGATGTTTGAGGTCTGAGGATTGAGGATTGAGGATTGAGAATTGAGGATTGAGGATTGAGGATTGAAGATTGACGATTGAGGATTGTGGATTGAAGATTGAGTATTGAACATTGAGGACTGAGTGTTGAGGGTTCAGGGATGAGAATTGATGTTTGTGGATAGAGGTTTGAAGATTGCAGATTGAGTATTGAGCATTGAAAACTGTGAATTGAGGATATTCTATTGAGGATTGAGGATTGTCACCTGATTGTTGAGGACTGACGCCTGAAGATTGAGGATTCAGGATTGAGGATTCAGAATTGAGGTTTGAGGACTGAGGATTGAGTATTGAGGATTGAAGATTGAGGATTGAGGATTGAGGATTAGGACTGAGGATTGAGGATTGATGATTGAGTATTGAAGATTGAGGATTGGGGACTGAGTGTTGAGGGTTGAGTGATGAGAATTAATGTTTTTGGATAGGGATTTGATGATTGCAGATTGAGTATCGAGTATTGAAAACTGTGAATTGAGGATATTCTATTGAGGATTGAGGATTGACAACTGATAGTCGAGGACTGAGGGCTGAAGATTGAGGATTCAGGTTTGAGGATTCAGAATTGAGGTTTGAGGACTGAGGATTGAGGATTGAAAATTGAGTATTGAGGATTGAAGATTGAGGATTGAGGATTGAGGATGGAGGATTGAAGAGAGAGGACTGAGTGTTGAGGATTGAGAGTTGAGAATTGACGTTTGATGGTTGAGATTTGATTATTGATTTTTGTGGATTGAGTATTGAACGATGAGAATTAAGGGTATTCTATTGAGTATTGAGAATTGAGGATTGATTGTTGAGTATTGAGGATTGATGGTTGAGGGTTTTGTGTTGAATATTGAGGATTGAGGATTGAGGATAGAGGATTGAGGATTGAGGATTGAGGATTGAAGATTGAGTATTGAGGATTGAAGGTTGAGGATTGAGGATTGAGGATTGAGGATTGAAGATTGAGGATTGGGGATTGAGGATTGACGATTGAGGATTGAGTATTGAGGATTGAAGATTGAGAACTGAGGATTGAGGATTGAACATTGAGGACTGAGCGTTGAGGGTTGAGTGATGAGAATTGATGTTTGTGGATAGAGATTTGCAGATTAGAAGATTGCAGATTAAGTACTGAGTAGTGAAAACTGTGAATTGATGATATTCTATTGAGGATTGAGAATTGACAGCTGATTGTTGAGGACTGAGGGCTGAAGATTGAGGATTCAGGACTGAGAATTCAGAATTGAGGATTGAGGACTGAGAACTGAGGATTGAAGATTGAGTATTGAGGATTGAAGATTGAGGATTAAGGATTGAGGATTGGGGATTGAGGATCTAGGATTGAAAATTGATTATAGAGGATCGAAGATTGAGGATTGAGAATTGAGGATTGAGAATTGAGAATTGAGGATAAGGACTGAGGGTTGAGGATTGAGGTTTGAGGAATGAGGATTGAGGATTGAGGGTTGAGGATTGAGGATTGAAGATTGAGTATTGATGATTGAAGATTGAGGATTGAGGTTTGAGGGTTGAGGATTGAGGACGAGGACTGACGGTTGAGGATTTTGGTTTGAGGATTGAGGATTGAGGATTGAGAATTGAGGATGAGGACTGAGGTTTGAGGATTGAGGTTTGAGGAATGAGGATTGAGGATTGAGGATTGAGGATTGAGGATTGAGGATTGAGGATTGAGTATTGAAGGTTGAGGATTGATGACTGAAGATTGAGGATTGCGGATTGACGATTGAGGATTGAGGATTGAGGGTTGAATGTTGAGGATTGAAGGTTGAGGATTGACGATTGAGGATTGAGGATTGAGGATGATAGCTGAGGTTTGAGGTTTGAGGTTTGAGTATTGAATCCTGAGAAGTCAGGGTGTTCTATTGAGTATTGAGAATTGGGGATTGATGGTTTAGTATTGAGGATTCAGGATTGAGGATAGAGGATTGAGTATTGAAGATTGAGGATTGATGATTGAGGATTGAGGATTGAGGATGAGGATTAAGGATTGAGGATTGAAGATTGAGAATTGAGGATTGAAGGTTGAGGATTGAGGAATGAGGATTGAGGATTGAGGATGAGGGCTGATGGTTGAGGGTTGAGGTTTTAGGACTGAGGACTCAGGACAGAGGATTGAGGATTGAGGATTGAGGATTAAGGATTGACGATTGAGGATTGGGTATTGAGGATTGAAGAATGAGGATTGAGGATTGAGGATTGATGATTGGGGATTGAATATTGAGTATTGACGATTGAAGATTGAGTATTGATGATTGAAGATTGAGGATTGAGTATTGGGGGTTGAGGGCTGAGGACGAGGACCGACAGTGGAGGATTGCGGTTTGAGGATTGAGGTTTGAGGACTAAGGACTGAGGATAGAGGATTAAGGATGGAGCATCGGGGATTGAAGATTGAGGACTGGGGATTGGGGATTGAAGATTGCGGATTCAGGATTGAGGATTGGGAATTGAGGATACAGGATTAAATATTGATTACTGAGGATTGAAGGTTGAGGATTGAGGATTGAGGATTGAGAATTGAGAATTGAGAATTGAGGATAAGGACTGAGGGTTGAGGATTGAGGTTTGAGGAATGAGGATTGAGGATTGAGGATTGAGGATTGAAGATTGAGTATTGATGATTGAAGATTGAGGATTGAGTATTGAGGGTTGAGGATTGAGGACGAGGACTGACGGTTGAGGATTGTGGTTAGAGGATTGAGGATTGAGGATTGAGAATTGAGGATTGTGGATTGAGGATTGAAGATTGAGGATTGGGTTTTGAGGATTGAAGGATGAGGATTGAGGATTGAGGATTGAGGATTGAGGATTGAAGATTGAGTATTGAGGATTGAAGATTGAGGATTGAGTATTGAGGATTGAGAATTGACGAAGAGTTCTGAGGGTTGAGGATTGAGGTTTGAGGTCTGATGATTGAGGATTGAGGATTGAGAATTGAGGATTGAGGATTGAGGATTGAAGATTGAGGATTTGGTATTGAGGATTGAAGAATGAGGATTGAGGATTGAGTATTGAGGATTGAGGATTGAAGATTGAGTATTGGGGATTGAAGACTGACGATTGAGGATTGAGGATTGAGGGTTGAGGATTTAGTATTGAGAATTGAGGATTGAGGATTGAGGATTGAAGATTGAGGATTGGGTATTGAGGACTGAGGACTGAGGATTGAGTATTGAGAATTGAGGATTGAGGATTAAAGATTGAGTATTGAGGATTGAGGATTGAGGATTGAGGATTGAGTTTTGAGGACTGAGGGTTGAAGATTGAGGATTGATGATTGAGGATTAAAGATTGAGTATTGAGGATTGAAGATTGAGAATTGAGGATTGAGGATTGAACATTGAGGACTGAGTGTTGAGGGTTGAGTGATGAGAATTGATGTTTGAGGATAGAGATTTGAAGATTGCAGATTGAGTATTGTGTATTGAAAACTGTGAATTGAGGATATTCTATTGAGGATTGAGGATTGTCACCTGATTGTTGAGGACTGACGGCTGAAGATTGAGGATTCAGGATTGAGGATTCAGAATTGAGGTTTGAGGACTGAGGATTGAGGATTGAGGATTGAAGATTGAGTATTGAGGATTCAAGATTGAGGATTGAGGATTGAGAATTGAGGATTGAGGATGAGGGCTGAGGGTTGAGGATTGAGGTTTATGGACTGAGGACTGAGGATTGAGGATTGAGAATTGAGGATTGAGGATTGAGGATTGAAGATTGAGGATTGGGTATTGAGGATTGAAGAATGAGGATTGAGGATTGAGGATTGAGGATAGAGTATTGAAGATTGAGTATTGAGGATTGAAGATTGACGATTGAGAATTGTGGATTGAAGATTGAGTATTGAACATTGAGGACTGAGTGTTAGGGTTCAGTGATGAGAATTGATGTTTGTGGATAGAGGTTTGAAGATTGCAGATTGAGTATTGAGCATTGAAAACTGTGAATTGAGGATATTCTATTGAGGATTGAGGATTGTCAACTGATTGTTGAGGACTGAGGGCTGACGATTGAGGATTCAGGATTGAGGATTCAGAATTGAGGTTTGAGGACTGAGGATTGAGGATTGAAGATTGATTATTGAGGATTGAGGATTGAGAATTGAGGATTGTGGATTGAGGATTGAAGATTGAGGATTGGGTTTTGAGGATTGAAGGATGAGGATTGAGGATTGAGGATTGAGGATTGAGGATTGAAGATTGAGTATTGAGGATTGAAGATTGAGGATTGAGTATTGAGGATTGAGAATTGACGATGAGGTCTGAGGGTTGAGGATTGAGGTTTGAGGACTGAGGACTGAGGATTCAGGATTGAGAATTGAGGATTGAGGATTGAGGATTGAGGATTGCAGATTGAGGATTGGGTATTGAGGATTGAACATTGAGGATTGAGGATTGAGGATCGAGGATTGAGGATTGAGGATTGAAGATTGAATATTGATGATTGAAGATTGATGATTGAGGATTGAGGGTTGTGGATTGAGGACGAGGACTGAGTGTTGAGTATTGATGTTTGAGGTCTGATGATTGAGGATTAAGGATTGAGAATTGAGGATTGAGGATTGAGGATTGAAGATTGAGGATTGGGTATTGAGGATTGAAGAATGAGGATTGAGGATTGAGTATTGAGGATTGCGGATTGAAGATTGAGTATTGGGGATTGAAGACTGACGATTGAGAATTGAGGATTGAGTGTTGAGGATTTAGTATTGAGAATTGAGGATTGAGGATTGAGGATTGAAGATTGAGGATTGGGTATTGAGGACTGAGGACTGAGGATTGAGTATTGAGGACTGAGGATTGAGGATTAAAGATTGAGTATTGAGGATTGAGGATTGAGGATTGAAGTTTGAGTACTGAGGATTGAAGATTGAGGATTGAGGATTGAGGATTGAGGATTGAGGAATGAAGATTGAGGATTGGGGACTGAGTGTTGAGGGTTCAGCGATGGGAATTGATGTTTGTGGATAGAGGTTTGAAGATTGCAGATTGAGTATTGAGTATTGAAGACTGTGAATGCAGGATATTCTATTGAGGATTGAGGATTGTCAACTGATTGTTGAGGACTGAGGGCTGAAGATTGAGGATTCAGGATTGAGGTTTCAGAATTGATGTTTGAGGACTGAGGATTGAGGATTGAAGCTTGATTATTGAGGTTTGAGGATTGAGAATTGAGGATTGAGGATTGAGGATTGAAGATTGAGGATTGGGTATTGAGAATTGAAGAATGAGGATTGAGGATTGAGGATTGAGTATTGAGGATTCAAGATTGAGTATTGAGGATTGAAGGTTGAGCATTGAGGACTGAGGATTGAGGGTTGACTATTGAGGATTGAGGATTGAGGATTATAGATTGACTATTGAGGATTGAAGATTGAGGATTGTGTATTGAAGGTTGAGTATTGAGGATTGAAGATTGAGGATTGAGGATTGAGGATTGAGAATTGAAGATGAGGGCTGAGGGTTGAGGATTGAGGTTTGAGGACTGCGGACTGAGGATTGAGGATTGAGAATTGAGGATTGAGGATTGAGGATTGAGGATTGAAGATTGAGTATTGAGGATTGAAGGTTGAGGATTGAGGGTTGAGGATTGAAGATTGAGGACTTAGTGTTGAAGGTTGAGTGATGGGAATTGATGTTTGTGGATTGAGATTTGAAGATTGAAGAATGGGGATTGAGTACTGAAAACTGTGAATTGAGGATATTCTATTGAGGATTGAGTATTGACTATTGATTGTTGAGGACTGAGGGCTAAAGATTGAGGATTCAGGATTGAGGATTCGGGATTGAGGTTTAAGGACAGAGAATTGAGGGTTGAGGATTGAGGATTGAGGATTGAGGATTGAGGATTGAATATTGAGGATTGGGGACTGAGTGTTGAGGGTTGAGTGATGAGAATTAATGTTTGTGGATAGAGATTTGAAGATTGCAGATTGAGTATCGAGTATTGAAAACTGTGAATTGAGGATTTTCTATTGAGGATTGAGGATTGACAATTGACTGTCGAGGACTGAGGGCTGAAGATTGAGGATTCAGGATTGAGAATTCTGAATTGAGGTTTGAGGACTGAGGATTGAGGATTGAAGATTGAGTATTGAGGATTGAAGATTGAGGATTGAGGATTGAGGATGGGGGATTGAAGAGAGAGGACTGAGTGTTGACGATTGTGTGTTGAGAATTGATGTTTGAGGGTTGAGATCTGATTATTGATTTTTGTGGATTGAGTATTGAACGATGAGAATTCAGGGTACTCTATTGAGTATTGATAATTGAGGATTGATTGTTGAGTATTGAGGATTGATGGTTGAGGGTTTTGTGTTGAATATTGAGGATTGAGAATTGAGGATTGAGGATTGAGGATTGAGGATTGAGGATTGAGGATTGAGTATTGAGGGTTGAAGGTTGAGGATTGGGGACTGAGGATTGAAGATTCAGGATTGAGGATTGAGGGTTGAGGATCGAGGATTGAAGATTCAGGATTGAGGATTGAGGATTGAGGATCGAGGATTGAAGGTTCAGTATTGAGGATTGAAGATTGAGGATTGGGTATTGGGGATTGAGCATTGAGGATTGAGAATTGAGGATTGAGGATTGAGGATTGAGGATTGAGGATTGAGGATTGATGATTGAGTATTGAGGATTGAAGATTGAGGATTGAGGATTGAGGATTGAGGATTGAGGATTGAGGATTGAAGAATGAGGATTGGCGACTGAGTGTTGAGGGTTGAGTTATGAGAATTGATGTTAGTGGATAGAGGTCTAAAGATTGCAGATTGAGTATTGAGTATTGAAAACTGTGAATTGATGATATTCTATTGAGGATTGTGAATTGACGACTGATTGTTGAGGACTTAGGTCTGAAGATTGAGGATTCAGGATTAAGGATTCAGGATTGAGGTTTGAGGACTGAGGATTGAGGATTGAGGATTGAGGATTGAGGATTGAGGATTGAGGATTGAGGATTGAGGATTGAGTATTGAAGATTGAGGATCGGGTATTGCGGAGTGAACGTTGAGGATTGAGGATTGAGGATTGAGGACAGAGGATTGAGGACTGAAGTTTGAATGTTGATGATTGAAGATTGAGGATTGAGGATTGAGGGCTGTGGATTGAGCACGAGGACTGAGGGTTGAGTATTGATGTTTGAGGTCTGAGGATTGAGGATTGAGGATTGAGAATTGAGGATTGAGGATTGAGGATTGAAGATTGACGATTGAGGATTGTGGATTGAAGATTGAGTATTGAACATTGAGGACTGAGTGTTGAGGGTTCAGGGATGAGAATTGATGTTTGTGGATAGAGGTTTGAAGATTGCAGATTGAGTATTGAGCATTGAAAACTGTGAATTGAGGATATTCTATTGAGGATTGAGGATTGTCAACTGATTGTTGAGGACTGAGGGCTGACGATTGAGGATTCAGGATTGAGGATTCAGAATTGAGGTTTGAGGACTGAGGATTGAGGATTGAAGATTGATTAATGAGGATTGAGGATTGAGAATTGAGGGTTGTGGATTGAGGATTGAGGACTGAGTGTTGAGGGTTGAGTGATGAGAATTGATGTTTGAGGATAGAGATTTGAAGATTGCAGATTGAGTATTGTGTATTGAAAACTGTGAATTGAGGATATTCTATTGAGGATTGAGGATTGTCACCTGATTGTTGAGGACTGACGCCTGAAGATTGAGGATTCAGGATTGAGGATTCAGAATTGAGGTTTGAGGACTGAGGATTGAGTATTGAGGATTGAAGATTGAGGATTGAGGATTGAGGATTAGGACTGAGGATTGAGGATTGATGATTGAGTATTGAAGATTGAGGATTGGGGACTGAGTGTTGAGGGTTGAGTGATGAGAATTAATGTTTTTGGATAGGGATTTGATGATTGCAGATTGAGTATCGAGTATTGAAAACTGTGAATTGAGGATATTCTATTGAGGATTGAGGATTGACAATTGACTGTCGAGGACTGAGGGCTGAAGATTGAGGATTCAGGATTGAGAATTCTGAATTGAGGTTTGAGGACTGAGGATTGAGGATTGAAGATTGAGTATTGAGGGTTGAAGATTGAGGATTGAGGATTGAGGATGGGGGATTGAAGAGAGAGGACTGAGTGTTGACGATTGTGTGTTGAGAATTGATGTTTGAGGGTTGAGATTTGATTATTGATTTTTGTGGATTGAGTATTGAACGATGAGAATTCAGGGTACTCTATTGAGTAATGATAATTGAGGATTGATTGTTGAGTATTGAGGATTGATGGTTGAGGGTTTTGTGTTGAATATTGAGGATTGAGAATTGAGGATTGAGGATTGAGGATTGAGGATTGAGGATTGAGGATTGAGTATTGAGGATTGAAGGTTGAGGATTGGGGACTGAGGATTGAAGATACAGGATTGAGGATTGAGGATTGAGGATCGAGGATTGAAGATTCAGTATTGAGGATTGAAGATTGAGAACTGAGGATTGAGGATTGAACATTGAGGACTGAGCGTTGAGGGTTGAGTGATGAGAATTGATGTTTGTGGATAGAGATTTGCAGATTAGAAGATTGCAGATTAAGTACTGAGTAGTGAAAACTGTGAATTGATGATATTCTATTGAGGATTGAGAATTGACAGCTGATTGTTGAGGACTGAGGGCTGAAGATTGAGGATTCAGGACTGAGAATTCAGAATTGAGGATTGAGGACTGAGAACTGAGGATTGAAGATTGAGTATTGAGGATTGAAGATTGAGGATTAAGGATTGAGGATTGGGGATTGAGGATCTAGGATTGAAAATTGATTATAGAGGATCGAAGATTGAGGATTGAGAATTGAGGATTGAGAATTGAGAATTGAGGATAAGGACTGAGGGTTGAGGATTGAGGTTTGAGGAATGAGGATTGAGGATTGAGGGTTGAGGATTGAGGATTGAAGATTGAGTATTGATGATTGAAGATTGAGGATTGAGGTTTGAGGGTTGAGGATTGAGGACGAGGACTGACGGTTGAGGATTTTGGTTTGAGGATTGAGGATTGAGGATTGAGAATTGAGGATGAGGACTGAGGTTTGAGGATTGAGGTTTGAGGAATGAGGATTGAGGATTGAGGATTGAGGATTGAGGATTGAGGATTGAGGATTGAGTATTGAAGGTTGAGGATTGATGACTGAAGATTGAGGATTGCGGATTGACGATTGAGGATTGAGGATTGAGGGTTGAATGTTGAGGATTGAAGGTTGAGGATTGACGATTGAGGATTGAGGATTGAGGATGATAGCTGAGGTTTGAGGTTTGAGGTTTGAGTATTGAATCCTGAGAAGTCAGGGTGTTCTATTGAGTATTGAGAATTGGGGATTGATGGTTTAGTATTGAGGATTCAGGATTGAGGATAGAGGATTGAGTATTGAAGATTGAGGATTGATGATTGAGGATTGAGGATTGAGGATGAGGATTAAGGATTGAGGATTGAAGATTGAGAATTGAGGATTGAAGGTTGAGGATTGAGGAATGAGGATTGAGGATTGAGGATGAGGGCTGATGGTTGAGGGTTGAGGTTTTAGGACTGAGGACTCAGGACAGAGGATTGAGGATTGAGGATTGAGGATTAAGGATTGACGATTGAGGATTGGGTATTGAGGATTGAAGAATGAGGATTGAGGATTGAGGATTGATGATTGGGGATTGAATATTGAGTATTGACGATTGAAGATTGAGTATTGATGATTGAAGATTGAGGATTGAGTATTGGGGGTTGAGGGCTGAGGACGAGGACCGACAGTGGAGGATTGCGGTTTGAGGATTGAGGTTTGAGGACTAAGGACTGAGGATAGAGGATTAAGGATGGAGCATCGGGGATTGAAGATTGAGGACTGGGGATTGGGGATTGAAGATTGCGGATTCAGGATTGAGGATTGGGAATTGAGGATACAGGATTAAATATTGATTACTGAGGATTGAAGGTTGAGGATTGAGGATTGAGGATTGAGAATTGAGAATTGAGAATTGAGGATAAGGACTGAGGGTTGAGGATTGAGGTTTGAGGAATGAGGATTGAGGATTGAGGATTGAGGATTGAAGATTGAGTATTGATGATTGAAGATTGAGGATTGAGTATTGAGGGTTGAGGATTGAGGACGAGGACTGACGGTTGAGGATTGTGGTTAGAGGATTGAGGATTGAGGATTGAGAATTGAGGATTGTGGATTGAGGATTGAAGATTGAGGATTGGGTTTTGAGGATTGAAGGATGAGGATTGAGGATTGAGGATTGAGGATTGAGGATTGAAGATTGAGTATTGAGGATTGAAGATTGAGGATTGAGTATTGAGGATTGAGAATTGACGAAGAGTTCTGAGGGTTGAGGATTGAGGTTTGAGGTCTGATGATTGAGGATTGAGGATTGAGAATTGAGGATTGAGGATTGAGGATTGAAGATTGAGGATTTGGTATTGAGGATTGAAGAATGAGGATTGAGGATTGAGTATTGAGGATTGAGGATTGAAGATTGAGTATTGGGGATTGAAGACTGACGATTGAGGATTGAGGATTGAGGGTTGAGGATTTAGTATTGAGAATTGAGGATTGAGGATTGAGGATTGAAGATTGAGGATTGGGTATTGAGGACTGAGGACTGAGGATTGAGTATTGAGAATTGAGGATTGAGGATTAAAGATTGAGTATTGAGGATTGAGGATTGAGGATTGAGTTTTGAGGACTGAGGGTTGAAGATTGAGGATTGATGATTGAGGATTAAAGATTGAGTATTGAGGATTGAAGATTGAGAATTGAGGATTGAGGATTGAACATTGAGGACTGAGTGTTGAGGGTTGAGTGATGAGAATTGATGTTTGAGGATAGAGATTTGAAGATTGCAGATTGAGTATTGTGTATTGAAAACTGTGAATTGAGGATATTCTATTGAGGATTGAGGATTGTCACCTGATTGTTGAGGACTGACGGCTGAAGATTGAGGATTCAGGATTGAGGATTCAGAATTGAGGTTTGAGGACTGAGGATTGAGGATTGAGGATTGAAGATTGAGTATTGAGGATTCAAGATTGAGGATTGAGGATTGAGAATTGAGGATTGAGGATGAGGGCTGAGGGTTGAGGATTGAGGTTTATGGACTGAGGACTGAGGATTGAGGATTGAGAATTGAGGATTGAGGATTGAGGATTGAAGATTGAGGATTGGGTATTGAGGATTGAAGAATGAGGATTGAGGATTGAGGATTGAGGATAGAGTATTGAAGATTGAGTATTGAGGATTGAAGATTGACGATTGAGAATTGTGGATTGAAGATTGAGTATTGAACATTGAGGACTGAGTGTTAGGGTTCAGTGATGAGAATTGATGTTTGTGGATAGAGGTTTGAAGATTGCAGATTGAGTATTGAGCATTGAAAACTGTGAATTGAGGATATTCTATTGAGGATTGAGGATTGTCAACTGATTGTTGAGGACTGAGGGCTGACGATTGAGGATTCAGGATTGAGGATTCAGAATTGAGGTTTGAGGACTGAGGATTGAGGATTGAAGATTGATTATTGAGGATTGAGGATTGAGAATTGAGGATTGTGGATTGAGGATTGAAGATTGAGGATTGGGTTTTGAGGATTGAAGGATGAGGATTGAGGATTGAGGATTGAGGATTGAGGATTGAAGATTGAGTATTGAGGATTGAAGATTGAGGATTGAGTATTGAGGATTGAGAATTGACGATGAGGTCTGAGGGTTGAGGATTGAGGTTTGAGGACTGAGGACTGAGGATTCAGGATTGAGAATTGAGGATTGAGGATTGAGGATTGAGGATTGCAGATTGAGGATTGGGTATTGAGGATTGAACATTGAGGATTGAGGATTGAGGATCGAGGATTGAGGATTGAGGATTGAAGATTGAATATTGATGATTGAAGATTGATGATTGAGGATTGAGGGTTGTGGATTGAGGACGAGGACTGAGTGTTGAGTATTGATGTTTGAGGTCTGATGATTGAGGATTAAGGATTGAGAATTGAGGATTGAGGATTGAGGATTGAAGATTGAGGATTGGGTATTGAGGATTGAAGAATGAGGATTGAGGATTGAGTATTGAGGATTGAGGATTGAAGATTGAGTATTGGGGATTGAAGACTGACGATTGAGAATTGAGGATTGAGTGTTGAGGATTTAGTATTGAGAATTGAGGATTGAGGATTGAGGATTGAAGATTGAGGATTGGGTATTGAGGACTGAGGACTGAGGATTGAGTATTGAGGACTGAGGATTGAGGATTAAAGATTGAGTATTGAGGATTGAGGATTGAGGATTGAAGTTTGAGTACTGAGGATTGAAGATTGAGGATTGAGGATTGAGGATTGAGGATTGAGGAATGAAGATTGAGGATTGGGGACTGAGTGTTGAGGGTTGAGTAATGAGAATTGATGTTTGTGGATGGAGATTTGAAGATTGAATATTGAGGATTGAGTATTGAAAGCTGAGAATTCAGGATATTCTGTTGTGTATTGAGAATTTTGGATTGATGGTTGAGTATTGAGGTTTGAGGATTGAGGTTTGAGGAATGAGGATTGCGGATTGAGGATTGAGGATTGAAGATTGAGTATTGATGATTGAAGATTGAGGATTGAGGATTGAGGGTTGAGGATTGAGGACGAGGACTGACGGTTGAGGGTTGTGGTTTGAGGATTGAGTATTGAGGATTGAGTATTGAGGATGAGGACTGGGGTTTGAGGGTTGAGGTTTGAGGAATGAGGATTGAGGATTGAGGATTGAGGATTGAGGATTGAGGATTGAGTATTGAAGGTTCAGGATTGATGACTGAGGATTGAGAATTGCGGATTGACGATTGAGGATTGAGGATTGAGGGTTGAAGGTTGAGTGTTGAGGATTGAATGTTGAGGATTGACGATTGAGGATTGAGGATTGAGGATGATGGCTGAGGTTTGAGGTTTGACGTTTGAGGTTTGAGTATTGAATCCTGAGAATTCAGGATGTTCTATTGAGTATTGAGAATTGAGGATTGATTGTTTAGTATTGAGCATTCAGGATTGAGGATTGATGATTGAGTATTGAAGATTGAGGATTGATGGTTGAGGATTTAGAATTGAGGGTTGAGGATTGAGGATTGAAGATTGAGGATTGATGATTGAGGATTGAGGATTGAGGATGAGGATTGAGGATTGAGGATTGAAGATTGAGAATTGAGGATTTAAGGTTGAGGATTGAGGAATGAGGATTGAGGATTGAGGATGACGGCTGATGCTTGAGGGTTGAGGTTTTAGGACTGAGGACTGAGGACTGATGATTGAGAATTGAGGATTGAGGATTAAGGATTGAAGATTGAGGATTGGGTATTGAGGATTGAAGAATGAGGATTGTGTATTGAGTATTGATGATTGGGGATTGAAGATTGAGTATTGAGGATTGAAGATTGAGTAATGATGATTGAAGATTGAGGATTGAGTATTGAGGGTTGAGGGTTGAGGACGAGGACTGACGGTTGAGGATTGAGGTTTGTGGATTGAGGGTTGAGGACTGAGGACTGACGTTAGAGGATTGAGGATTGAGGATTGAAGATTGAGTATTGACGATTGAAGATTGAGGATTGAGGATTGAGGGTTGAGGATTGAGGACGAGGTCTGACGGTTGAGGATTGTGGTTTGAGGATTGAGGATTGAGGATTGAGAATTGAGGATGAGGACTGAGGTTTGAGGATTGAGGTTTGAGGAATGAGGATTGAGGATTGAGGATTGAGGATTGAGGATTGAGGATTGAGTATTGAAGGTTGAGGATTGATGGCTGAGGATTGAGGATTGCGGATTGACGATTGAGGATTGAGGATTGAGGGTTGAAGGTTGAGGATTGAAGGTTGAGGATTGACGATTGAGGATTGAGGATTGAGGATGATGGCTGAGGTTTGAGGTTTGAGGTTTGAGTATTGAATCCTGTGAAGTCAGGATGTTCTATTGAGTATTGAGAATTGGGGATTGATGGTTTAGTATTGAGGATTCAGGATTGAGGATAGAGGATTGAATATTGAGGATTGGGGACTGAGTGTTGAGGGTTGAGTGGTGAGAATTAATGTTTGTGGATAGAGATTTGAAGATTCCAGATTGAGTATCGAGTATTGAAAACTGTGAATTGAGGATATTCTATTGAGGATTGAGGATTGACAATTGACTGTCGAGGACTGAGGGCTGAAGATTGAGGATTCAGGATTGAGGATTCAGAATTGAGGCCTGAGGACTGAGGACTGAGGATTGAGGATTGAAGATTGAGTATTGAGGATTGAAGATTGAGGATTGAGGATTGAGAATTGAGGATTGAGGATGAGGGCTGAGGGTTGAGGATTGAGGTTTAAGGACTGAGGACTGAGGATTGAGGATTGAGAATTGAGGATTGAGCATTGAGGATTGAAGATTGAGGATTGGGTATTGAGGATTGAAGAATGAGGATTGAGGATTGAGGATTGAGGATAGAGGATTGAAGATTGAGTATTGAGGATTGAAGATTGACGATTGAGGATTGTGGATTGAAGATTGAGTATTGAACATTGAGGACTGAGTGTTGCGGGTTCAGTGATGAGAATTGATGTTTGTGGATAGAGGTTTGAAGATTGCAGATTGAGTATTGAGCATTGAAAACTGTGAATTGAGGATATTCTATTGAGGATTGAGGATTGTCAACTGATTGTTGAGGACTGAGGCCTGACGATTGAGGATTCAGGATTGAGGATTCAGAATTGAGGTTTGAGGACTGAGGATTGAGGATTGAAGATTGATTATTGAGGATTGAGGATTGAGAATTGAGGATTGTGGATTGAGGATTGAAGATTGAGGATTGGGTTTTGAGGATTGAAGGATGAGGATTGAGGATTGAGGATTGAGGATTGAGGATTGAAGATTGAGTATTGAGGATTGAAGATTGAGGATTGAGTATTGAGGATTGAGAATTGACGATGAGGTCTGAGGGTTGAGGATTGAGGTTTGAGGACTGAGGACTGAGGATTCAGGATTGAGAATTGAGGATTGAGGATTGAGGATTGAGGATTGCAGATTGAGGATTGGGTATTGAGGATTGAACATTGAGGATTGAGGATTGAGGATCGAGGATTGAGGATTGAGGATTGAAGATTGAATATTGATGATTGAAGATTGATGATTGAGGATTGAGGGTTGTGGATTGAGGACGAGGACTGAGTGTTGAGTATTGATGTTTGAGGTCTGATGATTGAGGATTGATGATTGAGAATTGAGGATTGAGGATTGAGGATTGAAGATTGAGGATTGGGTATTGAGGATTGAAGAATGAGGATTGAGGATTGAGTATTGAGGATTGAGGATTGAAGATTGAGTATTGGGGATTGAAGACTGACGATTGAGGATTGAGGATTGAGTGTTGAGGATTTAGTATTGAGAATTGAGGATTGAGGATTGAGCATTGAAGATTGAGGATTGGGTATTGAGGACTGAGGACTGAGGATTGAGTATTGAGGACTGAGGATTGAGGATTAAAGATTGAGTATTGAGGATTGAGGATTGAGGATTGAAGTTTGAGTACTGAGGATTGAAGATTGAGGATTGAGGATTGAGGATTGAGGATTGAGGAATGAAGATTGAGGATTGGGGACTGAGTGTTGAGGGTTGAGTAATGAGAATTGATGTTTGTGGATGGAGATTTGAAGATTGAATATTGAGGATTGAGTATTGAAAGCTGAGAATTCAGGATATTCTGTTGAGTATTGAGAATTTTGGATTGATGGTTGAGTATTGAGGTTTGAGGATTGAGGTTTGAGGAATGAGGATTGCGGATTGAGGATTGAGGATTGAAGATTGAGTATTGATGATTGAAGATTGAGGATTGAGGATTGAGGGTTGAGGATTGAGAACGAGGACTGACGGTTGAGGGTTGTGGTTTGAGGATTGAGTATTGAGGATTGAGTATTGAGGATGAGGACTGGGGTTTGAGGGTTGAGGTTTGAGGAATGAGGATTGAGGATTGAGGATTGAGGATTGAGGATTGAGGATTGAGTATTGAAGGTTCAGGATTGATGACTGAGGATTGAGAATTGCGGATTGACGATTGAGGATTGAGGATTGAGGGTTGAAGGTTGAGTGTTGAGGATTGAATGTTGAGGATTGACGATTGAGGATTGAGGATTGAGGATGATGGCTGAGGTTTGAGGTTTGACGTTTGAGGTTTGAGTGTTGAATCCTGAGAATTCAGGATGTTCTATTGAGTATTGAGAATTGAGGATTGATTGTTTAGTATTGAGCATTCAGGATTGAGGATTGATGATTGAGTATTGAAGATTGAGGATTGATGGTTGAGGATTTAGAATTGAGGGTTGAGGATTGAGGATTGAAGATTGAGGATTGATGATTGAGGATTGAGGATTGAGGATTGAGGATGAGGATTGAGGATTGAGGATTGAAGATTGAGAATTGAGGATTTAAGGTTGAGGATTGAGGAATGAGGATTGAGGATTGAGGATGACGGCTGATGCTTGAGGGTTGAGGTTTTAGGACTGAGGACTGAGGACTGATGATTGAGAATTGAGGATTGAGGATTAAGGATGGAAGATTGAGGATTGGGTATTGAGGATTGAAGAATGAGGATTGTGGATTGAGTATTGATGATTGGGGATTGAAGATTGAGTATTGAGGATTGAAGATTGAGTATTGATGATTGAAGATTGAGGATTGAGTATTGAGGGTTGAGGGTTGAGGACGAGGACTGACGGTTGAGGATTGAGGTTTGTGGATTGAGGGTTGAGGACTGAGGACTGACGTTAGAGGATTGAGGATTGAGGATTGAAGATTGAGTATTGACGATTGAAGATTGAGGATTGAGGATTGAGGGTTGAGGATTGAGGACGAGGTCTGACGGTTGAGGATTGTGGTTTGAGGATTGAGGATTGAGGATTGAGAATTGAGGATGAGGACTGAGGTTTGAGGATTGAGGTTTGAGGAATGAGGATTGAGGATTGAGGATTGAGGATTGAGGATTGAGGATTGAGTATTGAAGGTTGAGGATTGATGGCTGAGGATTGAGGATTGCGGATTGACGATTGAGGATTGAGGATTGAGGGTTGAAGGTTGAGGATTGAAGGTTGAGGATTGACGATTGAGGATTGAGGATTGAGGATGATGGCTGAGGTTTGAGGTTTGAGGTTTGAGTATTGAATCCTGTGAAGTCAGGATGTTCTATTGAGTATTGAGAATTGGGGATTGATGGTTTAGTATTGAGGATTCAGGATTGAGGATAGAGGATTGAATATTGAGGATTGGGGACTGAGTGTTGAGGGTTGAGTGGTGAGAATTAATGTTTGTGGATAGAGATTTGAAGATTCCAGATTGAGTATCGAGTATTGAAAACTGTGAATTGAGGATATTCTATTGAGGATTGAGGATTGACAATTGACTGTCGAGGACTGAGGGCTGAAGATTGAGGATTCAGGATTGAGGATTCAGAATTGAGGCCTGAGGACTGAGGACTGAGGATTGAGGATTGAAGATTGAGTATTGAGGATTGAAGATTGAGGATTGAGGATTGAGAATTGAGGATTGAGGATGAGGGCTGAGGGTTGAGGATTGAGGTTTAAGGACTGAGGACTGAGGATTGAGGATTGAGAATTGAGGATTGAGCATTGAGGATTGAAGATTGAGGATTGGGTATTGAGGATTGAAGAATGAGGATTGAGGATTGAGGATTGAGGATAGAGGATTGAAGATTGAGTATTGAGGATTGAAGATTGACGATTGAGGATTGTGGATTGAAGATTGAGTATTGAACATTGAGGACTGAGTGTTGCGGGTTCAGTGATGAGAATTGATGTTTGTGGATAGAGGTTTGAATATTGCAGATTGAGCATTGAGCATTGAAAGCTGTGAATTGAGGATATTCTATTGAGGATTGAGGATTGTCAACTGATTGTTGAGGACAGAGGGCTGACGATTCAGGATTCAGGATTGAGGATTCAGAATTGAGGTTTGAGGACTGAGGATTGAGGATTGAAGATTGATTATTGAGGATTGAGGATTGAGAATTGAGGATTGTGGATTGAGGATTGAAGATTGAGGGTTGGGTTTTGAGGATTGAAGGATGAGGATTGAGGATTGAGGATTGAGGATTGAGGATTGAAGATTGAGTATTGAGGATTGAAGATTGAGGATTGAGTATTGAGGATTGAGAATTGACGATGAGTTCTGAGGGTTGAGGATTGAGGTTTGAGGACTGAAGACTGAGGATTGAGGATTGAGAATTGAGGATTGAGGATTGAGGATTGAGGATTGCAGATTGAGGATTGGGTATTGAGGATTGAACATTGAGGATTGAGGATTGAGGATCGAGGATTGTGGATTGAGGATTGAAGATTGAATATTGATGATTGAAGATTGAGGATTGAGGATTGAGGGTTGTGGATTGAGGACGAGGACTGAGTGTTGAGTATTGATGTTTGAGGTCTGATGATTTAGGATTGAGGATTGAGAATTGAGGATTGAGGATTGAGGATTGAAGATTGAGGATTGGGTATTGAGGATTGAAGAATGAGGATTGAGGATTGAGTATTGAGGATTGAGGATTGAAGATTGAGTATTGGGGATTGAAGACTGACGATTGAGGGTTGAGGATTGAGGGTTGAGGGTTTAGTATTGAGAATTGAGGATTGAGGATTGAGGATTGAAGATTGAGGATTGGGTATTGAGGACTGAGGACTGAGGATTGAGTATTGAGGACTGAGGATTGAGGATTAAAGATTGAGTATTGAGGATTGAGGATTGAGGACTGAAGTTTGAGTACTGAGGATTGAAGATTGAGGATTGAGGATTGAGGATTGAGGACTGAGGAATGAAGATTGAGGATTGGGGACTGAGTGTTGAGGGTTGAGTAATGAGAATTGATGTTTGTGGATGGAGATTTGAAGATTGAATATTGAGGATTGAGTATTGAAAGCTGAGAATTCAGGATATTCTGTTGAGTATTGAGAATTTTGGATTGATGGTTGAGTATTGAGGTTTGAGGATTGAGGTTTGAGGAATGAGGATTGCGGATTGAGGATTGAGGATTGAAGATTGAGTATTGATGATTGAAGATTGAGGATTGAGGATTGAGGGTTGAGGATTGAGGACGAGGACTGACGGTTGAGGATTGTGGTTTGAGGATTGAGTATTGAGGATTGAGTATTGAGGATGAGGACTGGGGTTTGAGGGTTGAGGTTTGAGGAATGAGGATTGAGGATTGAGGATTGAGGATTGAGGATTGAGGATTGATTATTGAAGGTTCAGGATTGATGACTGAGGATTGAGAATTGCGGATTGACGATTGAGGATTGAGGATTGAGGGTTGAAGGTTGAGTGTTGAGGATTGAAGGTTGAGGATTGACGATTGAGGATTGAGGATTGAGGATGATGGCTGAGGTTTGAGGTTTGACGTTTGAGGTTTGAGTATTGAATCCTGAGAATTCAGGATGTTCTATTGAGTATTGACAATTGAGGATTGATTGTTTAGTATTGAGCATTCAGGATTGAGGATTGAGGATTGAGTATTGAAGATTGAGGATTGATGGTTGAGGATTTAGAATTGAGGGTTGAGGATTGAGGATTGAAGATTGAGGATTGATGATTGAGGATTGACGATTGAGGATGAGGATTGAGGATTGAGGATTGAAGATTGAGAATTGAGGATTTAAGGTTGAGGATTGAGGAATGAGGATTGAGGATTGAGGATGACGGCTGATGCTTGAGGGTTGAGGTTTTAGGACTGAGGACTGAGGACTGATGATTGAAGATTGAGGATTGAGGATTGAGGGTTGAGGATTGAGGACGAGGACTGACGGTTGAGGATTGTGGTTTGAGGATTGAGGATTGAGGATTGAGAATTGAGGATGAGGACTGAGGTTTGAGGATTGAGGTTTGAGGAATGAGGATTGAGGATTGAGGATTGAGGATTGAGGATTGAGGATTGAGTATTGAAGGTTGAGGATTGATGGCTGAGGATTGAGGATTGCGGATTGACGATTGAGTATTGAGGATTGAAGATTGAGGATTGAGGATTGAGGATGGGGGATTGAAGAGAGAGGACTGAGTGTTGACGATTGTGTGTTGAGAATTGATGTTTGAGGGTTGAGATCTGATTATTGATTTTTGTGGATTGAGTATTGAACGATGAGAATTCAGGGTACTCTATTGAGTATTGATAATTGAGGATTGATTGTTGAGTATTGAGGATTGATGGTTGAGGGTTTTGTGTTGAATATTGAGGATTGAGAATTGAGGATTGAGGATTGAGGATTGAGGATTGAGGATTGAGTATTGAGGGTTGAAGGTTGAGGATTGGGGACTGAGGATTGAAGATTCAGGATTGAGGATTGAGGGTTGAGGATCGAGGATTGAAGATTCAGGATTGAGGATTGAGGATTGAGGATCGAGGATTGAAGGTTCAGTATTGAGGATTGAAGATAAGGATTGGGTATTGGGGATTGAGCATTGAGGATTGAGGATTGAGGATTGAGGATTGAGGATTGAGGATTGAGGATTGAGGATTGAGGATTGATGATTGAGTATTGAGGATTGAAGATTGAGGATTGAGGATTGAGGATTGAGGATTGAGGATTGAGGATTGAAGAATGAGGATTGGCGACTGAGTGTTGAGGGTTGAGTTATGAGAATTGATGTTAGTGGATAGAGGTCTAAAGATTGCAGATTGAGTATTGAGTATTGAAAACTGTGAATTGATGATATTCTATTGAGGATTGTGAATTGACGACTGATTGTTGAGGACTTAGGTCTGAAGATTGAGGATTCAGGATTAAGGATTCAGGATTGAGGTTTGAGGACTGAGGATTGAGGATTGAGGATTGAGGATTGAGGATTGAGGATTGAGGATTGAGGATTGAGGATTGAGGATTGAAGATTGAGGATCGGGTATTGCGGAGTGAACGTTGAGGATTGAGGATTGAGGATTGAGGACAGAGGATTGAGGACTGAAGTTTGAATGTTGATGATTGAAGATTGAGGATTGAGGATTGAGGGCTGTGGATTGAGCACGAGGACTGAGGGTTGAGTATTGATGTTTGAGGTCTGAGGATTGAGGATTGAGGATTGAGAATTGAGGATTGAGGATTGAGGATTGAAGATTGACGATTGAGGATTGTGGATTGAAGATTGAGTATTGAACATTGAGGACTGAGTGTTGAGGGTTCAGGGATGAGAATTGATGTTTGTGGATAGAGGTTTGAAGATTGCAGATTGAGTATTGAGCATTGAAAACTGTGAATTGAGGATATTCTATTGAGGATTGAGGATTGTCACCTGATTGTTGAGGACTGACGCCTGAAGATTGAGGATTCAGGATTGAGGATTCAGAATTGAGGTTTGAGGACTGAGGATTGAGTATTGAGGATTGAAGATTGAGGATTGAGGATTGAGGATTAGGACTGAGGATTGAGGATTGATGATTGAGTATTGAAGATTGAGGATTGGGGACTGAGTGTTGAGGGTTGAGTGATGAGAATTAATGTTTTTGGATAGGGATTTGATGATTGCAGATTGAGTATCGAGTATTGAAAACTGTGAATTGAGGATATTCTATTGAGGATTGAGGATTGACAACTGATAGTCGAGGACTGAGGGCTGAAGATTGAGGATTCAGGTTTGAGGATTCAGAATTGAGGTTTGAGGACTGAGGATTGAGGATTGAAAATTGAGTATTGAGGATTGAAGATTGAGGATTGAGGATTGAGGATGGAGGATTGAAGAGAGAGGACTGAGTGTTGAGGATTGAGAGTTGAGAATTGATGTTTGATGGTTGAGATTTGATTATTGATTTTTGTGGATTGAGTATTGAACGATGAGAATTAAGGGTATTCTATTGAGTATTGAGAATTGAGGATTGATTGTTGAGTATTGAGGATTGATGGTTGAGGGTTTTGTGTTGAATATTGAGGATTGAGGATTGAGGATAGAGGATTGAGGATTGAGGATTGAGGATTGAAGATTGAGTATTGAGGATTGAAGGTTGAGGATTGAGGATTGAGGATTGAGGATTGAAGATTGAGGATTGGGGATTGAGGATTGACGATTGAGGATTGAGTATTGACGTTTGAGAATTGAGGATTGAGGATTGAAGATTGAGTTTTGAGGATTGAAGATCGAGGATTGAGGATTGAGGATTCATGATTGAGGACTGAGGATTGAGGATTGAGGATTGAGCATTGAGGATTGAAGATTGGGGACTGGTGATTGAGGATTGAAGATTGAGGATTAAGGATTGAGGCTTGGGGATTGGGGATCTAGGATTGGAGAGTGATTATTGAGGATTGAAGATTGAGGGTTAAGGATTGAGGATTGAGATGGAGAATTGAGGATGAGGACTGAGGATTGAGGATTGAGGATTGAAGATTGAGTATTGAGGATTGATGATTGAGGATTGAGGATTGACGATTGAGAATTGAGGATTGAGGTTTGAGGATTGACGATGAGGGCTGAGGGTTGAGGATTGAGGTTCGAGGTCTGATGTCTGAGGGTTGAGGATTGAGAATTGAGGATTGAGGATTGCGGATTGACGATTGAGTATTGAGGACTGAGGATTGACCATTGAGTATTGAAGATTGAGGATTGATGCCTGAGGATTGAGGATTGAGGTATGATGATTGCGGATTGAGTATTGAAAATTGGGTATTGAGGATTGAATATTGAGGATTGAGGATTGAGGATTGAGGATTGAAGATTGAGGCTTTGGTATTGAGGATTGAAGAATGAGGATTGAGGATTGAGGATTGAGGATTGAGGATTGAAGATTGAGTATTGAGGACTGAAGATTAACGATTGAGGAATGTGGATTGAAGATTGAGTATTGAACAATGAGGACTGAGTGTTGAGGGTTCAGCGATGGGAATTGATGTTTGTGGATAGAGGTTTGAAGATTGCAGATTGAGTATTGAGTATTGAAGACTGTGAATGCAGGATATTCTATTGGGGATTGAGGATTGTCAACTGATTGTTGAGGACTGAGGGCTGAAGATTGAGGATTCAGGATTGAGGTTTCAGAATTGATGTTTGAGGACTGAGGATTGAGGATTGAAGCTTGATTATTGAGGTTTGAGGATTGAGAATTGAGGATTGAGGATTGCGGATTGAAGATTGAGGATTGGGTATTGAGAATTGACGAATGAGGATTGAGGATTGAGGATTGAGTATTGAGGATTCAAGATTGAGTATTGAGGATTGAAGGTTGAGCATTGAGGACTGAGGATTGAGGGTTGACTATTGAGGATTGAGGATTGAGGATTATAGATTGACTATTGAGGATTGAAGATTGAGGATTGTGTATTGAAGGTTGAGTATTGAGGATTGAAGATTGAGGATTGAGGATTGAGGATTGAGAATTGAAGATGAGGGCTGAGGGTTGAGGATTGAGGTTTGAGGACTGCGGACTGAGGATTGAGGATTGAGAATTGAGGATTGAGGATTGAGGATTGAGGATTGAAGATTGAGTATTGAGGATTGAAGGTCGAGGATTGAGGGTTGAGGATTGAAGATTGAGGACTTAGTGTTGAAGGTTGAGTGATGGGAATTGATGTTTGTGGATTGAGATTTGAAGATTGAAGAATGGGGATTGAGTACTGAAAACTGTGAATTGAGGATATTCTATTGAGGATTGAGTATTGACTATTGATTGTTGAGGACTGAGGGCTAAAGATTGAGGATTCAGGATTGAGGATTCGGGATTGAGGTTTAAGGACAGAGAATTGAGGGTTGAGGATTGAGGATTGAGGATTGAGGATTGAGGATTGAATATTGAGGATTGGGGACTGAGTGTTGAGGGTTGAGTGATGAGAATTAATGTTTGTGGATAGAGATTTGAAGATTGCAGATTGAGTATCGAGTATTGAAAACTGTGAATTGAGGATTTTCTATTGAGGATTGAGGATTGACAATTGACTGTCGAGGACTGAGGGCTGAAGATTGAGGATTCAGGATTGAGAATTCTGAATTGAGGTTTGAGGACTGAGGATTGAGGATTGAAGATTGAGTATTGAGGATTGAAGATTGAGGATTGAGGATTGAGGATGGGGGATTGAAGAGAGAGGACTGAGTGTTGACGATTGTGTGTTGAGAATTGATGTTTGAGGGTTGAGATCTGATTATTGATTTTTGTGGATTGAGTATTGAACGATGAGAATTCAGGGTACTCTATTGAGTATTGATAATTGAGGATTGATTGTTGAGTATTGAGGATTGATGGTTGAGGGTTTTGTGTTGAATATTGAGGATTGAGAATTGAGGATTGAGGATTGAGGATTGAGGATTGAGGATTGAGGATTGAGTATTGAGGGTTGAAGGTTGAGGATTGGGGACTGAGGATTGAAGATTCAGGATTGAGGATTGAGGGTTGAGGATCGAGGATTGAAGATTCAGGATTGAGGATTGAGGATTGAGGATCGAGGATTGAAGGTTCAGTATTGAGGATTGAAGATTGAGGATTGGGTATTGGGGATTGAGCATTGAGGATTGAGGATTGAGGATTGAGGATTGAGGATTGAGGATTGAGCATTGAGGATTGATGATTGAGTATTGAGGATTGAAGATTGAGGATTGAGGATTGAGGATTGAGGATTGAGGATTGAGGATTGAGGATTGAAGAATGAGGATTGGCGACTGAGTGTTGAGGGTTGAGTTATGAGAATTGATGTTAGTGGATAGAGGTCTAAAGATTGCAGATTGAGTATTGAGTATTGAAAACAGTGAATTGATGATATTCTATTGAGGATTGTGAATTGACGACTGATTGTTGAGGACTTAGGTCTGAAGATTGAGGATTCAGGATTAAGGATTCAGGATTGAGGTTTGAGGACTGAGGATTGAGGATTGAGGATTGAGGATTGAGGATTGAGGATTGAGGATTGAGGATTGAGGATTGAGGATTGAAGATTGAGGATCGGGTATTGCGGAGTGAACGTTGAGGATTGAGGATTGAGGATTGAGGACAGAGGATTGAGGACTGAAGTTTGAATGTTGATGATTGAAGATTGAGGATTGAGGATTGAGGGCTGTGGATTGAGCACGAGGACTGAGGGTTGAGTATTGATGTTTGAGGTCTGAGGATTGAGGATTGAGGATTGAGAATTGAGGATTGAGGATTGAGGATTGAAGATTGACGATTGAGGATTGTGGATTGAAGATTGAGTATTGAACATTGAGGACTGAGTGTTGAGGGTTCAGGGATGAGAATTGATGTTTGTGGATAGAGGTTTGAAGATTGCAGATTGAGTATTGAGCATTGAAAACTGTGAATTGAGGATATTCTATTGAGGATTGAGGATTGTCAACTGATTGTTGAGGACTGAGGGCTGACGATTGAGGATTCAGGATTGAGGATTCAGAATTGAGGTTTGAGGACTGAGGATTGAGGATTGAAGATTGATTAATGAGGATTGAGGATTGAGAATTGAGGGTTGTGGATTGAGGATTGAGGACTGAGTGTTGAGGGTTGAGTGATGAGAATTGATGTTTGAGGATAGAGATTTGAAGATTGCAGATTGAGTATTGTGTATTGAAAACTGTGAATTGAGGATATTCTATTGAGGATTGAGGATTGTCACCTGATTGTTGAGGACTGACGCCTGAAGATTGAGGATTCAGGATTGAGGATTCAGAATTGAGGTTTGAGGACTGAGGATTGAGTATTGAGGATTGAAGATTGAGGATTGAGGATTGAGGATTAGGACTGAGGATTGAGGATTGATGATTGAGTATTGAAGATTGAGGATTGGGGACTGAGTGTTGAGGGTTGAGTGATGAGAATTAATGTTTTTGGAGAGGGATTTGATGATTGCAGATTGAGTATCGAGTATTGAAAACTGTGAATTGAGGATATTCTATTGAGGATTGAGGATTGACAACTGATAGTCGAGGACTGAGGGCTGAAGATTGAGGATTCAGGATTGAGGATTCAGAATTGAGGATTGAGAATTGAGGATTGAGGATTGCGGATTGAAGATTGAGGATTGGGTATTGAGAATTGACGAATGAGGATTGAGGATTGAGGATTGAGTATTGAGGATTCAAGATTGAGTATTGAGGATTGAAGGTTGAGCATTGAGGACTGAGGATTGAGGGTTGACTATTGAGGATTGAGGATTGAGGATTATAGATTGACTATTGAGGATTGAAGATTGAGGATTGTGTATTGAAGGTTGAGTATTGAGGATTGAAGATTGAGGATTGAGGATTGAGGATTGAGAATTGAAGATGAGGGCTGAGGGTTGAGGATTGAGGTTTGAGGACTGCGGACTGAGGATTGAGGATTGAGAATTGAGGATTGAGGATTGAGGATTGAGGATTGAAGATTGAGTATTGAGGATTGAAGGTCGAGGATTGAGGGTTGAGGATTGAAGATTGAGGACTTAGTGTTGAAGGTTGAGTGATGGGAATTGATGTTTGTGGATTGAGATTTGAAGATTGAAGAATGGGGATTGAGTACTGAAAACTGTGAATTGAGGATATTCTATTGAGGATTGAGTATTGACTATTGATTGTTGAGGACTGAGGGCTAAAGATTGAGGATTCAGGATTGAGGATTCGGGATTGAGGTTTAAGGACAGAGAATTGAGGGTTGAGGATTGAGGATTGAGGATTGAGGATTGAGGATTGAATATTGAGGATTGGGGACTGAGTGTTGAGGGTTGAGTGATGAGAATTAATGTTTGTGGATAGAGATTTGAAGATTGCAGATTGAGTATCGAGTATTGAAAACTGTGAATTGAGGATTTTCTATTGAGGATTGAGGATTGACAATTGACTGTCGAGGACTGAGGGCTGAAGATTGAGGATTCAGGATTGAGAATTCTGAATTGAGGTTTGAGGACTGAGGATTGAGGATTGAAGATTGAGTATTGAGGATTGAAGATTGAGGATTGAGGATTGAGGATGGGGGATTGAAGAGAGAGGACTGAGTGTTGACGATTGTGTGTTGAGAATTGATGTTTGAGGGTTGAGATCTGATTATTGATTTTTGTGGATTGAGTATTGAACGATGAGAATTCAGGGTACTCTATTGAGTATTGATAATTGAGGATTGATTGTTGAGTATTGAGGATTGATGGTTGAGGGTTTTGTGTTGAATATTGAGGATTGAGAATTGAGGATTGAGGATTGAGGATTGAGGATTGAGGATTGAGGATTGAGTATTGAGGGTTGAAGGTTGAGGATTGGGGACTGAGGATTGAAGATTCAGGATTGAGGATTGAGGGTTGAGGATCGAGGATTGAAGATTCAGGATTGAGGATTGAGGATTGAGGATCGAGGATTGAAGGTTCAGTATTGAGGATTGAAGATTGAGGATTGGGTATTGGGGATTGAGCATTGAGGATTGAGGATTGAGGATTGAGGATTGAGGATTGAGGATTGAGCATTGAGGATTGATGATTGAGTATTGAGGATTGAAGATTGAGGATTGAGGATTGAGGATTGAGGATTGAGGATTGAGGATTGAGGATTGAAGAATGAGGATTGGCGACTGAGTGTTGAGGGTTGAGTTATGAGAATTGATGTTAGTGGATAGAGGTCTAAAGATTGCAGATTGAGTATTGAGTATTGAAAACAGTGAATTGATGATATTCTATTGAGGATTGTGAATTGACGACTGATTGTTGAGGACTTAGGTCTGAAGATTGAGGATTCAGGATTAAGGATTCAGGATTGAGGTTTGAGGACTGAGGATTGAGGATTGAGGATTGAGGATTGAGGATTGAGGATTGAGGATTGAGGATTGAGGATTGAGGATTGAAGATTGAGGATCGGGTATTGCGGAGTGAACGTTGAGGATTGAGGATTGAGGATTGAGGACAGAGGATTGAGGACTGAAGTTTGAATGTTGATGATTGAAGATTGAGGATTGAGGATTGAGGGCTGTGGATTGAGCACGAGGACTGAGGGTTGAGTATTGATGTTTGAGGTCTGAGGATTGAGGATTGAGGATTGAGAATTGAGGATTGAGGATTGAGGATTGAAGATTGACGATTGAGGATTGTGGATTGAAGATTGAGTATTGAACATTGAGGACTGAGTGTTGAGGGTTCAGGGATGAGAATTGATGTTTGTGGATAGAGGTTTGAAGATTGCAGATTGAGTATTGAGCATTGAAAACTGTGAATTGAGGATATTCTATTGAGGATTGAGGATTGTCAACTGATTGTTGAGGACTGAGGGCTGACGATTGAGGATTCAGGATTGAGGATTCAGAATTGAGGTTTGAGGACTGAGGATTGAGGATTGAAGATTGATTAATGAGGATTGAGGATTGAGAATTGAGGGTTGTGGATTGAGGATTGAGGACTGAGTGTTGAGGGTTGAGTGATGAGAATTGATGTTTGAGGATAGAGATTTGAAGATTGCAGATTGAGTATTGTGTATTGAAAACTGTGAATTGAGGATATTCTATTGAGGATTGAGGATTGTCACCTGATTGTTGAGGACTGACGCCTGAAGATTGAGGATTCAGGATTGAGGATTCAGAATTGAGGTTTGAGGACTGAGGATTGAGTATTGAGGATTGAAGATTGAGGATTGAGGATTGAGGATTAGGACTGAGGATTGAGGATTGATGATTGAGTATTGAAGATTGAGGATTGGGGACTGAGTGTTGAGGGTTGAGTGATGAGAATTAATGTTTTTGGAGAGGGATTTGATGATTGCAGATTGAGTATCGAGTATTGAAAACTGTGAATTGAGGATATTCTATTGAGGATTGAGGATTGACAACTGATAGTCGAGGACTGAGGGCTGAAGATTGAGGATTCAGGATTGAGGATTCAGAATTGAGGTTTGAGGACTGAGGATTGAGGATTGAAAATTGAGTATTGAGGATTGAAGATTGAGGATTGAGGATTGAGGATGGAGGATTGAAGAGAGAGGACTGAGTGTTGAGGATTGAGAGTTGAGAATTGATGTTTGATGGTTGAGATTTGATTATTGATTTTTGTGGATTGAGTATTGAACGATGAGAATTAAGGGTATTCTATTGAGTATTGAGAATTGAGGATTGATTGTTGAGTATTGAGGATTGATGGTTGAGGGTTTTGTGTTGAATATTGAGGATTGAGGATTGAGGATAGAGGATTGAGGATTGAGGATTGAGGATTGAAGATTGAGTATTGAGGATTGAAGGTTGAGGATTGAGGATTGAGGATTGAGGATTGAAGATTGAGGATTGGGGATTGAGGATTGACGATTGAGGATTGAGTATTGACGTTTGAGAATTGAGGATTGAGGATTGAAGATTGAGTTTTGAGGATTGAAGATCGAGGATTGAGGATTCATGATTGAGGACTGAGGATTGAGGATTGAGGATTGAGCATTGAGGATTGAAGATTGGGGACTGGTGATTGAGGATTGAAGATTGAGGATTAAGGATTGAGGATTGGGGATTGGGGATCTAGGATTGGAGATTGATTATTGAGGATTGAAGATTGAGGGTTAAGGATTGAGGATTGAGATGGAGAATTGAGGATGAGGACTGAGGATTGAGGATTGAGGATTGAAGATTGAGTATTGAGGATTGATGATTGAGGATTGAGGATTGACGATTGAGAATTGAGGATTGAGGTTTGAGGATTGACGATGAGGGCTGAGGGTTGAGGATTCATGTTCGAGGTCTGATGTCTGAGGGTTGAGGATTGAGAATTGAGGATTGAGGATTGCGGATTGACGATTGAGTATTGAGGACTGAGGATTGACCATTGAGTATTGAAGATTGAGGATTGATGCCATAGGATTGAGGATTGAGGTATGATGATTGCGGATTGAGTATTGAAAATTGGGTATTGAGGATTGAATATTGAGGATTGAGGATTGAGGGTTGAGGATTGAAGATTGAGGCTTTGGTATTGAGGATTGAAGAATGAGGATTGAGGATTGAGGATTGAGGATTGAGGATTGAAGATTGAGTATTGAGGACTGAAGATTAACGATTGAGGAATGTGGATTGAAGATTGAGTATTGAACAATGAGGACTGAGTGTTGAGGGTTCAGCGATGGGAATTGATGTTTGTGGATAGAGGTTTGAAGATTGCAGATTGAGTATTGAGTATTGAAGACTGTGAATGCAGGATATTCTATTGAGGATTGAGGATTGTCAACTGATTGTTGAGGACTGAGGGCTGAAGATTGAGGATTCAGGTTTGAGGATTCAGAATTGAGGTTTGAGGACTGAGGATTGAGGATTGAAAATTGAGTATTGAGGATTGAAGATTGAGGATTGAGGATTGAGGATGGAGGATTGAAGAGAGAGGACTGAGTGTTGAGGATTGAGAGTTGAGAATTGATGTTTGATGGTTGAGATTTGATTATTGATTTTTGTGGATTGAGTATTGAACGATGAGAATTAAGGGTATTCTATTGAGTATTGAGAATTGAGGATTGATTGTTGATTATTGAGGATTGATGGTTGAGGGTTTTGTGTTGAATATTGAGGATTGAGGATTGAGGATAGAGGATTGAGGATTGAGGATTGAGGATTGAAGATTGAGTATTGAGGATTGAAGGTTGAGGATTGAGGATTGAGGATTGAGGATTGAAGATTGAGGATTGGGGATTGAGGATTGACGATTGAGGATTGAGTATTGACGTTTGAGAATTGAGGATTGAGGATTCAAGATTGAGTTTTGAGGATTGAAGATCGAGGATTGAGGATTCATGATTGAGGACTGAGGATTGAGGATTGAGGATTGAGCATTGAGGATTGAAGATTGGGGACTGGTGATTGAGGATTGAAGATTGAGGATTAAGGATTGAGGATTGGGGATTGGGGATCTAGGATTGGAGATTGATTATTGAGGATTGAAGATTGAGGGTTAAGGATTGAGGATTGAGATGGAGAATTGAGGATGAGGACTGAGGATTGAGGATTGAGGATTGAAGATTGAGTATTGAGGATTGATGATTGAGGATTGAGGATTGACGATTGAGAATTGAGGACTGAGGTTTGAGGATTGACGATGAGGGCTGAGGGTTGAGGATTGAGGTTCGAGGTCTGATGTCTGAGGGTTGAGGATTGAGAATTGAGGATTGAGGATTGCGGATTGACGATTGAGTATTGAGGACTGAGGATTGACCATTGAGTATTGAAGATTGAGGATTGATGCCTGAGGATTGAGGATTGAGGTATGATGATTGCGGATTGAGTATTGAAAATTGGGTATTGAGGATTGAATATTGAGGATTGAGGATTGAGGGTTGAGGATTGAAGATTGAGGCTTTGGTATTGAGGATTGAAGAATGAGGATTGAGGATTGAGGATTGAGGATTGAGGATTGAAGATTGAGTATTGAGGACTGAAGATTAACGATTGAGGAATGTGGATTGAAGATTGAGTATTGAACAATGAGGACTGAGTGTTGAGGGTGCAGCGATGGGAATTGGTGTTTGTGGATAGAGGTTTGAAGATTGCAGATTGAGTATTGAGTATTGAAGACTGTGAATGCAGGATATTCTATTGAGGATTGAGGATTGTCAACTGATTGTTGAGGACTGAGGGCTGAAGATTGAGGATTCAGGATTGAGGTTTCAGAATTGATGTTTGAGGACTGAGGATTGAGGATTGAAGCTTGATTATTGAGGTTTGAGGATTGAGAATTGAGGATAGAGGATTGAGGATTGAAGATTGAGGATTGGGTATTGAGAATTGAAGAATGAGGATTGAGGATTGAGGATTGAGTATTGAGGATTCAAGATTGAGTATTGAGGATTGAAGGTTGAGCATTGAGGACTGAGGATTGAGGGTTGACTATTGAGGATTGAGGATTGAGGATTATAGAATGACTATTGAGGATTGAAGATTGAGGATTGTGTATTGAAGGTTGAGTATTGAGGATTGAAGATTGAGGATTGAGGAATGAGGATTGAGAATTGAAGATGAGGGCTGACGGTTGAGGATTGAGGTTTGAGGACTGCGGACTGAGGATTGAGGATTGAGAATTGAGGATTGAGGATTGAGGATTGAGGATTGAAGATTGAGTATTGAGGATTGAAGGTTGAGGATTGAGGGTTGAGGATTGAAGATTGAGGACTTAGTGTTGAAGGTTGAGTGATGGGAATTGATGTTTGTGGATTGAGATTTGAAGATTGAAGAATGGGGATTGAGTACTGAAAACTGTGAATTGAGGATATTCTATTGAGGATTGAGTATTGACTATTGATAGTTGAGGACTGAGGGCTAAAGATTGAGGATTCAGGATTGAGGATTCGGGATTGAGGTTTAAGGACAGAGAATTGAGGGTTGAGGATTGAGGATTGAGGATTGACGCTTGGGGATTGGAGGTTGAGGATGGAGGATTGAAAAGAGTGGACTGAGTGTTGAGGATTGAGTGTTGAGAATTGATGTTTGAGGATTGAGATTTGATTATTGAATATTGTGGATTGAGTATTGAACCATGAGAATTCAGGATACTCTATTGAGTATTAGGAATTGAGTATTGATGGTTGAGTATTGAGGATTGGTGGTTGAGGGTTGTGTGTTGAATATTGAGGGTTGAGGATTGAGGATTGAGGATTGAAGATTGAGGATTGAATATTGAGTCTTGATGATTGATGATTGAGGACTGAGGATTGAGTGTTGAGGATTGAGGACGAGGACTGACGGTTGAGGATTGAGGTTTGAGGTTTCAGGATTGAGGATTGAGGACTGAGGATTGAGGATTGAGGATTGAGCATTGAGGATTGAAGATTGAGGACTGGGGATTGAGGATTGAAGATTGACGATTGAGGATTGTGGATTGAGGATTGAGGGTTGAGGATTAAAGATTGAATATTGATGATTGAAGATTGAGGATTGAGGATTGAGGGTTGTGGATTGAGGACGAGGACTGAGTGTTGAGAATTGATGTTTGAGGTCTGAGGATTGAGGATTGAGGATTGAGAATTGAGGATTGAGGATTGAGGATTGAAGATTGAGGATTGGGTATTGAGGATTGAAGAATGAGGACTGAGGATTTAGGATTGAGGATCGAGGATTGAAGATTGAGTATTGAGGATTGAAGATTGAGGATTGAGGATTGAGCGTTGTGGATTGAGGACAAGGACTGAGTGTTGAGAATTGATGTTTGAGGATTGAGGATTGAAGATTGAGGATTGGGTATTGAGGATTGAAGAATGAGGACTGAGGATTTCGGATTGAGGATCGAGGATTGAAGATTGAGTATTGAGGATTGAAGATTGAGAATTGAGGATTGAGGATTGAACATTGAGGACTGAGTGTTGAGGGTTGAGTGATGAGAATTGATGTTTGAGGATAGAGATTTGAAGATTGCAGATTGAGTATTGTGTATTGAAATCTGTGAATTGAGGATATTCTATTGAGGATTGAGGATTGTCACCTGATTGTTGAGGACTGACGGCTGAAGATTGAGGATTCAGGATTGAGGATTCAGAATTGAGGTTTGAGGACTGAGGATTGAGGATTGAGGATTGAAGATTGAGTATTGAGGATTGAAGATTGAGGATTGGGGATTGAGAATTGAGGATTGAGTATGAGGGCTGAGGGTTGAGGATTGAGGTTTAAGGACTGAGGACTGAGGATTGAGGATTGAGAATTGAGGATTGAGGATTGAGGATTGAAGATTGAGGATTGGGTATTGAGGATTGAAGAATGAGGATTGAAGATTGAGAATTGAGGATTGAGGATTGAACATTGAGGACTGAGTGTTGAGGGTTGAGTGATGAGAATTGATGTTTGAGGATAGAGATTTGAAGATTGCAGATTGAGTATTGTGTATTGAAATCTGTGAATTGAGGATATTCTATTGAGGATTGAGGATTGTCACCTGATTGTTGAGGACTGACGGCTGAAGATTGAGGATTCAGGATTGAGGTTTCAGAATTGATGTTTGAGGACTGAGGATTGAGGATTGAAGCTTGATTATTGAGGTTTGAGGATTGAGAATTGAGGATTGAGGATTGCGGATTGAAGATTGAGGATTGGGTATTGAGAATTGACGAATGAGGATTGAGGATTGAGGATTGAGTATTGAGGATTCAAGATTGAGTATTGAGGATTGAAGGTTGAGCATTGAGGACTGAGGATTGAGGGTTGACTATTGAGGATTGAGGATTGAGGATTATAGATTGACTATTGAGGATTGAAGATTGAGGATTGTGTATTGAAGGTTGAGTATTGAGGATTGAAGATTGAGGATTGAGGATTGAGGATTGAGAATTGAAGATGAGGGCTGAGGGTTGAGGATTGAGGTTTGAGGACTGCGGACTGAGGATTGAGGATTGAGAATTGAGGATTGAGGATTGAGGATTGAGGATTGAAGATTGAGTATTGAGGATTGAAGGTCGAGGATTGAGGGTTGAGGATTGAAGATTGAGGACTTAGTGTTGAAGGTTGAGTGATGGGAATTGATGTTTGTGGATTGAGATTTGAAGATTGAAGAATGGGGATTGAGTACTGAAAACTGTGAATTGAGGATATTCTATTGAGGATTGAGTATTGACTATTGATTGTTGAGGACTGAGGGCTAAAGATTGAGGATTCAGGATTGAGGATTCGGGATTGAGGTTTAAGGACAGAGAATTGAGGGTTGAGGATTGAGGATTGAGGATTGAGGATTGAGGATTGAATATTGAGGATTGGGGACTGAGTGTTGAGGGTTGAGTGATGAGAATTAATGTTTGTGGATAGAGATTTGAAGATTGCAGATTGAGTATCGAGTATTGAAAACTGTGAATTGAGGATTTTCTATTGAGGATTGAGGATTGACAATTGACTGTCGAGGACTGAGGGCTGAAGATTGAGGATTCAGGATTGAGAATTCTGAATTGAGGTTTGAGGACTGAGGATTGAGGATTGAAGATTGAGTATTGAGGATTGAAGATTGAGGATTGAGGATTGAGGATGGGGGATTGAAGAGAGAGGACTGAGTGTTGACGATTGTGTGTTGAGAATTGATGTTTGAGGGTTGAGATCTGATTATTGATTTTTGTGGATTGAGTATTGAACGATGAGAATTCAGGGTACTCTATTGAGTATTGATAATTGAGGATTGATTGTTGAGTATTGAGGATTGATGGTTGAGGGTTTTGTGTTGAATATTGAGGATTGAGAATTGAGGATTGAGGATTGAGGATTGAGGATTGAGGATTGAGGATTGAGTATTGAGGGTTGAAGGTTGAGGATTGGGGACTGAGGATTGAAGATTCAGGATTGAGGATTGAGGGTTGAGGATCGAGGATTGAAGATTCAGGATTGAGGATTGAGGATTGAGGATCGAGGATTGAAGGTTCAGTATTGAGGATTGAAGATTGAGGATTGGGTATTGGGGATTGAGCATTGAGGATTGAGGATTGAGGATTGAGGATTGAGGATTGAGGATTGAGCATTGAGGATTGATGATTGAGTATTGAGGATTGAAGATTGAGGATTGAGGATTGAGGATTGAGGATTGAGGATTGAGGATTGAGGATTGAAGAATGAGGATTGGCGACTGAGTGTTGAGGGTTGAGTTATGAGAATTGATGTTAGTGGATAGAGGTCTAAAGATTGCAGATTGAGTATTGAGTATTGAAAACAGTGAATTGATGATATTCTATTGAGGATTGTGAATTGACGACTGATTGTTGAGGACTTAGGTCTGAAGATTGAGGATTCAGGATTAAGGATTCAGGATTGAGGTTTGAGGACTGAGGATTGAGGATTGAGGATTGAGGATTGAGGATTGAGGATTGAGGATTGAGGATTGAGGATTGAGGATTGAAGATTGAGGATCGGGTATTGCGGAGTGAACGTTGAGGATTGAGGATTGAGGATTGAGGACAGAGGATTGAGGACTGAAGTTTGAATGTTGATGATTGAAGATTGAGGATTGAGGATTGAGGGCTGTGGATTGAGCACGAGGACTGAGGGTTGAGTATTGATGTTTGAGGTCTGAGGATTGAGGATTGAGGATTGAGAATTGAGGATTGAGGATTGAGGATTGAAGATTGACGATTGAGGATTGTGGATTGAAGATTGAGTATTGAACATTGAGGACTGAGTGTTGAGGGTTCAGGGATGAGAATTGATGTTTGTGGATAGAGGTTTGAAGATTGCAGATTGAGTATTGAGCATTGAAAACTGTGAATTGAGGATATTCTATTGAGGATTGAGGATTGTCAACTGATTGTTGAGGACTGAGGGCTGACGATTGAGGATTCAGGATTGAGGATTCAGAATTGAGGTTTGAGGACTGAGGATTGAGGATTGAAGATTGATTAATGAGGATTGAGGATTGAGAATTGAGGGTTGTGGATTGAGGATTGAGGACTGAGTGTTGAGGGTTGAGTGATGAGAATTGATGTTTGAGGATAGAGATTTGAAGATTGCAGATTGAGTATTGTGTATTGAAAACTGTGAATTGAGGATATTCTATTGAGGATTGAGGATTGTCACCTGATTGTTGAGGACTGACGCCTGAAGATTGAGGATTCAGGATTGAGGATTCAGAATTGAGGTTTGAGGACTGAGGATTGAGTATTGAGGATTGAAGATTGAGGATTGAGGATTGAGGATTAGGACTGAGGATTGAGGATTGATGATTGAGTATTGAAGATTGAGGATTGGGGACTGAGTGTTGAGGGTTGAGTGATGAGAATTAATGTTTTTGGAGAGGGATTTGATGATTGCAGATTGAGTATCGAGTATTGAAAACTGTGAATTGAGGATATTCTATTGAGGATTGAGGATTGACAACTGATAGTCGAGGACTGAGGGCTGAAGATTGAGGATTCAGGATTGAGGATTCAGAATTGAGGTTTGAGGACTGAGGATTGAGGATTGAAAATTGAGTATTGAGGATTGAAGATTGAGGATTGAGGATTGAGGATGGAGGATTGAAGAGAGAGGACTGAGTGTTGAGGATTGAGAGTTGAGAATTGATGTTTGATGGTTGAGATTTGATTATTGATTTTTGTGGATTGAGTATTGAACGATGAGAATTAAGGGTATTCTATTGAGTATTGAGAATTGAGGATTGATTGTTGAGTATTGAGGATTGATGGTTGAGGGTTTTGTGTTGAATATTGAGGATTGAGGATTGAGGATAGAGGATTGAGGATTGAGGATTGAGGATTGAAGATTGAGTATTGAGGATTGAAGGTTGAGGATTGAGGATTGAGGATTGAGGATTGAAGATTGAGGATTGGGGATTGAGGATTGACGATTGAGGATTGAGTATTGACGTTTGAGAATTGAGGATTGAGGATTGAAGATTGAGTTTTGAGGATTGAAGATCGAGGATTGAGGATTCATGATTGAGGACTGAGGATTGAGGATTGAGGATTGAGCATTGAGGATTGAAGATTGGGGACTGGTGATTGAGGATTGAAGATTGAGGATTAAGGATTGAGGATTGGGGATTGGGGATCTAGGATTGGAGATTGATTATTGAGGATTGAAGATTGAGGGTTAAGGATTGAGGATTGAGATGGAGAATTGAGGATGAGGACTGAGGATTGAGGATTGAGGATTGAAGATTGAGTATTGAGGATTGATGATTGAGGATTGAGGATTGACGATTGAGAATTGAGGATTGAGGTTTGAGGATTGACGATGAGGGCTGAGGGTTGAGGATTCATGTTCGAGGTCTGATGTCTGAGGGTTGAGGATTGAGAATTGAGGATTGAGGATTGCGGATTGACGATTGAGTATTGAGGACTGAGGATTGACCATTGAGTATTGAAGATTGAGGATTGATGCCATAGGATTGAGGATTGAGGTATGATGATTGCGGATTGAGTATTGAAAATTGGGTATTGAGGATTGAATATTGAGGATTGAGGATTGAGGGTTGAGGATTGAAGATTGAGGCTTTGGTATTGAGGATTGAAGAATGAGGATTGAGGATTGAGGATTGAGGATTGAGGATTGAAGATTGAGTATTGAGGACTGAAGATTAACGATTGAGGAATGTGGATTGAAGATTGAGTATTGAACAATGAGGACTGAGTGTTGAGGGTTCAGCGATGGGAATTGATGTTTGTGGATAGAGGTTTGAAGATTGCAGATTGAGTATTGAGTATTGAAGACTGTGAATGCAGGATATTCTATTGAGGATTGAGGATTGTCAACTGATTGTTGAGGACTGAGGGCTGAAGATTGAGGATTCAGGTTTGAGGATTCAGAATTGAGGTTTGAGGACTGAGGATTGAGGATTGAAAATTGAGTATTGAGGATTGAAGATTGAGGATTGAGGATTGAGGATGGAGGATTGAAGAGAGAGGACTGAGTGTTGAGGATTGAGAGTTGAGAATTGATGTTTGATGGTTGAGATTTGATTATTGATTTTTGTGGATTGAGTATTGAACGATGAGAATTAAGGGTATTCTATTGAGTATTGAGAATTGAGGATTGATTGTTGATTATTGAGGATTGATGGTTGAGGGTTTTGTGTTGAATATTGAGGATTGAGGATTGAGGATAGAGGATTGAGGATTGAGGATTGAGGATTGAAGATTGAGTATTGAGGATTGAAGGTTGAGGATTGAGGATTGAGGATTGAGGATTGAAGATTGAGGATTGGGGATTGAGGATTGACGATTGAGGATTGAGTATTGACGTTTGAGAATTGAGGATTGAGGATTCAAGATTGAGTTTTGAGGATTGAAGATCGAGGATTGAGGATTCATGATTGAGGACTGAGGATTGAGGATTGAGGATTGAGCATTGAGGATTGAAGATTGGGGACTGGTGATTGAGGATTGAAGATTGAGGATTAAGGATTGAGGATTGGGGATTGGGGATCTAGGATTGGAGATTGATTATTGAGGATTGAAGATTGAGGGTTAAGGATTGAGGATTGAGATGGAGAATTGAGGATGAGGACTGAGGATTGAGGATTGAGGATTGAAGATTGAGTATTGAGGATTGATGATTGAGGATTGAGGATTGACGATTGAGAATTGAGGACTGAGGTTTGAGGATTGACGATGAGGGCTGAGGGTTGAGGATTGAGGTTCGAGGTCTGATGTCTGAGGGTTGAGGATTGAGAATTGAGGATTGAGGATTGCGGATTGACGATTGAGTATTGAGGACTGAGGATTGACCATTGAGTATTGAAGATTGAGGATTGATGCCTGAGGATTGAGGATTGATGTATGATGATTGCGGATTGAGTATTGAAAATTGGGTATTGAGGATTGAATATTGAGGATTGAGGATTGAGGGTTGAGGATTGAAGATTGAGGCTTTGGTATTGAGGATTGAAGAATGAGGATTGAGGATTGAGGATTGAGGATTGAGGATTGAAGATTGAGTATTGAGGACTGAAGATTAACGATTGAGGAATGTGGATTGAAGATTGAGTATTGAACAATGAGGACTGAGTGTTGAGGGTGCAGCGATGGGAATTGGTGTTTGTGGATAGAGGTTTGAAGATTGCAGATTGAGTATTGAGTATTGAAGACTGTGAATGCAGGATATTCTATTGAGGATTGAGGATTGTCAACTGATTGTTGAGGACTGAGGGCTGAAGATTGAGGATTCAGGATTGAGGTTTCAGAATTGATGTTTGAGGACTGAGGATTGAGGATTGAAGCTTGATTATTGAGGTTTGAGGATTGAGAATTGAGGATAGAGGATTGAGGATTGAAGATTGAGGATTGGGTATTGAGAATTGAAGAATGAGGATTGAGGATTGAGGATTGAGTATTGAGGATTCAAGATTGAGTATTGAGGATTGAAGGTTGAGCATTGAGGACTGAGGATTGAGGGTTGACTATTGAGGATTGAGGATTGAGGATTATAGATTGACTATTGAGGATTGAAGATTGAGGATTGTGTATTGAAGGTTGAGTATTGAGGATTGAAGATTGAGGATTGAGGAATGAGGATTGAGAATTGAAGATGAGGGCTGACGGTTGAGGATTGAGGTTTGAGGACTGCGGACTGAGGATTGAGGATTGAGAATTGAGGATTGAGGATTGAGGATTGAGGATTGAAGATTGAGTATTGAGGATTGAAGGTTGAGGATTGAGGGTTGAGGATTGAAGATTGAGGACTTAGTGTTGAAGGTTGAGTGATGGGAATTGATGTTTGTGGATTGAGATTTGAAGATTGAAGAATGGGGATTGAGTACTGAAAACTGTGAATTGAGGATATTCTATTGAGGATTGAGTATTGACTATTGATAGTTGAGGACTGAGGGCTAAAGATTGAGGATTCAGGATTGAGGATTCGGGATTGAGGTTTAAGGACAGAGAATTGAGGGTTGAGGATTGAGGATTGAGGATTGACGCTTGGGGATTGGAGGTTGAGGATGGAGGATTGAAAAGAGTGGACTGAGTGTTGAGGATTGAGTGTTGAGAATTGATGTTTGAGGATTGAGATTTGATTATTGAATATTGTGGATTGAGTATTGAACCATGAGAATTCAGGATACTCTATTGAGTATTAGGAATTGAGTATTGATGGTTGAGTATTGAGGATTGGTGGTTGAGGGTTGTGTGTTGAATATTGAGGGTTGAGGATTGAGGATTGAGGATTGAAGATTGAGGATTGAATATTGAGTCTTGATGATTGATGATTGAGGACTGAGGATTGAGTGTTGAGGATTGAGGACGAGGACTGACGGTTGAGGATTGAGGTTTGAGGTTTCAGGATTGAGGATTGAGGACTGAGGATTGAGGATTGAGGATTGAGCATTGAGGATTGAAGATTGAGGACTGGGGATTGAGGATTGAAGATTGACGATTGAGGATTGTGGATTGAGGATTGAGGGTTGAGGATTAAAGATTGAATATTGATGATTGAAGATTGAGGATTGAGGATTGAGGGTTGTGGATTGAAGACGAGGACTGAGTGTTGAGAATTGATGTTTGAGGTCTGAGGATTGAGGATTGAGGATTGAGAATTGAGGATTGAGGATTGAGGATTGAAGATTGAGGATTGGGTATTGAGGATTGAAGAATGAGGACTGAGGATTTAGGATTGAGGATCGAGGATTGAAGATTGAGTATTGAGGATTGAAGATTGAGGATTGAGGATTGAGCGTTGTGGATTGAGGACAAGGACTGAGTGTTGAGAATTGATGTTTGAGGATTGAGGATTGAAGATTGAGGATTGGGTATTGAGGATTGAAGAATGAGGACTGAGGATTTCGGATTGAGGATCGAGGATTGAAGATTGAGTATTGAGGATTGAAGATTGAGAATTGAGGATTGAGGATTGAACATTGAGGACTGAGTGTTGAGGGTTGAGTGATGAGAATTGATGTTTGAGGATAGAGATTTGAAGATTGCAGATTGAGTATTGTGTATTGAAATCTGTGAATTGAGGATATTCTATTGAGGATTGAGGATTGTCACCTGATTGTTGAGGACTGACGGCTGAAGATTGAGGATTCAGGATTGAGGATTCAGAATTGAGGTTTGAGGACTGAGGATTGAGGATTGAGGATTGAAGATTGAGTATTGAGGATTGAAGATTGAGGATTGGGGATTGAGAATTGAGGATTGAGTATGAGGGCTGAGGGTTGAGGATTGAGGTTTAAGGACTGAGGACTGAGGATTGAGGATTGACAATTGAGGATTGAGGATTGAGGATTGAAGATTGAGGATTGGGTATTGAGGATTGAAGAATGAGGATTGAGGATTGAGGATTGAGGATAAAGGATTGAAGATTGAGTATTGAGAATTGAAGATTGACGATTGAGGATTGTGGATTGAAGATTGAGTATTGAACATTGAGGACTGAGTGTTGAGGGTTCAGTGATGAGAATTGATGTTTGTGGATAGAGGTTTGAAGATTGCAGATTGAGTATTGAGCATTGAAAACTGTGAATTGAGGATATTCTATTGAGTATTGAGAATTTTGGATTGATGGTTGAGTATTGAGGTTTGAGGATTGAGGTTTGAGGAATGAGGATTGCGGATTGAGGATTGAGGATTGAACATTGAGTATTTATGATTGAAGATTGAGGATTGAGGATTGAGGGTTGAGGATTGAGGACTGAGGATTGGGGATTGAGGATTGAGCATTGAGGATTGAAGATTGGGGACTGGGGATTGAGGATTGAAGATTGAGGATTAAGGATTGAGGATTGGGGATTGGGGACCTAGGATTGGAGATTGATTATTGAGGATTGAAGATTGAGGGTTAAGGATTGAGGATTGAGATGGAGAATTGAGGATGAGGACTGAGGATTGAGGATTGGGGATTGAAGATTGAGTATTGAGGATTGATGATTGAGGATTGAGGATTGACGATTGAGGATTGAGGATTGAGGTTTGAGGATTGACGATGAGCGCTGAGGGTTGAGGATTGAGGATTGAGGATTGAGGATTGAGAATTGAAGATGAGGTCTGAGGGTTGAGGATTGAGGTTTGAGGACTGAGGGTTGAGGATTGAAGATTGAGGATTGGGGATTGAGGATTGACGATTGAGGATTGAGTATTGACGTTTGAGAATTGAGGATTGAGGATTGAAGATTGAGTTTTGAGGATTGAAGATCGAGGATTGAGGATTGAGGATTCATGATTGAGGACTGAGGATTGAGGATTGAGGATTGAGCATTGAGGATTGAAGATTGGGGACTGGTGATTGAGGATTGAAGATTGAGGATTAAGGATTGAGGATTGGGGATTGGGGATCTAGGATTGGAGATTGATTATTGAGGATTGAAGATTGAGGGTTAAGGATTGAGGATTGAGATGGAGAATTGAGGATGAGGACTGAGGATTGAGGATTGAGGATTGAAGATTGAGTATTGAGGATTGATGATTGAGGATTGAGGATTGACGATTGAGAATTGAGGATTGAGGTTTGAGGATTGACGATGAGGACTGAGGGTTGAGGATTGAGGTTCGAGGTCTGATGTCTGAGGGTTGAGGATTGAGAATTGAGGATTGAGGATTGCGGATTGACGATTGAGTATTGAGGACTGAGGATTGACCATTGAGTATTGAAGATTGAGCATTGATGCCTGAGGATTGAGGATTGAGGTATGATGATTGCGGATTGAGTATTGAAAATTGGGTATTGAGGATTGAATATTGAGGATTGAGGATTGAGGATTGAGGATTGAAGATTGAGGCTTTGGTATTGAGGATTGAAGAATGAGGATTGAGGATTGAGGATTGAGGATTGAGGATTGAAGATTGAGTATTGAGGACTGAAGATTAACGATTGAGGAATGTGGATTGAAGATTGAGTATTGAACAACGAGGACTGAGTGTTGAGGGTTCAGCGATGGGAATTGATGTTTGTGGATAGAGGTTTGAAGATTGCAGATTGAGTATTGAGTATTGAAGACTGTGAATGCAGGATATTCTATTGAGGATTGAGGATTGTCAACTGATTGTTGAGGACTGAGGTCTGAAGATTGAGGATTCAGGATTGAGGTTTCAGAATTGATGTTTGAGGACTGAGGATTGAGGATTGAAGCTTGATTATTGAGGTTTGAGGATTGAGAATTGAGGATTGAGGATTGAGGATTGAAGATTGAGGATTGGGTATTGAGAATTGAAGAATGAGGATTGAGGATTGAGGATTGAGTATTGAGGATTCAAGATTGAGTGTTGAGGATTGAAGGTTGAGCATTGAGGACTGAGGATTGAGGGTTGACTATTGAGGATTGAGGATTGAGGATTATAGATTGACTATTGAGGATTGAAGATTGAGGATTGTGTATTGAAGGTTGAGTATTGAGGATTGAAGATTGAGGATTGAGGATTGAGGATTGAGAATTGAAGATGAGGGCTGAGGGTTGAGGATTGAGGTTTGAGGACTGCGGACTGAGGATTGAGGATTGAGAATTGAGGATTGAGGATTGAGGATTGAGGATTGAAGATTGAGTATTGAGGATTGAAGGTTGAGGATTGAGGGTTGAGGATTGAAGGTTGAGGACTTAGTGTTGAAGGTTGAGTGATGGGAATTGATGTTTGTGGATTGAGATTTGAAGATTGAAGAATGGGGATTGAGTACTGAAAACTGTGAATTGAGGATATTCTATTGAGGATTGAGTATTGACTATTGATTGTTGAGGACTGAGGGCTAAAGATTGAGGATTCAGGATTGAGGATTCGGGACTGAGGTTTAAGGACAGAGAATTGAGGGTTGAGGATTGAGGATTGAGGATTGACGCTTGGGGATTGGAGGTTGAGGATGGAGGATTGAAAAGAGTGGACTGAGTGTTGAGGATTGAGTGTTGAGAATTGATGTCTGAGGATTGAGATTTGATTATTGAATATTGTGGATTGAGTATTGAACCATGAGAATTCAGGATACTCTATTGAGTATTAGGAATTGAGTATTGATGGTTGAGTATTGAGGATTGGTGGTTGAGGGTTGTGTGTTGAATATTGAGGGTTGAGGATTGAGGATTGAGGATTGAAGATTGAGGATTGAATATTGAGTCTTGATGATTGATGATTGAGGACTGAGGATTGAGTGTTGAGGATTGAGGACGAGGACTGACGGTTGAGGATTGAGGTTTGAGGTTTCAGGATTGAGGATTGAGGACTGAGGATTGAGGATTGAGGATTGAGCATTGAGGATTGAAGATTGAGGACTGGGGATTGAGGATTGAAGATTGACGATTGAGGATTGTGGATTGAGGATTGAGGGTTGAGGATTAAAGATTGAATATTGACGATTGAAGATTGAGGATTGAGGATTGAGGGTTGTGGATTGAGGACGAGGACTGAGTGTTGAGAATTGATGTTTGAGGTCTGAGGATTGAGGATTGAGGATTGAGAATTGAGGATTGAGGATTGAGGATTGAAGATTGAGGATTGGGTATTGAGGATTGAAGAATGAGGACTGAGGATTTAGGATTGAGGATCGAGGATTGAAGATTGAGTATTGAGGATTGAAGATTGAGAATTGAGGATTGAGGATTGAACATTGAGGACTGAGTGTTGAGGGTTGAGTGATGAGAATTGATGTTTGAGGATAGAGATTTGAAGATTGCAGATTGAGTATTGTGTATTGAAATCTGTGAATTGAGGATATTCTATTGAGGATTGAGGATTGTCACCTGATTGTTGAGGACTGACGGCTGAAGATTGAGGATTCAGGATTGAGGATTCAGAATTGAGGTTTGAGGACTGAGGATTGAGGATTGAGGATTGAAGATTGAGTATTGAGGATTGATGATTGAGGATTGAGGATTGACGATTGAGGATTGAGGATTGAGGTTTGAGGATTGACGATGAGCGCTGAGGGTTGAGGATTGAGGATTGAGGATTGAGGATTGAGAATTGAAGATGAGGTCTGAGGGTTGAGGATTGAGGTTTGAGGACTGAGGACTGAGGATTGAGGATTGAGAATTGAGGATTGAGGATTGAGGATTGAGGATTGAAGATTGAGGATTGAACATTGAGGATTGAGGATTGAGGATCGAGGATTGAGGATTGAGGATTGAAGATTGAATATTGATGATTTAAGATTGAGGATTGAGGATTGAGGTTTGTGGATTGAGGACGAGGACTGAGTGTTGAGTATTGATGTTTGAGGTCTGATGATTGAGGATTGAGGATTGAGAATTGAGGATTGAGGATTGAGGATTGAAGATTGAGGATTGGGTATTGAGGATTGAAGAATGAGGATTGAGGATTGAGTATTGAGGATTGAGGATTGAAGATTGAGTATTGGGGATTGAAGACTGACGATTGAGGATTGAGGATTGAGGGTTGAGGATTTAGTATTGAGAAATGAGGATTGAGGATGGAGGATTGAAGATTGAGGATTGGGTATTGAGGACTGAGGACTGAGGATTGAGTATTGAGGATTGAGGATTGAGGATTAAAGATTGAGTATTGAGGATTGAGGATTGAGGTTTGAGGATTGAGGTTTGAGGAATGAGGATTGAGGATTGAGGATTGAGGTTTGAGGATTGATCATTGAGTATTGAAGGTTGAGGATTGATGACTGAGGATTGAGGATTGAGGATTGAGGATTGAGGATTGAGGATTGAGGATTGAAGATTGAGTGTTGAGGATTGAGTGTTGAGGAGTGAGGATTGAGTGTTGAGGATTGAGGATTGAGTATTGAAGATTGAGAATTGAGGATTGAAGGTTGAGGATTGAGGAATGAGGTTTGAGGATTGAGGACGATGGCTGATGGTTGAGGGTTGAGGTTTTAGGACTGAGGACTGAGGATTGAGGATTGAGAATTGAGGATTGAGGATTGAGGATTGAAGATTGGGGATTGGTAATTGAGGATTGAAGTGTGAGGATTCAGGATTGAGGATTGATGATTCGGGATTGAAGATTGAGTATTGAGGATTGAAGATTGAGTATTGATGATTGAAGATTGAGGATTGAGGGTTGAGGGTTGAGGGTTGCGGACGAGGACTGACGGTTGAGGATTGAGGTTTGAGGATTGAGGATTGAGGACTGAGGGCTGAGGATAGAGGATTGAGGATGGAGCATTGAGGATTGAAGATTGAGGACTGGGGATTGAGGACTGAAGATTGAGGATTAAGGATTGAGGATTGGTGATTGAGGATCTAGGACTGAATATTGATTATTGAGGATTAAAGATTGAGGATTGAGGATTGAGGATTGAGAATTGAGAACTGAGGATAAGGACTGAGGGTTGAGGATTGAGGTTTGAGGAATGAGGATTGAGGATTGAGGATTGAGGATTGAAGATTGAGTATTGATGATTGAAGATTGAGGATTGAGGATTGAGGGTTGAGGATTGAGGACGAGGACTGACGGTTGAGGATTGTGGTTTGAGGATTGAGGATTGAGGATTGAGGATTGAGGACAGAGTATTGAGGATTGAGTTCTGAAGGTTGAGGATTGGTGACTGAGGATTGAGGATTGCGGATTGACGATTGAGGATTGAGGATTGAGGGTTGAAGGTTGAGTGTTGAGGATTGAAGGTTGAGGATTGACGATTGAGGATTGAGGATTGAGGATGATGGCATAGGTCTGAGGTTTGAGGTTTGAGGTTTGAGTATTGAATCCTGAGAATTCAAGATGTTCTATTGAGTATTGAGAATTGAGGATTGATGGTTTAGTATTGAGTATTCAGGATTGAGGATTGAGGATTGGGGATTGAGGACAGAGTATTGAGGATTGAGTATTGAAGGTTCAGGATTGATGACTGAGGATTGAGGATTGCGGATTGACGATTGAGGATTGAGGATTGAGGGTTGAAGGTTGAGTGTTGAGGATTGAAGGTTGAGGATTGACGATTGAGGATTGAGGATTGTGGATGATGGCTGAGGTTTGAGGTTTGAGGTTTGAGGTTTGAGTATTGAATCCTGAGAATTCAGGATGTTCTATTGAGTATTGAGAATTGAGGATTGATGGTTTAGTATTGAGCATTCAGGATTGAGGATTGAGGATTGAGTATTGAGGATTGAGGATTGATGGTTGAGGATTTAGAATTGAGGATTGAGGATTGAGGATTGAGGATTGAAAATTGAGTATTGAGGGTTGAAGATTGAGGACTGAGGAATAAGGATTGAGGATTGAGGATTGAGGATTGAAGATTGAGGATTGGGTATTGAGGATTGAAGAATGAGGATTGAGGAATGAGGATTGGGGATTGAGGATCTAGGATTGAGAATTGATTATTGAAGATTGAAGATTGAGTATTGAGGATTGAGGATTGAGAATTGAGAATTGAGGATAAGGACTGAGGGTTGAGGATTGAGGTTTGAGGTTTCAGGAATGAGGATTGAGGATTGAAGATTGTGGGTTGAGGATTGAGGATTGAGAATTGAGAATTGAGGATGAGGACTGAGGGTTGAAGAATGAGGATTGAGGGTTGAGGATTGAGGATTGAAGATTGAGTATTGAGGATTGAAGACTGATGATTGAGGATTGAGTATTGAGGATTGTGGATTGAGAATTGAGGATTGAGGATTGAAGATTGAGTATTGAGGATTGAAGATTGAGGATTGAGGATTGAGGATTGAGGATTGAGGACTGAGGGTTGAAGAATGAGTATTGAGGGTTGAGGATTGAGGATTCAGGATTGAGGATTGAAGATTGAGTATTGAGGATTGAAGACTGATGATTGAGGATTGAGTATTGAGGATTGTGGATTGAGAATTGAGGATTGAGGATTGAAGATTGAGTATTGAGGATTGAAGATTGAGGATTGAGGATTGAGGATTGAGGACTGAGCATTGAGGATTGAGGATTGAGCATTGAGGATTGAAGGTTGGGGACTGGGGATTGAGGATTGAAGATTGAGGATTAAGGATTGAGGATTGGGGATTGGCGATCTAGGATTGGAGATTGATTATTGAGGATTGAGGATTGAGGATTGAAGATTGAGGATTGGGTATTGAGGATTGAAGATTGAGTATTGAGGATTGAAGACTGATGATTGAGGATTGAGTATTGAGGATTGTGGATTGAGAATTGAGGATTGAGGATTGAAGATTGAGTATTGAGGATTGAAGATTGAGGATTGAGGATTGAGGATTGAGGATTGTGGACTGAGGATTGAGGATTGAGGATTGAGCATTGAGGATTGAAGATTGGGGACTGGGGATTGAGGATTGAAGATTGAGGATTAAGGGTTGAGGATTGGGGATTGGGGATCTAGGATTGGAGATTGATTATTGAGGATTGAAGATTGAGGGTTAAGGATTGAGGATTGAGATGGAGAATTGAGGATGAGGACTGAGGATTGAGGATTGAGGATTGAAGATTGAGTATTGAGGATTGATGATTGAGGATTGAGGATTGACGATTGAGGATTGAGGATTGAGGTTTGAGGATTGACGATGAGGGCTGAGGGTTGAGGATTGAAGAATGAGGATTGAGGGTTGAGTATTGAGGATTGAGGATTGAGGATTGAGAATTGAGGATTGAGGATTGAGGATTGAAGATTGGGGATTGGTAATTGAGGATTGAAGTGTGAGGATTCAGGATTGAGGATTGATGATTCGGGATTGAAGATTGAGTATTGAGGATTGAAGGTTGAGTATTGATGATTGAAGATTGAGGATTGAGCGTTGAGGGTTGAGGGTTGCGGACGAGGACTGACGGTTGAGGATTGAGGTTTGAGGATTGAGGGTTGAGGACTGAGGACTGAGGATAGAGGATTGAGGATGGAGAATTGAGGATTGAAGATAGAGGACTGGGGATTGAGGGCTGAAGATTGAGGATTAAGGATTGAGGATTGGTGATTGAGGATCTAGGACTGAATATTGATTATTGAGGATTAAAGATTGAGGATTGAGGATTGAGGATTGAGAATTGAGAACTGAGGATAAGGCCTGAGGGTTGAGGATTGAGGTTTGAGGAATGAGGATTGAGGATTGAGGATTGAGGATTGAAGATTGAGTATTGATGATTGAAGATTGAGGATTGAGGATTGAGGGTTGAGGATTGAGGACGAGGACTGACGGTTGAGGATTGTGGTTTGAGGATTGAGGATTGAGGATTGAGTATTGAGGATGAGGACTGGGGTTTGAGGATTGAGGTTTGAGGAATGAGGATTGAGGATTGAGGATTGAGGACAGAGTATTGAGGATTGAGTATTGAAGGTTGAGGATTGATGACTGAGGATTGAGGATTGCGGATTGACGATTGAGGATTGAGGATTGAGGGTTGAAGGTTGAGTGTTGAGGATTGAAGGTTGAGGATTGACGATTGCGGATTGAGGATTGAGGATGATGGCATAGGTCTGAGGTTTGAGGTTTGAGGTTTGAGTATTGCATCCTGAGAATTCAGGATGTTCTATTGAGTATTGAGAATTGAGGATTGATGGTTTAGTATTGAGGATTCAGGATTGAGGATTGAGGATTGAGTATTGAAGATTGAGGATTGATTGTTGAGGATTTAGAATTGAGGATTGAGGATTGAGGATCGAGGATTGAAAATTGAGTATTGAGGATTGAAGATTGAGGACTGAGGAATAAAGATTGAGGATTGAGGATGAGGTCTGATGGTTGAGGATTGAGGCTTGAGGACTGAGGACTGAGGATTGAGGATTGAGAATTGAGTATAGAGGATGGAGGATTGAAGATTGAGGATTGGGTATTGATTATTGAGGATTGAGGATTGAGAATTGAGGATTGTGGATTGAGGATTGAAGATTGAGGATTGGGTTTTGAGGATTGAAGAATGAGGATTGAGGATTGAGGATTGAGGATTGAGGATTGAAGATTGAGTATTGTGGATTGAAGATTGAGGATTGAGGATTGATGGTTGCGGATTGAGGATTGAAGATTCAGTATTGAGGATTGAATACTGAGGATTGATGATTGAGGATTGAGGATTGAAGGTTGAGTATTGTGGACTGAAGATTGAGGATTGAGGATTGACGATTGAGGATTGAGGATTGAGATTTGAGGATTGACGATGAGGGCTGAGGTTTGAGGATTGAGGTTTGAGGTCTGAGGACTGAGGATTGAGGATTGAGAATTGAGGATTGAGGATTGAGGATTGAGGTTTGAGGATTGGGTATTGAGGATTGAAGGATGAGGATTGAGGATTGAGGACTGAGGATTGGGTATTGAGGATTGAGGATTGAGGATTAGAGATTGAGTATTGAGGATTGAGGATTGAGGATTGAAGTTTGAGTATTGAGGATTGAGTGTTGAGGATTGAGGATGAGGGCTGAGGTTTGAGGTTTGAGGTTTGAGTATTGAATCCTGAGAATTCAGGATATTCTATTGAGTATTGAGAATTGAGGATTGATGGTTGTGTATTGAGGATTGAGGATTGAGGATTGAGGATTGAGTATTGAAGATTGAGGATTGAGGATTGAGGATTGAGGATTGAGTATTGAGGATTGAGGATTGAGTATTGAAGATTGAGAATTGAGGATTGAAGGTTGAGGATTGAGGAATGAGGTTTGAGGATTGAGGACGATGGCTGATGGTTGAGGGTTGAGGTTTTAGGACTGAGGACTGAGGATTGAGGATTGAGAATTGAGGATTGAGGATTGAGGATTGAAGATTGGGTATTGGTAATTGAGGATTGAAGAATGAGGATTCAGGATTGAGGATTGATGATTGGGGATTGAAGATTGAGTATTGAGGATTGAAGATTGAGTATTGATGATTGAAGATTGAGGATTGAGGGTTGAGGGTTGAGGGTTGCGGACGAGGACTGACGGTTGAGGATTGAGGTTTGAGGATTGAGGGTTGAGGACTGAGGACTGAGGATAGAGGATTGAGGATAGAGCATTGAGGATTGAAGATTGAGGACTTGGGATTGAGGACTGAAGTTTGAGGATTAAGGATTGAGGATTGGTGATTGAGGATCTAGGACTGAATATTGATTATTGAGGATTAAAGATTGAGGATTGAGGATTGAGGATTGAGGATTGAGGATTGAGGACAGAGTATTGAGGATTGAGTTCTGAAGGTTGAGGATTGGTGACTGAGGATTGAGGATTGCGGATTGACGATTGAGGATTGAGGATTGAGGGTTGAAGGTTGAGTGTTGAGGATTGAAGGTTGAGGATTGACGATTGAGGATTGAGGATTGAGGATGATGGCATAGGTCTGAGGTTTGAGGTTTGAGGTTTGAGTATTGAATCCTGAGAATTCAGGATGTTCTATTGAGTATTGAGAATTGAGGATTGATGGTTTAGTATTGAGTATTCAGGATTGAGGATTGAGGATTGTGGATTGAAGATTGAGTATTGAGGATTGAAGATTGAGTATTGAGGATTGAGGATTGAGTATAGAGGATGAGGACTGGGGTTTGAGGATTGAGGTTTGAGGAATGAGGATTGAGGATTGAGGATTGAGGACAGAGTATTGAGGATTGAGTATTGAAGGTTCAGGATTGATGACTGAGGATTGAGGATTGCGGATTGACGATTGAGGATTGAGGATTGAGGGTTGAAGGTTGAGTGATGAGGATTGAAGGTTGAGGATTGACGATTGAGGATTGAGGATTGTGGATGGTGGCTGAGGTTTGAGGTTTGAGGTTTGAGGTTTGAGTATTGAATCCTGAGAATTCAGGATGTTCTATTGAGTATTGAGAATTGAGGATTGATGGTTTAGTATTGAGCATTCAGGATTGAGGATTGAGGATTGAGTATTGAGGATTGAGGATTGATGGTTGAGGATTTAGAATTGAGGATTGAGGATTGAGGATTGAGGATTGAAAATTGAGTATTGAGGGTTGAAGATTGAGGACTGAGGAATAAGGATTGAGGATTGAGGATTGAGGATTGAAGATTGAGGATTGGGAATTGAGGATTGAAGAATGAGGATTGAGGAATGAGGATTGGGGATTGAGGATCTAGGATTGAGAATTGATTATTGAGGATTGAAGATTGAGTATTGAGGATTGAGGATTGAGAATTGAGAATTGAGGATAAGGACTGAGGGTTGAGGATTGAGGTTTGAGGTTTGAGGAATGAGGATTGAGGGTTGAAGATTGAGGGTTGAGGATTGAGGATTGAGAATTGAGAATTGAGGATGAGGACTGAGGGTTGAAGAATGAGGATTGAGGGTTGAGGATTGAGGATTCAGGATTGAGGATTGAAGATTGAGTAATGAGGATTGAAGACTGATGATTGAGGATTGAGTATTGAGGATTGTGGATTGAGAATTGAGGATTGAGGATTGAGCATTGAGGATTGAAGATTGGGGACTGGGGATTGAGGATTGAAGATTGAGGATTAAGGATTGAGGATTGGGGATTGGGGATCTAGGTTTGGAGATTGATTATTGAGGATTGAAGATTGAGGGTTAAGGATTGAGGATTGAGATGGAGAATTGAGGATGAGGACTGAGGATTGAGGATTGAGGATTGAAGATTGAGTATTGAGGATTGATGATTGAGGATTGAGGATTGACGATTGAGGATTGAGGATTGAGGTTTGAGGATTGACGATGAGGGCTGAGGGTTGAGGATTGAGGATTGAGGATTGAGGATTGAGAATTGACGATGAGGTCTGAGGGTTGAGAATTGAGGTTTGAGGACTGAGGACTGAGGATTGAGGATTGAGAATTGAGGATTGAGGATTGAGGATTGAGGATTGAAGATTGAGGATTGAACATTGAGGATTGAAGATTGAGGATCGAGGATTGAGGATTGAGGATTGAAGATTGAATATTGATGACTTAAGATTGAGTATTGAGGTTTGAGGGTTGTGGATTGAGGACGAGGACTGAGTGTTGAGTATTGATGTTTGAGGTCTGATGATTGAGGATTGAGGATTGAGAATTGAGGATTGAGGATTGAGGATTGAAGATTGAGGATTGGGTATTGAGGATTGAAGAATGAGGCTTGAGGATTGAGTATTGAGGATTGAGGATTGAAGATTGAGTATTGGGGATTGAAGACTGACGATTGAGGATTGAGGATTGAGGGTTGAGTATTTAGTATTGAGAAATGAGGATTGAGGATGGAGGATTGAAGATTGAGGATTGGGTATTGAGGACTGAGGACTGAGGATTGAGTATTGAGGATTGAGGATTGAGGATTAAAGATTGAGTATTGAGGATTGAGGATTGAGGATTGAAGTTTGAGTATTGAGGATTGAAGATTGAGGATTGAGGATTGAGGATTGAGGATTGAGGATTGAAGATTGAGGATTGGGGACTGAGTGCTGAGGGTTGAGTAATGAGAACTGATGTTTGTGGATGGAGATTTGAAGATTGAAGATTGAGGATTGAGTATTGAAAGCTGAGAATTCAGGATATTCTATTGAGTATTGAGAATTTTGGATTGATGGTTGAGTATTGAGGATTGATGGTTGAGGGTTGTGTGTTGAATATTGAGGATTGGCGGATTGAGTATTGAAGATTGAGGACTGAGGACTGAGGATTGAGTATTGAGGATTGAGGATTCAGTATTGAGGATTGAGGATTTAAGAGTATTGATGAGTGAAGATTGCGGATTTATTATTGAGGGTTGAGGTTTGAGGACGAGGACTGAGGGTTGTGGATTGAGGTTTGAGGACAGAAGATTGAGGATTGAGGATTGAGAATTGTTAGTTGAAGATTGAGGATGGAAAATTTAGGATTGGGTATTGAGGATTGAGGATTGGGGATTGAGGATTTAGTATTGGAGATTGATTATTTAGGATTGAAGATAGAGGGTTGAGGATTGAGGATTGAGGATTGAGAATTGAGAATTGAGGATGATGACTGAGGTTTGAGGATTGAGGTTTGAGGAATGAGGATTGAGGATTGAGGATTGAGGTTTGAGGATTGATGATTGAGTATTGAAGGTTGAGGATTGATGACTGAGGATTGAGGATTGAGGATTGAGGATTGAGGATTGAGGATTGAGGATTGAGGGTTGAGGATTGAGGATTGAGAATTGAGAATTGAGGATGAGGACTGAGGGTTGAAGAATGAGGATTGAGGGTTGAGGATTGAGGATTCAGGATTGAGGATTGAAGATTGAGTATTGAGGATTGAAGACTGCTGATTGAGGATTGAGTATTGAGGATTGTGGATTGAGAATTGAGGATTGAGGATTGAAGATTGAGTATTGAGGATTGAAGATTGAGGATTGAGGATTGAGGATTGAGGATTGAGGACTGAGGATTGAGGATTGAGGATTGAGCATTGAGGATTGAAGATTGGGGACTGGGGATTGAGGATTGAAGATTGAGGATGGAAAATTTAGGATTGAGGATTGGGGATTGAGGACTTAGTATTGGAGATTGATTATTTAGGATTGAAGATAGAGGGTTGAGGATTGAGGATTGAGGATTGAGAATTGAGAATTGAGGATGATGACTGAGGTTTGAGGATTGAGGTTTGAGGAATGAGGATTGAGGATTGAGGATTGAGGTTTGAGGATTGATGATTGAGTATTGAAGGTTGAGGACTGATGACTGAGGATTGAGGATTGAGGATTGAGGATTGAGGATTGAGGATTGAGGGTTGAGGATTGAGGATTGAGAATTGAGAATTGAGGATGAGGACTGAGGGTTGAAGAATGAGGATTGAGGGTTGAGGATTGAGGATTCAGGATTGAGGATTGAAGATTGAGTATTGAGGATTGAAGACTGCTGATTGAGGATTGAGTATTGAGGATTGTGGATTGAGAATTGAGGATTGAGGATTGTGGATTGAGAATTGAGGATTGAGGATTGAAGATTGAGTATTGAGGATTGAAGATTGAGGATTGAGGATTGAGGATTGAGGATTGAGGATTGAGGACTGAGGATTGAGGATTGAGGATTGAGCATTGAGGATTGAAGATTGGGGACTGGGGATTGAGGATTGAAGATTGAGGATTAAGGATTGAGGATTGGGGATTGGCGATCTAGGATTGGAGATTGATTATTGAGGATTGAGGATTGAGGATTGAAGATTGAGGATTGGGTATTGAGGATTGAAGAATGAGGATTGAGGATTGAGTATTGAGGATTGAGGATTGAAGATTGAGTATTGGGGATTGAAGACTGACGACTGAGGATTGAGGATTGAGGGTTGAGGATTTAGTATTGAGAAATGAGGATTGAGGATGGAGGATTGAAGATTGAGGATTGGGTATTGAGGACTGAGGACTGACGATTGAGTATTGAGGATTGAGGATTGAGGATTAAAGATTGAGTATTGAGGATTGAGGATTGAGGTTTGAGGATTGAGGTTTGAGGAATGAGGATTGAGGATTGAGGATTGAGGTTTGAGGATTGATCATTGAGTATTGAATGTTGAGGATTGATGACTGAGGATTGAGGATTGAGGATTGAGGATTGAGGATTGAGGATTGAAAATTGAGTGTTGAGGATTGAGTGTTGAGGAGTGAGGATTGAGTGTTGAGGATTGAGGATTGAGTATTGAAGATTGAGAATTGAGGATTGAAGGTTGAGGATTGAGGAATGAGGTTTGAGGATTGAGGACGATGGCTGATGGTTGAGGGTTGAGGTTTTAGGACTGAGGACTGAGGATTGAGGATTGAGAATTGAGGATTGAGGATTGAGGATTGAAGATTGGGGATTGGTAATTGAGGATTGAAGTGTGAGGATTCAGGATTGAGTATTGATGATTCGGGATTGAAGATTGAGTATTGAGGATTGAAGATTGAGTATTGATGATTGAAGATTGAGGATTGAGGGTTGAGGGTTGAGGGTTGCGGACGAGGACTGACGGTTGAGGATTGAGGTTTGAGGATTGAGGGTTGAGGACTGAGGACTGAGGATAGAGGATTGAGGATGGAGCATTGAGGATTGAAGATTGAGGACTGGGGATTGAGGACTGAAGATTGAGGATTAAGGATTGAGGGTTGGTGATTGAGGATCTAGGACTGAGTATTGATTATTGAGGATTAAAGATTGAGGATTGAGGATTGAGGATTGAGAATTGAGAACTGAGGATAAGGACTGAGGGTTGAGGATTTAGGTTTGAGGAATGAGGATTGAGGATTGAGGATTGAGGATTGAAGATTGAGTATTGATGATTGAAGATTGAGGATTGAGGATTGAGCGTTGAGGATTGAGGACGAGGACTGACGGTTGAGGATTGTGGTTTGGGGATTGAGGATTGAGCATTGAGTATTGAGGATGAGGACAGGGGTTTGAGGATTGAGGTTTGAGGAATGAGGATTGAGGATTGAGGATTGAGGACAGAGTATTGAGGATTGAGTATTGAAGGTTCAGGATTGATGACTGAGGATTGAGGATTGCGGATTGACGATTGAGGATTGAGGATTGAGGGTTGAAGGTTGAGTGTTGAGGATTGAAGGTTGAGGATTGACGATTGAGGATTGAGGATTGTGGATGATGGCTGAGGTTTGAGGTTTGAGGTTTGAGGTTTGAGTATTGAATCCTGAGAATTCAGGATGTTCTATTGAGTATTGAGAATTGAGGATTGATGGTTTAGTATTGAGCATTCAGGATTGAGGATTGAGGATTGAGTATTGAGGATTGAGGATTGATGGTTGAGGATTTAGAATTGAGGATTGAGGATTGAGGATTGAGGATTGAAAATTGAGTATTGAGGGTTGAAGATTGAGGACTGAGGAATAAGGATTGAGGATTGAGGATTGAGGATTGAAGATTGAGGATTGGGTATTGAGGATTGAAGAATGAGGATTGAGGAATGAGGATTGGGGATTGAGGATCTAGGATTGAGAATTGATTATTGAGGATAGAAGATTGAGTATTGAGGATTGAGGATTGAGAATTGAGAATTGAGGATAAGGACTGAGGGTTGAGGATTGAGGTTTGAGGTTTCAGGAATGAGGATTGAGGATTGAAGATTGTGGGTTGAGGATTGAGGATTGAGAATTGAGAATTGAGGATGAGGACTGAGGGTTGAAGAATGAGGATTGAGGGTTGAGGATTGAGGATTGAAGATTGAGTATTGAGGATTGAAGACTGATGATTGAGGATTGAGTATTGAGGATTGTGGATTGAGAATTGAGGATTGACGATTGAAGATTGAGTATTGAGGATTGAAGATTGAGGATTGAGGATTGAGGATTGAGGATTGAGGACTGAGGGTTGAAGAATGAGGATTGAGGGTTGACGATTGAGGATTCAGGATTGAGGATTGAAGATTGAGTATTGAGGATTGAAGACTGATGATTGAGGATTGAGTATTGAGGATTGTGGATTGAGAATTGAGGATTGAGGATTGAAGATTGAGTATTGAGGATTGAAGATTGAGGATTGAGGATTGAGGATTGAGGATTGAGGACTGAGGATTGAGGATTGAGGATTGAGCATTGAGGATTGAAGATTGGGGACTGGGGATTGAGGATTGAAGATTGAGGATTAAGGATTGAGGATTGGGGATTGGCGATCTAGGATTGGAGATTGATTATTGAGGATTGAGGATTGAGGATTGAAGATTGAGTATTGAGGATTGAAGGTTGAGGATTGAGGGTTGAGGATTGAAGGTTGAGGACTTAGTGTTGAAGGTTGAGTGATGGGAATTGATGTTTGTGGATTGAGATTTGAAGATTGAAGAATGGGGATTGAGTACTGAAAACTGTGAATTGAGGATATTCTATTGAGGATTGAGTATTGACTATTGATTGTTGAGGACTGAGGGCTAAAGATTGAGGATTCAGGATTGAGGATTCGGGACTGAGGTTTAAGGACAGAGAATTGAGGGTTGAGGATTGAGGATTGAGGATTGACGCTTGGGGATTGGAGGTTGAGGATGGAGGATTGAAAAGAGTGGACTGAGTGTTGAGGATTGAGTGTTGAGAATTGATGTCTGAGGATTGAGATTTGATTATTGAATATTGTGGATTGAGTATTGAACCATGAGAATTCAGGATACTCTATTGAGTATTAGGAATTGAGTATTGATGGTTGAGTATTGAGGATTGGTGGTTGAGGGTTGTGTGTTGAATATTGAGGGTTGAGGATTGAGGATTGAGGATTGAAGATTGAGGATTGAATATTGAGTCTTGATGATTGATGATTGAGGACTGAGGATTGAGTGTTGAGGATTGAGGACGAGGACTGACGGTTGAGGATTGAGGTTTGAGGTTTCAGGATTGAGGATTGAGGACTGAGGATTGAGGATTGAGGATTGAGCATTGAGGATTGAAGATTGAGGACTGGGGATTGAGGATTGAAGATTGACGATTGAGGATTGTGGATTGAGGATTGAGGGTTGAGGATTAAAGATTGAATATTGACGATTGAAGATTGAGGATTGAGGATTGAGGGTTGTGGATTGAGGACGAGGACTGAGTGTTGAGAATTGATGTTTGAGGTCTGAGGATTGAGGATTGAGGATTGAGAATTGAGGATTGAGGATTGAGGATTGAAGATTGAGGATTGGGTATTGAGGATTGAAGAATGAGGACTGAGGATTTAGGATTGAGGATCGAGGATTGAAGATTGAGTATTGAGGATTGAAGATTGAGAATTGAGGATTGAGGATTGAACATTGAGGACTGAGTGTTGAGGGTTGAGTGATGAGAATTGATGTTTGAGGATAGAGATTTGAAGATTGCAGATTGAGTATTGTGTATTGAAATCTGTGAATTGAGGATATTCTATTGAGGATTGAGGATTGTCACCTGATTGTTGAGGACTGACGGCTGAAGATTGAGGATTCAGGATTGAGGATTCAGAATTGAGGTTTGAGGACTGAGGATTGAGGATTGAGGATTGAAGATTGAGTATTGAGGATTGATGATTGAGGATTGAGGATTGACGATTGAGGATTGAGGATTGAGGTTTGAGGATTGACGATGAGCGCTGAGGGTTGAGGATTGAGGATTGAGGATTGAGGATTGAGAATTGAAGATGAGGTCTGAGGGTTGAGGATTGAGGTTTGAGGACTGAGGACTGAGGATTGAGGATTGAGAATTGAGGATTGAGGATTGAGGATTGAGGATTGAAGATTGAGGATTGAACATTGAGGATTGAGGATTGAGGATCGAGGATTGAGGATTGAGGATTGAAGATTGAATATTGATGATTTAAGATTGAGGATTGAGGATTGAGGTTTGTGGATTGAGGACGAGGACTGAGTGTTGAGTATTGATGTTTGAGGTCTGATGATTGAGGATTGAGGATTGAGGATTGAGGATTGAGGATTGAAGATTGAGGATTGGGTATTGAGGATTGAAGAATGAGGATTGAGGATTGAGTATTGAGGATTGAGGATTGAAGATTGAGTATTGGGGATTGAAGACTGACGATTGAGGATTGAGGATTGAGGGTTGAGGATTTAGTATTGAGAAATGAGGATTGAGGATGGAGGATTGAAGATTGAGGATTGGGTATTGAGGACTGAGGACTGAGGATTGAGTATTGAGGATTGAGGATTGAGGATTAAAGATTGAGTATTGAGGATTGAGGATTGAGGTTTGAGGATTGAGGTTTGAGGAATGAGGATTGAGGATTGAGGATTGAGGTTTGAGGATTGATCATTGAGTATTGAAGGTTGAGGATTGATGACTGAGGATTGAGGATTGAGGATTGAGGATTGAGGATTGAGGATTGAGGATTGAAGATTGAGTGTTGAGGATTGAGTGTTGAGGAGTGAGGATTGAGTGTTGAGGATTGAGGATTGAGTATTGAAGATTGAGAATTGAGGATTGAAGGTTGAGGATTGAGGAATGAGGTTTGAGGATTGAGGACGATGGCTGATGGTTGAGGGTTGAGGTTTTAGGACTGAGGACTGAGGATTGAGGATTGAGAATTGAGGATTGAGGATTGAGGATTGAAGATTGGGGATTGGTAATTGAGGATTGAAGTGTGAGGATTCAGGATTGAGGATTGATGATTCGGGATTGAAGATTGAGTATTGAGGATTGAAGATTGAGTATTGATGATTGAAGATTGAGGATTGAGGGTTGAGGGTTGAGGGTTGCGGACGAGGACTGACGGTTGAGGATTGAGGTTTGAGGATTGAGGATTGAGGACTGAGGGCTGAGGATAGAGGATTGAGGATGGAGCATTGAGGATTGAAGATTGAGGACTGGGGATTGAGGACTGAAGATTGAGGATTAAGGATTGAGGATTGGTGATTGAGGATCTAGGACTGAATATTGATTATTGAGGATTAAAGATTGAGGATTGAGGATTGAGGATTGAGAATTGAGAACTGAGGATAAGGACTGAGGGTTGAGGATTGAGGTTTGAGGAATGAGGATTGAGGATTGAGGATTGAGGATTGAAGATTGAGTATTGATGATTGAAGATTGAGGATTGAGGATTGAGGGTTGAGGATTGAGGACGAGGACTGACGGTTGAGGATTGTGGTTTGAGGATTGAGGATTGAGGATTGAGGATTGAGGACAGAGTATTGAGGATTGAGTTCTGAAGGTTGAGGATTGGTGACTGAGGATTGAGGATTGCGGATTGACGATTGAGGATTGAGGATTGAGGGTTGAAGGTTGAGTGTTGAGGATTGAAGGTTGAGGATTGACGATTGAGGATTGAGGATTGAGGATGATGGCATAGGTCTGAGGTTTGAGGTTTGAGGTTTGAGTATTGAATCCTGAGAATTCAAGATGTTCTATTGAGTATTGAGAATTGAGGATTGATGGTTTAGTATTGAGTATTCAGGATTGAGGATTGAGGATTGGGGATTGAGGACAGAGTATTGAGGATTGAGTATTGAAGGTTCAGGATTGATGACTGAGGATTGAGGATTGCGGATTGACGATTGAGGATTGAGGATTGAGGGTTGAAGGTTGAGTGTTGAGGATTGAAGGTTGAGGATTGACGATTGAGGATTGAGGATTGTGGATGATGGCTGAGGTTTGAGGTTTGAGGTTTGAGGTTTGAGTATTGAATCCTGAGAATTCAGGATGTTCTATTGAGTATTGAGAATTGAGGATTGATGGTTTAGTATTGAGCATTCAGGATTGAGGATTGAGGATTGAGTATTGAGGATTGAGGATTGATGGTTGAGGATTTAGAATTGAGGATTGAGGATTGAGGATTGAGGATTGAAAATTGAGTATTGAGGGTTGAAGATTGAGGACTGAGGAATAAGGATTGAGGATTGAGGATTGAGGATTGAAGATTGAGGATTGGGTATTGAGGATTGAAGAATGAGGATTGAGGAATGAGGATTGGGGATTGAGGATCTAGGATTGAGAATTGATTATTGAAGATTGAAGATTGAGTATTGAGGATTGAGGATTGAGAATTGAGAATTGAGGATAAGGACTGAGGGTTGAGGATTGAGGTTTGAGGTTTCAGGAATGAGGATTGAGGATTGAAGATTGTGGGTTGAGGATTGAGGATTGAGAATTGAGAATTGAGGATGAGGACTGAGGGTTGAAGAATGAGGATTGAGGGTTGAGGATTGAGGATTGAAGATTGAGTATTGAGGATTGAAGACTGATGATTGAGGATTGAGTATTGAGGATTGTGGATTGAGAATTGAGGATTGAGGATTGAAGATTGAGTATTGAGGATTGAAGATTGAGGATTGAGGATTGAGGATTGAGGATTGAGGACTGAGGGTTGAAGAATGAGTATTGAGGGTTGAGGATTGAGGATTCAGGATTGAGGATTGAAGATTGAGTATTGAGGATTGAAGACTGATGATTGAGGATTGAGTATTGAGGATTGTGGATTGAGAATTGAGGATTGAGGATTGAAGATTGAGTATTGAGGATTGAAGATTGAGGATTGAGGATTGAGGATTGAGGACTGAGCATTGAGGATTGAGGATTGAGCATTGAGGATTGAAGGTTGGGGACTGGGGATTGAGGATTGAAGATTGAGGATTAAGGATTGAGGATTGGGGATTGGCGATCTAGGATTGGAGATTGATTATTGAGGATTGAGGATTGAGGATTGAAGATTGAGGATTGGGTATTGAGGATTGAAGATTGAGTATTGAGGATTGAAGACTGATGATTGAGGATTGAGTATTGAGGATTGTGGATTGAGAATTGAGGATTGAGGATTGAAGATTGAGTATTGAGGATTGAAGATTGAGGATTGAGGATTGAGGATTGAGGATTGTGGACTGAGGATTGAGGATTGAGGATTGAGCATTGAGGATTGAAGATTGGGGACTGGGGATTGAGGATTGAAGATTGAGGATTAAGGGTTGAGGATTGGGGATTGGGGATCTAGGATTGGAGATTGATTATTGAGGATTGAAGATTGAGGGTTAAGGATTGAGGATTGAGATGGAGAATTGAGGATGAGGACTGAGGATTGAGGATTGAGGATTGAAGATTGAGTATTGAGGATTGATGATTGAGGATTGAGGATTGACGATTGAGGATTGAGGATTGAGGTTTGAGGATTGACGATGAGGGCTGAGGGTTGAGGATTGAAGAATGAGGATTGAGGGTTGAGTATTGAGGATTGAGGATTGAGGATTGAGAATTGAGGATTGAGGATTGAGGATTGAAGATTGGGGATTGGTAATTGAGGATTGAAGTGTGAGGATTCAGGATTGAGGATTGATGATTCGGGATTGAAGATTGAGTATTGAGGATTGAAGGTTGAGTATTGATGATTGAAGATTGAGGATTGAGCGTTGAGGGTTGAGGGTTGCGGACGAGGACTGACGGTTGAGGATTGAGGTTTGAGGATTGAGGGTTGAGGACTGAGGACTGAGGATAGAGGATTGAGGATGGAGAATTGAGGATTGAAGATAGAGGACTGGGGATTGAGGGCTGAAGATTGAGGATTAAGGATTGAGGATTGGTGATTGAGGATCTAGGACTGAATATTGATTATTGAGGATTAAAGATTGAGGATTGAGGATTGAGGATTGAGAATTGAGAACTGAGGATAAGGCCTGAGGGTTGAGGATTGAGGTTTGAGGAATGAGGATTGAGGATTGAGGATTGAGGATTGAAGATTGAGTATTGATGATTGAAGATTGAGGATTGAGGATTGAGGGTTGAGGATTGAGGACGAGGACTGACGGTTGAGGATTGTGGTTTGAGGATTGAGGATTGAGGATTGAGTATTGAGGATGAGGACTGGGGTTTGAGGATTGAGGTTTGAGGAATGAGGATTGAGGATTGAGGATTGAGGACAGAGTATTGAGGATTGAGTATTGAAGGTTGAGGATTGATGACTGAGGATTGAGGATTGCGGATTGACGATTGAGGATTGAGGATTGAGGGTTGAAGGTTGAGTGTTGAGGATTGAAGGTTGAGGATTGACGATTGCGGATTGAGGATTGAGGATGATGGCATAGGTCTGAGGTTTGAGGTTTGAGGTTTGAGTATTGCATCCTGAGAATTCAGGATGTTCTATTGAGTATTGAGAATTGAGGATTGATGGTTTAGTATTGAGGATTCAGGATTGAGGATTGAGGATTGAGTATTGAAGATTGAGGATTGATTGTTGAGGATTTAGAATTGAGGATTGAGGATTGAGGATCGAGGATTGAAAATTGAGTATTGAGGATTGAAGATTGAGGACTGAGGAATAAAGATTGAGGATTGAGGATGAGGTCTGATGGTTGAGGATTGAGGCTTGAGGACTGAGGACTGAGGATTGAGGATTGAGAATTGAGTATAGAGGATGGAGGATTGAAGATTGAGGATTGGGTATTGATTATTGAGGATTGAGGATTGAGAATTGAGGATTGTGGATTGAGGATTGAAGATTGAGGATTGGGTTTTGAGGATTGAAGAATGAGGATTGAGGATTGAGGATTGAGGATTGAGGATTGAAGATTGAGTATTGTGGATTGAAGATTGAGGATTGAGGATTGATGGTTGCGGATTGAGGATTGAAGATTCAGTATTGAGGATTGAATACTGAGGATTGATGATTGAGGATTGAGGATTGAAGGTTGAGTATTGTGGACTGAAGATTGAGGATTGAGGATTGACGATTGAGGATTGAGGATTGAGATTTGAGGATTGACGATGAGGGCTGAGGTTTGAGGATTGAGGTTTGAGGTCTGAGGACTGAGGATTGAGGATTGAGAATTGAGGATTGAGGATTGAGGATTGAGGTTTGAGGATTGGGTATTGAGGATTGAAGGATGAGGATTGAGGATTGAGGACTGAGGATTGGGTATTGAGGATTGAGGATTGAGGATTAGAGATTGAGTATTGAGGATTGAGGATTGAGGATTGAAGTTTGAGTATTGAGGATTGAGTGTTGAGGATTGAGGATGAGGGCTGAGGTTTGAGGTTTGAGGTTTGAGTATTGAATCCTGAGAATTCAGGATATTCTATTGAGTATTGAGAATTGAGGATTGATGGTTGTGTATTGAGGATTGAGGATTGAGGATTGAGGATTGAGTATTGAAGATTGAGGATTGAGGATTGAGGATTGAGGATTGAGTATTGAGGATTGAGGATTGAGTATTGAAGATTGAGAATTGAGGATTGAAGGTTGAGGATTGAGGAATGAGGTTTGAGGATTGAGGACGATGGCTGATGGTTGAGGGTTGAGGTTTTAGGACTGAGGACTGAGGATTGAGGATTGAGAATTGAGGATTGAGGATTGAGGATTGAAGATTGGGTATTGGTAATTGAGGATTGAAGAATGAGGATTCAGGATTGAGGATTGATGATTGGGGATTGAAGATTGAGTATTGAGGATTGAAGATTGAGTATTGATGATTGAAGATTGAGGATTGAGGGTTGAGGGTTGAGGGTTGCGGACGAGGACTGACGGTTGAGGATTGAGGTTTGAGGATTGAGGGTTGAGGACTGAGGACTGAGGATAGAGGATTGAGGATAGAGCATTGAGGATTGAAGATTGAGGACTTGGGATTGAGGACTGAAGTTTGAGGATTAAGGATTGAGGATTGGTGATTGAGGATCTAGGACTGAATATTGATTATTGAGGATTAAAGATTGAGGATTGAGGATTGAGGATTGAGGATTGAGGATTGAGGACAGAGTATTGAGGATTGAGTTCTGAAGGTTGAGGATTGGTGACTGAGGATTGAGGATTGCGGATTGACGATTGAGGATTGAGGATTGAGGGTTGAAGGTTGAGTGTTGAGGATTGAAGGTTGAGGATTGACGATTGAGGATTGAGGATTGAGGATGATGGCATAGGTCTGAGGTTTGAGGTTTGAGGTTTGAGTATTGAATCCTGAGAATTCAGGATGTTCTATTGAGTATTGAGAATTGAGGATTGATGGTTTAGTATTGAGTATTCAGGATTGAGGATTGAGGATTGTGGATTGAAGATTGAGTATTGAGGATTGAAGATTGAGTATTGAGGATTGAGGATTGAGTATAGAGGATGAGGACTGGGGTTTGAGGATTGAGGTTTGAGGAATGAGGATTGAGGATTGAGGATTGAGGACAGAGTATTGAGGATTGAGTATTGAAGGTTCAGGATTGATGACTGAGGATTGAGGATTGCGGATTGACGATTGAGGATTGAGGATTGAGGGTTGAAGGTTGAGTGATGAGGATTGAAGGTTGAGGATTGACGATTGAGGATTGAGGATTGTGGATGGTGGCTGAGGTTTGAGGTTTGAGGTTTGAGGTTTGAGTATTGAATCCTGAGAATTCAGGATGTTCTATTGAGTATTGAGAATTGAGGATTGATGGTTTAGTATTGAGCATTCAGGATTGAGGATTGAGGATTGAGTATTGAGGATTGAGGATTGATGGTTGAGGATTTAGAATTGAGGATTGAGGATTGAGGATTGAGGATTGAAAATTGAGTATTGAGGGTTGAAGATTGAGGACTGAGGAATAAGGATTGAGGATTGAGGATTGAGGATTGAAGATTGAGGATTGGGAATTGAGGATTGAAGAATGAGGATTGAGGAATGAGGATTGGGGATTGAGGATCTAGGATTGAGAATTGATTATTGAGGATTGAAGATTGAGTATTGAGGATTGAGGATTGAGAATTGAGAATTGAGGATAAGGACTGAGGGTTGAGGATTGAGGTTTGAGGTTTGAGGAATGAGGATTGAGGGTTGAAGATTGAGGGTTGAGGATTGAGGATTGAGAATTGAGAATTGAGGATGAGGACTGAGGGTTGAAGAATGAGGATTGAGGGTTGAGGATTGAGGATTCAGGATTGAGGATTGAAGATTGAGTAATGAGGATTGAAGACTGATGATTGAGGATTGAGTATTGAGGATTGTGGATTGAGAATTGAGGATTGAGGATTGAGCATTGAGGATTGAAGATTGGGGACTGGGGATTGAGGATTGAAGATTGAGGATTAAGGATTGAGGATTGGGGATTGGGGATCTAGGTTTGGAGATTGATTATTGAGGATTGAAGATTGAGGGTTAAGGATTGAGGATTGAGATGGAGAATTGAGGATGAGGACTGAGGATTGAGGATTGAGGATTGAAGATTGAGTATTGAGGATTGATGATTGAGGATTGAGGATTGACGATTGAGGATTGAGGATTGAGGTTTGAGGATTGACGATGAGGGCTGAGGGTTGAGGATTGAGGATTGAGGATTGAGGATTGAGAATTGACGATGAGGTCTGAGGGTTGAGAATTGAGGTTTGAGGACTGAGGACTGAGGATTGAGGATTGAGAATTGAGGATTGAGGATTGAGGATTGAGGATTGAAGATTGAGGATTGAACATTGAGGATTGAAGATTGAGGATCGAGGATTGAGGATTGAGGATTGAAGATTGAATATTGATGACTTAAGATTGAGTATTGAGGTTTGAGGGTTGTGGATTGAGGACGAGGACTGAGTGTTGAGTATTGATGTTTGAGGTCTGATGATTGAGGATTGAGGATTGAGAATTGAGGATTGAGGATTGAGGATTGAAGATTGAGGATTGGGTATTGAGGATTGAAGAATGAGGCTTGAGGATTGAGTATTGAGGATTGAGGATTGAAGATTGAGTATTGGGGATTGAAGACTGACGATTGAGGATTGAGGATTGAGGGTTGAGTATTTAGTATTGAGAAATGAGGATTGAGGATGGAGGATTGAAGATTGAGGATTGGGTATTGAGGACTGAGGACTGAGGATTGAGTATTGAGGATTGAGGATTGAGGATTAAAGATTGAGTATTGAGGATTGAGGATTGAGGATTGAAGTTTGAGTATTGAGGATTGAAGATTGAGGATTGAGGATTGAGGATTGAGGATTGAGGATTGAAGATTGAGGATTGGGGACTGAGTGCTGAGGGTTGAGTAATGAGAACTGATGTTTGTGGATGGAGATTTGAAGATTGAAGATTGAGGATTGAGTATTGAAAGCTGAGAATTCAGGATATTCTATTGAGTATTGAGAATTTTGGATTGATGGTTGAGTATTGAGGATTGATGGTTGAGGGTTGTGTGTTGAATATTGAGGATTGGCGGATTGAGTATTGAAGATTGAGGACTGAGGACTGAGGATTGAGTATTGAGGATTGAGGATTCAGTATTGAGGATTGAGGATTTAAGAGTATTGATGAGTGAAGATTGCGGATTTATTATTGAGGGTTGAGGTTTGAGGACGAGGACTGAGGGTTGTGGATTGAGGTTTGAGGACAGAAGATTGAGGATTGAGGATTGAGAATTGTTAGTTGAAGATTGAGGATGGAAAATTTAGGATTGGGTATTGAGGATTGAGGATTGGGGATTGAGGATTTAGTATTGGAGATTGATTATTTAGGATTGAAGATAGAGGGTTGAGGATTGAGGATTGAGGATTGAGAATTGAGAATTGAGGATGATGACTGAGGTTTGAGGATTGAGGTTTGAGGAATGAGGATTGAGGATTGAGGATTGAGGTTTGAGGATTGATGATTGAGTATTGAAGGTTGAGGATTGATGACTGAGGATTGAGGATTGAGGATTGAGGATTGAGGATTGAGGATTGAGGATTGAGGGTTGAGGATTGAGGATTGAGAATTGAGAATTGAGGATGAGGACTGAGGGTTGAAGAATGAGGATTGAGGGTTGAGGATTGAGGATTCAGGATTGAGGATTGAAGATTGAGTATTGAGGATTGAAGACTGCTGATTGAGGATTGAGTATTGAGGATTGTGGATTGAGAATTGAGGATTGAGGATTGAAGATTGAGTATTGAGGATTGAAGATTGAGGATTGAGGATTGAGGATTGAGGATTGAGGACTGAGGATTGAGGATTGAGGATTGAGCATTGAGGATTGAAGATTGGGGACTGGGGATTGAGGATTGAAGATTGAGGATGGAAAATTTAGGATTGAGGATTGGGGATTGAGGACTTAGTATTGGAGATTGATTATTTAGGATTGAAGATAGAGGGTTGAGGATTGAGGATTGAGGATTGAGAATTGAGAATTGAGGATGATGACTGAGGTTTGAGGATTGAGGTTTGAGGAATGAGGATTGAGGATTGAGGATTGAGGTTTGAGGATTGATGATTGAGTATTGAAGGTTGAGGACTGATGACTGAGGATTGAGGATTGAGGATTGAGGATTGAGGATTGAGGATTGAGGGTTGAGGATTGAGGATTGAGAATTGAGAATTGAGGATGAGGACTGAGGGTTGAAGAATGAGGATTGAGGGTTGAGGATTGAGGATTCAGGATTGAGGATTGAAGATTGAGTATTGAGGATTGAAGACTGCTGATTGAGGATTGAGTATTGAGGATTGTGGATTGAGAATTGAGGATTGAGGATTGTGGATTGAGAATTGAGGATTGAGGATTGAAGATTGAGTATTGAGGATTGAAGATTGAGGATTGAGGATTGAGGATTGAGGATTGAGGATTGAGGACTGAGGATTGAGGATTGAGGATTGAGCATTGAGGATTGAAGATTGGGGACTGGGGATTGAGGATTGAAGATTGAGGATTAAGGATTGAGGATTGGGGATTGGCGATCTAGGATTGGAGATTGATTATTGAGGATTGAGGATTGAGGATTGAAGATTGAGGATTGGGTATTGAGGATTGAAGAATGAGGATTGAGGATTGAGTATTGAGGATTGAGGATTGAAGATTGAGTATTGGGGATTGAAGACTGACGACTGAGGATTGAGGATTGAGGGTTGAGGATTTAGTATTGAGAAATGAGGATTGAGGATGGAGGATTGAAGATTGAGGATTGGGTATTGAGGACTGAGGACTGACGATTGAGTATTGAGGATTGAGGATTGAGGATTAAAGATTGAGTATTGAGGATTGAGGATTGAGGTTTGAGGATTGAGGTTTGAGGAATGAGGATTGAGGATTGAGGATTGAGGTTTGAGGATTGATCATTGAGTATTGAATGTTGAGGATTGATGACTGAGGATTGAGGATTGAGGATTGAGGATTGAGGATTGAGGATTGAAAATTGAGTGTTGAGGATTGAGTGTTGAGGAGTGAGGATTGAGTGTTGAGGATTGAGGATTGAGTATTGAAGATTGAGAATTGAGGATTGAAGGTTGAGGATTGAGGAATGAGGTTTGAGGATTGAGGACGATGGCTGATGGTTGAGGGTTGAGGTTTTAGGACTGAGGACTGAGGATTGAGGATTGAGAATTGAGGATTGAGGATTGAGGATTGAAGATTGGGGATTGGTAATTGAGGATTGAAGTGTGAGGATTCAGGATTGAGTATTGATGATTCGGGATTGAAGATTGAGTATTGAGGATTGAAGATTGAGTATTGATGATTGAAGATTGAGGATTGAGGGTTGAGGGTTGAGGGTTGCGGACGAGGACTGACGGTTGAGGATTGAGGTTTGAGGATTGAGGGTTGAGGACTGAGGACTGAGGATAGAGGATTGAGGATGGAGCATTGAGGATTGAAGATTGAGGACTGGGGATTGAGGACTGAAGATTGAGGATTAAGGATTGAGGGTTGGTGATTGAGGATCTAGGACTGAGTATTGATTATTGAGGATTAAAGATTGAGGATTGAGGATTGAGGATTGAGAATTGAGAACTGAGGATAAGGACTGAGGGTTGAGGATTTAGGTTTGAGGAATGAGGATTGAGGATTGAGGATTGAGGATTGAAGATTGAGTATTGATGATTGAAGATTGAGGATTGAGGATTGAGCGTTGAGGATTGAGGACGAGGACTGACGGTTGAGGATTGTGGTTTGGGGATTGAGGATTGAGCATTGAGTATTGAGGATGAGGACAGGGGTTTGAGGATTGAGGTTTGAGGAATGAGGATTGAGGATTGAGGATTGAGGACAGAGTATTGAGGATTGAGTATTGAAGGTTCAGGATTGATGACTGAGGATTGAGGATTGCGGATTGACGATTGAGGATTGAGGATTGAGGGTTGAAGGTTGAGTGTTGAGGATTGAAGGTTGAGGATTGACGATTGAGGATTGAGGATTGTGGATGATGGCTGAGGTTTGAGGTTTGAGGTTTGAGGTTTGAGTATTGAATCCTGAGAATTCAGGATGTTCTATTGAGTATTGAGAATTGAGGATTGATGGTTTAGTATTGAGCATTCAGGATTGAGGATTGAGGATTGAGTATTGAGGATTGAGGATTGATGGTTGAGGATTTAGAATTGAGGATTGAGGATTGAGGATTGAGGATTGAAAATTGAGTATTGAGGGTTGAAGATTGAGGACTGAGGAATAAGGATTGAGGATTGAGGATTGAGGATTGAAGATTGAGGATTGGGTATTGAGGATTGAAGAATGAGGATTGAGGAATGAGGATTGGGGATTGAGGATCTAGGATTGAGAATTGATTATTGAGGATAGAAGATTGAGTATTGAGGATTGAGGATTGAGAATTGAGAATTGAGGATAAGGACTGAGGGTTGAGGATTGAGGTTTGAGGTTTCAGGAATGAGGATTGAGGATTGAAGATTGTGGGTTGAGGATTGAGGATTGAGAATTGAGAATTGAGGATGAGGACTGAGGGTTGAAGAATGAGGATTGAGGGTTGAGGATTGAGGATTGAAGATTGAGTATTGAGGATTGAAGACTGATGATTGAGGATTGAGTATTGAGGATTGTGGATTGAGAATTGAGGATTGACGATTGAAGATTGAGTATTGAGGATTGAAGATTGAGGATTGAGGATTGAGGATTGAGGATTGAGGACTGAGGGTTGAAGAATGAGGATTGAGGGTTGACGATTGAGGATTCAGGATTGAGGATTGAAGATTGAGTATTGAGGATTGAAGACTGATGATTGAGGATTGAGTATTGAGGATTGTGGATTGAGAATTGAGGATTGAGGATTGAAGATTGAGTATTGAGGATTGAAGATTGAGGATTGAGGATTGAGGATTGAGGATTGAGGACTGAGGATTGAGGATTGAGGATTGAGCATTGAGGATTGAAGATTGGGGACTGGGGATTGAGGATTGAAGATTGAGGATTAAGGATTGAGGATTGGGGATTGGCGATCTAGGATTGGAGATTGATTATTGAGGATTGAGGATTGAGGATTGAAGATTGAGGATTGGGTATTGAGGATTGAAGAATGAGGATTGAGGATTGAGTATTGAGGATTCAGGATTGAAGATTGAGTATTGGGGATTGAAGACTGACGATTGAGGATTGAGGATTGAGGGTTGAGGATTTAGTATTGAGAAATGAGGATTGAGGATGGAGGATTGAAGATTGAGGATTGGGTATTGAGGACTGAGGACTGAGGATTGAGTATTGAGGATTGAGGATTGAGGATTAAAGATTGAGTATTGAGGATTGAGGATTGAGGTTTGAGGATTGAGGTTTGAGGAATGAGGATTGAGGATTGAGGATTGAGGTTTGAGGATTGATCATTGAGTATTGAATGTTGAGGATTGATGACTGAGGATTGAGGATTGAGGATTGAGGATTGAGGATTGAGGATTGAAAATTGAGTGTTGAGGATTGAGTGTTGAGGAGTGAGGATTGAGTGTTGAGGATTGAGGATTGAGTATTGAAGATTGAGAATTGAGGATTGAAGGTTGAGGATTGAGGAATGAGGTTTGAGGATTGAGGACGATGGCTGATGGTTGAGGGTTGAGGTTTTAGGACTGAGGACTGAGGATTGAGGATTGAGAATTGAGGATTGAGGATTGAGGATTGAAGATTGGGGATTGGTAATTGAGGATTGAAGTGTGAGGATTCAGGATTGAGGATTGATGATTCGGGATTGAAGATTGAGTATTGAGGATTGAAGATTGAGTATTGATGATTGAAGATTGAGTATTGAGGGTTGAGGGTTGAGGGTTGCGGACGAGGACTGACGGTTGAGGATTGAGGTTTGAGGATTGAGGGTTGAGGACTGAGGACTGAGGATAGAGGATTGAGGATGGAGCATTGAGGATTGAAGATTGAGGACTGGGGATTGAGGACTGAAGATTGAGGATTAAGGATTGAGGATTGGTGATTGAGGATCTAGGACTGAGTATTGATTATTGAGGATTAAAGATTGAGGATTGAGGATTGAGGATTGAGGATTGAGAAGTGAGGATCAGGACTGAGGGTTGAGGATTGAGGTTTGAGGAATGAGGATTGAGGATTGAGGATTGAGGATTGAAGAATGAGGATTGAGGATTGAGGATTGAGGATTGAGGATTGAAGATTGAGTATTGTGGATTGAAGATTGAGGATTGAGGATTGATGGTTGCGGATTGAGGATTGAAGATTCAGTATTGAGGATTGAATACTGAGGATTGATGATTGAGGATTGAGGATTGAAGGTTGAGTATTGTGGACTGAAGATTGAGGATTGAGGATTGACGATTGAGGATTGAGGATTGAGATTTGAGGATTGACGATGAGGGCTGAGGTTTGAGGATTGAGGTTTGAGGTCTGAGGACTGAGGATTGAGGATTGAGAATTGAGGATTGAGGATTGAGGATTGAGGTTTGAGGATTGGGTATTGAGGATTGAAGGATGAGGATTGAGGATTGAGGACTGAGGATTGGGTATTGAGGATTGAGGATTGAGGATTAGAGATTGAGTATTGAGGATTGAGGATTGAGGATTGAAGTTTGAGTATTGAGGATTGAGTGTTGAGGATTGAGGATGAGGGCTGAGGTTTGAGGTTTGAGGTTTGAGTATTGAATCCTGAGAATTCAGGATATTCTATTGAGTATTGAGAATTGAGGATTGATGGTTGTGTATTGAGGATTGAGGATTGAGGATTGAGGATTGAGTATTGAAGATTGAGGATTGAGGATTGAGGATTGAGGATTGAGTATTGAGGATTGAGGATTGAGTATTGAAGATTGAGAATTGAGGATTGAAGGTTGAGGATTGAGGAATGAGGTTTGAGGATTGAGGACGATGGCTGATGGTTGAGGGTTGAGGTTTTAGGACTGAGGACTGAGGATTGAGGATTGAGAATTGAGGATTGAGGATTGAGGATTGAAGATTGGGTATTGGTAATTGAGGATTGAAGAATGAGGATTCAGGATTGAGGATTGATGATTGGGGATTGAAGATTGAGTATTGAGGATTGAAGATTGAGTATTGATGATTGAAGATTGAGGATTGAGGGTTGAGGGTTGAGGGTTGCGGACGAGGACTGACGGTTGAGGATTGAGGTTTGAGGATTGAGGGTTGAGGACTGAGGACTGAGGATACAGGATTGAGGATAGAGCATTGAGGATTGAAGATTGAGGACTTGGGATTGAGGACTGAAGTTTGAGGATTAAGGATTGAGGATTGGTGATTGAGGATCTAGGACTGAATATTGATTATTGAGGATTAAAGATTGAGGATTGAGGATTGAGGATTGAGGATTGAGGATTGAGGACAGAGTATTGAGGATTGAGTTCTGAAGGTTGAGGATTGGTGACTGAGGATTGAGGATTGCGGATTGACGATTGAGGATTGAGGATTGAGGGTTGAAGGTTGAGTGTTGAGGATTGAAGGTTGAGGATTGACGATTGAGGATTGAGGATTGAGGATGATGGCATAGGTCTGAGGTTTGAGGTTTGAGGTTTGAGTATTGAATCCTGAGAATTCAGGATGTTCTATTGAGTATTGAGAATTGAGGATTGATGGTTTAGTATTGAGTATTCAGGATTGAGGATTGAGGATTGTGGATTGAAGATTGAGTATTGAGGATTGAAGATTGAGTATTGAGGATTGAGGATTGAGTATAGAGGATGAGGACTGGGGTTTGAGGATTGAGGTTTGAGGAATGAGGATTGAGGATTGAGGATTGAGGACAGAGTATTGAGGATTGAGTATTGAAGGTTCAGGATTGATGACTGAGGATTGAGGATTGCGGATTGACGATTGAGGATTGAGGATTGAGGGTTGAAGGTTGAGTGATGAGGATTGAAGGTTGAGGATTGACGATTGAGGATTGAGGATTGTGGATGGTGGCTGAGGTTTGAGGTTTGAGGTTTGAGGTTTGAGTATTGAATCCTGAGAATTCAGGATGTTCTATTGAGTATTGAGAATTGAGGATTGATGGTTTAGTATTGAGCATTCAGGATTGAGGATTGAGGATTGAGTATTGAGGATTGAGGATTGATGGTTGAGGATTTAGAATTGAGGATTGAGGATTGAGGATTGAGGATTGAAAATTGAGTATTGAGGGTTGAAGATTGAGGACTGAGGAATAAGGATTGAGGATTGAGGATTGAGGATTGAAGATTGAGGATTGGGAATTGAGGATTGAAGAATGAGGATTGAGGAATGAGGATTGGGGATTGAGGATCTAGGATTGAGAATTGATTATTGAGGATTGAAGATTGAGTATTGAGGATTGAGGATTGAGAATTGAGAATTGAGGATAAGGACTGAGGGTTGAGGATTGAGGTTTGAGGTTTGAGGAATGAGGATTGAGGATTGAAGATTGAGGGTTGAGGATTGAGGATTGAGAATTGAGAATTGAGGATGAGGACTGAGGGTTGAAGAATGAGGATTGAGGGTTGAGGATTGAGGATTCAGGATTGAGGATTGAAGATTGAGTAATGAGGATTGAAGACTGATGATTGAGGATTGAGTATTGAGGATTGTGGATTGAGAATTGAGGATTGAGGATTGAGCATTGAGGATTGAAGATTGGGGACTGGGGATTGAGGATTGAAGATTGAGGATTAAGGATTGAGGATTGGGGATTGGGGATCTAGGATTGGAGATTGATTATTGAGGATTGAAGATTGAGGGTTAAGGATTGAGGATTGAGATGGAGAATTGAGGATGAGGACTGAGGATTGAGGATTGAGGATTGAAGGTTGAGTATTGAGGATTGATGATTGAGGATTGAGGATTGACGATTGAGGATTGAGGATTGAGGTTTGAGGATTGACGATGAGGGCTGAGGGTTGAGGATTGAAGAATGAGGATTGAGGATTGAGTATTGAGGATTGAGGATTGAGGATTGAGGATTGAGGATTGAGGATTGAAGATTGAGTGTTGAGGATTGAGTGTTGAGGAGTGAGGATTGAGTGTTGAGGATTGAGGATTGAGTATTGAAGATTGAGAATTGAGGATTGAAGGTTGAGGATTGAGGACTGAGGTTTGAGGATTGAGGACGATGGCTGATGGTTGAGGGTTGAGGTTTTAGGACTGAGGACTGAGGATTGAGGATTGAGAATTGAGGATTGAGGATTGAGGATTGAAGATTGGGGATTGGTAATTGAGGATTGAAGTGTGAGGATTCAGGATTGAGGATTGATGATTCGGGATTGAAGATTGAGTATTGAGGATTGAAGATTGAGTATTGATGATTGAAGATTGAGGATTGCGGATTGACGATTGAGGAATGAGGATTGAGGGATGAAGGTTGAGGATTGAAGGTTGAGGATTGACGATTGAGGATTGAGGATTGAAGATGATGGCTGAGGTTTGAGGTTTGAGGTTTAAGTATTGAATCCTGAGAAGTCAGGATGTTCTATTGAGTATTGAGCATTGGGGATTGACGGTTTAGTATTGAGGATTCAGGATTGAGGATAGAGGATTGAGTATTGAAGATTTAGGATTGAGGATTGAGGATTGAGGATTGAGGATTGATAATTGAGTATTGAGGATTGATGGTGGAGGACTGAGGAATAAGGATTGAGGATTGAGGATGAGGGCTGAGGGTTGAGGATTGAGGTTTGAGGAGTGAGGACCGAGGATTGAGGATTGAGAATTGAGGATTGAGGATTGAGGATTGAAGATTGAGGATTGGGTATTGGGGGTTGAAGAATGAGGATTGAGGATTGAGGTTTGAGGATTGAGGTTTGAAGATTGAGTATTGAGGATTGAAGATGGAGGATTGAGGATTGAAGATTGAGGATTGAGGATTGAGGATGGAGGATTGAAGAGAGAGGACTGAGCGTTGAGGATTGCGTGTTGAGAATTGATGTTTGAGGGTTGAGATTTGATTATTGAGTTTTGTGGATTGAGTATTGAACGATGAGAATTCAGGGTACTCTATTGAGTATAGAGAATTGATGATTGATTGTCGAGTGTTGAGGATTGATGGTTGAGGGTTTTGTGTTGAATATTGAGGATTGAGGGTTGAGGATTGAGGATTGAGGATTCAGGATTGAGGATTGAAGATTGAGTATTGAGGATTGAAGGTTGAGGATTGAGGATTGACAATTGAGGATTGAGGATTGAGGTTTGAGGATTGACGATGAGGGCTGAGGGTTGAGGATTGAGGTTTGAGGTCTGAGGACTGAGGATTGAGGATTGAGAATTGAGGATTGAGGATTCAGGATTGAAGATTGAGGATTGGGTATTGAGGATTGAAGAATGAGGATTGAGGATTGAGGATTGAGGATTGGGGACTGAGGATTGAAGATTCAGGATTGAGGATTGAGTATTGAGGATTGAGGATTGAGGATTGAGGATTGAGGATTGAGGATTGAGGATAGAGGATTGAAGATTGAGGATTGGGAACTGAGTGTTGAGGATTGAGGATTGAAGATTTAGGATTGAGGATCCAGGATGAGGGCTGAAGGATGAGGATTGAGGTTTGAGGACTGAGGACTGAGGATTGAGGGTTGAGAATTAAGGCTTGAGGGTTGAGGATTGAAGATTGAGGATTGGGTATTGAGGATTGAAGAATGAGGATTGAGGATTGAGTATTGAGGATTGAGGATTGAAGATTGAGTATTGAGGATTGAAGACTGACGATTGAGGATTGAGGATTGAGGGTTGAGGATTTAGGATTGAGAATTGAGGATTGAGGATTGAGGATTGAAGATTGAGGATTGGGGATTGAGGATTGAAGATTGAGGATTGTGAATTGAGGATTGAGGGTTGAAGGTTGAGTATTGAGGATTGAAAATTGAGGATTGAGGATTGAGGATTGAGGATTGAGGATTGAAGATTGAGGATTGGGGACTGAGTGTCGAGGGTTGAGTGATGAGAATTGATGTTTGTGGATGGAGATTTGATGATTGAAGATTGAGGATTGAGTATTGAAAACTGAGAATTCAGGATATTCTATTGAGTATTGAGAATTTTGGATTGATGGTTGTGTATTGAGGATTGTTGGTTGAGGGTTGAGGGTTGTGGGTTGAATATTGAGGATTGGCGGATTGAGTATTGAAGATTGAGGACTGTGGACTGAGGATTGAGTATTGAGGATTGAGGATTGAGTATTGAGGATTGAGGATTGAAGATTGAGTATTGATGAGTGAAGATTGCGGATTGATTATTGAGGGTTGAGGGTTGAGGACAAGGACTGAGGGTTGAGGATTGAGGTTTGAGGACAGAGGATTGATGATTGATGATTGAGGATTGAAGGTTGAGTATTGAGGATCGAAGATTGAGGATTGAGGATTGACAATTGAGGATTGAGGATTGAGGTTTGAGGATTGACGATGAGGGCTGAGGGTTGAGGATTGAGGTTTGAGGTCTGAGGACTGAGGATTGAGGATTGAGAACTGAGGATTGAGGATTCAGGATTGAAGATTGAGGATTGGGTATTGAGGATTGAAGAATGAGGATTGAGGATTGAGGATTGAGGATTGGGGACTGAGGATTGAAGATTCAGGATTGAGGGTTAAGTATTGAGGATTGAGGATTGAGGATTGAAGATTCAGTATTGAGGATTGAAGATTGAGAATTGAGGATTCAGGATTGAAGGTTGAGGATTGGGTATTGAGGATTGAAGATTGAGTATTGATGATTGAAGATTGAGGATTGAGGATTGAGGGTTGAGGAGTGAGGACGAGGACTGACATTTGAGGATTGTGGTTTGAGGATTGAGGGTTGAGGATTGAGAATTAAGGATGAGAACTGAGGTTTGATGATTGATGACTGAGGATTGAGGATTGAGGATTGATGATTGCGTATTGAGGATTGAAGAGTGAGTATTGAGGATTGAATATTGAGGATTGAGGATTGAGTATTGAGGATTGAAGATTGAGTATTGAGGATTGAAGATTGATGATTGAGGATTTAGGATTGAGGATAGAGGATTGAACATTGAGGATTGGGAACTGAGTGTTGAGGGTTGAGTGATGAGGATTGATGTTTGTGGATAGAGATTCGAAGAATGCAGATTGAGAATTTAGTATTGAAAACTGTGAATTGATGATATTCTATTGAGGATTGAGGATTGACAACTGATTGTTGAGGTCTGAAGTCTGAAGGTTGAGGACTGAGGATTGAGGATTCAGGATTGAGGTTTGAGGACTCAGGATTGAGGATTGAGGATTCAGGCCTGAGGATTGAGGATTGAGGATTGAAGATTGAGGATTGAGGATCCAGGATGAGGGCTGAAGGTTGAGGATTGAGGTTTGAGGACTGAGGACTGAGGATTGAGGGTTGAGAATTAAGGCTTGAGGGTTGAGGATTGAAGATTGAGGATTGGGTATTGAGGATTGAAGAATGAGGATTGAGGATTGAGTATTGAGGATTGAGGATTGAAGATTGAGTATTGAGGATTGAAGCCTGACGATTGAGGATTGAGGATTGAGGGTTGAGGATTTAGGATTGAGAATTGAGGATTGAGGATTGAGGATTGAAGATTGAGGATTGGGGATTGAGGATTGAAGATTGAGGATTGTGAATTGAGGATTGAGGGTTGAAGGTTGAGTATTGAGGGTTGAAAATTGAGGATTGAGGATTGAGGATTGAGGATTGAGGATTGAAGATTGAGGATTGGGGACTGAGTGTCGAGGGTTGAGTGATGAGAATTGATGTTTGTGGATGGAGATTTGAAGATTGAAGATTGAGGATTGAGTATTGAAAACTGAGAATTCAGGATATTCTATTGAGTATTGAGAATTTTGGATTGATGGTTGTGTATTGAGGATTGATGGTTGAGGGTTGTGGGTTGAATATTGAGGATTGGCGGATTGAGTATTGAAGATTGTGGACTGTGGACTGAGGATTGAGTATTGAGGATTGAGGATTGAGTATTGAGGATTGAGGATTGAAGATTGAGTATTGATGAGTGAAGATTGCGGATTGATTATTGAGGGTTGAGGGTTGAGGACAAGGACTGAGGGTTGAGGATTGAGGTTTGAGGACAGAGGATTGAGGATTGAGGAATGAGCATTGATAATTGAGGATTGAGGATTGAAGATTTAGGATTGGGTATTGAGGATTGATGATTAGGGATTGAGGATCTAGTATTGGAGATTGATTATTTAGGATTGAAGATAGAGGGTTGAGGATTGAGGATTGAGGATTGAGAATTGAGAATTGAGGATGAGGACTGAGGTTTGAGGATTGAGGTTTGAGGAATGAGGATTGAGGATTGAGGATTGAGGATAGAGGATTGAGGATTGAGTATTGAAAGTTGAGGATTGATGACTGAGGATTGAGGATTGAGGCTTGAGGATTGAGGATTGAGGATTGAGGATTGAAGATTGAGTGTTGAGGATTGAGGGTTGAGGATTGAGGATTGAGTATTGAGGATTGAGGATGAGGGCTTAGGTTTGAGGTTTGAGGTTTGAGTATTGAATCCTGAGAATTCAGAATATTCTATTGAGTATTGAGAATTGAGGATTGATGGTTGAGTATTGAGGATTGAGGATTGAGGTTTGAGGATTGACGATGAGGGCTGAGGGTTGAGGATTGAGGTTTGAGGTCTGAGGACTGAGGATTGAGGATTGAGAACTGAGGATTGAGGATTCAGGATTGAAGATTGAGGATTGGGTATTGAGGATTGAAGAATGAGGATTGAGGATTGAGGGTTGAGGATTGGGGACTGAGGATTGAAGATTCAGGATTGAGGGTTAAGTATTGAGGATTGAGGATTGAGGATTGAAGATTCAGTATTGAGGATTGAAGATTGAGAATTGAGGATTCAGGATTGAAGGTTGAGGATTGGGTATTGAGGATTGAAGATTGAGTATTGATGATTGAAGATTGAGGATTGAGGATTGAGGGTTGAGGAGTGAGGACGAGGACTGACATTTGAGGATTGTGGTTTGAGGATTGAGGGTTGAGGATTGAGAATTAAGGATGAGAACTGAGGTTTGATGATTGATGACTGAGGATTGAGGATTGACGATTGATGATTGCGTATTGAGGATTGAAGAGTGAGTATTGAGGATTGAATATTGAGGATTGAGGATTGAGTATTGAGGATTGAAGATTGAGTATTGAGGATTGAAGATTGATGATTGAGGATTTAGGATTGAGGATTGAGGATTGAGGATTGAGGATTGAGGATAGAGGATTGAAGATTGAGGATTGGGAACTGAGTGTTGAGGGTTGAGTGATGAGGATTGATGTTTGTGGATAGAGATTCGAAGAATGCAGATTGAGAATTTAGTATTGAAAACTGTGAATTGATGATATTCTATTGAGGATTGAGGATTGACAACTGATTGTTGAGGTCTGAAGTCTGAAGGTTGAGGACTGAGGATTGAGGATTCAGGATTGAGGTTTGAGGACTGAGGATTGAGGATTGAGGATTCAGGCCTGAGGATTGAGGATTGAGGATTGAAGATTGAGGATTGAGGATCCAGGATGAGGTCTGAAGGTTGAGGATTGAGGTTTGAGGACTGAGGACTGAGGATTGAGGGTTGAGAATTAAGGCTTGAGGGTTGAGGATTGAAGATTGAGGATTGGGTATTGAGGATTGAAGAATGAGGATTGAGGATTGAGTATTGAGGATTGAGGATTGAAGATTGAGTATTGAGGATTGAAGCCTGACGATTGAGGATTGAGGATTGAGGGTTGAGGATTTAGGATTGAGAATTGAGGATTGAGGATTGAGGATTGAAGATTGAGGATTGGGGATTGAGGATTGAAGATTGAGGATTGTGAATTGAGGATTGAGGGTTGAAGGTTGAGTATTGAGGATTGAAAATTGAGGATTGAGGATTGAGGATTGAGGATTGAAGTTTGAGTATTGAGGATTGAGTGTTGAGGATTGAGGATGAGGGCTGAGGTTTGAGGTTTGAGGTTTGAGTATTGAATCCTGAGAATTCAGGATATTCTATTGAGTATTGAGAATTGAGGATTGATGGTTGAGTATTGAGGATTGAGGATTGAGGATTGAGGATTGAGTATTGAAGATTGAGGATTGAGGATTGAGGATTGAGGATTGAGTATTGAGGATTGAGGATTGAGTATTGAAGATTGAGAATTGAGGATTGAAGGTTGAGGATTGAGGAATGAGGTTTGAGGATTGAGGACGATGGCTGATGGTTGAGGGTTGAGGTTTTAGGACTGAGGACTGAGGATTGAGGATTGAGAATTGAGGATTGAGGATTGAGGATTGAAGATTGGGTATTGGTAATTGAGGATTGAAGAATGAGGATTCAGGATTGAGGATTGATGATTGGGGATTGGAGATTGAGTATTGAGGATTGAAGATTGAGTATTGATGATTGAAGATTGAGGATTGAGGGTTGAGGGTTGAGGGTTGCGGACGAGGACTGACGGTTGAGGATTGAGGTTTGATGATTGAGGGTTGAGGACTGAGGACTGAGGATAGAGGATTGAGGATAGAGCATTGAGGATTGAAGATTGAGGACTTGGGATTGAGGACTGAAGATTGAGGATTAAGGATTGAGGATTGGTGATTGAGGATCTAGGACTGAATATTGATTATTGAGGATTAAAGATTGAGGATTGAGGATTGAGGATTGAGAATTGAGAATTGAGGATAAGGACTGAGGGTTGAGGATTGAGGTTTGCGGAATGAGGATTGAGGATTGAGGATTGAGGATTGAAGATTGAGTATTGATGATTGAAGATTGAGGATTGAGGATTGAGGGTTGAGGATTGAGGACGAGGACTGACGGTTGAGGATTGTGGTTTGAGGATTGAGGATTGAGGATTGAGTATTGAGTATGAGGACTGGGGTTTGAGGATTGAGGTTTGAGGAATGAGGATTGAGGATTGAGGATTGAGGATTGAGGATTGAGGATTGAGTATTGAAGGTTGAGGATTGATGACTGAGGATTGAGGATTGCGGATTGACGATTGAGGATTCAGGATTGAGGGTTGAAGGTTGAGTGTTGAGGATTGAAGGTTGAGGATTGACGATTGAGGATTGAGGATTGAGGATGATGGCTGAGGTTTGAGGTTTGAGGTTTGAGGTTTGAGTATTGAATCCTGGGAAGTCAGGATGTTCTATTGAGTATTGAGAATTGAGGATTGATGGCTTAGTATTGAGGATTCAGGATTGAGGACTGAGGATTGAGTATTGAAGATTGAGGATTGATGGTTGAGGATTTAGAATTGAGGATTGAGGATTGAGGATTGAGGATTGAAAATTGAGTATTGAGGATTGAAGATTGAGGACTGAGGAATAAAGATTGAGGATTGAGGATGAGGGCTGAGGGTTGAGGATTGAGGCTTGAGGACTGAGGACTGAGGATTGAGGATTAAGAATTGATGTTTGAGGATTGAGATTTGATTATTGAATATTGTGGATTGAGTATTGAACCATGAGAATTCAGGATACTCTATTGAGTATTAGGAATTGAGGATTGATGGTTGAGTATTGGGGATTGGTGGTTGAGGGTTGTGTGTTGAATATTGAGGATTGAGGATTGAGGATTGAGGATTGAAGATTGAGGATTGAATATTGAGTCTTGATGACTGATGATTGAGGATTGAGGATTGAGGATTGAGTGTTGAGGATTGAGGACGAGGACTGACGGTTGAGGATTCAGGTTTGAGGTTTGAGGATTAAGGATTGAGGACTGAGGATTGAGGATTGAGGATTCAGCATTGAGGATTGAAGATTGAGGACTGGGGATTGAGGATTGAAGATTGACGATTGAGGATTGTGGATTGAGGATTGAGGGTTGAGGATTAAAGATTGAATATTGATGATTGAAGATTGAGGATTGAGGATTGAGGGTTGTAGATTGAGGACGAGGACTGAGTGTTGAGAATTGATGTTTGAGGTCTGAGGCTTGAGGATTGAGGATTGAAGATTGAGGATTGGGTATTGAGGATTGAAGAATGAGGACTGAGGATTTAGGATTGAGAATCGAGGATTGAAGATTGAGTATTGAGGATTGAAGATTGAGGATTGAGGATTGAGGATTGAGGATTGAGGATTGGGTGTTCAGGATTGAGGATTGAGGATTGTAGATTGAGGATTGAGGATTGATGATTAAAGATTGAGTGTTGAAGATTGGAGATTGAGGATTGATGATTGGGGATTGAGGATTGAGGATTGAGGATTGAGTATTGAAGGCTGAGGAGTGATGATTGAGGATTGAGGATTGAGGATTGAGGATTGAGGATTGAAGATTCAGTATTGAGGGTCGAGGATTGAGAATTGAGGATTGAGGATGGAAGATTGAGGATTGAGGTTGAGGATTGAGGATTGAGGATGAGGGCTGAGGGTTGAGGATTGAGGTTTGAGGACTGAGGTCTGAGGATTGAGTATTGAGAGTTGAGGATTGAGGATTGAGTATTGAAGATTGAGGATTGGGTATTGAGGATTGAAGAATGAGGATTGAGGATTGAGGATTGAGGATTCAGGATTGTGGATTGAATATTGAGTATTGAGGATTGAAGACTGACGATTGAGTATTGAGGATTGAGGATTGAGGATTGTGAATTGAGGACTGATGATTGAGTATTGATGGTTGAAGGTTGAGGATTGAGGATTGAGGATTGAGGATTGAGGATTGAAGATTGAGGATTGTGGACTGAGTGTTGAGGGTTGAGTGATGAGGATTGATGTTTGTGGATAGAGATTCGAAGATTGCAGACAGAGAATTTAGTATTGAAAACTGTGAATTGATGATATTCTATTGAGGATTGAGGATTGACAACTGATTGTTGAGGTCTGAAGTCTGAAGGTTGAGGACTGAGGATTGAGGATTCAGGATTGAGGTTTGAGGACTGAGGATTGAGGATTGAGGATTGAGGATTGAGGCTTGAGGATTGAGGATTGACGATTGAAGATTGAGGTTTGAGGATCCAGAATGAGTGCTGAAGGTTGAGGATTGAGGTTTGAGGACTGAGGACTGAGGATTGAGGGTTGAGAATTAAGGATTGAGGATTGAGGATTGAAGATTGAGGATTGGGTGTTGAGGATTGAAGAATGAGGATTGCGGATAGAGTATTGAGGATTGAGGATTGAAGATTGAGTATTCAGGATTGAAGACTGACGATTGAGGATTGAGGATTGAGGGTTCAGGATTTAGGATTGAGAATTGAGGATTGAGGATTGAGGATCGAAGATTGAGGATTGGGTATTGAGGATTGAAGAATGGGGATTGAGGATTGAGGATTGGGTATTGAGGATTGAAGATTGAGGATTGAGAATTGAGGATTGAGGATTGAAGATTGAGTATTGAGGATTGAAGATTGAGGATTGAGGATTGAGGATTGAGGATTGAGGATTGAAGATTGACGATTGGGAAATGAGTGTTGAGGGTTGAGTGATGAGAATTGATGTTTGTGAATGGAGATTTGAAGATTGAAGATTGAGGATTGAGTATTGAAAACTGAAAATTCAGGATTTTCTATTGAGTATTGAGAATTTTGGATTGATGCTTGAGTGTTGTGTGTTGAATATTGAGGATTGGCGGATTGAGTATTGAAGATTGAGGGCTGATGACTGAGGATTGAGTATTGAGGATTGAGGATTGAGGATTGAGAATTGAGAATTGAGAATGAGGACTGAGGTTTGGGAATGAGGATTGAGGATTGAGGATTGAGGATTGAGGATTGAGGATTGAGTTTTGAAGGTTGAGGATTGATGACTGAGGATTGAGGATTGAGGATTGAGGATTGAGGATTGAGGATTGAGGATTGAGGATTGAAGATTGAGTGTTGAGGATTGAGTGTTGAGGAGTGAGGATTCAGTGTTGAGGATTGAGGATGAGGGCTGAGGTTTGAGGTATGAGGTTTGAGTATTGAATCCTGAGAATTCAGGATATTCTATTGAGTATTGAGAATTGAGGATTGATGGTTGAGTATTGAGGATTCAGGATTGAGGATTGAGGATTGAGTATTGAAGATTGAGGATTGATGGTTGAGGATTTAGAATTGAGGATTGAGGATTGAGGATTGAGGATTGAAAATTGAGTATTGAGGATTGAATATTGAGGACTGAGGAATAAAGATTGAGGATTGAGGATGAGGGCTGAGGGTTGAGGATTGAGGATTGAAGCTTGAGGACTGAGGACTGAGGATTGAGGATTGAGAATTGAGGATAGAGGATTGAGGATTGAAGATTGAGGATTGGGTATTGAGGATTGAAGAATGAGGATTGAGGATTGAGGATTGAGGATTGAGGATTGAAGATTGAGTATTGAGGATTGAAGATTGAGTATTGAGGATTGAGGATTGAGGATTGAGGACTGAGGATTGAGGATTGAAGGTTGAGGATGGAGGATTGAAAAGAGTGGACTGTGTGTTGAGTATTGAGGGTTGAGAATTGATGTTTGAGGATTGAGATTTGATTATTGAATATTGTGGATTGAGTATTGAACCATGAGAATTCAGGATACTCTATTGAGTATTAGGAATTGAGGATTGATGGTTGAGCATTGAGGATTGGTGGTTGAGGGTTGTGTGTTGAATATTGAGGATTGAGGATTGAGGATTGAGGATTGAAGATTGAGGATTGAATATTGAGTCTTGATGATTGAGTGTTGAGGATTGAGGACGAGGACTGACGGTTGAGGACTCAGGTTTGAGGTTTGAGTATTAAGGATTGAGGACTGAGGAATGAGGATTGAGGATTGAGCATTGAGGATTGAAGATTGAGGACTGGGGATTGAGGATTGAAGATTGACGATTGAGGATTGTGGATTGAGGATTGAGGGTTGAGGATTAAAGATTGAATATTGATGATTGAAGATTGAGGATTGAGGATTGAGGGTTGTAGATTGAGGACGAGGACTGAGTGTTGAGAATTGATGTTTGAGGTCTGAGGCTTGAGGATTGAGGATTGAAGATTGAGGATTGAGGATTGAGGATTGAAGATTGAGTGTTGAGGATTGAGGGTTGAGGATTGAGGATTGAGTAATGAGGATTGAGGATGAGGGCTGAGGTTTGAGTATTGAATCCTGAGAATTCAGGATATCCTATTGAGTATTGAGAATTGAGGATTGATGGTTGAGTACTGAGGATTGAGGATTGAGGATTGAGGATTGAGGATTGAGTATTGAAGATTGAGGATTGAAGATTGAGGATTGAGGATTGAGGATGAGGATTGAGGATTGAGGATTGAAGATTGAGAATTGAGGATTGAAGTTTGAAGATTGAGTATTGAGGATTGAAGATTGAGTATTGATGATTGAAAATTGAGGATTGAGTTTTGAGGGTTGAGGGTTGAGGACGAGGACTGATGGTTGAGAATGGAGCATTGAGGATTGAAGACTGAGGACTGGGGATTGGGGATTGAAGATTGAGGATTAAGGATTGAGGATTGGGGATTGAGGATCTAGGATTGAATATTGATTACTGAGGATTGAAGATTGAGGATTGAGGATTGAGGATTGAGAATTGAGAATTGAGGGTAAGGACTGAGGGTCGAGGATTGAGGTTTGAGGAATGAGGATTGAGGATTGAGGATTGAGGATTGAGGATTGAAGATTGAGTATTGATGATTGAAGATTGAGGATTGAGGATTGAGGTTTGAGGATTGAGGACGAGGACTGACGGTTGAGGACTGTGGTTTGAGGATTGAGGATTGCGGATTGAGAATTGAGGATGAGGACTGTGGTTTGAGGATTGAGGTTTGAGGAACGAGGATTGAGGATCCAGGATTGAGGATTGAGGATTGAGGATTGAGTATTGAAGGTTGAGGATTGATGACAGAAGATTGAGGATTGCGGATTGACGATTGAGGAATGAGGATCGAGGGATGAAGGTTGAGGATTGAAGGTTGAGGATTGACGATTGAGGATTGAGGATTGAAGATGATGGCTGAGGTTTGAGGTTTGAGGTTTAAGTATTGAATCCTGAGAAGTCAGGATGTTCTTTTGAGTATTGAGCATTGGGGATTGACGGTTTAGTATTGAGGATTCAGGATTGAGGATAGAGGATTGAGTATTGAAAATTGAGGATTGATGATTGAAGATTTAGGATTGAGGATTGAGGATTGAGGATTGAGGATTGATAATTGAGTATTGAGGATTGATGGTGGAGGACTGAGGAATAAGGATTGAGGATTGAGGATGAGGGCTGAGGGTTGAGGATTGAGGTTTGAGGAGTGAGGACCGAGGATTGAGGATTGAGAATTGAGGATTGAGGATTGAGGATTGAAGATTGAGGATTGGGTATTGGGGGTTGAAGAATGAGGATTGAGGATTGAGGTTTGAGGATTGAGGTTTGAAGATTGAGTATTGAGGATTGAAGATGGAGGATTGAGGATTGAAGATTGAGGATTGAGGATTGAGGATGGAGAATTGAAGAGAGAGGACTGAGCGTTGAGGATTGCGTGTTGAGAATTGATGTTTGAGGGTTGAGATTTGATTATTGATTTTTGTGGATTGAGTATTGAACGATGAGAATTCAGGGTACTCTATTGAGTATAGAGAATTGAGGATTGATTGTCGAGTGTTGAGGATTGAGGGTTGAAGGTTGAGTGTTGAGGATTGAAGGTTGAGGATTGAAGAATGAGGATTGAGGAATGAGGATTGGGGATTGAGGATCTAGGATTGAGAATTGATTATTGAGGATTGAAGATTGAGTATTGAGGATTGAGGATTGAGAATTGAGAATTGAGGATAAGGACTGAGGGTTGAGGATTGAGGTTTGAGGAATGAGGATTGAGGATTGAAGATTGAGGGTTGAGGATTGAGGATTGAGAATTGAGAATTGAGGATGAGGACTGAGGGTTGAAGAATGAGGATTGAGGGTTGAGGATTGAGGATTCAGGATTGAGGATTGAAGATTGAGTATTGAGGATTGAAGACTGATGATTGAGGATTGAGTATTGAGGATTGTGGATTGAGAATTGAGGATTGAGGATTGAAGATTGAGTATTGAGGATTGAAGATTGAGGATTGAGGATTGAGGATTGAGGATTGAGGACTGAGGATTGAGGATTGAGGATTGAGGATTGAGGATTAAAGATTGAGTATTGAGGATTGAGGATTGAGGTTTGAGGATTGAGGTTTGAGGAATGAGGATTGAGGATTGAGGATTGAGGTTTGAGGATTGATCATTGAGTATTGAAGGTTGAGGATTGATGACTGAGGATTGAGGATTGAGGATTGAGGATTGAGGATTGAGGATTGAAAATTGAGTGTTGAGGATTGAGTGTTGAGAAGTGAGGATTGAGTATTGAGGATTGAAGATTGAGTATTGATGATTGAAGATTGAGGATTGAGGGTTGAGGGTTGAGGGTTGCGGACGAGGACTGACGGTTGAGGATTGAGGTTTGAGGATTGAGGGTTGAGGACTGAGGACTGAGGATAGAGGATTGAGGATGGAGCATTGAGGATTGAAGATTGAGTACTGGGGATTGAGGACTGAAGATTGAGGATTAAGGATTGAGGATTGGTGATTGAGGATCTAGGACTGAATATTGATTATTGAGGATTAAAGATTGAGGATTGAGGATTGAGGATTGAGAATTGAGAACTGAGGATAAGGACTGAGGGTTGAGGATTGAGGTTTGAGGAATGAGGATTGAGGATTGAGGATTGAGGATTGAAGATTGAGTATTGATGATTGAAGATTGAGGATTGAGGATTGAGGGTTGAGGATTGAGGACGAGGACTGACGGTTGAGGATTGTGGTTTGGGGATTGAGGATTGAGGATTGAGTATTGAGGATGAGGACAGGGGTTTGAGGATTGAGGTTTGAGGAATGAGGATTGAGGATTGAGGATTGAGGACAGAGTATTGAGTATTGAGTATTGAAGGTTCAGGATTGATGACTGAGGATTGAGGATTGCGGATTGACGATTGAGGATTGAGGATTGAGGGTTGAAGGTTGAGTGTTGAGGATTGAAGGTTGAGGATTGACGATTGAGGATTGAGGATTGTGGATGATGGCTGAGGTTTGAGGTTTGAGGTTTGAGGTTTGAGTATTGAATCCTGAGAATTCAGGATGTTCTATTGAGTATTGAGAATTGAGGATTGATGGTTTAGTATTGAGCATTCAGGATTGAGGATTGAGGATTGAGTATTGAGGATTGAGGATTGATGATTGAGGATTTAGAATTGAGGATTGAGGATTGAGGATTGAGGATTGAAAATTGAGTATTGAGGGTTGAAGATTGAGGACTGAGGAATAAGGATTGAGGATTGAGGATTGAGGATTGAAGATTGAGGATTGGGTATTGAGGATTGTAGAATGAGGATTGAGGAATGAGGATTGGGGATTGAGGATCTAGGATTGAGAATTGATTATTGAGGATTGAAGATTGAGTATTGAGGATTGAGGATTGAGAATTGAGAATTGAGGATAAGGACTGAGGGTTGAGGATTGAGGTTTGAGGTTTCAGGAATGAGGATTGAGGATTGAAGATTGTGGGTTGAGGATTGAGGATTGAGAATTGAGAATTGAGGATGAGGACTGAGGGATGAAGAATGAGGATTGAGGGTTGAGGATTGAGGATTCACGATTGAGGATTGAAGATTGAGTATTGAGGATTGAAGACTGATGATTGAGGATTGAGTATTGAGGATTGTGGATTGAGAATTGAGGATTGAGGATTGAAGATTGAGTATTGAGGATTGAAGATTGAGGATTGAGGATTGAGGATTGAGGATTGAGGACTGAGGATTGAGGATTGAGGATTGAGCATTGAGGATTGAAGATTGGGGACTGGGGATTGAGGATTGAAGATTGAGGATTAAGGATTGAGGATTGGGGATTGGGGATCTAGGATTGGAGATTGATTATTGAGGATTGAAGATTGAGGGTTAAGGATTGAGGATTGAGATGGAGAATTGAGGATGAGGACTGAGGATTGAGGATTGAGGATTGAAGGTTGAGTATTGAGGATTGATGATTGAGGATTGAGGATTGACGATTGAGGATTGAGGATTGAGGTTTGAGGATTGACGATGAGGGCTGAGGGTTGAGGATTGAAGAATGAGGATTGAGGATTGAGTATTGAGGATTGAGGATTGAGGATTGAGGATTGAGGATTGAGGATTGAAGATTGAGTGTTGAGGATTGAGTGTTGAGGAGTGAGGATTGAGTGTTGAGGATTGAGGATTGAGTATTGAAGATTGAGAATTGAGGATTGAAGGTTGAGGATTGAGGACTGAGGTTTGAGGATTGAGGACGATGGCTGATGGTTGAGGGTTGAGGTTTTAGGACTGAGGACTGAGGATTGAGGATTGAGAATTGAGGATTGAGGATTGAGGATTGAAGATTGGGGATTGGTAATTGAGGATTGAAGTGTGAGGATTCAGGATTGAGGATTGATGATTCGGGATTGAAGATTGAGTATTGAGGATTGAAGATTGAGTATTGATGATTGAAGATTGAGGATTGCGGATTGACGATTGAGGAATGAGGATTGAGGGATGAAGGTTGAGGATTGAAGGTTGAGGATTGACGATTGAGGATTGAGGATTGAAGATGATGGCTGAGGTTTGAGGTTTGAGGTTTAAGTATTGAATCCTGAGAAGTCAGGATGTTCTATTGAGTATTGAGCATTGGGGATTGACGGTTTAGTATTGAGGATTCAGGATTGAGGATAGAGGATTGAGTATTGAAGATTTAGGATTGAGGATTGAGGATTGAGGATTGAGGATTGATAATTGAGTATTGAGGATTGATGGTGGAGGACTGAGGAATAAGGATTGAGGATTGAGGATGAGGGCTGAGGGTTGAGGATTGAGGTTTGAGGAGTGAGGACCGAGGATTGAGGATTGAGAATTGAGGATTGAGGATTGAGGATTGAAGATTGAGGATTGGGTATTGGGGGTTGAAGAATGAGGATTGAGGATTGAGGTTTGAGGATTGAGGTTTGAAGATTGAGTATTGAGGATTGAAGATGGAGGATTGAGGATTGAAGATTGAGGATTGAGGATTGAGGATGGAGGATTGAAGAGAGAGGACTGAGCGTTGAGGATTGCGTGTTGAGAATTGATGTTTGAGGGTTGAGATTTGATTATTGAGTTTTGTGGATTGAGTATTGAACGATGAGAATTCAGGGTACTCTATTGAGTATAGAGAATTGATGATTGATTGTCGAGTGTTGAGGATTGATGGTTGAGGGTTTTGTGTTGAATATTGAGGATTGAGGGTTGAGGATTGAGGTTTGAGGATTCAGGATTGAGGATTGAAGATTGAGTATTGAGGATTGAAGGTTGAGGATTGAGGATTGAGGATTGAGGATTGAGGATTGCAGATTGAGGATAGGGGATTGAGAATTGACGATTGAGGATTGAGTATTGACGATTGAGAATTGAGGATTGAGGATTGAAGATTGAGAATTGAGGATTGAAGATTGAGGATTGAGGATTGAGGATTGAGGACTGAGGATTGAGGATTGGGGATTGAGCATTGAGGATTGAAGATTGGTGACTGGGGATTGAGGATTGAAGGTTGAGGATTAAGGATTGAGGATTGGGGATTGGGGATCTAGGATTGGAGATTGATTATTGAGGATTGAAGATTGAGGGTTGAGGATTGAGGATTGAGAATTGAGAATTCAGGATGAGGACTGAGGGTTGAGGATTGAGGTTTGAGGTACGAGGATTGAGGATTGAGGATTGAGGCCTGAGGATTGACGATTGAGTATTGGAGATTGAGGATTGATGACTGAGTATTGAGGATTGAGGATTGATGATTGCGGATTGAGTATTGAAAATTGAGTATTGAGGATTGAATATTGAGGATTGATGATTGATGATTGAGGATTGAAGGTTGAGTATTGAGGATTGAAGATTGAGGATTGAGGATTGACAATTGAGGATTGAGGATTGAGGTTTGAGGATTGACGATGAGGGCTGAGGGTTGAGGATTGAGGTTTGAGGTCTGAGGACTGAGGATTGAGGATTGAGAATTGAGGATTGAGGATTCAGGATTGAAGATTGAGGATTGGGTATTGAGGATTGAAGAATGAGGATTGAGGATTGAGGACTGAGGATTGGGGACTGAGGATTGAAGATTCAGGATTGAGGATTGAGTATTGAGGATTGAGGATTGAGGATTGAGGATTGAGGATTGAGGATTGAGGATAGAGGATTGAAGATTGAGGATTGGGAACTGAGTGTTGAGGATTGAGGATTGAAGATTTAGGATTGAGGATCCAGGATGAGGGCTGAAGGTTGAGGATTGAGGTTTGAGGACTGAGGACTGAGGATTGAGGGTTGAGAATTAAGGCTTGAGGGTTGAGGATTGAAGATTGAGGATTGGGTATTGAGGATTGAAGAATGAGGATTGAGGATTGAGTATTGAGGATTGAGGATTGAAGATTGAGTATTGAGGATTGAAGACTGACGATTGAGGATTGAGGATTGAGGGTTGAGGATTTAGGATTGAGAATTGAGGATTGAGGATTGAGGATTGAAGATTGAGGATTGGGGATTGAGGATTGAAGATTGAGGATTGTGAATTGAGGATTGAGGGTTGAAGGTTGAGGATTGAGGATTGACAATTGAGGATTGAGGATTGAGGTTTGAGGATTGACGATGAGGGCTGAGGGTTGAGGATTGAGGTTTGAGGTCTGAGGACTGAGGATTGAGGATTGAGAATTGAGGATTGAGGATTCAGGATTGAAGATTGAGGATTGGGTATTGAGGATTGAAGAATGAGGATTGAGGATTGAGGACTGAGGATTGGGGACTGAGGATTGAAGATTCAGGATTGAGGATTGAGTATTGAGGATTGAGGATTGAGGATTGAGGATTGAGGATTGAGGATTGAGGATAGAGGATTGAAGATTGAGGATTGGGAACTGAGTGTTGAGGATTGAGGATTGAAGATTTAGGATTGAGGATCCAGGATGAGGGCTGAAGGTTGAGGATTGAGGTTTGAGGACTGAGGACTGAGGATTGAGGGTTGAGAATTAAGGCTTGAGGGTTGAGGATTGAAGATTGAGGATTGGGTATTGAGGATTGAAGAATGAGGATTGAGGATTGAGTATTGAGGATTGAGGATTGAAGATTGAGTATTGAGGATTGAAGCCTGACGATTGAGGATTGAGGATTGAGGGTTGAGGATTTAGGATTGAGAATTGAGGATTGAGGATTGAGGATTGAAGATTGAGGATTGGGGATTGAGGATTGAAGATTGAGGATTGTGAATTGAGGATTGAGGGTTGAAGGTTGAGTATTGAGGATTGAAAATTGAGGATTGAGGATTGAGGATTGAGGATTGAGGATTGAAGATTGAGGATTGGGGACTGAGTGTCGAGGGTTGAGTGATGAGAATTGATGTTTGTGGATGGAGATTTGAAGATTGAAGATTGAGGATTGAGTATTGAAAACTGAGAATTCAGGATATTCTATTGAGTATTGAGAATTTTGGATTGATGGTTGTGTATTGAGGATTGATGGTTGAGGGTTGTGGGTTGAATATTGAGGATTGGCGGATTGAGTATTGAAGATTGTGGACTGTGGACTGAGGATTGAGTATTGAGGATTGAGGATTGAGTATTGAGGATTGAGGATTGAAGATTGAGTATTGATGAGTGAAGATTGCGGATTGATTATTGAGGGTTGAGGGTTGAGGACAAGGACTGAGGGTTGAGGATTGAGGTTTGAGGACAGAGGATTGAGGATTGAGGAATGAGCATTGATAATTGAGGATTGAGGATTGAAGATTTAGGATTGGGTATTGAGGATTGATGATTAGGGATTGAGGATCTAGTATTGGAGATTGATTATTTAGGATTGAAGATAGAGGGTTGAGGATTGAGGATTGAGGATTGAGAATTGAGAATTGAGGATGAGGACTGAGGTTTGAGGATTGAGGTTTGAGGAATGAGGATTGAGGATTGAGGATTGAGGATAGAGGATTGAGGATTGAGTATTGAAAGTTGAGGATTGATGACTGAGGATTGAGGATTGAGGCTTGAGGATTGAGGATTGAGGATTGAGGATTGAAGATTGAGTGTTGAGGATTGAGGGTTGAGGATTGAGGATTGAGTATTGAGGATTGAGGATGAGGGCTTAGGTTTGAGGTTTGAGGTTTGAGTATTGAATCCTGAGAATTCAGAATATTCTATTGAGTATTGAGAATTGAGGATTGATGGTTGAGTATTGAGGATTGAGGATTGAGGTTTGAGGATTGACGATGAGGGCTGAGGGTTGAGGATTGAGGTTTGAGGTCTGAGGACTGAGGATTGAGGATTGAGAATTGAGGATTGAGGATTCAGGATTGAAGATTGAGGATTGGGTATTGAGGATTGAAGAATGAGGATTGAGGATTGAGGATTGAGGATTGGGGACTGAGGATTGAAGATTCAGGATTGAGGATTGAGTATTGAGGATTGAGGATTGAGGATTGAGGATTGAGGATTGAGGATTGAGGATTGAGGATAGAGGATTGAAGATTGAGGATTGGGAACTGAGTGTTGAGGGTTGAGTGATGAGGATTGATGTTTGTGGATAGAGATTCGAAGATTGCAGATTAAGAATTTAGTATTGAAAACTGTGAATTGATGATATTCTATTGAGGATTGAGGATTGACAACTGATTGTTGAGGTCTGAAGTCTGAAGGTTGAGGACTGAGGATTGAGGATTCAGGATTGAGGTTTGAGGACTGAGGATTGAGGATTGAGGATTGAGGCCTGAGGATTGAGGATTGAGGATTGAAGATTTAGGATTGAGGATCCAGGATGAGGGCTGAAGGTTGAGGATTGAGGTTTGAGTACTGAGGACTGAGGATTGAGGGTTGAGAATTAAGGCTTGAGGGTTGAGGATTGAAGATTGAGGATTGGGTATTGAGGATTGAAGAATGAGGATTGAGGATTGAGTATTGAGGATTGAGGATTGAAGATTGAGTATTGAGGATTGAAGACTGACGATTGAGGATTGAGGATTGAGGGTTGAGGATTTAGGATTGAGAATTGAGGATTGAGGATTGAGGATTGAAGATTGAGGATTGGGGATTGAGGATTGAAGATTGAGGATTGTGAATTGAGGATTGAGGGTTGAAGGTTGAGTATTGAGGATTGAAAATTGGGGATTGAGGATTGAGGATTGAGGATTGAGGATTGAAGATTGAGGATTGGGGACTGAGTGTCGAGGGTTGAGTGATGAGAATTGATGTCTGTGGATGGAGATTTGAAGATTGAAGATTGAGGATTGAGTATTGAAAACTGAGAATTCAGGATATTCTATTGAGTATTGAGAATTTTGGATTGATGGTTGTGTATTGAGGATTGATGGTTGAGGGTTGAGGGTTGTGGGTTGAATATTGAGGATTGGCGGATTGAGTATTGAAGATTGAGGACTGTGGACTGAGGATTGAGTATTGAGGATTGAGGATTGAGTATTGAGGATTGAGGATTGAAGATTGAGTATTGATGAGTGAAGATTGCGGATTGATTATTGAGGGTTGAGGGTTGAGGACAAGGACTGAGGGTTGAGGATTGAGGTTTGAGGACAGAGGATTGAGGATTGAGGATTGAGCATTGATAATTGAGGATTGAGGATTGAAGATTTAGGATTGGGTATTGAGGATTGAGGATTAGGGATTGAGGATCTAGTATTGGAGATTGATTATTTAGGATTGAAGATAGAGGGTTGAGGATTGAGGATTGAGGATTGAGAATTGAGAATTGAGGATGAGGACTGAGGTTTGAGGATTGAGGTTTGAGGAATGAGGATTGAGGATTGAGGATTGAGGATAGAGGATTGAGGATTGAGTATTGAAAGTCGAGGATTGATGACTGAGGATTGAGGATTGAGGATTGAGGATTGAGGATTGAGGATTGAAGATTGAGTGTTGAGGATTGAGGGTTGAGGATTGAGGATTGAGAATTGAGAATTCAGGATGAGGACTGAGGGTTGAGGATTGAGGTTTGAGGTACGAGGATTGAGGATTGAGGATTGAGGACTGAGGATTGACGATTGAGTATTGGAGATTGAGGATTGATGACTGAGTATTGAGGATTGAGGATTGATGATTGCGGATTGAGTATTGAAAATTGAGTATTGAGGATTGAATATTGAGGATTGATGATTGATGATTGAGGATTGAAGGTTGAGTATTGAGGATTGAAGATTGAGGATTGAGGATTGACAATTGAGGATTGAGGATTGAGGTTTGAGGATTGACGATGAGGGCTGAGGGTTGAGGATTGAGGTTTGAGGTCTGAGGACTGAGGATTGAGGATTGAGAACTGAGGATTGAGGATTCAGGATTGAAGATTGAGGATTGGGTATTGAGGATTGAAGAATGAGGATTGAGGATTGAGGATTGAGGATTGGGGACTGAGGATTGAAGATTCAGGATTGAGGGTTAAGTATTGAGGATTGAGGATTGAGGATTGAAGATTCAGTATTGAGGATTGAAGATTGAGAATTGAGGATTCAGGATTGAAGGTTGAGGATTGGGTATTGAGGATTGAAGATTGAGTATTGATGATTGAAGATTGAGGATTGAGGATTGAGGGTTGAGGAGTGAGGACGAGGACTGACATTTGAGGATTGTGGTTTGAGGATTGAGGGTTGAGGATTGAGAATTAAGGATGAGAACTGAGGTTTGATGATTGATGACTGAGGATTGAGGATTGAGGATTGATGATTGCGTATTGAGGATTGAAGAGTGAGTATTGAGGATTGAATATTGAGGATTGAGGATTGAGTATTGAGGATTGAAGATTGAGTATTGAGGATTGAAGATTGATGATTGAGGATTTAGGATTGAGGGTTGAGGATTGAGGATTGAGGATTGAGGATAGAGGATTGAAGATTGAGGATTGGGAACTGAGTGTTGAGGGTTGAGTGATGAGGATTGATGTTTGTGGATAGAGATTCGAAGAATGCAGATTGAGAATTTAGTATTGAAAACTGTGAATTGATGATATTCTATTGAGGATTGAGGATTGACAACTGATTGTTGAGGTCTGAAGTCTGAAGGTTGAGGACTGAGGATTGAGGATTCAGGATTGAGGTTTGAGGACTGAGGATTGAGGATTGAGGATTCAGGCCTGAGGATTGAGGATTGAGGATTGAAGATTGAGGATTGAGGATCCAGGATGAGGACTGAAGGTTGAGGATTGAGGTTTGAGGACTGAGGACTGAGGATTGAGGGTTGAGAATTAAGGCTTGAGGGTTGAGGATTGAAGATTGAGGATTGGGTATTGAGGATTGAAGAATGAGGATTGAGGATTGAGTATTGAGGATTGAGGATTGAAGATTGAGTATTGAGGATTGAAGCCTGACGATTGAGGATTGAGGATTGAGGGTTGAGGATTTAGGATTGAGAATTGAGGATTGAGGATTGAGGATTGAAGATTGAGGATTGGGGATTGAGGATTGAAGATTGAGGATTGTGAATTGAGGATTGAGGGTTGAAGGTTGAGTATTGAGGATTGAAAATTGAGGATTGAGGATTGAGGATTGAGGATTGAGGATTGAAGATTGAGGATTGGGGACTGAGTGTCGAGGGTTGAGTGATGAGAATTGATGTTTGTGGATGGAGATTTGAAGATTGAAGATTGAGGATTGAGTATTGAAAACTGAGAATTCAGGATATTCTATTGAGTATTGAGAATTTTGGATTGATGGTTGTGTATTGAGGATTGATGGTTGAGGGTTGTGGGTTGAATATTGAGGATTGGCGGATTGAGTATTGAAGATTGTGGACTGTGGACTGAGGATTGAGTATTGAGGATTGAGGATTGAGTATTGAGGATTGAGGATTGAAGATTGAGTATTGATGAGTGAAGATTGCGGATTGATTATTGAGGGTTGAGGGTTGAGGACAAGGACTGAGGGTTGAGGATTGAGGTTTGAGGACAGAGGATTGAGGATTGAGGAATGAGCATTGATAATTGAGGATTGAGGATTGAAGATTTAGGATTGGGTATTGAGGATTGATGATTAGGGATTGAGGATCTAGTATTGGAGATTGATTATTTAGGATTGAAGATAGAGGGTAGAGGATTGAGGATTGAGGATTGAGAATTGAGAATTGAGGATGAGGACTGAGGTTTGAGGATTGAGGTTTGAGGAATGAGGATTGAGGATTGAGGATTGAGGATAGAGGATTGAGGATTGAGTATTGAAAGTTGAGGATTGATGACTGAGGATTGAGGATTGAGGATTGAGGATTGAGGATTGAGGATTGAGGATTGAAGATTGAGTGTTGAGGATTGAGGGTTGAGGATTGAGGATTGAGTATTGAGGATTGAGGATGAGGGCTTAGGTTTGAGGTTTGAGGTTTGAGTATTGAATCCTGAGAATTCAGAATATTCTATTGAGTATTGAGAATTGAGGATTGATGGTTGAGTATTGAGGATTGAGGATTGAGGATTGAGGATTGAGTATTGAAGATTGAGGATTGATGATTGAGGATTGAGGATTGAGGATGAGGATTAAGGATTGAGGATTGAAGATTGAGAATTGAGGATTGAAGGTTGAGGGTTGAGGAATAAGGATTGAGGATTGAGGATGAGGGCTGATGGTTGAGGGTTGAGGTTTTAGGACTGAGGACTCAGGACTGAGGGTTGAGAATTGAGGATTGAGGATTAAGGATTGACGATTGAGGATTGGGTATTGAGGATTGAAGAATGAGGATTGAGGATTGAGGATTGATGATTGGGGATTGAATATTGAGTATTGACGATTGAAGATTGAGTATTGATGATTGAAGATTGAGGATTCAGTATTGAGGGTTGAGGGCTGTGGACGAGGACTGACAGTGGACGATTGAGGTTTGAGGATTGAGGGTTGAGGACTGAGGACTGAGGATAGAGGATTGAGGATGGAGCATCGAGGATTGAAGATTGAGGACTGGGGATTGGGGATTGAAGATTGCGGATTCAGGATTGAGGATTGGGGATTGAGGATATAGGATTAAATATTGATTACTGAGGATTGAAGGTTGAGGACTGAGGACTGAGGATTGAGAATTGAGGATTGAGGATTAAGGATTGAAGATTGAGGATTGAGGATTGGGTATTGAGGATTGAGGATTGAGTATTGAGGATTGAGGATTGAAGATTGAGCATTGATGAGTGAAGATTGCGGATTGATTATTGAGGGTAGAGGTTTGATGACAAGGACTGGGGTTTGAGGATTGAGGTTTGAGGACAGAGGATTGAGGATTGAGGATTGAGAATTGATAATTGAGGATTGAGGATTGAAGATTTAGTATTGGGTATTGAGGATTGAGGATTAGGGATTGAGGATCTAGTATTGGAGATTGATTATTTAGGATTGAAGGTAGAGGGCTGAGGATTGAGGATTGAGGATTGAGAATTGAGAATTGAGGATGAGGACTGAGGTTTGAGGATTGAGGTTTGAGGAATGAGGATTGAGGATTGAGGATTGAGGATTGAGGACTGAGGATTGAGTATTGAAGGTTGAGGATTGATGACTGAGGATTGAGGATTGAGGATTGAGGATTGAGGATTGAGGATTGAAGATTGGGTGTTGAGGATTGAGGGCTGAGGATTGAGGATTGAGTATTGAGGATTGAGGATGAGGGCTTAGGTTTGAGGTTTGAGGTTTGAGTATTGAATCCTGAGAATTCAGAATATTCTATTGAGTATTGAGAACTGAGGATTGATGGTTGAGTATTGAGGATTGAGGATTGAGGATTGAGGATTGAGTATTGAAGATTGAGGATTGATGACTGAGGATTGAGGATTGAGGATGAGGATTGAGGATTGAGGATTGAAGATTGAGAATTGAGGATTGAAGGTTGAGGATTGAGGAATGAGGATTGAGGATTGAGGATGAGGGCTGATGGTCGAGGGTTGAGGTTTTAGGACTGAGGACAGAGGACTGAGGATTGAGAATTGAGGATTGAGGATTAAGGATTGAAGATTGAGGATTGGGTATTGAGGATTGAAGAATGAGGATCGAGGATTGAGGATTGATGATTGGGGATTGAAGATTGAGTATTGCGGATTGAAGATTGAGTATTGATGATTGAAGATTGAGGATTGAGGATTGAGGGTTGAGGATTGAGGACGAGGACTGACGGTTGAGGATTGTGGTTTGAGGATTGAGGATTGAGGATTGAGAATTGAGGATGAGGACTGAGGTTTGAGGATTGAGGTTTGAGGAATGAGGATTGAGGATTGAGGATTGAGGATTGAGGATTGAGGATTGAGTATTGAAGGTTGAGGATTGATGACTGAAGATTGAGGATTGCGGATTGACGATTGAGGATTGAGGATTGAGGGTCGAAGGCTGAGGATTGAAGGTTGATGATTGACGATTGAGGATTGAGGATTGAGGATGATGGCTGAGGTTCGAGGTTTGAGGTTTGAGTATTGAATCCTGAGAAGTCAGGATGTTCTATTGAGTATTGAGAATTGGGGATTGATGGTTTAGTATTGAGGATTCAGGATTGTGGATAGAGGATTGCGTATTGAAGATTGAGAATTGATGATTGAGGATTGAGGGTTGTGGATGAGGATTAAGGATTGAGGATTGAAGATTGAGAATTGAGGATTGAAGGTTGAGGATTGAGGAATGAGGATTGAGGGTTGAGGATGAGGGCTGATGGTTGAGGGTTGAGGTTTTATGACTGAGGACTCAGGACTGAGGATTGAGAATTGAGGATTGAGGATTAAGGATTGACGATTGAGGATAGGGTATTGAGGATTGAAGAATGAGGATTGAGGATTGAGGATTGATGATTGGGGATTGAATATTGAGTATTGACGATTGAAGATTGAGTATTGATGATTGAAGATTGAGGATTCAGTATTGAGGGTTGAGGGCTGAGGACGAGGACTGACAGTGGACGATTGAGGTTTGAGGATTGAGGGTTGAGGACTGAGGACTGAGGATAGAGGATTGAGGATGGAGCATCGAGGATTGAAGATTGAGGACTGGGGATTGGGGATTGAAGACTGCGGATTCAGGATTGAGGATTGGGGATTGAGGATATAGGATTAAATATTGATTACTGAGGATTGAAGGTTGAGGATTGAGGATTGAGGATTGAGAATTGAGAATTGAGGATAAGGACTGAGGGTTGAGGATTGAGGTTTGAGGAATGAGGATTGAGGATTGAGGATTGAGGATTGAAGATTGAGTATTGATGATTGAAGATTGAGGATTGAGGATTGAGGGTTGAGGATTGAGGACGAGGACTGACGGTTGAGGATTGTGGTTAGAGGATTGAGGATTGAGGATTGAGAATTGAGGATGAGGACTGAGGTTTGAGGATTGAGGTTTTAGGAATGAGGATTGAGGATTGAGTATTGAAGATTGAGTATTGAAGATTGAGGATTGATGATTGAGGATTGAGGATTGAGGGTGAGGATTGAGGATTGAGGATTGAAGATTGAGAATTGAGGACTGAAGTTTGAGGATTGAGGAATGAGGATTGAGGATTGAGGATGAGGGCTGATGGTTGAGGGTTGTGGTTTTAGGACTGAGGACTGAGGACTGAGGATTGAGAATTGAGGATTGAGGATTAAGGATTGAAGATTGAGGATTGGGTATTGAGGGTTGAAGAATGAGGATTGAGGATTGAGGATTGAGGATTGAGTATTGAGGATTGAAGTTTGAGTATTGAGGATTGAAGATGGAGGATTGAGGACTGAAGATTGAGGATTGAGGATTGAGGATGGAGGATTGAAGAGAGAGGACTGAGCGTTGAGGATTGCGTGTTGAGAATTGATGTTTGAGGGTTGAGATTTGATTATTGATTTTTGTGGATTGAGCATTGAACGATGAGAATTCAGGGTACTCTATTGAGTATTGAGAATTGAGGATTGATTGTCGAGTGTTGAGGATTGATGGTTGAGGGTTTTGTGTTGAATATTGAGGATTGAGGATTGAGGATTGAGGATTGAGGATTGAGGATTGAGGATTGAGGATTGAAGATTGAGTATTGAGGATTGAAGGTTGAGGATTGAGGATTGAGGATTGAGGATTGAGGATTGCAGATTGAGGATAGGGGATTGAGGATTGACGATTGAGGATTGAGTATTGACGATTGAGAATTGAGGATTGAGGATTGAAGATTGAGAATTAAGGATTGAAGATTGAGGATTGAGGATTGAGGATTGAGGATTGAGGACTGAGGATTGAGGATTGGGGATTGAAGATTGAGAATTGAGGATTGAAGGTTGAGGGTTGAGGAATAAGGATTGAGGATTGAGGATGAGGGCTGATGGTTGAGGGTTGAGGTTTTAGGACTGAGGACTCAGGACTGAGGGTTGAGAATTGAGGATTGAGGATTAAGGATTGACGATTGAGGATTGGGTATTGAGGATTGAAGAATGAGGATTGAGGATTGAGGATTGATGATTGGGGATTGAATATTGAGTATTGACGATTGAAGATTGAGTATTGATGATTGAAGATTGAGGATTCAGTATTGAGGGTTGAGGGCTGTGGACGAGGACTGACAGTGGACGATTGAGGTTTGAGGATTGAGGGTTGACGACTGAGGACTGAGGATAGAGGATTGAGGATGGAGCATCGAGGATTGAAGATTGAGGACTGGGGATTGGGGATTGAAGATTGCGGATTCAGGATTGAGGATTGGGGATTGAGGATATAGGATTAAATATTGATTACTGAGGATTGAAGGTTGAGGACTGAGGACTGAGGATTGAGAATTGAGGATTGAGGATTAAGGATTGAAGATTGAGGATTGAGGATTGGGTATTGAGGATTGAGGATTGAGTATTGAGGATTGAGGATTGAAGATTGTGCATTGATGAGTGAAGATTGCGGATTGATTATTGAGGGTAGAGGTTTGATGACAAGGACTGGGGTTTGAGGATTGAGGTTTGAGGACAGAGGATTGAGGATTGAGGATTGAGAATTGATAATTGAGGATTGAGGATTGAAGATTTAGGATTGGGTATTGAGGATTGAGGATTAGGGATTGAGGATCTAGTATTGGAGATTGATTATTTAGGATTGAAGATAGAGGGCTGAGGATTGAGGATTGAGGATTGAGAATTGAGGATTGAGGATTGAGGATTGAAGATTGAGGATTGGGGATTGAGGATTGAAGATTGAGGATTGTGAATTGAGGATTGAGGGTTGAAGGTTGAGTATTGAGGATTGAAAATTGAGGATTGAGGATTGAGGATTGAGGATTGAGGATTGAAGATTGAGGATTGGGGACTGAGTGTCGAGGGTTGAGTGATGAGAATTGATGTTTGTGGATGGAGATTTGATGATTGAAGATTGAGGATTGAGTATTGAAAACTGAGAATTCAGGATATTCTATTGAGTATTGAGAATTTTGGATTGATGGTTGTGTATTGAGGATTGTTGGTTGAGGGTTGAGGGTTGTGGGTTGAATATTGAGGATTGGCGGATTGAGTATTGAAGATTGAGGACTGTGGACTGAGGATTGAGTATTGAGGATTGAGGATTGAGTATTGAGGATTGAGGATTGAAGATTGAGTATTGATGAGTGAAGATTGCGGATTGATTATTGAGGGTTGAGGGTTGAGGACAAGGACTGAGGGTTGAGGATTGAGGTTTGAGGACAGAGGATTGAGGATTGAGGATTGAGCATTGATAATTGAGGATTGAGGATTGAAGATTTAGGATTGGGTATTGAGGATTGAGGATTAGGGATTGAGGATCTAGTATTGGAGATTGATTATTTAGGATTGAAGATATAGGGTTGAGGATTGAGGATTGAGGATTGAGAATTGAGAATTGAGGATGAGGACTGAGGTTTGAGGATTGAGGTTTGAGGAATGAGGATTGAGGATTGAGGATTGAGGATAGAGGATTGAGGATTGAGTATTGAAAGTTGAGGATTGATGACTGAGGATTGAGGATTGAGGATTGAGGATTGAGGATTGAGGATTGAAGATTGAGTGTTGAGGATTGAGGGTTGAGGATTGAGGATTGAGAATTGAGAATTCAGGATGAGGACTGAGGGTTGAGGATTGAGGTTTGAGGTACGAGGATTGAGGATTGAGGATTGAGGACTGAGGATTGATGATTGAGTATTGGAGATTGAGGATTGATGACTGCGTATTGAGGATTGAGGATTGATGATTGCGGATTGAGTATTGAAAATTGAGTATTGAGGATTGAATATTGAGGATTGATGATTGATGATTGAGGATTGAAGGTTGAGTATTGAGGATTGAAGATTGAGGATTGAGGATTGACAATTGAGGATTGAGGATTGAGGTTTGAGGATTGACGATGAGGGCTGAGGGTTGAGGATTGAGGTTTGAGGTCTGAGGACTGAGGATTGAGGATTGAGAACTGAGGATTGAGGATTCAGGATTGAAGATTGAGGATTGGGTATTGAGGATTGAAGAATGAGGATTGAGGATTGAGGATTGAGGATTGGGGACTGAGGATTGAAGATTCAGGATTGAGGGTTAAGTATTGAGGATTGAGGATTGAGGATTGAAGATTCAGTATTGAGGATTGAAGATTGAGAATTGAGGATTCAGGATTGAAGGTTGAGGATTGGGTATTGAGGATTGAAGATTGAGTATTGATGATTGAAGATTGAGGATTGAGGATTGAGGGTTGAGGAGTGAGGACGAGGACTGACATTTGAGGATTGTGGTTTGAGGATTGAGGGTTGAGGATTGAGAATTAAGGATGAGAACTGAGGTTTGATGATTGATGACTGAGGATTGAGGATTGAGGATTGATGATTGCGTATTGAGGATTGAAGAGTGAGTATTGAGGATTGAATATTGAGGATTGTGGATTGAGTATTGAGGATTGAAGATTGAGTATTGAGGATTGAAGATTGATGATTGAGGATTTAGGATTGAGGATAGAGGATTGAACATTGAGGATTGGGAACTGAGTGTTGAGGGTTGAGTGATGAGGATTGATGTTTGTGGATAGAGATTCGAAGAATGCAGATTGAGAATTTAGTATTGAAAACTGTGAATTGATGATATTCTATTGAGGATTGAGGATTGACAACTGATTGTTGAGGTCTGAAGTCTGAAGGTTGAGGACTGAGGATTGAGGATTCAGGATTGAGGTTTGAGGACTCAGGATTGAGGATTGAGGATTCAGGCCTGAGGATTGAGGATTGAGGATTGAAGATTGAGGATTGAGGATCCAGGATGAGGGCTGAAGGTTGAGGATTGAGGTTTGAGGACTGAGGACTGAGGATTGAGGGTTGAGAATTAAGGCTTGAGGGTTGAGGATTGAAGATTGAGGATTGGGTATTGAGGATTGAAGAATGAGGATTGAGGATTGAGTATTGAGGATTGAGGATTGAAGATTGAGTATTGAGGATTGAAGCCTGACGATTGAGGATTGAGGATTGAGGGTTGAGGATTTAGGATTGAGAATTGAGGATTGAGGATTGAGGATTGAAGATTGAGGATTGGGGATTGAGGATTGAAGATTGAGGATTGTGAATTGAGGATTGAGGGTTGAAGGTTGAGTATTGAGGATTGAAAATTGAGGATTGAGGATTGAGGATTGAGGATTGAGGATTGAAGATTGAGGATTGGGGACTGAGTGTCGAGGGTTGAGTGATGAGAATTGATGTTTGTGAATGGAGATTTGAAGATTGAAGATTGAGGATTGAGTATTGAAAACTGAGAACTCAGGATATTCTATTGAGTATTGAGAATTTTGGATTGATGGTTGTGTATTGAGGATTGATGGTTGAGGGTTGTGGGTTGAATATTGAGGATTGGCGGATTGAGTATTGAAGATTGTGGACTGTGGACTGAGGATTGAGTATTGAGGATTGAGGATTGAGTATTGAGGATTGAGGATTGAAGATTGAGTATTGATGAGTGAAGATTGCGGATTGATTATTGAGGGTTGAGGGTTGAGGACAAGGACTGAGGGTTGAGGATTGAGGTTTGAGGACAGAGGATTGAGGATTGAGGAATGAGCATTGATAATTGAGGATTGAGGATTGAAGATTTAGGATTGGGTATTGAGGATTGATGATTAGGGATTGAGGATCTAGTATTGGAGATTGATTATTTAGGATTGAAGATAGAGGGTTGAGGATTGAGGATTGAGGATTGAGAATTGAGAATTGAGGATGAGGACTGAGGTTTGAGGATTGAGGTTTGAGGAATGAGGATTGAGGATTGAGGATTGAGGATAGAGGATTGAGGATTGAGTATTGAAAGTTGAGGATTGATGACTGAGGATTGAGGATTGAGGCTTGAGGATTGAGGATTGAGGATTGAGGATTGAAGATTGAGTGTTGAGGATTGAGGGTTGAGGATTGAGGATTGAGTATTGAGGATTGAGGATGAGGGCTTAGGTTTGAGGTTTGAGGTTTGAGTATTGAATCCTGAGAATTCAGAATATTCTATTGAGTATTGAGAATTGAGGATTGATGGTTGAGTATTGAGGATTGAGGATTGAGGTTTGAGGATTGACGATGAGGGCTGAGGGTTGAGGATTGAGGTTTGAGGTCTGAGGACTGAGGATTGAGGATTGAGAACTGAGGATTGAGGATTCAGGATTGAAGATTGAGGATTGGGTATTGAGGATTGAAGAATGAGGATTGAGGATTGAGGGTTGAGGATTGGGGACTGAGGATTGAAGATTCAGGATTGAGGGTTAAGTATTGAGGATTGAGGATTGAGGATTGAAGATTCAGTATTGAGGATTGAAGATTGAGAATTGAGGATTCAGGATTGAAGGTTGAGGATTGGGTATTGAGGATTGAAGATTGAGTATTGATGATTGAAGATTGAGGATTGAGGATTGAGGGTTGAGGAGTGAGGACGAGGACTGACATTTGAGGATTGTGGTTTGAGGATTGAGGGTTGAGGATTGAGAATTAAGGATGAGAACTGAGGTTTGATGATTGATGACTGAGGATTGAGGATTGAGGATTGATGATTGCGTATTGAGGATTGAAGAGTGAGTATTGAGGATTGAATATTGAGGATTGAGGATTGAGTATTGAGGATTGAAGATTGAGTATTGAGGATTGAAGATTGATGATTGAGGATTTAGGATTGAGGATTGAGGATTGAGGATTGAGGATTGAGGATAGAGGATTGAAGATTGAGGATTGGGAACTGAGTGTTGAGGGTTGAGTGATGAGGATTGATGTTTGTGGATAGAGATTCGAAGAATGCAGATTGAGAATTTAGTATTGAAAACTGTGAATTGATGATATTCTATTGAGGATTGAGGATTGACAACTGATTGTTGAGGTCTGAAGTCTGAAGGTTGAGGACTGAGGATTGAGGATTCAGGATTGAGGTTTGAGGACTGAGGATTGAGGATTGAGGATTCAGGCCTGAGGATTGAGGATTGAGGATTGAAGATTGAGGATTGAGGATCCAGGATGAGGGCTGAAGGTTGAGGATTGAGGTTTGAGGACTGAGGACTGAGGATTGAGGGTTGAGAATTAAGGCTTGAGGGTTGAGGATTGAAGATTGAGGATTGGGTATTGAGGATTGAAGAATGAGGATTGAGGATTGAGTATTGAGGATTGAGGATTGAAGATTGAGTATTGAGGATTGAAGCCTGACGATTGAGGATTGAGGATTGAGGGTTGAGGATTTAGGATTGAGAATTGAGGATTGAGGATTGAGGATTGAAGATTGAGGATTGGGGATTGAGGATTGAAGATTGAGGATTGAGAATTGAGGATTGAGGGTTGAAGGTTGAGTATTGAGGATTGAAAATTGAGGATTGAGGATTGAGGATTGAGGATTGAGGATTGAAGATTGAGGATTGGGGTCTGAGTGTCGAGGGTTGAGTGATGAGAATTGATGTTTGTGGATGGAGATTTGAAGATTGAAGATTGAGGATTGAGTATTGAAAACTGAGAATTCAGGATATTCTATTGAGTATTGAGAATTTTGGATTGATGGTTGTGTATTGAGGATTGATGGTTGAGGGTTGTGGGTTGAATATTGAGGATTGGCGGATTGAGTATTGAAGATTGTGGACTGTGGACTGAGGATTGAGTATTGAGGATTGAGGATTGAGTATTGAGGATTGAGGATTGAAGATTGAGTATTGATGAGTGAAGATTGCGGATTGATTATTGAGGGTTGAGGGTTGAGGACAAGGACTGAGGGTTGAGGATTGAGGTTTGAGGACAGAGGATTGAGGATTGAGGAATGAGCATTGATAATTGAGGATTGAGGATTGAAGATTTAGGATTGGGTATTGAGGATTGATGATTAGGGATTGAGGATCTAGTATTGGAGATTGATTATTTAGGATTGAAGATAGAGGGTTGAGGATTGAGGATTGAGGATTGAGAATTGAGAATTGAGGATGAGGACTGAGGTTTGAGGATTGAGGTTTGAGGAATGAGGATTGAGGATTGAGGATTGAGGATAGAGGATTGAGGATTGAGTATTGAAAGTTGAGGATTGATGACTGAGGATTGAGGATTGAGGCTTGAGGATTGAGGATTGAGGATTGAGGATTGAAGATTGAGTGTTGAGGATTGAGGGTTGAGGATTGAGGATTGAGTATTGAGGATTGAGGATGAGGGCTTAGGTTTGAGGTTTGAGGTTTGAGTATTGAATCCTGAGAATTCAGAATATTCTATTGAGTATTGAGAATTGAGGATTGATGGTTGAGTATTGAGGATTGAGGATTGAGGTTTGAGGATTGACGATGAGGGCTGAGGGTTGAGGATTGAGGTTTGAGGTCTGAGGACTGAGGATTGAGGATTGAGAATTGAGGATTGAGGATTCAGGATTGAAGATTGAGGATTGGGTATTGAGGATTGAAGAATGAGGATTGAGGATTGAGGATTGAGGATTGGGGACTGAGGATTGAAGATTCAGGATTGAGGATTGAGTATTGAGGATTGAGGATTGAGGATTGAGGATTGAGGATTGAGGATTGAGGATTGAGGATAGAGGATTGAAGATTGAGGATTGGGAACTGAGTGTTGAGGGTTGAGTGATGAGGATTGATGTTTGTGGATAGAGATTCGAAGATTGCAGATTAAGAATTTAGTATTGAAAACTGTGAATTGATGATATTCTATTGAGGATTGAGGATTGACAACTGATTGTTGAGGTCTGAAGTCTGAAGGTTGAGGACTGAGGATTGAGGATTCAGGATTGAGGTTTGAGGACTGAGGATTGAGGATTGAGGATTGAGGCCTGAGGATTGAGGATTGAGGATTGAAGATTTAGGATTGAGGATCCAGGATGAGGGCTGAAGGTTGAGGATTGAGGTTTGAGTACTGAGGACTGAGGATTGAGGGTTGAGAATTAAGGCTTGAGGGTTGAGGATTGAAGATTGAGGATTGGGTATTGAGGATTGAAGAATGAGGATTGAGGATTGAGTATTGAGGATTGAGGATTGAAGATTGAGTATTGAGGATTGAAGACTGACGATTGAGGATTGAGGATTGAGGGTTGAGGATTTAGGATTGAGAATTGAGGATTGAGGATTGAGGATTGAAGATTGAGGATTGGGGATTGAGGATTGAAGATTGAGGATTGTGAATTGAGGATTGAGGGTTGAAGGTTGAGTATTGAGGATTGAAAATTGGGGATTGAGGATTGAGGATTGAGGATTGAGGATTGAAGATTGAGGATTGGGGACTGAGTGTCGAGGGTTGAGTGATGAGAATTGATGTCTGTGGATGGAGATTTGAAGATTGAAGATTGAGGATTGAGTATTGAAAACTGAGAATTCAGGATATTCTATTGAGTATTGAGAATTTTGGATTGATGGTTGTGTATTGAGGATTGATGGTTGAGGGTTGAGGGTTGTGGGTTGAATATTGAGGATTGGCGGATTGAGTATTGAAGATTGAGGACTGTGGACTGAGGATTGAGTATTGAGGATTGAGGATTGAGTATTGAGGATTGAGGATTGAAGATTGAGTATTGATGAGTGAAGATTGCGGATTGATTATTGAGGGTTGAGGGTTGAGGACAAGGACTGAGGGTTGAGGATTGAGGTTTGAGGACAGAGGATTGAGGATTGAGGATTGAGCATTGATAATTGAGGATTGAGGATTGAAGATTTAGGATTGGGTATTGAGGATTGAGGATTAGGGATTGAGGATCTAGTATTGGAGATTGATTATTTAGGATTGAAGATAGAGGGTTGAGGATTGAGGATTGAGGATTGAGAATTGAGAATTGAGGATGAGGACTGAGGTTTGAGGATTGAGGTTTGAGGAATGAGGATTGAGGATTGAGGATTGAGGATAGAGGATTGAGGATTGAGTATTGAAAGTCGAGGATTGATGACTGAGGATTGAGGATTGAGGATTGAGGATTGAGGATTGAGGATTGAAGATTGAGTGTTGAGGATTGAGGGTTGAGGATTGAGGATTGAGAATTGAGAATTCAGGATGAGGACTGAGGGTTGAGGATTGAGGTTTGAGGTACGAGGATTGAGGATTGAGGATTGAGGACTGAGGATTGACGATTGAGTATTGGAGATTGAGGATTGATGACTGAGTATTGAGGATTGAGGATTGATGATTGCGGATTGAGTATTGAAAATTGTGTATTGAGGATTGAATATTGAGGATTGATGATTGATGATTGAGGATTGAAGGTTGAGTATTGAGGATTGAAGATTGAGGATTGAGGATTGACAATTGAGGATTGAGGATTGAGGTTTGAGGATTGACGATGAGGGCTGAGGGTTGAGGATTGAGGTTTGAGGTCTGAGGACTGAGGATTGAGGATTGAGAACTGAGGATTGAGGATTCAGGATTGAAGATTGAGGATTGGGTATTGAGGATTGAAGAATGAGGATTGAGGATTGAGGATTGAGGATTGGGGACTGAGGATTGAAGATTCAGGATTGAGGGTTAAGTATTGAGGATTGAGGATTGAGGATTGAAGATTCAGTATTGAGGATTGAAGATTGAGAATTGAGGATTCAGGATTGAAGGTTGAGGATTGGGTATTGAGGATTGAAGATTGAGTATTGATGATTGAAGATTGAGGATTGAGGATTGAGGGTTGAGGAGTGAGGACGAGGACTGACATTTGAGGATTGTGGTTTGAGGATTGAGGGTTGAGGATTGAGAATTAAGGATGAGAACTGAGGTTTGATGATTGATGACTGAGGATTGAGGATTGAGGATTGATGATTGCGTATTGAGGATTGAAGAGTGAGTATTGAGGATTGAATATTGAGGATTGAGGATTGAGTATTGAGGATTGAAGATTGAGTATTGAGGATTGAAGATTGATGATTGAGGATTTAGGATTGAGGGTTGAGGATTGAGGATTGAGGATTGAGGATAGAGGATTGAAGATTGAGGATTGGGAACTGAGTGTTGAGGGTTGAGTGATGAGGATTGATGTTTGTGGATAGAGATTCGAAGAATGCAGATTGAGAATTTAGTATTGAAAACTGTGAATTGATGATATTCTATTGAGGATTGAGGATTGACAACTGATTGTTGAGGTCTGAAGTCTGAAGGTTGAGGACTGAGGATTGAGGATTCAGGATTGAGGTTTGAGGACTGAGGATTGAGGATTGAGGATTCAGGCCTGAGGATTGAGGATTGAGGATTGAAGATTGAGGATTGAGGATCCAGGATGAGGACTGAAGGTTGAGGATTGAGGTTTGAGGACTGAGGACTGAGGATTGAGGGTTGAGAATTAAGGCTTGAGGGTTGAGGATTGAAGATTGAGGATTGGGTATTGAGGATTGAAGAATGAGGATTGAGGATTGAGTATTGAGGATTGAGGATTGAAGATTGAGTATTGAGGATTGAAGCCTGACGATTGAGGATTGAGGATCGAGGGTTGAGGATTTAGGATTGAGAATTGAGGATTGAGGATTGAGGATTGAAGATTGAGGATTGGGGATTGAGGATTGAAGATTGAGGATTGTGAATTGAGGATTGAGGGTTGAAGGTTGAGTATTGAGGATTGAAAATTGAGGATTGAGGATTGAGGATTGAGGATTGAGGATTGAAGATTGAGGATTGGGGACTGAGTGTCGAGGGTTGAGTGATGAGAATTGATGTTTGTGGATGGAGATTTGAAGATTGAAGATTGAGGATTGAGTATTGAAAACTGAGAATTCAGGATATTCTATTGAGTATTGAGAATTTTGGATTGATGGTTGTGTATTGAGGATTGATGGTTGAGGGTTGTGGGTTGAATATTGAGGATTGGCGGATTGAGTATTGAAGATTGTGGACTGTGGACTGAGGATTGAGTATTGAGGATTGAGGATTGAGTATTGAGGATTGAGGATTGAAGATTGAGTATTGATGAGTGAAGATTGCGGATTGATTATTGAGGGTTGAGGGTTGAGGACAAGGACTGAGGGTTGAGGATTGAGGTTTGAGGACAGAGGATTGAGGATTGAGGAATGAGCATTGATAATTGAGGATTGAGGATTGAAGATTTAGGATTGGGTATTGAGGATTGATGATTAGGGATTGAGGATCTAGTATTGGAGATTGATTATTTAGGATTGAAGATAGAGGGTAGAGGATTGAGGATTGAGGATTGAGAATTGAGAATTGAGGATGAGGACTGAGGTTTGAGGATTGAGGTTTGAGGAATGAGGATTGAGGATTGAGGATTGAGGATAGAGGATTGAGGATTGAGTATTGAAAGTTGAGGATTGATGACTGAGGATTGAGGATTGAGGATTGAGGATTGAGGATTGAGGATTGAGGATTGAAGATTGAGTGTTGAGGATTGAGGGTTGAGGATTGAGGATTGAGTATTGAGGATTGAGGATGAGGGCTTAGGTTTGAGGTTTGAGGTTTGAGTATTGAATCCTGAGAATTCAGAATATTCTATTGAGTATTGAGAATTGAGGATTGATGGTTGAGTATTGAGGATTGAGGATTGAGGATTGAGGATTGAGTATTGAAGATTGAGGATTGATGATTGAGGATTGAGGATTGAGGATGAGGATTAAGGATTGAGGATTGAAGATTGAGAATTGAGGATTGAAGGTTGAGGGTTGAGGAATAAGGATTGAGGATTGAGGATGAGGGCTGATGGTTGAGGGTTGAGGTTTTAGGACTGAGGACTCAGGACTGAGGGTTGAGAATTGAGGATTGAGGATTAAGGATTGACGATTGAGGATTGGGTATTGAGGATTGAAGAATGAGGATTGAGGATTGAGGATTGATGATTGGGGATTGAATATTGAGTATTGACGATTGAAGATTGAGTATTGATGATTGAAGATTGAGGATTCAGTATTGAGGGTTGAGGGCTGTGGACGAGGACTGACAGTGGACGATTGAGGTTTGAGGATTGAGGGTTGACGACTGAGGACTGAGGATAGAGGATTGAGGATGGAGCATCGAGGATTGAAGATTGAGGACTGGGGATTGGGGATTGAAGATTGCGGATTCAGGATTGAGGATTGGGGATTGAGGATATAGGATTAAATATTGATTACTGAGGATTGAAGGTTGAGGACTGAGGACTGAGGATTGAGAATTGAGGATTGAGGATTAAGGATTGAAGATTGAGGATTGAGGATTGGGTATTGAGGATTGAGGATTGAGTATTGAGGATTGAGGATTGAAGATTGAGCATTGATGAGTGAAGATTGCGGATTGATTATTGAGGGTAGAGGTTTGATGACAAGGACTGGGGTTTGAGGATTGAGGTTTGAGGACAGAGGATTGAGGATTGAGGATTGAGAATTGATAATTGAGGATTGAGGATTGAAGATTTAGGATTGGGTATTGAGGATTGAGGATTAGGGATTGAGGATCTAGTATTGGAGATTGATTATTTAGGATTGAAGATAGAGGGCTGAGGATTGAGGATTGAGGATTGAGAATTGAGAATTGAGGATGAGGACTGAGGTTTGAGGATTGAGGTTTGAGGAATGAGGATTGAGGATTGAGGATTGAGGATTGAGGACTGAGGATTGAGTATTGAAGGTTGAGGATTGATGACTGAGGATTGAGGATTGAGGATTGAGGATTGAGGATTGAGGATTGAAGATTGGGTGTTGAGGATTGAGGGCTGAGGATTGAGGATTGAGTATTGAGGATTGAGGATGAGGGCTTAGGTTTGAGGTTTGAGGTTTGAGTATTGAATCCTGAGAATTCAGAATATTCTATTGAGTATTGAGAACTGAGGATTGATGGTTGAGTATTGAGGATTGAGGATTGAGGATTGAGGATTGAGTATTGAAGATTGAGGATTGATGACTGAGGATTGAGGATTGAGGATGAGGATTGAGGATTGAGGATTGAAGATTGAGAATTGAGGATTGAAGGTTGAGGATTGAGGAATGAGGATTGAGGATTGAGGATGAGGGCTGATGGTCGAGGGTTGAGGTTTTAGGACTGAGGACAGAGGACTGAGGATTGAGAATTGAGGATTGAGGATTAAGGATTGAAGATTGAGGATTGGGTATTGAGGATTGAAGAATGAGGATCGAGGATTGAGGATTGATGATTGGGGATTGAAGATTGAGTATTGCGGATTGAAGATTGAGTATTGATGATTGAAGATTGAGGATTGAGGATTGAGGGTTGAGGATTGAGGACGAGGACTGACGGTTGAGGATTGTGGTTTGAGGATTGAGGATTGAGGATTGAGAATTGAGGATGAGGACTGAGGTTTGAGGATTGAGGTTTGAGGAATGAGGATTGAGGATTGAGGATTGAGGATTGAGGATTGAGGATTGAGTATTGAAGGTTGAGGATTGATGACTGAAGATTGAGGATTGCGGATTGACGATTGAGGATTGAGGATTGAGGGTCGAAGGCTGAGGATTGAAGGTTGATGATTGACGATTGAGGATTGAGGATTGAGGATGATGGCTGAGGTTCGAGGTTTGAGGTTTGAGTATTGAATCCTGAGAAGTCAGGATGTTCTATTGAGTATTGAGAATTGGGGATTGATGGTTTAGTATTGAGGATTCAGGATTGTGGATAGAGGATTGCGTATTGAAGATTGAGAATTGATGATTGAGGATTGAGGGTTGTGGATGAGGATTAAGGATTGAGGATTGAAGATTGAGAATTGAGGATTGAAGGTTGAGGATTGAGGAATGAGGATTGAGGGTTGAGGATGAGGGCTGATGGTTGAGGGTTGAGGTTTTATGACTGAGGACTCAGGACTGAGGATTGAGAATTGAGGGTTGAGGATTAAGGATTGACGATTGAGGATAGGGTATTGAGGATTGAAGAATGAGGATTGAGGATTGAGGATTGATGATTGGGGATTGAATATTGAGTATTGACGATTGAAGATTGAGTATTGATGATTGAAGATTGAGGATTCAGTATTGAGGGTTGAGGGCTGAGGACGAGGACTGACAGTGGACGATTGAGGTTTGAGGATTGAGGGTTGAGGACTGAGGACTGAGGATAGAGGATTGAGGATGGAGCATCGAGGATTGAAGATTGAGGACTGGGGATTGGGGATTGAAGACTGCGGATTCAGGATTGAGGATTGGGGATTGAGGATATAGTATTAAATATTGATTACTGAGGATTGAAGGTTGAGGATTGAGGATTGAGGATTGAGAATTGAGAATTGAGGATAAGGACTGAGGGTTGAGGATTGAGGTTTGAGGAATGAGGATTGAGGATTGAGGATTGAGGATTGAAGATTGAGTATTGATGATTGAAGATTGAGGATTGAGGATTGAGGGTTGAGGATTGAGGACGAGGACTGACGGTTGAGGATTGTGGTTAGAGGATTGAGGATTGAGGATTGAGAATTGAGGATGAGGACTGAGGTTTGAGGATTGAGGTTTTAGGAATGAGGATTGAGGATTGAGTATTGAAGATTGAGTATTGAAGATTGAGGATTGATGATTGAGGATTGAGGATTGAGGGTGAGGATTGAGGATTGAGGATTGAAGATTGAGAATTGAGGATTGAAGTTTGAGGATTGAGGAATGAGGATTGAGGATTGAGGATGAGGGCTGATGGTTGAGGGTTGAGGTTTTAGGACTGAGGACTGAGGACTGAGGATTGAGAATTGAGGATTGAGGATTAAGGATTGAAGATTGAGGATTGGGTATTGAGGGTTGAAGAATGAGGATTGAGGATTGAGGATTGAGGATTGAGTATTGAGGATTGAAGTTTGAGTATTGAGGATTGAAGATGGAGGATTGAGGACTGAAGATTGAGGATTGAGGATTGAGGATGGAGGATTGAAGAGAGAGGACTGAGCGTTGAGGATTGCGTGTTGAGAATTGATGTTTGAGGGTTGAGATTTGATTATTGATTTTTGTGGATTGAGCATTGAACGATGAGAATTCAGGGTACTCTATTGAGTATTGAGAATTGAGGATTGATTGTCGAGTGTTGAGGATTGATGGTTGAGGGTTTTGTGTTGAATATTGAGGATTGAGGATTGAGGATTGAGGATTGAGGATTGAGGATTGAGGATTGAGGATTGAAGATTGAGTATTGAGGATTGAAGGTTGAGGATTGAGGATTGAGGATTGAGGATTGAGGATTGCAGATTGAGGATAGGGGATTGAGGATTGACGATTGAGGATTGAGTATTGACGATTGAGAATTGAGGATTGAGGATTGAAGATTGAGAATTAAGGATTGAAGATTGAGGATTGAGGATTGAGGATTGAGGATTGAGGACTGAGGATTGAGGATTGGGGATTGAAGATTGAGAATTGAGGATTGAAGGTTGAGGGTTGAGGAATAAGGATTGAGGATTGAGGATGAGGGCTGATGGTTGAGGGTTGAGGTTTTAGGACTGAGGACTCAGGACTGAGGGTTGAGAATTGAGGATTGAGGATTAAGGATTGACGATTGAGGATTGGGTATTGAGGATTGAAGAATGAGGATTGAGGATTGAGGATTGATGATTGGGGATTGAATATTGAGTATTGACGATTGAAGATTGAGTATTGATGATTGAAGATTGAGGATTCAGTATTGAGGGTTGAGGGCTGTGGACGAGGACTGACAGTGGACGATTGAGGTTTGAGGATTGAGGGTTGACGACTGAGGACTGAGGATAGAGGATTGAGGATGGAGCATCGAGGATTGAAGATTGAGGACTGGGGATTGGGGATTGAAGATTGCGGATTCAGGATTGAGGATTGGGGATTGAGGATATAGGATTAAATATTGATTACTGAGGATTGAAGGTTGAGGACTGAGGACTGAGGATTGAGAATTGAGGATTGAGGATTAAGGATTGAAGATTGAGGATTGAGGATTGGGTATTGAGGATTGAGGATTGAGTATTGAGGATTGAGGATTGAAGATTGTGCATTGATGAGTGAAGATTGCGGATTGATTATTGAGGGTAGAGGTTTGATGACAAGGACTGGGGTTTGAGGATTGAGGTTTGAGGACAGAGGATTGAGGATTGAGGATTGAGAATTGATAATTGAGGATTGAGGATTGAAGATTTAGGATTGGGTATTGAGGATTGAGGATTAGGGATTGAGGATCTAGTATTGGAGATTGATTATTTAGGATTGAAGATAGAGGGCTGAGGATTGAGGATTGAGGATTGAGAATTGAGAATTGAGGATGAGGACTGAGGTTTGAGGATTGAGGTTTGAGGAATGAGGATTGAGGATTGAGGATTGAGGATTGAGGACTGAGGATTGAGTATTGAAGGTTGAGGATTGAGGAATGAGGATTGAGGATTGAGGATGAGGGCTGATGGTCGAGGGTTGAGGTTTTAGGACTGAGGACAGAGGACTGAGGATTGAGAATTGAGGATTGAGGATTAAGGATTGAAGATTGAGGATTGGGTATTGAGGATTGAAGAATGAGGATCGAGGATTGAGGATTGATGATTGGGGATTGAAGATTGAGTATTGCGGATTGAAGATTGAGTATTGATGATTGAAGATTGAGGATTGAGGATTGAGGGTTGAGGATTGAGGACGAGGACTGACGGTTGAGGATTGTGGTTTGAGGATTGAGGATTGAGGATTGAGAATTGAGGATGAGGACTGAGGTTTGAGGATTGAGGTTTGAGGAATGAGGATTGAGGATTGAGGATTGAGGATTGAGGATTGAGGATTGAGTATTGAAGGTTGAGTATTGATGACTGAAGATTGAGGATTGCGGATTGACGATTGAGGATTGAGGATTGAGGGTTGAAGGCTGAGGATTGAAGGTTGAGGATTGACGATTGAGGATTGAGGATTGAGGATGATGGCTGAGGTTCGAGGTTTGAGGTTTGAGTATTGAATCCTGAGAAGTCAGGATGTTCTATTGAGTATTGAGAATTGGGGATTGATGGTTTAGTATTGAGGATTCAGGATTGTGGATAGAGGATTGCGTATTGAAGATAGAGAATTGATGATTGAGGATTGAGGGTTGTGGATGAGGATTAAGGATTGAGGATTGAAGATTGAGAATTGAGGATTGAAGGTTGAGGATTGAGGAATGAGGATTGAGGGTTGAGGATGAGGGCTGATGGTTGAGGGTTGAGGTTTTATGACTGAGGACTCAGGACTGAGGATTGAGAATTGAGGATTGAGGATTAAGGATTGACGATTGAGGATAGGGTATTGAGGATTGAAGAATGAGGATTGAGGATTGAGGATTGATGATTGGGGATTGAATATTGAGTATTGACGATTGAAGATTGAGTATTAATGATTGAAGATTGAGGATTCAGTATTGAGGGTTGAGGGCTGAGGACGAGGACTGACAGTGGACGATTGAGGTTTGAGGATTGAGGGTTGAGGACTGAGGACTGAGGATAGAGGATTGAGGATGGAGCATCGAGGATTGAAGATTGAGGACTGGGGATTGGGGATTGAAGATTGCGGATTCAGGATTGAGGATTGGGGATTGAGGATATAGGATTAAATATTGATTACTGAGGATTGAAGGTTGAGGATTGAGGATTGAGGATTGAGAATTGAGAATTGAGGATAAGGACTGAGGGTTGAGGATTGAGGTTTGAGGAATGAGGATTGAGGATTGAGGATTGAGGATTGAAGATTGAGTATGGATGATTGAAGATTGAGGATTGAGGATTGAGTATTGATGATTGAAGATTGAGGATTGAGGATTGAGGGTTGAGGATTGAGGACGTGGACTGACGGTTGAGGATTGTGGTTTGAGGATTGAGGATTGAGGATTGAGAATTGAGGATGTGGACTGAGGTTTGAGGATTGAGGTTTGAGGAATGAGGATTGAGGATTGAGGATTGAGGATTGAGGATTTAGGATTGAGTATTGAAGGTTGAGGATTGATGACTGAAGATTGAGGATTGCGGATTGACGATTGAGGATTGAGAATTGAGGGTTGAAGGTTGAGGATTGAAGGTTGAGGATTGACGATTGAGGATTGAGGAATGAGGATGATGGCTGAGGTTTGAGGTTTGAGGTTTGAGGTTTGAGTATTGAATCCTGAGAAGTCAGGATGTTCTATTGAGTATTGAGAATTGGGGATTGATGGCTTAGTATTGAGGATTCAGGATTGAGGATAGAGGATTGAGTATTGAAGATTGAGGATTGATGACTGAGGATTGAGGATTGAGGATGAGGATTGAGGATTGAGGATTGAAGATTGAGAATTGAGGATTGAAGGTTGAGGATTGAGGAATGAGGATTGAGGATTGAGGATGAGGGCTGATGGTCGAGGGTTGAGGTTTTAGGACTGAGGACAGAGGACTGAGGATTGAGAATTGAGGATTGAGGATTAAGGATTGAAGATTGAGGATTGGGTATTGAGGATTGAAGAATGAGGATCGAGGATTGAGGATTGATGATTGGGGATTGAAGATTGAGTATTGCGGATTGAAGATTGAGTATTGATGATTGAAGATTGAGGATTGAGGATTGAGGGTTGAGGATTGAGGACGAGGACTGACGGTTGAGGATTGTGGTTTGAGGATTGAGGATTGAGGATTGAGAATTGAGGATGAGGACTGAGGTTTGAGGATTGAGGTTTGAGGAATGAGGATTGAGGATTGAGGATTGAGGATTGAGGATTGAGGATTGAGTATTGAAGGTTGAGGATTGATGACTGAAGATTGAGGATTGCGGATTGACGATTGAGGATTGAGGATTGAGGGTCGAAGGCTGAGGATTGAAGGTTGATGATTGACGATTGAGGATTGAGGATTGAGGATGATGGCTGAGGTTCGAGGTTTGAGGTTTGAGTATTGAATCCTGAGAAGTCAGGATGTTCTATTGAGTATTGAGAATTGGGGATTGATGGTTTAGTATTGAGGATTCAGGATTGTGGATAGAGGATTGCGTATTGAAGATTGAGAATTGATGATTGAGGATTGAGGGTTGTGGATGAGGATTAAGGATTGAGGATTGAAGATTGAGAATTGAGGATTGAAGGTTGAGGATTGAGGAATGAGGATTGAGGGTTGAGGATGAGGGCTGATGGTTGAGGGTTGAGGTTTTATGACTGAGGACTCAGGACTGAGGATTGAGAATTGAGGATTGAGGATTAAGGATTGACGATTGAGGATAGGGTATTGAGGATTGAAGAATGAGGATTGAGGATTGAGGATTGATGATTGGGGATTGAATATTGAGTATTGACGATTGAAGATTGAGTATTGATGATTGAAGATTGAGGATTCAGTATTGAGGGTTGAGGGCTGAGGACGAGGACTGACAGTGGACGATTGAGGTTTGAGGATTGAGGGTTGAGGACTGAGGACTGAGGATAGAGGATTGAGGATGGAGCATCGAGGATTGAAGATTGAGGACTGGGGATTGGGGATTGAAGACTGCGGATTCAGGATTGAGGATTGGGGATTGAGGATATAGGATTAAATATTGATTACTGAGGATTGAAGGTTGAGGATTGAGGATTGAGGATTGAGAATTGAGAATTGAGGATAAGGACTGAGGGTTGAGGATTGAGGTTTGAGGAATGAGGATTGAGGATTGAGGATTGAGGATTGAAGATTGAGTATTGATGATTGAAGATTGAGGATTGAGGATTGAGGGTTGAGGATTGAGGACGAGGACTGACGGTTGAGGATTGTGGTTAGAGGATTGAGGATTGAGGATTGAGAATTGAGGATGAGGACTGAGGTTTGAGGATTGAGGTTTTAGGAATGAGGATTGAGGATTGAGTATTGAAGATTGAGTATTGAAGATTGAGGATTGATGATTGAGGATTGAGGATTGAGGGTGAGGATTGAGGATTGAGGATTGAAGATTGAGAATTGAGGATTGAAGTTTGAGGATTGAGGAATGAGGATTGAGGATTGAGGATGAGGGCTGATGGTTGAGGGTTGAGGTTTTAGGACTGAGGACTGAGGACTGAGGATTGAGAATTGAGGATTGAGGATTAAGGATTGAAGATTGAGGATTGGGTATTGAGGGTTGAAGAATGAGGATTGAGGATTGAGGATTGAGGATTGAGTATTGAGGATTGAAGTTTGAGTATTGAGGATTGAAGATGGAGGATTGAGGACTGAAGATTGAGGATTGAGGATTGAGGATGGAGGATTGAAGAGAGAGGACTGAGCGTTGAGGATTGCGTGTTGAGAATTGATGTTTGAGGGTTGAGATTTGATTATTGATTTTTGTGGATTGAGCATTGAACGATGAGAATTCAGGGTACTCTATTGAGTATTGAGAATTGAGGATTGATTGTCGAGTGTTGAGGATTGATGGTTGAGGGTTTTGTGTTGAATATTGAGGATTGAGGATTGAGGATTGAGGATTGAGGATTGAGGATTGAGGATTGAGGATTGAAGATTGAGTATTGAGGATTGAAGGTTGAGGATTGAGGATTGAGGATTGAGGATTGAGGATTGCAGATTGAGGATAGGGGATTGAGGATTGACGATTGAGGATTGAGTATTGACGATTGAGAATTGAGGATTGAGGATTGAAGATTGAGAATTAAGGATTGAAGATTGAGGATTGAGGATTGAGGATTGAGGATTGAGGACTGAGGATTGAGGATTGGGGATTGAAGATTGAGAATTGAGGATTGAAGGTTGAGGGTTGAGGAATAAGGATTGAGGATTGAGGATGAGGGCTGATGGTTGAGGGTTGAGGTTTTAGGACTGAGGACTCAGGACTGAGGGTTGAGAATTGAGGATTGAGGATTAAGGATTGACGATTGAGGATTGGGTATTGAGGATTGAAGAATGAGGATTGAGGATTGAGGATTGATGATTGGGGATTGAATATTGAGTATTGACGATTGAAGATTGAGTATTGATGATTGAAGATTGAGGATTCAGTATTGAGGGTTGAGGGCTGTGGACGAGGACTGACAGTGGACGATTGAGGTTTGAGGATTGAGGGTTGACGACTGAGGACTGAGGATAGAGGATTGAGGATGGAGCATCGAGGATTGAAGATTGAGGACTGGGGATTGGGGATTGAAGATTGCGGATTCAGGATTGAGGATTGGGGATTGAGGATATAGGATTAAATATTGATTACTGAGGATTGAAGGTTGAGGACTGAGGACTGAGGATTGAGAATTGAGGATTGAGGATTAAGGATTGAAGATTGAGGATTGAGGATTGGGTATTGAGGATTGAGGATTGAGTATTGAGGATTGAGGATTGAAGATTGTGCATTGATGAGTGAAGATTGCGGATTGATTATTGAGGGTAGAGGTTTGATGACAAGGACTGGGGTTTGAGGATTGAGGTTTGAGGACAGAGGATTGAGGATTGAGGATTGAGAATTGATAATTGAGGATTGAGGATTGAAGATTTAGGATTGGGTATTGAGGATTGAGGATTAGGGATTGAGGATCTAGTATTGGAGATTGATTGTTTAGGATTGAAGATAGAGGGCTGAGGATTGAGGATTGAGGATTGAGAATTGAGAATTGAGGATGAGGACTGAGGTTTGAGGATTGAGGTTTGAGGAATGAGGATTGAGGATTGAGGATTGAGGATTGAGGACTGAGGATTGAGTATTGAAGGTTGAGGATTGAGGAATGAGGATTGAGGATTGAGGATGAGGGCTGATGGTCGAGGGTTGAGGTTTTAGGACTGAGGACAGAGGACTGAGGATTGAGAATTGAGGATTGAGGATTAAGGATTGAAGATTGAGGATTGGGTATTGAGGATTGAAGAATGAGGATCGAGGATTGAGGATTGATGATTGGGTATTGAGGATTCAAGAATGAAGATTGAGGATTGAGGATTGAAGATTGGGGACTGAGGATTGAAGATTCAGGATTGAGGATTGAGTATTGAGGTTTGAGGATTGAGGATTGAAGATTCAGTATTGAGGATTGAAGATTGAGGATTGAGAATTGAAGATTGAACATTGAGGACTGAGTGTTGAGGGTTGAGTGATGAGAATTGATGTTTGTGGATAGATATTTGAAGACTGCAGATTGAGCATTGAGTATTGAAAACTGTGAATTGATGATATTCTATTGAGGATTGAGAATTGACAACTGATTGTTGAGGACTGAGGGCTGAAGATTGAGGATTCAGGATTGAGAATTCAGAATTGAGGATTGAGGACTGAGGACTGAGGATTGAAGATTGAGTATTGAGGATTGAAGATTGAGGATTAAGGATTGAGGATTGGGGATTGAGGATCTAGGATTGAAGATTGATTATTGATGATTGAAGATTGAGGATTGAGGATTGAGGATTGAGAATTGAGAATTGAGGATAAGGACTGAGGGTTGAGGATTGTGGTTTGAGGAATGAGGATTGAGGGTTGAGGATTGAGGATTCAAGAATGAGTATTGATGATTGAAGATTGAGGATTGAGGATTGAGGGTTGAGGAGTGAGGACGAGGACTGACAGTTGAGGATTGTGGTTTGAGGATTGAGGGTTGAGGATTGAGAATTGAGGATGAGAACTGAGGTTTGATGATTGATGACTGAGGATTGAGGATTGAGGATTGATGATTGCGGATTGAGGATTGAAGATTGAGTATTGAGGATTGAATATTGAGGATTGAGGATTGAGTATTGAGGATTGAAGATTGAGTATTGAGGATTGAAGATTGATGATTGAGGATTTAGGATTGAGTATTGAGGATTGAGGATTGAGGATTGAGGATAGAGGATAGAAGATTGAGGATTGGGAACTGAGTGTTGAGGGTTGAGTGATGAGGATTGATGTTTGTTGATAGAGATTCCAAGATTGCAGATTGAGAATTTAGGATTGAAAACTGTGAATTTATGATATTCTATTGAGGATTGAGGATTGACAACAGATTGTTGAGGTCTGAAGTCTGAAGGTTGAGGACTGAGGATTGAGGATTCAGGATTGAGGTTTGAGGACTGAGGATTGAGGATTGAGGATTGAGGCCTGAGGATTGAGGATTGAGGATTGAAGATTGAGGATTGAGGATCCAGGATGAGGCCTGAAGGTTGAGGATTGAGGTTTGAGGACTGAGGACTGAGGATTGAGGGTTGAGAATTAAGGCTTGAGGGTTGAGGATTGAAGATTGAGGATTGGGTATTGAGGATTGAAGAATGAGGATTGAGGATTGAGCATTGAGGATTGAGGATTGAAGATTGAGTATTGAGGATTGAAGACTGACGATTGAGGATTGAGGATTGAGGGTTGACGATTTAGGATTGAGAATTGAGGATTGAGGATTGAGGATTGAAGATTGAGGATTGGGGATTGAGGATTGAAGACTGAGGATTGTGAATTGAGGACTGAGGGTTGAAGATTGAGTATTGAGGATTGAAAATTGAGGATTGAGGATTGAGGATTGATGATTGAGGATTGAAGATTGAGGATTGGGGACTGAGTGTCGAGGGTTTAGTGATGAGAATTGATGTTTGTGGATGGAGATTTGAAGATTGAAGATTGAGGATTGAGTATTGAAAACTGAGAATTCAGGATATTCTATTGAGTATTGAGAATTTTGGATTGATGGTTGAGTATTGAGGATTGATGGTTGAGGGTTGTGTGTTGAATATTGAGGATTGGCGGATTGAGTATTGAAGATTGAGGACTGTGGACTGATGATTGAGTATTGGTGATTGAGGATTGAGAATTGAGGATTGAGGATTGAAGATTGAGTATTGATGAGTGAAGATTGCGGATTGATTATTGAGGGTTGAGGTTTGAGGACAAGGACTGAGGGTTGAGGATTGAGGTTTGAGGACAGAGGATTGAGGATTGAGGATTGAGAATTGATAATTGAGGATTGAGGATTGAAGATTTAGGATTGGGTATTGAGGATTGAGGATTAGGGATTGAGGATCTAGTATTGGAGATTGATTATTTAGGATTGAAGATAGAGGGTTGAGGATTGAGGATTGAGTATTGAAGATTGAGTATTGAAGATTGAGGATTGATGATTGAGGATTGAGGATTCAGGATGAGGATTGAGGATTGAGGATTGAAGATTGAGAATTGAGGATTGAAGGTTGAGGATTGAGGAATGAGGATTGAGGATTGAGGATGAGGGCTGATGGTTGAGGGTTGAGGTTTTAGGACTGAGGACTGAGGACTGAGGATTGAGAATTGAGGATTGAGGATTAAGGATTGAAGATTGAGGATTGGGTATTGAGGATTGAAGAATGAGGATCGAGGATTGAGGATTGATGATTGGGGATTGAAGATTGAGTATTGAGGATTGAAGATTGAGTATTGATGATTGAAGATTGAGGATTGAGTATTGAGGGTTGAGGGTTGAGGACGAAGACTGACGGTTGAGGATTGAGGTTTGAGGATTGAGGGTTGAGGACTGAGGACTGAGGATAGAGGATTGAGGATGGTGCATTGAGGATTGAAGACTGAGGACTGGGGATTGAGGATTGAATATTGAGGATTAAGGATTGAGGATTGGCGATTGAGGATCTAGGATTGAATATTGATTACTGAGGGTTGAGGATTGAGGTTTGAGGAATGAGGATTGAGGATTGAGGATTGAGGATTGAGGATTGAAGATTGAGTATTGATGATTGAAGATTGAGGATTGAGGATTGAGGGTTGAGGATTGATGACGTGGACTGACGGTTGAGGATTGTGGTTTGAGGATTGAGGATTGAGGATTGAGAATTGAGGATGTGGACTGAGGTTTGAGGATTGAGGTTTGAGGAATGAGGATTGAGGATTGAGGATTGAGGATTGAGGATTTAGGATTGAGTATTGAAGGTTGAGGATTGATGACTGAAGATTGAGGATTGCGGATTGACGATTGAGGATTGAGAATTGAGGGTTGAAGGTTGAGGATTGAAGGTTGAGGATTGACGATTGAGGATTGAGGAATGAGGATGATGGCTGAGGTTTGAGGTTTGAGGTTTGAGGTTTGAGTATTGAATCCTGAGAAGTCAGGATGTTCTATTGAGTATTGAGAATTGGGGATTGATGGCTTAGTATTGAGGATTCAGGATTGAGGATAGAGGATTGAGTATTGAAGATTGAGGATTGATGATTGAGGATTGAGGATTGAGGATGAGGATTAAGGATTGAGGATTGAAGATTGAGAATTGACGATTGAAGGTTGAGGATTGAGGAATGAGGATTGAGGATTGAGGATGAGGGCTGATGGTTGAGGGTTGAGGTTTTAGGTCTGAGGACTCAGGACTGAGGATTGAGAATTGAGGATTGAGGATTAAGGATTGACGATTGAGGATTGGGTATTGAGGATTGAAGAATGAGGATTGAGGATTGAGGATTGATGATTGGGGATTGAATATTGAGTATTGACGATTGAAGATTGAGTATTGATGATTGAAGATTGAGGATTGAGTATTGAGGGTTGAGGGCTGAGGACGAGGACTGACAGTGGACGATTGAGGTTTGAGGCTTGAGGGTTGAGGACTGAGGACTGAGGATAGAGGATTGAGGATGGAGCATCGAGGATTGAAGATTGAGGGCTGGGGATTCGGGATTGAAGATTGCGGATACAGGATTGAGGATTGGGGATTGAGGATATAGGATTAAATATTGATTACTGAGGATTGAAGGTTGAGGATTGAGGATTGAGGACTGAGAATTGAGAGTTGAGGATAAGGACTGAGGGTTGAGGATTGAGGTTTGAGGAATGAGGATTGAGGATTGAGGATTGAGGATTGAAGATTGAGTATTGATGATTGAAGATTGAGGATTGAGGATTGAGGGTTGAGGATTGAGGACGAGGACTGACGGTTGAGGATTGTGGTTAGAGGATTGAGGATTGAGGATTGAGAATTGAGGATGAGGACTGAGGTTTGAGGATTGAGGTTTTAGGACTGAGGATTGAGGATTGAGGATTGAGGATTGAGGATTGAGGAGTGAGTATTGAAGGTTGAGGATTGATGACTGAGGATTGAGGATTGCGGATTGACTATTGAGGATTGAGGATTGAGGATTGAGGATTGAGGATTGATAATTGAGTATTGAGGATTGAAGGTGGAGGACTGAGGAATAAGGATTGAGGATTGAGGATGAGGGCTGAGGGTTGAGGATTGAGGTTTGAGGAGTGAGGACCGAGGATTGAGGATTGAGAATTGAGGATTGAGGATTGAGGATTGAAGATTGAGTATTGAGGATTGAAGATTGAGGATTGATGAATGAGGATTTAGGATTGAGGATTGAGGATTGAGGATTGAGGATTGAGGATTGAAGATTGAGTATTGAGGATTGAAGATTGAGGATTGAGGATTGAGGATTGAGGATTGAGGATTGAGGATTGAGGATTGAAGATTGAGGATTGGGGACTGAGTGTTGAGGGTTGAGTGATGAGAATTAATGTTTGTGGATAGAGATTTGAAGATTGCAGATTGAGTATCGAGTATTGAAAACTGTGAATTGAGGATATTCTATTGAGGATTGAGGATTGACAATTGATTGTCGAGGACTGAGGGCTGAAGGTTGAGGATTCAGGATTGAGGATTCAGAATTGAGGTTTGAGGACTGAGGACTGAGGATTGAAGATTGAGTATTGAGGATTGAAGACTGAGGATTAAGGATTGAGGATTGGGGATTGAGGATCTAGGATTGAAAATTGATTATTTGGGATTGAAGATTGAGGATTGATGATTGAGGATTGAGGATTGAGGATTGAGGATTGAGAATTGAGGATTGAGGAATGAGGGTTGAGGATAGAGGATTGAAGATTGAGGATTGGGGACTGAGTGTTGAGGGTTGAGTGATGAGGATTGATGTTTGTGGATAGAGATTCGAAGATTGCAGATTGAGAATTTAGTATTGAAAACTGTGAATTGACGATATTCTATTGAGGATTGAGGATTGACAACTGATTGTTGAGGTCTGAAGTCTGAAGGTTGAGGACTGAGGATTGAGGATTCAGGATTGAGGTTTGAGGACTGAGGATTGAGGATTGAGGATTGAGGATTGCGGCCTGAGGATTGAGGATTGAGGATTGAAGATTGAGGATTGAGGATCCAGGATGAGGGCTGAAGGTTGAGGATTGAGGTTTGAGGACTGAGGACTGAGGATTGAGGGTTGAGAATTAAGGCTTGAGGGTTGAGGATTGAAGATTGAGGATTGGGTATTGAGGATTGAAGAATGAGGATTGAGGATTGAGTATTGAGGATTGAGGATTGAAGATTGAGTATTGAGGATTGAAGACTGACGATTGAGGATTGAGGATTGAGGGTTGAGGATTTAGGATTGAGGATTGAGGATTGAGGATTGAGGATTGAAGATTGAGGATTGGGGATTGAGGATTGAAGATTGATGATTGTGAATTGAGGATTGAGGGTTGAAGATTGAGTATTGAGGATTGAAAATTGAGGATTGAGGATTGAGGATTGATGATTGAGGATTGAAGATTGAGGATTGGGGACTGAGTGTCGAGGGTTGAGTGATGAGAATTGATGTTTGTGGATGGAGATTTGAAGATTGAAGATTGAGGATTGAGTATTGAAAACTGAGAATTCAGGATATTCTATTGAGTATTGAGAATTTTGGATTGATGGTTGAGTATTGAGGATTGATGGTTGAGGGTTGTGTGTTGAATATTGAGGATTGGCGGATTGAGTATTGAAGATTGAGGGCTGTGGACTGAGGATTGAGTATTGATGATTGAGGATTGAGTATTGAGGATTGAGGATTGAAGATCGAGTATTGATGAGTGAAGATTGCGGATTGATTATTGAGGGTTGAGGTTTGAGGACAAGGACTGAGGGTTGAGGATTGAGGTTTGAGGACAGAGGATTGAGGATTGAGGATTCGGGATTGAGAATTGATAATTGAGGATTGAGGATTGAAGATTTAGGATTGGGTATTGAGGATTGAGGATTAGGGATTGAAGATCTAGTATTGGAGATTGATTATTTAGGATTGAAGATAGAGGGTTGAGGATTGAGGATTGAGTATTGAGGATTGAGTATTGAAGATTGAGGATTGATGATTGAGGATTGAGGATTGAGGATGAGGATTGAGGATTGAGGATTGAAGATTGAGAATTGAGGATTGAAGGTTGAGGATTGAGGAATGAGGATTGAGGATTGAGTATTGAAAGTTGAGGATTGATGACTGAGGATTGAGGATTGAGGATTGAGGATTGAGGATTGAGGATTGAGGATTGAAGATTGAGTGTTGAGGATTGAGGGTTGAGGATTGAGGATTGAGTATTGAGGATTGAGGATGAGGGCTTAGGTTTGAGGTTTGAGGTTTGAGTATTGAATCCTGAGAATTCAGAATATTCTATTGAGTATTGAGAATTGAGGATTGATGGTTGAGTATTGAGGATTGAGGATTGAGGATTGAGGATTGAGTATTGAAGATTGAGGATTGATGATTGAGGATTGAGGATTGAGGATGAGGATTAAGGATTGAGGATTGAAGATTGAGAATTGAGGATTGAAGGTTGAGGGTTGAGGAATAAGGATTGAGGATTGAGGATGAGGGCTGATGGTTGAGGGTTGAGGTTTTAGGACTGAGGTCTCAGGACTGAGGGTTGAGAATTGAGGATTGAGGATTAAGGATTGACGATTGAGGATTGGGTATTGAGGGTTGAAGAATGAGGATTGAGGATTGAGGATTGATGATTGGGGATTGAATATTGAGTATTGACGATTGAAGATTGAGTATTGATGATTGAAGATTGAGGATTCAGTATTGAGGGTTGAGGGCTGTGGACGAGGACTGACAGTGGACGATTGAGGTTTGAGGATTGAGGGTTGACGACTGAGGACTGAGGATAGAGGATTGAGGATGGAGCATCGAGGATTGAAGATTGAGGACTGGGGATTGGGGATTGAAGATTGCGGATTCAGGATTGAGGATTGGGGATTGAGGATATAGGATTAAATATTGATTACTGAGGATTGAAGGTTGAGGACTGAGGACTGAGGATTGAGAATTGAGGATTGAGGATTAAGGATTGAAGATTGAGGATTGGGTATTGAGGATTGAGGATTGAGTATTGAGGATTGAGGATTGAAGATTGAGCATTGATGAGTGAAGATTGCGGATTGATTATTGAGGGTAGAGGTTTGATGACAAGGACTGGGGTTTGAGGATTGAGGTTTGAGGACAGAGGATTGAGGATTGAGGATTGAGAATTGATAATTGAGGATTGAGGATTGAAGATTTAGGATTGGGTATTGAGGATTGAGGATTAGGGATTGAGGATCTAGTATTGGAGATTGATTATTTAGGATTGAAGATAGAGGGCTGAGGATTGAGGATTGAGGATTGAGAATTGAGAATTGAGGATGAGGACTGAGGTTTGAGGATTGAGGTTTGAGGAATGAGGATTGAGGATTGAGGATTGAGGATTGAGGATTGAGGATTGAGTATTGAAGGTTGAGGATTGATGACTGAGGATTGAGGATTGAGGATTGAGGATTGAGGATTGAGGATTGAAGATTGGGTGTTGAGGATTGAGGGCTGAGGATTGAGGATTGAGTATTGAGGATTGAGGATGAGGGCTTAGGTTTGAGGTTTGAGGTTTGAGTATTGAATCCTGAGAATTCAGAATATTCTATTGAGTATTGAGAATTGAGGATTGATGGTTGAGTATTGAGGATTGAGTATTGAGGATTGAGGATTGAGTATTCAAGATTGAGGATTGATGACTGAGGATTGAGGATTGAGGATGAGGATTGAGGATTGAGGATTGAAGATTGAGAATTGAGGATTGAAGGTTGAGGATTGAGGAATGAGGATTGAGGATTGAGGATGAGGGCTGATGGTCGAGGGTTGAGGTTTTAGGACTGAGGACAGAGGACTGAGGATTGAGAATTGAGGATTGAGGATTAAGGATTGAAGATTGAGGATTGGGTATTGAGGATTGAAGAATGAGGATCGGGGATTGAGGATTGATGATTGGGGATTGAAGATTGAGTATTGAGGATTGTAGATTGAGTATTTATGATTGAAGATTGAGGATTGAGTATTGAGGGTTGAGGGTTGAGGACGAAGACTGACGGTTGAGGGTTGAGGACGAAGACTGACGGTTGAGGATTGGGGTTTGAGGATTGAGGGTTGAGGACTGAGGACTGAGGATAGAGGATTGAGGATGGAGCATTGAGGATTGAAGACTGAGGACTGGGGATTGAGGATTGAAGATTGAGGATTAAGGATTGAGGATTGGCGGTTGAGGATCTAGGATTGAATATTGATTACCGAGGATTGAAGATTGAGGATTGAGGATTGAGGATTGAGAATTGAGAATTGACGATAAGGACTGAGGGTTGAGGATTGAGGTTTGAGGAATGAGGATTGAGGATTGAGGATTGCGGATTGAGGATTGAAGATTGAGTATTGATGATTGAAGATTGAGGATTGAGGATTGAGGGTTGAGGATTGAGGACGAGGACTGACGGTTGAGGATTGTGGTTTGAGGATTGAGGATTGAGGATTGAGAGTTGAGGATGAGGACTGAGGTTTGAGGATTGAGGTTTGAGGAATGAGGATTGAGGATTGAGGATTGAGGATTGAGGATTGAGGATTAAGTATTGAAGGTTGAGGATTGATGACTGAAGTTTGAGGATTGCGGATTGACGATTGAGGATTGAGGATTGAGGGTTGAAGGTTGAGGATTGAAGGTTGAGGATTGACGATTGAGGATTGAGGATTGAGGATGATGGCTGAGGTTTGAGGTTTGAGGTTTGAGTATTGAATCCTGAGAAGTCAGGATGTTCTATTGAGTATTGAGAATTGGGGATTGATGGTTCAGTATTGAGGATTCAGGATTGAGGATAGAGGATTGCGTATTGAAGATTGAGGATTGATGACTGAGGATTGAGGATTGAGGATGAGGATTAAGGATTGAGGATTGAAGATTGAGAATTGAGGATTGAAGGTTGAGGATTGAGGAATGAGGATTGAGGATTGAGGATGAGGGCTGATGGTTAAGGGTTGAGGTTTTAGGACTGAGGACTCAGGACTGAGGATTGAGAATTGAGGATTGAGGATTAAGGATTGACGATTGAGGATTGGGTATTGAGGATTGAAGAATGAGGATTGAGGATTGAGGATTGATGATTGGGGATTGAATATTGAGTATTGACGATTGAAGATTGAGTATTGATGATTGAAGATTGAGGATTCAGTATTGAGGGTTGAGGGCTGTGGACGAGGACTGACAGTGGACGATTGAGGTTTGAGGATTGAGGGTTGACGACTGAGGACTGAGGATAGAGGATTGAGGATGGAGCATCGAGGATTGAAGATTGAGGACTGGGGATTGGGGATTGAAGATTGCGGATTCAGGATTGAGGATTGGGGATTGAGGATATAGGATTAAATATTGATTACTGAGGATTGAAGGTTGAGGATTGAGGATTGAGGATTGAGAATTGAGAATTGAGGATAAGGACTGAGGGTTGAGGATTGAGGTTTGAGGAATGAGGATTGAGGATTGAGGATTGAGGATTGAAGATTGAGTATTGATGATTGAAGATTGAGGATTGAGGATTGAGGGTTGAGGATTGAGTATTGTTGATTGAGGATTGATGATTGAGGATTGAGGATTGAGGATGAGGATTGAGGATTGAGGATTGAAGATTGAGAATTGAGGATTGAAGGTTGAGGATTGAGGAATGAGGATTGAGGATTGAGGTTGAGGGCTGATGGTTGAGGGTTGAGGTTTTAGGACTGAGGACTGAGGACTGAGGATTGAGAATTGAGGATTGAGGATTAATGATTGAAGATTGGGGATTGGGTATTGAGGATTGAGGATTGAGTATTGAGGATTGAGGATTGAAGATTGAGCATTGATGAGTGAAGATTGCGGATTGATTATTGAGGGTTGAGGTTTGATGACAAGGACTGACGGTTGAGGATTGAGGTTTGAGGACAGAGGATTGAGGATTGAGGATTGAGAATTGATAATTGAGGATTGAGGATTGAAGATTTAGGATTGGGTATTGAAGATTGAGGATTAGGGATTGAGGATCTAGTATTGGAGATTGATTATTTAGGATTGAAGATAGAGGGTTGAGGATTGAGGATTGAGGATTGAGAATTGAGAATTGAGGATGAGGACTGAGGTTTGAGGATTGAGGTTTGAGGTATGAGGATTGAGGATTGAGGATTGAGGATTGAGGATTGAGGATTGAGTATTGAAGGTTGAGGATTGATGACTGAGGATTGAGGATTGAGGATTGAGGATTGAGGATTGTGGATTGAAGATTGGGTGTTGAGGATTGAGGGTTGAGGATTGAGGATTGATTATTGAGGATTGAGGATGAGGGCTTAGGTTTGAGGTTTGAGGTTTGAGTATTGAATCCTGAGAATTCAGAATATTCTATTGAGTATTGAGAATTGAGAATTGATGGTTGAGTATTGAGGATTGAGGATTGAGGATTGAGGATTGAGTATTGAAGATTGAGGATTGATGATTGAGGATTGAGGATTGAGGATGAGGATTGAGGATTGAGGATTGAAGATTGAGAATTGAGGATTGAAGGTTGAGGATTGAGGAATGAGGATTGAGGATTGAGGATGAGGGCTGATGGTCGAGGGTTGAGGTTTTAGGACTGAGGACAGAGGACTGAGGATTGAGAATTGAGGATTGAGGATTAAGGATTGAAGATTGAGGATTGGGTATTGAGGATTGAAGAATGAGGATCGAGGATTGAGGATTGATGATTGGGGATTGAAGATTGAGTATTGCGCATTGAAGATTGAGTATTGATGATTGAAGATTGAGGATTGAGGATTGAGGGTTGAGGATTGAGTATTGAAGGTTGAGGATTGATGACTGAGGATTGAGGATTGAGGATTGAGGATTGAGGATTGAGGATTGAAGATTGGGTGTTGAGGATTAAGGGTTGAGGATTGAGGATTGATTATTGAGGATTGAGGATGAGGGCTTAGGTTTGAGGTTTGAGGTTTGAGTATTGAATCCTGAGAATTCAGAATATTCTATTGAGTATTGAGAATTGAGGATTGATGGTTGAGTATTGAGGATTGAGGATTGAGGATTGAGGATTGAGTATTGAAGATTGAGGATTGATGATTGAGGATTGAGGATTGAGGATGAGGATTGAGGATTGAGGATTGAAGATTGAGAATTGAGGATTGAAGGTTGAGGATTGAGGAATGAGGATTGAGGATTGAGGATGAGGGCTGATGGTCGAGGGTTGAGGTTTTAGGACTAAGGACAGAGGACTGAGGATTGAGAATTGAGGATTGAGGATTAAGGATTGAAGATTGAGGATTGGGTATTGAGGATTGAAGAATGAGGATCGAGGATTGAGGATTGATGATTGGGGATTGAAGATTGAGTATTGAGGATTGAAGATTGAGTATTGATGATTGAAGATTGAGGATTGAGTATTGAGGGTTGAGGGTTGAGGACGAAGACTGACGGTTGAGGATTGAGGTTTGAGGATTGAGGGTTGAGGACTGAGGACTGAGGATAGAGGATTGAGGATGGAGCATTGAGGATTGAAGACTGAGGACTGGGGATTGAGGATTGTAGATTGAGGATTAAGGATTGAGGATTGGCGATTGAGGATCTAGGATTGAATATTGATTACTGAGGATTGAAGATTGAGGATTGAGGATTGAGGATTGAGAATTGAGAATTGACGATAAGGACTGAGGGTTGAGGATTGAGGTTTGAGGAATGAGGATTGAGGATTGAGGATTGAGGATTGAGGATTGAAGATTGAGTATTGATGATTGAAGATTGAGGATTGAGGATTGAGGGTTGAGGATTGAGGACGTGGACTGACGGTCGAGGATTGTGGTTTGAGGATTGAGGATTGAGGATTGAGAATTGAGGATGTGGACTGAGGTTTGAGGATTGAGGTTTGAGGAATGAGGATTGAGGATTGAGGATTGAGGATTGAGGATTGAGGATTGAGTATTGAAGGTTGAGGATTGATGACTGAAGATTGAGGATTGCGGATTGACGATTGAGGATTGAGGATTGAGGGTTGAAGGTTGAGGATTGAAGGTTGAGGATTGACGATTGAGGATTGAGGATTGAGGATGATGGCTGAGGTTTGAGGTTTGAGGTTTGAGTATTGAATCCTGAGAAGTCAGGATGTTCTATTGAGTATTGAGAATTGGGGATTGATGGTTTAGTATTGAGGATTCAGGATTGAGGATAGAGGATTGAGTATTGAAGATTGAAGATTGATGATTGAGGATTGAGGATTGAGGATGAGGATTAAGGATTGAGGATTGAAGATTGAGAATTGACGATTGAAGGTTGAGGATTGAGGAATGAGTATGGAGGATTGAGGATGAGGGCTGATGGTTGAGGGTTGAGGTTTTAGGACTGAGGACTCAGGACTGAGGATTGAGAATTGAGGATTGAGGATTAAGGATTGACGATTGAGGATTGGGTATTGAGGATTGAAGATTGAGGATTCAGGATTGAGGATTCAGAATTGAGGTTTGAGGACTGAGGACTCAGGACTGAAGATTGAGTATTGAGGATTGAAGGCTGAGGATTAAGGATTGAGGATTGGGGATTGAGGATCTAGGATTGAAAATTGATTATTTGGGATTGAAGATTGAGGATTGATGATTGAGGATTGAGGATTGAGGATTGAGGATTGAGGATTGAGGATTGAGGATTGAAGATTGAGTATTGATGATTGAAGATTGAGGATTGAGGATTGAGGGTTGAGGATTGAGGACGTGGACTGACGGTCGAGGATTGTGGTTTGAGGATTGAGGATTGAGGATTGAGAATTGAGGATGTGGACTGAGGTTTGAGGATTGAGGTTTGAGGAATGAGGATTGAGGATTGAGGATTGAGGATTGAGGATTGAGGATTGAGGATTGAGTATTGAAGGTTGAGGATTGATGTCTGAAGATTGACGATTGCGGATTGACGATTGAGGATTGAGGATTGAGGGTTGAAGGTTGAGGATTGAAGGTTGAGGATTGACGATTGAGGATTGAGGATTGAGGATGATGGCTGAGGTTTGAGGTTTGAGGTTTGAGTATTGAATCCTGAGAAGTCAGGATGTTCTATTGAGTATTGAGAATTGGGGATTGATGGTTTAGTATTGAGGATTCAGGATTGAGGATAGAGGATTGAGTATTGAAGATTGAGGATTGATGATTGAGGATTGAGTATTGAGGATGAGGATTAAGGATTGAGGATTGAAGATTGAGAATTGACGATTGAAGGTTGAGGATTGAGGAATGAGTATGGAGGATTGAGGATGAGGGCTGATGGTTGAGGGTTGAGGTTTTAGGACTGAGGACTCAGGACTGAGGATTGAGAATTGAGGATTGAGGATTAAGGATTGACGATTGAGGATTGGGTATTGAGGATTGAAGATTGAGGATTCAGGATTGAGGATTCAGAATTGAGGTTTGAGGACTGAGGACTCAGGACTGAAGATTGAGTATTGAGGATTGAAGGCTGAGGATTAAGGATTGAGGATTGGGGATTGAGGATCTAGGATTGAAAATTGATTATTTGGGATTGAAGATTGAGGATTGATGATTGAGGATTGAGGATTGAGGATTGAGGATTGAGGATCGAGGATTGAGTATTGAAGGTTGAGGATTGATGACTGAGGATTGAGGATTGAGGATTGAGGATAGAGGATTGAGGATTGAAGATTGAGTGTTGAGGGTTGAGGGTTGAGGATTGAGGATTGAGTATTGAGGATTGAGGATGAGGGCTTAGGTTTGAGGTTTGAGGTTTGAGTATTGAATCCAGAGAATTCAGAATATTCTATTGAGTATTGAGAATTGAGGATTGATGGTTGAGTATTGAGGATTGAGGATTGAGGATTGAGGATTGAGAATTGAAGATTGAGGATTGATGATTGAGGATTGAGGATTGAGGATGAGGATTGAGGATTGAGGATTGAAGATTGAGAATTGTGGATTGAAGGTTGAGGATTGAGGAATGAGGATTGAGGATTGAGGATGAGGGCTGATGGTCGAGGGTTGAGGTTTTAGGACTGAGGACAGAGGACTGAGGATTGAGAATTGAGGATTGAGGATTAAGGATTGAAGATTGAGGATAGGGTATTGAGGATTGACGAATGAGGACCGAGGATTGAGGATCGATGATTGGGGATTGAAGATTGAGTATTGAGGATTGAAGATTGAGTATTGATGATTGAAGATTGAGGATTGAGTAATGAGTGTTGAGGGTTGAGGACGAAGACTGACGGTTGAGGATTGAGGTTTGAGGATTGAGGATTGAGAATTGAGGATGAGGACTGAGGTTTGGGGATTGAGGTTTGAGGAATGAGCATTGAGGATTGGGGATTGAGGATTGAGGATTGAGGATTGAGTATTGAAGGTTGAGGATTGACGACTGAGGATGGAGGATTGCGGGTTGACGATTGAGGATGGAGGATTGAGGGTTGAAGGTTTAGTGTTGAGGATTGAAGGTTGAGGATTCACGATTGAGGATTGAGGATTGAGGATGATGGCTGAGGTTTGAGGTTTGAGGTTTGAGTGTTGAATCCGGAGAATTCAGGATGTTCTATTGAGTATTGAGAATTGAGGATTGATGCTTTAGTATTGAGGATTCAGGATTGAGGATTGAGGATTGAGTATTGAAGATTGAGGATTGATGATTGATAATTTAGGATTGAGGATTGAGGATTGAGGATTGAGGAATGAGGACTGAGGATTGAGGATCGAGGATTGAGCATTGAGGATTGAAGATTGAGGACTGGGGATTGAGGGTTGAAGAATGAGGATTGAGGATTGAGGATTGAGGATTGGGGTCTGAGGATTGAGGATTGAGGATTGAGGATTGAGGATCGAAGATTCAGTATTGAGGATTGAAGATTGAGAGTTGAGGATTGAGGATTGAACATTGAGGACTGAGTGTTGATGGTTGCGTGATGAGAATTGATGTTTGTGGATAGAGATTTGAAGATTGCAGATTGAGTATTGGGTATTGAAAATTGAATTGTGGATATTCTGTTGCGGATTGAGGATTGACAACTGATTGTTGAGGACTGAGGGCTGAAGATTGAGGATTCAGGTTTGAGGATTCAGAATTGAGGTTTGAGGACTGAGGATTGAGGTTTGAAGGTTGAGTATTGAGGATTGAAGATTGAGGATTGAGGTTGAGGATTGAGGATTGAGGATGAGGGCTGAGGGTTGAGGATTGAGGTTTGAGGACTGAGGTCTGAGGATTGAGTATAGAGAATTGAGGATTGAGGATTGAGGATTGAAGATTGAGGATTGGGTATTGAGGATTGAAGAATGAGGACTGAGGATTGAGGATTCAGGATTGAGGATTGAAGATTGAGTATTGAGGATTGAAGACTGACGATTGAGGATTGAGGGTTGAGGATTGAGGATTGAGAATTGAGGATTGATGATTGAGTATTGAGGATTGAAGGTTGAGGATTGAGGATTGAGGATTGAGGATTGAGGATTGAGGATTGAGTATTGAAGATTGAGGATTGAAGATTGAGGATTGAGGATTGAGGATTGAGGATTGAGGACTGAGGATTGAGGATTGAGGATTGAGCATTGAGGATTGAAGATTGAGGACTGGGGTTTGAGGATTCAAAATTGAGGTTTAGGGATTGAGGATGGAGGATTAAGGTTTGAGGAATGAGGATTGAGGATTGAGGATTGAGGATTGAAGATTGAGTATTGATGATTGAAGATTCAGGATTGAGGATAGAGGGTTGAGTGTTGAGGACGAGGACTGGCGGTTGAGGATTGTGGTTTGAGGATTGAGGATTGAGGATTGAGAATTGAGGATGAGGACTGAGGTTTGGGGATTGAGATTTGAGGAATGAGGATTGAGGATTGGGGATTGAGGATTGAGGATTGAGTATTCAAGGTTGAGGATTGACGACTGAGGATGGAGGATTGCGGATTGACGATTGAGGATGGAGGATTGAGGGTTGAAGGTTTAGTGTTGAGGATTGAAGGTTGAGGATTCACGATCGAGGATTGAGGATTGAGGATTGGGGACTGGGGATCTAGGATTGGAGATTGATTATTGAGGATTGAAGATTGAGGGTTGAGGATTGAGTATTGAAGATTGAGGATTGATGATTGATAATTTAGGATTGAGGATTGAAGATTGAGTATTGAGGATTGATGATTGAGGATTGAGGATTGACGATTGAGGATTGAGGATTGAGGTTTGAGGATTGACGATGAGGGCTGAGGTTTGAGGATTGAGGTTCGAGGTCTGAGGTCTGAGGGTTGAGAATTGAGAATTGAGGATTGAGCATTGAGGATAGAAGATTGAGGATTGAGGATTGAGGATTGAGAATTGAGGATGAGGACTGAGGTTTGAGGATTGAGGTTTGAGGAATGAGGATTCAGGATTGAGGATTGAGGATTGAGGATTGAGGATTGAGTATTGAAGGTTGAGGATTGGTGACTGAGGTTTGAGGATAGCGGATTGACGATTGAGGATTGGGGATTGAGGGTTGAAGGTTGAGTGTTGAGGATTGAAGGTTGAGGATTGACGATTGAGGATTGAGGATTGAGGATTATGACTGAGGTTTGAGGTTTGAGGTTTTAGTATTGAATCCTGAGAATTCAGGATGTTCTATTGAGCATCGAGAATTGAGGATTGATGGTTTAGTATTGAGGATTCACGATTGAGGATTGAGGATTGAGTATTGAAGATTGAGGATTGATGATTGAGGATTTAGGATTGAGGATTGAGGATTGAGGATTGAGGATTGAAAATTGAGTATTGAGGATTGAAGGTTGAGGACAGAGGAATAAGGATTGAGGATTGGGTATTGAGGATTGAAGAATGAGGATTGAGGTTTGAGGACTGAGGCCTGAGGATTGAGGATTGAGAATTGAGGATTGAAGACTGAGGATTGACGATTGAGTATTGAGGACTGAGGATTGACCATTGAGTATTGAAGATTGATGATTGATGCCTGAGGATTGAGGACTGAGGTATGATGATTGCGGATTGAGTATTGAAAATTGGGTATTCAGGATTGTATATTGAGGATTGAGGATTGCGGATTGAGGATTGAAGATTGAGTATTGAGGATTGAAGATTGAGGATTGAGGATTGACGATTGAGGATTGAGGATTGAGGTTTGAGGACTGACGATGAGGGCTGAGGGTTGAGGATTGAGGTTTGAGGTCTGAGGACTGAGGATTGAGGATTGAGAATTGAGGACTGAGGATTGAGGATTGAAGATTGAGGATTGGGTGATGAGGATTGAAGAATGAGGATTGAGGATTGAGGATTCAGGATTGAGGATTGAAGATTGAGTATTGAGGATTGAAGACTGACGATTGAGGATTGAGGGTTGAGGATTGAGGATTGAGAATTGAGGATTGATGATTGAGTATTGAGGATTGAAGGTTGAGGATTGAGGATTGAGGATTCGGGATTGAGGATTGAGGATTGATTATTGAAGATTGAGGATTGAAGATTGAGGATTGAGGATTGAGGATTGAGGATTGAGGACTGAGGATTGAGGATTGAGGATTGAGCATTGAGGATTGAAGATAGAGGACTGGGGATTGAGGCTTCAAAATTGAGGATTAAGGATTGAGGATTGAGGATTGAGGTTTGAGGAATGAGGATTGAGGATTGAGGATTGAGGATTGAAGATTGAGTATTGATGATTGAAGATTCAGGATTGAGGATTGAGGGTTGAGCGTTGAGGACGAGGACTGGCGGTTGAGGATTGTGGTTTGAGGATTGAGGATTGAGGATTGAGAATTGAGGATGAGGACTGAGGTTTGGGGATTGAGGTTTGAGGAATGAGCATTGAGGATTGGCGATTGAGGATTGAGGATTGCGGATTGAGTATTGAATGTTGAGGATTGACGACTGAGGATGGAGGATTGCGGATTGACGATTGAGGATGGAGGATTGAGGGTTGAAGGTTTAGTGTTGAGGATTGAAGGTTGAGGATGCACGATTGAGGATTGAGGATTGAGGATGATGGCTGAGGTTTGAGGTTTGAGGTTTGAGTGTTGAATCCGGAGAATTCAGGATGTTCTATTGAGTATTGAGAATTGAGGATTGATGCTTTAGTATTGAGGATTCAGGATTGAGGATTGAGGATTGAGTATTGAAGATTGAGGATTGATGATTGATAATTTAGGATTGAGGATTGAGGATTGAGGATTGAGGATTGAGGACTGAGGATTGAGGATCGAGGATTGAGCATTGAGGATTGAAGATTGAGGACTGGGGATTGAGGGTTGAAGAATGAGGATTGAGGATTGAGGATTGAGGATTGGGGTCTGAGGATTGAGGATTGAGGATTGAGGATTGAGGATTGAAGATTCAGTATTGAGGATTGAAGATTGAGAGTTGAGGATTGAGGATTGAACATTGAGGACTGAGTGTTGATGGTTGAGTGATGAGAATTGATGTTTGTGGATAGAGATTTGAAGATTGCAGATTGAGTATTGGGTATTGAAAATTGAATTGTGGATATTCTGTTGAGGATTGAGGATTGACAACTGATTGTTGAGGACTGAGGGCTGAAGATTGAGGATTCAGGATTGAGGATTCAGAATTGAGGTTTGAGGACTGAGGATTGAGGATTGAAGATTGAGTATTGAGGATTGAAGATTGAGGATTGAGGTTGAGGATTGAGGATTGAGGATGAGGGCTGAGGGTTGAGGATTGAGGTTTGAGGACTGAGGTCTGAGGATTGAGTATAGAGAATTGAGGATTGAGGATTGAGGATTGAAGATTGAGGATTGGGTATTGAGGATTGAAGAATGAGGATTGAGGATTGAGGATTCAGGATTGAGGATTGAAGATTGAGTATTGAGGATTGAAGACTGACGATTGAGGATTGAGGGTTGAGGATTGAGGATTGAGAATTGAGGATTGATGATTGAGTATTGAGGATTGAAGGTTGAGGATTGAGGATTGAGGATTGAGGATTGAGGATTGAGGATTGAGTATTGAAGATTGAGGATTGAAGATTGAGGATTGAGGATTGAGGATTGAGGATTGAGGACTGAGGATTGAGGATTGAGGATTGAGCATTGAGGATTGAAGATTGAGGACTGGGGTTTGAGGATTCAAAATTGAGGTTTAGGGATTGAGGATGGAGGATTAAGGTTTGAGGAATGAGGATTGAGGATTGAGGATTGAGGATTGAAGATTGAGTATTGATGATTGAAGATTCAGGATTGAGGATAGAGGGTTGAGTGTTGAGGACGAGGACTGGCGGTTGAGGATTGTGGTTTGAGGATTGAGGATTGAGGATTGAGAATTGAGGATGAGGACTGAGGTTTGGGGATTGAGATTTGAGGAATGAGGATTGAGGATTGGGGATTGAGGATTGAGGATTGAGTATTCAAGGTTGAGGATTGACGACTGAGGATGGAGGATTGCGGATTGACGATTGAGGATGGAGGATTGAGGGTTGAAGGTTTAGTGTTGAGGATTGAAGGTTGAGGATTCACGATCGAGGATTGAGGATTGAGGATTGGGGACTGGGGATCTAGGATTGGAGATTGATTATTGAGGATTGAAGATTGAGGGTTGAGGATTGAGTATTGAAGATTGAGGATTGATGATTGATAATTTAGGATTGAGGATTGAAGATTGAGTATTGAGGATTGATGATTGAGGATTGAGGATTGACGATTGAGGATTGAGGATTGAGGTTTGAGGATTGACGATGAGGGCTGAGGTTTGAGGATTGAGGTTCGAGGTCTGAGGTCTGAGGGTTGAGAATTGAGAATTGAGGATTGAGCATTGAGGATAGAAGATTGAGGATTGAGGATTGAGGATTGAGAATTGAGGATGAGGACTGAGGTTTGAGGATTGAGGTTTGAGGAATGAGGATTCAGGATTGAGGATTGAGGATTGAGGATTGAGGATTGAGTATTGAAGGTTGAGGATTGGTGACTGAGGTTTGAGGATAGCGGATTGACGATTGAGGATTGGGGATTGAGGGTTGAAGGTTGAGTGTTGAGGATTGAAGGTTGAGGATTGACGATTGAGGATTGAGGATTGAGGATTATGACTGAGGTTTGAGGTTTGAGGTTTTAGTATTGAATCCTGAGAATTCAGGATGTTCTATTGAGCATCGAGAATTGAGGATTGGTGGTTTAGTATTGAGGATTCACGATTGAGGATTGAGGATTGAGTATTGAAGATTGAGGATTGATGATTGAGGATTTAGGATTGAGGATTGAGGATTGAGGATTGAGGATTGAAAATTGAGTATTGAGGATTGAAGGTTGAGGACAGAGGAATAAGGATTGAGGATTGGGTATTGAGGATTGAAGAATGAGGATTGAGGTTTGAGGACTGAGGCCTGAGGATTGAGGATTGAGAATTGAGGATTGAAGACTGAGGATTGACGATTGAGTATTGAGGACTGAGGATTGACCATTGAGTATTGAAGATTGATGATTGATGCCTGAGGATTGAGGACTGAGGTATGATGATTGCGGATTGAGTATTGAAAATTGGGTATTCAGGATTGTATATTGAGGATTGAGGATTGCGGATTGAGGATTGAAGATTGAGTATTGAGGATTGAAGATTGAGGATTGAGGATTGACGATTGAGGATTGAGGATTGAGGTTTGAGGACTGACGATGAGGGCTGAGGGTTGAGGATTGAGGTTTGAGGTCTGAGGACTGAGGATTGAGGATTGAGAATTGAGGACTGAGGATTGAGGATTGAAGATTGAGGATTGGGTGATGAGGATTGAAGAATGAGGATTGAGGATTGAGGATTCAGGATTGAGGATTGAAGATTGAGTATTGAGGATTGAAGACTGACGATTGAGGATTGAGGGTTGAGGATTGAGGATTGAGAATTGAGGATTGATGATTGAGTATTGAGGATTGAAGGTTGAGGATTGAGGATTGAGGATTCGGGATTGAGGATTGAGGATTGATTATTGAAGATTGAGGATTGAAGATTCAGGATTGAGGATTGAGGATTGAGGATTGAGGACTGAGGATTGAGGATTGAGGATTGAGCATTGAGGATTGAAGATAGAGGACTGGGGATTGAGGCTTCAAAATTGAGGATTAAGGATTGAGGATTGAGGATTGAGGTTTGAGGAATGAGGATTGAGGATTGAGGATTGAGGATTGAAGATTGAGTATTGATGATTGAAGATTCAGGATTGAGGATTGAGGGTTGAGCGTTGAGGACGAGGACTGGCGGTTGAGGATTGTGGTTTGAGGATTGAGGATTGAGGATTGAGAATTGAGGATGAGGACTGAGGTTTGGGGATTGAGGTTTGAGGAATGAGCATTGAGGATTGGCGATTGAGGATTGAGGATTGCGGATTGAGTATTGAATGTTGAGGATTGACGACTGAGGATGGAGGATTGCGGATTGACGATTGAGGATGGAGGATTGAGGGTTGAAGGTTTAGTGTTGAGGATTGAAGGTTGAGGATGCACGATTGAGGATTGAGGATTGAGGATGATGGCTGAGGTTTGAGGTTTGAGGTTTGAGTGTTGAATCCGGAGAATTCAGGATGTTCTATTGAGTATTGAGAATTGAGGATTGATGCTTTAGTATTGAGGATTCAGGATTGAGGATTGAGGATTGAGTATTGAAGATTGAGGATTGATGATTGATAATTTAGGATTGAGGATTGAGGATTGAGGATTGAGGATTGAGGACTGAGGATTGAGGATCGAGGATTGAGCATTGAGGATTGAAGATTGAGGACTGGGGATTGAGGGTTGAAGAATGAGGATTGAGGATTGAGGATTGAGGATTGGGGTCTGAGGATTGAGGATTGAGGATTGAGGATTGAGGATTGAAGATTCAGTATTGAGGATTGAAGATTGAGAGTTGAGGATTGAGGATTGAACATTGAGGACTGAGTGTTGATGGTTGAGTGATGAGAATTGATGTTTGTGGATAGAGATTTGAAGATTGCAGATTGAGTATTGGGTATTGAAAATTGAATTGTGGATATTCTGTTGAGGATTGAGGATTGACAACTGATTGTTGAGGACTGAGGGCTGAAGATTGAGGATTCAGGATTGAGGATTCAGAATTGAGGTTTGAGGACTGAGGATTGAGGATTGAAGATTGAGTATTGAGGATTGAAGATTGAGGATTGAGGTTGAGGATTGAGGATTGAGGATGAGGGCTGAGGGTTGAGGATTGAGGTTTGAGGACTGAGGTCTGAGGATTGAGTATAGAGAATTGAGGATTGAGGATTGAGGATTGAAGATTGAGGATTGGGTATTGAGGATTGAAGAATGAGGATTGAGGATTGAGGATTCAGGATTGAGGATTGAAGATTGAGTATTGAGGATTGAAGACTGACGATTGAGGATTGAGGGTTGAGGATTGAGGATTGAGAATTGAGGATTGATGATTGAGTATTGAGTATTGAAGGTTGAGGATTGAGGATTGAGGATTGAGGACTGAGGACTGAGGATTGAGGATTGAGCATTGAGGATTGAAGATTGAGGACTGGGGATTGAGGATTCAAAATTCAGGTTTAAGGATTGAGGATTGAGGATTAAGGTTTGAGGAATGAGGATTGAGTATTGAGGATTGAGGATTGAAGATTGAGTATTGATGATTGAAGATTCAGGATTGAGGATAGAGGGTTGAGTGTTGAGGACGAGGCCTGGCGGTTGAGGATTGTGGTTTGAGGATTGAGGATTGAGGATTGAGAATTGAGGATGAGGACTGAGGTTTGGGGATTGAGATTTGAGGAATCAGGATTGAGGATTGGGGATTGAGGATTGAGGATTGAGTATTGAAGGTTGAGGATTGACGACTGAGGATTGAGGATTGCGGATTGACGATTGAGGATGGAGGACTGAGGGTTGAAGGTTTAGTGTCGAGGATTGAAGGTTGAGGATTCACGATTGAGGATTGAGGATTGAGGATTGGGGACTGGGGATATAGGATTGGAGATTGATTATTGAGGATTGAAGATTGAGGGTTGAGGATTGAGGGTTGAGAATTGAGAATTGAGGATGGGGACTGAGGGTTGAGGATTGAGGTTTGAGATACGAGGATTGAGGTATGAGGATTGTGGACTGAGGATTGACGATTGAGTATTGGAGATTGAGGATTGATGACTGAGGATTGAGGATTGAGGATTGAAGGTTGCGGATTGAGGATTGAAGATTGAGTATTGAGGATTGAGTATTGAGGATTGATGATTGAGGATTGAGGATTGATGGTTGAGTATTGTGGACTGAAGGTTGAGGATTGAGGATTGACGATTGAGGATTGAGGATTGAGGTTTGAGGATTGACGATGAGGGCTGTGGGTTGAGGATTGAGGTTTGAGGTCTGAGGACTGAGGATTGAGGATTGAGAATTGAGGATTGAGGATTGAGGATTGAAGATTGAGGATTGGGTATTGAGGATTGAAGGATGAGGATTGAGGATTGAGGATTGAGGATTGGGGACTGAGGATTGAATATTCAGGATTGAGGATTGAGGATTGAGGATTGAGGGTTGAGGATTGAAGATACAGTATTGAGGATCGAAGATTGAGAATTGAGGATTGAGGATTGAACATTGAGGACTGAGTGTTGAGGGTTGAGTGATGAGAATTGATGTCTGTGGATAGAGATTTGAAGATTGCAGATTGGGTATTGAGTATTGAAAACTGTGAATTGAGGATATTATACTGAGGGTTGAGGATTGACAACTGATTGTTGAGGACTGAGGGCTGAAGATTGAGGATTCAGGGTTGAGGGTTCAGAATTGAGGTTTGAGGACTGAGGATTGAGGATTGAAGATTGAGTATTGAGGATTGAAGATTTAGGATTGAGGATTGAGGATTGAGGATTGAGGATTGAAGATTGAGGATTGGGGACTGAGTGTTGAGGGTTGTGTGATGAGAATTGATGTTTGTGGATAGATATTTGAAGATTGCAGATTGAGCATTGAGTATTGAAAACTGTGAATTGATGATATTCTATTGAGGATTGAGAATTGACAACTGATTGTTGAGGACTGAGGGCTGAAGATTGAGGTTTCAGGATTGAGAATTCAGAATTGAGGATTGAGGACTGAGGACTGAGGATTGAAGATTGAGTATTGAGGATTGAAGATTGAGGATTAAGGATTGAGTATTGGGGTTGAGGATCTAGGATTGAAAATTGATTATTGAGGATTGAAGATTGAGGATTGAGGATTTCGTATTGAGAATTGAGAATTGAGGATAAGGACTGAGGGTTGAGGATTGAGGTTTGAGGATTGAGGATTGAGGATTGAGGATTGAGGATTGAAGATTGAGTATTGATGATTGAAGATTGAGGATTGAGGATTGAGGGTTGAGGATTGAGGACGAGGACTGACAGTTGAGGATTGTGGTTTGAGGATTGAGGATTGAGGATTGAGGATTGAAGATTGAGTATTGATGATTGAAGATTCAGGATTCAGGATTGAGGGTTGAGGGTTGAGGACGAGGCCTGGCGGTTGAGGATTGTGGTTTGAGGATTGAGGATTGAGGATTGAGAATTGAGGATGAGGACTGAGGTTTGGGGATTGAGGTTTGATAAATGAGGATTGAGGATTGGGGATTGAGGATTGAGGATTGAGGATTGAGTATTGAAGGTTGAGGATTGATGACTCAGGATGGAGGATTGCGGATTGACGATTGAGGATTGAGAATTGAGTGAAGAAGGTTGAGTGTTGAGGATTGAAGGTTGAGGATTAACGATTGAGGATTGAGGATTGAGGATGATGGCTGAGGTTTGAGGTTTGAGGTTTGAGAATTGAATCCTGAGAATTCAGGATGTTCTATTGAGTATTGAGGATTGAGGATTGATGCTTTAGTATTGAGGATTCAGGATTGAGGATTGAGGATTGAGTATTGAAAATTGAGGATTGATGATTGAGGATTTAGGATTGAGGATTGAGGATTGAGGATTGAGGATTGAGGACTGAGGATTGAGGATTGAGGATTGAGCATTGAGGATTGAAGGTTGAGGACTGGGGATTGAGGATTGAAGATTGAGGATTAAGGATTGAGGATTGGGGACTGGGGATCTAGGATTGGAGATTGATTATTGAGGATTGAAGATTGAGGGTTAAGGATTGAGGGTTGAGAATTGAGAATTGAGGATGGGGACTGAGGATTGAGGATTGTGCATTGAGGATTGAGGATTGAGTATTGAGGATTGAGGTTTGAAGATTGAGTATTGATGATTGAAGATTGCGGATTGATTATTGAGGGTTGAGGATTGATGACGAGGGCTGAGGGTTGAGGATTGAGGACTGAGGGTTGAGGATTGAGGACTGGGCATTGAGGATTGAAGATTGAGGACTGGGGATTGAGGATTGAAGATTGAGTATTAAGGATTGAGGATTGGGGATTGGGGATCTAGGATTGGAGATTGATTATTGAGAATTGGAGCTTGAGGGTTGAGGATTGAGGATTGAGGACTGAGAATTGAGGATGAGGCCTGAGGGTTGAGGATTGAGGTTTGAGGTACGAGGATTGAGGATTGAGGATTGAGGACTGAGGTTTGACGATTGAGTATTGAAGATTGAGGATTGATGACTGAGGATTCAGGATTGAGGATTGATGATTGCGAATTGAGTATTGAAAATTGGGTATTGAGGATTGAATATTGAGGATTGAGGATTGAGGATTGAGGATTGAAGGTTGAGTATTGTGGACTGAAGATTGAGGATTGAGGATTGACGATTGAGGATTGAGGATTGAGGTTTGAGGATTGACGATGAGGGCTGAGGGTTGAGGATTGAGGTTTGAGGTCTGAGGACTGAGGATTGAGGATTGATGTTTGAGGATTGAGGATTGAGGATTGAGGATTGAGGATTGAGAATTGAGGATTGAGGATTGAGGATCGAAGATTGAGGATTGGGTATTGAGGATTGAAGAATGAGGATTGAGGGTTGGGGATTGAGGATTGAGGATTGAAGGTTGAGGATTGATGATTGGGTGTTGATGATTGAGGATTGAGGATTGAGTATTGAGGACTGAGGATTGAAGATTGAGGATTGAGGATTGAGGATTAAAGATTGAGTATTGAGGGTTGAAGATTGAGAATTGAGGATTGAGGATTGAACATTGAGGACTGAGTGTTGAGGGTTGAGTGATGAGAATTGATGTTTGTGGATAGAGATTTGAGGATTGCAGATTGAGTATTGTGTATTGAAAACTGTGAATTGAGGATATTCTATTGAGGATTGATGATTGTTACCTGATTGTTGAGGACTGAGAGCTGAAGATTGAGGATTCAGTGTTGAGGATTCAGAATTGAGGTTTGAGGACTGAGGATTGAGGATGGAGGATCGAAGATTGAGTATTGAGGATTGAAGATTGAGGACTGATGATTGAGGATTGAGGATTGGGGATGAGGGCTGAGTGTTGAGGATAGAGTGTTGAGAATTGATGTTTGAGGATTGAGATTTGATTATTGAATATTGTGGATTGAGTATTGAACCATGAGAATTCAGGATACTCTATTGGGTATTAGGAATTGAGTATTGATTGTTGAGTATTGAGGATTGGTGGTTGAGGGCTGTGTGTTGAATATTGAGGATTGAGGATTGAGGATTGAGGATTGAAGATTGAGGATTGAATATTGAGTCTTGATGATTCATGATTGAGGATTGAGGATTGAGTGTTGAGGATCGAGGACGAGGACTGACGGTTGAGGATTGAGGTTTGAGGTTTCAGGATTGAGGATTGAGGACTGAGGATTGAGGATTGAGGATTGAGCATTGAGGATTGAAGATAGAGGACTGGGGATTGAGGATTGAAGATTGACGATTGAGGATTGTGGATTGAGGATTGAGGTTTGAGGAATGAGGATTGAGGATTGAGGATTGAGGATTGAGGATTGAGGATTGAGTATTGAAGGTTCAGGATTGATGACTGAGGATTGAGAATTGCGGATTGACGATTGAGGATTGAGGATTGAGGGTTGAAGGTTGAGTGTTGAGGATTGAAGGTTGAGGATTGACGATTGAGGATTGAGGATTGAGGACGATGTCTGAGGTTTGAGGTTTGACGTTTGAGTGTTGAATCCGGAGAATTCAGGATGTTCTATTGAGTATTGAGAATTGAGGATTGATGCTTTAGTATTGAGGATTCAGAATTGAGGATTGAGGATTGAGTATTGAAGATTGAGGATTGATGATTGAGGATTTAGGATTGAGGATTGAGGATTGAGGATTGAGGATTGAGGACTGAGGACTGAGGATTGAGGATTGAGCATTGAGGATTGAAGATTGAGGACTGGGGATTGAGGATTGAAATTGAGGATTAAGGATTGAGGATTGGGGACTGGGGATCTAGGATTGGAGATTGATTATTGAGGATTGAAGATTGAGGTTTGAGGATTGAGGGTTGAGAATTGAGAATTGAGGATGGGGACTGAGGGTTGAGGATTGAGGTTTGAGATACGAGGATTCAGGATTGAGGATTGTGGACTGAGGATTGTCGATTGAGTATTGGAGATTGATGATTGATGACTGAGGATTGAGGATTGAGGATTGATGATTGCGGATAGAGGATTGAAGATTGAGTATTGAGGATTGAATATTGAGGATTGAGAATTGAGGGTTGAGGATTGAAGATTGAGAATTGACGATTGAGGATTGAAGATTGAGTATTGAGGATTGAAGATTGAGGATTGAGGACTGAGGATTGGGGATTGGGGATCTAGGATTGGAGATTGATTATTGAGGATTGAAGTTTGAGGGTTGAGGATTGAGGATTGAGGACTGAGAATTGAGGATGAGGCCTGAGGGTTGAGGATTGAGGTTTGAGGTACGAGGATTGAGGATTGAGGATTGAGGACTGAGGATTGACGATTGAGTATTGAAGATTGAGGATTGATGACTGAGGATTCAGGATTGAGGATTGATGATTGCGAATTGAGTATTGAAAATTGAGTATTGAGGATTGAGAATTGAGGATTGAGGATTGAGGATCGAAGATTGAGGATTGGGTATTGAGGATTGAAGAATGAGGATTGAGGATTGGGGATTGAGGATTGAGGATTGAAGGTTGAGTATTGAGGATTGAAGATTGAGGATTGATGATTGAGGATTAAGGATTGGGTATTGAAGGTTGAGGATTGATGATTGGGTGTTGATGATTGAGGATTGAGGATTGAGTATTGAGGACTGAGGATTGAAGATTGAGGATTGAGGATTGAGGATTAAAGATTGAGTATTGAGGGTTGAAGATTGAGAATTGAGGATTGAGGATTGAACATTGAGGACTGAGTGTTGAGGGTTGAGTGATGAGAATTGATGTTTGTGGATAGAGATTTGAGGATTGCAGATTGAGTATTGTGTATTGAAAACTGTGAATTGAGGATATTCTATTGAGGATTGAGGATTGTTACCTGATTGTTGAGGACTGAGAGCTGAAGATTGAGGATTCAGTGTTGAGGATTCAGAATTGAGGTTTGAGGACTGAGGATTGAGGATGGAGGATCGAAGATTGAGTATTGAGGATTGAACATTGAGGGTTGAAGGTTGAGTGTTGAGGATTGAAGGTTGAGGATTGACGATTGAGGATTGAGGATTGAGGATGATGGCTGAGGTTTGAGGTTTGAGGTTTGTGGTTTGAGTATTGAATCCTGAGAATTCAGGATGTTCTATTGAGTATTGAGAATTGAGGATTGATGGTTTAGTATTGAGCATTCAGGATTGAGGATTGAGGATTGAGTATTGAAGATTGAGGATTGATGGTTGAGGATTTAGAATTGAGGATTGAGGATTGAGGATTGAGGATTGAGGATTGAGGATTGAGGATTGAAGATTGAGGATTGGGGACTGAGTGTTGAGGGTTGAGTGATGAGAATTAATGTTTGTGGATAGAGATTTGAAGATTGCAGATTGAGTATCGAGTATTGAAAACTGTGAATTGAGGATATTCTATTGAGGATTGAGGATTGACAATTGATTGTCGAGGACTGAGGGCTGAAGATTGAGGATTAAGGATTGAGGATTCAGAATAGTGGTTTGAGGACTGAGGATAGAGGATTGAAGATTGAGTATTGAGGATTGAAGATTGAGGATTGAGGACTGAGGATGGAGCATTGAAGAGAGAGGACTGAGTGTTGAGGATTGAGTGTTGAGAATTGATGTTTGGGGGTTGAGATTTGATTATTAATTTTTGTGGATTGAGTATTGAACGATGAGAATTCAGGGTATTCTGTTGAGTATTGAGAATTGAGGATTGATTGTTGAATATTGAGGATTGATGGTTGAGGGTTTTGTGATGAATATTGAGGATTGAGGATTGAGGATTGAGGATTGAGGATTGAGGATTGAGGATTGAAGATTGAGTATTGAGGATTGATGGTTGAGGATTGAGGACTGAGGATTGAGGGTTGAGGATTGAGTATTGAGAATTGAGGATTGAGGATTGAGGATTGAAGATTGAGGATTGGGTATTGAGGATTGTAGAATGAGTACTGATGATTGAGGATTGAGGATTGAGGATTGAAGGTTGAGTATTGAGGATTGAAGATTGAGGATTGATGATTGAGGATTAAGGATTGGGTATTGAAGGTTGAGGATTGATGATTGGGGACTGATGATTGAGGATTGAGGAGTGAGTATTGAGGACTGAGGATTGAAGATTGAGGATTGAGGATTGAGGATTAAAGATTGAGTATTCAGGATTGAAGATTGAGAATTGAGGATTGAGGATTGAACATTGAGGACTGAGTGTTGAGGGTTGAGTGATGAGAAGTGATGTTTGTGGATAGATATTAGAGGATTGCAGATTGAGTATTGTGTATTGAAAACTGTGAATTGAGTATATCCTATTGAGGATTAAGGATTGTCAACTGATTGTTGAGGACTGAGGGCTGACGATTGAGGATTCAGGATTGTGGATTCAGAATTGAGGTTTGAGGAGTGAGGATTGAGGATTGAAGATTGATTATTGAGGATTGAGGATTGAGAATTGAGGATTGTGGATTAAGGATTGAAGATTGAGGATTGGGTTTTGAGGATTGAAGAATGAGGATTGGGGATTGAGGATTGAGGATTGAGGATTGAAGATTGAGTATTGAGGATTGAAGATTGAAGATTGAGGATTGAGGATTGAGGATTGAGTATTGAGGATTGAGGATTGAGGATTAAAGATTGAGTATTGACGATTGAAGATTGAGGATTGTGGATTGAAGATTGAGTATTGAGGGTTGAAGATTGAGGATTGAGGATTGAGGATTGAGAATTGACGATGAGGTCTGAGGGTTGAGGATTGAGGTTTGAGGACTGAGGACTGAGGATTGAGGATTGAGAATTGAGGATTGAGGATTGAGGATTGAGGATTGAAGATTGAGGATTGAGGATTGAGGATTGAGGATTGAGGATTGAGGATTGAGTATTCAGGATTGAGGATTGAGGATTGTAGATTGAGGATTGAGGATTGTAGATTGAGGATTGAGGATTGATGATTAAAGATTGAGTGCTGAGGATTGAAGATTGAGGATTGATGATTGGGGATTGAGGATTGAGGATTGAGGATTGAGGATTGAGTATTGAAGGCTGAGGATTGATGATTGAGGATTGAGGATTGAGGATTGAGGATTGAGTATTGAGGACTGAGGGTTGAAGATTGAGGATTGATGATTGAGGATTAAAGATTGAGTATTGAGGATTGAAGGTTGAGAATTGAGGATTGAGGATTGAACATTGAGGACTGAGTGTTGAGGGTTGAGTAATGAGAATTGATGTTTGTGGATAGAGATTTGAAGGTTGCAGATTGAGTACTGTGTATTGAAAACTGTGAATTGAGGATATTCTATTGAGGATTGAGGACTGTCACCTGATTGTTGAGGACTGAGGGCTGAAGATTGAGGATTCAGGATTGAGGATTCGGAATTGAGGTTTGAGGACTGAGGATTGAGGATTGAGGATTGAAGATTGAGTATTGAGGATTGAAGATTGAGGATTGATGACTGAGAATTGAGGATTGAGGATGAGGGCAGAGGGTTGAGGATTGAGGTTTAAGGACTGAGGACTGAGGATTGAGGATTGAGAATTGAGGATTGAGGATTGAGGATTGAAGATTGAGGATTGGGTATTGAGGATTGAAGAATGAGGATTGAGGATTGAGGATTGAGGGTTGTGGATTGAGGACGATGACTGAGTGTTGAGTATTGATGTTTGAGGTCTGATGATCGAGGATTGAGGATTGAGAATTGAGGATTGAGAATTGATGATTGAGGATTGAGGATTGAAGATTGAGGATTGGGTATTGAGGATTGAAGAATGAGGATTGAGGATTGAGGATTGAGGATTGAGGATTGAAAATTGAGTATTGAGGGTTGAAGATTGAGGACTGAGGAATAAGGATTGAGGATTGAGGATTGAGGATTGAAGATTGAGGATTGGGTATTGAGGATTGAAGAATGAGGATTGAGGAATGAGGATTGAGGATTGAGGATTGAAGACTGAGTATTGAGGATTGAAGATTGAGGATTGAGGATTGAGGATTGAGGATTGAGGATTGAGGATTGAAGATTGAGGATTGGGGACTGAGTGTTGAGGGTTGAGTGATGAGAATTAATGTTTGTGGATAGAGATTTGAAGATTGCAGATTGAGTATCGAGTATTGAAAACTGTGAATTGAGGATATTCTATTGAGGATTGAGGATTGACAATTGATTGTCGAGGACTGAGGGCTGAAGATTGAGGATTAAGGATTGAGGATTCAGAATAGTGGTTTGAGGACTGAGGATAGAGGATTGAAGATTGAGTATTGAGGATTGAAGATTGAGGATTGAGGACTGAGGATGGAGGATTGAAGAGAGAGGACTGAGTGTTGAGGATTGAGTGTTGAGAATTGATGTTTGAGGGTTGAGATTTGATTATTAATTTTTGTGGATTGAGTATTGAACGATGAGAATTCAGGGTATTCTGTTGAGTATTGAGAATTGAGGATTGATTGTTGAATATTGAGGATTGATGGTTGAGGGTTTTGTGATGAATATTGAGGATTGAGGATTGAGGATTGAGGATTGAGGATTGAGGATTGAGGATTGAGGATTGAGTATTGAGGATTGAAGGTTGAGGATTGAGGACTGAGGATTGAGGGTTGAGGATTGAGGATTGAGAATTGAGGATTGAGGATTGAGGATTGAAGATTGAGGATTGGGTATTGAGGATTGTAGAATGAGGATTGAGGATTGAGGATTGAGGATTGAGGATTGAAGGCTGAGTATTGAGGATTGAAGATTGAGGATTGATGATTGAGGATTAAGGATTGGGTATTGAAGGTTGAGGATTGATGATTGGGGACTGATGATTGAGGATTGAGGAATGAGTATTGAGGACTGAGGATTGAAGATTGAGGATTGAGGATTGAGGATTAAAGATTGAGTATTCAGGATTGAAGATTGAGAATTGAGGATTGAGGATTGAACATTGAGGACTGAGTGTTGAGGGTTGAGTGATGAGAAGTGATGTTTGTGGATAGATATTAGAGGATTGCAGATTGAGTATTGTGTATTGAAAACTGTGAATTGAGGATATCCTATTGAGGATTGAGGATTGTCAACAGATTGTTGAGGACTGAGGGCTGACGATTGAGGATTCAGGATTGTGGATTCAGAATTGAGGTTTGAGGAGTGAGGATTGAGGATTGAAGATTGATTATTGAGGATTGAGGATTGAGAATTGAGGATTGTGGATTAAGGATTGAAGATTGAGGAATGGGTTTTGAGGATTGAAGAATGAGGATTGAGGATTGAGGATTGAGGATTGAGGATTGAAGATTGAGTATTGAGGATTGAAGATTGAAGATTGAGGATTGAGGATTGAGGATTGAGTATTGAGGATTGAGGATTGAGGATTAAAGATTGAGTATTTACGATTGAAGATTGAGGATTGTGGATTGAAGATTGAGTATTGAGGATTGAAGATTGAGGATTGAGGATTGAGGATTGAGAATTGACGATGAGGTCTGAGGGTTGAGGATTGAGATTTGAGGACTGAGGACTGAGGATTGAGGATTGAGAATTGAGGATTGAGGATTGAGGATTGAGGATTGAAGATTGAGGATTGAGGATTGAGGATTGAGGATTGAGGATTGAGTATTCAGGATTGAGGATTGAGGATTGTAGATTGAGGATTGAGGATTGTAGATTGAGGATTGAGGATTGATGATTAAAGATTGAGTGCTGAGGATTGAAGATTGAGGATTGATGATTGGGGATTGAGGATTGAGGATTGAGGATTGAGGATTGAGTATTGAAGGCTGAGGATTGATGATTGAGGATTGAGGATTGAGGATTGAGGATTGAGTATTGAGGACTGAGGGTTGAAGATTGAGGATTGATGATTGAGGATTAAAGATTGAGTATTGAGGATTGAAGGTTGAGAATTGAGGATTGAGGATTGAACATTGAGGACTGAGTGTTGAGGGTTGAGTAATGAGAATTGATGTTTGTGGATAGAGATTTGAAGGTTGCAGATTGAGTACTGTGTATTGAAAACTGTGAATTGAGGATATTCTATTGAGGATTGAGGACTGTCACCTGATTGTTGAGGACTGAGGGCTGAAGATTGAGGATTCAGAATTGAGGATTCGGAATTGAGGTTTGAGGACTGAGGATTGAGGATTGAGGATTGAAGATTGAGTATTGAGGATTGAAGATTGAGGATTGATGACTGAGAATTGAGGATTGAGGATGAGGGCAGAGGGTTGAGGATTGAGGTTTAAGGACTGAGGACTGAGGTTTGAGGATTGAGAATTGAGGATTGAGGATTGAGGATTGAAGATTGAGGATTGGGTATTGAGGATTGAAGAATGAGGATTGAGGATTGAGGATTGAGGGTTGTGGATTGAGGACGATGACTGAGTGTTGAGTATTGATGTTTGAGGTCTGATGATCGAGGATTGAGGATTGAGAATTGAGGATTGAGAATTGATGATTGAGGATTGAGGATTGAAGATTGAGGATTGGGTATTGAGGATTGAAGAATGAGGATTGAGGATTGAGGATTGAGGATTGAGGCTTGAAGGTTGAGTATTGAGGATTGAGGGTTGTGGATTGAGGACGAGGACTGAGGGTTGAGTATTGATGTTTGAGGTCTGAGGATTGAGGATTGAGGATTGAGAATTGAGGATTGAAGATTGAGTAATGAGGATAGAAGGTTGAGGATTGAGGGTTGTAGATTGAAGATTGAGGACTTAGTGTTGAGGGTTGAGTGATGGGAATTTATGTTTGTGGATTGAGATTTGAAGATTGAAGAATGGGGATTGAGTATTGAAAACTGTGAATTGAGGATATTCTATTGAGGATTGAGTATTGACAATTGATTGTTGAGGACTGAGGGCTAAAGATTGAGGATTCAGGATTGAGGATTCGGGATTGAGGTTTAAGGACAGAGGATTGAGGGTTGAGGATTGAGGATTGAGGATTGAGTATTGAAGGCTGAGGATTGATGATTGAGGATTGAGGATTGAGGATTGAGAATTGAGGATTGAGGATTGAGTATTGAAGACTGAGGGTTGAAGATTGAGGATTGATGATTGAGGATTAAAGATTGAGTATTGAGGATTGAAGATTGAGAATTGAGGATTGAGGATTGAACATTGAGGACTGAGTGTTGAGCGTTGAGTGATGAGAATTGATGTTTGTGGATAGAGATTTGAAGATTGCAGATTGAGTATTGTGTATTGAAAACTGTGAATTGAGGATATTCTATTGAGGATTGAGGATTGTCACCTGATTGTTGAGGACTGAGGGCGGAAGATTGAGGATTCAGGATTGAGGATTCAGAATTGAGGTTTGAGGACTGAGGATTGAGGATTGAGGATTGAAGATTGAGTATTGAGGATTGAAGATTGAGGATTGAGGATTGAGAATTGAGGATTGAGGATGAGGGCTGAGGGTTGAGGATTGAGGATTAAGGACTGAGGACTGAGGATTGAGGATTGAGAATTGAGGATTGAGAATTGAGGATTGAGGATTGAGGATTGAGGATTGAAGATTGAGGATTGGGTATTGAGGATTGAACATTGAGGATTGAGGATTGAGGATTGAGGATTGAGGATTGAGTATTCAGGATTGAGGATTGAGGATTGTAGATTGAGGATTGAGGATTGTGGATTGAGGATTGAGGATTGATGATTAAAGACTGAGTGTTGATGATTGAAGATTGAGGATTGATGATTGGGGATTGAGGATTGAGGATTGAGGATTGAGGATTGAGTATTGAAGGCTGAGGATTGATGATTGAGGATTGAGGATTGAGGATTGAGGATTGAGTATTGAGGACTGAGGGTTGAAGATTGAGGATTGATGATTGAGGATTAAAGATTGAGTATTGAGGATTGAAGGTTGAGAAATGAGGATTGAGGATTGAACATTGAGGACTGAGTGTTGAGGGTTGAGTAATGAGAATTGATGTTTGTGGATAGAGATTTGAAGATTGCAGATTGAGTATTGTGTATTGAAAACTGTGAATTGAGGATATTCTATTGAGGATTGAGGATTGTTACCTGATTGTTGAGGACTGGGAGCTGAAGATTGAGGATTCAGTGTTGAGGATTCAGAATTGAGGTTTGAGGACTGAGGATTGAGGATGGAGGATCGAAGATTGAGTATTGAGGATTGAAGATTGAGGGTTGAAGGTTGAGTGTTGAGGATTGAAGGTTGAGGATTGACGATTGAGGATTGAGGATTGAGGATGATGGCTGAGGTTTGAGGTTTGAGGTTTGAGGTTTGAGTATTGAATCCTGAGAATTCAGGATGTTCTATTGAGTATTGAGAATTGAGGATTGATGGTTTAGTATTGAGCATTCAGGATTGAGGATTGAGGATTGAGTATTGAAGATTGAGGATTGATGGTTGAGGATTTAGAATTGAGGATTGAGGATTGAGGATTGAGGATTGAAAATTGAGTATTGAGGGTTGAAGATTGAGGACTGAGGAATAAGGATTGAGGATTGAGGATTGAGGATTGAAGATTGAGGATTGGGTATTGAGGATTGAAGAATGAGGATTGAGGAATGAGGATTGAGGATTGAGGATTGAAGACTGAGTATTGAGGATTGAAGATTGAGGATTGAGGATTGAGGATTGAGGATTGAGGATTGAGGATTGAGGATTGAAGATTGAGGATTGGGGACTGAGTGTTGAGGGTTGAGTGATGAGAATTAATGTTTGTGGATAGAGATTTGAAGATTGCAGATTGAGTATCGAGTATTGAAAACTGTGAATTGAGGATATTCTATTGAGGATTGAGGATTGACAATTGATTGTCGAGGACTGAGGGCTGAAGATTGAGGATTAAGGATTGAGGATTCAGAATTGTGGTTTGAGGACTGAGGATAGAGGATTGAAGATTGAGTATTGAGGATTGAAGATTGAGGATTGAGGACTGAGGATGGAGGATTGAAGAGAGAGGACTGAGTGTTGAGGATTGAGTGTTGAGAATTGATGTTTGAGGGTTGAGATTTGATTATTAATTTTTGTGGATTGAGTATTGAACGATGAGAATTCAGGGTATTCTGTTGAGTATTGAGAATTGAGGATTGATGGTTGAGGGTTTTGTGATGAATATTGAGGATTGAGGATTGAGGATTGAGGATTGAGGATTGAGGATTGAGGATTGAAGATTGAGTATTGAGGATTGAAGGTTGAGGATTGAGGACTGAGGATTGAGGGTTGAGGATTGAGGATTGAGAATTGAGGATTGAGGATTGAGGATTGAAGATTGAGGATTGGGTATTGAGGATTGTAGAATGAGGATTGATGATTGAGGATTGAGGATTGAGGATTGAAGGTTGAGTATTGAGGATTGAAGTTTGAGGATTGATGATTGAGGATTAAGGATTGGGTATTGAAGGTTGAGGATTGATGATTGGGGACTGATGATTGAGGATTGAGGAGTGAGTATTGAGGACTGAGGATTGAAGATTGAGGATTGAGGATTGAGGATTAAAGATTGAGTATTCAGGATTGAAGGTTGAAAATTGAGGATTGAGGATTGAACATTGAGGACTGAGTGTTGAGGGTTGAGTGATGAGAAGTGATGTTTGTGGATAGATATTAGAGGATTGCAGATTGAGTATTGTGTATTGAAAACTGTGAATTGAGGATATCCTATTGAGGATTGAGGATTGTCAACTGATTGTTGAGGACTGAGGGCTGACGATTGAGGATTCAGGATTGTGGATTCAGAATTGAGGTTTGAGGAGTGAGGATTGAGGATTGAAGATTGATTATTGAGGATTGAGGATTGAGAATTGAGGATTGTGGATTAAGGATTGAAGATTGAGGATTGGGTTTTGAGGATTGAAGAATGAGGATTGAGGATTGAGGATTGAGGATTGAGAATTGAAGATTGAGTATTGAGGATTGAAGATTGAAGATTGAGGATTGAGGATTGAGGATTGAGTATTGAGGATTGAGGATTGAGGATTAAAGATTGAGTATTGACGATTGAAGATTGAGGATTGTGGATTGAAGATTGAGTATTGAGGATTGAAGATTGAGGATTGAGGATTGAGGATTGAGAATTGACGATGAGGTCTGAGGGTTGAGGATTGAGGTTTGAGGACTGAGGACTGAGGATTGAGGATTGAGAATTGAGGATTGAGGATTGAGGATTGAGGATTGAAGATTGAGGATTGAGGATTGAGGATTGAGGATTGAGGATTGAGTATTCAGGATTGAGGATTGAGGATTGTAGATTGAGGATTGAGGATTGTAGATTGAGGATTGAGGATTGATGATTAAAGATTGAGTGCTGAGGATTGAAGATTGAGGATTGATGATTGGGGATTGAGGATTGAGGATTGAGGATTGAGGATTGAGTATTGAAGGCTGAGGATTGATGATTGAGGATTGAGGATTGAGGATTGAGGATTGAGTATTGAGGACTGAGGGTTGAAGGTTGAGGATTGATGATTGAGGATTAAAGATTGAGTATTGAGGATTGAAGGTTGAGAATTGAGGATTGAGGATTGAACATTGAGGACTGAGTGTTGAGGGTTGAGTAATGAGAATTGATGTTTGTGGATAGAGATTTGAAGGTTGCAGATTGAGTACTGTGTATTGAAAACTGTGAATTGAGGATATTCTATTGAGGATTGAGGACTGTCACCTGATTGTTGAGGACTGAGGGCTGAAGATTGAGGATTCAGGATTGAGGATTCGGAATTGAGGTTTGAGGACTGAGGATTGAGGATTGAGGATTGAAGATTGAGTATTGAGGATTGAAGATTGAGGATTGATGACTGAGAATTGAGGATTGAGGATGAGGGCAGAGGGTTGAGGATTGAGGTTTAAGGACTGAGGACTGAGGATTGAGGATTGAGAATTGAGGATTGAGGATTGAGGATTGAAGATTGAGGATTGGGTATTGAGGATTGAAGAATGAGGATTGAGGATTGAGGATTGAGGGTTGTGGATTGAGGACGATGACTGAGTGTTGAGTATTGATGTTTGAGGTCTGATGATCGAGGATTGAGGATTGAGAATTGAGGATTGAGAATTGATGATTGAGGATTGAGGATTGAAGATTGAGGATTGGGTATTGAGGACTGAAGAATGAGGATTGAGGATTGAGGATTGAGGATTGAGGCTTGAAGGTTGAGTATTGAGGATTGAGGGTTGTGGATTGAGGACGAGGACTGAGGGTTGAGTATTGATGTTTGAGGTCTGAGGATTGAGGATTGAGGATTGAGAATTGAGGATTGAAGATTGAGTAATGAGGATAGAAGGTTGAGGATTGAGGGTTGTAGATTGAAGATTGAGGACTTAGTGTTGAGGGTTGAGTGATGGGAATTGATGTTTGTGGATTGAGATTTGAAGATTGAAGAATGGGGATTGAGTATTGAAAACTGTGAATTGAGGATATTCTATTGAGGATTGAGTATTGACAATTGATTGTTGAGGACTGAGGGCTAAAGATTGAGGATTCAGGATTGAGGATTCGGGATTGAGGTTTAAGGACAGAGGATTGAGGGATGAGGATTGAGGATTGAGGATTGAGTATTGAAGGCTGAGGATTGATGATTGAGGATTGAGGATTGAGGATTGAGGATTGAGGATTGAGGATTGAGTATTGAGGACTGAGGGTTGAAGATTGAGGATTGATGATTGAGGATTAAAGATTGAGTATTGAGGATTGAAGATTGAGAATTGAGGATTGAGGATTGAACATTGAGGACTGAGTGTTGAGCGTTGAGTGATGAGAATTGATGTTTGTGGATAGAGATTTGAAGATTGCAGATTGAGTATTGTGTATTGAAAACTGTGAATTGAGGATATTCTATTGAGGATTGAGGATTGTCACCTGATTGTTGAGGACTGAGGGCGGAAGATTGAGGATTCAGGATTGAGGATTCAGAATTGAGGTTTGAGGACTGAGGATTGAGGATTGAGGATTGAAGATTGAGTATTGAGGATTGAAGATTGAGGATTGAGGATTGAGAATTGAGGATTGAGGATGAGGGCTGAGGGTTGAGGATTGAGGATTAAGGACTGAGGACTGAGGATTGAGGATTGAGAATTGAGGATTGAGAATTGAGGATTGAGGATTGAGGATTGAGGATTGAAGATTGAGGATTGGGTATTGAGGATTGAACATTGAGGATTGAGGATTGAGGATCGAGGATTGAGGATTGAGGATTGAAGATTGAATATTGATGATTGAAGATTGAGGATTGAGGATTGAGGGTTGTGGATTGAGGACGAGGACTGAGTGTTGAGTATTGATGTTTGAGGTCTGATGATTGACGATTGAGGATTGAGGATTGAGGATTGAGGATTGAAGATTGAGTATTGAGGATTGAAGATTGAAGATTGAGGATTGAGGATTGAGGATTGAGTATTGAGGATTGGGGATTGAGGATAAAAGATTGAGTATTGACGATTGAAGATTGAGGATTGTGGATTGAATATTGAGTATTGAGGATTGAAGATTGAGGATTGAGGACTGAGGATTGAGAATTGACGATGAGGTCTGAGGGTTGAGGATTGAGGTTTGAGGGCTGAGGACTGAGGATTGAGGATTGAGAATTGAGGATTGAGGATTGAGGATTGAGGATTGAAGATTGAGGATTGAGAATTGAGGATTGAGGATTGAGGATTGAGTATTCAGGATTGAGGATTGAGGATTGTAGATTGAGGATTGAGGATTGTGGATTGAGGATTGAGGATTGATGATTAAAGATTGAGTGTTGAGGATTGAAGGTTGAGGATTGATGATTGGGGATTGAGGATTGAGGATTGAGGATTGAGGATTGAGTACTGAAGGCTGAGGATTGATGATTGAGGATTGAGGATTGAGGATTGAGGATTGAGTATTGAGGACTGAGGGTTGAAGATTGAGGATTGATGATTGAGGATTAAAGATTGAGTATTGAGGATTGAAGGTTGAGAATTGAGGATTGAGGATTGAACATTGAGGACTGAGTGTTGAGGGTTGAGTAATGAGAATTGATGTTTGTGGATAGAGATTTGAAGATTGCAGATTGAGTATTGTGTATTGAAAACTGTGAATTGAGGATATTCTATTGAGGATTGAGGATTGTTACCTGATTGTTGAGGACTGAGAGCTGAAGATTGAGGATTCAGTGTTGAGGATTCAGAATTGAGGTTTGAGGACTGAGTATTGAGGATGGAGGATCGAAGATTGAGTATTGAGGATTGAAGATTGAGGGTTGAAGGTTGAGTGTTGAGGATTGAAGGTTGAGGATTGACGATTGAGGATTGAGGATTGAGGATGACGGCTGAGGTTTGAGGTTTGAGGTTTGAGGTTTGAGTATTGAATCCTGAGAATTCAGGATGTTCTATTGAGTATTGAGAATTGAGGATTGATGGTTTAGTATTGAGCATTCAGGATTGAGGATTGAGGATTGAGTATTGAAGATTGAGGATTGATGGTTGAGGATTTAGAATTGAGGATTGAGGATTGAGGATTGAGGATTGAAAATTGAGTATTGAGGGTTGAAGATTGAGGACTGAGGAATAAGGATTGAGGATTGAGGATTGAGGATTGAAGATTGAGGATTGGGTATTGAGGATTGAAGAATCAGGATTGAGGAATGAGGATTGAGGATTGAGGATTGAAGACTGAGTATTGAGGATTGAAGATTGAGGATTGAGGATTGAGGATTGAGGATTGAGGATTGAGGATTGAGGATTGAAGATTGAGGATTGGGGACTGAGTGTTGAGGGTTGAGTGATGAGAATTAATGTTTGTGGATAGAGATTTGAAGATTGCAGATTGAGTATCGAGTATTGAAAACTGTGAATTGAGGATATTCTATTGAGGATTGAGGATTGACAATTGATTGTCGAGGACTGAGGGCTGAAGATTGAGGATTCAGGATTGAGGATTCAGAATTGAGGTTTGAGGACTGAGGATTGAGGATTGAGGATTGAAGATTGAGTATTGAGGATTGAAGATTGAGGATTGAGGATTGAGAATTGAGGATTGAGGATGAGGGCTGAGGGTTGAGGATTGAGGATTAAGGACTGAGGACTGAGGATTGAGGATTGAGAATTGAGGATTGAGAATTGAGGATTGAGGATTGAGGATTGAGGATTGAAGATTGAGGATTGGGTATTGAGGATTGAACATTGAGGATTGAGGATTGAGGATCGAGGATTGAGGATTGAGGATTGAAGATTGAATATTGATGATTGAAGATTGAGGATTGAGGATTGAGGGTTGTGGATTGAGGACGAGGACTGAGTGTTGAGTATTGATGTTTGAGGTCTGATGATTGACGATTGAGGATTGAGGATTGAGGATTGAGGATTGAAGATTGAGTATTGAGGACTGAAGATTGAAGATTGAGGATTGAGGATTGAGGATTGAGTATTGAGGATTGAGGATTGAGGATTAAAGATTGAGTATTGACGATTGAAGATTGAGGATTGTGGATTGAAGATTGAGTATTGAGGATTGAAGATTGAGGATTGAGGACTGAGGATTGAGAATTGACGATGAGGTCTGAGGGTTGAGGATTGAGGTTTGAGGACTGAGGACTGAGGATTGAGGATTGAGAATTGAGGATTGAGGATTGAGGATTGAGGATTGAAGATTGAGGATTGAGGATTGAGGATTGAGGATTGAGGATTGAGTATTCAGGATTGAGGATTGAGGATTGTAGATTGAGGATTGAGGATTGTGGATTGAGGATTGAGGATTGATGATTAAAGATTGAGTGTTGAGGATTGAAGATTGAGGATTGATGATTGGGGATTGAGGATTGAGGATTGAGGATTGAGGATTGAGTACTGAAGGCTGAGGATTGATGATTGAGGATTGAGGATTGAGGATTGAGGATTGAGTATTGAGGACTGAAGGTTGAAGATTGAGGATTGATGATTGAGGATTAAAGATTGAGTATTGAGTATTGAAGGTTGAGAATTGAGGATTGAGGATTGAACATTGAGGACTGAGTGTTGAGGGTTGAGTAATGAGAATTGATGTTTGTGGATAGAGATTTGAAGATTGCAGATTGAGTATTGTGTATTGAAAACTGTGAATGGAGGATATTCTATTGAGGATTGAGGATTGTTACCTGATTGTTGAGGACTGAGAGCTGAAGATTGAGGATTCAGTGTTGAGGATTCAGAATTGAGGTTTGAGGACTGAGGATTGAGGATGGAGGATCGAAGATTGAGTATTGAGGATTGAAGATTGAGGGTTGAAGGTTGAGTGTTGAGGATTGAAGGTTGAGGATTGACGATTGAGGATTGAGGATTGAGGATGATGGCTGAGGTTTGAGGTTTGAGGTTTGAGGTTTGAGTATTGAATCCTGAGAATTCAGGATGTTCTATTGAGTATTGAGAATTGAGGATTGATGGTTTAGTATTGAGCATTCAGGATTGAGGATTGAGGATTGAGTATTGAAGATTGAGGATTGATGGTTGAGGATTTAGAATTGAGGATTGAGGATTGAGGATTGAGGATTGAAAATTGAGTATTGAGGGTTGAAGATTGAGGACTGAGGAATAAGGATTGAGGATTGAGGATTGAGGATTGAAGATTGAGGATTGGGTATTGAGGATTGAAGAATCAGGATTGAGGAATGAGGATTGAGGATTGAGGATTGAAGACTGAGTATTGAGGATTGAAGATTGAGGATTGAGGATTGAGGATTGAGGATTGAGGATTGAGGATTGAGGATTGAAGATTGAGGATTGGGGACTGAGTGTTGAGGGTTGAGTGATGAGAATTAATGTTTGTGGATAGAGATTTGAAGATTGCAGGTTGAGTATCGAGTATTGAAAACTGTGAATTGAGGATATTCTATTGAGGATTGAGGATTGACAATTGATTGTCGAGGACTGAGGGCTGAAGATTGAGGATTAAGGATTGAGGATTCAGAATTGTGGTTTGAGGACTGAGGATAGAGGATTGAAGATTGAGTATTGAGGATTGAAGATTGAGGATTGAGGACTGAGGATGGAGGATTGAAGAGAGAGGACTGAGTGTTGAGGATTGAGTGTTGAGAATTGATGTTTGACGGTTGAGATTTGATTATTAGTTTTTGTGGATTGAGTATTGGACGATGAGAATTCAGGGTATTCTGTTGAGTATTGAGAATTGAGGATTGATTGTTGAATATTGAGGATTGATGGTTGACGGTTTTGTGATGAATATTGAGGATTGAGGATTGAGGATTGAGGATTGAGGATTGAGGATTGAGGATTGAAGATTGAGTATTGAGGATTGAAGGTTGAGGATTGAGGACTGAGGATTGAGGGTTGAGGATTGAGGATTGAGAATTGAGGATTGAGGATTGAGGATTGAAGATTGAGGATTGGGTATTGAGGATTGTAGAATGAGGATTGAGGATTGAGGATTGAGGATTGAGGATTGAAGGTTGAGTATTGAGGATTGAAGATTGAGGATTGATGATTGAGGATTAAGGATTGGGTATTGAAGGTTGTGGATTGATGATTGGGGACTGATGATTGAGGATTGAGGAGTGAGTATTGAGAACTGAGGATTGAAGATTGAGGATTGAGGATTGAGGATTAAAGATTGAGTATTCAGGATTGAAGATTGAGAATTGAGGATTGAGGATTGAACATTGAGGACAGAGTGTTGAGGGTTGAGTGATGAGAAGTGATGTTTGTGGATAGATATTAGAGGATTGCAGATTGCGTATTGTGTATTGAAAACTGTGAATTGAGGATATCCTATTGAGGATTGAGGATTGTCAACTGATTGTTGAGGACTGAGGGCTGACGATTGAGGATTCAGGATTGTGGATTTAGAATTGAGGTTTGAGGAGTGAGGATTGAGGATTGAAGATTGATTATTGAGGATTGAGGATTGAGAATTGAGGATTGTGGATTAAGGATTGAAGATTGAGGATTGGGTTTTGAGGATTGAAGAATGAGGATTGAGGATTGAGGATTGAGGATTGAGGATTGAAGATTGAGTATTGAGGATTGAAGATTGAAGATTGAGGATTGAGGATTGAGGATTGAGGATTGAGGCTTGAAGGTTGAGTATTGAGGATTGAGGGTTGTGGATTGAGGACGATGACTGAGTGTTGAGTATTGATGTTTGAGGTCTGATGATTGAGGATTGAGGATTGAGAATTGAGGATTGAGAATTGATGATTGAGGATTGAGGATTGAAGGTTGAGGATTGGGTATTGAGGATTGAAGAATGATGATTGAGGATTGAGGATTGAGGATTGAGGCTTGAAGGTTGAGTATTGAGGATTGAGGGTTGTGGATTGAGGACGAGGACTGAGGGTTGAGTATTGATGTTTGAGGTCTGAGGATTGAGGATTGAGGATTGAGAATTGAGGATTGAAGATTGAGTAATGAGGATAGAAGGTTGAGGATTGAGGGTTGTAGATTGAAGATTGAGGACTTAGTGTTGAGGGTTGAGTGATGGGAATTGATGTTTGTGGATTGAGGTTTGAAGATTGAAGAATGGGGATTGAGTATTGAAAACTGTGAATTGAGGATATTCTATTGAGGATTGAGTATTGACAATTGATTGTTGAGGACTGAGGGCTAAAGATTGAGGATTCAAGGTTGAGGATTCGGGATTGAGGTTTAAGGACAGAGGATTGAGGGTTGAGGATTGAGGATTGAGGATTGAGTATTGAAGGCTGAGGATTGATGATTGAGGATTGAGGATTGAGGATTGAGGATTGAGGATTGAGGATTGAGTATTGAGGACTGAGGGTTGAAGATTGAGGATTGATGATTGAGGATTAAAGATTGAGTATTGAGGATTGAAGATTGAGAATTGAGGATTGAGGATTGAACATTGAGGACTGAGTGTTGAGCGTTGAGTGATGAGAATTGATGTTTGTGGATAGAGATTTGAAGATTGCAGATTGAGTATTGTGTATTGAAAACTGTGAATTGAGGATATTCTATTGAGGATTGAGGATTGTCACCTGATTGTTGAGGACTGAGGGCTGAAGATTGAGGATTCAGGATTGAGGATTCAGAATTGAGGTTTGAGGACTGAGGATTGAGGATTGAGGATTGAAGATTGAGTATTGAGGATTGAAGATTGAGGATTGAGGATTGAGAATTGAGGATTGAGGATGAGGGCTGAGGGTTGAGGATTGAGGATTAAGGACTGAGGACTGAGGATTGAGGATTGAGAATTGAGGATTGAGAATTGAGGATTGAGGATTGAGGATTGAGGATTGAAGATTGAGGATTGGGTATTGAGGATTGAAGATTGAGGATTGAGGATTGAGGATTGAGGATTGAGGATTGAGGATTCAAGATTGAATATTGATGATTGAAGATTGAGGATTGAGGATTGAGGGTTGTGGATTGAGGACGAGGACTCAGTGTTGAGTATTGATGTTTGAGGTCTGATGATTGACGATTGAGGATTGAGGATTGAGGATTGAGGATTGAAGATTGAGTATTGAGGATTGAAGATTGAAGATTGAGGATTGAGGATTGAGGATTGAGTATTGAGGATTGAGGATTGAGGATTAAAGATTGAGTATTGACGATTGAAGATTGAGGATTGTGGATTGAAGATTGAGTATTGAGGATTGAAGATTGAGGATTGAGGATTGAGGATTGAGAATTGACGATGAGGTCTGAGGGTTGAGGATTGAGGTTTGAGGACTGAGGACTGAGGATTGAGGATTGAGAATTGAGGATTGAGGATTGAGGATCGAGGATTGAAGATTGAGGGTTGGGTATTGAGGATTGTAGAATGAGGATTGAGGATTGAGGATTGAGGATTGAGGATTGAAGGTTGAGTATTGAGGATTGAAGATTGAGGATTGATGATTGAGGATTAAGGATTGGGTATTGAAGGTTGAGGATTGATGATTGGGGACTGATGATTGAGGATTGAGGAGTGAGTATTGAGGACTGAGGATTGAAGATTGAGGATTGAGGATTGAGGATTAAAGATTGAGTATTCAGGATTGAAGATTGAGAATTGAGGATTGAGGATTGAACATTGAGGACTGAGTGTTGAGGGTTGAGTGATGAGAAGTGATGTTTGTGGATAGATATTAGAGGATTGCAGATTGAGTATTGTGTATTGAAACCTGTGAATTGAGGATATCCTATTGAGGATTGAGGATTGTCAACTGATTGTTGAGGACTGAGGGCTGACGATTGAGGATTCAGGATTGTGGATTCAGAATTGAGGTTTGAGGAGTGAGGATTGAGGATTGAAGATTGATTATTGAGGATTGAGGATTGAGAATTGAGGATTGTGGATTAAGGATTGAAGATTGAGGATTGGGTTTTGAGGATTGAAGAATGAGGATTGAGGATTGAGGATTGAGGAATGAGGATTGAAGATTGAGTATTGAGGATTGAAGATTGAAGATTGAGGATTGAGGATTGAGGATTGAGTATTGAGGATTGAGGATTGAGGATTAAAGATTGAGTATTGACGATTGAAGATTGAGGATTGTGGATTGAAGATTGAGTATTGAGGATTGAAGATTGAGGATTGACGATTGAGGATTGAGAATTGACGATGAGGTCTGAGGGTTGAGGATTGAGGTTTGAGGACTGAGGACTGAGGATTGAGGATTGAGAATTGAGGATTGAGGATTGAGGATTGAGGATTGAGGATTGAGGATTGAGGATTGAGGATTGAGGATTGAGGATTGAGTATTCAGGATTGAGGATTGAGGATTGTAGATTGAGGATTGAGGATTGTAGACTGAGGATTGAGGATTGATGATTAAAGATTGAGTGCTGAGGATTGAAGATTGAGGATTGATGATTGGGGATTGAGGATTGCGGATTGAGGATTGAGGATTGAGTATTGAAGGCTGAGGATTGATGATTGAGGATTGAGGATTGAGGATTGAGGATTGAGGATTGAGTATTGAGGACTGAGGGTTGAAGATTGAGGATTGATGATTGAGGATTATTAGATTGAGTATTGAGGATTGAAGGTTGAGAATTGAGGATTGAGGATTGAACATTGAGGACTGAGTGTTGAGGGTTGAGTAATGAGAATTGATGTTTGTGGATAGAGATTTGAAGGTTGCAGATTGAGTACTGTGTATTGAAAACTGTGAATTGAGGATATTCTATTGAGGATTGAGGACTGTCACCTGATTGTTGAGGACTGAGGGCTGAAGATTGAGGATTCAGGATTGAGGATTCGGAATTGAGGTTTGAGGACTGAGGATTGAGGATTGAGGATTGAAGATTGAGTATTGAGGATTGAAGATTGAGGATTGATGACTGAGAATTGAGGATTGAGGATGAGGGCAGAGGGTTGAGGATTGAGGTTTAACGACTGAGGACTGAGGATTGAGGATTGAGAATTGAGGATTGAGGATTGAGGATTGAAGATTGAGGATTGGGTATTGAGGATTGAAGAATGAGGATTGAGGATTGAGGATTGAGGGTTGTGGATTGAGGACGATGACTGAGTGTTGAGTATTGATGTTTGAGGTCTGATGATAGAGGATTGAGGATTGAGAATTGAGGATTGAGAATTGATGATTGAGGATTGAGGATTGAAGATTGAGGATTGGGTATTGAGGATTGAAGAATGAGGATTGAGGATTGAGGATTGAGGATTGAGGCTTGAAGGTTGAGTATTGAGGATTGAGGGTTGTGGATTGAGGACGAGGACTGAGGGTTGAGTATTGATGTTTGAGGTCTGAGGATTGAGGATTGAGGATTGAGAATTGAGGATTGAAGATTGAGTAATGAGGATAGAAGGTTGAGGATTGAGGGTTGTAGATTGAAGATTGAGGACTTAGTGTTGAGGGTTGAGTGATGGGAATTGATGTTTGTGGATTGAGATTTGAAGATTGAAGAATGGGGATTGAGTATTGAAAACTGTGAATTGAGGATATTCTATTGAGGATTGAGTATTGACAATTGATTGTTGAGGACTGAGGGCTAAAGATTGAGGATTCAGGATTGAGGATTCGGGATTGAGGTTTAAGGACAGAGGATTGAGGGTTGAGGATTGAGGATTGAGGATTGAGTATTGAAGGCTGAGGATTGATGATTGAGGATTGAGGATTGAGGATTGAGGATTGAGGATTGAGGATTGAGTATTGAGGACTGAGGGTTGAAGATTGAGGATTGATGATTGAGGATTAAAGATTGAGTATTGAGGATTGAAGATTGAGAATTGAGGATTGAGGATTGAACATTGAGGACTGAGTGTTGAGCGTTGAGTGATGAGAATTGATGATTGTGGATAGAGATTTGAAGATTGCAGATTGAGTATTGTGTATTGAAAACTGTGAATTGAGGATATTCTATTGAGGATTGAGGATTGTCACCTGATTGTTGAGGACTGAGGGCTGAAGATTGAGGATTCAGGATTGAGGATTCAGAATTGAGGTTTGAGGACTGAGGATTGAGGATTGAGGATTGAAGATTGAGTATTGAGGATTGAAGATTGAGGATTGAGGATTGAGAATTGAGGATTGAGGATGAGGGCTGAGGGTTGAGGATTGAGGATTAAGGACTGAGGACTGAGGATTGAGGATTGAGAATTGAGGATTGAGAATTGAGGATTGAGGATTGAGGATTGAGGATTGAAGATTGAGGATTGGGTATTGAGGATTGAACATTGAGGATTGAGGATTGAGGATCGAGGATTGAGGATTGAGGATTGAAGATTGAATATTGATGATTGAAGATTGAGGATTGAGGATTGAGGGTTGTGGATTGAGGACGAGGACTGAGTGTTGAGTAATGATGTTTGAGGTCTGATGATTGACGATTGAGGATTGAGAATTGAGGATTGAGAATTGAGGATTGAGGATTGAGGATTGAAGATTGAGGATTGGGTATTGAGGATTGAAGAATGAGGATTGAGGATTAAGGATTGAGGATTGAGGATTGAAGGTTGAGTATTGAGGATTGAAGATTGAGGATTGATGATTGAGGATTAAGGATTGGGTATTGAAGGTTGAGGATTGATGATTTGGGATTGATGATTGAGGATTGAGGATTCAGTATTGCGGACTGAGGATTGAAGATTGAGGATTGAGGATTGAGGATTAAAGATTGAGTATTGAGTATTGAGGATTGAAGATTGAGGACTGAGGATTGAGTGTTGAGGAGTGAGGATTGAGTGTTGAGGATTGAGGATGAGGGCTGAGGATTGAGGTTTGAGGTTTCTGTATTGAATCCTGAGAATTCAGGTTATTCTATTGAGTATTGAGAATTGAGGATTGATGGTTGAGTATTGAGGATTGAGGATTCAGGATTGAGGATTGAGCATTGAAGATTGAGGATTGATGATTGAGGATTGAGGATTGAGGATTGAGGTTTGAGGATTGAGTATTGAAGACTGAGAATTGAGGATTGAAGGTTGAGTATTGAGGAATGAGGTTTGAGGATTGAGGACGATGGGTGATGGTTGAGGGTTGAGGTTTTAGGACTGAGGACTGAGGATTGAGGATTGAGAATTGAGGATTGAGGATTGAGGATTGAAGATTGGGGATTGGTAATTGAGGATTGAAGAATGAGGATTCAGGATTGAGGATTGATGATTGGGGATTGAAGATTGAGTATTGGGGATTGAAGATTCAGTATTGATAATTGAAGATTGAGGATTGAGGGTTGAGGGTTGAGGGTTGCGGACGAGGACTGACGGTTGAGGATTGAGGTTTGAGGATTGAGGGTTGAGGACTGAGGACTGAGGATAGAGGATTGAGGATGGAGCATTGAGGATTGAAGATTGAGGACTGGGGATTGAGGACTGAAGATTGAGGATTAAGGATTGAGGATTGGTCATTGAGGATCTAGGACTGAATATTGATTATTGAGGATTAAAGATTGAGGATTGAGGATTGAGGATTGAGAATTGAGAATTGAGGATAAGGTCTGAGGGTTGAGGATTGACGTTTGAGGAATGAGGATTGAGGATGGAGGATTGAGGACTGAAGATTGAGTATTGATGATTGAAGATTGAGGATTGAGGATTGAGGGTCGAGTGTTGAGGACGAGGACTGGCGGTTGAGGATTGTGGTTTGAGGATTGAGGATTGAAGATTGAGAATTGAGGACGAGGACTGAGGTTTGGGGATTGAGGTTTGAGGAATGAGGATTGAGGATTGGGTATTGAGGATTGAGGATTGAGGATTGAGTATTGAAGGTTGAGGATTGATGACTGAGGATGGAGGATTGCGGATTGACGATTGAGGATGGAGGATTGAGGGTTGAAGGTTTAGTGTTGAGGATTGAAGGTTGAGGATTCACGATTGAGGATTGAGGATTGAGGATGATGTCTGAGGTTTGAGGTTTGAGGTTTGAGTGTTGAATCCGGAGAATTCAGGATGTTCTATTGAGTATTGAGAATTGAGGATTGATGCTTTAGTATTGAGGATTCAGGATTGAGGATTGAGGATTGAGTATTGAAGATTGATGATTGATGATTGAGGATTTAGGATTGAGGATTGAGGATTGAGGATTGAGGATTGAGGACTGAGGATTGAGGATTGAGGATTGAGCATTGAGGATTGAAGATTGAGGACTGGGGATTGAGGATTGAAATTGAGGATTAAGGATTGAGGATTGGGGACTGGGGATCCAGGATTGGAGATTGATTATCGAGGATTGAAGATTGAGGTTTGAGGATTGAGGGTTGGGAATTGAGAATTGAGGATGGGGACTGAGGGTTGGGGATTGAGGTTTGAGATACGAGGATTCAGGATTGAGGATTGTGGACTGAGGATTGTCGATTGAGTATTGGAGATTGATGATTGATGACTGAGGATTGAGGATTGAGGATTGATGATTGCGGATAGAGGATTGAAGATTGAGTATTGAGGATTGAATATTGAGGATTGAGAATTGAGGGTTGAGGATTGAAGTTTGAGGATTGAGGATTGATGATTGAATATTGAGGACTGAGTGTTGAGGGTTGAGAGATGAGAATTGATGTTTGTGGATGGAGATTTGAAGATTGAAGATTGAGGATTGAGTATTGAAAACTGAGAATTCAGGATATTCTACTGTGTATTGAGAATTGAGGATTGATGGTTGAGTATTGAGGATTGATGGTTGAGGGTTGTGTGTTGAATATTGAGGATTGGCGGATTGAGTATTGAAGATTGAGGACTGAGGACTGGGGATTGAGTATTGAGGATTGAGGATTGAGTATTGAGGATTGAGGATTGAAGATTGAGTATTGATGATTGAAGATTGCGGATTGATTATTGAGGGTTGAGGATTGATGACGAGGGCTGAGGGTTGAGGATTGAGTACTGAGGATTGAGGATTATGGACTGGGCATTGAGGATTGAAGATTGAGGACTGGGGATTGAGGATTGAAGATTGAGGATTAAGGATTGAGGATTGGGGATTGGGGATCTAGGATTGGAGATTGATTATTGAGGATTGAAGTTTGAGGGTTGAGGATTGAGGATTGAGGACTGAGAATTGAGGATGAGGCCTGAGGGTTGAGGATTGAGGTTTGAGGTACGAGGATTGAGGATTGAGGATTGAGGACTGAGGATTGACGATTGAGTATTGAAGATTGAGGATTGATGACTGAGGATTCAGGATTGAGGATTGATGATTGCGAATTGAGTATTGAAAATTGAGTATTGAGGATTGAATATTGAGGATTGAGGATTGAGGATTGAGGATTGAAGGAGTGAGTATTGTGGACTGAAGATTGAGGATTGAGGATTGACGATTGAGGATTGAGGATTGAGGTTTGAGGACTGACGATGAGGGCTGAGGGTTTAGGATTGAGGTTTGAGGTCTGAGGACTGAGGATTGAGGATTGAGAATTGAGGATTGAGGATTGAGGATTGAAGATTGAGGATTGAGTATTGAGGATTGAAGGATGAGGATTGAGGATTGAGGATTGAGAATTAAGGATTGAGGATTGAGGATTGAAGATTGAGGATTGGGTATTGAGGATTGAGAATTAAGGATTGAGGATTGAGGATTGAAGATTGAGGATTGGGTATTGAGGATTGAAGAATGAGGATTGAGGATTGAGTATTGAGGATTGAGGATTGAAGATTGAGTATTGAGGATTGAAGACTGAGGATTGAGTATTGAGGATTGACGATTGAAGATTGAGTATTGAGGATTGAAGACTGACGATTGAGGATTGAGGATTGAGGACTGAGGATTGAGGATTGAGGATTGAGGATTGAGGATTGGGCATTGAAGATTGAGTATTGAGTATTGAAGATTGAGGATTGAGGACTGAGGATTGAGGATTGAGTATTGAGGATTGAGGATTGAGGATTAAAGATTGAGTATTGAGGATTGAAGATTGAGGGTTGAGGATTGAGGTTTCAGGAATGAGGATTGAGGATTGAGGATTGAGGATTGAAGATTGAGTATTGATGATTGAAGATTGAGGATTGAGGATTGAGGGTTGAGGATTGAGGACGAGGACTGACAGTTGAGGATTGTGGTTTGGGGATTGAGGATTGAGGATTGAGAATTGAGGATAGAGGATTGAGGATTGAAGATTGAGGATTGAGAATTGAAGATTGAGGACTGAGGACTGGGGATTGAGTATTGAGGATTGAGGATTCAGTATTGAGGATTGATGATTGAAGATTGAGTATTGTTGATTGAAGATTGCGGATTGATTATTGAGGGTTGAGGATTGATGACGAGGACTGAGGGTTGAGGATTGAGGACTGAGGATTGAGGATGGAGGATTGGGCATTGAGGATTGAAGATTGAGGATTGAGGATTGAGGATTGAGGATTGAGGATTGAGCATTGAGGATTGAGGATTGACGCTTGAGGATTGAAGGTTGAGGATGGAGGATTGAAAAGAGTGGACTGAGTGTTGAGGATTGAGTGTTGAGGATTGATGTTTGAGGATTGAGATTTGATTATTGAATATTGTGGATTCAGTATTGAACCATGAGAATTCAGGATACTCTATTGAGTATTAGGAATTGAGGATTGATGGTTGAGTATTGAGGATTGGTGGTTGAGGGTTGTGTGTTGAATATTGAGCATTGAGGATTGAGGATTGAGGACTGAATATTGAGGACTGAATATTGAGTCTTGATGATTGATGATTGAGGATTGAGGATTGAGTATTGAAGATTGAGGACGAGGACTGACGGTTGAGGATTGAGGTTTGAGGTTTGAGGATTGAGGATTGAGAACTGAGGATTGAGGATTGAGGATTGAGCATTGAGGATTGAAGATTGAGGACTGGGGATTGAGGATTGAAGATTGACGATTGAGGATTGTGGATTGATGATTGAGGGTTGAGGATTAAAGATTGAATATTGATGATTGAAGATTTAGGATTGAGGATTGAGGGTTGTAGATTGAGTATTGAGTATTGAAGATTGAGGATTGAGGATTGAGGATTGAGGATTGAGGATTGAAGATTGAGGATTGGGTATTGAAGATTGAAGAATGAGGATTGAGGATTGATGATTAAAGATTGAGTGTTGAGGATTGAAGATTGAGGATTGATGATTGGGGATTGAGGATTGAGGATTGAGGATTGAGGATTGAGTATTGAAGGCTGAGGATTGATGATTGAGGATTGAGGATTGAGGATTGAGTATTGAGTATTGAGGACTGAGGGTTGAAGATTGAGGATTGATGATTGAGGATTAAAGATTGAGTATTGAGGATTGAAGATTGAGAATTGAGGATTGAGGATTGAACATTGAGGACTGAGAGTTGAGGGTTGAGTGATGAGAATTGATGTTTGTGGATAGAGATTTGAAGATTGCAGATTGAGTATTGTGTATTGAAAACTGTGAATTGAGGATATTCTATTGAGGATTGAGGATTGTCACCTGATTGTTGAGGACTGTGGGCTGAAGATTGATGATTCAGAATTGAGGATTCAGAATTGAGGTTTGAGGACTGAGGATTGATGATTGAGGATTGAAGATTGAGTATTGAGGATTGAAGATTGAGGATTGAGGACTGAGAATTGAGGTTTAAGGACTGAGGACTGAGGATTGAGGATTGAGAATTGAGGATCGAGGATTGAGGATTGAAGAATGAGGATTGGGTATTGAGGATTGAAGAATGAGGATTGAGGATTGAGGATTGAGGATAGAGGATTGAAGATTGATTATTGAGGATTGAAGATTGACGATTGATGATTGTGGATTGAAGATTGAGTATTGAACATTGAGGACTGAGTGTTGAGGGTTCAGTGATGAGAATTGATGTTTGTGGATAGAGGTTTGAAGATTGCAGATTGAGTATTGAGTATTGAAAGCTGAGAATTCAGGATATTCAACTGAGTATTGAGAATTGAGGATTGATGGTTGAGTATTGAGGATTGATGGTTGAGGGTTGTGTGTTGAATATTGAGGATTGGCGGATTGAGTATTGAAGATTGAGGACTGAGGTCTGGGGATTGAGTATTGAGGATTGAGTATTGATGATTGAGGATTGAAGATTGAGTATTGATGATTGAAGATTGCGGGTTGATTATTGAGGGTTGAGGATTGATGACGAGGACTGAGGGCTGAGGATTGAGGACTGAGGATTGAGGATTGAGGACTGGGCATTGAGGATTCAAGATTGAGGACTGGGGATTGTGGATTGAAGATTGAGGATTAAGGATTGAGTATTGGGGATTGGGGATCTAGGGTTGGAGATTGATTATTGAGGATAGAAGATTGAGGGTTGAGGATTGAGGATTGAGAATTGAGAATTGAGGATGAGGACTGAGGGTTGAGGATTGAGGTTTGAGGTACGAGGATTGAGGTTTGAGGATAGAGGACTGAGAACTGACGATTGAGTATTGAAGATTGAGGCTTGATGACTGAGGATTCAGGATTGAGGATTGATGATTGCGGATTGAGTATTGAAAGCTGAGTATTGAGGATTGAATATTGAGGATTGAGAATTGAGGATTGAGGATTGAAGGATGAGTATTGTGGATTGAAGGTTGAGGATTGAGGATTGACGATTGAGGTTTGAGGATTGAGGTTTGAGGATTGACGATGAGGGCTGAGGGTTGAGGATTGAGGTTTGAGGTCTGAGGTCTGAGGATTGAGGATTGAGAATTGAGGATTGAGGATTGAGGGTTGAGGATTGAAGATTGAGGATTGGGTATTGAGGATTGAAGAATGAGGATTGAGGATTGAGGATTGAGGATTGGGGACTGAGGATTGAATATTCAGGATTGAGTATTGAGGATTGAGGATTGAGGATTGAGGATTGAAGGCTGAGTATTGAGGATTGAAGATTGAGGATTGATGATTGAGGATTAAGGATTGGGTATTGAAGGTTGAGGATTGATGATTGGGGACTGATGATTGAGGATTGAGGAGTGAGTATTGAGGACTGAGGATTGAAGATTGAGGATTGAGGATTGAGGATTAAAGATTGAGTATTCAGGATTGAAGATTGAGAATTGAGGATTGAGGATTGAACATTGAGGACTGAGTGTTGAGGGTTGAGTGATGAGAATTGATGTTTGTGGACAGAGATTTGAAGATTGCAGATTGAGTATTGTGTATTGTAAACTGTGAATTGAGGATATTCTATTGAGGATTGAGGATTGTTACCTGATTGTTGAGGACTGAGGGCTGACGATTGAGGATTCAGGATTGTGGATTCAGAATTGAGGTTTGAGGAGTGAGGATTGAGGATTGAAGATTGATTATTGAGGATTGAGGATTGAGAATTGTGGATTGTGGATTAAGGATTGAAGATTGAGGATTGGGTTTTGAGGATTGAAGAATGAGGATTGGGGATTGAGGATTGAGGATTGAGGATTGAAGATTGAGTATTGAGGATTGAAGATTGAAGATTGAGGATTGAGGATTGAGGATTGAGTATTGAGGATTGAGGATTGAGGATTAAAGATTGAGTATTGACGATTGAAGATTGAGGATTGTGGATTGAAGATTGAGTATTGAGGATTGAAGATTGAGGATTGAGGATTGAGGATTGAGAATTGACGATGAGGTCTGAGGGTTGAGGATTGAGGTTTGAGGACTGAGGACTGAGGATTGAGGGTTGAGAATTGAGGATTGAGGATTGAGGATTGAGGATTGAAGATTGAGGATTGAGGATTGAGGATTGAGGATTGAGGATTGAGTATTCAGGATTGAGGATTGAGGATTGTAGATTGAGGATTGAGGATTGTGGATTGAGGATTGAGGATTGATGATTAAAGATTGAGTGTTGAGGATTGAAGATTGAGGATTGATGATTGGGGATTGAGGAATGAGGATTGAGGATTGAGGATTGAGTATTGAAGGCTGAGGATTGATGATTGAGGATTGAGGATTGAGGATTGAGGATTGAGTATTGAGGACTGAGGGTTGAAGATTGAGGATTGATGATTGAGGATTAAAGATTGAGTATTGAGGATTGAAGGTTGAGAATTGAGGATTGAGGATTGAACATTGAGGACTGAGTGTTGAGGGTTGAGTAATGAGAATTGATGTTTGTGGATAGAGATTTGAAGATTGCAGATTGAGTATTGTGTATTGAAAGCTGTGAATTGAGGATATTCTATTGAGGATTCAGGATTGTTACCTGATTGTTGAGGACTGAGAGCTGAAGATTGAGGATTCAGTGTTGAGGATTCAGAATTGAGGTTTGAGGACTGAGGATTGAGGATGGAGGATCGAAGATTGAGTATTGAGGATTGAAGATTGAGGGTTGAAGGTTGAGTGTTGAGGATTGAAGGTTGAGGATTGACGATTGAGGATTGAGGATTGAGGATGATGGCTGAGGTTTGAGGTTTGAGGTTTGAGGTTTGAGTATTGAATCCTGAGAATTCAGGATGTTCTATTGAGTATTGAGAATTGAGGATTGATGGTTTAGTATTGAGCATTCAGGATTGAGGATTGAGGATTGAGTATTGAAGATTGAGGATTGATGGTTGAGGATTTAGAATTGAGGATTGAGGATTGAGGATTGAGGATTGAAAATTGAGTATTGAGGGTTGAAGATTGAGGACTGAGGAATAAGGATTGAGGATTGAGGATTGAGGATTGAAGATTGAGGATTGGGTATTGAGGATTGAAGAATGAGGATTGAGGAATGAGGATTGAGGATTGAGGATTGAAGACTGAGTATTGAGGATTGAAGATTGAGGATTGAGGATTGAGGATTGAGGATTGAGGATTGAGGATTGAGGATTGAAGATTGAGGATTGGGGACTGAGTGTTGAGGGTTGAGTGATGAGAATTAATGTTTGTGGATAGAGATTTGAAGATTGCAGATTGAGTATCGAGTATTGAAAACTGCGAATTGAGGATATTCTATTGAGGATTGAGGATTGATAATTGATTGTCGAGGACTGTGGGCTGAAGATTGAGGATTAAGGATTGAGGATTCAGAATTGTGGTTTGAGGACTGAGGATAGAGGATTGAAGATTGAGTATTGAGGATTGAAGATTGAGGATTGAGGACTGAGGATGGAGGATTGAAGAGAGAGGACTGAGTGTTGAGGATTGAGTGTTGAGAATTGATGTTTGAGGGTTGAGATTTGATTATTAATTTTTGTGGATTGAGTATTGAACGATGAGAATTCAGGGTATTCTGTTGAGTATTGAGAATTGAGGATTGATTGTTGAATATTGAGGATTGATGGTTGAGGGTTTTGTGATGAATATTGAGGATTGAGGATTGAGGATTGAGGATTGAGTATTGAGGATTGAGGATTGAAGATTGAGTATTGAGGATTGAAGGTTGAGGATTGAGGACTGAGGATTGAGGGTTGAGGATTGAGGATTGAGAATTGAGGATTGAGGATTGAGGATTGAAGATTGAGGATTGGGTATTGAGGATTGTAGAATGAGGATTGAGGATTGAGGATTGAGGATTGAGGATTGAAGGTTGAGTATTGAGGATTGAAGATTGAGGATTGATGATTGAGTATTAAGGATTGGGTATTGAAGGTTGAGGATTGATGATTGGGGACTGATGATTGAGGATTGAGGAGTGAGTATTGAGGACTGAGGATTGAAGATTGAGGATTGAGGATTGAGGATTAAAGATTGAGTATTCAGGATTGAAGATTGAGAATTGAGGATTGAGGATTGAACATTGAGGACTGAGTGTTGAGGGTTGAGTGATGAGAAGTGATGTTTGTGGATAGATATTAGAGAATTGCAGATTGAGTATTGTGTATTGAAAACTGTGAATTGAGGATATCCTATTGAGGATTGAGGATTGTCAACTGATTGTTGAGGACTGAGGGCTGACGATTGAGGATTCAGGATTGCGGATTCAGAATTGAGGTTTGAGGAGTGAGGATTGAGGATTGAAGATTGATTATTGAGGATTGAGGATTGAGAATTGAGGATTGTGGATTAAGGATTGAAGATTGAGGATTGGGTTTTGAGGATTGAAGAATGAGGATTGAGGATTGAGGATTGAGGATTGAGGATTGAAGATTGAGTATTGAGGATTGAAGATTGAAGATTGAGGATTGAGGATTGAGGATTGAGTATTGAGGATTGAGGATTGAGGATTAAAGATTGAGTATTGACGATTGAAGATTGAGGATTGTGGATTGAAGATTGAGTATTGAGGATTGAAGATTGAGGATTGAGGATTGAGGATTGAGAATTGACGATGAGGTCTGAGGGTTGAGGATTGAGGTTTGAGGACTGAGGACCGAGGATTGAGGATTGAGAATTGAGGATTGAGGATTGAGGATTGAGGATTGAAGATTGAGGATTGAGGATTGAGGATTGAGGATTGAGGATTGAGTATTCAGGATTGAGGATTGAGGATTGTAGATTGAGGAATGAGGATTGTAGATTGAGGATTGAGGATTGATGATTAAAGATTGAGTGTTGAGGATTGAAGATTGAGGATTGATGATTGGGGATTGAGGATTGAGGATTGAGGATTGAGGATTGAGTATTGAAGGCTGAGGATTGATGATTGAGGATTGAGGATTGAGGATTGAGGATTGAGTATTGAGGACTGAGGGTTGAAGATTGAGGATTGATGATTGAGGATTAAAGATTGAGTATTGAGGATTGAAGGTTGAGAATTGAGGATTGAGGATTGAACATTGAGGACTGAGTGTTGAGGGTTGAGTAATGAGAATTGATGTTTGTGGATAGAGATTTGAAGGTTGCAGATTGAGTACTGTGTATTGAAAACTGTGAATTGAGGATATTCTATTGAGGATAGAGGACTGTCACCTGATTGTTGAGGACTGAGGGCTGAAGATTGAGGATTCAGGATTGAGGATTCGGAATTGAGGTTTGAGGACTGAGGATTGAGGATTGAGGATTGAAGATTGAGTATTGAGGATTGAAGATTGAGGATTGATGACTGAGAATTGAGGATTGAGGATGAGGGCAGAGGGTTGAGGATTGAGGTTTAAGGACTGAGGACTGAGGATTGAGGATTGAGAATTGAGGATTGAGGATTGAGGATTGAAGATTGAGGATTGGGTATTGAGGATTGAAGAATGAGGATTGAGGATTGAGGATTGAGGGTTGTGGATTGAGGACGATGACTGAGTGTTGAGTATTGATGTTTGAGGTCTGATGATTGAGGATTGAGGATTGAGAATTGAGGATTGAGAATTGATGATTGAGGATTGAGGATTGAAGATTGAGGATTGGGTATTGAGGATTGAAGAATGAGGATTGAGGATTGAGGATTGAGGATTGAGGCTTGAAGGTTGAGTATCGAGGATTGAGGGTTGTGGATTGAGGACGAGGACTGAGGGTTGAGTATTGATGTTTGAGGTCTGAGGATTGAGGATTGAGGATTGAGAATTGAGGATTGAAGATTGAGTAATGAGGATAGAAGGTTGAGGATTGAGGGTTGTAGATTGAAGATTGAGGAAATAGTGTTGAGGGTTGAGTGATGGGAATTGATGTTTGTGGATTGAGATTTGAAGATTGAAGAATGGGGATTGAGTATTGAAAACTGTGAATTGAGGATATTCTATTGAGGATTGAGGATTGTCACCTGATTGTTGAGGACTGAGGGCTGAAGATTGAGGATTCAGGATAGAGGATTCAGAATTGAGGTTTGAGGACTGAGGATTGAGGATTGAGGATTGAAGATTGAGTATTGAGGATTGAAGATTGAGGATTGAGGATTGAGAATTGAGGATTGAGGATGAGGGCTGAGGGTTGAGGATTGAGGATTAAGGACTGAGGACTGAGGATTGAGGATTGAGAATTGAGGATTGAGAATTGAGGATTGAGGATTGAGGATTGAGGATTGAAGATTGAGGATTGGGTATTGAGGATTGAACATTGAGGATTGAGGATTGAGGATCGAGGATTGAGGATTGAGGATTGAAGATTGAATATTGATGATTGAAGTTTGAGGATTGAGGATTGAGGGTTGTGGATTGAGGACGAGGACTGAGTGTTGAGTATTGATGTTTGAGGTCTGATGATTGACGATTGAGGATTGAGAATTGAGGATTGAGAATTGAGGATTGAGGACTGAGGATTGAAGATTGAGGATTGGGTATTGAGGATTGAAGAATGAGGATTGAGGATTAAGGATTGAGGATTGAGGATTGAAGGTTGAGTATTGAGGATTGAAGATTGAGGATTGATGATTGAGGATTAAGGATTGGGTATTGAAGGTTGAGGATTGATGATTTGGGATTGATGATTGAGGATTGAGGATTCAGTATTGCGGACTGAGGATTGAAGATTGAGGATTGAGGATTGAGGATTAAAGATTGAGTATTGAGTATTGAGGATTGAAGATTGAGGACTGAGGATTGAGTGTTGAGGAGTGAGGATTGAGTGTTGAGGATTGAGGATGAGGGCTGAGGATTGAGGTTTGAGGTTTCTTTATTGAATCCTGAGAATTCAGGATATTCTATTGAGTATTGAGAATTGAGGATTGATGGTTGAGTATTGAGGATTGAGGATTGAGGATTGAGTATTGAAGATTGAGGATTGATGATTGAGGATTGAGGATTGGGGATTGAGGTTTGAGGATTGAGTATTGAAGACTGAGAATTGAGGATTGAAGGTTGAGTATTGAGGAATGAGGTTTGAGGATTGAGGACGATGGGTGATGGTTGAGGGTTGAGGTTTTAGGACTGAGGACTGAGGATTGAGGATTGAGAATTGAGGATTGAGGATTGAGGATTGAAGATTGGGGATTGGTAATTGAGGATTGAAGAATGAGGATTCAGGATTGAGGATTGATGATTGGGGATTGAAGATTGAGTATTGGGGATTGAAGATTCAGTATTGATAATTGAAGATTGAGGATTGAGGGTTGAGGGTTGAGGGTTGCGGACGAGGACTGACGGTTGAGGATTAAGGTTTGAGGATTGAGGGTTGAGGACTGAGGACTGAGGATAGAGGATTGAGGATGGAGCATTGAGGATTGAAGATTGAGGACTGGGGATTGAGGACTGAAGATTGAGGATTAAGGATTGAGGATTGGTCATTGAGGATCTAGGACTGAATATTGATTATTGAGGATTAAAGATTGAGGATTGAGGATTGAGGATTGAGAATTGAGAATTGAGGATAAGGTCTGAGGGTTGAGGATTGAGGTTTGAGGAATGAGGATTGAGGATGGAGGATTGAGGACTGAAGATTGAGTATTGGTGATTGAAGATTGAGGATTGAGGATTGAGGGTCGAGTGTTGAGGACGAGGACTGGCGGTTGAGGATTGTGGTTTGAGGATTGAGGATTGAGGATTGAGAATTGAGGACGAAGACTGAGGTTTGGGGATTGAGGTTTGAGGAATGAGGATTGAGGATTGGGGATTGAGGATTGAGGATTGAGGATTGAGTATTGAAGGTTGAGGATTGATGACTGAGGATGGAGGATTGCGGATTGACGATTGAGGATTGAGGATTGGGGACTGGGGATCCAGGATTGGAGATTGATTATCGAGGATTGAAGATTGAGGTTTGAGGATTGAGGGTTGAGAATTGAGAATCTAGGATGGGGACTGAGGGTTGGGGATTGAGGTTTGAGATACGAGGATTCAGGATTGAGGATTGTGGACTGAGGATTGTCGATTGAGTATTGGAGATTGATGATTGATGACTGAGGATTGAGGATTGAGGATTGATGATTGCGGATAGAGGATTGAAGATTGAGTATTGAGGATTGAATATTGAGGATTGAGAATTGAGGGTTGAGGATTGAAGATTGAGAATTGACGATTGAGGATTGAAGATTGAGTATTGAGGATTGAAGATTGAGGATTGAGGATTGATGATTGAATATTGAGGACTGAGTGTTGAGGGTTGAGAGATGAGAATTGATGTTTGTGGATGGAGAATTGAAGATTGAAGATTGAGGATTGAGTATTGAAAACTGAGAATTCAGGATATTCTACTGTGTATTGAGAATTGAGGATTGATGGTTGAGGATTGAGAATTGAGGATTGAGGATTGAAGATTGAGGATTGAGGTTGAGGATTGAGGATTGAGGATGAGGGCTGAGGGTTGAGGATTGAGGTTTGAGGACTGAGGTCTGAGGATTGAGTATTGAGAATTGAGGATTGAGGATTGCGTATTGAAGATTGAGGATTGCGTATTGAGGATTGAAGAATGAGGATTGAGGATTGAGTATTCAGGATTGTGTATTGAATATTGTGTATTGAGGATTGAAGACTGACGATTGAGTATTGAGGATTGAGGATTGAGGATTGAGAATTGAGGACTGATGATTGAGTATTGATGGTTGAAGATTGAGGATTGAGGATAGAGGATTGAGGATTGAGGATTGAAGATTGAGGATTGTGGATTGAGTGTTGAGGGTTGTGTGATGAGAATTGATGTTTGTGGATAGATATTTGAAGATTGCAGATTGAGCATTGAGTATTGAAAACTGTGAATTGATGATATTCTATTGAGGATTGAGAATTGACAGCTGATTGTTGAGGACTGAGGGCTGAAGATTGAGGATTCAGGATTGAGAATTCAGAATTGAGGATTGAGGACTGAGGACTGAGGATTGAAGATTGAGTATTGAGGATTGAAGATTGAGGATTAAGGATTGAGGATTGGGGATTGAGGATCTAGGATTGAAAATTGATTATAGAGGATCGAAGACTGAGGATTGAGAATTGAGGATTGAGATTTGAGAATTGTTGATAAGGACTGAGGGTTGAGGATTGAGGTTTGAGGAATGAGGATTGAGGATTGAGGGTTGAGGATCGAAGATTGAGTATTGATGATTGAAGATTGAGGATTGAGGATTGAGGGTTGAGGATTGAGGACGAGGACTGACAGTTGAGGATTGTGGTTTGAGGATTGAGGGTTGAGGATTGAGAATTGAGGATGAGGACTGAGGTTTGGGGATTGATGACTGAGGATTGAGGATTGAGGATTGATGATTGCGGATTGAGGACTGAAGATTGAGTATTGAGGATTGGGTATTGAGGATTGTAGAATGAGGACTGAGTATTTAGGATTGAGGATCGAGGATTGAAGATTGAGTATTGGGGATTGAAGATTGAGGATTGAGGATTGTGGATTGAGGATTGAGGATTGAGTATTCAGGATTGAGGATTGAGGATTGTAGATTGAGGATTGAGGATTGATGATTAAAGATTGAGTGTTGACGATTGAAGATTGAGGATTGATGATTGGGGATTGAGGATTGAGGATTGAGGATTGAGGATTGAGTATTGAAGGCTGAGGATTGATGATTGAGGATTGAGGATTGAGGATTGAGGATTGAGTATTGAGGACTGAGGGTTGAAGATTGAGGATTGATGATTGAGGATTAAAGATTGAGTATTGAGGATTGAAGATTGAGAATTGAGGATTGAGGATTGAACATTGAGGACTGAGTGTTGAGGGTTGAGTGATGAGAATTGATGTTTGTGGACAGAGATTTGAAGATTGCAGATTGAGTATTGTGTATTGTAAACTGTGAATTGAGGATATTCTATTGAGGATTGAGGATTGTTACCTGATTGTTGAGGACTGAGGGCTGAAGATTGAGGATTCAGTATTGAGGATTCAGAATTGAGGTTTGAGGACTGAGGATTGAGGATTGAGGATTGAAGATTGAGTATTGAGGATTGAAGGTTGAGGATTGAGGACTGAGGATTGAGGGTTGAGGATTGAGGATTGAGAATTGTGGATTGAGGATTGAGGATTGAAGATTGAGGATTGGGTATTGAGGATTGTAGAATGAGGATTGAGGATTGAGGATTGAGGATTGAGGATTGAAGGCTGAGTATTGAGGATTGAAGATTGAGGATTGATGATTGAGGATTAAGGATTGGGTATTGAAGGTTGAGGATTGATGATTGGGGACTGATGATTGAGGATTGAGGAGTGAGTATTGAGGACTGAGGATTGAAGATTGAGGATTGAGGATTGAGGATTAAAGATTGAGTATTCAGGATTGAAGATTGAGAATTGAGGATTGAGGATTGAACATTGAGGACTGAGTGTTGAGGGTTGAGTGATGAGAATTGATGTTTGTGGACAGAGATTTGAAGATTGCAGATTGAGTATTGTGTATTGTAAACTGTGAATTGAGGATATTCTATTGAGGATTGAGGATTGTTACCTGATTGTTGAGGACTGAGGGCTGACGATTGAGGATTCAGGATTGTGGATTCAGAATTGAGGTTTGAGGAGTGAGGATTGAGGATTGAAGATTGATTATTGAGGATTGAGGATTGAGAATTGTGGATTGTGGATTAAGGATTGAAGATTGAGGATTGGGTTTTGAGGATTGAAGAATGAGGATTGAGGATTGAGGATTGAGGATTGAGGATTGAAGATTGAGTATTGAGGATTGAAGATTGAAGATTGAGGATTGAGGATTGAGGATTGAGTATTGAGGATTGAGGATTGAGGATTAAAGATTGAGTATTGACGATTGAAGATTGAGGATTGTGGATTGAAGATTGAGTATTGAGGATTGAAGATTGAGGATTGAGGATTGAGGATTGAGAATTGACGATGAGGTCTGAGGGTTGAGGATTGAGGTTTGAGGACTGAGGACTGAGGATTGAGGGTTGAGAATTGAGGATTGAGGATTGAGGATTGAGGATTGAAGATTGAGGATTGAGGATTGAGGATTGAGGATTGAGGATTGAGTATTCAGGATTGAGGATTGAGGATTGTAGATTGAGGATTGAGGATTGTGGATTGAGGATTGAGGATTGATGATTAAAGATTGAGTGTTGAGGATTGAAGATTGAGGATTGATGATTGGGGATTGAGGAATGAGGATTGAGGATTGAGGATTGAGTATTGAAGGCTGAGGATTGATGATTGAGGATTGAGGATTGAGGATTGAGGATTGAGTATTGAGGACTGAGGGTTGAAGATTGAGGATTGATGATTGAGGATTAAAGATTGAGTATTGAGGATTGAAGGTTGAGAATTGAGGATTGAGGATTGAACATTGAGGACTGAGTGTTGAGGGTTGAGTAATGAGAATTGATGTTTGTGGATAGAGATTTGAAGATTGCAGATTGAGTATTGTGTATTGAAAGCTGTGAATTGAGGATATTCAATTGAGGATTCAGGATTGTTACCTGATTGTTGAGGACTGAGAGCTGAAGATTGAGGATTCAGTGTTGAGGATTCAGAATTGAGGTTTGAGGACTGAGGATTGAGGATGGAGGATCGAAGATTGAGTATTGAGGATTGAAGATTGAGGGTTGAAGGTTGAGTGTTGAGGATTGAAGGTTGAGGATTGACGATTGAGGATTGAGGATTGAGGATGATGGCTGAGGTTTGAGGTTTGAGGTTTGAGGTTTGAGTATTGAATCCTGAGAATTCAGGATGTTCTATTGAGTATTGAGAATTGAGGATTGATGGTTTAGTATTGAGCATTCAGGATTGAGGATTGAGGATTGAGTATTGAAGATTGAGGATTGATGGTTGAGGATTTAGAATTGAGGATTGAGGATTGAGGATTGAGGATTGAAAATTGAGTATTGAGGGTTGAAGATTGAGGACTGAGGAATAAGGATTGAGGATTGAGGATTGAGGATTGAAGATTGAGGATTGGGTATTGAGGATTGAAGAATGAGGATTGAGGAATGAGGATTGAGGATTGAGGATTGAAGACTGAGTATTGAGGATTGAAGATTGAGGATTGAGGATTGAGGATTGAGGATTGAGGATTGAGGATTGAGGATTGAAGATTGAGGATTGGGGACTGAGTGTTGAGGGTTGAGTGATGAGAATTAATGTTTGTGGATAGAGATTTGAAGGTTGCAGATTGAGTACTGTGTATTGAAAACTGTGAATTGAGGATATTCTATTGAGGATAGAGGACTGTCACCTGATTGTTGAGGACTGAGGGCTGAAGATTGAGGATTCAGGATTGAGGATTCGGAATTGAGGTTTGAGGACTGAGGATTGAGGATTGAGGATTGAAGATTGAGTATTGAGGATTGAAGATTGAGGATTGATGACTGAGAATTGAGGATTGAGGATGAGGGCAGAGGGTTGAGGATTGAGGTTTAAGGACTGAGGACTGAGGATTGAGGATTGAGAATTGAGGATTGAGGATTGAGGATTGAAGATTGAGGATTGGGTATTGAGGATTGAAGAATGAGGATTGAGGATTGAGGATTGAGGGTTGTGGATTGAGGACGATGACTGAGTGTTGAGTATTGATGTTTGAGGTCTGATGATTGAGGATTGAGGATTGAGAATTGAGGATTGAGAATTGATGATTGAGGATTGAGGATTGAAGATTGAGGATTGGGTATTGAGGATTGAAGAATGAGGATTGAGGATTGAGGATTGAGGATTGAGGCTTGAAGGTTGAGTATCGAGGATTGAGGGTTGTGGATTGAGGACGAGGACTGAGGGTTGAGTATTGATGTTTGAGGTCTGAGGATTGAGGATTGAGGATTGAGAATTGAGGATTGAAGATTGAGTAATGAGGATAGAAGGTTGAGGATTGAGGGTTGTAGATTGAAGATTGAGGAAATAGTGTTGAGGGTTGAGTGATGGGAATTGATGTTTGTGGATTGAGATTTGAAGATTGAAGAATGGGGATTGAGTATTGAAAACTGTGAATTGAGGATATTCTATTGAGGATTGAGTATTGACAATTGATTGTTGAGGACTGAGGGCTAAAGATTGAGGATTCAGGATTGAGGATTCGGGATTGAGGTTTAAGGACAGAGGATTGAGGGTTGAGGATTGAGGATTGAGGATTGAGTATTGAAGGCTGAGGATTGATGATTGAGGATTGAGGATTGAGGATTGAGGATTGAGGATTGAGGATTGAGTATTGAGGACTGAGGGTTGAAGATTGAGGATTGTTGATTGAGGATTAAAGATTGAGTATTGAGGATTGAAGATTGAGAATTGAGGATTGAGGATTGAACATTGAGGACTGAGTGTTGAGCGTTGAGTGATGAGAATTGATGTTTGTGAATAGAGATTTGAAGATTGCAGATTGAGTATTGTGTATTGAAAACTGTGAATTGAGGATATTCTATTGAGGATTGAGGATTGTCACCTGATTGTTGAGGACTGAGGGCTGAAGATTGAGTATTGATGATTGAAGATTGAGGATTGAGGATTGAGGGTCGAGTGTTGAGGACGAGGACTGGCGGTTTAGGATTGTGGTTTGAGGATTGAGGATTGAGGATTGAGAATTGAGGACGAAGACTGAGGTTTGGGGATTGAGGTTTGAGGAATGAGGATTGAGGATTGGGGATTGAGGATTGAGGATTGAGGATTGAGTATTGAAGGTTGAGGATTGATGACTGAGGATGGAGGATTGCGGATTGACGATTGAGGATTGAGGATTGGGGACTGGGGATCCAGGATTGGAGATTGATTATCGAGGATTGAAGATTGAGGTTTGAGGATTGAGGGTTGAGAATAGAGAATTTAGGATGGGGACTGAGGGTTGGGGATTGAGGTTTGAGATACGAGGATTCAGGATTGAGGATTGTGGACTGAGGATTGTCGATTGAGTATTGGAGATTGATGATTGATGACTGAGGATTGAGGATTGAGGATTGATGATTGCGGATAGAGGATTGAAGATTGAGTATTGAGGATTGAATATTGAGGATTGAGAATTGAGGGTTGAGGATTGAAGATTGAGAATTGACGATTGAGGATTGAAGATTGAGTATTGAGGATTGAAGATTGAGGATTGAGGATTGATGATTGAATATTGAGGACTGAGTGTTGAGGGTTGAGAGATGAGAATTGATGTTTGTGGATGGAGACTTGAAGATTGAAGATTGAGGATTGAGTATTGAAAACTGAGAATTCAGGATATTCTACTGTGTATTGAGAATTGAGGATTGATGGTTGAGTATTGAGGATTGATGGTTGAGGGTTGTGTGTTGAATATTGAGGATTGGCGGATTGAGTATTGAAGATTGAGGACTGAGGACTGGGGATTGAGTATTGAGGATTGAGGATTGAGTATTGAGGATTGAGGATTGAAGATTGAGTATTGATGATTGAAGATTGCGGATTGATTATTGAGGGTTGAGGATTGATGACGAGGGCTGAGGGTTGAGGATTGAGTACTGAGGATTGAGGATTGAGGACTGGGCATTGAGGATTGGAGATTGAGGACTGGGGATTGAGGATTGAAGATTGAGGATTAAGGATTGAGGATTGGGGATTGGGGATCTAGGATTGGAGATTGATTATTGAGGATTGAAGTTTGAGGGTTGAGGATTGAGGATTGAGGACTGAGAATTGAGGATGAGGCCTGAGGGTTGAGGATTGAGGTTTGAGGTACGAGGATTGAGGATTGAGGATTGAGGACTGAGGATTGACGATTGAGTATTGAAGATTGAGGATTGATGACTGAGGATTCAGGATTGAGGATTGATGATTGCGAATTGAGTATCGAAAATTGAGTATTGAGGATTGAATATTGAGGATTGAGGATTGAGGATTGAGGATTGAAGGAATGAGTATTGTGGACTGAAGATTGAGGATTGAGGATTGACGATTGAGGATTGAGGATTGAGGTTTGAGGACTGACGATGAGGGCTGAGGGTTTAGGATTGAGGTTTGAGGTCTGAGGACTGAGGATTGAGGATTGAGAATTGAGGATTGAGGATTGAGGATTGAAGATTGAGGATTGAGTATTGAGGATTGAAGGATGAGGATTGAGGATTGAGGATTGAGGATTGGGGATTGAGGCTTGAAGATTGAGGATTGAGGATTGAAGATTGAGGATTGAGGATCCAGGATGAGGGCTGAAGGTTGAGGATTGAGGTTTGAGGACCGAGGACTGAGGATTGAGGGTTGAGAATTAAGGATTGAGGATTGAGGATTGAAGATTGAGGATTGGGTATTGAGGATTGAAGAATGAGGATTGAGGATTGAGTATTGAGGATTGAGGATTGAAGATTGAGTATTGAGGATTGAAGACTGACGATTGAGTATTGAGGATTGAGGATTGAAGATTGAGTATTGAGGATTGAAGACTGACGATTGAGGATTGAGGATTGAGGACTGAGGATTGAGGATTGAGGATTGAGGATTGAGGATTGGGCATTGAAGATTGAGTATTGAGTATTGAAGATTGAGGATTGAGGACTGAGGATTGAGGATTGAGTATTGAGGATTGAGGATTGAGGATTAAAGATTGAGTATTGAGGATTGAAGATTGAGGGTTGAGGATTGAGGTATGAGGAATGAGGATTGAGGATTGAGGATTGTGGATTGAAGATTGAGTATTGATGATTGAAGATTGAGGATTGAGGATTGAGGGTTGAGGATTGAGGACGAGGACTGACAGTTGAGGATTGTGGTTTGGGGATTGAGGATTGAGGATTGAGAATTGAGGATAGAGGATTGAGGATTGAAGATTGAGGATTGGGTATTGAGGATTGAAGAATGAGGATTGAGGATTGAGGATTGAGGATTGAGGATTGAAGATTGAGTATTGAGGATTGAAGATTGAGTATTGAGGATTGAGGATTGAGGATTGAGGACTGAGGATTGAGGATTGAGGATTGCGAATTGAAGATTGAGGACTGAGGACTGGGGATTGAGTATTGAGGATTGAGGATTCAGTATTGAGGATTGATGATTGAAGATTGAGTATTGTTGATTGAAGATTGCGGATTGATTATTGAGGGTTGAGGATTGATGACGAGGACTGAGGGTTGAGGATTGAGGACTGAGGATTGAGGATGGAGGATTGGGCATTGAGGATTGAAGATTGAGGATTGAGGATTGAGGATTGAGGATTGAGGATTGAGCATTGAGGATTGAGGATTGACGCTTGAGGATTGAAGGTTGAGGATGGAGGATTGAAAAGAGTGGACTGAGTGTTGAGGATTGAGTGTTGAGGATTGATGTTTGAGGATTGAGATTTGATTATTGAATATTGTGGATTCAGTATTGAACCATGAGAATTCAGGATACTCTATTGAGTATTAGGAATTGAGGATTGATGGTTGAGTATTGAGGATTGGTGGTTGAGGGTTGTGTGTTGAATATTGAGGATTGAGGATTGAGGATTGAGGACTGAAGATTGAGGACTGAATATTGAGTCTTGATGATTGATGATTGAGGATTGAGGATTGAGTATTGAAGATTGAGGACGAGGACTGACGGTTGAGGATTGAGGTTTGAGGTTTGAGGATTGAGGATTGAGAACTGAGGATTGAGGATTGAGGATTGAGCATTGAGGATTGAAGATTGAGGACTGGGGATTGAGGATTGAAGATTGACGATTGAGGATTGTGGATTGATGATTGAGGGTTGAGAATTAAAGATTGAATATTGATGATTGAAGATTGAGGATTGAGGATTGAGGGTTGTAGATTGAGGACGAGGACTGAGTGTTGAGAATTGATTTTTGAGGTCTGAGGATTGAGGATTGAGGATTGAAGATTGAGGATTGGGTATTGAGGATTGAAGAATGAGGACTGAGGATTTAGGATTGAGGATCGAGGATTGAAGATTGAGTATTGAGTATTGAAGATTGAGGATTGAGGATTGAGGATTGAGGATTGAGTATTCAGGATTGAGGATTGAGGATTGTAGATTGAGGATTGAGGATTGATGATTAAAGATTGAGTGTTGAGGATTGAAGATTGAGGATTGATGATTGGGGATTGAGGATTGAGGATTGAGGATTGAGGATTGAGTATTGAAGGCTGAGGATTGATGATTGAGGATTGAGGATTGAGGATTGAGTGTTGAGTATTGAGGACTGAGGGTTGAAGATTGAGGATTGATGATTGAGGATTAAAGATTGAGTATTGAGGATTGAAGATTGAGAATTGAGGATTGAGGATTGAACATTGAGGACTGAGAGTTGAGGATTAAGTGATGAGAATTGATGTTTGTGGATAGAGATTTGAAGATTGCAGATTGAGTATTGCGTATTGAAAACTGTGAATTGAGGATATTCTATTGAGGATTGAGGATTGTCACCTGATTGTTGAGGACTGTGGGCTGAAGATTGAGGATTCAGAATTGAGGATTCAGAATTGAGGTTTGAGGACTGAGGATTGATGATTGAGGATTGAAGATTGAGTATTGAGGATTGAAGATTGAGGATTGAGGACTGAGAATTGAGGATTGAGGATGAGGGCAGAGGGTTGAGGATTGAGGTTTAAGGACTGAGGACTGAGGATTGAGGATTGAGAATTGAGGATCGAGGATTGAGGATTGAAGATTGAGGATTGGGTATTGAGGATTGAAGAATGAGGATTGAGGATTGAGGATTGAGGATAGAGGATTGAAGATTGATTATTGAGGATTGAAGATTGACGATTGAGGATTGTGGATCGACGATTGAGTATTGAACATTGAGGACTGTGTGTTGAGGGTTCAGTGATGAGGATTGATGTTTGTGGATAGAGGTTTGATGATTGCAGATTGAGTATTGAGTATTGAAAGCTGTGAATTGAGGATATTCTATTGAGGGTTGAGGATTGTCAACTGATTGTTGAGGACTGTGGGCTGACGATTGAGGATTCAGAATTGAGGATTCAGAATTGAGGTTTGAGGACTGAGGATTGAGGATTGAAGATTGATTATTGAGGATTGAGGATTGAGAATTGAGGATTGTGGATTGAGGATTGAAGGTTGAGGATTGGGTTTTGAGGATTGAAGAATGAGGATTGAGGATTGAGGATTGAGGATTGAGTATTGAGGATTGAGGATTGAAGATTGAGTATTGATGATTGAAGATTGCGGATTGATTATTGAGGGTTGAGGATTGATGACGAGGGCTGAGGGTTGAGGATTGAGTACTGAGGATTGAGGATTGAGGACTGGGCATTGAGGATTGAAGATTGAGGACTGGGGATTGAGGATTGAAGATTGAGGATTAAGGATTGAGGATTGGGGATTGGGGATCTAGGATTGGAGATTGATTATTGAGGATTGAAGTTTGAGGGTTGAGGATTGAGGATTGAGGACTGAGAATTGAGGATGAGGCCTGAGGGTTGAGGATTGAGGTTTGAGGTACGAGGATTGAGGATTGAGGATTGAGGACTGAGGATTGACGATTGAGTATTGAAGATTGAGGATTGATGACTGAGGATTCAGGATTGAGGATTGATGATTGCGAATTGAGTATTGAAAATTGAGTATTGAGGATTGAATATTGAGGATTGAGGATTGAGGATTGAGGATTGAAGGAATGAGTATTGTGGACTGAAGATTGAGGATTGAGGATTGACGATTGAGGATTGAGGATTGAGGTTTGAGGACTGACGATGAGGGCTGAGGGTTTAGGATTGAGGTTTGAGGTCTGAGGACTGAGGATTGAGGATTGAGAATTGAGGATTGAGGATTGAGGATTGAAGATTGAGGATTGAGTATTGAGGATTGAAGGATGAGGATTGAGGATTGAGGATTGAGGATTGGGGATTGAGGCTTGAAGATTGAGGATTGAGGATTGAAGATTGAGGATTGAGGATCCAGGATGAGGGCTGAAGGTTGAGGATTGAGGTTTGAGGACCGAGGACTGAGGATTGAGGGTTGAGAATTAAGGATTGAGGATTGAGGATTGAAGATTGAGGATTGGGTATTGAGGATTGAAGAATGAGGATTGAGGATTGAGTATTGAGGATTGAGGATTGAAGATTGAGTATTGGGGATTGAAGACTGACGATTGAGTATTGAGGATTGAGGATTGAAGATTGAGTATTGAGGATTGAAGACTGACGATTGAGGATTGAGGATTGAGGACTGAGGATTGAGGATTGAGGATTGAGGATTGAGGATTGGGCATTGAAGATTGAGTATTGAGTATTGAAGATTGAGGATTGAGGACTGAGGATTGAGGATAGAGTATTGAGGATTGAGGATTGAGGATTAAAGATTGAGTATTGAGGATTGAAGATTGAGGGTTGAGGATTGAGGTTTGAGGAATGAGGATTGAGGATTGAGGATTGTGGATTGAAGATTGAGTATTGATGATTGAAGATTGAGGATTGAGGATTGAGGGTTGAGGATTGAGGACGAGGACTGACAGTTGAGGATTGTGGTTTGGGGATTGAGGATTGAGGATTGAGAATTGAGGATAGAGGATTGAGGATTGAAGATTGAGGATTGGGTATTGAGGATTGAAGAATGAGGATTGAGGATTGAGGATTGAGGATTGAGGATTGAAGATTGAGTATTGAGGATTGAAGATTGAGTATTGAGGATTGAGGATTGAGGATTGAGGACTGAGGATTGAGGATTGAGGATTGCGAATTGAAGATTGAGGACTGAGGACTGGGGATTGAGTATTGAGGATTGAGGATTCAGTATTGAGGATTGATGATTGAAGATTGAGTATTGTTGATTGAAGATTGCGGATTGATTATTGAGGGTTGAGGATTGATGACGAGGACTGAGGGTTGAGGATTGAGGACTGAGGATTGAGGATGGAGGATTGGGCATTGAGGATTGAAGATTGAGGATTGAGGATTGAGGATTGAGGATTGAGGATTGAGCATTGAGGATTGAGGATTGACGCTTGAGGATTGAAGGTTGAGGATGGAGGATTGAAAAGAGTGGACTGAGTGTTGAGGATTGAGTGTTGAGGATTGATGTTTGAGGATTGAGATTTGATTATTGAATATTGTGGATTCAGTATTGAACCATGAGAATTCAGGATACTCTATTGAGTATTAGGAATTGAGGATTGATGGTTGAGTATTGAGGATTGGTGGTTGAGGGTTGTGTGTTGAATATTGAGGATTGAGGATTGAGGATTGAGGACTGAAGATTGAGGACTGAATATTGAGTCTTGATGATTGATGATTGAGGATTGAGGATTGAGTATTGAAGATTGAGGACGTGGACTGACGGTTGAGGATTGAGGTTTGAGGTTTGAGGATTGAGGATTGAGAACTGAGGATTGAGGATTGAGGATTGAGCATTGAGGATTGAAGATTGAGGACTGGGGATTGAGGATTGAAGATTGACGATTGAGGATTGTGGATTGATGATTGAGGGTTGAGGATTAAAGATTGAATATTGATGATTGAAGATTGAGGATTGAGGATTGAGGGTTGTAGATTGAGGACGAGGACTGAGTGTTGAGAATTGATTTTTGAGGTCTGAGGATTGAGGATTGAGGATTGAAGATTGAGGATTGGGTATTGAGGATTGAAGAATGAGGACTGAGGATTTAGGAGTGAGGATCGAGGATTGAAGATTGAGTATTGAGTATTGAAGATTGAGGATTGAGGATTGAGGATTGAGGATTGAGGATTGAGTATTCAGGATTGAGGATTGAGGATTGTAGATTGAGGATTGAGGATTGATGATTAAAGATTGAGTGTTGAGGATTGAAGATTGAGGATTGATGATTGGGGATTGAGGATTGAGGATTGAGGATTGAGGATTGAGTATTGAAGGCTGAGGATTGATGATTGAGGATTGAGGATTGAGGATTGAGTGTTGAGTATTGAGGACTGAGGGTTGAAGATTGAGGATTGATGATTGAGGATTAAAGACTGAGTATTGAGGATTGAAGATTGAGAATTGAGGATTGAGGATTGAACATTGAGGACTGAGAGTTGAGGATTAAGTGATGAGAATTGATGTTTGTGGATAGAGATTTGAAGATTGCAGATTGAGTATTGCGTATTGAAAACTGTGAATTGAGGATATTCTATTGAGGATTGAGGATTGTCACCTGATTGTTGAGGACTGTGGCCTGAAGATTGAGGATTCAGAATTGAGGATTCAGAATTGAGGTTTGAGGACTGAGGATTGATGATTGAGGATTGAAGATTGAGTATTGAGGATTGAAGATTGAGGATTGAGGACTGAGAATTGAGGATTGAGGATGAGGGCAGAGGGTTGAGGATTGAGGTTTAAGGACTGAGGACTGAGGATTGAGGATTGAGAATTGAGGATCGAGGATTGAGGATTGAAGATTGAGGATTGGGTATTGAGGATTGAAGAATGAGGATTGAGGATTGAGGATTGAGGATAGAGGATTGAAGATTGATTATTGAGGATTGAAGATTGACGATTGAGGATTGTGGATCGAAGATTGAGTATTGAACATTGAGGACTGAGTGTTGAGGGTTCAGTGATGAGGATTGATGTTTGTGGATAGAGGTTTGATGATTGCAGATTGAGTATTGAGTATTGAAAGCTGTGAATTGAGGATATTCTATTGAGGGTTGAGGATTGTCAACTGATTGTTGAGGACTGTGGGCTGGCGATTGAGGATTCAGAATTGAGGATTCAGAATTGAGGTTTGAGGACTGAGGATTGAGGATTGAAGATTGATTATTGAGGATTGAGGATTGAGAATTGAGGATTGTGGATTGAGGATTGAAGGTTGAGGATTGGGTTTTGAGGATTGAAGAATGAGGATTGAGGATTGAGGATTGAGGATTGAGGATTGAAGATTGAGTATTGAGGATTGAAGATTGAGGATTGAGGACTGAGGATTGAGGATTGAGTATTGAGGATTGAGGATTGAGGATTAAAGATTGAGTATTGAGGATTGAAGATTGAGGATTGTGGATTGAAGATTGAGTATTGAGGATTGAAGGTTGAGGATTGAGGATTGAGGATTGATAATTGACGATGAGGTCTGAGGGTTGAGGATTGAGGTTTGAGGACTGAGGACTGAGGATTGAGGATTGAGAATTGAGGATTGAGGATTGAGGATTGAGGATTGAAGATTGAGGATTGGGTATTGAGGATTGAACACTGAGGATTGAGGATTGAGGATCGAGGATTGAGGATTGAGGATTGAGGATTGAGGATTGAGGATTGAGGGTTGAGCATTGAGGATTGAAGATTGAGGATTTAGGATTGAAGATTGAGGATTGGGTATTGAGGATTGAAGAATGAGGATTGAGGAATGAGGATTGAGGATTGAGGATTGAAGATTGAGTATTGAGGATTGAAGATTGAGGATTGAGGATTGAGGATTGAGGATTGAGGATTGAGGATTGAGGATTGAAGATTGAGGATTGGGGACTGAGTGTTCAGGGTTGAGTGCTGAGAATTAATGTTTGTGGATAGAGATTTGAAGATTGCAGATTGAGTATCGAGTATTGAAAACTGTGAATTGGGGATATTCTATTGAGGATTGAGGATTGACAATTGATTGTCGAGGACTGAGGGCTGAAGATTAAGTATTAAGGATTGAGGATTCAGAATTGATGTTTGAGGTCTGAGGATTGAGGATTGAGGATTGAGAATTGAGGATTGAGGATTGACGATTGAAGATTGAGGATTGGGTATTGAGGATTGAAGAATGAGGACTGAGGATTTAGGATTGAGGATCGAGGATTGAAGATGGAGAATTGAGGATTGAAGATTGAGGATTGAGGATTGAGGATTGAGGATTGAGGATTGAGTATTCGGGATTGAGGATTGAGGATTGTAGATTGAGGATTGAGGATTGATGATTAAAGGTTGAGTGTTGAGGATTGAAGATTGAGGATTGATGATTGGGGGTTGTGGATTGAGGATTGAGGATTGAGGATTGAGTATTGAAGGCTGAGGATTGACGATTGAGGATTGAGGATTGAGGATTGAGGATTGAGTATTGAGGACTGAGGGTTGAAGATTGAGGATTGATGATTGAGGGTTAAAGATTGAGTATTGAGGATTGAAGATTGAGAATTGAGGATTGAGGATTGAACATCGAGGACTGAGTGTTGAGGGTTGAGTGATGAGAACTGATGTTTCTGGATAGAGATTTGAAGATTGCAGATTGAGTATTGTGTATTGAAAACTGTGAATTGAGGATATTCTATTGAGGATTGAGGATTGTCACCTGATTGTTGAGGACTGAGGGCTGAAGATTGAGGATTCAGGATTGAGGATTCAGAATTGAGGTTTGAGGACTGAGGATTGAGGATTGAGGATTGAAGATTGAGTATTGAGGATTGAAGATTGTTGATTGAGGACTGAGAATTGAGGATTGAGGATGAGGGCAGAGGGTTGAGGATTGAGGTTTAAGGACTGAGGACTGAGGATTGAGGATTGAGAATTGAGGATTGAGGATTGAGGATTGAAGATTGAGGATTGGGTATTGAGGATTGAAGAATGAGGATTGAGGATTGAGGATTGAGGATAGAGGATTGAAGATTGATTATTGAGGATTGAAGATTGAAGATTGAGGATTGTGGATTGAAGATTGAGTATTGAGGATTGAAGGTTGAGGATTGAGGATTGAGGATTGATAATTGACGATGAGGTCTGAGGGTTGAGGATTGAGGTTTGAGGACTGAGGACTGAGGATTGAGGATTGAGAATTGAGGATTGAGGATTGAGGATTGAGGATTGAAGATTGAGGATTGGGTATTGAGGATTGAACACTGAGGATTGAGGATTGAGTATCGAGGATTGAGGATTGAGGATTGAGGATTGAGGATTGAGGATTGAGGGTTGAGCATTGAGGATTGAAGATTGAGGATTTAGGATTGAAGATTGAGGATTGGGTATTGAGGATTGAAGAATGAGGATTGAGGAATGAGGATTGAGGATTGAGGATTGAAGATTGAGTATTGAGGATTGAAGATTGAGGATTGAGGATTGAGGATTGAGGATTGAGGATTGAGGATTGAGGATTGAAGATTGAGGATTGGGGACTGAGTGTTCAGGGTTGAGTGCTGAGAATTAATGTTTGTGGATAGAGATTTGAAGATTGCAGATTGAGTATCGAGTATTGAAAACTGTGAATTGGGGATATTCTATTGAGGATTGAGGATTGACAATTGATTGTCGAGGACTGAGGGCTGAAGATTAAGTATTAAGGATTGAGGATTCAGAATTGATGTTTGAGGTCTGAGGATTGAGGATTGAGGATTGAGAATTGAGGATTGAGGATTGACGATTGAAGATTGAGGATTGGGTATTGAGGATTGAAGAATGAGGACTGAGGATTTAGGATTGAGGATCGAGGATTGAAGATGGAGAATTGAGGATTGAAGATTGAGGATTGAGGATTGAGGATTGAGGATTGAGGATTGAGTATTCAGGATTGAGGATTGAGGATTGTAGATTGAGGATTGAGGATTGATGATTAAGGGTTGAGTGTTGAGGATTGAAGATTGAGGATTGATGATTGGGGGTTGTGGATTGAGGATTGAGGATTGAGGATTGAGTATTGAAGGCTGAGGATTGACGATTGAGGATTGAGGATTGAGGATTGAGGATTGAGTATTGAGGACTGAGGGTTGAAGATTGAGGATTGATGATTGAGGGTTAAAGATTGAGTATTGAGGATTGAAGATTGAGAATTGAGGATTGAGGATTGAACATCGAGGACTGAGTGTTGAGGGTTGAGTGATGAGAACTGATGTTTCTGGATAGAGATTTGAAGATTGCAGATTGAGTATTGTGTATTGAAAACTGTGAATTGAGGATATTCTATTGAGGATTGAGGATTGTCACCTGATTGTTGAGGACTGAGGGCTGAAGATTGAGGATTCAGGATTGAGGATTCAGAATTGAGGTTTGAGGACTGAGGATTGAGGATTGAGGATTGAAGATTGAGTATTGAGGATTGAAGATTGTTGATTGAGGACTGAGAATTGAGGATTGAGGATGAGGGTAGAGGGTTGAGGATTGAGGTTTAAGGACTGAGGACTGAGGATTGAGGATTGAGAATTGAGGATTGAGGATTGAGGATTGAAGATTGAGGATTGGGTATTGAGGATTGAAGAATGAGGATTGAGGATTGAGGATTGAGGATAGAGGATTGAAGATTGATTATTGAGGATTGAAGATTGACGATTGAGGATTGTGGATTGAAGATTGAGTATTGAACATTGAGGACTGAGTGTTGAGGGTTCAGTGGTGAGAATTGATGTTTGTGGATAGAGGTTTGAAGATTGCAGATTGAGTATTGAGTATTGAAAGCTGTGAATTGAGGATATTCTATTGAGGGTTGAGGATTGTCAACTGATTGTTGAGGACTGAGGGCTGACGATTGAGGATTCAGGATTGAGGATTCAGAATTGAGGTTTGAGGACTGAGGATTGAGGATTGAAGATTGATTATTGAGGATTGAGGATTGAGAATTGAGGATTGTGGATTGAGGATTGAAGATTGAGGATTGGGTTTTGAGGATTGAAGAATGAGGATTGAGGATTGCGGATTGAGGATTGAGGATTGAAGATTGAGTATTGAGGATTGAAGATTGAGGATTGAGGACTGAGGATTGAGGATTGAGTATTGAGGATTGAGGATTGAGGATTAAAGATTGAGTATTGAGGATTGAAGATTGAGGATTGTGGATTGAAGATTGAGTATTGAGGATTGAAGGTTGAGGATTGAGGATTGAGGACTGATAATTGACGATGAGGTCTGAGGGTTGAGGATTGAGGTTTGAGGACTGAGGACTGAGGATTGAGGATTGAGAATTGAGGATTGAGGATTGAGGATTGAGGATTGAAGATTGAGGATTGGGTATTGAGGATTGAACATTGAGGATTGAGGATTGAGGATCGAGGATTGAGGATTGAGGACTGAGGATTGAGGTTTGAGGATTGAGGATTGAGTATTGAAGGTTGAGGATTGATGACTGAGGATTGAGGATTGAGGATTGAGGATTGAGGATCGAGGATTGAAGATTGAGTGTTGAGGATTGAGGGTTGAGTATTGAGGATTGAGGATTGAGGATTGGGTATTGAAGATTGAGGATTGATAATTGAGGATTGAGGATTGAGGATGAGGATTGAGGATTGAGGATTGAAGATTGAGAATTGAGGATTTAAGGTTGAGGATTGAGGAATGAGGATTGAGGATTGAGGATGACGGCTGATGGTTGAGGGTTGAGGTTTTAGGACTGAGGACTGAGGACTGATGATTGAGAATTGAGGATTGAGGGTTCAGGATTGTGGATTGAATATTGAGTATTGAGGATTGAAGACTGACGATTGAGGATTGAGGATTGAGGATTGAAGATTGAGGATTGAGGATTGAGGATTGAACATTGAGGAATGAGTGTTGAGGGTTGAGAGATGAGAATTGATGTTTGTGGATGGAGATTTGAAGATTGAAGATTGAGGATTGAGTATTGAAAACTGAGAATTCAGGATATTCAACTGAGTATTGAGAATTGAGGATTGATGGTTGAGTATTGAGGATTGATGGTTGAGGGTTGTGTGTTGAATATTGAGGATTGGCGGATTGAGTATTGAAGATTGAGGACTGAGGTCTGGGGATTGAGTATTGAGGATTGAGTATTGATGATTGAGGATTGAAGATTGAGTATTGATGATTGAAGATTGCGGGTTGATTATTGAGGGTTGAGGATTGATGACGAGGACTGAGGGCTGAGGATTGAGGACTGAGGATTGAGGATTGAGGACTGGGCATTGAGGATTCAAGATTGAGGACTGGGGATTGTGGATTGAAGATTGAGGATTAAGGATTGAGTATTGGGGATTGGGGATCTAGGGTTGGAGATTGATTATTGTGGATAGAAGATTGAGGGTTGAGGATTGAGGATTGAGAACTGAGAATTGAGGATGAGGACTGAGGGTTGAGGATTGAGGTTTGAGGTACGAGGATTGAGGTTTGAGGATAGAGGACTGAGAACTGACGATTGAGTATTGAAGATTGAGGCTTGATGACTGAGGATTCAGGATTGAGGATTGATGATTGCGGATTGAGTATTGAAAGCTGAGTATTGAGGATTGAATATTGAGGATTGAGATTGAGGATTGAGGATTGAAGAATGAGGATTGAGGATTGAGTATTCAGGATTGTGGATTGAATATTGTGTATTGAGGATTGAAGACTGACGATTGAGTATTGAGGATTGAGGATTGAGGATTGAGAATTGAGGACTGATGATTGAGTATTGATGGTTGAAGATTGAGGATTGAGGATAGAGGATTGAGGATTGAGGATTGAAGATTGAGGATTGTGGATTGAGTGTTGAGGGTTGTGTGATGAGAATTGATGTTTGTGGATAGATATTTGAAGATTGCAGATTGAGCATTGAGTATTGGAAACTGTGAATTGATGATATTCTATTGAGGATTGAGAATTGACAGCTGATTGTTGAGGACTGAGGGCTGAAGATTGAGGATTCAGGATTGAGAATTCAGAATTGAGGATTGAGGACTGAGGACTGAGGATTCAAGATTGAGTATTGAGGATTGAAGATTGAGGATTAAGGATTGAGGATTGGGGATTGAGGATCTAGGATTGAAAATTGATTATAGAGGATCGAAGACTGAGGATTGAGAATTGAGGATTGAGATTTGAGAATTGTTGATAAGGACTGAGGGTTGAGGATTGGGGTTTGAGGAATGAGGATTGAGGATTGGGGGTTGAGGATTGAAGATTGAGTATTGATGATTGAAGATTGAGGATTGAGGATTGAGGGTTGAGGATTGAGGACGAGGACTGACAGTTGAGGATTGTGGTTTGAGGATTGAGGGTTGAGGATTGAGAATTGAGGATGAGGACTGAGGTTTGGGGATTGATGACTGAGGATTGAGGATTGAGGATTGATGATTGCGGATTGAGGACTGAAGATTGAGTATTGAGGATTGGGTAGTGAGGATTGTAGAATGAGGACTGAGTATTTAGGATTGAGGATCGAGGATTGAAGATTGAGTATTGGGGATTGAAGATTGAGGATTGAGGATTGTGGATTGAGGATTGAGGATTGAGTATTCAGGATTGAGGATTGAGGATTGTAGATTGAGGATTGAGGATTGATGATTAAATATTGAGTGTTGACGATTGAAGATTGAGGATTGATGATTGGGGATTGAGGATTGAGGATTGCGGATTGAGGATTGAGTATTGAAGGCTGAGGATTGATGATTGAGGATTGAGGATTGAGGATTGAGGATTGAGTATTGAGGACTGAGGGTTGAAGATTGAGGATTGATGATTGAGTATTAAAGATTGAGTATTGAGGATTGAAGATTGAGAATTGAGGATTGAGGATTGAACATTGAGGACTGAGTGTTGAGGGTTGAGTGATGAGAATTGATGTTTGTGGACAGAGATTTGAAGATTGCAGATTGAGTATTGTGTATTGTAAACTGTGAATTGAGGATATTCTATTGAGGATTGAGGATTGTTACCTGATTGTTGAGGACTGAGGGCTGAAGATTGAGGATTCAGTATTGAGGATTCAGAATTGAGGTTTGAGGACTGAGGATTGAGGATTGAATATTGATTATTGAGGATTGAGGATTGAGAATTGTGGATTGTGGATTGAGGATTGAAGATTGAGGATTGGGTTTTGAGGATTGAAGAATGAGGATTGAGGATTGAGGATTGAGGATTGAGGATTGAAGATTGAGTATTGAGGATTGAAGATTGAGCATTGAGGACTGAGGATTGAGGATTGAGTATTGAGGATTGAGGATTGAGGATTAAAGATTGAGTATTGAGGATTGAAGGTTGAGGATTGTGGATTGAAGATTGAGTATTGATGATTGAAGATTGAGGATTGAGTATTGAGGATTGAGAATTGACGATGAGGTCTGAGGGTTGAGGATTGAGGTTTGAGGACTGAGGACTGAGGATTGAGGATTGAGAATTGAGGATTGAGGATTGAGGATTGAGGATTGAGGATTGAAGATTGAGGATTGGGTATTGAGGATTGAACATTGAGGATTGAGGATTGAGGATCGAGGATTGCGGATTGAGGATTGAAGATTGAATATTGATGATTGAAGATTGAGGATTGAGGATTGAGGGTTGTGGATTGAGGACGAGGACTGAGGGTTGTGCATTGAGGTTTGAGGACAGAAGATTGAGGATTGAGGATTGAGAATTGATAATTGTAGATTGAGGATTGAAAATTTAGGATTGGGTATTGAGGATTGAGGATTGGGTATTGAGGATTTAGTATTGGTGATTGATTATTTAGGATTGAAGATAGAGGGTTGAGGATTGAGGATTGAGGATTGAGAATTGAGAATTGGGGATGATGACTGAGGTTTGAGAATTGAGGTTTGAGGAATGAGGATTGAGGATTGAGGATTGAGGATTGAGGATTTATGATTGAGTATTGAAGTTTGAGGATTGATGACTGAGGATTGAGGATTGAGGATTGAGTATTGAGGATTGAAGATTGAGTGTTGAAGATTGAGTGTTGAGGAGTGAGGATTGAGTGTTGAGGATTGAGGATGAGGTCTGAGGTTTGAGGTTTGAGGTTTGAGTATTGAATCCTGAGAATTCAGGATATTCTATTGAGTATTGAGGATTGAGGATTGATGGTTGAGTATTGAGGATTGAGGATTGAGGATTGAGGATTGAGTATTGAAGATTGAGGATTGATGATTGATGATTGAGGATTGAGGATTGAGGATTGAGTATTGAAGATTGAGTATTGATGATTGAAGATTGAGGATTGAGGGTTGAGGGTTGAGGGTTGCGGACGAGGACTGACGGTTGAGGATTGAGGTTTGAGGATTGAGGGTTGAGGACAGAGGACTGAGGATAGAGGATTGAGGATGGAGCATTGAGGATTGAAGATTGCGGACTGGGGATTGAGGACTGAAAGTTGAGGATTAAGGATTGAGGATTGGTGATTGAGGTTCTAGGACTGAATATTGATTATTGAGGATTAAAGATTGAGGATTGAGGATTGAGGATTGAGAATTGAGAATTGAGGATGAGGACTGAGGGTTGAGGATTCAGGTTTGAGGAATGAGGATTGAGGATTGAGGATTGAGGATTGAAGATTGAGTATTGATGATTGAAGATTGAGGATTGAGGATTGAGGGTTGAGGATTGAGGACGAGGACTGACGGTTGAGGATTGTAGTTTGAGGATTGAGGATTGAGGATTGAGTATTGAGAATGAGGACTGGGGTTTGAGGATTGAGGTTTGAGGAATGAGGATTGAGAATTGAGGATTGAGGATTGAGGATTGAGGATTGAGTATTGAAGGTTGAGGATTGATGACTGAGGATTGAGGATTGCGGATTGACGATTGAGGATTCAGGATTGAGGGTTGAAGGTTGAGTGTTGAGGATTGAAGGTTGAGGATTGACGATTGAGGATTGAGGATTGAGGATGATGTCTGAGGTTTGAGGTTTGAGGTTTGAGGTTTGAGTATTGCATCCTGAGAATTCAGGATGTTCTATTGAGTATTGAGAATTGAGGATTGATGGTTTAGTATTGAGGATTCAGGATTGAGGATTGAGGATTGAGTATTGAAGGAATGAGTATTGTGGACTGAAGATTGAGGATTGAGGATTGACGATTGAGGATTGAGGATTGAGGTTTGAGGACTGACGATGAGGGCTGAGGGTTTAGGATTGAGGTTTGAGGTCTGAGGAATGAGGATTGAGGATTGAGAATTGAGGATTGAGGATTGAGGATTGGGCATTGAAGATTGAGTATTGAGTATTGAAGATTGAGGATTGAGGACTGAGTATTGAGGATTGAGTATTGAGGATTGAGGATTGAGGATTAAAGGTTGAGTATTGAGGATTGAAGATTGAGGGTTGAGGATTGAGGTTTGAGGAATGAGGATTGAGGATTGAGGATTGAGGATTGAAGATTGAGTATTGATGATTGAAGATTGAGGATTGAGGATTGAGGGTTGAGGATTGAGGACGAGGACTGACAGTTGAGGATTGTGGTTTGGGGATTGAGAATTGAGGATTGAGAATTGAGGATAGAGGATTGAGGATTGAAGATTGAGGATTGGGTATTGAGGATTGAAGATTGAGTATTGAGGATTGAGGATTGAGGATTGAGGACTGAGGATTGAGGATTGAGGATTGAGAATTGAAGATTGAGGACTGAGGACTGGGGATTGAGTATTGAGGATTGAGGATTCAGTATTGAGGATTGATGATTGAAGATTGAGTATTGTTGATTGAAGATTGCGGATTGATTATTGAGGGTTGAGGATTGATGACGAGGACTGAGGGTTGAGGATTGAGGACTGAGGATTGAGGATGGAGGATTGGGCATTGAGGATTGAAGATTGAGGATTGAGGATTGAGGATTGAGGATTGAGGATTGAGGATTGAGGATTGAGGATTGAGTATTCAGGATTGAGGATTGAGGATTGTAGATTGAGGATTGAGGATTGATGATTAAAGATTGAGTGTTGAGGATTGAAGATTGAGGATTGATGATTGGGGATTGAGGATTGAGGATTGAGGATTGAGGATTGAGTATTGAAGGCTGAGGATTGATGATTGAGGATTGAGGATTGAGGATTGAGTATTGAGTATTGAGGATGGAGGGTTGAAGATTGAGGATTGATGATTGAGGATTAAAGATTGAGTATTGAGGATTGAAGATTGAGAATTGAGGATTGAGGATTGAACATTGAGGACTGAGAGTTGAGGGTTGAGTGATGAGAATTGATGTTTGTGGATAGAGATTTGAAGATTGCAGATTGAGTATTGTGTATTGAAAACTGTGAATCGAGGATATTCTACTGAGGATTGAGGATTGTCACCTGATTGTTGAGGACTGTGGGCTGAAGATTGAGGATTCAGAATTGAGGATTCAGAATTGAGGTTTGAGGACTGAGGATTGATGATTGAGGATTGAAGATTGAGTATTGAGGATTGAAGATTGAGGATTGAGGACTGAGAATTGAGGATTGAGGATGAGGGCAGAGGGTTGAGGATTGAGGTTTAAGGACTGAGGACTGAGGACTGAGGATTGAGAATTGAGGATTGAGGATTGAGGATTGAAGATTGAGGATTGGGTATTGAGGATTGAAGAATGAGGATTGAGGATTGAGGATTGAGGATAGAGGATTGAAGATTGATTATTGAGGATTGAAGATTGACGATTGAGGATTGTGGATTGAAGATTGAGTATTGAACATTGAGGACTGAGTGTTGAGGGTTCAGTGGTGAGAATTGATGTTTGTGGATAGAGGTTTGAAGATTGCAGATTGAGTATTGAGTATTGAAAGCTGTGAATTGAGGATATTCTATTGAGAGTTGAGGATTGTCAACTGATTGTTGAGGACTGAGGGCTGACGATTGAGGATTCAGGATTGAGGATTCAGAATTGAGGTTTGAGGACTGAGGATTGAGGATTGAAGATTGATTATTGAGGATTGAGGATTGAGAATTGAGGATTGTAGATTGAGGATTGAAGATTGAGGATTGGGTTTTGAGGATTGAAGAATGAGGATTGAGGATTGCGGATTGAGGATTGAGGATTGAAGATTGAGTATTGAGGATTGAAGATTGAGGATTGAGGACTGAGGATTGAGGATTGAGTATTGAGGATTGAGGATTGAGGATTAAAGATTGAGTATTGAGGATTGAAGATTGAGGATTGTGGATTGAAGATTGAGTATTGAGGATTGAAGGTTGAGGATTGAGGATTGAGGACTGATAATTGACGATGAGGTCTGAGGGTTGAGGATTGAGGTTTGAGGACTGAGGACTGAGGATTGAGGATTGAGAATTGAGGATTGAGGATTGAGGATTGAGGATTGAAGATTGAGGATTGGGTATTGAGGATTGAACATTGAGGATTGAGGATAGAGGATCGAGGATTGAGGATTGAGGACTGAGGATTGAGGATTGAGGATTGAGGATTGAGTACTGAAGGTTGAGGATTGATGACTGAGGATTGAGGATTGAGGATTGAGGATTGAGGATCGAGGATTGAAGATTGAGTGTTGAGGATTGAGGGTTGAGTATTGAGGATTGAGGATTGAGGATTGGGTATTGAAGATTGAGGATTGATAATTGAGGATTGAGGATTGAGAATGAGGATTGAGGACTGAGGATTGAAGATTGAGAATTGAGGATTTAAGGTTGAGGATTGAGGAATGAGGATTGAGGATTGAGGATGACGGCTGATGGTTGAGGGTTGAGGTTTTAGGACTGAGGACTGAGGACTGATGATTGAGAATTGAGGATTGAGGGTTCAGGATTGTGGATTGAATATTGAGTATTGAGGATTGAAGACTGACGATTGAGGATTGAGGATTGAGGATTGATGATTGAGGATTGAGGATTGAGGATTGAACATTGAGGAATGAGTGTTGAGGGTTGAGAGATGAGAATTGATGTTTGTGGATGGAGATTTGAAGATTGCAGATTGAGGATTGAGTATTGAAAACTGAGAATTCAGGATATTCAACTGAGTATTGAGAATTGAGGATTGATGGTTGAGTATTGAGGATTGATGGTTGAGGGTTGTGTGTTGAATATTGAGGATTGGCGGATTGAGTATTGAAGATTGAGGACTGAGGTCTGGGGATTGAGTATTGAGGATTGAGTATTGATGATTGAGGATTGAAGATTGAGTATTGATGATTGAAGATTGCGGGTTGATTATTGAGGGTTGAGGATTGATGACGAGGACTGAGGGCTGAGGATTGAGGACTGAGGATTGAGGATTGAGGACTGGGCATTGAGGATTCAAGATTGAGGACTGGGGATTGTGGATTGAAGATTGAGGATTAAGGATTGAGTATTGGGGATTGGGGATCTAGGGTTGGAGATTGATTATTGAGGATAGAAGATTGAGGGTTGAGGATTGAGGATTGAGAATTGAGAATTGAGGATGAGGACTGAGGGTTGAGGATTGAGGTTTGAGGTACGAGGATTGAGGTTTGAGGATAGAGGACTGAGAACTGACTATTGAGAATTGAAGATTGAGGCTTGATGACTGAGGATTCAGGATTGAGGATTGATGATTGCGGATTGAGTATTGAAAGCTGAGTATTGAGGATTGAATATTGAGGATTGAGAATTGAGGATTGAGGATTGAAGGATGAGTATTGTGGATTGAAGGTTGAGGATTGAGGATTGACGATTGAGGTTTGAGGATTGAGGTTTGAGGATTGGCGATGAGGGCTGAGGGTTGAGGATTGAGGTTTGAGGACTGAGGTCTGAGGATTGAGGATTGAGAATTGAGGATTGAGGATTGAGGGTTGAGGATTGAAGATTGAGGATTGGGTATTGAGGATTGAAGAATGAGGATTGAGGATTGAGGATTGAGGATTGGGGACTGAGGATTGAATATTCAGGATTGAGTATTGAGGATTGAGGATTGAGGATTGAGGATTGAAGATTCAGTATTGAGGATCGAGGATTGAGAGTTGAGGATTGAGGATTGAAGATTGAGGATTGAGGTTGAGGATTGAGGATTGAGGATGAGGGCTGAGGGTTGAGGATTGAGGTTTGAGGACTGAGGTCTGAGGATTGAGTATTGAGAATTGAGGATTGAGGATTGAGTATTGAAGATTGAGGATTGCGTATTGAGGATTGAAGAATGAGGATTGAGGATTGAGTATTCAGGATTGTGGATTGAATATTGAGTATTGAGGATTGAAGACTGACGATTGAGTATTGAGGATTGAGGATTGAGGATTGAGAATTGAGGACTGATGATTGAGTATTGATGGTTGAAGATTGAGGATTGAGGATAGAGGATTGAGGATTGAGGATTGAAGATTGAGGATTGTGGATTGAGTGTTGAGGGTTGTGTGATGAGAATTGATGTTTGTGGATAGATATTTGAAGATTGCAGATTGAGCATTGAGTATTGGAAACTGTGAATTGATGATATTCTATTGAGGATTGAGAATTGACAGCTGATTGTTGAGGACTGAGGGCTGAAGATTGAGGATTCAGGATTGAGAATTCAGAATTGAGGATTGAGGACTGAGGACTGAGGATTCAAGATTGAGTATTGAGGATTGAAGATTGAGGATTAAGGATTGAGGATTGGGGATTGAGGATCCAGGATTGAAAATTGATTATAGAGGATCGAAGACTGAGGATTGAGAATTGAGGATTGAGATTTGAGAATTGTTGATAAGGACTGAGGGTTGAGGATTGAGGTTTGAGGAATGAGGATTGAGGATTGAGGGTTGAGGATTGAAGATTGAGTATTGATGATTGAAGATTGAGGATTGAGGATTGAGGGTTGAGGATTGAGGACGAGGACTGACAGTTGAGGATTGTGGTTTGAGGATTGAGGGTTGAGGATTGAGAATTGAGGATGAGGACTGAGGTTTGGGGATTGATGACTGAGGATTGAGGATTGAGGATTGATGATTGCGGATTGAGGACTGAAGATTGAGTATTGAGGATTGGGTATTGAGGATTGTAGAATGAGGACTGAGTATTTAGGATTGAGGATCGAGGATTGAAGATTGAGTATTGGGGATTGAAGATTGAGGATTGAGGATTGTGGATTGAGGATTGAGGATTGAGTATTCAGGATTGAGGATTGAGGATTGTAGATTGAGGATTGAGGATTGATGATTAAAGATTGAGTGTTGACGATTGAAGATTGAGGATTGATGATTGGGGATTGAGGATTGAGGATTGCGGATTGAGGATTGAGTATTGAAGGCTGATGATTGATGATTGAGGATTGAGGATTGAGGATTGAGGATTGAGTATTGAGGACTGAGGGTTGAAGATTGAGGATTGATAATTGAGTATTAAAGATTGAGTATTGAGGATTGAAGATTGAGAATTGAGGATTGAGGATTGAACATTGAGGACTGAGTGTTGAGGGTTGAGTGATGAGAATTGATGTTTGTGGACAGAGATTTGAAGATTGCAGATTGAGTATTGTGTATTGTAAACTGTGAATTGAGGATATTCTATTGAGGATTGAGGATTGTTACCTGATTGTTGAGGACTGAGGGCTGAAGATTGAGGATTCAGTATTGAGGATTCAGAATTGATGTTTGAGGACTGAGGATTGAGGATTGAATATTGATTATTGAGGATTGAGGATTGAGAATTGAGGATTGTGGATTGAGGATTGAAGATTGAGGATTGGGTTTTGAGGATTGAAGAATGAGGATTGAGGATTGAGGATTGAGGATTGAGGATTGAAGATTGAGTATTGAGGATTGAAGATTGAGCATTGAGGACTGAGGATTGAGGATTGAGTATTGAGGATTGAGGATTGAGGATTAAAGATTGAGTATTGAGGATTGAAGGTTGAGGATTGTGGATTGAAGATTGAGTATTGATGATTGAAGATTGAGGATTGAGTATTGAGGATTGAGAATTGACGATGAGGTCTGAGGGTTGAGGATTGAGGTTTGAGGACTGAGGACTGAGGATTGAGGATTGAGAATTGAGGATTGAGGATTGAGGATTGAGGATTGAAGATTGAGGATTGGGTATTGAGGATTGAACATTGAGGATTGAGGATTGAGGATCGAGGATTGCGGATTGAGGATTGAAGATTGAAAATTGATGATTGAAGATTGAGGATTGAGGATTGAGGGTTGTGGATTGAGGACGAGGACTGAGGGTTGTGCATTGAGGTTTGAGGACAGAAGATTGAGGATTGAGGATTGAGAATTGATAATTGTAGATTGAGGATTGAAAATTTAGGATTGGGTATTGAGGATTTAGTATTGGTGATTGATTATTTAGGATTGAAGATAGAGGGTTGAGGATTGAGGATCGAGGATTGAGAATTGAGAATTGGGGATGATGACTGAGGTTTGAGAATTGAGGTTTGAGGAATGAGGATTGAGGATTGAGGATTGAGGATTGAGGATTTATGATTGAGTATTGAAGGTTGAGGATTGATGACTGAGGATTGAGGATTGAGGATTGAGTATTGAGGATTGAAGATTGAGTGTTGAGGATTGAGTGTTGAGGAGTGAGGATTGAGTGTTGAGGATTGAGGATGAGGTCTGAGGTTTGAGGTTTGAGGTTTGAGTATTGAATCCTGAGAATTCAGGATATTCTATTGAGTATTGAGGATTGAGGATTGATGGTTGAGTATTGAGGATTGAGGATTGAGGATTGAGGATTGAGTATTGAAGATTGAGGATTGATGATTGAGGATTGAGGATTGAGTATTGAGTATTGAAGATTGAGTATTGATGATTGAAGATTGAGGATTGAGGGTTGAGGGTTGAGGGTTGCGGACGAGGACTGACGGTTGAGGATTGAGGTTTGAGGATTGAGGGTTGAGGACAGAGGACTGAGGATAGAGGATTGAGGATGGAGCATTGAGGATTGAAGATTGCGGACTGGGGATTGAGGACTGAAAGTTGAGGATTAAGGATTGAGGATTGGTGATTGAGGTTCTAGGACTGAATATTGATTATTGAGGATTAAAGATTGAGGATTGAGGATTGAGGATTGAGAATTGAGAATTGAGGATTGAGGATTGAGAATTGAGGATTGAGGATTGAGGATTGAAGATTGAGGATTGAGTATTGAGGATTGAAGGATGAGGATTGAGGATTGAGGATTGAGGATTGGGGATTGAGGCTTGAGGATTGAGGATTGAGGATTGAAGACTGACGATTGAGGATTGAGGATTGAGGACTGAGGATTGAGGATTGAGGATTGAGGATTGAGGATTGGGCATTGAAGATTGAGTATTGAGTATTGAAGATTGAGGATTGAGGACTGAGGATTGAGGATTGAGTATTGAGGATTGAGGATTGAGGATTAAAGGTTGAGTATTGAGGATTGAAGATTGAGGGTTGAGGATTGAGGTTTGAGGAATGAGGATTGAGGATTGAGGATTGAGGATTGAAGATTGAGTATTGATGATTGAAGATTGAGGATTGAGGATTGAGGGTTGAGGATTGAGGACGAGGACTGACAGTTGAGGATTGTGGTTTGGGGATTGAGGATTGAGGATTGAGAATTGAGGATAGAGGATTGAGGATTGAAGATTGAGGATTGGGTATTGAGGATTGAAGAATGAGGATTGAGGATTGAGGATTGAGGATTGAGGATTGAAGATTGAGTATTGAGGATTGAAGATTGAGTATTGAGGATTGAGGATTGAGGATTGAGGACTGAGGATTGAGGATTGAGGATTGAGAATTGAAGATTGAGGACTGAGGACTGGGGATTGAGTATTGAGGATTGAGGATTCAGTATTGAGGATTGATGATTGAAGATTGAGTATTGTTGATTGAAGATTGCGGATTGATTATTGAGGGTTGAGGATTGATGACGAGGACTGAGGGTTGAGGATTGAGGACTGAGGATTGAGGATGGAGGATTGGGCATTGAGGATTGAAGATTGAGGATTGAGGATTGAGGATTGAGGATTGAGGATTGAGCATTGAGGATTGAGGATTGACGCTTGAGGATTGAAAGTTGAGGATGGAGGATTGAAAAGAGTGGACTGAGTGTTGAGGATTGAGTGTTGAGGATTGATGTTTGAGGATTGAGATTTGATTATTGAATATTGTGGATTCAGTATTGAACCATGAGAATTCAGGATACTCTATTGAGTATTAGGAATTGAGGATTGATGGTTGAGTATTGAGGATTGGTGGTTGAGGGTTGTGTGTTGAATATTGAGGATTGAGGATTGAGGATTGAGGACTGAAGATTGAGGACTGAATATTGAGTCTTGATGATTGATGATTGAGGATTGAGGATTGAGTATTGAAGATTGAGGACGAGGACTGACGGTTGAGGATTGAGGTTTGAGGTTTGAGGATTGAGGATTGAGTACTGAGGATTGAGGATTGAGGATTGAGCATTGAGGATTGAAGATTGAGGACTGGGGATTGAGGATTGAAAATTGACGATTGAGGATTGTGGATTGATGATTGAGGGTTGAGGATTAAAGATTGAATATTGATGATTGAAGATTGAGGATTGAGGATTGAGGGTTGTAGATTGAGGACGAGGACTGAGTGTTGAGAATTGATTTTTGAGGTCTGAGGATTGAGCATTGAGGATTGAAGATTGAGGATTGGGTATTGAGGATTGAAGAATGAGGACTGAGGATTTAGGATTGAGGATCGAGGATTGAAGATTGAGTATTGAGTATTGAAGATTGAGGATTGAGGATTGAGGATTGAGGATTGAGGATTGAGTATTCAGGATTGAGGATTGAGGATTGTAGATTGAGGATTGTGGATTGATGATTAAAGATTGAGTGTTGAGGATTGAAGATTGAGGATTGATGATTGGGGATTGAGGATTGAGGATTGAGGATTGAGGATTGAGTATTGAAGGCTGAGGATTGATGATTGAGGATTGAGGATTGAGGATTGAGTATTGAGTATTGAGGTCTGAGGGTTGAAGATTGAGGATTGATGATTGAGGATTAAAGATTGAGTATTGAGGATTGAAGATTGAGAATTGAGGATTGAGGATTGAACATTGAGGACTGAGAGTTGAGGGTTGAGTGATGAGAATTGATGTTTGTGGATAGAGATTTGAAGATTGCAGATTGAGTATTGTGTATTGAAAACTGTGAATTGAGGATATTCTACTGAGGATTGAGGATTGTCACCTGATTGTTGAGGACTGTGGGCTGAAGATTGAGGATTCAGAATTGAGGATTCAGAATTGAGGTTTGAGGACTGAGGATTGATGATTGAGGATTGAAGATTGAGTATTGAGGATTGAAGATTGAGGATTGAGGACTGAGAATTGAGGATTGAGGATGAGGGCAGAGGGTTGAGGATTGAGGTTTAAGGACTGAGGACTGAGGATTGAGGATTGAGAATTGAGGATCGAGGATTGAGGATTGAAGATTGAGGATTGGGTATTGAGGATTGAAGAATGAGGATTGAGGATTGAGGATTGAGGATAGAGGATTGAAGATTGATTATTCAGGATTGAAGATTGACGATTGAGGATTGTGGATCGAAGATTGAGTATTCAACATTGAGGACTGAGTGTTGAGGGTTCAGTGATGAGAATTGATGTTTGTGGATAGAGGTTTGAAGATTGCAGATTGAGTATTGAGTATTGAAAGCTGTGAATTGAGGATATTCTATTGAGGGTTGAGGATTGTCAACTGATTGTTGAGGACTGTGGGCTGACGATTGAGGATTCAGGATTGAGGATTCAGAATTGAGGTTTGAGGACTGAGGATTGAGGATTGAAGATTGATTATTGAGGATTGAGGATTGAGAATTGAGGATTGTGGATTGAGGATTGAAGGTTGAGGATTGGGTTTTGAGGATTGAAGAATGAGGATTGAGGATTGAGGATTGAGGATTGAAGATTGAGTATTGAGGATTGAAGATTGAGGATTGAGGACTAAGGATTGAGGATTGAGTATTGAGGATTGAGGATTGAGGATTAAAGATTGAGTATTGAGGATTGAAGATTGAGGATTGTGGATTGAAGATTGAGTATTCAGGATTGAAGGTTGAGGATTGAGGATTGAGGACTGATAATTGACGATGAGGTCTGAGGGTTGAGGATTGAGGTTTGAGGACTGAGGACTGAGGATTGAGGATTGAGAATTGAGGATTGAGGATTGAGGATTGAGGATTGAAGATTGAGGATTGGGTATTGAGGATTGAACATTGAGGATTGAGGATAGAGGATCGAGGATTGAGGATTGAGGACTGAGGATTGAGGATTGAGGATTGAGGATTGAGTACTGAAGGTTGAGGATTGATGACTGAGGATTGAGGATTGAGGATTGAGGATTGAGGATCGAGGATTGAAGATTGAGTGTTGAGGATTGAGGGTTGAGAATTGAGGATTGAGGATTGAGGATTGGGTATTGAAGATTGAGGATTGATAATTGAGGATTGAGGATTGAGGATGAGGATTGAGGATTGAGGATTGAAGATTGAGAATTGAGGATTTAAGGTTGAGGATTGAGGAATGAGGATTGAGGATTGAGGATGACGGCTGATGGTTGAGGGTTGAGGTTTTAGGACTGAGGACTGAGGACTGATGATTGAGAATTGAGGATTGAGGGATCAGGATTGTGGATTGAATATTGAGTATTGAGGATTGAAGACTGACGATTGAGGATTGAGGATTGAGGATTGATGATTGAGGATTGAGGATTGAGGATTGAACATTGAGGAATGAGTGTTGAGGGTTGAGAGATGAGAATTGATGTTTGTGGATGGAGATTTGAAGATTGAAGATTGAGGATTGAGTATTGAAAACTGAGAATTCAGGATATTCAACTGAGTATTGAGAATTGAGGATTGATGGTTGAGTATTGAGGATTGATGGTTGAGGGTTGTGTGTTGAATATTGAGGATTGGCGGATTGAGTATTGAAGATTGAGGACTGAGGTCTGGGGATTGAGTATTGAGGATTGAGTATTGATGATTGAGGATTGAAGATTGAGTATTGATGATTGAAGATTGCGGGTTGATTATTGAGGGTTGAGGATTGATGACGAGGACTGAGGGCTGAGGATTGAGGACTGAGGATTGAGGATTGAGGACTGGGCATTGAGGATTCAAGATTGAGGACTGGGGATTGTGGATTGAAGATTGAGGATTAAGGATTGAGTATTGGGGATTGGGGATCTAGGGTTGGAGATTGATTATTGAGGATAGAAGATTGAGGGTTGAGGATTGAGGATTGAGAATTGAGAATTGAGGATGAGGACTGAGGGTTGAGGATTGAGGTTTGAGGTACGAGGATTGAGGCTTGAGGATAGAGGACTGAGAACGGACGATTGAGAATTGAAGATTGAGGCTTGATGACTGAGGATTCAGGATTGAGGATTGATGATTGCGGATTGAGTATTGAAAGCTGAGTATTGAGGATTGAATATTGAGGATTGAGAATTGAGGATTGAGGATTGAAGGATGAGTATTGTGGATTGAAGGTTGAGGATTGAGGATTGACGATTGAGGTTTGAGGATTGAGGTTTGAGGATTGGCGATGAGGGCTGAGGGTTGAGGATTGAGGTTTGAGGACTGAGGTCTGAGGATTGAGGATTGAGAATTGAGGATTGAGGATTGAGGGTTGAGGATTGAAGATTGAGGATTGGGTATTGAGGATTGAAGAATGAGGATTGAGGATTGAGGATTGAGGATTGGGGACTGAGGATTGAATATTCAGGATTGAGTATTGAGGATTGAGGATTGAGGATTGAGGATTGAAGATTCAGTATTGAGGATCGAGGATTGAGAGTTGAGGATTGAGGATTGAAGATTGAGGATTGAGGTTGAGGATTGAGGATTGAGGATGAGGTCTGAGGGTTGAGGATTGAGGTTTGAGGACTGAGGTCTGAGGATTGAGTATTGAGAATTGAGGATTGAGGATTGAGTATTGAAGATTGAGGATTGCGTATTGAGGATTGAAGAATGAGGATTGAGGATTGAGTATTCAGGATTGTGGATTGAATATTGTGTATTGAGGATTGAAGACTGACGATTGAGTATTGAGGATTGAGGATTGAGGATTGAGAATTGAGGACTGATGATTGAGTATTGATGGTTGAAGATTGAGGATTGAGGATAGAGGATTGAGGATTGAGGATTGAAGATTGAGGATTGTGGATTGAGTGTTGAGGGTTGTGTGATGAGAATTGATGTTTGTGGATAGATATTTGAAGATTGCAGATTGAGCATTGAGTATTGGAAACTGTGAGTTGATGATATTCTATTGAGGATTGAGAATTGACAGCTGATTGTTGAGGACTGAGGGCTGAAGATTGAGGATTCAGGATTGAGAATTCAGAATTGAGGATTGAGGACTGAGGACTGAGGATTCAAGATTGAGTATTGAGGATTGAAGATTGAGGATTAAGGATTGAGGATTGGGGATTGAGGATCTAGGATTGAAAATTGATTATAGAGGATCGAAGACTGAGGATTGAGAATTGAGGATTGAGATTTGAGAATTGTTGATAAGGACTGAGGGTTGAGGATTGAGGTTTGAGGAATGAGGATTGAGGATTGGGGGTTGAGGATTGAAGATTGAGTATTGATGATTGAAGATTGAGGATTGAGGATTGAGGGTTGAGGATTGAGGACGAGGACTGACAGTTGAGGATTGTGGTTTGAGGATTGAGGGTTGAGGATTGAGAATTGAGGATGAGGACTGAGGTTTGGGGATTGATGACTGAGGATTGAGGATTGAGGATTGATGATTGCGGATTGAGGACTGAAGATTGAGTATTGAGGATTGGGTATTGAGGATTGTAGAATGAGGACTGAGTATTTAGGATTGAGGATCGAGGATTGAAGATTGAGTATTGGGGATTGAAGATTGAGGATTGAGGATTGTGGATTGAGGATTGAGGATTGAGTATTCAGGATTGAGGATTGAGGATTGTAGATTGAGGATTGAGGATTGATGATTAAAGATTGAGTGTTGACGATTGAAGATTGAGGGTTGATGATTGGGGATTGAGGATTGAGGATTGCGGATTGAGGATTGAGTATTGAAGGCTGATGATTGATGATTGAGGATTGAGGATTGAGGATTGAGGATTGAGTATTGAGGACTGAGGGTTGAAGATTGAGGATTGATAATTGAGTATTAAAGATTGAGTATTGAGGATTGAAGATTGAGAATTGAGGATTGAGGATTGAACATTGAGGACTGAGTGTTGAGGGTTGAGTGATGAGAATTGATGTTTGTGGACAGAGATTTGAAGATTGCAGATTGAGTATTGTGTATTGTAAACTGTGAATTGAGGATATTCTATTGAGGATTAAGGATTGTTACCTGATTGTTGAGGACTGAGGGCTGAAGATTGAGGATTCAGTATTGAGGATTCAGAATTGAGGTTTGAGGACTGAGGATTGAGGATTGAATATTGATTATTGAGGATTGAGGATTGAGAATTGAGGATTGTGGATTGAGGATTGAAGATTGAGGATTGGGTTTTGAGGATTGAAGAATGAGGATTGAGGATTGAGGATTGAGGATTGAGGATTGAAGATTGAGTATTGAGGATTGAAGATTGAGCATTGAGGACTGAGGATTGAGGATTGAGTATTGAGGATTGAGGATTGAGGATTAAAGATTGAGTATTGAGGATTGAAGGTTGAGGATTGTGGATTGAAGATTGAGTATTGATGATTGAAGATTGAGGATTGAGTATTGAGGATTGAGAATTGACGATGAGGTCTGAGGGTTGAGGATTGAGGTTTGAGGACTGAGGACTGAGGATTGAGGATTGAGAATTGAGGATTGAGGATTGAGGATTGAGGATTGAAGATTGAGGATTGGGTATTGAGGATTGAACATTGAGGATTGAGGATTGAGGATCGAGGATTGCGGATTGAGGATTGAAGATTGAAAATTGATGATTGAAGATTGAGGATTGAGGATTGAGGGTTGTGGATTGAGGACGAGGACTGAGGGTTATGCATTGAGGTTTGAGGACAGAAGATTGAGGATTGAGGATTGAGAATTGATAATTGTAGATTGAGGATTGAAAATTTAGGATTGGGTATTGAGGATTGAGGATTGGGTATTGAGGATTTAGTATTGGTGATTGATTATTTAGGATTGAAGATAGAGGGTTGAGGATTGAGGATTGAGGATTGAGAATTGAGAATTGGGGATGATGACTGAGGTTTGAGAATTGAGGTTTGAGGAATGAGGATTGAGGATTGAGGATTGAGGATTGAGGATTTATGATTGAGTATTGAAGGTTGAGGATTGATGACTGAGGATTGAGGATTGAGGATTGAGTATTGAGGATTGAAGATTGAGTGTTGAGGATTGAGTGTTGAGGAGTGAGGATTGAGTGTTGAGGATTGAGGATGAGGTCTGAGGTTTGAGGTTTGAGGTTTGAGTATTGAATCCTGAGAATTCAGGATATTCTATTGAGTATTGAGGATTGAGGATTGATGGTTGAGTATTGAGGATTGAGGATTGAGGATTGAGGATTGAGTATTGAAGATTGAGGATTGATGATTGAGGATTGAGGATTGAGGATTGAGTATTGAAGATTGAGTATTGATGATTGAAGATTGAGGATTGAGGGTTGAGGGTTGAGGGTTGCGGACGAGGACTGACGGTTGAGGATTGAGGTTTGAGGATTGAGGGTTGAGGACAGAGGACTGAGGATAGAGGATTGAGGATGGAGCATTGAGGATTGAAGATTGCGGACTGGGGATTGAGGACTGAAAGTTGAGGATTAAGGATTGAGGATTGGTGATTGAGGTTCTAGGACTGAATATTGATTATTGAGGATTAAAGATTGAGGATTGAGGATTGAGGATTGAGAATTGAGAATTGAGGATGAGGACTGAGGGTTGAGGATTGAGGTTTGAGGAATGAGGATTGAGGATTGAGGATTGAGGATTGAAGATTGAGTATTGATGATTGAAGGTTGAGGATTGAGGATTGAGGGTTGAGGATTGAGGACGAGGACTGACGGTTGAGGATTGAGGTTTGAGGATTGAGGGTTGAGGACAGAGGACTGAGGATAGAGGATTGAGGATGGAGCATTGAGGATTGAAGATTGCGGACTGGGGATTGAGGACTGAAAGTTGAGGGTTAAGGATTGAGGATTGGTGATTGAGGTTCTAGGACTGAATATTGATTATTGAGGATTAAAGATTGAGGATTGAGGATTGAGGATTGAGAATTGAGAATTGAGGATGAGGACTGAGGTTTGAGGATTGAGGTTTGAGGAATGAGGATTGAGGATTGAGGATTGAGGATTGAAGATTGAGTATTGATGATTGAAGATTGAGGATTGAGGATTGAGGGTTGAGGATTGAGGACGAGGACTGACGGTTGAGGATTGTAGTTTGAGGATTGAGGATTGAGGATTGAGTATTGAGAATGAGGACTGGGGTTTGAGGATTGAGGTTTGAGGAATGAGGATTGAGAATTGAGGATTGAGGATTGAGGATTGAGGATTGAGTATTGAAGGTTGAGGATTGATGACTGAGGATTGAGGATTGCGGATTGACGATTGAGGATTCAGGATTGAGGGTTGAAGGTTGAGTGTTGAGGATTGAAGTTTGAGGATTGACGATTGAGGATTGAGGATTGAGGATGATGTCTGAGGTTTGAGGTTTGAGGTTTGAGGTTTGAGTATTGCATCCTGAGAATTCAGGATGTTCTATTGAGTATTGAGAATTGAGGATTGATGGTTTAGTATTGAGGATTCAGGATTGAGGATTGAGGATTGAGTATTGAAGGAATGAGTATTGTGGACTGAAGATTGAGGATTGAGGATTGACGATTGAGGATTGAGGATTGAGGTTTGAGGACTGACGATGAGGGCTGAGGGTTTAGGATTGAGGTTTGAGGTCTGAGGACTGAGGATTGAGGATTGAGAATTGAGGATTGAGGATTGAGGATTGAAGATTGAGGATTGAGTATTGAGGATTGAAGGATGAGGATTGAGGATTGAGGATTGAGGATTGGGGATTGAGGCTTGAGGATTGAGGATTGAGGATTGAAGATGGAGGATTGAGGATCCAGGATGAGGGCTGAAGGTTGAACATTGAGGTTTGAGGACCGAGGACTGAGGATTGAGGGTTGAGAATTAAGGATTGAGGATTGAGGATTGAAGATTGAGGATTGGGTATTGAGGATTGAAGAATGAGGATTGAGGATTGAGTATTGAGGATTGAGGATTGAAGATTGAGTATTGAGGATTGAAGACTGACGATTGAGTATTGAGGATTGAGGATTGAAGATTGAGTATTGAGGATTGAAGACTGACGATTGAGGATTGAGGATTGAGGACTGAGGATTGCGGATTGAGGATTGAGGATTGAGGATTGGGCATTGAAGATTGAGTATTGAGTATTGAAGATTGAGGATTGAGGACTGAGGATTGAGGATTGAGTATTGAGGATTGAGGATTGAGGATTAAAGGTTGAGTATTGAGGATTGAAGATTGAGGGTTGAGGATTGAGGTTTGAGGAATGAGGATTGAGGATTGAGGATTGAGGATTGAAGATTGAGTATTGATGATTGAAGATTGAGGATTGAGGATTGAGGGTTGAGGATTGAGGACGAGGACTGACAGTTGAGGATTGTGGTTTGGGGATTGAGGATTGAGGATTGAGAATTGAGGATAGAGGATTGAGGATTGAAGATTGAGGATTGGGTATTGAGGATTGAAGAATGAGGATTGAGGATTGAGGATTGAGGATTGAGGATTGAAGATTGAGTATTGAGGATTGAAGATTGAGTATTGAGGATTGAGGATTGAGGATTGAGGACTGAGGATTGAGGATTGAGGATTGAGAATTGAAGATTGAGGACTGAGGACTGGGGATTGAGTATTGAGGATTGAGGATTCAGTATTGAGGATTGATGATTGAAGATTGAGTATTGTTGATTGAAGATTGCGGATTGATTATTGAGGGTTGAGGATTGATGACGAGGACTGAGGGTTGAGGATTGAGGACTGAGGATTGAGGATGGAGGATTGGGCATTGAGGATTGAAGATTGAGGATTGAGGATTGAGGATTGAGGATTGAGGATTGAGCATTGAGGATTGAGGATTGACGCTTGAGGATTGAAAGTTGAGGATGGAGGATTGAAAAGAGTGGACTGAGTGTTGAGGATTGAGTGTTGAGGATTGATGTTTGAGGATTGAGATTTGATTATTGAATATTGTGGATTCAGTATTGAACCATGAGAATTCAGGATACTCTATTGAGTATTAGGAATTGAGGATTGATGGTTGAGTATTGAGGATTGGTGGTTGAGGGTTGTGTGTTGAATATTGAGGATTGAGGATTGAGGATTGAGGACTGAAGATTGAGGACTGAATATTGAGTCTTGATGATTGATGATTGAGGATTGAGGATTGAGTATTGAAGATTGAGGACGAGGACTGACGGTTGAGGATTGAGGTTTGAGGTTTGAGGATTGAGGATTGAGTACTGAGGATTGAGGATTGAGGATTGAGCATTGAGGATTGAAGATTGAGGACTGGGGATTGAGGATTGAAGATTGACGATTGAGGATTGTGGATTGATGATTGAGGGTTGAGGATTAAAGATTGAATATTGATGATTGAAGATTGAGGATTGAGGATTGATGGGTTGTAGATTGAGGACGAGGACTGAGTGTTGAGAATTGATTTTTGAGGTCTGAGGATTGAGCATTGAGGATTGAAGATTGAGGATTGGGTATTGAGGATTGAAGAATGAGGACTGAGGATTTAGGATTGAGGATCGAGGATTGAAGATTGAGTATTGAGTATTGAAGATTGAGGATTGAGGATTGAGGATTGAGGATTGAGGATTGAGTATTCAGGATTGAGGATTGAGGATTGTAGATTGAGGATTGTGGATTGATGATTAAAGATTGAGTGTTGAGGATTGAAGATTGAGGATTGATGATTGGGGATTGAGGATTGAGGATTGAGGATTGAGGATTGAGTATTGAAGGCTGAGGATTGATGATTGAGGATTGAGGATTGAGGATTGAGTATTGAGTATTGAGGTCTGAGGGTTGAAGATTGAGGATTGATGATTGAGGATTAAAGATTGAGTATTGAGGATTGAAGATTGAGAATTGAGGATTGAGGATTGAACATTGAGGACTGAGAGTTGAGGGTTGAGTGATGAGAATTGATGTTTGTGGATAGAGATTTGAAGATTGCAGATTGAGTATTGTGTATTGAAAACTGTGAATTGAGGATATTCTACTGAGGATTGAGGATTGTCACCTGATTGTTGAGGACTGTGGGCTGAAGATTGAGGATTCAGAATTGAGGATTCAGAATTGAGGTTTGAGGACTGAGGATTGATGATTGAGGATTGAAGATTGAGTATTGAGGATTGAAGATTGAGGATTGAGGACTGAGAATTGAGGATTGAGGATGAGGGCAGAGGGTTGAGGATAGAGGTTTAAGGACTGAGGACTGAGGATTGAGGATTGAGAATTGAGGATCGAGGATTGAGGATTGAAGATTGAGGATTGGGTATTGAGGATTGAAGAATGAGGATTGAGGATTGAGGATTGAGGATAGAGGATTGAAGATTGATTATTCAGGATTGAAGATTGACGATTGAGGATTGTGGATCGAAGATTGAGTATTCAACATTGAGGACTGAGTGTTGAGGGTTCAGTGATGAGAATTGATGTTTGTGGATAGAGGTTTGAAGATTGCAGATTGAGTATTGAGTATTGAAAGCTGTGAATTGAGGATATTCTATTGAGGGTTGAGGATTGTCAACTGATTGTTGAGGACTGTGGGCTGACGATTGAGGATTCAGGATTGAGGATTCAGAATTGAGGTTTGAGGACTGAGGATTGAGGATTGAAGATTGATTATTGAGGATTGAGGATTGAGAATTGAGGATTGTGGATTGAGGATTGAAGGTTGAGGATTGGGTTTTGAGGATTGAAGAATGAGGATTGAGGATTGAGGATTGAGGATTGAAGATTGAGTATTGAGGATTGAAGATTGAGGATTGAGGACTAAGGATTGAGGATTGAGTATTGAGGATTGAGGATTGAGGATTAAAGATTGAGTATTGAGGATTGAAGATTGAGGATTGTGGATTGAAGATTGAGTATTGAGGATTGAAGGTTGAGGATTGAGGATTGAGGACTGATAATTGACGATGAGGTCTGAGGGTTGAGGATTGAGGTTTGAGGACTGAGGACTGAGGATTGAGGATTGAGAATTGAGGATTGAGGATTGAGGATTGAGGATTGAAGATTGAGGATTGGGTATTGAGGATTGAACATTGAGGATTGAGGATAGAGGATCGAGGATTGAGGATTGAGGACTGAGGATTGAGGATTGAGGATTGAGGATTGAGTACTGAAGGTTGAGGATTGATGACTGAGGATTGAGGATTGAGGATTGAGGATTGAGGATCGAGGATTGAAGATTGAGTGTTGAGGATTGAGGGTTGAGAATTGAGGATTGAGGATTGAGGATTGGGTATTGAAGATTGAGGATTGATAATTGAGGATTGAGGATTGAGGATGAGGATTGAGGATTGAGGATTGAAGATTGAGAATTGAGGATTTAAGGTTGAGGATTGAGGAATGAGGATTGAGGATTGAGGATGACGGCTGATGGTTGAGGGTTGAGGTTTTAGGACTGAGGACTGAGGACTGATGATTGAGAATTGAGGATTGAGGGATCAGGATTGTGGATTGAATATTGAGTATTGAGGATTGAAGACTGACGATTGAGGATTGAGGATTGAGGATTGATGATTGAGGATTGAGGATTGAGGATTGAACATTGAGGAATGAGTGTTGAGGGTTGAGAGATGAGAATTGATGTTTGTGGATGGAGATTTGAAGATTGAAGATTGAGGATTGAGTATTGAAAACTGAGAATTCAGGATATTCAACTGAGTATTGAGAATTGAGGATTGATGGTTGAGTATTGAGGATTGATGGTTGAGGGTTGTGTGTTGAATATTGAGGATTGGCGGATTGAGTATTGAAGATTGAGGACTGAGGTCTGGGGATTGAGTATTGAGGATTGAGTATTGATGATTGAGGATTGAAGATTGAGTATTGATGATTGAAGATTGCGGGTTGATTATTGAGGGTTGAGGATTGATGACGAGGACTGAGGGCTGAGGATTGAGGACTGAGGATTGAGGATTGAGGACTGGGCATTGAGGATTCAAGATTGAGGACTGGGGATTGTGGATTGAAGATTGAGGATTAAGGATTGAGTATTGGGGATTGGGGATCTAGGGTTGGAGATTGATTATTGAGGATAGAAGATTGAGGGTTGAGGATTGAGGATTGAGAATTGAGAATTGAGGATGAGGACTGAGGGTTGAGGATTGAGGTTTGAGGTACGAGGATTGAGGCTTGAGGATAGAGGACTGAGAACTGACGATTGAGAATTGAAGATTGAGGCTTGATGACTGAGGATTCAGGATTGAGGATTGATGATTGCGGATTGAGTATTGAAAGCTGAGTATTGAGGATTGAATATTGAGGATTGAGAATTGAGGATTGAGGATTGAAGGATGAGTATTGTGGATTGAAGGTTGAGGATTGAGGATTGACGATTGAGGTTTGAGGATTGAGGTTTGAGGATTGGCGATGAGGGCTGAGGGTTGAGGATTGAGGTTTGAGGACTGAGGTCTGAGGATTGAGGATTGAGAATTGAGGATTGAGGATTGAGGGTTGAGGATTGAAGATTGAGGATTGGGTATTGAGGATTGAAGAATGAGGATTGAGGATTGAGGATTGAGGATTGGGGACTGAGGATTGAATATTCAGGATTGAGTATTGAGGATTGAGGATTGAGGATTGAGGATTGAAGATTCAGTATTGAGGATCGAGGATTGAGAGTTGAGGATTGAGGATTGAAGATTGAGGATTGAGGTTGAGGATTGAGGATTGAGGATGAGGTCTGAGGGTTGAGGATTGAGGTTTGAGGACTGAGGTCTGAGGATTGAGTATTGAGAATTGAGGATTGAGGATTGAGTATTGAAGATTGAGGATTGCGTATTGAGGATTGAAGAATGAGGATTGAGGATTGAGTATTCAGGATTGTGGATTGAATATTGTGTATTGAGGATTGAAGACTGACGATTGAGTATTGAGGATTGAGGATTGAGGATTGAGAATTGAGGACTGATGATTGAGTATTGATGGTTGAAGATTGAGGATTGAGGATAGAGGATTGAGGATTGAGGATTGAAGATTGAGGATTGTGGATTGAGTGTTGAGGGTTGTGTGATGAGAATTGATGTTTGTGGATAGATATTTGAAGATTGCAGATTGAGCATTGAGTATTGGAAACTGTGAGTTGATGATATTCTATTGAGGATTGAGAATTGACAGCTGATTGTTGAGGACTGAGGGCTGAAGATTGAGGATTCAGGATTGAGAATTCAGAATTGAGGATTGAGGACTGAGGACTGAGGATTCAAGATTGAGTATTGAGGATTGAAGATTGAGGATTAAGGATTGAGGATTGGGGATTGAGGATCTAGGATTGAAAATTGATTATAGAGGATCGAAGACTGAGGATTGAGAATTGAGGATTGAGATTTGAGAATTGTTGATAAGGACTGAGGGTTGAGGATTGAGGTTTGAGGAATGAGGATTGAGGATTGGGGGTTGAGGATTGAAGATTGAGTATTGATGATTGAAGATTGAGGATTGAGGATTGAGGGTTGAGGATTGAGGACGAGGACTGACAGTTGAGGATTGTGGTTTGAGGATTGAGGGTTGAGGATTGAGAATTGAGGATGAGGACTGAGGTTTGGGGATTGATGACTGAGGATTGAGGATTGAGGATTAAAGGTTGAGTATTGAGGATTGAAGATTGAGGGTTGAGGATTGAGGTTTGAGGAATGAGGATTGAGGATTGAGGATTGAGGATTGAAGATTGAGTATTGATGATTGAAGATTGAGGATTGAGGATTGAGGGTTGAGGATTGAGGACGAGGACTGACAGTTGAGGATTGTGGTTTGGGGATTGAGGATTGAGGATTGAGAATTGAGGATAGAGGATTGAGGATTGAATATTGAGGATTGGGTATTGAGGATTGAAGAATGAGGATTGAGGATTGAGGATTGAGGATTGAGGATTGAAGATTGAGTATTGAGGATTGAAGATTGAGTATTGAGGATTGAGGATTGAGGATTGAGGACTGAGGATTGAGGATTGAGGATTGAGAATTGAAGATTGAGGACTGAGGACTGGGGATTGAGTATTGAGGATTGAGGATTCAGTATTGAGGATTGATGATTGAAGATTGAGTATTGTTGATTGAAGATTGCGGATTGATTATTGAGGGTTGAGGATTGATGACGAGGACTGAGGGTTGAGGATTGAGGACTGAGGATTGAGGATGGAGGATTGGGCATTGAGGATTGAAGATTGAGGATTGAGGATTGAGGATTGAGGATTGAGGATTGAGCATTGAGGATTGAGGATTGACGCTTGAGGATTGAAAGTTGAGGATGGAGGATTGAAAAGAGTGGACTGAGTGTTGAGGATTGAGTGTTGAGGATTGATGTTTGAGGATTGAGATTTGATTATTGAATATTGTGGATTCAGTATTGAACCATGAGAATTCAGGATACTCTATTGAGTATTAGGAATTGAGGATTGATGGTTGAGTATTGAGGATTGGTGGTTGAGGGTTGTGTGTTGAATATTGAGGATTGAGGATTGAGGATTGAGGACTGAAGATTGAGGACTGAATATTGAGTCTTGATGATTGATGATTGAGGATTGAGGATTGAGTATTGAAGATTGAGGACGAGGACTGACGGTTGAGGATTGAGGTTTGAGGTTTGAGGATTGAGGATTGAGTACTGAGGATTGAGGATTGAGGATTGAGCATTGAGGATTGAAGATTGAGGACTGGGGATTGAGGATTGAAGATTGACGATTGAGGATTGTGGATTGATGATTGAGGGTTGAGGATTAAAGATTGAATATTGATGATTGAAGATTGAGGATTGAGGATTGATGGGTTGTAGATTGAGGACGAGGACTGAGTGTTGAGAATTGATTTTTGAGGTCTGAGGATTGAGCATTGAGGATTGAAGATTGAGGATTGGGTATTGAGGATTGAAGAATGAGGACTGAGGATTTAGGATTGAGGATCGAGGATTGAAGATTGAGTATTGAGTATTGAAGATTGAGGATTGAGGATTGAGGATTGAGGATTGAGGATTGAGTATTCAGGATTGAGGATTGAGGATTGTAGATTGAGGATTGTGGATTGATGATTAAAGATTGAGTGTTGAGGATTGAAGATTGAGGATTGATGATTGGGGATTGAGGATTGAGGATTGAGGATTGAGGATTGAGTATTGAAGGCTGAGGATTGATGATTGAGGATTGAGGATTGAGGATTGAGTATTGAGTATTGAGGTCTGAGGGTTGAAGATTGAGGATTGATGATTGAGGATTAAAGATTGAGTATTGAGGATTGAAGATTGAGAATTGAGGATTGAGGATTGAACATTGAGGACTGAGAGTTGAGGGTTGAGTGATGAGAATTGATGTTTGTGGATAGAGATTTGAAGATTGCAGATTGAGTATTGTGTATTGAAAACTGTGAATTGAGGATATTCTACTGAGGATTGAGGATTGTCACCTGATTGTTGAGGACTGTGGGCTGAAGATTGAGGATTCAGAATTGAGGATTCAGAATTGAGGTTTGAGGACTGAGGATTGATGATTGAGGATTGAGAATTGAGGATTGTGGATTGAGGATTGAAGGTTGAGGATTGGGTTTTGAGGATTGAAGAATGAGGATTGAGGATTGAGGATTGAGGATTGAAGATTGAGTATTGAGGATTGAAGATTGAGGATTGAGGACTAAGGATTGAGGATTGAGTATTGAGGATTGAGGATTGAGGATTAAAGATTGAGTATTGAGGATTGAAGATTGAGGATTGTGGATTGAAGATTGAGTATTGAGGATTGAAGGTTGAGGATTGAGGATTGAGGACTGATAATTGACGATGAGGTCTGAGGGTTGAGGATTGAGGTTTGAGGACTGAGGACTGAGGATTGAGGATTGAGAATTGAGGATTGAGGATTGAGGATTGAGGATTGAAGATTGAGGATTGGGTATTGAGGATTGAACATTGAGGATTGAGGATAGAGGATCGAGGATTGAGGATTGAGGACTGAGGATTGAGGATTGAGGATTGAGGATTGAGTACTGAAGGTTGAGGATTGATGACTGAGGATTGAGGATTGAGGATTGAGGATTGAGGATCGAGGATTGAAGATTGAGTGTTGAGGATTGAGGGTTGAGTATTGAGGATTGAGGATTGAGGATTGGGTATTGAAGATTGAGGATTGATAATTGAGGATTGAGGATTGAGGATGAGGATTGAGGATTGAGGATTGAAGATTGAGAATTGAGGATTTAAGGTTGAGGATTGAGGAATGAGGATTGAGGATTGAGGATGACGGCTGATGGTTGAGGGTTGAGGTTTTAGGACTGAGGACTGAGGACTGATGATTGAGAATTGAGGATTGAGGGTTCAGGATTGTGGATTGAATATTGAGTATTGAGGATTGAAGACTGACGATTGAGGATTGAGGATTGAGGATTGATGATTGAGGATTGAGGATTGAGGATTGAACATTGAGGAATGAGTGTTGAGGGTTGAGAGATGAGAATTGATGTTTGTGGATGGAGATTTGAAGATTGAAGATTGAGGATTGAGTATTGAAAACTGAGAATTCAGGATATTCAACTGAGTATTGAGAATTGAGGATTGATGGTTGAGTATTGAGGATTGATGGTTGAGGGTTGTTTGTTGAATATTGAGGATTGGCGGATTGAGTATTGAAGATTGAGGACTGAGGTCTGGGGATTGAGTATTGAGGATTGAGTATTAATGATTGAGGATTGAAGATTGAGTATTGATGATTGAAGATTGCGGGTTGATTATTGAGGGTTGAGGATTGATGACGAGGACTGAGGGCTGAGGATTGAGGACTGAGGATTGAGGATTGAGGACTGGGCATTGAGGATTCAAGATTGAGGACTGGGGATTGTGGATTGAAGATTGAGGATTAAGGATTGAGTATTGGGGATTGGGGATCTAGGGTTGGAGATTGATTATTGAGGATAGAAGATTGAGGGTTGAGGATTGAGGATTGAGAATTGAGAATTGAGGATGAGGACTGAGGGTTGAGGATTGAGGTTTGAGGTACTTGGATTGAGGTTTGAGGATAGAGGACTGAGAACTGACGATTGAGAATTGAAGATTGAGGCTTGATGACTGAGGATTCAGGATTGAGGATTGATGATTGCGGATTGAGTATTGAAAGCTGAGTATTGAGGATTGAATATTGAGGATTGAGAATTGAGGATTGAGGATTGAAGGATGAGTATTGTGGATTGAAGGTTGAGGATTGAGGATTGACGATTGAGGTTTGAGGATTGAGGTTTGAGGATTGGCGATGAGGGCTGAGGGTTGAGGATTGAGGTTTGAGGACTGAGGTCTGAGGATTGAGGATTGAGAATTGAGGATTGAGGATTGAGGGTTGAGGATTGAAGATTGAGGATTGGGTATTGAGGATTGAAGAATGAGGATTGAGGATTGAGGATTGAGGATTGGGGACTGAGGATTGAATATTCAGGATTGAGTATTGAGGATTGAGGATTGAGGATTGAGGATTGAAGATTCAGTATTGAGGATCGAGGATTGAGAGTTGAGGATTGAGGATTGAAGATTGAGGATTGAGGTTGAGGATTGAGGATTGAGGATGAGGGCTGAGGGTTGAGGATTGAGGTTTGAGGACTGAGGTCTGAGGATTGAGTATTGAGAATTGAGGATTGAGGATTGAGTATTGAAGATTGAGGATTGCGTATTGAGGATTGAAGAATGAGGATTGAGGATTGAGTATTCAGGATTGTGGATTGAATATTGTGTATTGAGGATTGAAGACTGACGATTGAGTATTGAGGATTGAGGATTGAGGTTTGAGAATTGAGGACTGATGATTGAGTATTGATGGTTGAAGATTGAGGATTGAGGATAGAGGATTGAGGATTGAGGATTGAAGATTGAGGATTGTGGATTGAGTGTTGAGGGTTGTGTGATGAGAATTGATGTTTGTGGATAGATATTTGAAGATTGCAGATTGAGCATTGAGTATTGGAAACTGTGAATTGATGATATTCTATTGAGGATTGTGAATTGACAGCTGATTGTTGAGGACTGAGGGCTGAAGATTGAGGATTCAGGATTGAGAATTCAGAATTGAGGATTGAGGACTGAGGACTGAGGGTTCAAGATTGAGTATTGAGGATTGAAGATTGAGGATTAAGGATTGAGGATTGGGGATTGAGGATCTAGGATTGAAAATTGATTATAGAGGATCGAAGACTGAGGATTGAGAATTGAGGATTGAGATTTGAGAATTGTTGATAAGGACTGAGGGTTGAGGATTGAGGTTTGAGGAATGAGGATTGAGGATTGGGGGTTGAGGATTGAAGATTGAGTATTGATGATTGAAGATTGAGGATTGAGGATTGAGGGTTGAGGATTGAGGACGAGGACTGACAGTTGAGGATTGTGGTTTGAGGATTGAGGGTTGAGGATTGAGAATTGAGGATGAGGACTGAGGTTTGGGGATTGATGACTGAGGATTGAGGATTGAGGATTGATGATTGCGGATTGAGGACTGAAGATTGAGTATTGAGGATTGGGTATTGAGGATTGTAGAATGAGGACTGAGTATTTAGGATTGAGGATCGAGGATTGAAGATTGAGTATTGGGGATTGAAGATTGAGGATTGAGGATTGTGGATTGAGGATTGAGGATTGAGTATTCAGGATTGAGGATTGAGGATTGTAGATTGAGGATTGAGGATTGATGATTAAAGATTGAGTGTTGACGATTGAAGATTGAGGATTGATGATTGGGGATTGAGGATTGAGGATTGCGGATTGAGGATTGAGTATTGAAGGCTGATGATTGATGATTGAGGATTGAGGATTGAGGATTGAGGATTGAGTATTGAGGACTGAGGGTTGAAGATTGAGGATTGATAATTGAGTATTAAAGATTGAGTATTGAGGATTGAAGATTGAGAATTGAGGATTGAGGATTGAACATTGAGGACTGAGTGTTGAGGGTTGAGTGATGAGAATTGATGTTTGTGGACAGAGATTTGAAGATTGCAGATTGAGTATTGTGTATTGTAAACTGTGAATTGAGGATATTCTATTGAGGATTGAGGATTGTTACCTGATTGTTGAGGACTGAGGGCTGAAGATTGAGGATTCAGTATTGAGGATTCAGAATTGAGGTTTGAGGACTGAGGATTGAGGATTGAATATTGATTATTGAGGATTGAGGATTGAGAATTGAGGATTGTGGATTGAGGATTGAAGATTGAGGATTGGGTCTTGAGGATTGAAGAATGAGGATTGAGGATTGAGGATTGAGGATTGAGGATTGAAGATTGAGTATTGAGGATTGAAGATTGAGCATTGAGGACTGAGGATTGAGGATTGAGTATTGAGGATTGAGGATTGAGGATTAAAGATTGAGTATTGAGGATTGAAGGTTGAGGATTGTGGATTGAAGATTGAGTATTGATGATTGAAGATTGAGGATTGAGTATTGAGGATTGAGAATTGACGATGAGGTCTGAGGGTTGAGGATTGAGGTTTGAGGACTGAGGACTGAGGATTGAGGATTGAGAATTGAGGATTGAGGATTGAGGATTGAGGATTGAAGATTGAGGATTGGGTATTGAGGATTGAACATTGAGGATTGAGGATTGAGGATCGAGGATTGCGGATTGAGGATTGAAGATTGAAAATTGATGATTGAAGATTGAGGATTGAGGATTGAGGGTTGTGGATTGAGGACGAGGACTGAGGGTTGTGCATTGAGGTTTGAGGACAGAAGATTGAGGATTGAGGATTGAGAATTGATAATTGTAGATTGAGGATTGAAAATTTAGGATTGGGTATTGAGGATTGAGGATTGGGTATTGAGGATTTAGTATTGGTGATTGATTATTTAGGATTGAAGATAGAGGGTTGAGGATTGAGGATTGAGGATTGAGAATTGAGAATTGGGGATGATGACTGAGGTTTGAGAATTGAGGTTTGAGGAATGAGGATTGAGGATTGAGGATTGAGGATTGAGGATTTATGATTGAGTATTGAAGGTTGAGGATTGATGACTGAGGATTGAGGATTGAGGATTGAGTATTGAGGATTGAAGATTGAGTGTTGAGGATTGAGTGTTGAGGAGTGAGGATTGAGTGTTGAGGATTGAGGATGAGGTCTGAGGTTTGAGGTTTGAGGTTTGAGTATTGAATCCTGAGAATTCAGGATATTCTATTGAGTATTGAGGATTGAGGATTGATGGTTGAGTATTGAGGATTGAGGATTGAGGGTTGAGGATTGAGTATTGAAGATTGAGGATTGATGATTGAGGATTGAGGATTGAGGATTGAGTATTGAAGATTGAGTATTGATGATTGAAGATTGAGGATTGAGGGTTGAGGGTTGAGGGTTGCGGACGAGGACTGACGGTTGAGGATTGAGGTTTGAGGATTGAGGGTTGAGGACAGAGGACTGAGGATAGAGGATTGAGGATGGAGCATTGAGGATTGAAGATTGCGGACTGGGGATTGAGGACTGAAAGTTGAGGATTAAGGATTGAGGATTGGTGATTGAGGTTCTAGGACTGAATATTGATTATTGAGGATTAAAGATTGAGGATTGAGGATTGAGGATTGAGAATTGAGAATTGAGGATGAGGACTGAGGGTTGAGGATTGAGGTTTGAGGAATGAGGATTGAGGATTGAGGATTGAGGATTGAAGATTGAGTATTGATGATTGAAGATTGAGGATTGAGGATTGAGGGTTGAGGATTGAGGACGAGGACTGACGGTTGAGGATTGTAGTTTGAGGATTGAGGATTGAGGATTGAGTATTGAGAATGAGGACTGGGGTTTGAGGATTGAGGTTTGAGGAATGAGGATTGAGAATTGAGGATTGAGGATTGAGGATTGAGGATTGAGTATTGAAGGTTGAGGATTGATGACTGAGGATTGAGGATTGCGGATTGACGATTGAGGATTCAGGATTGAGGGTTGAAGGTTGAGTGTTGAGGATTGAAGTTTGAGGATTGACGATTGAGGATTGAGGATTGAGGATGATGTCTGAGGTTTGAGGTTTGAGGTTTGAGGTTTGAGTATTGCATCCTGAGAATTCAGGATGTTCTATTGAGTATTGAGAATTGAGGATTGATGGTTTAGTATTGAGGATTCAGGATTGAGGATTGAGGATTGAGTATTGAAGGAATGAGTATTGTGGACTGAAGATTGAGGATTGAGGATTGACGATTGAGGATTGAGGATTGAGGTTTGAGGACTGACGATGAGGGCTGAGGGTTTAGGATTGAGGTTTGAGGTCTGAGGACTGAGGATTGAGGATTGAGAATTGAGGATTGAGGATTGAGGATTGAAGATTGAGGATTGAGTATTGAGGATTGAAGGATGAGGATTGAGGATTGAGGATTGAGGATTGGGGATTGAGGCTTGAGGATTGAGGATTGAGGATTGAAGATGGAGGATTGAGGATCCAGGATGAGGGCTGAAGGTTGAACATTGAGGTTTGAGGACCGAGGACTGAGGATTGAGGGTTGAGAATTAAGGATTGAGGATTGAGGATTGAAGATTGAGGATTGGGTATTGAGGATTGAAGAATGAGGATTGAGGATTGAGTATTGAGGATTGAGGATTGAAGATTGAGTATTGAGGATTGAAGACTGACGATTGAGTATTGAGGATTGAGGATTGAAGATTGAGTATTGAGGATTGAAGACTGACGATTGAGGATTGAGGATTGAGGACTGAGGATTGAGGATTGAGGATTGAGGATTGAGGATTGGGCATTGAAGATTGAGTATTGAGTATTGAAGATTGAGGATTGAGGACTGAGGATTGAGGATTGAGTATTGAGGATTGAGGATTGAGGATTAAAGGTTGAGTATTGAGGATTGAAGATTGAGGGTTGAGGATTGAGGTTTGAGGAATGAGGATTGAGGATTGAGGATTGAGGATTGAAGATTGAGTATTGATGATTGAAGATTGAGGATTGAGGATTGAGGGTTGAGGATTGAGGACGAGGACTGACAGTTGAGGATTGTGGTTTGGGGATTGAGGATTGAGGATTGAGAATTGAGGATAGAGGATTGAGGATTGAAGATTGAGGATTGGGTATTGAGGATTGAAGAATGAGGATTGAGGATTGAGGATTGAGGATTGAGGATTGAAGATTGAGTATTGCAGATTGAAGATTGAGTATTGAGGATTGAGGATTGAGGATTGAGGACTGAGGATTGAGGATTGAGGATTGAGAATTGAAGATTGAGGACTGAGGACTGGGGATTGAGTATTGAGGATTGAGGATTCAGTATTGAGGATTGATGATTGAAGATTGAGTATTGTTGATTGAAGATTGCGGATTGATTATTGAGGGTTGAGGATTGATGACGTGGACTGAGGGTTGAGGATTGAGGACTGAGGATTGAGGATGGAGGATTGGGCATTGAGGATTGAAGATTGAGGATTGAGGATTGAGGATTGAGGATTGAGGATTGAGCATTGAGGATTGAGGATTGACGCTTGAGGATTGAAAGTTGAGGATGGAGGATTGAAAAGAGTGGACTGAGTGTTGAGGATTGAGTGTTGAGGATTGATGTTTGAGGATTGAGATTTGATTATTGAATATTGTGGATTCAGTATTGAACCATGAGAATTCAGGATACTCTATTGAGTATTAGGAATTGAGGATTGATGGTTGAGTATTGAGGATTGGTGGTTGAGGGTTGTGTGTTGAATATTGAGGATTGAGGATTGAGGATTGAGGACTGAAGATTGAGGACTGAATATTGAGTCTTGATGATTGATGATTGAGGATTGAGGATCGAGTATTGAAGATTGAGGACGAGGACTGACGGTTGAGGATTGAGGTTTGAGGTTTGAGGATTGAGGATTGAGTACTGAGGATTGAGGATTGAGGATTGAGGATTGAGGATTGAGGATTGAGGATTGAGGATTGAGGATTGAGTATTCAGGATTGAGGATTGAGGATTGTAGATTGAGGATTGTGGATTGATGATTAAAGATTGAGTGTTGAGGATTGAAGATTGAGGATTGATGATTGGGGATTGAGGATTGAGGATTGAGGATTGAGGATTGAGTATTGAAGGCTGAGGATTGATGATTGAGGATTGAGGATTGAGGATTGAGTATTGAGTATTGAGGTCTGAGGGTTGAAGATTGAGGATTGATGATTGAGGATTAAAGATTGAGTATTGAGGATTGAAGATTGAGAATTGAGGATTGAGGATTGAACATTGAGGACTGAGAGTTGAGGGTTGAGTGATGAGAATTGATGTTTGTGGATAGAGATTTGAAGATTGCAGATTGAGTATTGTGTATTGAAAACTGTGAATTGAGGATATTCTACTGAGGATTGAGGATTGTCACCTGATTGTTGAGGACTGTGGGCTGAAGATTGAGGATTCAGAATTGAGGATTCAGAATTGAGGTTTGAGGACTGAGGATTGATGATTGAGGATTGAAGATTGAGTATTGAGGATTGAAGATTGAGGATTGAGGACTGAGAATTGAGGATTGAGGATGAGGGCAGAGGGTTGAGGATTGAGGTTTAAGGACTGAGGACTGAGGATTGAGGATTGAGAATTGAGGATCGAGGATTGAGGATTGAAGATTGAGGATTGGGTATTGAGGATTGAAGAATGAGGATTGAGGATTGAGGATTGAGGATAGAGGATTGAAGATTGATTCTTCAGATTGATTATTCAGGATTGAAGATTGACGATTGAGGATTGTGGATCGAAGATTGAGTATTCAACATTGAGGACTGAGTGTTGAGGGTTCAGTGATGAGAATTGATGTTTGTGGATAGAGGTTTGAAGATTGCAGATTAAGTATTGAGTATTGAAAGCTGTGAATTGAGGATATTCTATTGAGGGTTGAGGATTGTCAACTGATTGTTGAGGACTGTGGGCTGACGATTGAGGATTCAGGATTGAGGATTCAGAATTGAGGTTTGAGGACTGAGGATTGAGGATTGAAGATTGATTATTGAGGATTGAGGATTGAGAATTGAGGATTGTGGATTGAGGATTGAAGGTTGAGGATTGGGTTTTGAGGATTGAAGAATGAGGATTGAGGATTGAGGATTGAGGATTGAAGATTGAGTATTGAGGATTGAAGATTGAGGATTGAGGACTAAGGATTGAGGATTGAGTATTGAGGATTGAGGATTGAGGATTAAAGATTGAGTATTGAGGATTGAAGATTGAGGATTGTGGATTGAAGATTGAGTATTGAGGATTGAAGGTTGAGGATTGAGGATTGAGGATTGATAATTGACGATGAGGTCTGAGGGTTGAGGATTGAGGTTTGAGGACTGAGGACTGAGGATTGAGGATTGAGAATTGAGGATTGAGGATTGAGGATTGAGGATTGAAGATTGAGGATTGGGTATTGAGGATTGAACATTGAGGATTGAGGATTGAGGATCGAGGATTGAGGATTGTGGATTGAATATTGAGTATTGAGGATTGAAGACTGACGATTGAGGATTGAGGATTGAGGATTGAAGATTGAGGATTGAGGATTGAGGACTGAATATTGAGGAATGAGTGTTGAGGGTTGAGAGATGAGAATTGATGTTTGTGGATGGAGATTTGAAGATTGAAGATTGAGGATTGAGTATTGAAAACTGAGAATTCAGGATATTCAACTGAGTATTGAGAATTGAGGATTGATGGTTGAGTATTGAGGATTGATGGTTGAGGGTTGTGTGTTGAATATTGAGGATTGGCGGATTGAGTATTGAAGATTGAGGACTGAGGTCTGGGGATTGAGTATTGAGGATTGAGTATTGATGATTGAGGATTGAAGATTGAGTATTGACGATTGAATATTGCGGGTTGATTATTGAGGGTTGAGGATTGATGACGAGGACTGAGGGCTGAGGATTGAGGACTGAGGATTGAGGATTGAGGACTGGGCATTGAGGATTCAAGATTGAGGACTGGGGATTGTGGATTGAAGATTGAGGATTAAGGATTGAGTATTGGGGATTGGGGATCTAGGGTTGGAGATTGATTATTGAGGATTGAGGATTGAAGATTGAGGATTGAGGTTGAGGATTGAGGATTGAGGATGAGGGCTGAGGGTTGAGGATTGAGGTTTGAGGACTGAGGTCTGAGGATTGAGTATTGAGAATTGAGGATTGAGGATTGAGTATTGAAGATTGAGGATTGCGTATTGAGGATTGAAGAATGAGGATTGAGGATTGAGTATTCAGGATTGTGGATTGAATATTGTGTATTGAGGATTGAAGACTGACGATTGAGTATTGAGGATTGAGGATTGAGGATTGAGAATTGAGGACTGATGATTGAGTATTGATGGTTGAAGATTGAGGATTGAGGATAGAGGATTGAGGATTGAGGATTGAAGATTGAGGATTGTGGATTGAGTGTTGAGGGTTGTGTGATGAGAATTGATGTTTGTGGATAGATATTTGAAGATTGCAGATTGAGCATTGAGTATTGAAAACTGTGAATTGATGATATTCTATTGAGGATTGAGAATTGACAGCTGATTGTTGAGGACTGAGGGCTGAAGATTGAGGATTCAGGATTGAGAATTCAGAATTGAGGATTGAGGACTGAGGACTGAGGATTGAAGATTGAGTATTGAGGATTGAAGATTGAGGATTAAGGATTGAGGATTGGGGATTGAGGATCTAGGATTGAAAATTGATTATAGAGGATCGAAGACTGAGGATTGAGAATTGAGGATTGAGATTTGAGAATTGTTGATAAGGACTGAGGGTTGAGGATTGAGGTTTGAGGAATGAGGATTGAGGATTGGGGGTTGAGGATTGAAGATTGAGTATTGATGATTGAAGATTGAGGATTGAGGATTGAGGGTTGAGGATTGAGGACGAGGACTGACAGTTGAGGATTGTGGTTTGAGGATTGAGGGTTGAGGATTGAGAATTGAGGATGAGGACTGAGGTTTGGGGATTGATGACTGAGGATTGAGGATTGAGGATTGATGATTGCGGATTGAGGACTGAAGATTGAGTATTGAGGATTGGGTATTGAGGATTGTAGAATGAGGACTGAGTATTTAGGATTGAGGATCGAGGATTGAAGATTGAGTATTGGGGATTGAAGATTGAGGATTGAGGATTGTGGATTGAGGATTGAGGATTGAGTATTCAGGATTGAGGATTGAGGATTGTAGATTGAGGATTGAGGATTGATGATTAAAGATTGAGTGTTGACGATTGAAGATTGAGGATTGATGATTGGGGATTGAGGATTGAGGATTGCGGATTGAGGATTGAGTATTGAAGGCTGAGGATTGATGATTGAGGATTGAGGATTGAGGATTGAGGATTGAGTATTGAGGACTGAGGGTTGAAGATTGAGGATAGATGATTGAGTATTAAAGATTGAGTATTGAGGATTGAAGATTGAGAATTGAGGATTGAGGATTGAACATTGAGGACTGAGTGTTGAGGGTTGAGTGATGAGAATTGATGTTTGTGGACAGAGATTTGAAGATTGCAGATTGAGTATTGTGTATTGTAAACTGTGAATTGAGGATATTCTATTGAGGATTGAGGATTGTTACCTGATTGTTGAGGACTGAGGGCTGAAGATTGAGGATTCAGTATTGAGGATTCAGAATTGAGGTTTGAGGACTGAGGATTGAGGATTGAATATTGATTATTGAGGATTGAGGATTGAGAATTCAGGATTGTGGATTGAGGAATGAAGATTGAGGATTGGGTTTTGAGGATTGAAGAATGAGTATTGAGGATTGAGGATTGAGGACTGAGGATTGAAGATTGAGTATTGAGGATTGAAGATTGAGCATTGAGGACTGAGGATTGAGGATTGAGTATTGAGGATTGAGGATTGAGGATTAAAGATTGAGTATTGAGGATTGAATGTTGAGGATTGTGGATTGAAGATTGAGTATTGATGATTGAAGATTGAGGATTGAGTATTGAGGATTGAGAATTGACGATGAGGTCTGAGGGTTGAGGATTGAGGTTTGAGGACTGAGGACTGAGGATTGAGGATTGAGAATTGAGGATTGAGGATTGAGGATTGAGGATTGAAGATTGAGGATTGGGTATTGAGGATTGAACATTGAGGATTGAGGATTGAGGATCGAGGATTGCGGATTGAGGATTGAAGATTGAATATTGATGATTGAAGATTGAGGATTGAGGATTGAGGGTTGTGGATTGAGGACGAGGACTGAGGGTTGTGCATTGAGGTTTGAGGACAGAAGATTGAGGATTGAGGATTGAGAATTGATAATTGTAGATTGAGGATTGAAAATTTAGGATTGGGTATTGAGGATTGAGGATTGGGTATTGAGGATTTAGTATTGGTGATTGATTATTTAGGATTGAAGATAGAGGGTTGAGGATTGAGGATTGAGGATTGAGAATTGAGAATTGGGGATGATGACTGAGGTTTGAGAATTGAGGTTTGAGGAATGAGGATTGAGGATTGAGGATTGAGGATTGAGGATTTATGATTGAGTATTGAAGGTTGAGGATTGATGACTGAGGATTGAGGATTGAGGATTGAGGATTGAGGATTGAGGATTGAAGATTGAGTGTTGAGGATTGAGTGTTGAGGAGTGAGGATTGAGTGTTGAGGATTGAGGATGAGGTCTGAGGTTTGAGGTTTGAGGTTTGAGTATTGAATCCTGAGAATTCAGGATATTCTATTGAGTATTGAGGATTGAGGATTGATGGTTGAGTATTGAGGATTGAGGATTGAGGATTGAGGATTGAGGATTGAGAATTGAGAATTGAGGATGAGGACTGAGGATTGAGGATAGAGGTTTGAGGAATGAGGATTGAGGATTGAGGATTGAGGATTGAAGATTGAGTATTGATGATTGAAGATTGAGGATTGAGGATTGAGGGTTGAGGATTGAGGACGAGGACTGACGGTTGAGGATTGTGGTTTGAGGATTGAGGATTGAGGATTGAGTATTGAGAATGAGGACTGGGGTTTGAGGGTTGAGGTTTGAGGAATGAGGAGTGAGAATTGAGGATTGAGGATTGAGGATTGAGGATTGAGTATTGAAGGTTGGGGATTGATGACTGAGGATTGAGGATTGCGGATTGACGATTGAGGATTCAGGATTGAGGGTTGAAGGTTGAGTGTTGAGGATTGAAGGTTGAGGATTGACGATTGAGGATTGAGGATTGAGGATGATGTCTGAGGTTTGAGGTTTGAGGTTTGAGGTTTGAGTATTGCATCCTGAGAATTCAGGATGTTCTATTGAGTATTGAGAATTGAGGATTGATGGTTTAGTATTGAGGATTCAGGATTGAGGATTGAGGATTGAGTATTGAAGATTGAGGATTGATGGTTGAGGATTTAGAATTGAGGATTGAGGATTGAAAATTGAGTATTGAGGATTGAAGATTGAGGACTGAGGAATAAAGATTGAGGATTGAGGATGAGGGCTGAGGGTTGAGGATTGAGGCTTGAGGACTGAGGACTGAGGATTGAGGATTGAGAATTGAGGATAGAGGATTGAGGATTGAAGATTGAGGATTGGGTATTGAGGATTGAAGAATGAGGATTGAGGATTGAGGATTGAGGATTGAGGATTGAAGATTGAGTATTGAGGATTGAAGATTGAGTATTGAGGATTGAGGATTGAGGATTGAGGACTGAGGACTGAGGATTGAGGATTGAGAATTGAGGATAGAGGATTGAGGATTGAAGATTGAGGATTGGGAATTGAGGATTGAAGAATGAGGATTGAGGATTGAGGGTTGAGGATTGAGGATTGTGTATTGAGGATTGAGGATGAGGGCTGAGGTTTGAGTATTGAATCCTGAGAATTCAGGATATTCTATTGAGTATTGAGAATTGAGGATTGATGGTTGAGTATTGAGGATTGAGGATTGAGGATTGAGGATTGAGTATTGAAGATTGAGGATTGATGATTGATTATTCAGGATTGAGGTTTGAGGACTGAGGATTGAGGATTGAGGATTGAGGCTTGAGGATTGAGGATTGAGGATTGAAGATTGAGGTTTGAGGAACCAGGATGAGTGCTGAAGGTTGTGGATTGAGGTTTTAGGTCTGAGGACTGAGGATTGAGGGTTGAGAATTAAGGATTGAGGATTGAGGATTGACGATTGAGGATTGGGTGTTGAGGATTGAAGAATGAGGATTGAGGATTGGGTATTGAGGATTGAGGATTGAAGATTGAGTATTGAGGATTGAAGACTGACTATTGAGGATTGAGGATTGAGGGTTGAGGATTTAGGATTGAGAATTGAGGATTGAGGATTGAGGATCGAAGATTGAGGATTGGGTATTGAGGATTGAAGAATGGGGATTGAGGATTGAGGATTGGGTATTGAGGATTGAAGATTGAGGATTGAGAATTGCGGATTGAGGATTGAGTATTGAGGATTCTGGATTGAAGATCGAAATGAGAGGGAAATTGGGAAATGAGAGTTGAGGGATGAGTGATGAGAATTGATGTTTGTGAATGGAGATTTGAAGATTGAAGATTGAGGATTGAGTATTGAAAACTGACTATTCAGGATTTTCTATTGAGTATTGTGAATTTTGGATTGATGGTTGAGGGTTGTGTGTTGAATATTGAGGATTGGCGGATTGAGTATTGAAGATTGAGGACTGAGGACTGAGGATTGAGTATTGAGGATTGAGGATTGAGTATTGAGGATTGAGGATTGAAGATTGAGTATTGATGAGTGAAGATTGCGGATTGATTATTGAGGGTTGAGGTTTGAGGACGAGGACTGAGGGTTGAGGATTGAGGTTTGAGGCCGGAGGATTGAGGATCGAGGATTGAGAATTGATAATTGAGGATTGAGGATTGAAGATTTAGGATTGGGTATTGAGGATTGTGGATTGGGGATTGAGGATCTAGTATTGGAGATTGATTATTTAGGATTGAAGATAGAGCGTTGAGGATTGAGGATTGAGGATTGAGAATTGAGAATTGAGAATGAGGACTGAGGTTTGAGGATTGAGGTTTCAGGATTGAGGATTGAGGATTGAAGATTGAGTGTTGAGGATTGAGGGTTGAGGATTGAGGATTGAGTATTGAGGATTGAGGATTGATGATTGAGGATTGAGGATTGAGGATGAGGATTGAGGATTGAGGATTGAAGATTGAGAATTGAGGATTTAAGGTTGAGGATTGAGGAATGGGGTTTGAGGATTGAGGATGACGGCTGATGGTTGAGGGTTGAGGTTTTAGGACTGAGGACTGAGGACTGATGATTGAGAATTGAGGATTGAGGATTCAGGATTGTGGATTGAATATTGAGTATTGAGGATTGAAGACTGACGATTGAGGATTGAGGATTGAGGATTGAAGATTGAGGATTGAGGATTGAGGATTGAACATTGAGGACTGAGTGTTGAGGGTTGAGAGATGAGAATTGATGTTTGTGGATGGAGGTTTGAAGATTGAAGATTGAGGATTGAGTATTGAAAACTGAGAATTCAGGATATTGAACTGAGTATTGAGAATTGAGGATTGATGGTTGAGTATTGAGGATTGATGGTTGAGGGTTGTGTGTTGAATATTGATGATTGGCGGATTGAGTATTGAAGATTGAGGACTGAGGACTGGGGATTGAGTATTGAGGATTGAGCATTGAGGATTGAGGATTGAAGATTGAGTATTGATGATTGAAGATTGCGGGTTGACTTTTGAGGGTTGAGGATTGACGATGAGGACTGAGGGCTGAGGATTGAGGACTGAGGATTGAGGATTGAGGACTGGGCATTGAGGATTCAAGATTGAGGTCTGGGGATTGTGGATTGAAGATTGAGGATTAAGGATTGAGGATTGGGGATTGGGGATCTAGTGTTGGAGATTGATTATTGAGGATAGAAGATTGATGGTTGAGGATTGAGGATTGAGATTTGAGAATTGAGGATGAGGACTGGGGGTTGAGGATTGAGGTTTGAGGTACGAGGATTGAGGTTTGAGGATTGAGGACTGAGGATTGACGATTGAGTATTGAAGATTGAGGCTTGATGACTGAGGATTCAGGATTGAGGATTGATGATTGCTGATTGATTATTGAAAGCTGAGTATTGAGGATTGAATATTGGGGATTGAGGTTTGAGGACTGAGGATTGAAGGTTGTGTATTGTGTATTGAAGATTGAGGATTGAAGATTGACGATTGAGGTTTGAGGATTGAGGTTTGAGGATTGACGATGAGGGCTGAGGGTTGAGGATTGAGGTTTGAGGTCTGAGGTCTGAGGATTAAGGATTGAGAATTGAGGATTGAGGATTGAGGGTTGAGGATTGAAGATTGAGGATTGGGTATTGAGGATTGAAGAATGAGGATTCAGGATTGAGGATTGAGGATTGGGGACTGAGGATTGAATATTCAGGATTGAGGATTGAGGATTGAGGATTGAGGATTGAGGATTAAGGATTGAAGATTGAGGATTGGGGACTGAGTGTTCAGGGTTGAGTGCTGAGAATTAATGTTTGTGGATAGAGATTTGAAGATTGCAGATTGAGTATTGAGTACTGAAAACTGTGAATTGAGGATATTCTATTGAGGATTGAGGATTGACAATTGATTGTCGAGGACTGAGGGCTGAAGATTGAGGATTAAGGATTGAGGATTCAGAATTGAGGTTTGAGGACTGAGGATTGAGGATTGAAGATTGAGTATTGAGGATTGACGATTGAGGATTGAGGACTGAGGATGGAGGATTGAAGAGAGAGGACTGAGTGTTGAGGATTGAGTGTTGAGAATTGATGTTTGAGGGTTGAGATTTGATTATTAATTTTTGCGGATTGAGTATTGAACGATGAGTATTCAGGGTATTCTATTGAGTATTGAGAATTGAGGATTGATTGTTGAATTTTGAGGAGGCATCGTTGAGGGTTTTGTGTTGAATATTGAGGATTGAGGATTGAGGATTGAGGATTGAGGATTGAGGATTGAGGGTTGAAGATTGAGTATTGAGGATTGAAGGTTGAGGGTGAGGATTGAGGATTGAGGATTGAGGATTGAGGTTTGAGAATTGAGGATTGAGGATTGAGGATTGAAGATTGAGGATTGGGTATTGAGGATTGAAGAATGAGGATTGAGGATTGAGGATTGGGGATTGAGGATCTAGGATTGAAAATTGATTATAGAGGATCGAAGATTGAGGATTGAGGATTGAGGATTGAGGATTGAGAATTGAGGATAAGGACTGAGGGTTGAGGATTGAGGTTTGAGGAATGAGGACTGAGGATTGAGGGTTGAGGATTGAAGATTGAGTATTGATGATTGAAGATTGAGAATTGAGGATTGAGGGTTAAGGATTGAGGACGAGGACTGACAGTTGAGGATTGTGGTTTGAGGATTGAGGGTTGAGGATTGAGAATTCAGGATTGAGGATTGAGGATTGAATATTGAGGACTGAGTGTTGAGGGTTGAGAGATGATAATTGATGTTTGTGGATGGAGATTTGAAGATTGAAGATTGAGGATTGAGTATTGAAAACTGAGAATTCAGGATATTCAACTGAGTATTGAGAACTGAGGATTGATGGTTGAGTATTGAGGATTGATGGTTGAGGGTTGTGTGTTGAATATTGAGGATTGGCGGATTGAGTATTGAGGATTGAGGACTGAGGACTGGGGATTGAGTATTGAGGATTGAGTATTGAGGATTGAGGATTGAAGATTGAGTATTGATGATTGAAGATTGCGGGTTGATTATTGAGGGTTGAGGATTGATGACGAGGACTGAGGGCTGAGGATTGAGGACTGAGGATTGAGGATTGAGGACTGGGCATTGAGGATTGAAGATTGAGGACTGGGGATTGTGGATTGAAGATTGAGGATTAAGGATTGAGGATTGGGGATTGGGGATCTAGGGTTGGAGATTGATTATTGAGGTTAGAAGATTCAGGGTTGAGGATTGAGGACTGAGAACTGAGATTTGAGGATGAGGACTGAAGGTTGAGGATTGAGGTTTGAGGTACGAGGGTTGAGGTTTGAGGATTGAGGACTGAGGATTGACGATTGAGTATTGAAGATTGAGGCTTGATGTGTGAGGATTCAGGATTGAGGATTGATGATTGCGGATTGAGTATTGAAAGTTGAGTATTGAGGATTGAATATTGAGTATTGAGGATTGAGGATTGAGGTTTGAAGGTTGAGTATTGTGGATTGAAGATTGAGGATTGAGGATTGACGATTGAGGATTGAGGATTGAGGTTTGAGGATTGACGATGAGGGCTGAGTGTTGAGGATTGAGGTTTGAGGTCTGAGGACTGAGGATTGAGGATTGAGAATTGAGGATTGAGGACTGAGGATTGAAGATTGAGGATTGTGTATGGAGGATTGAAGAATGAGGATTGAGGATTGAGGATTGATGATTGGGGATTGAAGATTGAGTATTGAGGATTGAAGATTGAGTATTGATGATTGAAGGTTGAGGATTGAGTATTGAGGGTTGAGGGTTGAGGACGAGGACTGACGGTTGAGGATTGAGGTTTGTGGATTGAGGGTTGAGGACTGAGGACTGAGGATAGAGGATTGAGGATTGAGGACTGAAGATTGAGTATTGATGATTGAAGATTGAGGATTGAGGATTGAGGGTTGAGGATTGAGGACGAGGACTGACGGTTGAGTATTGTGGTTTGAGGATTGAGGATTGAGGATTGAGAATTGAGGATGAGGACTGAGGTTTGAGGATTGAGGTATGAGGAATGAGGATTGAGGTTTGAGGAATGAGGATTGAGGATTGAGGATTGAGGATTGAGGATTGAGGATTGAGTATTGAAGGTTGAGGATTGATGGCTGAGGATTGAGGATTGCGGATTGACGATTGAGGATTGAGGATTGAGGGTTGAAGGTTGAGGATTGAAGGTTGAGGATTGACGATTGAGGATTGAGGATTGAGGGTGATGGCTGAGGTTTGAGGTTTGAGGTTTGAGTATTGAATCCTGTGAAGTCAGGATGTTCTATTGAGTATTGAGATTTGGGGATTGATGGTTTAGTATTGAGGATTCAGGATTGAGGATAGAGGATTGAGTATAGAAGATTGAGGATTGATGATTGAAGATTTAGGATTGAGGATTGAGGATTGAGGATTGAGGATTGAGGATTGAAGATTGAGTATTGAGGATTGAAGGTGGAGGATTGAGGATTGATGATTGAGGATTGAGGATTGAGGATTGAGGATTGAATATTGAGGATTGGGGACTGAGTGTTGAGGGCTGAGTGATGAGAATTAATGTTTGTGGATAGAGATTTGAAGATTGCAGATTGAGTATCGAGTATTGAAAACTGTGAATTGAGGATATTCTATTGAGGATTGAGGATTGACAATTGACTGTCGAGGACTGAGGGCTGAAGATTGAGGGCTCAGGATTGAGAATTCTGAATTGAGGTTTGAGGACTGAGGATTGAGGATTGAAGATTGAGTATTGAGGATTGAAGATTGAGGATTGAGGATTGAGGAGGGGGGATTGAAGAGAGAGGACTGAGTGTTGACGATTGTGTGTTGAGAATTGATGTTTGAGGGTTGAGATTTGATTATTGATTTTTGTGGATTGAGTATTGAACGACGAGAATTCAGGGTATTCTATTGAGTATTGATAATTGAGGATTGATTGTTGAGTATTGAGGATTGATGGTTGAGGGTTTTGTGTTGAATATTGAGGATTGAGAATTGAGGATTGAGGATTGAGGATTGAGGATTGAGGATTGAAGATTGAGTATTGAGGATTGAAGGTTGAGGATTGGGGACTGAGGATTGAAGATTCAGGATTGAGGATTGAGGATTGAGGATCGAGGATTGAAGATTCAGTATTGAGGATTGAAGATTGAGAACTGAGGATTGAGGATTGAACATTGAGGACTGAGTGTTGAGGGTTGAGTGATGACAATTGATGTTTGTGGATAGAGATTTGCAGATTAGAAGATTGCAGATTAAGTACTGGGTAGTGAAAACTGTGAATTGAGGATATTCTATTGAGGATTGAGGATTGGCAACTGATGGTTGAGGACTGAGGGCTGAAGATTGAGGATTCAGGATTGTGGATTCAGAATTGAGGTTTGAGGACTGAGGATTGATGATTGAAGATTGAGTATTGAGCATTGAAGAATGAGGATTGAGGTTGAGGATTGAGGATTGAGGATGAGGGCTGAGGGTTGAGGATTGATGCTTGAGCATTGAGGATTGAAGATTGAGGATTGAGGATTGAGGATTGATGATTGAGGATTGAGGATTGAAGATTGACGATTGGGGACTGAGTGTTGAGGGTTGTGTGATGAGAATTGATGTTTGTGGATAGATATTTGAAGATTGCAGATTGAGCATTGAGTATTGAAAACTGTGAATTGATGATATTCTATTGAGGATTGAGAATTGACAACTGATTGTTGAGGACTGAGGGCTGAAGATTGAGGATTCAGGATTGAGAATTCAGAATTGATGATTGAGGACTGAGGACTGAGGATTGAAGATTGAGTATTGAGGATTGAAGATTGGGGATTAAGGATTGAGGATTTGGATTGAGGATCTAGGATTGAAAATTGATTATTGTGGATTGAAGATTGAGGATTGTGGAGTGAAGATTGAGGATTGAAGATTGAGGATTGAGGATTGAGGATTGAAGATTGAGGATAGGGTATTGCGGATTGAGCATTGAGGATAGAGGATTGAGGATTGAGGATCGGAGGATTGACGATTGAGGATTGAGGATTGATGATTGAGTATTGAGGATTGAAGATTGAGGATTGAGGATTGAGGATTGAAGATTGAGGATTGGCGACAGAGTGTTGAAGGTTGAGTTATGAGAATTGACGTTAGTGGATAGAGGTCTAAAGATTGCAGATTGAGTATTGAGTATTGAAAACTGTGAATTGATGATATTCTATTGAGGATTGTGAATTGACGACTGATTGTTGAGGACTTAGGTCTGAAGATTGAGGATTGAGGATTGAGGATTGAAAGTTGACTATTGAGGATTGAAGATTGAGGATTGAGGATTGAGGTTTGAGGATTGAGGATTGAGGATTGAGTATTGAGAGTTGAGGATTGATGGTTGAGTATTGAGGATTGATGGTTGAGGGTTGTGTGTTGAATATTGAGGATTGGCGGATTGAGTATTGAAGATTGAGGACTGAGGACTGGGGATTGAGTATTGAGGATTGAGTACTGAGGATAGAAGATTGAAGATTGAGTATTGACGATTGAAGATTGCGGGTTGATTATTGAGGATTGAGGATTGATGACGAGGACTGAGGGATGAGGATTGACGACTGAGGATTGAGGATTGAGGACTGGGCATTGAGGATTGAAGATTGAGGACTGGGGATTGTGGATTGAAGATTGAGGATTAAGGATTGAGGATTGGGGATTGGGGATCTAGGGTTGGAGATTGATTATTGAGGTTAGAAGATTCAGGGTTGAGGATTGAGGACTGAGAACTGAGATTTGAGGATGAGGACTGAAGGTTGAGGATTGAGGTTTGAGGTACGAGGGTTGAGGTTTGAGGATTGAGGACTGAGGATTGACGATTGAGTATTGAAGATTGAGGCTTGATGTGTGAGGATTCAGGATTGAGGATTGATGATTGCGGATTGAGTATTGAAAGTTGAGTATTGAGGATTGAATATTGAGTATTGAGGATTGAGGATTGAGGTTTGAAGGTTGAGTATTGTGGATTGAAGGTTGAGGATTGAGGATTGACGATTGAGGATTGAGGATTGAGGTTTGGGGATTGACGATGAGGGCTGAGGGTTGAGGATTGAGGTTTGAGGTCTGAGGACTGAGGATTGAGGATTGAGAATTGAGGATTGAGGACTGAGGATTGAAGATTGAGGATTGTGTATTGAGGATTGAAGAATGAGGATTGAGGATTGAGGATTGATGATTGGGGATTGAAGATTGAGTATTGAGGATTGAAGATTGAGTATTGATGATTGAAGGTTGAGGATTGAGTATTGAGGGTTGAGGGTTGAGGACGAGGACTGACGGTTGAGGATTGAGGTTTGTGGATTGAGGGTTGAGGACTGAGGACTGAGGATAGAGGATTGAGGATTGAGGACTGAAGATTGAGTATTGATGATTGAAGGTTGAGGATTGAGGATTGAGGGTTGAGGATTGAGGACGAGGACTGACGGTTGAGGATTGTGGTTTGAGGATTGAGGATTGAGGATTGAGAATTGTGGATGAGGACTGAGGTTTGAGGATTGAGGTTTGAGGAATGAGGATTGAGGTTTGAGGAATGAGGATTGAGGATTGAGGATTGAGGATTGAGGATTGAGGATTGAGTATTGAAGGTTGAGGATTGATGGCTGAGGATTGAGGATTGCGGATTGACGATTGAGGATTGAGGATTGAGGGTTGAAGGTTGAGGATTGAAGGTTGAGGATTGACGATTGAGGATTGAGGATTGAGGGTGATGGCTGAGGTTTGAGGTTTGAGGTTTGAGTATTGAATCCTGTGAAGTCAGGATGTTCTATTGAGTATTGAGATTTGGGGATTGATGGTTTAGTATTGAGGATTCAGGATTGAGGATAGAGGATTGAGTATAGAAGATTGAGGATTGATGATTGAAGATTTAGGATTGAGGATTGAGGATTGAGGATTGAGGATTGAGGATTGAAGATTGAGTATTGAGGATTGAAGGTGGAGGATTGAGGATTGATGATTGAGGATTGAGGATTGAGGATTGAGGATTGAATATTGAGGATTGGGGACTGAGTGTTGAGGGTTGAGTGATGAGAATTAATGTTTGTGGATAGAGATTTGAAAATTGCAGATTGAGTATCGAGTATTGAAAACTGTGAATTGAGGATTTTCTATTGAGGATTGAGGATTGACAATTGACTGTCGAGGACTGAGGGCTGAAGATTGAGGGCTCAGGATTGAGAATTCTGAATTGAGGTTTCAGGACTGAGGATTGAGGATTGAAGATTGAGTATTGAGGATTGAAGATTGAGGATTGAGGATTGAGGATGGGGGATTGAAGAGAGAGGACTGAGTGTTGACGATTGTGTGTTGAGAATTGATGTTTGAGGGTTGAGATTTGATTATTGATTTTTGTGGATTGAGTATTGAACGATGAGAATTCAGGGTATTCTATTGAGTATTGATAATTGAGGATTGATTGTTGAGTATTGAGGATTGATGGTTGAGGGTTTTGTGTTGAATATTGAGGATTGAGAATTGAGGATTGAGGATTGAGGATTGAGGATTGAGGATTGAAGATTGAGTATTGAGGATTGAAGGTTGAGGATTGGGGACTGAGGATTGAAGATTCAGGATTGAGGATTGAGGATTGAGGATCGAGGATTGAAGATTCAGTATTGAGGATTGAAGATTGAGAACTGAGGATTGAGGATTGAACATTGAGGACTGAGTGTTGAGGGTTGAGTGATGAGAATTGATGTTTGTGGATAGAGATTTGCAGATTAGAAGATTGCAGATTAAGTACTGAGTAGTGAAAACTGTGAATTGAGGATATTCTATTGAGGATTGAGGATTGGCAACTGATGGTTGAGGACTGAGGGCTGAAGGTTGAAGATTCAGGATTGTGGATTCAGAATTGAGGTTTGAGGACTGAGGATTGATGATTGAAGATTGAGTATTGAGGATTGAAGAATGAGGATTGAGGTTGAGGATTGAGGATTGAGGATGAGGGCAGAGGGTTGAGGATTGATGCTTGAGCATTGAGGATTGAAGATTGAGGATTGAGGATTGAGGATTGAGGATTGAGGATTGAGGATTGAAGATTGACGATTGGGGACTGAGTGTTGAGGGTTGTGTGATGAGAATTGATGTTTGTTGATAGATATTTGAAGATTGCAGATTGAGCATTGAGTATTGAAAACTGTGAATTGATGATATTCTATTGAGGATTGAGAATTGACAACTGATTGTTGAGGACTGAGGGCTGAAGATTGAGGGTTCAGGATTGAGAATTCAGAATTGATGATTGAGGACTGAGGACTGATGATTGAAGATTGAGTATTGAGGATTGAAGATTGGGGATTAAGGATTGAGGATTTGGGATTGAGGATCTAGGATTGAAAATTGATTATTGTGGATTGAAGATTGAGGATTGTGGAGTGAAGATTGAGGATTGAAGATTGAGGATTGAGGATTGAGGATTGAAGTTTGAGGATAGGGTATTGCGGATTGAGCATTGAGGATTGAGGATTGAGGATTGAGGATCGGAGGATTGACGATTGAGGATTGAGGATTGATGATTGAGTATTGAGGATTGAAGATTGAGGATTGAGGATTGAGGATTGAGGATTGAGGATTGAGGATTGAAGATTGAGGACTGGCGACTGAGTGTTGAAGGTTGAGTTATGAGAATTGACGTTAGTGGATAGAGGTCTAAAGATTGCAGATTGAGTATTGAGTATTGAAAACTGTGAATTGATGATATTCTATTGAGGATTGTGAATTGACGACTGATTGTTGAGGACTTAGGTCTGAAGATTGAGGATTGGGTATTGAGGATTGAAGAATGAGGATTGAGGATTGAGGATTGATGATTGGGGACTGAGGATTGAATATTCAGGATTGAGGATTGAGGATCGAGGATTGAGGATTGAGGATTGAAGATTCAGTATTGAGGATCGAGGATTGAGAATTGATGATTGAGGATTGAACATTGAGGACTGACTGTTGAGGGTTGAGTGATGAGAATTGATGATTGTGGATAGAGATTTGAAGATTGCAGATTGAGTATTGAGTATTGAAGACTGTGAATTGAGAATATTATACTGAGGATTGAGGATTGACAACTGATTGTTGAGGACTGAGGGCTGAAGATTGAGGATTCAGGATTGAGGATTCAGAATTGAGGTTTGAGGACTGAGGATTGAGGATTGAAGATTGAGTATTGAGGATTGAAGATTGAGGAATGAGGTTGAGGATTGAGGATTGAGGATGAGGGCTGAGGGTTGAGGATTGAGGTTTGAGGACTGAGGACTGAGGATTGAGTATAGAGAATTGAGGATTGAGGATTGAGGATTGAAGATTGAGGATTGGGTATTGAGGATTGAAGAATGAGGATTAAGGATTGAGTATTCAGGATTGAGGATTGAAGATTGAGTCTTGAGGATTGAAGACTGACGATTGAGGATTGAGGGTTGAGGATTGAGGATTGAGAATTGAGGATTGATGATTGAGTATTGAGGGTTGAAGATTGAGGATTGAGGATTGAGGATTGAGGATTGAGGATTGAGAATTGAGAACGAGGACTGAGGTTTGAGGATTGATGTTTGAGGAATGAGGATTGAGGATTGAGGATTGAGGATTGAGGATTGAGGATTGAGTATTGAAGGTTGAGGATTGATGACTGAGGATTGAGGATTGAGGTATGATGATTGCGGATTGAGTATTGAAAATTGGGTATTGAGGATTGAATATTGAGGATTGAGGATTGAGGACTGAGGATTGAAGATTGAGTATTGAGGATTGAAGGTTGAGGATTGAGGATTGACGATTGTGGATTGAGGATTGAGGTTTGAGGACTGGCGATGAGGGCTGAGGGTTGAGGATTGAGGTTTGAGGTCTGAGGACTGAGGATTGAGGATTGAGAATTGAGGACTGAGGATTGAGGATTGAAGATTGAGGATTGAGAATTGAGGACTGAGGATTGAGGATTGAAGATTGAGGATTGGGTATTGAGGATTGAAGAATGAGGATTGAGGATTGAGGATTGAGGATTGGGGTCTGAGGATTGAGGATTGAGGACTGAGGATTGAAGATTCAGTATTGAGGATTGAAGATTGAGGGTTGAGGATTGAGGATTGAACATTGAGGACTGAGTGTTGATGGCTGAGTGATGAGAATTGATGTTTGTGGATAGAGATTTGAAGATTGCAGATTGAGTATTGGGTATTGAAAACTGAATTGTGGATATTCTGTTGAGGATTGAGGATTGACAACTGATTGTTGAGGACTGAGGGCTGAAGATTGAGGATTAAGGATTGAGGATTCAGAATTGAGGTTTGAGGACTGAGGATTGAGGATTAAAGATTGAGTATTGAGGATTGAAGATTGAGGATTGAGGTTGAGGATTGAGGGTTGCGGATGAGGGCTGAGGGTTGAGGATTGAGGGTTGAGGATTGAGGAATGAAGATTGAGTACTGAGGATTGAAGATTGAGGATTGAGGATTGAGGATTGAGGATTGAGGATTGAGTATTGAAGATTGCCGATTGAAGATTGAGGATTGAGGGTTGAGGATTGAGGATTGAGGACTGAGGATTGAGGATCGAGGATTGAGCATTGAGGATTGAAGATTGAGGACTGGGGACTGAGGATTCAAAATTGAGGATTAAGGATTGAGGATTGAGGATTGAGGTTTGAGGATTAAGGATTGAGGACTGAGGATTGAGGATTGAGGATTGAGCATTGAGGATTGAAGATTGAGGACTGGGGATTGAGGATTGAAATTGAGGATTAAGGATTGAGGATTGGGGACTGTGGATCTAGGATTGGAGATTGATTATTGAGGATTGATGATTGAGGGTTGAGGATTGAGGGTTGAGAATTGAGAAATGAGGATGGGGACTGAGGGTTGAGGATTGAGGTTTGAGATACGAGGATTGAGGTATGAGGATTGTGGACTGAGGATTGACGATCGAGTATTGGAGATTGAGGATTGATGACTGAGGATTGAGGATTGAGGATTGATGGTTGCGGATTGAGGATTGAAGATTGAGTATTGAGGATTGAATATTGAGGATTGATGATGGAGGATTGAGGATTGAAGGTAGTGTATTGCGGACTGAAGATTGATGATTGAGGATTGACGATTGAGGATTGAGGATTGAGGTTTGAGGATTGGCGATGAGGGCTGAGGGTTGAGGATTGAGGTTTGAGGTCTGAGGACTGAGGATTGAGGATTGAGAATTGAGCATTGATGATTGAAGATTTAGGATTGAGGATTGAGGATTGAGGATTGAGGATTGAGGATTGAAGATTGAGTATTGAGGATTGAAGGTGGAGGATTGAGGATTGATGATTGAGGATTGAGGATTGAGGATTGAGGATTGAATATTGAGGATTGGGGACTGAGTGTTGAGGGTTGAGTGATGAGAATTAATGTTTGTGGATAGAGATTTGAAAATTGCAGATTGAGTATCGAGTATTGAAAACTGTGAATTGAGGATTTTCTATTGAGGATTGAGGATTGACAATTGACTGTCGAGGACTGAGGGCTGAAGATTGAGGGCTCAGGATTGAGAATTCTGAATTGAGGTTTCAGGACTGAGGATTGAGGATTGAAGATTGAGTATTGAGGATTGAAGATTGAGGATTGAGGATTGAGGATGGGGGATTGAAGAGAGAGGACTGAGTGTTGACGATTGTGTGTTGAGAATTGATGTTTGAGGGTTGAGATTTGATTATTGATTTTTGTGGATTGAGTATTGAACGATGAGAATTCAGGGTATTCTATTGAGTATTGATAATTGAGGATTGATTGTTGAGTATTGAGGATTGATGGTTGAGGGTTTTGTGTTGAATATTGAGGATTGAGAATTGAGGATTGAGGATTGAGGATTGAGGATTGAGGATTGAAGATTGAGTATTGAGGATTGAAGGTTGAGGATTGGGGACTGAGGATTGAAGATTCAGGATTGAGGATTGAGGATTGAGGATCGAGGATTGAAGATTCAGTATTGAGGATTGAAGATTGAGAACTGAGGATTGAGGATTGAACATTGAGGACTGAGTGTTGAGGGTTGAGTGATGAGAATTGATGTTTGTGGATAGAGATTTGCAGATTAGAAGATTGCAGATTAAGTACTGAGTACTGAAAACTGTGAATTGAGGATATTCTATTGAGGATTGAGGATTGGCAACTGATGGTTGAGGACTGAGGGCTGAAGATTGAAGATTCAGGATTGTGGATTCAGAATTGAGGTTTGAGGACTGAGGATTGATGATTGAAGATTGAGTATTGAGGATTGAAGAATGAGGATTGAGGTTGAGGATTGAGGATTGAGGATGAGGGCAGAGGGTTGAGGATTGATGCTTGAGCATTGAGGATTGAAGATTGAGGATTGAGGATTGAGGATTGAGGATTGAGGATTGAGGATTGAAGATTGACGATTGGGGACTGAGTGTTGAGGGTTGTGTGATGAGAATTGATGTTTGTGGATAGATATTTGAAGATTGCAGATTGAGCATTGAGTATTGAAAACTGTGAATTGATGATATTCTATTGAGGATTGAGAATTGACAACTGATTGTTGAGGACTGAGGGCTGAAGATTGAGGATTCAGGATTGAGAATTCACAATTGATGATTGAGGACTGAGGACTGATGATTGAAGATTGAGTATTGAGGATTGAAGATTGGGGATTAAGGATTGAGGATTTGGGATTGAGGATCTAGGATTGAAAATTGATTATTGTGGATTGAAGATTGAGGATTGTGGAGTGAAGATTGAGGATTGAAGATTGAGGATTGAGGATTGAGGATTGAAGTTTGAGGATAGGGTATTGCGGATTGAGCATTGAGGATTGAGGATTGAGGATTGAGGATCGGAGGATTGACGATTGAGGATTGAGGATTGATGATTGAGTATTGAGGATTGAAGATTGAGGATTGAGGATTGAGGATTGAGGATTGAGGATTGAGGATTGAAGATTGAGGACTGGCGACTGAGTGTTGAAGGTTGAGTTATGAGAATTGACGTTAGTGGATAGAGGTCTAAAGATTGCAGATTGAGTATTGAGTATTGAAAACTGTGAATTGATGATATTCTATTGAGGATTGTGAATTGACGACTGATTGTTGAGGACTTAGGTCTGAAGATTGAGGATTGGGTATTGAGGATTGAAGAATGAGGATTGAGGATTGAGGATTGATGATTGGGGACTGAGGATTGAATATTCAGGATTGAGGATTGAGGATCGAGGATTGAGGATTGAGGATTGAAGATTCAGTATTGAGGATCGAGGATTGAGAATTGAGGATTGAGGATTGAACATTGAGGACTGACTGTTGAGGGTTGAGTGATGAGAATTGACGATTGTGGATAGAGATTTGAAGATTGCAGATTGAGTATTGAGTATTGAAGACTGTGAATTGAGAATATTATACTGAGGATTGAGGATTGACAACTGATTGTTGAGGACTGAGGGCTGAAGATTGAGGATTCAGGATTGAGGATTCAGAATTGAGGTTTGAGGACTGAGGATTGAGGATTGAAGATTGAGTATTGAGGATTGAAGATTGAGGAATGAGGTTGAGGATTGAGGATTGAGGATGAGGGCTGAGGGTTGAGGATTGAGGTTTGAGGACTGAGGACTGAGGATTGAGTATAGAGAATTGAGGATTGAGGATTGAGGATTGAAGATTGAGGATTGGGTATTGAGGATTGAAGAATGAGGATTGAGGATTGAGTATTCAGGATTGAGGATTGAAGATTGAGTCTTGAGGATTGAAGACTGACGATTGAGGATTGAGGGTTGAGGATTGAGGATTGAGAATTGAGGATTGATGATTGAGTATTGAGGGTTGAAGATTGAGGATTGAGGATTGAGGATTGAGGATTGAGGATTGAGAATTGAGAACGAGGACTGAGGTTTGAGGATTGATGTTTGAGGAATGAGGATTGAGGATTGAGGATTGAGGATTGAGGATTGAGGATTGAGTATTGAAGGTTGAGGATTGATGACTGAGGATTGAGGATTGAGGTATGATGATTGCGGATTGAGTATTGAAAATTGGGTATTGAGGATTGAATATTAAGGATTGAGGATTGAGGACTGAGGATTGAAGATTGAGTATTGAGGATTGAAGGTTGAGGATTGAGGATTGACGATTGTGGATTGAGGATTGAGGTTTGAGGACTGGCGATGAGGGCTGAGGGTTGAGGATTGAGGTTTGAGGTCTGAGGACTGAGGATTGAGGATTGAGAATTGAGGACTGAGGATTGAGGATTGAAGATTGAGGATTGAGAATTGAGGACTGAGGATTGAGGATTGAAGATTGAGGATTGGGTATTGAGGATTGAAGAATGAGGATTGAGGATTGAGGATTGAGGATTGGGGTCTGAGGATTGAGGATTGAGGACTGAGGATTGAAGATTCAGTATTGAGGATTGAAGATTGAGGGTTGAGGATTGAGGATTGAACATTGAGGACTGAGTGTTGATGGTTGAGTGATGAGAATTGATGTTTGTGGATAGAGATTTGAAGATTGCAGATTGAGTATTGGGTATTGAAAACTGAATTGTGGATATTCTGTTGAGGATTGAGGATTGACAACTGATTGTTGAGGACTGAGGGCTGAAGATTGAGGATTCAGGATTGAGGATTCAGAATTGAGGTTTGAGGACTGAGGATTGAGGATTAAAGATTGAGTATTGAGGATTGAAGATTGAGGATTGAGGTTGAGGATTGAGGGTTGCGGATGAGGGCTGAGGGTTGAGGATTGAGGGTTGAGGATTGAGGAATGAAGATCGAGTACTGAGGATTGAAGATTGAGGATTGAGGATTGAGGATTGAGGATTGAGGATTGAGTATTGAAGATTGCCGATTGAAGATTGAGGATTGAGGGTTGAGGATTGAGGATTGAGGACTGAGGATTGAGGATCGAGGATTGAGCATTGAGGATTGAAGATTGAGGACTGGGGACTGAGGATTCAAAATTGAGGATTAAGGATTGAGGATTGAGGATTGAGGTTTGAGGATTAAGGATTGAGGACTGAGGATTGAGGATTGAGGATTGAGCATTGAGGATTGAAGATTGAGGACTGGGGATTGAGGATTGAAATTGAGGATTAAGGATTGAGGATTGGGGACTGTGGATCTAGGATTGGAGATTGATTATTGAGGATTGATGATTGAGGGTTGAGGATTGAGGGTTGAGAATTGAGAAATGAGGATGGGGACTGAGGGTTGAGGATTGAGGTTTGAGATACGAGGATTGAGGTATGAGGATTGTGGACTGAGGATTGACGATCGAGTATTGGAGATTGAGGATTGATGACTGAGGATTGAGAATTGAGGATTGATGGTTGCGGATTGAGGATTGAAGATTGAGTATTGAGGATTGAATATTGAGGATTGATGATTGAGGATTGAGGATTGAAGGTAGTGTATTGCGGACTGAAGATTGATGATTGAGGATTGACGATTGAGGATTGAGGATTGAGGTTTGAGGATTGGCGATGAGGGCTGAGGGTTGAGGATTGAGGTTTGAGGTCTGAGGACTGAGGATTGAGGATTGAGAATTGAGCATTGAGGATTGAGGATTGAAGATTGAGGATTGGGTATTGAGGATTGATGGATGAGGATTGAGGATTGAGGATTGAGGATTGGGGACTGAGGATTGAATATTCAGGATTGGGGATTGAGGATTGAGGATTGAGGATTGAGGATTGAACATTGAGGATTGAAGATACAGTATTGAGGATCGAAGATTGAGGATTGAGGATTGAGGATTGAACATTGAGGACTGAGGGTTGAGGGTTGAGTGATGAGAATTGGTGTTTGTGGATAGAGATTTGAAGATTGCAGATTGGGTATTGAGTATTGAAAACTGTGAATTGAGGATATTATACTGAGGATTGAGGATTGACAACTGATTGTTGAGGACTGAGGGCTGAAGATTGAGGATTCAGGGTTGAGGATTCAGAATTGAGGTTTGAGGACTGAGGATTGAGGATTGAAGATTGAGTATTGAGGATTGAAGATTTAGGGTTGAGGATTGAGGATTGAGGATTGAGGATTGAAGATTGAGGATTGGGGACTGTGTGTTGAGGGTTGTGTGATGAGAATTGATGTTTGTGGATAGATATTTGAAGATTGCAGATTGAGCATTGAGTATTGAAAACTGCGAATTGATGATATTCTATTGAGGATTGAGAATTGACAACTGATTGTTGAGGACTGAGGGCTGAAGATTGAGGTTTCAGGATTGAGAATTCAGAATTGAGGATTGAGGACTGAGGACTGAGGATTGAAGATTGAGTATTGAGGATTGAAGATTGAGGATTAAGGATTGAGGATTGGGGATTGAGGATCTAGGATTGGAAATTGATTATTGAGGATTGAAGATTGAGGATTGAGGATTTAGTATTGAGAATTGAGAATTGAGGATAAGGACTGAGGGTTGAGGATTGAGGTTTGAGGAATGAAGATTGAGGATTGAGGATTGAGGATTGAAGATTGAGTATTGATGATTGAAGATTGAGGATTGAGGATTGAGGGTTGAGGATTGAGGACGAGGACTGACAGTTGAGAATTGTGGTTTGAGGATTGAGGATTGAGGATTGAGCATTGAAGATTGAGTATTGATGATTGAAGATTCAGGATTGAGGATTGAGGGTTGAGGGTTGAGGACGAGGTCTGGCGGTTGAGGATTGTGGTTTGAGGATTGAGGATTGAGGATTGAGAATTGAGCATGAGGACTGAGGATTGGGGATTGAGGTTTGAGGAATGAGCATTGAGGATTGGGGATTGAGGATTGAGGATTGAGGATTGAGTATTGAAGGTTGAGGATTGATGACTGAGGATGGAGGATTGTGGATTGACGATTGAGGATTGAGAATTGAGGGTTGAAGGTTGAGTGTTGAGGATTGAAGGTTGAGGATTGACGATTGCGGATTGAGGATTGAGGATGATGGCTTAGGGCTTGAGGTTTGAGGTTTGAGCATTGAATCCTGAGAATTCAGGATGTTCTATTGAGTATTGAGGATTGAGGGTTGATGCTTTAGTATTGAGGATTCAGGATTGCGGATTGAGGATTGAGTATTGAAAATTAAGGATTGATGATTGAGGATTTAGGATTGAGGATTGAGGATTGAGGATTGAGGATTGAGGACTGAGGATTGAGGATTGAGGATTGAGCACTGAGTATTGAAGATTGAGGACTGGGGATTGAGGATTGAAGATTGAGGATTAAGGATTGAGGATTGGGGACTGGGGATCTAGGATTGGAGATTGATTATTGAGGATTGAAGATTGATGGTTAAGGATTGAGGGTTGAGAATTGAGAATTGAGGATGGGGACTGAGGGTTGAGGATTGAGGTTTGAGATACGAGGATTGAGGATTGAGGATTGTGGACTGAGGATTGACGATAGAGTATTGGAGATTGAGGATTGATGACTGAGGATTGAGGATTGAGGATTGATGATTGCGGATTGAGGATTGAAGATTGAGTATTGAGGATTGAATATTGAGGATTGAGAATTGAGGGTTGAGGATTGAAGATTGAGAATTGACGATTGAGGATTGAAGATTGAGTATTGAGGATTGAAGATTGAGGATTGAGGATTGAGGATTGAATATTGAGGACTGAGTGTTGAGGGTTGAGAGATGAGAATTGATGTTTGTGGATGGAGATTTGAAGATTGAAGATTGAGGATTGAGTATTGAAAACTGAGAATTCAGGATATTCTACTGAGTATTGAGAATTGAGGATTGATGGTTGAGTATTGAGGATTGATGGTTGAGGGTTGTGTGTTGAATATTGAGGATTGAGGATTGAGGATTGAGGATTGAAGATTGAGGATTGAATATTGAGTCTTGATGATTGATGATTGAGGATTGAGGATTGAGTGTTGAGGATTGAGAATTGAGGATTGAGGATTGAAGATTGAGGATTGGGTATTGAGGATTGAAGGATGAGGATTGACGATTGAGGATTGAGCATTGAGGATTGAAGATTGTGGACTGGGGATTGAGGATTGAAGATTGACGATTGAGGATTGTGGATTGAGCATTGAGGGTTAAGGATTAAAGATTGGATATTGATGATTGAAGATTGAGGATTGAGGATTGAGGGTTGTGGATTGAGGACGAGGACTGAGTGTTGAGAATTGATGTTTGAGGTCTGAGGATTGAGGATTGAGGATTGAGAATTGAGGATTGAGGATTGAGGATTGAAGATTGAGGATTGGGTATTGAGGATTGGAGAATGAGGACTGAGGATTTAGGATTGAGGATCGAGTTTTGAAGATTGAGTATTGGGGATTGAAGATTGAGGATTGAGGATTATGGATGGAGGATTGAGGATTGAGTATTCAGGATTGAGGATTGAGGATTGTAGATTGAGGATTGAGGATTGATGATTAAAGATTGAGTGTTGAGCATTGAAGATTGAGGATTGATGATTGGGGATTGAGGATTGAGGATTGAGGATTGAGGATTGAGTATTGAAGGCTGAGGATTGGTGATTGAGGATTGAGGATTGAGGATTGAGGATTGAGTATTGAGGACTGAGGGTTGAAGATTGAGGATTGATGATTGAGGATTAAAGATTGAGTATTGAGGATTGAAGATTGAGAGTTGGGGATTGAGGATTGAGGATTGAAGGATGAGGATTGAGGATTGAGGATTGAGGATTGGGGTCTGAGGATTGAATATTCAGGATTGGGGATTGAGGATTGAGGATTGAGGATTGAGGATTGAGGATTGAGGATTGAAGATACAGTATTGAGGATCGAAGATTGAGGATTGAGGATTGAGGATTGAACATTGAGGACTGAGGGTTGAGGGTTGAGTGATGAGAATTGGTGTTTGTGGATAGAGATTTGAAGATTGCAGATTGGGTATTGAGTATTGAAAACTGTGAATTGAGGATATTATACTGAGGATTGAGGATTGACAACTGATTGTTGAGGACTGAGGGCTGAAGATTGAGGATTCAGGGTTGAGGATTCAGAATTGAGGTTTGAGGACTGAGGATTGAGGATTGAAGATTGAGTATTGAGGATTGAAGATTTAGGGTTGAGGATTGAGGATTGAGGATTGAGGATTGAAGATTGAGGATTGGGGACTGTGTGTTGAGGGTTGTGTGATGAGAATTGATGTTTGTGGATAGATATTTGAAGATTGCAGATTGAGCATTGAGTATTGAAAACTGCGAATTGATGATATTCTATTGAGGATTGGGAATTGACAACTGATTGTTGAGGACTGAGGGCTGAAGATTGAGGTTTCAGGATTGAGAATTCAGAATTGAGGATTGAGGACTGAGGACTGAGGATTGAAGATTGAGTATTGAGGATTGAAGATTGAGGATTAAGGATTGAGGATTGGGGATTGAGGATCTAGGATTGGAAATCGATTATTGAGGATTGAAGATTGAGGATTGAGGATTTAGTATTGAGAATTGAGAATTGAGGATAAGGACTGAGGGTTGAGGATTGAGGTTTGAGGAATGAGGATTGAGGATTGAGGATTGAGGATTGAAGATTGAGTATTGATGATTGAAGATTGAGGATTGAGGATTGAGGGTTGAGGATTGAGGACGAGGACTGACAGTTGAGAATTGTGGTTTGAGGATTGAGGATTGAGGATTGAGGATTGAAGATTGAGTATTGATGATTGAAGATTCAGGATTGAGGATTGAGGGTTGAGGGTTGAGGACGAGGACTGGCGGTTGAGGATTGAGAATTGAGGATTGAGGATTGAGGATTGAAGATTGAGGATTGGGTATTGAGGATTGAAGGATGAGGATTGACGATTGAGGATTGAGCATTGAGGATTGAAGATTGTGGACTGGGGATTGAGGATTGAAGATTGACGATTGAGGATTGTGGATTGAGCATTGAGGGTTAAGGATTAAAGATTGGATATTGATGATTGAAGATTGAGGATTGAGGATTGAGGGTTGTGGATTGAGGACGAGGACTGAGTGTTGAGAATTGATGTTTGAGGTCTGAGGATTGAGGATTGAGGATTGAGAATTGAGGATTGAGGATTGAGGATTGAAGATTGAGGATTGGGTATTGAGGATTGGAGAATGAGGACTGAGGATTTAGGATTGAGGATCGAGTATTGAAGATTGAGTATTGGGGATTGAAGATTGAGGATTGAGGATTATGGATGGAGGATTGAGGATTGAGTATTCAGGATTGAGGATTGAGGATTGTAGATTGAGGATTGAGGATTGATGATTAAAGATTGAGTGTTGAGGATTGAAGATTGAGGATTGATGATTGGGGATTGAGGATTGAGGATTGAGGATTGAGGATTGAGTATTGAAGGCTGAGGATTGGTGATTGAGGATTGAGGATTGAGGATTGAGGATTGAGTATTGAGGACTGAGGGTTGAAGATTGAGGATTGATGATTGAGGATTAAAGATTGAGTATTGAGGATTGAAGATTGAGAATTGAGGATTGAGGATTGAACATTGAGGACTGAGTGTTGAGGGTTGAGTGATGAGAATTGATGTGTGTGGATAGAGATTTGAAGATTGCAGATTGGGTATTGTGTATTGTAAACTGTGAATTGAGGATATTTTATTGAGGATTGAGGATTGTCACCTGATTGTTGAGGACTGAGGGCTGAAGATTGAGGATTCAGGATTGAGCATTCAGAATTGAGGTTTGAGGACTGAGGATTGAGGATTGAAGATTGATTATTGAGGATTGAGGATTGAGAATTGAGGATTGTGGATTAAGGATTGAAGATTGAGGAGTGGGTCATGAGGATTGAAGAATGAGGATTGAGGATTGAGGATTGAGGATTGAGGATTGAAGATTGAGTATTGAGGATTGAAGATTGAGGGTTGAGGATTGAGGATTGAGGATTGAGTATTGAAGGCTGAGGATTGATGATTGAAGATTGAGGACTGAGGATTGAGGATTGAGGATTGAGTATTGAGGACTGAGGGTTGAAGATTGAGGATTGATGATTGAGGATTAAAGATTGAGTATTGAGGATTGAAGATTGAGAATTGAGGATTGAGGATTGAACATTAAGGACTGAGTGTTGAGCGTTGAGTGATGAGAATTGATGTTTGTGGATAGAGATTTGAAGATTGCAGATTGGGTACTGAGTACTGAAAACTGTGAATTGAGGATATTATACTGAGGATTGAGGATTGACAACTGATTGTTGAGGACTGAGGGCTGAAGATTGAGGATTCAGGGTGGAGGATTCAGAATTGAGGTTTGAGGACTGAGGATTGAGGATTGAAGATTGAGTATTGAGGATTGAAGATTGAGGATTGAGGATTGAGGATTGAGGATTGAAGATTGAGGATTGTGTATTGAGAATTGAAGAGTGAGGAGTGAGGATCGAGGATTGAGTATTGAGGATTGAAGATTGAGGATTGAGGATTGAAGATTGAGGATTGAGGTCTGAGGATTGAGGGTTGAGTATTGAGGATTGAGGATTAAAGACTGACTATTGAGGAATGAAGGTTGAGGATTGTGGATTGAAGATTGAGTATTGAGGATTGAAGATTGAGGATTGAGGATTGAGGATTGAGAACTGAAGATGAGGGCTGAGGGTTGAGGATTGAGGTTTGAGGACTGCAGACTGAGGATTGAGGATTCAGAATTGAGGATTGAGGAATGAGGATTGAGGATTGAAGATTGGGGATTGAGGATTGAGGGTTGTGGATTGAGGACGAGGACTGAGGGTTGAGTATTGATGTTTGAGGTCTGAGGATTGAGGATTGAGGATTGAGAATTGAGGATTGAAGATTGAGTATTGAGGATAGAAGGTTGAGGATTGAGGGTTGAGGATTGAAGATTGAAGACTTAGTGTTGAGGGTTCAGCGATGAGAGTTGATGTTTGTGGATAGAGGTTTGAAGATTGCAGATTGAGTATTGAGTATTGAAGACTGTGAATGCAGGATATTCTATTGAGGATTGAGGATTGTCAACTGATTGTTGAGGACTGAGGGCTGAAGATTGAGGATTCAGGATTGAGGATTCAGAATTGATGTTTGAGGACTGAGGATGGAGGATTGAAGATTGATTATTGAGGATTGAGGATTGAGAAATGAGGATTGCGGATTGAGGATTGAAGATTGAGGATTGGGTATTGAGAAGTGAAGAATGAGGATTGAGGATTGAGGATTGAGTATTGAGGATTGAGGATTGAGGATTAAAGATTGACTATTGAGGATTGAAGATTGACGATTGTGGATTGAAGATTGAGTATTGAGGATTGAAGATTGAGGATTGAGGATTGAGGATTGAGAACTGAAGATGAGGGCTGAGGGTTGAGGATTGAGGTTTGAGGACTGCGGACTGAGGATTGAGGATTCAGGGTTGAGGATTCAGAATTGAGGTTTAAGGACTGAGGATTGAGGATTGAAGATTGAGTATTGAGGATTGAAGATTTAGGATTGAGGATTGAGGATTGAGGATTGAGGATTGAAAATTGAGGATTGGGGACTGTGTGTTGAGGCTTGTGTGATGAGAATTGATGTTTGTGGATAGATATTTGAAGATTGCAGAATGAGCATTGAGTATTGAAAACTGCGAATTGATGATATTCTATTGAGGATTGAGAATTGACAACTGATTGTTGAGGACTGAGGGCTGAAGATTGAGGTTTCAGGATTGAGAATTCAGAATTGAGGATTGAGGACTGAGGACTGAGGATTGAAGATTGAGTATTGAGGATTGAAGATTCAGGATTAAGGATTGAGGATTGTGGATTGAGGATCTAGTATTGGAAATTGATTATTGAGGATTGAAGATTGAGGATTGAGGATTTAGTATTGAGAATTGAGAATTGAGGATAAGGACTGAGGGTTGAGGACTGAGGTTTGAGGAATGAGGATTGAGGATTGAGGATTGAGGATTGAAGATTGAGTATTGATTATTGAGGATTGAAGATTGAGGGTTAAGGATTGATGACTGAGGTTTGAGGATTGCGGATTGACGATTGAGGATTGGGGATTGAGGGTTGAAGGTTGAGTGTTGAGGATTGAAGGTTGAGGATTGACGATTGAGGATTGAGGATTGAAGGTTGAGGATGGAGGATTGAAAAGAGTGGTCTGAGTGTTGAGGTTTGAGTGTTGAGAATTGATGTTTGAGGAATGAGATTTGATTATTGAATATTGTGGATTGAGTATTGAACCATGAGAATTCAGGATACTCTATTCAGTATTAGGAATTGAGGATTGGTGGTTGAGTATTGAGGATTGGTGGTTGAGGGTTGTGTGTTGAATATTGAGGATTGAGGATTGAGGATTGAGGATTGAAGATTGAGGATTGAATATTGAGTCTTGATGATTGATGATTGAGGATTGAGGATTGAGTGTTGAGGGTTGAGGACGAGGACTGACGGTTGAGGATTGAGGTTTGAGGTTTGAGGATTGAGGATTGAGGACTGAGGATTGAGGATTGAGGATTGGGAATTGAGGATTGAGGATTGAGGATTGAAGATTGAGGATTGGGTATTGAGGATTGAAGAATGAGGACTGAGGATTTAGGATTGAGGATCGAGGATTGAAGATTGAGTATTGGGGATTGAATATTGAGGATTGAGGATTATCGATTGAGGATTGAGGATTGAGTATTCAGGATTGAGGATTGAGGATTGTAGATTGAGGATTGAGGATTGATGATTAAAGATTGAGTGTTGAGGATTGAAGATTGAGGATTGATGATTGGGGATTGAGGATTGAGGATTGAGGATTGAGTATTGAAGGCTGAGGATTGATGATTGAGGATTGAGTATTGAGGATTGAGGATTGAGTATTGAGGACTGAGGGTTGAAGATTGAGGATTGATGATTGAGGATTAAAGATTGAGTATTGAGGATTGAAGATTGAGAATTGAGGATTGAGGATTGAACATTGAGGACTGAGTGTTGAGGGTTGAGTGATGAGAATTGATGTTTGTGGATAGAGATTTGAAGATTGCAGATTGAGTATTGTGTATTGTAAACTGTGAATTGAGGATATTTTATTGAGGATTGAGGATTGTCACCTGATTGTTGAGGACTGAGGGCTGAAGATTGTGGATTCAGGATTGAGGATTCAGAATTGAGGTTTGAGGACTGAGGATTGAGGATTGAAGATTGATTATTGAGGATTGAGGATTGAGAATTGAGGATTGTGGATGGAGGATTGAAGATTGAGGATTGGGTCTTGAGGATTGAAGATTGAGGATTGAAGATTGAGGATTGAAGACTGAGAATTGAGGATTGAGTGTTGAGGATTGAGCATTGAGGATTAAAGATTGAGTATTGAGGATTGAAGATTGAGGATTGTGGATTGAAGATTGAGTATTGAGGATTGAGGGTTGAGGATTGAGGATTGAAGATTGAGAATTGACGATGAGGTCTGAGGGTTGAGGATTGAGGTTTGAGGACTGAGGACTGAGGATTGAGGATTGAGAATTGAGGATTGAGGATTGAGGATTGAGTATTGAGGATTGAGCATTGAGGATTAAAGATTGAGTATTGAGGATTGAAGATTGAGGATTGTGGATTGAAGATTGAGTATTGAGGATTGAGGGTTGAGGATCGAGGATTGAAGATTGAGAATTGACGATGAGGTCTGAGGGTTGAGGATTGAGGTTTGAGGGCTGAGGACTGAGGATTGAGGATTGAGAATTGAGGATTGAGGATTGAGGATTGAGGATTGAGGATTGAGGATTGGGTATTGAGGATTGAACATTGAGGATTGAGGATTGAGGATCGAGGATTGCGGATTGAGGATTGAAGATTGAATATGGATGATTGAATATTGAGGATTGATGATTGAGGGTTGTGGATTGAGGACGAGGACTGAGTGTTGAGTATTGATGTTTGAGGTCTGATGATTGAGGATTGAGGATTGAGAATTGAGGATTGAGGATTGAGGATTGAAGATTGAGGATTGGGTATTGAGGATTGAAGAATGAGGATCGAGGATTGAGTATTGAGGATTGAGGATTGAAGATTGAGTATTGGGGATTGAAGACTGACGATTGAGGATTTAGGATTGAGGGTTGAGGATTTAGTATTGAGAATTGAGGATTGAGGAACGAGGATTGAAGGTTGAGGATTGGGTATTGAGGACTGAGGACTGAGGATTGAGTATTGAGGATTGAGAATTGAGGATTGAGGATTGAGGATTGAAGATTGAGGATTGAGTATTGAGGATTGAAGGATGAGGATTGAGGATTGAGGATTGAGGATTGGGGACTGAGGATTGAATATTCAGGATTGAGGATTGAGGATTGAGGATTGAGGATTGAGGATTGAAGATACAGTATTGAGGATCGAAAATTGAGAATTGAGGACTGAGGATTGAACATTGAGGACTGAGTGTTGAGGGTTGAGTGATGAGAATTGATATTTGTGGATAGAGATTTGAAGATTGCAGAATGGGTATTGAGTATTGAAAACTGTGAATTGAGGATATTATACTGAGGATTGAGGATTGACAACTGATTGTTGAGGACTGAGGGCTGCAGATTGAGGACTCAGGGTTGAGGATTCAGAATTGAGGTTTGAGGACTGAGGATTGAGGATTGAAGATTGAGTATTGAGGATTGAAGATTGAGGATTGAGGATTGAGCATTGAGGATTGAGGATTGAAGATTGAGGATTGGGGACTGAGTGTTGAGGGTTGTGTGATGAGAATTGATGTTTGTGGATAGAGATTCGAAGATTGCAGATTGAGTATTTAGTATTGAAAACTGTGAATTGATGATATTCTATTGAGGATTGAGTATTGACAACTGATTGTCGAGGTCTGAAGTCTGAAGGTTGAGGACTGAGGATTGAGGATTCAGGATTGAGGTTTGAGGACTGAGGATTGAGGATTGAGGATTGAGGCTTGAGGATTGAGGATTGAGGATTGAAGATTGAGGATTGAGGATCCAGGATGAGGGCTGAACGTTCAGGATTGAGGTTTGAGGACTGAGGACTGAGGATTGAGGGTTGAGAATTAAGGATTGAGGATTGAGGATTGAAGATTGAGGATTGGGTTTTGAGGATTGAAGAATGAGGATTGAGGATTGAGTATTGAGGATTGAGGATTGAAGATTGAGTATTGAGGATTGAAGACTGACGATTGAGTATTGAGGATTGAGGATTGAAGATTGAGTATTGAGGATTGAAGACTGACGATTGAGGATTGAGGATTGAGGGTTGAGGATTTAGGATTGAGAATTGAGGATTGAGGAGTGAGGATTAAAGAGTGAGGATTGAGGATCCAGGATGAGGGCTGAAGGTTGAGGATTGAGGTTTGAGGACTGAGGTCTGAGGATTGAGGATTGAAGATTGAGGATTGGGTATTGAGGATTGAAGAATGAGGATTAAAGATTGAGTATTGAGGATTGAAGATTGAGAATTGAGGATTGAGGATTGAACATTGAGGACTGAGTGTTGAGGGTTGAGTGATGAGAAGTGATGTTTGTGGACAGAGATTTGAGGATTGCAGATTGAGCATTGTGTATTGAAAACTGTGAATTGAGGGTGTTCTATTGAGGATTGAGGATTGTTACCTGATTGTTGAGGACTGAGGGCTGAAGATTGAGGATTCAGTATTGAGGATTCAGAATTGAGGTTTGCGGACTGAGGATTGAGAACGGAGGATCGAAGATTGAGTATTGAGGATTGAAGATTGAGGACTGAGGATTGAGGATTGAGGATTGAAGATTGAATATGGATGATTGAATATTGAGGATTGAGGATTGAGGGTTGTGGATTGAGGACGGGGACTGAGTGTTGAGTATTGATGTTTGAGGTCTGATGATTGAGGATTGAGGATTGAGAATTGAGGATTCAGGATTGAGGATTGAAGATTGAGTATTGAGGATTGAAGACTGATGATTGAGGATTGAGGATTGAGGATTGTGGATAGAGAATTGAGGATTGAGGATTGAAGATTGAGTATTGAGGATTGAAGATTGAGGACTGAGGATTGAGGATTGAGCATTGAGGACTGAGGATTGAGGATTGAGGATTGAGCATTCAGGATTGAAGATTGGGGACTGGGGATTGAGGATTGAAGATTGAGGATTAAGGATTGAGGATTGGAGATTGGGGATCTAGGATTGGAGATTGATTATTGGGGATTGAAGATTGAGGGTTAAGGATTGAGGGTTGAGATGGAGAATTGAGGATGAGGACTGAGGATTGAGGATTGAGGATTGAAGATTGAATATTGAGGATTGATGATTGAGGATTGAGGATTGACAATTGAGGATTGAGGATTGAGGTTTGAGGATTGACGATGAGGGCTGAGGGTTGAGGACTGAGGTTCCAGGTCTGAGGTCTGAGGCTTGAGGATTGAGAATTGAGGATTGAGGATTGAGGATAGAAGATTGAGGACTGAGGATTGAGGATTGAGAATTGAGGATGAGGACTGAGGTTTGAGGATTGAGGTTTGAGGAATGAGGATAGAGGATTGAGGATTGAGTATTGAAGGTTGAGGATTGATGACTGAGGTTTGAGGATTGCGGATTGACGATTGAGGATTGGGGATTGAGGGTTGAAGGTTGAGTGTTGAGGATTGAAGGTTGAGGATTGACGATTGAGGATTGAGGATTGAAGGTTGAGGATGGAGGATTGAAAAGAGTGGACTGAGTGTTGAGGATTGAGTGTTGAGAATTGATGTTTGAGGAATGAGATTTGATTATTGAATATTGTGGATTGAGTATTGAACCATGAGAATTCAGGATACTCTATTGAGTATTAGGAATTGAGGATTGGTGGTTGAGTATTGAGGATTGGTGGTTGAGGGTTGTGTGTTGAATATTGAGGATTGAGGATTGACGATTGAGGATTGAAGATTGAGGATTGAATATTGAGTCTTGATGATTGATGATTGAGGATTGAGGATTGAGTGTTGAGGATTGAGGACGAGGACTGACGGTTGAGGATTGAGGTTTGTGGTTTGAGGATTGAGGATTGAGGACTGAGGATTGAGGATTGAGGGTTGAGCATTGAGGATTGAAGATTGAGGACTGGGGATTGAGGATTGAAGATTGACGATTGAGGATTGTGGATTGAGGATTAAGGGTTGAGGATTAAAGATTGAATATTGATGATTGAAGATTGAGGATTGAGGATTGAGGGTTGTGGATTGAGGACGAGGACTGAGTGTTGAGAATTGATGTTTGAGGTCTGATGATTGAGGATTGAGGATTGAGAATTGAGGATTGAGGATTGAGGATTGAAGATTGAGGATTGGGTATTGAGGATTGAAGAATGAGGATTAAAGATTGAGTATTGAGGATTGAAGATTGAGAATTGAGGATTGAGGATTGAACATTGAGGACTGAGCGTTGAGGGTTGAGTGATGAGAAGTGATGTTTGTGGACAGAGATTTGAGGATTGCAGATTGAGCATTGTGTATTGAAAACTGTGAATTGAGGGTGTTCTATTGAGGATTGAGGATTGTTACCTGATTGTTGAGCACTGAGGGCTGAAGATTGAGGATTCAGTATTGAGGATTCAGAATTGAGGTTTGCGGACTGAGGATTGAGGATGGAGGATCGAAGATTGAGTATTGAGTATTGAAGATTGAGGACTGAGGATTGAGGATTGAGGATTGAGGATTGGGGATGAGGGCTGAGGGTTGAGGATTGAGATTTAAGGACTGAGGACTGGGGATTGAGGATTGTGAATTGAGGATTGAGGATTGAGGATTGAGGATAGAAGAATGAGGATTGAGGATTGAGGATTGAGGATTGAGGATTGAAGATTGAGTATTGAGGATTGAAGATTGACGATTGAGGAATGTGGATTGAAGGTTGAGTATTGAACATTGAGGACTGAGTGTTGGGGGTTCAGCGATGAGAATTGATGTTTGTGGATAGAGATTTGAAGATTGCAGATTGAGTATTGTGTATTGTAAACTGTGAATTGAGGATATTTTATTGAGGATTGAGGATTGTCACCTGATTGTTGAGGACTGAGGGCTGAAGATTGTGGATTCAGGATTGAGGATTCAGAATTGAGGTTTGAGGACTGAGGATTGAGGATTGAAGATTGATTATTGAGGATTGAGGATTGAGAATTGAGGATTGTGGATTGAGGATTGAAGATTGAGGATTGGGTCTTGAGGATTGAAGATTGAGGATTGAAGATTGAGGATTGAAGACTGAGAATTGAGGATTGAGTGTTGAGGATTGAGCATTGAGGATTAAAGATTGAGTATTGAGGATTGAAGATTGAGGATTGTGGATTGAAGATTGAGTATTGAGGATTGAGGGTTGAGGATTGAGGATTGAAGATTGAGAATTGACGATGAGGTCTGAGGGTTGAGGATTGAGGTTTGAGGACTGAGGACTGAGGATTGAGGATTGAGAATTGAGGATTGAGGATTGAGGATTGAGTATTGAGGATTGAGCATTGAGGATTAAAGATTGAGTATTGAGGATTGAAGATTGAGGATTGTGGATTGAAGATTGAGTATTGAGGATTGAGGGTTGAGGATCGAGGATTGAAGATTGAGAATTGACGATGAGGTCTGAGGGTTGAGGATTGAGGTTTGAGGGCTGAGGACTGAGGATTGAGGATTGAGAATTGAGGATTGAGGATTGAGGATTGAGGATTGAGGATTGAGGATTGGGTATTGAGGATTGAACATTGAGGATTGAGGATTGAGGATCGAGGATTGCGGATTGAGGATTGAAGATTGAATATGGATGATTGAATATTGAGGATTGATGATTGAGGGTTGTGGATTGAGGACGAGGACTGAGTGTTGAGTATTGATGTTTGAGGTCTGATGATTGAGGATTGAGGATTGAGAATTGAGGATTGAGGATTGAGGATTGAAGATTGAGGATTGGGTATTGAGGATTGAAGAATGAGGATCGAGGATTGAGTATTGAGGATTGAGGATTGAAGATTGAGTATTGGGGATTGAAGACTGACGATTGAGTATTTAGGATTGAGGGTTGAGGATTTAGTATTGAGAATTGAGGATTGAGGAACGAGGATTGAAGGTTGAGGATTGGGTATTGAGGACTGAGGACTGAGGATTGAGTATTGAGGATTGAGAATTGAGGATTGAGGATTGAGGATTGAAGATTGAGGATTGAGTATTGAGGATTGAAGGATGAGGATTGAGGATTGAGGATTGAGGATTGGGGACTGAGGATTGAATATTCAGGATTGAGGATTGAGGATTGAGGATTGAGGATTGAGGATTGAAGATACAGTATTGAGGATCGAAAATTGAGAATTGAGGACTGAGGATTGAACATTGAGGACTGAGTGTTGAGGGTTGAGTGATGAGAATTGATATTTGTGGATAGAGATTTGAAGATTGCAGAATGGGTATTGAGTATTGAAAACTGTGAATTGAGGATATTATACTGAGGATTGAGGATTGACAACTGATTGTTGAGGACTGAGGGCTGCAGATTGAGGACTCAGGGTTGAGGATTCAGAATTGAGGTTTGAGGACTGAGGATTGAGGATTGAAGATTGAGTATTGAGGATTGAAGATTGAGGATTGAGGATTGAGCATTGAGGATTGAGGATTGAAGATTGAGGATTGGGGACTGAGTGTTGAGGGTTGTGTGATGAGAATTGATGTTTGTGGATAGAGATTCGAAGATTGCAGATTGAGTATTTAGTATTGAAAACTGTGAATTGATGATATTCTATTGAGGATTGAGTATTGACAACTGATTGTCGAGGTCTGAAGTCTGAAGGTTGAGGACTGAGGATTGAGGATTCAGGATTGAGGTTTGAGGACTGAGGATTGAGGATTGAGGATTGAGGCTTGAGGATTGAGGATTGAGGATTGAAGATTGAGGATTGAGGATCCAGGATGAGGGCTGAACGTTCAGGATTGAGGTTTGAGGACTGAGGACTGAGGATTGAGGGTTGAGAATTAAGGATTGAGGATTGAGGATTGAAGATTGAGGATTGGGTTTTGAGGATTGAAGAATGAGGATTGAGGATTGAGTATTGAGGATTGAGGATTGAAGATTGAGTATTGAGGATTGAAGACTGACGATTGAGTATTGAGGATTGAGGATTGAAGATTGAGTATTGAGGATTGAAGACTGACGATTGAGGATTGAGGATTGAGGGTTGAGGATTTAGGATTGAGAATTGAGGATTGAGGAGTGAGGATTAAAGAGTGAGGATTGAGGATCCAGGATGAGGGCTGAAGGTTGAGGATTGAGGTTTGAGGACTGAGGTCTGAGGATTGAGGATTGAAGATTGAGGATTGGGTATTGAGGATTGAAGAATGAGGATTAAAGATTGAGTATTGAGGATTGAAGATTGAGAATTGAGGATTGAGGATTGAACATTGAGGACTGAGTGTTGAGGGTTGAGTGATGAGAAGTGATGTTTGTGGACAGAGATTTGAGGATTGCAGATTGAGCATTGTGTATTGAAAACTGTGAATTGAGGGTGTTCTATTGAGGATTGAGGATTGTTACCTGATTGTTGAGGACTGAGGGCTGAAGATTGAGGATTCAGTATTGAGGATTCAGAATTGAGGTTTGCGGACTGAGGATTGAGAACGGAGGATCGAAGATTGAGTATTGAGGATTGAAGATTGAGGACTGAGGATTGAGGATTGAGGATTGAAGATTGAATATGGATGATTGAATATTGAGGATTGAGGATTGAGGGTTGTGGATTGAGGACGGGGACTGAGTGTTGAGTATTGATGTTTGAGGTCTGATGATTGAGGATTGAGGATTGAGAATTGAGGATTCAGGATTGAGGATTGAAGATTGAGTATTGAGGATTGAAGACTGATGATTGAGGATTGAGGATTGAGGATTGTGGATAGAGAATTGAGGATTGAGGATTGAAGATTGAGTATTGAGGATTGAAGATTGAGGACTGAGGATTGAGGATTGAGGATTGAGGACTGAGGATTGAGGATTGAGGATTGAGCATTCAGGATTGAAGATTGGGGACTGGGGATTGAGGATTGAAGATTGAGGATTAAGGATTGAGGATTGGAGATTGGGGATCTAGGATTGGAGATTGATTATTGGGGATTGAAGATTGAGGGTTAAGGATTGAGGGTTGAGATGGAGAATTGAGGATGAGGACTGAGGATTGAGGATTGAGGATTGAAGATTGAATATTGAGGATTGATGATTGAGGATTGAGGATTGACAATTGAGGATTGAGGATTGAGGTTTGAGGATTGACGATGAGGGCTGAGGGTTGAGGACTGAGGTTCGAGGTCTGAGGTCTGAGGCTTGAGGATTGAGAATTGAGGATGAGGACTGAGGTTTGAGGATTGAGGTTTGAGGAATGAGGATAGAGGATTGAGGATTGAGTATTGAAGGTTGAGGATTGACGATTGAGGATTGAGGATTGAAGGTTGAGGATGGAGGATTGAAAAGAGTGGACTGAGTGTTGAGGATTGAGTGTTGAGAATTGATGTTTGAGGAATGAGATTTGATTATTGAATATTGTGGATTGAGTATTGAACCATGAGAATTCAGGATACTCTATTGAGTATTAGGAATTGAGGATTGGTGGTTGAGTATTGAGGATTGGTGGTTGAGGGTTGTGTGTTGAATATTGAGGATTGAGGATTGACGATTGAGGATTGAAGATTGAGGATTGAATATTGAGTCTTGATGATTGATGATTGAGGATTGAGGATTGAGTGTTGAGGATTGAGGACGAGGACTGACGGTTGAGGATTGAGGTTTGTGGTTTGAGGATTGAGGATTGAGGACTGAGGATTGAGGATTGAGGGTTGAGCATTGAGGATTGAAGATTGAGGACTGGGGATTGAGGATTGAAGATTGACGATTGAGGATTGTGGATTGAGGATTAAGGGTTGAGGATTAAAGATTGAATATTGATGATTGAAGATTGAGGATTGAGGATTGAGGGTTGTGGATTGAGGACGAGGACTGAGTGTTGAGAATTGATGTTTGAGGTCTGATGATTGAGGATTGAGGATTGAGAATTGAGGATTGAGGATTGAGGATTGAAGATTGAGGATTGGGTATTGAGGATTGAAGAATGAGGATTAAAGATTGAGTATTGAGGATTGAAGATTGAGAATTGAGGATTGAGGATTGAACATTGAGGACTGAGCGTTGAGGGTTGAGTGATGAGAAGTGATGTTTGTGGACAGAGATTTGAGGATTGCAGATTGAGCATTGTGTATTGAAAACTGTGAATTGAGGATGTTCTATTGAGGATTGAGGATTGTTACCTGATTGTTGAGCACTGAGGGCTGAAGATTGAGGATTCAGTATTGAGGATTCAGAATTGAGGTTTGCGGACTGAGGATTGAGGATGGAGGATCGAAGATTGAGTATTGAGTATTGAAGATTGAGGACTGAGGATTGAGGATTGAGGATTGAGGATTGGGGATGAGGGCTGAGGGTTGAGGATTGAGATTTAAGGACTGAGGACTGGGGATTGAGGATTGTGAATTGAGGATTGAGGATTGAGGATTGAGGATAGAAGAATGAGGATTGAGGATTGAGGATTGAGGATTGAGGATTGAAGATTGAGTATTGAGGATTGAAGATTGACGATTGAGGAATGTGGATTGAAGGTTGAGTATTGAACATTGAGGACTGAGTGTTGGGGGTTCAGCGATGAGAATTGATGTTTGTGGATAGAGGTTTGAGGATTGCAGATTGAGTATTGAGTATTGAAGACTGTGAATGCAGGATATTCTATTGAGGATTGAGGATTGTCAACTGACTGTTGAGGACTGAGGGCTGAAGATTGAGGATTCAGGATTGAGGATTCAGAATTGATGTTTGAGGACTGAGGATTGAGGATTGAAGATTGATTATTGAGGATTGAGGATTGAGAATTGAGGATTGAGGATTGAGGATTGAAGATTGAGGATTGGGTATTGAGAATTGAAGAATGAGTATTGAGGATTGAGGGTTGAGTATTGAGGATTGAAGATTGAGTATTGAGGATTGAAGATTGAGGATTGAGGACTGAGGATTGAGGGTTGAGTATTGAGGATTGAGGATTGAGGATTAAAGATTGAGTATTGAGGATTGAAGATTGAGGATTGTGGATTGAAGATTGAGTATTGAAGATTGATGATTGAAGATTGACGATTGAGGATTGAGGGTTGTGGGTTGAGGACGAGGATTGAGTATTGAGGATTGAGGATTGAAGATTGAGTATTGGGGATTGAAGACTGACGATTGAGGATTTAGGATTGAGGGTTGAGGATTTAGTATTGAGAATTGAGGATTGAGGATTGAGGATTGAATGTTGAGGATTGGATATTGAGGACTGAGGACTGAGGATTGAGTATTGAGGATTGAGGATTGAGGATTAAAGATTGAGTATTGAGGATTGAGGATTGAGGATTGAAGTTTGAGTATTGAGGATTGAAGATTGAGGATTGAGGATTGAGGATTGAGGATTGAGGATTGAAGATTGAGGATTGGGGACTGAGTGTTGAGGGTTGAGTAATGAGAATTGATGTTTGTGGATGGAGATTTGAAGATTGAAGATTGAGGATTGAGTATTGAAAGCTGAGAATTCAGGATATTCTATTGAGTATTGAGAATTTTGGATTGATGGTTGAGTATTGAGGATTGATGGTTGAGGGTTGTGTGTTGAATATTGAGGATTGGCGGATTGAGTATTGAAGATTGAGGACTGAGGACTGATGATTGAGTATTGAGGATTGAGGATTCAGTATTGAGGATTGAGGATTTAAGAGTATTGATGAGTGAAGATTGCGGATTTATTCTTGAGGGTTGAGGTTTGAGGACGAGGACTGAGGGTTGTGGATTGAGGTTTGAGGACAGAAGATTGAGGATTGGGGATTGAGAATTGATAATTGAAGATTGAGGATTGAAAATTTAGGATTGGGTATTGAGGATTGGGGATTGGGGATTGAGGATTTAGTATTGGAGGTTGATTATTTAGGATTGAATATAGAGGGTTGAGGATTGAGGATTGAGGATTGAGAATTGAGAATTGAGGATGATGACTGAGGTTTGAGGATTGAGGTTTGAGGAATGAGGATTGAGGATTGAGGATTGAGGATTGAGGATTGATGATTGAGTATTGAAGGTTGAGGATTGATGACTGAGGATTGAGGATTGAGGATTGAGGATTGAGGATTGAGGATTGAAGATTGAGTGTTGAGGATTGAGTGTTGAGGAGTGAGGATTGAGTGTTGAGGATTGAGGATGAGGGCTGAGGTTTGAGGTTTGAGGTTTGAGTATTGAATCATGAGAATTCAGGATATTCTATTGAGTATTGAGAATTGAGGATTGATGGTTGGGTATTGAGGATTGAGGATTGAGGATTGAGGATTGACTATTGAAGATTGAGGATTGATGATTGAGAATTGAGCATTGAGGATTGAGGATTGAGGATTGAGGATTGAGTATTGAAGATTGAGAATTGAGGATTGAAGGTTGAGGATTGAGGAATGAGGTTTGAGGATTGAGGACGATGGCTGATGGCTGAGGGTTGAGGTTTTAGGACTGAGGACTGAGGATTGAGGATTGAGAATTGAGGATTGAGGATTGAGTATTGAGGATGAGGACTGGGGTTTGAGGATTGAGGTTTGAGGAATGAGGATTGAGGATTGAGGATTGAGGACTGAGGATTGAGGATTGAGTATTGAAGGTTGAGGATTGATGACTGAGGATTGAGGATTGCGGATTGACGATTGAGGATTGAGGATTGAGCGTTGAAGGTTGAGTGTTGAGGACTGATGGTTTAGTATTGAGGATTCAGGATTGAGGATTGAGGATTGAGTATTGAAGATTGAGGATTGATGGTTGAGGATTTAGAATTGAGGATTGAGGATTGAGGATTGAAAATTGAGTATTGAGGATTGAAGATTGAGGACTGAGGAATAAAGATTGAGGATTGAGGATGATGGCTGAGGGTTGAGGATTGAGGCTTGAGGACTGAGGACTGAGGATTGAGGATTGAGAATTGAGGATAGAGGATTGAGGATTGAAGATTGAGTATTGAGGATTGAGGATTGAGGATTGAGGACTGAGGATTGAGGATTCAGGATTGAGAATTGAAGATTGAGGAATAAGCACTGGGGATTGAGTATTGAGGTTTGAGGATTCAGTATTGAGGATTGATGATTAAAGATTGAGTATTGATGATTGAAGGTTGCGGATTGATTATTGAGGGTTGAGGATTGATGACGAGGACTGAGGGTTGAGGATTGAGGACTGAGGATTGAGGATGGAGGATTGGGCATTGAGGATTGAAGATTGAGGATTGAGGATTGAGGATTGAGGATTGAGGATTGAGGATTGAGGATTGAGGATTGAGGATTGAGTATTGAAGATTGAGGTCTGAGGACTGGGGATTGAGTATAGAGTATTGAGTATTCAGAATTGAGGATTGAGGATTGAAGATCGAGTATTGATGATTGAAGATTGCGGATTGATTATTGAGGGTTGAGGATTGATGACGAGGTCTGAGGGTTGAGGATTGAGTACTGAGGATTAAGGATGGAGGTTTGGGCATTGAGGATTGAAGATTGAGGACTGGGGATTGAGGACTGATTATTGAGGATTAAGGATTGAGGATTGGGGATAGGGGATCTAGGATTGGAGATTGATTATTGAGGATTGAAGATTGAGTGTTGAGGATTGAGGATTGAGAATTGAGGATAAGGACTGAGGGTTGAGGATTGAGGTTTGAGGAATGAGGATTGAGGATTGAAGATTGAGGGCTGAGGATTGAGGATTGAGAATTGAGAATTGAGGATGAGGACTGAGGGTTGAAGAATGAGGATTGAGGATTGAGGATTGAGGATTCAGGATTGAGGATTGAAGATTGAGTATTGAGGATTGAAGACTGATGATTGAGGATTGAGGATTGAGGATTGAGTATTGAGGATTGAGGATTGAGGATTGAGGATTAAAGATTGAGTATTGAGGATTGAAGGTTGAGGATTGTGGATTGAAGATTGAGTATTGAGGATTGAAGATTGAGGATTGAGGATTGAGGATTGAGAATTGACGATGAGGTCTGAGGGTTGAGGATTGAGGTTTGAGGACTGAGGACTGAGGATTGAGGATTGAGAATTGAGGATTGAGGATTGAGGATTGAGGATTGAAGATTGAGGATTGGGTATTGAGGATTGAACATTGAGGATTGAGGATTGAGGATCGAGGATTGAGGATTGAGGATTGAAGATTGAATATTGATGATTGAAGATTGAGGATTGAGGATTGAGGGTTGTGGATTGAGGACGGGGACTGAGTGTTGAGTATTGATGTTTGAGGTCTGATGATTGAGGATTGAGGATTGAGAATTGAGGATTGAGGATTGAGGATTGAAGATTGAGGATTGGGTATTGAGGATTGAAGAATGAGGATTAAAGATTGAGTATTGAGGATTGAAGATTGAGAATTGAGGATTGAGGATTGAACATTGAGGACTGAGCGTTGAGGGTTGAGTGATGAGAAGTGATGTTTGTGGACAGAGATTTGAGGATTGCAGATTGAGCATTGTGTATTGAAAACTGTGAATTGAGGATGTTCTATTGAGGATTGAGGATTGTTACCTGATTGTTGAGGACTGAGGGCTGAAGATTGAGGATTCAGTATTGAGGATACAGAATTGAGGTTTGCGGACTGAGGATTGAGGATGGAGGATCGAAGATTGAGTATTGAGGATTGAAGATTGAGGACTGAGGATTGAGGATTGAGGATTGAGGATTGGGGATGAGGGCTGAGGGTTGAGGATTGAGATTTAAGGACTGAGGACTGGGTATTGAGTATTGTGAATTGAGGATTGAGGATTGAGGATTGAGGATAGAAGAATGAGGATTGAGGATTGAGGATTGAGGATTGAGGATTGAGGATTGAAGATTGAGTATTGAGGATTGAAGATTGACGATTGAGGAATGTGGATTGAAGGTTGAGTGTTGAACATTGAGGACTGAGTGTTGGGGGTTCAGCGATGAGAATTGATGTTTGTGGATAGAGGTTTGAGGATTGCAGATTGAGTATTGAGTATTGAAGACTGTGAATGCAGGATATTCTATTGAGGATTGAGGATTGTTAACTGACTGTTGAGGACTGAGGGCTGAAGATTGAGGATTCAGGATTGAGGATTCAGAATTGATGTTTGAGGACTGAGGATTGAGGATCGAAGATTGATTATTGAGGATTGAGGATTGAGAATTGAGGATTGAGGATTGAGGATTGAAGATTGAGGATTGGGTATTGAGAATTGAAGAATGAGTATTGAGGATTGAGGGTTGAGTATTGAGGATTGAAGATTGAGTATTGAGGATTGAAGATTGAGGATTGAGGACTGAGGATTGAGGGTTGAGTATTGAGGATTGAGGATTGAGGATTAAAGATTGAGTATTGAGGATTGAAGATTGAGGATTGTGGATTGAAGATTGAGTATTGAGGATTGAGGGTTGAGGATTGAGGATTGAAGATTGAGAATTGACGATGAGGTTTGAGGACTGAGGACTGAGGATTGAGGACTGAGAATTGAGGATTGAGGATTGAGGATTGAGGATTGAAGATTGAGGATTGGGTATTGAGGATTGAACATTGAGGATTGAGGATTGAGGATCGAGGATTGCGGATTGAGGATTGAAGATTGAATATTGATGATTGAAGATTGAGGATTGAGGATTGAGGGTTGTGGGTTGAGGACGAGGACTGAGTGTTGAGTATTGATGTTTGAGGTCTGATGATTGAGGATTGAGGATTGGGAATTGAGGATTGAGGATTGAGGATTGAAGATTAAGGATTGGGTATTGAGGATTGAAGAATGAGGATCGAGGATTGAGTATTGAGGATTTAGGATTGAAGATTGAGTATTGGGGATTGAAGACTGACGATTGAGGATTTAGGATTGAGGGTTGAGGATTTAGTATTGAGAATTGAGGATTGAGGATTGAGGATTGAATGTTGAGGATTGGATATTGAGGACTGAGGACTGAGGATTGAGTATTGAGGATTGAGGATTGAGGATTAAAGATTGAGTATTGAGGATTGAGGATTGAGGATTGAAGTATGAGTATTGAGGATTGAAGATTGAGGATTGAGGATTGAGGATTGAGGATTGAGGATTGAAGATTGAGGATTGGGGACTGAGTGTTGAGGGTTGAGTAATGAGAATTGATGTTTGTGGATGGAGATTTGAAGATTGAAGATTGAGGATTGAGTACTGAAAGCTGAGAATTCAGGATATTCTATTGAGTATTGAGAATTTTGGATTGATGGTGGAGTATTGAGGATTGATGGTTGAGGGTTGTGTGTTGAATATTGAGGATTGGCGGATTGAGTATTGAAGATTGAGGACTGGGGATTGAGGACTGAAGATTGAGGGTTAAGGATTGAGGATTGGTGATTGAGGATCTAGGACTGAATATTGATTATTGAGGATTAAAGATTGAGTATTGAGGATTGAGGATTGAGAATTGAGAATTGAGGATAAGGACTGAGGGTTGAGGATTGAGGTTTGAGGAATGAGGATTGAGGATTGAGGATTGAGGATTGAAGATTGAGTGTTGATGATTGAAGATTGAGGATTGAGGATTGAGGGTTGAGGATTGAGGACGAGGACTGACGGTTGAGGATTGTGGTTTGAGGATTGAGGATTGAGGATTGAGTATTGAGGATGAGGACTGGGGTTTGAGGATTGAGGTTTGAGGAATGAGGATTGAGGATTGAGGATTGAGGACTGAGGATTGAGGATTGAGTATTGAAGGTTGAGGATTGATGACTGAGGATTGAGGATTGCGGATTGACGATTGAGGATTGAGGATTGAGCGTTGAAGGTTGAGTGTTGAGGACTGATGGTTTAGTATTGAGGATTCAGGATTGAGGATTGAGGATTGAGTATTGAAGATTGAGGATTGATGGTTGAGGATTTAGAATTGAGGATTGAGGATTGAGGATTGAAAATTGAGTATTGAGGATTGAAGATTGAGGACTGAGGAATAAAGATTGAGGATTGAGGATGATGGCTGAGGGTTGAGGATTGAGGCTTGAGGACTGAGGACTGAGGATTGAGGATTGAGAATTGAGGATAGAGGATTGAGGATTGAAGATTGAGGATTGGGTATTGAGGATTGAAGAATGAGGATTGAGGATTGAGGATTGAGGATTGAGGATTGAAGATTGAGTATTGAGGATTGAAGATTGAGTATTGAGGATTGAGGATTGAGGATTGAGGACTGAGGATTGAGGATTCAGGATTGAGAATTGAAGATTGAGGAATAAGCACTGGGGATTGAGTATTGAGGTTTGAGGATTCAGTATTGAGGATTGATGATTAAAGATTGAGTATTGATGATTGAAGGTTGCGGATTGATTATTGAGGGTTGAGGATTGATGACGAGGACTGAGGGTTGAGAATTGAGGACTGAGGATTGAGGATGGAGGATTGGGCATTGAGGATTGAAGATTGAGGATTGAGGATTGAGGATTGAGGATTGAGGATTGAGGATTGAGGATTGAGGATTGAGGATTGAGTATTGAAGATTGAGGTCTGAGGACTGGGGATTGAGTATAGAGGATTGAGTATTCAGAATTGAGGATTGAGGATTGAAGATCGAGTATTGATGATTGAAGATTGCGGATTGATTATTGAGGGTTGAGGATTGATGACGAGGTCTGAGGGTTGAGGATTGAGTACTGAGGATTAAGGATGGAGGTTTGGGCATTGAGGACTGAAGATTGAGGACTGGGGATTGAGGACTGATTATTGAGGATTAAGGATTGAGGATTGTGGATAGGGGATCTAGGATTGGAGATTGATTATTGAGGATTGAAGATTGAGTGTTGAGGATTGAGGATTGAGAATTGAGGATAAGGACTGAGGGTTGAGGATTGAGGTTTGAGGAATGAGGATTGAGGATTGAAGATTGAGGGTTGAGGATTGAGGATTGAGAATTGAGAATTGAGGATGAGGACTGAGGGTTGAAGAATGAGGATTGAGGATTGAGGATTGAGGATTCAGGATTGAGGATTGAAGATTGAGTATTGAGGATTGAAGACTGATGATTGAGGATTGAGGATTGAGGATTGTGGATTGAGAATTGAGGATTGAGGATTGAAGATTGAGTATTGAGGACTGAAGATTGAGGACTGAGGATTGAGGATTGATGATTGAGGACTGAGGATTGAGGATTGAGGATTGAGCATTCAGGATTGAAGATTGGGGACTGGGGATTGAGGATTGAAGATTGAGGATTAAGGATTGAGGATTGGAGATTGGGTATCTAGGATTGGAGATTGATTATTGAGGATTGAAGATTGAGGGTTAAGGATTGAGGATTGAGATGGAGAATTGAGGATGAGGACTGAGGATTGAGGATTGAGGATAGAAGATTGAGGACTGAGGATTGAGGATTGAGAATTGAGGATGAGGACTGAGGTTTGAGGATTGAGGTTTGAGGAATGAGGATAGAGGATTGAGGATTGAGTATTGAAGGTTGAGGATTGATGACTGAGGTTTGAGGATTGCGGATTGACGATTGAGGATTGGGGATTGAGGGTTGAAGGTTGAGTGTTGAGGATTGAGGGTTGAGGATTGACGATTGAGGATTGAGGATTGAAGGTTGAGGATGGAGGATTGAAAAGAGTGGACTGAGTGTTGAGGATTGAGTGTTGTGAATTGATGTTTGAGGAATGAGATTTGATTATTGAATATTGTGGATTGAGTATTGAACCATGAGAATTCAGGATACTCTATTGAGTATTAGGAATTGAGGATTGGTGGTTGAGTATTGAGGATTGGTGGTTGAGGGTTGTGTGTTGAATATTGAGTATTGAGGATTGAGGATTGAGGATTGAAGATTGAGGATTGAATATTGAGTCTTGATGATTGATGATTGAGGATTGAGGATTGAGTGTTGAGGATTGAGGACGAGGACTGACGGTTGAGGATTGAGGTTTGAGGTTTGAGGATTGAGGACGAGGACTGACGGTTGAGGATTGAGGTTTGAGGTTTGAGGATTGAGGATTGAGGACTGAGGATTGAGGATTGAAGATTGAGGATTGAGGATTGAGGATTGAGGATTGAGGATTGAAGATTGAGGATTGGGGACTGAGTGTTGAGGGTTGAGTAATGAGAATTGATGTTTGTGGATGGAGATTTGAAGATTGAAGATTGAGGATTGAGTACTGAAAGCTGAGAATTCAGGATATTCTATTGAGTATTGAGAATTTTGGATTGATGGTGGAGTATTGAGGATTGATGGTTGAGGGTTGTGTGTTGAATATTGAGGATTGGCGGATTGAGTATTGAAGATTGAGGACTGGGGATTGAGGACTGAAGATTGAGGGTTAAGGATTGAGGATTGGTGATTGAGGATCTAGGACTGAATATTGATTATTGAGGATTAAAGATTGAGTATTGAGGATTGAGGATTGAGAATTGAGAATTGAGGATAAGGACTGAGGGTTGAGGATTGAGGTTTGAGGAATGAGGATTGAGGATTGAGGATTGAGGATTGAAGATTGAGTGTTGATGATTGAAGATTGAGGATTGAGGATTGAGGGTTGAGGATTGAGGACGAGGACTGACGGTTGAGGATTGTGGTTTGAGGATTGAGGATTGAGGATTGAGTATTGAGGATGAGGACTGGGGTTTGAGGATTGAGGTTTGAGGAATGAGGATTGAGGATTGAGGATTGAGGACTGAGGATTGAGGATTGAGTATTGAAGGTTGAGGATTGATGACTGAGGATTGAGGATTGCGGATTGACGATTGAGGATTGAGGATTGAGCGTTGAAGGTTGAGTGTTGAGGACTGATGGTTTAGTATTGAGGATTCAGGATTGAGGATTGAGGATTGAGTATTGAAGATTGAGGATTGATGGTTGAGGATTTAGAATTGAGGATTGAGGATTGAGGATTGAAAATTGAGTATTGAGGATTGAAGATTGAGGACTGAGGAATAAAGATTGAGGATTGAGGATGATGGCTGAGGGTTGAGGATTGAGGCTTGAGGACTGAGGACTGAGGATTGAGGATTGAGAATTGAGGATAGAGGATTGAGGATTGAAGATTGAGGATTGGGTATTGAGGATTGAAGAATGAGGATTGAGGATTGAGGATTGAGTATTGAGGTTTGAGGATTCAGTATTGAGGATTGATGATTAAAGATTGAGTATTGATGATTGAAGGTTGCGGATTGATTATTGAGGGTTGAGGATTGATGACGAGGACTGAGGGTTGAGAATTGAGGACTGAGGATTGAGGATGGAGGATTGGGCATTGAGGATTGAAGATTGAGGATTGAGGATTGAGGATTGAGGATTGAGGATTGAGGATTGAGGATTGAGGATTGAGGATTGAGTATTGAAGATTGAGGTCTGAGGACTGGGGATTGAGTATAGAGGATTGAGTATTCAGAATTGAGGATTGAGGATTGAAGATCGAGTATTGATGATTGAAGATTGCGGATTGATTATTGAGGGTTGAGGATTGATGACGAGGTCTGAGGGTTGAGGATTGAGTACTGAGGATTAAGGATGGAGGTTTGGGCATTGAGGACTGAAGATTGAGGACTGGGGATTGAGGACTGATTATTGAGGATTAAGGATTGAGGATTGTGGATAGGGGATCTAGGATTGGAGATTGATTATTGAGGATTGAAGATTGAGTGTTGAGGATTGAGGATTGAGAATTGAGGATAAGGACTGAGGGTTGAGGATTGAGGTTTGAGGAATGAGGATTGAGGATTGAAGATTGAGGGTTGAGGATTGAGGATTGAGAATTGAGAATTGAGGATGAGGACTGAGGGTTGAAGAATGAGGATTGAGGATTGAGGATTGAGGATTCAGGATTGAGGATTGAAGATTGAGTATTGAGGATTGAAGATTGAGTATTGAGGACTGAAGATTGAGGACTGAGGATTGAGGATTGATGATTGAGGACTGAGGATTGAGGATTGAGGATTGAGCATTCAGGATTGAAGATTGGGGACTGGGGATTGAGGATTGAAGATTGAGGATTAAGGATTGAGGATTGGAGATTGGGTATCTAGGATTGGAGATTGATTATTGAGGATTGAAGATTGAGGGTTAAGGATTGAGGATTGAGATGGAGAATTGAGGATGAGGACTGAGGATTGAGGATTGAGGATAGAAGATTGAGGACTGAGGATTGAGGATTGAGAATTGAGGATGAGGACTGAGGTTTGAGGATTGAGGTTTGAGGAATGAGGATAGAGGATTGAGGATTGAGTATTGAAGGTTGAGGATTGATGACTGAGGTTTGAGGATTGCGGATTGACGATTGAGGATTGGGGATTGAGGGTTGAAGGTTGAGTGTTGAGGATTGAGGGTTGAGGATTGACGATTGAGGATTGAGGATTGAAGGTTGAGGATGGAGGATTGAAAAGAGTGGACTGAGTGTTGAGGATTGAGTGTTGTGAATTGATGTTTGAGGAATGAGATTTGATTATTGAATATTGTGGATTGAGTATTGAACCATGAGAATTCAGGATACTCTATTGAGTATTAGGAATTGAGGATTGGTGGTTGAGTATTGAGGATTGGTGGTTGAGGGTTGTGTGTTGAATATTGAGTATTGAGGATTGAGGATTGAGGATTGAAGATTGAGGATTGAATATTGAGTCTTGATGATTGATGATTGAGGATTGAGGATTGAGTGTTGAGGATTGAGGACGAGGACTGACGGTTGAGGATTGAGGTTTGAGGTTTGAGGATTGAGGACGAGGACTGACGGTTGAGGATTGAGGTTTGAGGTTTGAGGATTGAGGATTGAGGACTGAGGATTGAGGATTGAAGATTGAGGATTGAGGATTGAGGATTGAGGATTGAGGATTGAAGATTGAGGATTGGGGACTGAGTGTTGAGGGTTGAGTAATGAGAATTGATGTTTGTGGATGGAGATTTGAAGATTGAAGATTGAGGATTGAGTACTGAAAGCTGAGAATTCAGGATATTCTATTGAGTATTGAGAATTTTGGATTGATGGTGGAGTATTGAGGATTGATGGTTGAGGGTTGTGTGTTGAATATTGAGGATTGGCGGATTGAGTATTGAAGATTGAGGACTGGGGATTGAGGACTGAAGATTGAGGGTTAAGGATTGAGGATTGGTGATTGAGGATCTAGGACTGAATATTGATTATTGAGGATTAAAGATTGAGTATTGAGGATTGAGGATTGAGAATTGAGAATTGAGGATAAGGACTGAGGGTTGAGGATTGAGGTTTGAGGAATGAGGATTGAGGATTGAGGATTGAGGATTGAAGATTGAGTGTTGATGATTGAAGATTGAGGATTGAGGATTGAGGGTTGAGGATTGAGGACGAGGACTGACGGTTGAGGATTGTGGTTTGAGGATTGAGGATTGAGGATTGAGTATTGAGGATGAGGACTGGGGTTTGAGGATTGAGGTTTGAGGAATGAGGATTGAGGATTGAGGATTGAGGACTGAGGATTGAGGATTGAGTATTGAAGGTTGAGGATTGATGACTGAGGATTGAGGATTGCGGATTGACGATTGAGGATTGAGGATTGAGCGTTGAAGGTTGAGTGTTGAGGACTGATGGTTTAGTATTGAGGATTCAGGATTGAGGATTGAGGATTGAGTATTGAAGATTGAGGATTGATGGTTGAGGATTTAGAATTGAGGATTGAGGATTGAGGATTGAAAATTGAGTATTGAGGATTGAAGATTGAGGACTGAGGAATAAAGATTGAGGATTGAGGATGATGGCTGAGGGTTGAGGATTGAGGCTTGAGGACTGAGGACTGAGGATTGAGGATTGAGAATTGAGGATAGAGGATTGAGGATTGAAGATTGAGGATTGGGTATTGAGGATTGAAGAATGAGGATTGAGGATTGAGGATTGAGGATTGAGGATTGAAGATTGAGTATTGAGGATTGAAGATTGAGTATTGAGGATTGAGGATTGAGGATTGAGGACTGAGGATTGAGGATTCAGGATTGAGAATTGAAGATTGAGGAATAAGCACTGGGGATTGAGTATTGAGGTTTGAGGATTCAGTATTGAGGATTGATGATTAAAGATTGAGTATTGATGATTGAAGGTTGCGGATTGATTATTGAGGGTTGAGGATTGATGACGAGGACTGAGGGTTGAGAATTGAGGACTGAGGATTGAGGATGGAGGATTGGGCATTGAGGATTGAAGATTGAGGATTGAGGATTGAGGATTGAGGATTGAGGATTGAGGATTGAGGATTGAGGATTGAGGATTGAGTATTGAAGATTGAGGTCTGAGGACTGGGGATTGAGTATAGAGGATTGAGTATTCAGAATTGAGGATTGAGGATTGAAGATCGAGTATTGATGATTGAAGATTGCGGATTGATTATTGAGGGTTGAGGATTGATGACGAGGTCTGAGGGTTGAGGATTGAGTACTGAGGATTAAGGATGGAGGTTTGGGCATTGAGGACTGAAGATTGAGGACTGGGGATTGAGGACTGATTATTGAGGATTAAGGATTGAGGATTGTGGATAGGGGATCTAGGATTGGAGATTGATTATTGAGGATTGAAGATTGAGTGTTGAGGATTGAGGATTGAGAATTGAGGATAAGGACTGAGGGTTGAGGATTGAGGTTTGAGGAATGAGGATTGAGGATTGAAGATTGAGGGTTGAGGATTGAGGATTGAGAATTGAGAATTGAGGATGAGGACTGAGGGTTGAAGAATGAGGATTGAGGATTGAGGATTGAGGATTCAGGATTGAGGATTGAAGATTGAGTATTGAGGATTGAAGACTGATGATTGAGGATTGAGGATTGAGGATTGTGGATTGAGAATTGAGGATTGAGGATTGAAGATTGAGTATTGAGGACTGAAGATTGAGGACTGAGGATTGAGGATTGATGATTGAGGACTGAGGATTGAGGATTGAGGATTGAGCATTCAGGATTGAAGATTGGGGACTGGGGATTGAGGATTGAAGATTGAGGATTAAGGATTGAGGATTGGAGATTGGGTATCTAGGATTGGAGATTGATTATTGAGGATTGAAGATTGAGGGTTAAGGATTGAGGATTGAGATGGAGAATTGAGGATGAGGACTGAGGATTGAGGATTGAGGATAGAAGATTGAGGACTGAGGATTGAGGATTGAGAATTGAGGATGAGGACTGAGGTTTGAGGATTGAGGTTTGAGGAATGAGGATAGAGGATTGAGGATTGAGTATTGAAGGTTGAGGATTGATGACTGAGGTTTGAGGATTGCGGATTGACGATTGAGGATTGGGGATTGAGGGTTGAAGGTTGAGTGTTGAGGATTGAGGGTTGAGGATTGACGATTGAGGATTGAGGATTGAAGGTTGAGGATGGAGGATTGAAAAGAGTGGACTGAGTGTTGAGGATTGAGTGTTGTGAATTGATGTTTGAGGAATGAGATTTGATTATTGAATATTGTGGATTGAGTATTGAACCATGAGAATTCAGGATACTCTATTGAGTATTAGGAATTGAGGATTGGTGGTTGAGTATTGAGGATTGGTGGTTGAGGGTTGTGTGTTGAATATTGAGTATTGAGGATTGAGGATTGAGGATTGAAGATTGAGGATTGAATATTGAGTCTTGATGATTGATGATTGAGGATTGAGGATTGAGTGTTGAGGATTGAGGACGAGGACTGACGGTTGAGGATTGAGGTTTGAGGTTTGAGGATTGAGGACGAGGACTGACGGTTGAGGATTGAGGTTTGAGGTTTGAGGATTGAGGATTGAGGACTGAGGATTGAGGATTGAGGATTGAGCATTGAGGATTGAAAATTGAGGACTGGGGATTGAGGATTGAAGATTGACGATTGAGGATTGTGGATTGAGGATTGAGGGTTGAGGATTAAAGATTGAATATTGATGATTGAAGATTGAGGATTGAGGATTGAGGGTTGTGGATTGAGGACGAGGACTGAGTGTTGAGAATTGATGTTTGAGGTCTGAGGATTGAGGATTGAGGATTGAGAATTGAGGATTGAGGATTGAGGATTGAAGATTGAGGTTTGGGTATTGAGGATTGAAGAATGAGGACTGAGGATTTAGGATTGAGGATCGAGGATTGAAGATTGAGTATTGGGGATTGAATATTGAGGATTGAGGATTATGGATTGAGGATTGAGGATTGAGGATTGAGTATTCAGGATTGAGGATTGAGGATTGTAGATTGAGGATTGAGGATTGATGATTAAAGATTGAGTGTTGAGGATTGAAGATTGAGGATTGATGATTGGGGATTGAGGATTGAGGATTGAGGATTGAGGATTGAGTATTGAAGGCTGAGGATTGATGATTGAGGATTGAGGATTGAGGATTGAGGATTGAGTATTGAGGACTGAGGGTTGAAGATTGAGGATTGATGATTGAGGATTAAAGATTGAGTATTGAGGATTGAAGATTGAGAATTGAGTATTGAGGATTGAACATTGAGGACTGAGTGTTGAGGGTTGAGTGATGAGAATTGATGTTTGTGGACAGAGATTTGAGGATTGCAGATTGAGCATTGTGTATTGAAAACTGTGAATTGAGGATGTTCTATTGAGGATTGAGGATTGTTACCTGATTGTTGAGGACTGTGGGCTGAAGATTGAGGATTCAGTATTGAGGATTCAGAATTGAGGTTTGCGGACTGAGGATTGAGGATGGAGGATCGAAGATTGAGTATTGAGGATTGAAGATTGAGGACTGAGGATTGAGGATTGAGGATCGAGGATTGAAGATTGAGTATTGGGGATTGAAGATTGAGGATTGAGGATTGTGGATTGAGGATTGAGGATTGAGTATTCAGGATTGAGGATTGAGGATTGTAGATTGAGGATTGAGGATTGAGTATTGAATGCTGAGGATTGATGATTGAGGATTGAGGATTGAGGATTGAGGATTGAGGATTGAGGATTGAGTATTGAAGGCTGAGGATTGATGATTGAGGATTGAGGATTGAGGATTGAGGATTGAGGATTGAGTATTGAGGACTGAGGGTTGAAGATTGAGGATTGATGATTGAGGATTAAAGGTTGAGTATTGAGGATTGAAGATTGAGAATTGAGGAATGAGGATTGAACATTGAGGACTGCGTGTTGAGGGTTGAGTGATGAGAATTGATGCATGTGGATAGAGATTTGAAGATTACAGATTGAGTATTGTGTATTGTAAGCTGTGAATTGAGGATATTCTATTGAGGATTGAGGATTGTCACCTGATTGTTGAGGACTGAGGGCTGAAGATTGAGGATTCAGGATTGAGGATTCAGAATTGAGGTTTGAGGACTGAGGATTGAGGATTGAACATTGATTATTGAGGATTGAGGATTGAGAATTGAGGATTGTGGATTGAGGATTGAAGATTGAGGATTGGGTTTTGAGGATTGAAGAATGAGGATTGAGGATTGAGGATTGAGGATTGAGGATTGAAGATTGAGTATTGAGGATTGAAGATTGAGGATTGAGGACTGAGGATTGAGGATTGAGTATTGAGGATTGAGGATTGAGGATTAAAGATTGAGTATTGTGGATTGAGGATTGAGAATTGTGGGTTGAGGATTGAGGATTGAGGATTGAAGATTGAGGATTGGGTATTGAGGATTGAACATTGAGGATTGAGGATTGAGGATCGAGGATTGCGGATTGAGGATTGAAGATTGAATATTGATGATTGAAGATTGGGGATTGAGGATTGAGTGTTGTGGATTGAGGACGAGGACTGAGTGTTGAGTATTGATGTTTGAGGTCTGATGATTGAGGATTGAGGATTGAGAATTGAGGATTGAGGATTGAGGATTGAGGATTGAGGATTGAGGATTGAAGATTGAGGTTTGGGTATTGAGGACTGAGGACTGAGGATTGAGTATTGAGGATTGAAGATTGAGTGTTGAGGATTGAGTGTTGAGGAGTGAGGATTGAGTGTTGAGGATTGAGGATGAGGGCTGAGGTTTGAGGTTTGAGGTTTGAGTATTGAATCCTGAGAATTCAGGATATTCTATGGAGTATTGAGATTTGAGGATTGATGGTTGAGTATTGAGGATTGAGGATTGAGGATTGAGGATTGAGGATTGAAGGTTGAGGATTGATGATTGAGGATTGAGGATTGAGGTTTGGGTATTGATGACTGAGGATTGAGGATTGAGGATTGAGGATTGAGGATTGAGGATTGAAGATTGAGGATTGGGTATTGAGAATTGAAGAATGAGTATTGAGGATTGAGGGTTGAGTATTGAGGATTGAAGATTGAGTATTGAGGATTGAAGATTGAGGATTGAGGACTGAGGATTGAGGGTTGAGTATTGAGGATTGAGGATTGAGGATTAAAGATTGACTATTGAGGATTGAAGATTGAGGATTGTGGATTGAAGATTGAGTATTGAGGATTGAAGATTGAGGATTGAGGATTGAGGATTGAGAATTGAAGATGAGGGCTGAGGGTTGAGGATTGAGGTTTGAGGACTGCGGACTGAGGATTGAGGATTGAGAATTGAGGAATGAGGATTGAGGATTGAGGATTGAAGATTGGGGATTGAGGATTGAGGGTTGTGGACTGAGGACGAGGACTGAGAGTTGAGTATTGATGTTTGAGGTCTGAGGATTGAGGATTGAGGATTGAGAATTGAGGATTGAAGATTGAGTATTGAGGATTGAAGGTTGAGGATTGAGGGTTGAGGATTGAAGATTGAGGACTTAGTATTGAGGGTTGAGTGATGGGAATTGATGTTTGTGGATTGAGATTTGAAGATTGAAGAATGGGGATTGAGTATTGAAAACTGTGAATTGAGGGTATTCTATTGAGGATTGAGTATTGACAATTGATTGCTGAGGACTGAGGGCTAAAGATTGAGGATTCAGGATTCAGGATTCGGGATTGAGGTTTAAGGACAGAGGATTGAGCGTTGAGGATTGAGGATTGAGGATTGACGCTTGAGGATTGTAGGTTGAGGATGGAGGATTGAAAACAGTGGACTGGGTGTTGAGGATTGTGTGTTGAGAATTGATGTTTGTGGATGGAGATTTGAAGATTGAAGATTGAGGATTGAGTATTGAAAGCTGAGAATTCAGGATATTCTATTGAGTATTGAGAATTTTGGATTGATGGTGGAGTATTGAGGATTGATGGTTGAGGGTTGTGTGTTGAATATTGAGGATTGAGGATTCAGGATTGAGGATTGAAGATTGAGGATTGAATATTGAGTCTTGATGATTGATGATTGAGGATTGAGGATTGAGTGTTGAGGATTGAGGACGAGGACTGACGGTTGAGGATTGAGGTTTGAGGTTTGAGGATTGAGGATTGAGGACTGAGGATTGAGGATTGAGGATTGAGCATTGAGGATTGAAGATTGAGGCCTGGGGATTGAAGATTGAAGATTGACGATTGAGGATTGTGGATTGAGGATTGAGGGTTGAGGATTAAAGATTGAATATTGATGATTGAAGATTGAGGATTGAGGATTGAGTGTTGTGGATTGAGGACGAGGACTGAGTGTTGAGAATTGATGTTTGATGTCTGAGGATTTAGGATTGAGGATCGAGGATTGAAGATTGAGTATTGGGGATTGAAGATTGAGGATTGAGGATTGAGGATTGTAGATTGAGGATTGAGGATTGAGTATTGAAGGCTGAGGATTGATGATTGAGGATTGAGGATTGAGGATTGAGGATTGAGGATTGAGGATTGAGTATTGAAGGCTGAGGATTGATGATTGAGGATTGAGGATTGAGGATTGAGGATTGAGGATTGAGTATTGAGGACTGAGGGTTGAAGATTGAGGATTGATGATTGAGGATTAAAGGTTGAGTATTGAGGATTGAAGATTGAGAATTGAGGATTGAGGATTGAACATTGAGGACTGCGTGTTGAGAGTTGAGTGATGAGAATTGATGCCTGTGGATAGAGATTTGAAGATTACAGATTGAGTATTGTGTATTGTAAGCTGTGAATTGAGGATATTCTATTGAGGATTGAGGATTGTCACCTGATTGTTGAGGACTGAGGGCTGAAGATTGAGGATTCAGGATTGAGGATTCAGAATTGAGGTTTGAGGACTGAGGATTGAGGATTGAAGATTGATTATTGAGGATTGAGGATTGAGAATTGAGGATTGTGGATTGAGGATTGAAGATTGAGGATTGGGTTTTGAGGATTGAAGAATGAGGATTGAGGATTGAGGATTGAGGATTGAGGATTGAAGATTGAGTATTGAGGATTGAAGATTGAGGATTGAGGACTGAGGATTGAGGATTGAGTATTGAGGATTGAGGATTGAGGATTAAAGATTGAGTATTGAGGATTGAGGATTGAGAATTGTGGGTTGAGGATTGAGGATTGAGGATTGAAGATTGAGGATTGGGTATTGAGGATTGAACACTGAGGATTGAGGATCGAGGATTGCGGATTGAGGATTGAAGATTGAATATTGATGATTGAAGATTGGGGATTGAGGATTGAGTGTTGTGGATTGAGGACGAGGACTGAGTGTTGAGTATTGATGTTTGAGGTCTGATGATTGAGGATTGAGGATTGAGAATTGAGGATTGAGGATTGAGGATTGAGGATTGATGATTGAGGATTGAAGATTGAGGTTTGGGTATTGAGGACTGAGGACTGAGGATTGAGTATTGAGGATTGAAGATTGAGTGTTGAGGATTGAGTGTTGAGGAGTGAGGATTGAGTGTTGAGGATTGAGGATGAGGGCTGAGGTTTGAGGTTTGAGGTTTGAGTATTGAATCCTGAGAATTCAGGATATTCTATTGAGTATTGAGATTTGAGGATTGATGGTTGAGTATTGAGGATTGAGGATTGAGGATTGAGGATTGAGGATTGAGTATTGAAGGTTGAGGATTGATGATTGAGGATTGAGGATTGAGGTTTGGGTATTGATGACTGAGGATTGAGGATTGAGGATTGAGGATTGAGGATTGAGGATTGAAGATTGAGTGTTGAGGATTGAGTGTTGAGGAGTGAGGATTGAGTGTTGAGGATTGAGGATGAGGGCTGAGGTTTGAGGTTTGAGGTTTGAGTATTGAATCCTGAGAATTCAGGATATTCTATCGAGTATTGAGAATTGAGGATTGATGGTTAAGTATTGATGATTGAGGATTGAGGATTGAGGATTGAGTATTGAAGATTGAGGATTGATGATTGAGGATTGAAGATTGAGTATTGAGGATTGAAGATTGAGGATTGAGGACTGAGGATTGAGGATTGAGTATTGAGGATTGAGGATTGAGGATTAAAGATTGAGTATTGAGGATTGAAGGTTGAAGATTGAATGTTGAGGATTGGATATTGAGGACTGAGGACTGAGGATTGAGTATTGAGGATTGAGGATTGAGGATTAAAGATTGAGTATTGAGGATTGAGGATTGAGGATTGAAGTATGAGTATTGAGGATTGAAGATTGAGGATTGAGGATTGAGGATTGAGGATTGAGGATTGAAGATTGAGGATTGGGGACTGAGTGTTGAGGGTTGAGTAATGAGAATTGATGTTTGTGGATGGAGATTTGAAGATTGAAGATTGAGGATTGAGTATTGAAAGCTGAGAATTCAGGATATTCTATTGAGTATTGAGAATTTTGGATTGATGGTGGAGTATTGAGGATTGATGGTTGAGTGTTGTGTGTTGAATATTGAGGATTGGCGGATTGAGTATTGAAGATTGAGGACTGAGGACTGATGATTGAGTATTGAGGATTGAGGATTCAGTATTGAGGATTGAGGATTTAAGAGTATTGATGAGTGAAGATTGCGGATTTATTCTTGAGGGTTGAGGTTTGAGGACGAGGACTGAGGGTTGTGGATTGAGGTTTGAGGACAGAAGATTGAGGATTGAGGATTGAGAACTGATAATTGAAGATTGAGGATTGAAAATTTAGGATTGGGTATTGAGGATTGAGGATTGGGGATTGAGGATTTAGTATTGGAGGTTGATTATTTAGGATTGAAGATAGAGGGTTGAGGATTGAGGATTGAGGATTGAGAATTGAGAATTGAGGATGATGACTGAGGTTTGAGGATTGAGGTTTGAGGAATGAGGATTGAGGATTGAGGATTGAGGATTGAGGATTGATGATTGAGTATTGAAGGTTGAGGATTGATGACTGAGGATTGAGGATTGAAGATTGAGGATTGAGGATTGAGGATTGAAGATTGAGTGTTGAGGATTGAGTGTTGAGGAGTGAGGATTGAGTGTTGAGGATTGAGGATGAGGGCTGAGGTTTGAGGTTTGAGGTTTGAGTATTGAATCATGAGAATTCAGGATATTCTATTGAGTATTGAGGATTGAGGATTGATGGTTGAGTATTGAGGATTGAGGATTGAGGATTGAGGATTGACTATTGAAGATTGAGGATTGATGATTGAGAATTGAGGATTGAGGATTGAGGATTGAGGATTGAGGATTGAGTATTGAAGATTGAGAATTGAGGATTGAAGGTTGAGGATTGAGGAATGAGGTTTGAGGATTGAGGACGATGGCTGATGGCTGAGGGTTGAGGTTTTAGGACTGAGGACTGAGGATTGAGGATTGAGAATTGAGGATTGAGGATTGAGGATTGAAGATTGGGGATTGGTAATTGATGATTGAAGAATGAGGATTCAGGATTGAGGATTGATGATTGGGGATTGAAGGTTGAGTATTGAGGATTGAAGATTGAGTATTGATGATTGAAGATTGAGGATTGAGGGTTGAGGGTTGAGGGTTGCGGACGAGGACTGACGGTTGAGGATTGAGGTTTGAGGATTGAGGGTTGAGGACTGAGGACTGAGGATAGAGGATTGAGGATGGAGCATTGAGGATTGAAGATTGAGGACTGGGGATTGAGGACTGAAGATTGAGGGTTAAGGATTGAGGATTGGTGATTGAGGATCTAGGACTGAATATTGATTATTGAGGATTAAAGATTGAGTATTGAGGATTGAGGATTGAGAATTGAGAATTGAGGATAAGGACTGAGGGTTGAGGATTGAGGTTTGAGGAATGAGGGTTGAGGATTGAGGATTGAGGATTGAAGATTGAGTGTTGATGATTGAAGATTGAGGATTGAGGATTGAGGGTTGAGGATTGAGGACGAGGACTGACGGTTGAGGATTGTGGTTTGAGGATTGAGGATTGAGGATTGAGTATTGAGGATGAGGACTGGGGTTTGAGGATTGAGGTTTGAGGAATGAGGATTGAGGATTGAGGATTGAGGACTGAGGATTGAGGATTGAGTATTGAAGGTTGAGGATTGATGACTGAGGATTGAGGATTGCGGATTGACGATTGAGGATTGAGGATTGAGCGTTGAAGGTTGAGTGTTGAGGACTGATGGTTTAGTATTGAGGATTCAGGATTGAGGATTGAGGATTGAGTATTGAAGATTGAGGATTGATGGTTGAGGATTTAGAATTGAGGATTGAGGATTGAGGATTGAAAATTGAGTATTGAGGATTGAAGGTTGAGGACTGAGGAATAAAGATTGAGGATTGAGGATGATGGCTGAGGGTTGAGGATTGAGGCTTGAGGACTGAGGACTGAGGATTGAGGATTGAGAATTGAGGATAGAGGATTGAGGATTGAAGATTGAAGATTGGGTATTGAGGATTGAAGAATGAGGATTGAGGATTGAGGATTGAGGATTGAGGATTGAAGATTGAGTATTGAGGATTGAAGATTGAGTATTGAGGATTGAGGATTGAGGATTGAGGATTGAGGACTGAGGATTGAGGATTCAGGATTGAGAATTGAAGATTGAGGAATAAGCACTGGGGATTGAGTATTGAGGTTTGAGGATTCAGTATTGAGGATTGATGATTAAAGATTGAGTATTGATGATTGAAGGTTGCGGATTGATTATTGAGGGTTGAGGATTGATGACGAGGACTGAGGGTTGAGGATTGAGGACTGAGGATTGAGGATGGAGGATTGGGCATTGAGGATTGAAGATTGAGGATTGAGGATTGAGGATTGAGGATTGAGGATTGAGGATTGAGGATTGAGGATTGAGGATTGAGTATTGAAGATTGAGGTCTGAGGACTGGGGATTGAGTATAGAGGATTGAGTATTCAGAATTGAGGATTGAGGATTGGGGATAGGGGATCTAGGATTGGAGATTGATTATTGAGGATTGAAGATTGAGTGTTGAGGATTGAGGATTGAGAATTGAGTATAAGGACTGAGGGTTGAGGATTGAGGTTTGAGGAATGAGGATTGAGGATTGAAGATTGAGGGTTGAGGATTGAGGATTGAGAATTGAGAATTGAGGATGAGGACTGAGGGTTGAAGAATGAGGATTGAGGATTGAGGATTCAGGATTGAGGATTGAAGATTGAGTATTGAGGATTGAAGACTGATGATTGAGGATTGAGGATTGAGGATTGTGGATTGAGAATTGAGGATTGAGGATTGAAGATTGAGTATTGAGGACTGAAGATTGAGGACTGAGGATTGAGGATTGATGATTGAGGACTGAGGATTGAGGATTGAGGATTGAGCATTCAGGATTGAAGATTGGGGACTGGGGATTGAGGATTGAAGATTGAGGATTAAGGATTGAGGATTGGAGATTGGGTATCTAGGATTGGAGATTGATTATTGAGGATTGAAGATTGAGGGTTAAGGATTGAGGATTGAGATGGAGAATTGAGGATGAGGACTGAGGATTGAGGATTGAGGATAGAAGATTGAGGACTGAGGATTGAGGATTGAGAATTGAGGATGAGGACTGAGGTTTGAGGATTGAGGTTTGAGGAATGAGGATAGAGGATTGAGGATTGAGTATTGAAGGTTGAGGATTGATGACTGAGGTTTGAGGATTGCGGATTGACGATTGAGGATTGGGGATTGAGGGTTGAAGGTTGAGTGTTGAGGATTGAAGGTTGAGGATTGACGATTGAGGATTGAGGATTGAAGGTTGAGGATGGAGGATTGAAAAGAGTGGACTGAGTGTTGAGGATTGAGTGTTGTGAATTGATGTTTGAGGAATGATATTTGATTATTGAATATTGTGGATTGAGTATTGAACCATGAGAATTCAGGATACTCTATTGAGTATTAGGAATTGAGGATTGGTGGTTGAGTATTGAGGATTGGTGGTTGAGGGTTGTGTGTTGAATATTGAGTATTGAGGATTGAGGATTGAGGATTGAAGATTGAGGATTGAATATTGAGTCTTGATGATTGATGATTGAGGATTGAGGATTGAGTGTTGAGGATTGAGGACGAGGACTGACGGTTGAGGATTGAGGTTTGAGGTTTGAGGATTGAGGATTGAGTACTGAGGATTGAGGATTGAGGATTGAGCATTGAGGATTGAAGATTGAGGACTGGGGATTGAGTATTGAAGATTGACGATTGAGGATTGTGGATTGAGGATTGAGGGTTGAGGATTAAAGATTGAATATTGATGATTGAAGATTGAGGATTGAGGATTGAGGGTTGTGGATTGAGGACGAGGACTGAGTGTTGAGAATTGATGTTTGAGGTCTGAGGATTGAGGATTGAGGATTGAGAATTGAGGATTGAGGATTGAGGATTGAAGATTGAGGATTGGGTATTGAGGATTGAAGAATGAGGACTGAGGATTTAGGATTGAGGATCGAGGATTGAAGATTGAGTATTGGGGATTGAATATTGAGGATTGAGGATTATGGATTGAGGATTGAGGATTGAGTATTCAGGATTGAGGATTGAGGATTGTAGATTGAGGATTGAGGATTGATGATTAAAGATTGAGTGTTGAGGATTGAAGATTGAGGATTGATGATTGGGGATTGAGGATTGAGGATTGAGGATTGAGGATTGAGTATTGAAGGCTGAGGATTGATGATTGAGGATTGAGGATTGAGGATTGAGGATTGAGTATTGAGGACTGAGGGTTGAAGATTGAGGATTGATGATTGAGGATTAAAGATTGAGTATTGAGGATTGAAGATTGAGAATTGAGTATTGAGGATTGAACATTGAGGACTGAGTGTTGAGGGTTGAGTGATGAGAATTGATGTTTGTGGACAGAGATTTGAGGATTGCAGATTGAGCATTGTGTATTGAAAGCTGTGAATTGAGGATGTTCTATTGAGGATTGAGGATTGTTACCTGATTGTTGAGGACTGTGGGCTGAAGATTGAGGATTCAGTATTGAGGATTCAGAATTGAGGTTTGCGGACTGAGGATTGAGGATGGAGGATCGAAGATTGAGTATTGAGGATTGAAGATTGAGGACTGAGGATTGAGGATTGAGGATCGAGGATTGAAGATTGAGTATTGGGGATTGAAGATTGAGGATTGAGGATTGTGGATTGAGGATTGAGGATTGAGTATTCAGGATTGAGGATTGAGGATTGAGTATTGAATGCTGAGGATTGATGATTGAGGATTGAGGATTGAGGATTGAGGATTGAGGATTGAGGATTGAGTATTGAAGGCTGAGGATTGATGATTGAGGATTGAGGATTGAGGATTGAGGATTGAGGATTGAGTATTGAGGACTGAGGGTTGAAGATTGAGGATTGATGATTGAGGATTAAAGGTTGAGTATTGAGGATTGAAGATTGAGAATTGAGGATTGAGGATTGAACATTGAGGACTGCGTGTTGAGGGTTGAGTGATGAGAATTGATGCATGTGGATAGAGATTTGAAGATTACAGATTGAGTATTGTGTATTGTAAGCTGTGAATTGAGGATATTCTATTGAGGATTGAGGATTGTCACCTGATTGTTGAGGACTGAGGGCTGAAGATTGAGTATTCAGGATTGAGGATTCAGAATTGAGGTTTGAGGACTGAGGATTGAGGATTGAAGATTGATTATTGAGGATTGAGGATTGAGAATTGAGGATTGTGGATTGAGGATTGAAGATTGAGGATTGGGTTTTGAGGATTGAAGAATGAGGATTGAGGATTGAGGATTGAGGATTGAGGATTGAAGATTGAGTATTGAGGATTGAAGATTGAGGATTGAGGACTGAGGATTGAGGATTGAGTATTGAGGATTGAGGATTGAGGATTAAAGATTGAGTATTGTGGATTGAGGATAGAGAATTGTGGGTTGAGGATTGAGGATTGAGGATTGAAGATTGAGGATTGGGTATTGAGGATTGAACATTGAGGATTGAGGATTGAGGATCGAGGATTGCGGATTGAGGATTGAAGATTGAATATTGATGATTGAAGATTGGGGATTGAGGATTGAGTGTTGTGGATTGAGGACGAGGACTGAGTGTTGAGTATTGATGTTTGAGGTCTGATGATTGAGGATTGAGGATTGAGAATTGAGGATTGAGGATTGAGGATTGAGGATTGAGGATTGAGGATTGAAGATTGAGGTTTGGGTATTGAGGACTGAGGACTGAGGATTGAGTATTGAGGATTGAAGATTGAGTGTTGAGGATTGAGTGTTGAGGAGTGAGGATTGAGTGTTGGGGATTGAGGATGAGGGCTGAGGTTTGAGGTTTGAGGTTTGAGTATTGAATCCTGAGAATTCAGGATATTCTATGGAGTATTGAGAATTGAGGATTGATGGTTGAGTATTGAGGATTGAGGATTGAGGATTGAGGATTGAGTTTTGAAGGTTGAGGATTGATGATTGAGGATTGAGGATTGAGGTTTGGGTATTGATGACTGAGGATTGAGGATTGAGGATTGAGGATTGAGGATTGAGGATTGAAGATTGAGGATTGGGTATTGAGAATTGAAGAATGAGTATTGAGGATTGAGGGTTGAGTATTGAGGATTGAAGATTGAGTATTGAGGATTGAAGATTGAGGATTGAGGACTGAGGATTGAGGGTTGAGTATTGAGGATTGAGGATTGAGGATTAAAGATTGACTATTGAGGATTGAAGATTGAGGATTGTGGATTGAAGATTGAGTATTGAGGATTGAAGATTGAGGATTGAGGATTGAGGATTGAGAATTGAAGATGAGGGCTGAGGGTTGAGGATTGAGGTTTGAGGACTGCGGACTGAGGATTGAGGATTGAGAATTGAGGAATGAGGATTGAGGATTGAGGATTGAAGATTGGGGATTGAGGATTGAGGGTTGTGTACTGAGGACGAGGACTGAGAGTTGAGTATTGATGTTTGAGGTCTGAGGATTGAGGATTGAGGATTGAGAATTGAGGATTGAAGATTGAGTATTGAGGATTGAAGGTTGAGGATTGAGGGTTGAGGATTGAAGATTGAGGACTTAGTATTGAGGGTTGAGTGATGGGAATTGATGTTTGTGGATTGAGATTTGAAGATTGAAGAATGGGGATTGAGTATTGAAAACTGTGAATTGAGGGTATTCTATTGAGGATTGAGTATTGACAATTGATTGCTGAGGACTGAGGGCTAAAGATTGAGGATTCAGGATTCAGGATTCGGGATTGAGGTTTAAGGACAGAGGATTGAGCGTTGAGGATTGAGGATTGAGGATTGACGCTTGAGGATTGTAGGTTGAGGATGGAGGATTGAAAAGAGTGGACTGAGTGTTGAGGATTGTGTGTTGAGGATTGATGTTTGAGGATTGAGATTTGATTATTGAATATTGTGGATTGAGTATTGAACCATGAGAATTCAGGATACTCTATTGGGTATTAGGAATTGAGGATTGATGGTTGAGTATTGAGGATTGGTGGTTGAGGGTTGTGTGTTGAATATTGAGGATTGAGGATTCAGGATTGAGGATTGAAGATTGAGGATTGAATATTGAGTCTTGATGATTGATGATTGAGGATTGAGGATTGAGTGTTGAGGATTGAGGACGAGGACTGACGGTTGAGGATTGAGGTTTGAGGTTTGAGGATTGAGCATTGAGGACTGAGGATTGAGGATTGAGGATTGAGCATTGAGGATTGAAGATTGAGGCCTGGGGATTGAAGATTGAAGATTGACGATTGAGGATTGTGGATTGAGGATTGAGGGTTGAGGATTAAAGATTGAATATTGATGATTGAAGATTGAGGATTGAGGATTGAGTGTTGTGGATTGAGGACGAGGACTGAGTGTTGAGAATTGATGTTTGATGTCTGAGGATTGAGGATTGAGGATTGAGAATTGAGTATTGAGGATTGAGGATTGAAGATTGAGGATTGGGTATTGAGGATTGAAGAATGAGGACTGAGGATTTAGGATTGAGGATCGAGGATTGAAGATTGAGTATTGGGGATTGAAGATTGAGGATTGAGGATTGAGGATTGTAGATTGAGGATTGAGGATTGAGTATTGAATGCTGAGGATTGATGATTGAGGATTGAGGATTGAGGATTGAGGATTGAGGATTGAGGATTGAGTATTGAAGGCTGACGATTGATGATTGAGGATTGAGGATTGAGGATTGAGGATTGAGGATTGAGTATTGAGGACTGAGGGTTGAAGATTGAGGATTGATGATTGAGGATTAAAGGTTGAGTATTGAGGATTGAAGATTGAGAATTGAGGATTGAGGATTGAACATTGAGGACTGCGTGTTGAGAGTTGAGTGATGAGAATTGATGCCTGTGGATAGAGATTTGAAGATCACAGATTGAGTATTGTGTATTGTAAACTGTGAATTGAGGATATTCTATTGAGGATTGAGGATTGTCACCTGATTGTTGAGGACTGAGGGCTGAAGATTGAGGATTCAGGATTGAGGATTCAGAATTGAGGTTTGAGGACTGAGGATTGAGGATTGAAGATTGATTATTGAGGATTGAGGATTGAGAATTGAGGATTGTGGATTGAGGATTGAAGATTGAGGATTGGGTTTTGAGGATTGAAGAATGAGGATTGAGGATTGAGGATTGAGGATTGAGGATTGAAGATTGAGTATTGAGGATTGAAGATTGAGGATTGAGGACTGAGGATTGAGGATTGAGTATTGAGGATTGAGGATTGAGGATTAAAGATTGAGTATTGAGGATTGAGGATTGAGAATTGTGGGTTGAGGATTGAGGATTGAGGATTGAAGATTGAGGATTGGGTATTGAGGATTGAACACTGAGGATTGAGGATTGAGGATCGAGGATTGCGGATTGAGGATTGAAGATTGAATATTGATGATTGAAGATTGGGGATTGAGGATTGAGTGTTGTGGATTGAGGACGAGGACTGAGTGTTGAGTATTGATGTTTGAGGTCTGATGATTGAGGATTGAGGATTGAGAATTGAGGATTGAGGATTGAGGATTGAGGATTGATGATTGAGGATTGAAGATTGAGGTTTGGGTATTGAGGACTGAGGACTGAGGATTGAGTATTGAGGATTGAAGATTGAGTGTTGAGGATTGAGTGTTGAGGAGTGAGGATTGAGTGTTGAGGATTGAGGATGAGGGCTGAGGTTTGAGGTTTGAGGTTTGAGTATTGAATCCTGAGAATTCAGGATATTCTATTGAGTATTGAGATTTGAGGATTGATGGTTGAGTATTGAGGATTGAGGATTGAGGATTGAGGATTGAGTATTGAAGGTTGAGGATTGATGATTGAGGATTGAGGATTGAGGTTTGGGTATTGATGACTGAGGATTGAGGATTGAGGATTGAGGATTGAGGATTGAGGATTGAAGATTGAGTGTTGAGGATTGAGTGTTGAGGAGTGAGGATTGAGTGTTGAGGATTGAGGATGAGGGCTGAGGTTTGAGGTTTGAGGTTTGAGTATTGAATCCTGAGAATTCAGGATATTCTATCGAGTATTGAGAATTGAGGATTGATGGTTAAGTATTGATGATTGAGGATTGAGGATTGAGGATTGAGTATTGAAGATTGAGGATTGATGATTGAGGATTGAGGATTGAGTATTGAGGATTGAGGATCGAGTATTGAAGATTGAGAATTGCGGATTGAAGGTTGAGGATTGAGGAATGAGGTTTGAGGATTGAGGACGATGGCTGATGGTTGAGGGTTGAGGTTTTAGGACTGAGGACTGAGGATTGAGGATTGAGAATTGAGGATTGAGGATTGAGGATTGAAGATTGGGGATTGGTAATTGAGGATTGAAGAATGAGGATTCAGGATTGAGGATTGATGATTGGGGATTGAAGATTGAGTATTGAGGATTGAAGATTGAGTATTGATGATTGAAGATTGAGGATTGAGGGATGAGGGTTGAGGGTTGCGGACGAGGACTGACGGTTGAGGATTGAGGTTTGAGGATTGAGGGTTGAGGACTGAGGACTGAGGATAGAGGATTGAGGATGGAGCATTGAGGATTGAGGATTGAGGATTGAGAATTGAGAATTGAGGATAAGGACTGAGGGTTGAGGATTGAAGAATGAGGATTGAGGATTGAGGATTGAGGATTGGGGATTGAAGATTGAGTATTGAGGATTGAAGATTGAGGATTGAGGATTGAGGGTTGAGGATTGAGGGTTGAGGGTTGAGGGTTGCGGACGAGGACTGACGGTTGAGGATTGAGGTTTGAGGATTGAGGGTTGAGGACTGAGGACTGAGGATAGAGGATTGAGGATGGAGCATTGAGGATTTAGGATTGAGGATTGAGAATTGAGAATTGAGGACAAGGACTGAGGGTTGAGGATTGAGGTTTGAGGAGTGAGGGTTGAGGATTGAGGATTGAGGATTGAAGATTGAGTATTGATGATTGAAGATTGAGGATTGAGGATTGAGGGTTGAGGATTGAGGACGAGGACTGACGGTTGAGGATTGTGGTTTGAGGATTGAGGATTGAGGATTGAGTATTGAGGATGGGGACTGGGGTTTGAGGATTGAGGTTTGAGTAATGAGGATTGAGGATTGAGGATTGAGGATTGAGGGTTGAGGATTGAGTATTGAAGGTTGAGGATTCATGACTGAGGATTGAGGATTACGGATTGACGATTGAGGATTCAGGATTGAGGGTTGCAGGTTGAGTGTTGAGGATTGAAGGTTGAGGATTGACGATTGAGGATTGAGGATTGAGGATGATGGCTGAGGTTTGAGGTTTGAGGTTTGAGGTTTGAGTATTGAATCCTGAGAATTCAGGATGTTCTATTGAGTATTGAGAATTGAGGATTGATGGTTTAGTATTGAGGATTCAGGATTGAGGATTGAGGATTGAGTATTGAAGATTGAGGATTGATGGTTGGGGATTTAGAATTGAGGATTGAGGATTGAGGATTGAGGATTGAAAATTGAGTATTGAGGATTCAAGATTGAGGACTGAGGAATAAAGATTGAGGATTGAGGATGAGGGCTGAGGGTTGAGGATTGAGGCTTGAGGACTGAGGACTGAGGATTGAGGATTGAGAATTGAGGATAGAGGATTGAGGATTGAAGATTGAGGATTGGGCATTGAGGATTGAAGAATGAGGATTGAGGATTGAGTATTGAGGATTGAGGATTGAAGATTGAGTATTGAGGATTGAAGATTGAGTATTGAGGATTGAGGACTGAGGATTGGGGACTGAGGATTGAGGATTGAGGATTGAGAATTGAAGATTGAGGACTGAGGACTGGGGATTAAAGATTGAGTGTTGAGGATTGAAGATTGAGGATTGATGATTGGGGATTGAGGATTGAGGATTGAGGATTGAGGATTGAGTATTGAAGGCTGAGGGTTGATGATTGAGGATTGAGGATTGAGGATTCAGGATTGACTATTGAGGACTGAGGGTTGAAGATTGAGGATTGATGATTGAGGATTAAAGATTGAGTATTGAGGATTGAAGATTGAGAATTGAGGATTGAGGATTGAACATTGAGGACTGAGTGTTGAGGGTTGAGTGATGAGAACTGATGTTTGTGGATAGAGATTTGAAGATTGCAGATTGAGTATTGTGTATTGAAAACTGTGAATTGAGGATATTCTATTGAGGATTGAGGATTGTCACCTGATTGTTGAGGACTGAGGGCTGAAGATTGAGGATTCAGGATTGAGGATTCAGAATTGAGGCTTGAGGACTGAGGATTGAGGATTGAGGATTGAAGATTGAGTATTGAGGATTGAAGATTGAGGATTGAGGACTGAGAATTGATGATTGAGGATGAGGGCAGAGGGTTGAGGATTGAGGTTTAAGGACTGAGGACTGAGGATTGAGGATTGAGAATTGAGGATTGAGGATTGAGGATTGAAGATTGAGGATTGGGTATTGAGGATTGAAGAATGAGGATTTAGGATTGAGGATTGAGGATAGAGGATTGAAGATTGAGTATTGAGGATTGAAGATTGTCGGTTGAGGATTGTGGATTGAAGATTGAGTATTGAACATTGAGGACTGAGTGTTGAGGGTTCAGTGATGAGAATTGATGTTTGTGGATAGAGGTTTGAAGATTGCAGATTGAGTATTGAGTATTGAACGCTGTGAATTGAGGATATTCTATTGAGGATTGAGGATTGTCAACTGATTGTTGAGGACTGAGGGCTGACGATTGAGGATTCAGGATTGAGGATTCAGAATTGAGGTTTGTGGACTGAGGATTGAGGATTGAAGATTGAGTGTTGAGGATTGAGTGTTGAGGAGTGAGGATTGAGTGTTGGGGATTGAGGATGAGGGCTGAGGTTTGAGGTTTGAGGTTTGAGTATTGAATCCTGAGAATTCAGGATATTCTCTTGAGTATTGGGAATTGAGGATTGATGGTTGAGTATTGAGGATTGAGGATCGAGGATTGAGGACTGAGTATTGAAGATTGAGGACTGATGATTGAGGATTGAGGATTGAGGATTGCGGATTGAGGATTGAGTATTGAAGATTGAGAATTGAGGATTGAAGGTTGAGGATTGAGGAATGAGGTTTGAGGATTGAGGACAATGGCTGATGGTTGAGGGTTGAGGTTTTAGGACTGAGGACTGAGGATTGAGGATTGAGAATTGAGGATTGGGGATTGAGGATTGAAGATTGGGGATTGGTAATTGAGGATTGAAGAATGAGGATTCAGGATTGAGGATTGATGATTGGGGATTGAAGATTGAGTATTGAGGATTGAAGATTGAGTATTGATGATTGAAGATTGAGAATTGAGGGTTGAGGGTTGAGGGTTGCGGACGAGGACTGACGGTTGAGGATTGAGGTTTGAGGATTGAGGGTTGAGGACTGAGGACTGAGGATAGAGGAATGAGGATGGAGCATTGAGGATTGAAGATTGAGGACTGGGGATTGAGGACTGAAGATTGAGGATTAAGGATTGAGGATTGGTGATTGAGGATCTAGTACTGAATATTGATTATTGAGGATTAAAGGTTGAGGATTGAGGATTGAGAATTGAGAATTGAGGATAAGGACTGAGGGTTGAGGATTGAGTGTTGAGGACTGAGAATTGAGGATGAGGCCTGAGGGTTGAGGATTGAGGTTTGACGTACGAGGATTGAGGATTGAGGATTGAGGGTTGTGGATTCAGGACGAGGACTGAGTGTTGAGAATTGATGTTTGAGGTCTGAGGATTGAGGATTGAGGATTGAGAATTGAGGATTGAGGATTGAGGATTGAAGAATGAGGATGGAGGATTGAGGATTGAGGATTGAGGATTGAAGATTGAGTATTGAGTATTGAAGATTGAGTATTGGGGATTGAGGATTGAGGATTGAGGACTGAGGATTGAGGATTGAGGATTGGGAATTGAAGATTGAGGAATGAGGACTGGGGATTGAGTATTGAGGATTGAGGATTGAAGATTGAGGATTGAGGATTGGGGACTGAGTGTTGAGGGCTGTGTGATGAGAATTGATATTTGTGGATAGATATTTGAATATAGCAGATTGAGCATTGAGTATTGAAAGCTGTGAATTGATGATATTCTATTGTGGATTGAGAATTGACAACTGATTGTTGAGGGCTGAGGGCTGAAGATTGCGGATTCAGGATTGAGAATTCAGAATTGATGATTGAGGACTGAGGACTGAGGATTGAAGATTGAGTATTGATGATTGAAGATTGCGGATTGATTATTGATGGTTGAGGATTGACGACGAGGGCTGAGGGTTGAGGATTGAGGACTGAGGATTGAGGATTAAGGACTGGGCATTGAGGATTGAAGATTGAGGACTGGGGATTGGGGATTGAAGATTGAGGATTAAAGATTGAGGATTGGGGATTGGGGATCTAGGATTGGAGATTGATTATTGAGGATTGAAGCTTGTGGGTTGAGGATTGAGGATTGAGGACTGAGAATTGAGGATGAGGCCTGAGGGTTGAGGATTGAGGTTTGAGGTACGAGGATTGAGGATTGAGGATTGAGGATTGAGGATTGAGTATTGAGGATTGAAGATTGAGAATTGAGGATTGAGGATTGAACATTGAGGACTGAGTGTTGAGGGTTGAGTGATGAGAATTGATGTTTGAGGATAGAGATTTGAAGACAGCAGATTGAGTATTGTGTATTGAAAACTGTGAATTGAGGATATTCTATTGAGGATTGAGGATTGTCACCTGATTGTTGAGGACTGAGGGCTGAAGATTGAGGATTCAGGATTGAGGATTCAGAATTGAGGTTTGAGGACTGAGGATTGAGGATTGAGGATTGAAGATTGAGTATTGAGGATTGAAGATTGAGGATTGAGGATTGAGAATTGAGGATTGAGGATGAGGGCTGAGGGTTGAGGATTGAGGTTTAAGGACTGAGGACTGAGGACTGAGGACTGAGGATTGAGGATTGAAGATTGATTACTGAGGATTGAGGATTGAGAATTGAGGATTGTGGATTGAGGATTGAGGATTGAGGATTGAAGATTGAGGATTGGGTATTGAGGAATGAACATTGAGGATTGAGGATTGAGGATCGAGGATTGAGGATTGAGGATTGAAGATTGAATATTGATTATTGAAGATTGAGGATTGAGGATTGAGAGTTGTGGATTGAGGACGAGGACTGAGTGTTGAGTATTGATGTTTGAGGTATGATGTTTGAGGATTGAGGATTGAGAATTTAGGATTGAGGATTGAGGATTGAAGATTGAGGATTGGGTATTGAGAATTGAAGAATGAGGATTGAGGATTGAGTATTGAGGATTGAGGATTGAAGATTGAGTATTGGGGATTGAAGACTGACGATTGAGGATTGAGGATTGAGGGTTGAGGATTTAGTATTGAGAATTGAGGATTGAGGATTGAGGATTGAAGATTGAGGATTGGGTATTGAGGATTGAAGAATGAGGATTCAGGATTGAGGATTGAGGATTGAGGATTAAAGATTGAGTATTGAGGATTGAGGATTGAGGATTGAAGTTTGAGTACTGAGGATTGAAGATTGAGGATTGAGGATTGAGGATTGAGGATTGAGAAATGAAGATTGAGGATTGGGGACTGAGTGTTGAGGGTTGAGTAATGAGAATTGATGTTTGTGGATGGAGATTTGAAGATTGAATATTGAGGATTGAGTATTGAAAGCTGAGAATTCAGGATATTCTATTGAGTATTGAGTATTTTGGATTGATGGTTGAGTATTGAGGATTGATGGTTGAGGGTTGTGTGTTGAATATTGAGGATTGGCGGACTGAGTATTGAAGATTGAGGACTGAGGACTAAGGATTGAGTATTGAGGATTGAGGATTCAGTATTGAGGATTGAGGATTTAAGAGTATTGATGAGTGAAGATTGCGGATTTATTATTGAGGGTTGAGGTTTGAGGACGAGGACTGAGGGTTGTGGATTGAGGTTTGAGGACAGAAGATGGAGGATTGAGGCTTGAGAATTGATAATTGAAGATTGAGGATTGAAAATTTAGGATTGGGTATTGAGGATTGAGGATTGGGGATTGAGGATCTAGTATTGGAGACTGATTATTTAGGATTGAAGATAGAGGGTTGAGGATTGAGGATTGAGGATTGAGAATTGAGAATTGAGGATGATGACTGAGGTTTGAGGATTGAGGTTTGAGCAATGAGGATTGAGGATTGAGGATTGAGGGTTGAAGATTGAGTGTTGATGATTGAAGATTGAGGATTGAGGATTGAGGGTTGAGGATTGAGGACGAGGACTGACGTTTGAGGATTGTGGTTTGAGGATTGAGGATTGAGGATTGAGTATTGAGGATGAGGACTGGGGTTTGAGGATTGAGGTTTGAGGAATGAGGATTGAGGATTGAGGATTGAGGATTGAGGATTGAGGATTGAGGATTGAGTATTGAAGGATCAGGATTGATGACTGAGGATTGAGGATTGCGGATTGTCGATTGAGGATTGGGGACTGAGTGTTGAGGGTTGAGTGATGAGAATTAATGTTTGTGGATAGAGATTTGAAGATTGCAGATTGAGTATCGAGTATTGAAAACTGTGAATTGAGGATATTCTATTGAGGATTGAGGATTGACAATTGATTGTCGAGGACTAAGGGCTGAAGATTGAGGATTCAGGATTGAGGATGCAGAACTGAGGTTTGAGGACTGAGGATTGAGGATTGAGGATTGAGTATTGAGGATTGAAGATTGAGGATTGAGGACTGAGGACGGAGGATTGAAGAGAGAGGACTGAGTGTTGAGGATTGAGTGTTGAGAATTGATGTTTGAGGGTTGAGATTTGATTATTAATTTTTGTGGATTGAGTATTGAACGATGAGAATTCAGGGTATTCTATTGAGTATTGAGAGTTGAGGATTGATTGTTGAATATTGAGGATTGATGGTTGAGGGTTTTGTGATGAATATTGAGGATTGAGGATTGAGGATTGAGGATTGAGGATTGAGGATTGAGGATTGAGGATTGAGGATTGAAGATTGAGTATTGAGGATTGAAGGTTGAGGATTGAGGATTGAGGATTGAGGATTGAGGATTGAGGATAGAGAATTGAGGATTGAGGATTGAGGATTCAAGATTGAGGATTGGGTATTGAGGATTGTAGAATGAGGATTGAGGATTGAGGATTGAGGATTGAGGATTGAAGGTTGAGTATCGAGGATTGAAGATTGAGGATTGATGATTGAGGATTAAGGATTGGGTATTGAAGGTTGAGGATTGATGATTGGGGACTGATGATTGAGGATTGAGAATTGAGTATTGAGGACTGAGGACTGAAGATTGAGGATTGAGGATTGAGGATTAAAGATTGAGTATTGAGGATTGAAGATTGAGAATTGAGGATTGAGGATTGAACATTGAGGACTGAGTGTTGAGGGTTGAGTGATGAGAAGTTATGTTTGTGGATAGAGATTTGAGGATTGCAGATTGAGTATTGTGTATTGGAAACTGTGAATTGAGGATGTTCTATTGAGGATTGAGGATTGTTACCTGATTGTTGAGGACTGAGGGCTGAAGATTGAGGATTCAGTATTGAGGATTCAGAATTGAGGTTTGAGGACTGAGGATTGAGGATGGAGGATCGAAGATTGAGTATTGAGGATTGAAGATTGAGGACTGAGGATTGAGGATTGAGGATTGGGGATGAGGGCTGAGTGTTGAGGATTGAGATTTAAGGACTGAGGACTGGGGATTGAGGATTGAGAATTGAGGATTGAGGATTGAGGATTGAGGATTGAAGAACGAGGATTGAGAATTGAGGATTGAGGATTGAGGATTGAAGATTGAGTATTGAGGATTGAAGATTGACGATTGAGGAATGTTGATTGAAGATTGAGTATTGAACATTGAGGACTGAGTGTTGAGGGTTCAGCGATGAGAATTGATGTTTGTGGATAGAGGTTTGAAGATTGCAGATTGAGTATTGAGTATTGAAGACTGTGAATGCAGGATATTCTATTGAGGATTGAGGATTGTCAACTGATTGTTGAGGACTGAGGGCTGAAGATTGAGGATTCAGGATTGAGGATTCAGAATTGATGTTTGAGGACTGAGGATTGAGGATTGAAGATTGATTATTGAGGATTGAGGATTGAGAATTGAGGATTGTGGATTGAGGATTGAAGATTGAGGATTGGGTTTTGAGGATTGAAGAATGAGGATTGAGGATTGCGGATTGAGGATTGAGGATTGAAGATTGAGTATTGAGGATTGAAGATTGACTATTGAGGATTGAAGGTTGAGGATTGTGGATTGAAGATTGAGTATTGAGGATTGAAGATTGAGGATTGAGGATTGAGGATAGAGAATTGAAGATGAGGGCTGAGGGTTGAGGATTGAGGTTTGAGGACTGCGGACTGAGGATTGAGGATTGAGAATTGAGGAATGAGGATTGAGGATTGAGGATTGAAGATTGGGGATTGAGGATTGAGGGTTGTGGATTGAGGACGAGGACTGCGGGTTGAGTATTGATGTTTGAGGTCTGAGGATTGAGGATTGAGGATTGAGAATTGAGGATTGAAGATTGAGTATTGAGGATTGAAGGTTGAGGATTGAGGGTTGAGGATTGAAGATTGAGGACTTAGTGTTGAGGGTTGAGTGATGGGAATTGATGTTTGTGGATTGAGATTTGAAGATTGAAGAATGGGATTGAGTATTGAAAACTGTGAATTGAGGATATTCTATTGAGGATTGAGTATTGACAATTGATTGTTGAGGACTGAGGGCTAAAGATTGGGGATTCAGGATTCAGGATTCGGGATTGAGGTTTAAGGACAGAGGATTGAGGGTTGAGGATTGAGGATTGAGGATTGACGCTTGAGGGTTGAAGGTTGAGGATGCAGGATTGAAAAGAGTGGACTGAGTGTTGAGGATTGAGTGTTGAGAATTGATGTTTGAGGATTGAGATTTGATTATTGAATATTGTGGATTGAGTATTGAACCATGAGAATTCAGGATACTCTATTGAGTATTAGGAATTGAGGATTGATGGTTGAGTATTGAAGATTGGTGGCGGAGGGTTGTGTGCTGAATATTGAGGATTGAGGATTCAGGATTGAGGATTGAAGATTGAGGATTGAATATTGAGTCTTGATGATTGATGATTGAGGATTGAGGATTGAGTGTTGAGGATTGAGGACGGGGACTGACTGTTGAGGATTCAGGTTTGAGGTTTGAGGATTGAGGATTGAGGACTGAGGATTGAGGATTGAGGATTGAGCATTGAGGATTGAAGATTGAGGACTGGGGATTGAGGATTGAAGATTGACGATTGAGGATTGTGGATTGAGGATTGAGGATTGGTGATTAAAGATTGAGTGTTGAGGACTGAAGATTGAGGATTGATGATTGGGGATTGAGGATTGAGGATTGAGGATTGAGAATTGAGTATTGAAGGCTGAGGATTGATGATTGAGGATTGAGGATTGAGGATTGAGTATTGAGGACTGAGGGTTGAAGATTGAGGATTGAGGTTTAAAGATTGAGTATTGAGGATTGAAGATTGAAGATTGAGAATTGAGGATTGAGGATTGAACTTTGAGGACTGAGTGTTGAGGGTTGAGTGATGAGAATTGATGTTTGTGGTTAGAGATTTGAAGATTGCAGATTGAGTATTGTGTATTGTAAACTGTGAATTGAGGATATTCTATTGAGGATTGGGGATTGTCACCTGATTGTTGAGGACTGAGGGCTGAAGATTGAGGATACAGGATTGAGGATTCAGAATAGAGGTTTGAGGACTGAGGATTGAGGATTGAAAATTGGTTATTGAGGATTAAGGATTGAGAACTGAGGATTGTGGATTGAGGATTGAAGATTGAGGATTGGGTTTTGAGGATTGAAGAATGAGGATTGAGGATTGAGGATTGAGGATTGAGGATTGAAGATTGAGTATTGAGGATTGAAGATTGAGGATTGAGGACTGAGGATTGAGGATTGAGTATTGAGGATTGAGGATTGAGGATTAAAGATTGAGTATTGAGGATTGAAGATTGAGGATTGTGGATTGAAGATTGAGTATTGAGGATTGAAGATTGAGGATTGAGGATTGAGGATTGAGAATTGACGATGAGGACTGAGGGTTGAGGATTGAGGTTTGAGGACTGAGGACTGAGGATTGAGGATTGAGAATTGAGGATTGAGGATTGAGGATTGAGGATTGAAGATTGAGGATTGGGTATTGAGGATTGAACATTGAGGATTGAGGATTGAGGATCGAGGATTGCGGATTGAGGATTGAAGATTGAATATTGATGATTGAAGATTGAGGATTGAGGATTGAGGGTTGTGGATTGAGGACGAGGACTGAGTGTTGAGTATTGATGTTTGAGGTCTGATGATTGAGGATTGAGGATTGAGAATTGAGGATTGAGGATTGAGGGTTGAGGATTGAGGATTGAGGATTGAAGATTGAGGATTGGGTATTGAGGACTGAGGACTGAGGATTGAGTATTGAGGATTGAGGATTGAGGATTAAAGATTGAGTATTGAGGATTGAGGATTGAGGATTGAAGTTTGAGTATTGAGGATTGAAGATTGAGTATTGAGGATTGAGGATTGAGGATAGAGGATTGAAGATTGAGGATTGGGGACTGAGTGTTGAGGGTTGAGTAATGAGAATTGATGTTTGTGGATGGAGATTTGAAAATTGAAGATTGAGGGTTGAGTATTGATAGCTGAGAATTCAGGATATTCTATTGAGTATTGAGAATTTTGGATTGATGGTTGAGTATTGAGGATTGATGGTTGAAGGTTGTGTGTTGAACATTGAGGATTGGCGGATTGAGTATTGAAGATTGAGGACTTAGTGTTGAGGGTTGAGTGATGGGAATTGATGTTTGTGGATTGAGATTTGAAGATTGAAGAATGGGGTTTGAGTATTGAAAACTGTGAATTGAGGATATTCTATTGAGGGTTGAGTATTGACAATTGATTGTTGAGGACTGAGGGCTAAAGATTGAGGATTCAGGATTGAGGATTCGGGATTGAGGTTTAAGGACAGAGGATTGAGTGTTGAGGATTGAGGATTGAGGATTGGCGCTTGAGGATTGAAGGTTGAGAATGGAGGATTGAAAAGAATGGACTGAGTGTTGAGGATTGAGTGTTGAGAATTGATGTTTGAGGATTGAGATTTGATTATTGAATATTGTGGATTGAGTATTGAACCATGAGAATTCAGGATACTCTATTGAGTATTAGGAATTGAGGATTGATGGTTGAGTATTGAGGATTGGTGGTTGAGGGTTGTGTGTTGAATATTGAGGATTGAGGATTGAAGATTGAGAATTGAGGATTGAGGATTGAACATTGAGGACTGAGTGTTGAGGGTTGAGTGATGAGAATTGATGTTTGTGGATAGAGATTTGAAGATTGCAGATTGAGTACTGTGTATTGAAAACTGTGAATTGAGGATATTCTATTGAGGATTGAGGATTGTCACCTGATTGTTGATGACTGAGTGCTGAAGATTGAGGATTCAGGATTGAGGATTCAGCATTGAGGTTTGAGGACTGAGGATTGAGGATTGAGGATTGAAGATTGAGTATTGAGGATTGAAGGTTGAGGATTGAGGATTGAGAATTGAGGATTGAGGATGAGGGCTGAGGGTTGAGTATTGAGGTTTAAGGGTTGAGTGTTGAAGATTGAGGATTGATGGTTGAGGATTTAGAATTGAGGATTGAGGATTGAGGATTGAGGATTGAAAACTGAGTATTGAGGATTGAAGATTGAGGACTGAGGAATAAGGATTGAGGATTGAGGATGAGGGCTGAGGGTTGAGGATTGAGGCTTGAGGATTGAGGACTGAGGATTGAGGATTGAGAATTGAGGATTGATGGTTGAGTATTGAGAGTTGAGGATTGATGGTTTAGTATTGAGGATTCAGGATTGAGGATTGAGGATTGAGGATTGAGTATTGAAGATTGAGGATTGATGGTTGAGGGTTTAGAATTGAGGATTGAGGATTGAGGATTGAAGATTGAGTATTGAGGATTGAAGATTGAGGACTGAGGAATAAAGGTTGAGGATTGAGGATGATGGCTGAGGGTTGAGGATTGAGGCTTCAGGCTTGAGGACTGAGGACTGAGGATTGAGGATTGAGAATTGAGGATAGAGGATTGAGGATTGAAGATTGAGGATTGGGTATTGAGGATTGAAGAATGAGGATTGAGGATTGAGGATTGAAGATTGAGGATTGGGTATTGAGGATTGAACATTGAGGATTGAGGATTGAGGATCGAGGATTGCGGATTGAGGATTGAAGATTGAATATTGATGATTGAAGATTGAGGATTGAGGATTGAGGGTTGTGGATTGAGGACGAGGACTGAGTGTTGAGAATTGATGTTTGAGGTCTGAGGATTGAGGATTGAGGATTGAGAATTGAGGATTGAGGATAGAGGATTGAAGATTGAGGATTGGGGACTGAGTGTTGAGGGTTGAGTAATGAGAATTGATGTTTGTGGATGGAGATTTGAAAATTGAAGATTGAGGGTTGAGTACTGAAAGCTGAGAATTCAGGATATTCTATTGAGTATTGAGAATTTTGGATTGATGGTTGAGTATTGAGGATTGATGGTTGAGGGTTGTGTGTTGAACATTGAGGATTGGCGGATTGAGTATTGAAGATTGAGGACTTAGTGTTGAGGGTTGAGTGATGGGAATTGATGTTTGTGGATTGAGATTTGAAGATTGAAGAATGGGGTTTGAGTATTGAAAACTGTGAATTGAGGATATTCTATTGAGGGTTGAGTATTGACAATTGATTGTTGAGGACTGAGGGCTAAAGATTGAGGATTCAGGATTGAGGATTCGGGATTGAGGTTTAAGGACAGAGGATTGAGGGTTGAGGATTGAGGATTGAGGATTGACGCTTGAGGATTGAAGGTTGAGGATGGAGGATTGAAAAGAATGGACTGAGTGTTGAGGATTGAGTGTTGAGAATTGATGTTTGAGGATTGAGATTTGATTATTGAATATTGTGGATTGAGTATTGAACCATGAGAATTCAGGATACTCTATTGAGTATTAGGAATTGAGGATTGATGGTTGAGTATTGAGGATTGGTGGTTGAGGGTTGTGTGTTGAATATTGAGGATTGAGGATTGAAGATTGAGAATTGAGGATTGAGGATTGAACATTGAGGACTGAGTGTTGAGGGTTGAGTGATGAGAATTGATGTTTGTGGATAGAGATTTGAAGATTGCAGATTGAGTATTGTGTATTGAAAACTGTGAATTGAGGATATTCTATTGAGGGTTGAGTATTGACAATTGATTGTTGAGGACTGAGGGCTAAAGATTGAGGATTCAGGATTGAGGATTCGGGATTGAGGTTTAAGGACAGAGGATTGAGGGTTGAGGATTGAGGATTGAGGATTGACGCTTGAGGATTGAAGGTTGAGAATGGAGGATTGAAAAGAATGGACTGAGTGTTGAGGATTGAGTGTTGAGAATTGATGTTTGAGGATTGAGATTTGATTATTGAATATTGTGGATTGAGTATTGAACCATGAGAATTCAGGATACTCTATTGAGTATTAGGAATTGAGGATTGATGGTTGAGTATTGAGGATTGGTGGTTGAGGGTTGTGTGTTGAATATTGAGGATTGAGGATTGAAGATTGAGAATTGAGGATTGAGGATTGAACATTGAGGACTGAGTGTTGAGGGTTGAGTGATGAGAATTGATGTTTGTGGATAGAGATTTGAAGATTGCAGATTGAGTATTGTGTATTGAAAACTGTGAATTGAGGATATTCTATTGAGGATTGAGGATTGTCACCTGATTGTTGAGGACTGAGTGCTGAAGATTGAGGATTCAGGATTGAGGATTCAGCATTGAGGTTTGAGGACTGAGGATTGAGGATTGAGGATTGAAGATTGAGTATTGAGGATTGAAGGTTGAGGATTGAGGATTGAGAATTGAGGATTGAGGATGAGGGCTGAGGGTTGAGTATTGAGGTTTAAGGGTTGAGTGTTGAAGATTGAGGATTGATGGTTGAGGATTTAGAATTGAGGATTGAGGATTGAGGATTGAGGATTGAAAACTGAGTATTGAGGATTGAAGATTGAGGACTGAGGAATAAGGATTGAGGATTGAGGATGAGGGCTGAGGGTTGAGGATTGAGGCTTGAGGATTGAGGACTGAGGATTGAGGATTGAGAATTGAGGATTGATGGTTGAGTATTGAGAGTTGAGGATTGACGGTTTAGTATTGAGGATTCAGGATTGAGGATTGAGGATTGAGGATTGAGTATTGAAGATTGAGGATTGATGGTTGAGGGTTTAGAATTGAGGATTGAGGATTGAGGATTGAAGATTGAGTATTGAGAATTGAAGATTGAGGACTGAGGAATAAAGGTTGAGGATTGAGGATGATGGCTGAGGGTTGAGGATTGAGGCTTCAGGCTTGAGGACTGAGGACTGAGGATTGAGGATTGAGAATTGAGGATAGAGGATTGAGGATTGAAGATTGAGGATTGGGTATTGAGGATTGAAGAATGAGGATTGAGGATTGAGGATTGAAGATTGAGGATTGGGTATTGAGGATTGAACAATGAGGATTGAGGATTGAGGATCGAGGATTGCGGATTGAGGATTGAAGATTGAATATTGATGATTGAAGATTGAGGATTGAGGATTGAGGGTTGTGGATTGAGGACGAGGACTGAGTGTTGAGAATTGATGTTTGAGGTCTGAGGATTGAGGATTGAGGATTGAGAATTGAGGATTGAGGATAGAGGATTGAAGATTGAGGATTGGGGACTGAGTGTTGAGGGTTGAGTAATGAGAATTGATGTTTGTGGATGGAGATTTGAAAATTGAAGATTGAGGGTTGAGTATTGAAAGCTGAGAATTCAGGATATTCTATTGAGTATTGAGAATTTTGGATTGATGGTTGAGTATTGAGGATTGATGGTTGAGGGTTGTGTGTTGAACATTGAGGATTGGCGGATTGAGTATTGAAGATTGAGGACTTAGTGTTGAGGGTTGAGTGATGGGAATTGATGTTTGTGGATTGAGATTTGAAGATTGAAGAATGGGGTTTGAGTATTGAAAACTGTGAATTGAGGATATTCTATTGAGGGTTGAGTATTGACAATTGATTGTTGAGGACTGAGGGCTAAAGATTGAGGATTCAGGATTGAGGATTCGGGACTGAGGTTTAAGGACAGAGGATTGAGGGTTGAGGATTGAGGATTGAGGATTGACGCTTGAGGATTGAAGGTTGAGGATGGAGGATTGAAAAGATTGGACTGAGTGTTGAGGATTGAGTGTTGAGAATTGATGTTTGAGGATTGAGATTTGATTATTGAATATTGTGGATTGAGTATTGAACCATGAGAATTCAGGATACTCTATTCAGTATTAGGAATTGAGGATTGATGGTTGAGTATTGAGGATTGGTGGTTGAGGGTTGTGTGTTGAATATTGAGGATTGAGGATTGAAGATTGAGAATTGAGGATTGAGGATTGAACATTGAGGACTGAGTGTTGAGGGTTGAGTGATGAGAATTGATGTTTGTGGATAGAGATTTGAAGATTGCAGATTGAGTATTGTGTATTGAAAACTGTGAATTGAGGATATTCTATTGAGGATTGAGGATTGTCACCTGATTGTTGAGGACTGAGGGCTGAAGATTGAGGATTCAGGATTGTGGATTCAGAATTGAGGTTTGAGGACTGAGGATTGAGGATTGAGGATAGAAGATTGAGTATTGAGGACTGAAGGTTGAGGATTGAGGATTGAGAATTGAGGATTGAGGATGAGGGCTGAGGGTTGAGGATTGAGGTTTAAGGGTTGAGTAGTGAAGATTGAGGATTGATGGTTGAGGATTTAGAATTGAGGATTGAGGATTGAGGATTGAGGATTGAAAACTGAGTATTGAGGATTGAAGATTGAGGACTGAGGAATAAGGATTGAGGATTGAGGATGAGGGCTGAGGGTTGAGGATTGAGGCTTGAGGATTGAGGACTGAGGATTGAGGATTGAGAATTGTGGATTGATGGTTGAGTATTGAGGATTGAGGATTGAGGATTGAGGATTGAGTATTGAAGATTGAGTATTGATGATTGAGGGTTGAGGATTGAGGATTGAGGATTGAGGATTGAGTATTGAAGATAGAGAATTGAGGATTGAAGGTTGAGGATTGAGGAATGAGGTTTGAGGATTGAGGACGATGGCTGATGGTTGAGGGTTGAGGTTTTAGGACTGAGGACTGAGGATTGAGGATTGAGAATTGACGATGAGGTTTGAGGACTGAGGACTGAGGATTGAGGATTGAGAATTGACGATGAGGTTTGAGGACTGAGGACTGAGGATTGAGGATTGAGAATTGAGGATTGAGGATTGAGGATCGAGGATTGCGGATTGAGGATTGAAGATTGAATATTGATGATTGAAGATTGTGGTTTGAGGATTGAGGATTGAGGACTGAGGATTGAGGATTGAGGATTGAGCATTGAGGATTGAAGATTGAGGACTGGGGATTGAGGATTGAAGATTGACGATTGAGGATTGTGGATTGAGGATTGAGGGTTGAGGATTAAAGATTGAATATTGATGATTGAAGATTGAGGATTGAGGATTGAGGGTTGTGGATTGAGGACGAGGACTGAGTGTTGAGAATTGATGTTTGAGGTCTGAGGATTGAGGATTGAGGATTAAGAATTGAGGATTGAGGATTGAGGATTGAAGATTGAGGATTGGGTATTGAGGATTGAAGAATGAGCATCGAGAATTTAGTATTGAGAATTGAGGATTGAAGATTGAGTATTGGGGATTGAAGACTGACGATTGAGGATTTAGGATTGAGGGTTGAGGATTTAGTATTGAGAATTGAGGATTGAGGATTGAGGATTGAAGGTTGAGGATTGGGTATTGAGGACTGAGGACTGAGGATTGAGTATTGAGGATTGAGGATTGAGGATTAAAGATTGAGTATTGAGGATTGAGGATTGACGATTGAAGAATGAGGATTGAGGATTGAGGATTGAGGATTGAGGATTGAAGATTGAGTATTGAGGATTGAAGATTGACGATTGAGGAATGTGGATTGAAGATTGAGTATTGAACATTGAGGACTGAGTGTTGAGGGTTCAGCGATGAGAATTGATGTTTGTGGATAGAGGTTTGAAGATTGCAGATTGAGTATTGAGTATTGAAGACTGTGAATGCAGGATATTCTATTGAGGATTGAGGATTGTCAACTGATTGTTGAGGACTGAGGGCTGAAGATTGAGGATTCAGGATTGAGGATTCAGAATTGATGTTTGAGGACTGAGGATTGAGGATTGAAGATTGATTATTGAGGATTGAGGATTGAGAATTGAGGATTGAGGATTGAGGATTGAAGATTGAGTAATGAGGATTGAAGGTTGAGGATTGAGGATTGAAGATTGAGGATTGAGGATTGAGGATTGAGAATTGAGGATTGAGGATTGAGGATTCAAGATTGAGGATTGGGTATTGAGGATTGTAGAATTAGGATTGAGGATTGAGGATTGAGGATTGAGGATTGAAGGTTGAGTATTGAGGATTGAAGATTGAGGATTGATGATTGAGGATTAAGGATTGGGTATTGAAGGTTGAGGATTGATGATTGGGGACTGATGATTGAGGATTGATGATTGGGTATTGAGGACTGAGGATTGAAGATTGAGGATCGAGGATTGAGGATTAAAGATTGAGTATTGAGGATTGAAGATTGAGAATTGAGGATTGAGGATTGAACATTGAGGACAGAGTGTTGAGGGCTGAGTGATGAGAAGTGATGTTTGTGGATAGAGATTTGAGGATTGCAGATTGAGTATTGTGTATTGAAAACTGTGAATTGAGGATGTTCTATTGAGGATTGAGGATTGTTACCTGATTGTTGAGGACTGAGGGCTGAAGATTGAGGATTCAGTATTGAGGATTCAGAATTGAGGTTTGCGGACTGAGGATTGAGGATGGAGGATCGAAGATTGAGTATTGAGGATTGAAGATTGAGGACTGAGGATTGAGGATTGAGGATTGGGGATGAGGGCTGAGGGTTGAGGATTGAGATTTAAGGACTGAGGACTGGGGATTGAGGATTGAGAATTGAGGATTGAGGATTGAGGATTGACGATTGAAGAATGAGGATTGAGGATTGAGGATTGAGGATTGAGGATTGAAGATTGAGTATTGAGGATTGAAGATTGACGATTGAGGAATGTGGATTGAAGATTGAGTATTGAACATTGAGGACTGAGTGTTGAGGGTTCAGCGATGAGAATTGATGTTTGTGGATAGAGGTTTGAAGATTGCAGATTGAGTATTGAGTATTGAAGACTGTGAATGCAGGATATTCTATTGAGGATTGAGGATTGTCAACTGATTGTTGAGGACTGAGGGCTGAAGATTGAGGATTCAGGATTGAGGATTCAGAATTGATGTTTGAGGACTGAGGATTGAGGATTGAAGATTGATTATTGAGGATTGAGGATTGAGAATTGAGGATTGAGGATTGAGGATTGAAGATTGAGTAATGAGGATTGAAGGTTGAGGATTGAGGATTGAAGATTGAGGATTGAGGATTGAGGATTGAGAATTGAGGATTGAGGATTGAGGATTCAAGATTGAGGATTGGGTATTGAGGATTGTAGAATTAGGATTGAGGATTGAGGATTGAGGATTGAGGATTGAAGGTTGAGTATTGAGGATTGAAGATTGAGGATTGATGATTGAGGATTAAGGATTGGGTATTGAAGGTTGAGGATTGATGATTGGGGACTGATGATTGAGGATTGATGATTGGGTATTGAGGACTGAGGATTGAAGATTGAGGATCGAGGATTGAGGATTAAAGATTGAGTATTGAGGATTGAAGATTGAGAATTGAGGATTGAGGATTGAACATTGAGGACAGAGTGTTGAGGGCTGAGTGATGAGAAGTGATGTTTGTGGATAGAGATTTGAGGATTGCAGATTGAGTATTGTGTATTGAAAACTGTGAATTGAGGATGTTCTATTGAGGATTGAGGATTGTTACCTGATTGTTGAGGACTGAGGGCTGAAGATTGAGGATTCAGTATTGAGGATTCAGAATTGAGGTTTGCGGACTGAGGATTGAGGATGGAGGATCGAAGATTGAGTATTGAGGATTGAAGATTGAGGACTGAGGATTGAGGATTGAGGATTGGGGATGAGGGCTGAGGGTTGAGGATTGAGATTTAAGGACTGAGGACTGGGGATTGAGGATTGAGAATTGAGGATTGAGGATTGAGGATTGAGGATTGAAGAATGAGGATTGAGGATTGAGGATTGAGGATTGAGGATTGAAGATTGAGTATTGAGGATTGAAGGTTGACGATTGAGGAATGTGGATTGAAGATTGAGTATTGAACACTGAGGACTGAGTGTTGAGGGTTCAGCGATGAGAATTGATGTTTGTGGATAGAGGTTTGAAGATTGCAGATTGAGTATTGAGTATTGAAGACTGTGAATGCAGGATATTCTATTGAGGATTGAGGATTGTCAACTGATTGTTGAGGACTGAGGGCTGAAGATTGAGGATTCAGGATTGAGGATTCAGAATTGATGTTTGAGGACTGAGGATTGATGATTGAAGATTGATTATTGAGGATTGAGGATTGAGAATTGAGGATTGAGGATTGAGGATTGAAGATTGAGGATTGGGTATAGAGAATTGAAGAATGAGTATTGAGGATTGAGGATTGAGTATTGAGGATTGAAGATTGAGTATTGAGGATTGAAGATTGAGGATTGAGGACTGAGGATTGAGGGTTGAGTATTGAGGATTGAGGATTGAGGATTAAAGATTGACTATTGAGGATTGAAGATTGAGGATTGTGGATTGAAGATTGAGTATTGAGGATTGAAGATTGAGGATTGAGGATTGAGGATTGAGAATTGAAGATGAAGGCTGAGGGTTGAGGATTGAGGTTTGAGGACTGCGGACTGAGGATTGAGGATTGAGAATTGAGGAATGAGGATTGAGGATTGAGGATTGAAGATTGGGGATTGAGGATTGAGGGTTGTGGATTGAGGACGAGGACTGAGGGTTGAGTATTGATGTTTGAGGTCTGAGGATTGAGGATTGAGGATTGAGAATTGAGGATTGAAGATTGAGTATTGAGGATTGAAGGTTGAGGATTGAGGGTTGAGAGTTGAAGATTGAGGACTTAGTGTTGAGGGTTGAGTGATGGGAATTGATGTTTGCGGATTGAGATTTGAAGATTGAAGAATGGGGATTGAGTATTGAAAACTGTGAATTGAGGGTATTCTATTGAGGATTGCGGATTGACGATTGAGGATTGAGGATTGAGGGTTGGAGGTTGAGTGTTGAGGATTGAAGGTTGAGGATTGACGATTCAGGATTGAGGATTGAGGATTATGGCAAAGGTTTGAGGTTTGAGGTTTGAGGTTTGAGTATTGAATCCTGAGAATTCTGGACGTTCTATTGAGTATTGAGAATTGAGGATTGATGGTTTAGTATTGAGGATTCAGGATTGAGGATTGAGGATTGAGTATTGAAGATTGAGGATTGATGGTTGAGGATTTAGAATTGAGGATTGAGGATTGAGGATTGAGAATTGAAAATTGAGAATTGAGGATTGAAGACTGAGGACTGAGGAATAAAGATTGAGGATTGAGGATGAGGGCTGAGGGTTGAGGATTGAGGCTTGAGGACTGAGGACTGAGGATTGAGGATTGAGAATTGAGGATAGAGGATTGAGGATTGAAGATTGAGGATTGAGGATTGAGGATTGAGGACTGAGGATTGAGGATTGAGGATTGAGAATTGAAGATTGAGGAATGAGGACTGGGGATTGAGTATTGAGGATTGAGGATTGAAGATTGAGGATTGAGGATTGGGGACTGAGTGTTGAGGGCTGTGTGATGAGAATTGATATTTGTGGATAGATATTTGAATATAGCAGATTGAGCATTGAGTATTGAAAGCGGTGAATTGATGATATTCTATTGTGGATTGAGAATTGACAACTGATTGTTGAGGGCTGAGGGCTGAAGATTGCGGATTCAGGACTGAGTATTCAGAATTGATGATTGAGGACTGAGGACTGAGGATTGAAGATTGAGTATTGATGATTGAAGATTGCGGATTGATTATTGATGGTTGAGGATTGACGACGAGGGCTGAGGGTTGAGGATTGAGGACTGAGGATTGAGGATTGAGGATTGAAGATTGAGGACTGGGGATTGAGGATTGAAGATTGAGGATTAAGGATTGAGGATTGGGGATTGGGGATCTAGGATTGAAGATTGAATATTGAGGATTGATGCTTGTGGGTTGAGGATTGAGGATTGAGGACTGAGAATTGAGGATGAGGCCTGAGGGTTGAGGATTGAGGTTTGAGGTACGAGGATTGAGGATTGAGGATTGAGGGTTGTGGATTGAGGACGAGGACTGAGTGTTGAGAATTGATGTTTGAGGTCTGAGGATTGAGGATTGAGGATTGAGAATTGAGGATTGAGGATTGAGGATTGAAGATTGAGGATTGGGTATTGAGGATTGAAGAATGAGGACTGAGGATTTAGGATTGAGGATCGAGGATTGAAGATTGAGTATTGAGGATTGAAGATTGAGGATTGAGGATTGAGGATTGAGGATTGAGGATTGAGTATTCAGGATTGAGGATTGAGGATTGTAGATTGAGGATTGAGGATTGATGATTAAAGATTGAGTGTTGAGGATTGAAGATAGAGGATTGATGATTGGGGATTGAGGATTGAGGATTGAGGATTGAGGATTGAGTATTGAAGGCTGAGGATTGATGATTGAGGATTGAGGATTGAGGATTGAGGATTGAGTATTGAGGACCGAGGGTTGAAGATTGAGGATTGATGATTGAGGATTAAAGATTGAGTATTGAGGATTGAAGATTGAGAATTGGGGATTGAGGATTGAACTTTGAGGACTGAGTGTTGAGGGTTGAGTAATGAGAATTGATGTTTGAGGAAAGAGATTTGAAGATTGCAGATTGAGTATTGTGTATTGAAAACTGTGAATTGAGGATATTCTATTGAGGATTGAGGATTGTCACCTGATTGTTGAGGACTGAGGGCTGAAGATTGAGGATTCAGAATTGAGGATTCAGAATTGAGGTTTGAGGACTGAGGATTGAGGATTGAGGGTTGAAGATTGAGTATTGAGGATTGAAGATTGAGGATTGAGGATTGAGAATTGAGGATTGAGGATGAGGGCTGAGGGTTGAGGATTGAGGTTTAAGGACTGAGGACTGAGGATTGAGGATTGAGAATTGAGGATTGAGGATTGAGGATTGAAGATTGAGGATTGGGTATTGAGGATTGAAGAATGAGGATTGAGGATTGAGGATTGAGGATTGAGGATTGAAGATTGAGTATTGAGGATTGAAGATTGAGGATTGAGGACTGAGGATTGAGGATTGAGTATTGAGGATTGAGGATTGAGTATTAAAGATTGAGTATTGAGGATTGAAGATTGAGGATTGTGGATTGAAGATTGAGTATTGAGGATTGAAGATTGAGGATTGGGGATTGAGGATTGAGAATTGACGATGAGGTCAGAGGGTTGAGGATTGAGGTTTGAGGACTGAGGACTGAGGATTGAGGATTGAGAATTGAGGATTGAGGATTGAGGATTGAGGATTGAAGATTGAGGATTGGGTATTGAGGATTGAACATTGAGGATTGAGGATTGAGGATCGAGGATTGAGGATTGAGGATTGAAGGTTGAATATTGATGATTGAAGATTGAGGATTGAGGATTGAGGGTTGTGGATTGAGAACGAGGACTGAGTGTTGAGTATTGATGTTTGAGGTCTGATGATTGAGGATTGAGGATTGAGAATTGAGGATTGAGGATTGAGGATTGAAGATTGAGGATTGGGTATTGAGGATTGAAGAATGAGGATTGAGGATTGAGTATTGAGGATTGAGGATTGAAGATTGAGTATTGGAGATTGAAGACTGACGATTGAGGATTGAGGATTGAGGGTTGAGGATTTAGTATTGAGAATTGAGGATTGAGGATTGAGGATTGAAGATTGAGGATTGGGTATTGAGGACTGAGGACTGAGGATTGAGTATTGAGGATTGAGGATTGAGGATTAAAGATTGAGTATTGAGGATTGAGGATTGAGGATTGAGGATTGAAGTTTGAGTACTGAGGATTGAAGATTGAGGATTGAGGATTGAGGATTGAGGATTGAGGAATGAAGATTGAGGATTGGGGACTGAGTGTTGAGGGTTGAGTAATGAGAATTGATGTTTGTGGATGGAGATTTGAAGACTGCATATTGAGGATTGAGTATTGAAAGCTGAGAATTCAGGATATTCTATTGAGTATTGAGAATTTTGGATTGATGGTTGAGTATTGAGGATTGATGGTTGAGGGTTGTGTGTTGAATATTGAGGATGAGGGCTGAGGGTTGATGATTGAGGTTTAAGGACTGAGGACTGAGGATTGAGGATTGAGAATTGAGGATTGAGGATTGAGGATTGAAGATTGAGGATTGGGTATTGAGGATTGAAGAATGAGGATTGAGGATTGAGGATTGAGGATAGAGGATTGAAGATTGAGTATTGAGGATTGAAGATTGACGATTGAGGATTGAAGATTGAGGATTGAGGACTGAGGATTGAGGATTGAGTATTGAGGATTGAGGATTGAGTATTAAAGATTGAGTATTGAGGATTGAAGATTGAGGATTGTGGATTCAAGATTGAGGATTGGGGATTGAGGATTGAGAATTGACGATGAGGTCAGAGGGTTGAGGATTGAGGTTTGAGGACTGAGGACTGAGGATTGAGGATTGAGAATTGAGGATTGAGGATTGAGGATTGAGGATTGAAGATTGAGGATTGGGTATTGAGGATTGAACATTGAGGATTGAGGATTGAGGATCGAGGATTGAGGATTGAGGATTGAAGGTTGAATATTGATGATTGAAGATTGAGGATTGAGGATTGAGGGTTGTGGATTGAGAACGAGGACTGAGTGTTGAGTATTGATGTTTGAGGTCTGATGATTGAGGATTGAGGATTGAGAATTGAGGATTGAGGATTGAGGATTGAAGATTGAGGATTGGGTATTGAGGATTGAAGAATGAGGATTGAGGATTGAGTATTGAGGATTGAGGATTGAAGATTGAGTATTGGAGATTGAAGACTGACGATTGAGGATTGAGGATTGAGGGTTGAGGATTTAGTATTGAGAATTGAGGATTGAGGATTGAGGATTGAAGATTGAGGATTGGGTATTGAGGACTGAGGACTGAGGATTGAGTATTGAGGATTGAGGATTGAGGATTAAAGATTGAGTATTGAGGATTGAGGATTGAGGATTGAGGATTGAAGTTTGAGTACTGAGGATTGAAGATTGAGGATTGAGGATTGAGGATTGAGGATTGAGGAATGAAGATTGAGGATTGGGGACTGAGTGTTGAGGGTTGAGTAATGAGAATTGATGTTTGTGGATGGAGATTTGAAGACTGAATATTGAGGATTGAGTATTGAAAGCTGAGAATTCAGGATATTCTATTGAGTATTGAGAATTTTGGATTGATGGTTTAGTATTGAGGATTGATGGTTGAGGGTTGTGTGTTGAATATTGAGGATTGGCGGGCTGAGTATTGAAGATTGAGGACTGAGGACTAAGGATTGAGTATTGAGGATTGAGGATTCAGTATTGAGGATTGAGGATTTAAGAGTATTGATGAGTGAAGATTGCGGATTTATTATTGAGGGTTGAGGTTTGAGGACGAGGACTGAGGGTTGTGGATTGAGGTTTGAGGACAGAAGATGGATGATTGAGGATTGAGAATTGATAATTGAAGATTGAGGATTGAAAATTTAGGATTGGGTATTGAGGATTGAGGATTGGGGATTGAGGATCTAGTATTGGAGATTGATTATTTAGGATTGAAGATAGAGGGTTGAGGATTGAGGATTGAGGATTGAGAATTGAGAATTGAGGATGATGACTGAGGTTTGAGGATTGAGGTTTGAGGAATGAGGATTGAGGATTGAGTTTGAGGATTGATGGTTGAGTATTGATGATTGAAGATTGAGGATTGAGGATTGAGGGTTGAGGATTGAGGACGAGTACTGACGGTTGAGGATTGTGGCTTGAGGATTGAGGATTGAGGATTGAGTATTGAGGATGAGGACTGGGGTTTGAGGATTGAGGTTTGAGGAATGAGGATTGAGGATTGAGGATTGAGGATTGAGGATTGAGGATTGAGTATTGAAGGTTCAGGATTGATGACTGAGGATTGAGGATTGCGGATTGACGATTGAGGATTGAGGATTGAGGGTTGAAGGTTGAGTGTTGAGGATTGAAGGTTGAGAATTGACGATTGAGGATTGAGGATTGTGGATGATGGCTGAGGTTTGAGGTTTGAGGTTTGAGGTTTGAGTATTGAATCCTGAGAATTCAGGATGTTCTATTGAGTATTGAGAAATGAGGATTGATGGTTTAGTATTGAGCATTCAGGATTGAGGATTGAGGATTAAGTATTGAAGATTGAGGATTGATGGTTGAGGATTTAGAATTGAGTATTGAGGATTGAGGATTGAGGATTGAAAATTGAGTATTGAGGGTTGAAGATTGAGGACTGAGGAATAAGTATTGAGGATTGAGGATTGAGGTTTGAAGATTGAGGATTGGGTATTGAGGATTGAAGAATGAGGATTGAGGAATGAGGATTGAGGATTGAGGATTGAAGATTGAGTATTGAGGATTGAAGATTGAGGATTGAGGATTGAGGATTGAGGATTGAGGATTGAGGATTGAGGATTGAAGATTGAGGATTGGGGACTGAGTGTTGAGGGTTGAGTGATGAGAATTAATGTTTGTGGATAGAGATTTGAAGATTGCAGATTGAGTATCGAGTATTGAAAACTGTGAATTGAGGATATTCTATTGAGGATTGAGGATTGACAATTGATTGTCGAGGACTGAGGGCTGAGGATTGAGGATTAAGGATTGAGGATGCAGAATTGAGGTTTGAGGACTGAGGATTGAGGATTGAAGATTGAGTATTGAGGATTGAAGATTGAGAATTGAGGATTGAGGATTGAACATTGAGGACTGAGTGTTGAGGGTTTTGTGATGAATATTGAGGATTGAGGATTGAGGATTGAGGATTGAGGATTGAGGATTGAGGATTGAAGATTGAGTATTGAGGATTGAAGGTTGAGGATTGAGGATTGAGGATTGAGGATTGAGGATTGAGGATTGAGAACTGAGGATTGAGGATTGAGGATTCAAGATTGAGGATTGGGTATTGAGGATTGTAGAATGAGGATTGAGGATTGAGGATTGAGTATTGAGGATTGAAGGTTGAGTATCGAGGATTGAAGATTGAGGATTGATGATTGAGGATTAAGGATTGGGTATTGAAGGTTGAGGATTGATGATTGGGGACTGATGATTGAGGATTGAGGATTGAGTATTGAGGACTGAGGATTGAAGATTGAGGATTGAGGATTGAGGATTAAAGATTGAGTATTGAGGATTGAAGATTGAGAATTGAGGATTGAGGATTGAACATTGAGGACTGAGTGTTGAGGGTTGAGTGATGAGAAGTGTTGTTTGTGGATAGAGATTTGAGGATTGCAGATTGAGTATTGTGTATTGAAAACTGTGAATTGAGGATGTTCTATTAAGGATTGAGGATTGTTACCTGATTGTTGAGGACTGAGGGCTGAAGATTGAGGATTCAGTATTGAGGATTCAGAATTGAGGTTTGAGGACTGAGGATTGAGGATGGAGGATCGAAGATTGAGTATTGAGGATTGAAGATTGAGGACTGAGGATTGAGGATTGAGGATTGGGGATGAGGGCTGAGTGTTGAGGATTGAGATTTAAGGACTGAGGACTGGGGATTGAGGATTGAGAATTGAGGATTGAGGATTGAGGATTGAGGATTGAAGAACGAGGATTGAGAATTGAGGATTGAGGATTGAGGATTGAAGATTGAGTATTGAGGATTGAAGATTGACGATTGAGGAATGTTGATTGAAGATTGAGTATTGAACATTGAGGACTGAGTGTTGAGGGTTCAGCGATGAGAATTGATGTTTGTGGATAGAGGTTTGAAGATTGCAGATTGAGTATTGAGTATTGAAGACTGTGAATGCAGGATATTCTATTGAGGATTGAGGATTGTCAACTGATTGTTGAGGACTGAGGGCTGAAGATTGAGGATTCAGGATTGAGGATTCAGAATTGATGTTTGAGGACTGAGGATTGAGGATTGAAGATTGATTATTGAGGATTGAGGATTGAGAATTGAGGATTGTGGATTGAGGATTGAAGATTGAGGATTGGGTTTTGAGGATTGAAGAATGAGGATTGAGGATTGCGGATTGAGGATTGAGGATTGAAGATTGAGTATTGAGGATTGAAGATTGACTATTGAGGATTGAAGGTTGAGGATTGTGGATTGAAGATTGAGTATTGAGGATTGAAGATTGAGGATTGAGGATTGAGGATAGAGAATTGAAGATGAGGGCTGAGGGTTGAGGATTGAGGTTTGAGGACTGCGGACTGAGGATTGAGGATTGAGAATTGAGGAATGAGGATTGAGGATTGAGGATTGAAGATTGGGGATTGAGGATTGAGGGTTGTGGATTGAGGACGAGGACTGCGGGTTGAGTATTGATGTTTGAGGTCTGAGGATTGAGGATTGAGGATTGAGAATTGAGGATTGAAGATTGAGTATTGAGGATTGAAGGTTGAGGATTGAGGGTTGAGGATTGAAGATTGAGGACTTAGTGTTGAGGGTTGAGTGATGGGAATTGATGTTTGTGGATTGAGATTTGAAGATTGAAGAATGGGATTGAGTATTGAAAACTGTGAATTGAGGATATTCTATTGAGGATTGAGTATTGACAATTGATTGTTGAGGACTGAGGGCTAAAGATTGGGGATTCAGGATTCAGGATTCGGGATTGAGGTTTAAGGACAGAGGATTGAGGGTTGAGGATTGAGGATTGAGGATTGACGCTTGAGGGTTGAAGGTTGAGGATGCAGGATTGAAAAGAGTGGACTGAGTGTTGAGGATTGAGTGTTGAGAATTGATGTTTGAGGATTGAGATTTGATTATTGAATATTGTGGATTGAGTATTGAACCATGAGAATTCAGGATACTCTATTGAGTATTAGGAATTGAGGATTGATGGTTGAGTATTGAAGATTGGTGGCGGAGGGTTGTGTGCTGAATATTGAGGATTGAGGATTCAGGATTGAGGATTGAAGATTGAGGATTGAATATTGAGTCTTGATGATTGATGATTGAGGATTGAGGATTGAGTGTTGAGGATTGAGGACGGGGACTGACTGTTGAGGATTCAGGTTTGAGGTTTGAGGATTGAGGATTGAGGACTGAGGATTGAGGATTGAGGATTGAGCATTGAGGATTGAAGATTGAGGACTGGGGATTGAGGATTGAAGATTGACGATTGAGGATTGTGGATTGAGGATTGAGGATTGGTGATTAAAGATTGAGTGTTGAGGACTGAAGATTGAGGATTGATGATTGGGGATTGAGGATTGAGGATTGAGGATTGAGAATTGAGTATTGAAGGCTGAGGATTGATGATTGAGGATTGAGGATTGAGGATTGAGTATTGAGGACTGAGGGTTGAAGATTGAGGATTGAGGTTTAAAGATTGAGTATTGAGGATTGAAGATTGAAGATTGAGAATTGAGGATTGAGGATTGAACTTTGAGGACTGAGTGTTGAGGGTTGAGTGATGAGAATTGATGTTTGTGGTTAGAGATTTGAAGATTGCAGATTGAGTATTGTGTATTGTAAACTGTGAATTGAGGATATTCTATTGAGGATTGGGGATTGTCACCTGATTGTTGAGGACTGAGGGCTGAAGATTGAGGATACAGGATTGAGGATTCAGAATAGAGGTTTGAGGACTGAGGATTGAGGATTGAAAATTGGTTATTGAGGATTAAGGATTGAGAACTGAGGATTGTGGATTGAGGATTGAAGATTGAGGATTGGGTTTTGAGGATTGAAGAATGAGGATTGAGGATTGAGGATTGAGGATTGAGGATTGAAGATTGAGTATTGAGGATTGAAGATTGAGGATTGAGGACTGAGGATTGAGGATTGAGTATTGAGGATTGAGGATTGAGGATTAAAGATTGAGTATTGAGGATTGAAGATTGAGGATTGTGGATTGAAGATTGAGTATTGAGGATTGAAGATTGAGGATTGAGGATTGAGGATTGAGAATTGACGATGAGGACTGAGGGTTGAGGATTGAGGTTTGAGGACTGAGGACTGAGGATTGAGGATTGAGAATTGAGGATTGAGGATTGAGGATTGAGGATTGAAGATTGAGGATTGGGTATTGAGGATTGAACATTGAGGATTGAGGATTGAGGATCGAGGATTGCGGATTGAGGATTGAAGATTGAATATTGATGATTGAAGATTGAGGATTGAGGATTGAGGGTTGTGGATTGAGGACGAGGACTGAGTGTTGAGTATTGATGTTTGAGGTCTGATGATTGAGGATTGAGGATTGAGAATTGAGGATTGAGGATTGAGGGTTGAGGATTGAGGATTGAGGATTGAAGATTGAGGATTGGGTATTGAGGACTGAGGACTGAGGATTGAGTATTGAGGATTGAGGATTGAGGATTAAAGATTGAGTATTGAGGATTGAGGATTGAGGATTGAAGTTTGAGTATTGAGGATTGAAGATTGAGTATTGAGGATTGAGGATTGAGGATAGAGGATTGAAGATTGAGGATTGGGGACTGAGTGTTGAGGGTTGAGTAATGAGAATTGATGTTTGTGGATGGAGATTTGAAAATTGAAGATTGAGGGTTGAGTATTGATAGCTGAGAATTCAGGATATTCTATTGAGTATTGAGAATTTTGGATTGATGGTTGAGTATTGAGGATTGATGGTTGAAGGTTGTGTGTTGAACATTGAGGATTGGCGGATTGAGTATTGAAGATTGAGGACTTAGTGTTGAGGGTTGAGTGATGGGAATTGATGTTTGTGGATTGAGATTTGAAGATTGAAGAATGGGGTTTGAGTATTGAAAACTGTGAATTGAGGATATTCTATTGAGGGTTGAGTATTGACAATTGATTGTTGAGGACTGAGGGCTAAAGATTGAGGATTCAGGATTGAGGATTCGGGATTGAGGTTTAAGGACAGAGGATTGAGTGTTGAGGATTGAGGATTGAGGATTGGCGCTTGAGGATTGAAGGTTGAGAATGGAGGATTGAAAAGAATGGACTGAGTGTTGAGGATTGAGTGTTGAGAATTGATGTTTGAGGATTGAGATTTGATTATTGAATATTGTGGATTGAGTATTGAACCATGAGAATTCAGGATACTCTATTGAGTATTAGGAATTGAGGATTGATGGTTGAGTATTGAGGATTGGTGGTTGAGGGTTGTGTGTTGAATATTGAGGATTGAGGATTGAAGATTGAGAATTGAGGATTGAGGATTGAACATTGAGGACTGAGTGTTGAGGGTTGAGTGATGAGAATTGATGTTTGTGGATAGAGATTTGAAGATTGCAGATTGAGTACTGTGTATTGAAAACTGTGAATTGAGGATATTCTATTGAGGATTGAGGATTGTCACCTGATTGTTGATGACTGAGTGCTGAAGATTGAGGATTCAGGATTGAGGATTCAGCATTGAGGTTTGAGGACTGAGGATTGAGGATTGAGGATTGAAGATTGAGTATTGAGGATTGAAGGTTGAGGATTGAGGATTGAGAATTGAGGATTGAGGATGAGGGCTGAGGGTTGAGTATTGAGGTTTAAGGGTTGAGTGTTGAAGATTGAGGATTGATGGTTGAGGATTTAGAATTGAGGATTGAGGATTGAGGATTGAGGATTGAAAACTGAGTATTGAGGATTGAAGATTGAGGACTGAGGAATAAGGATTGAGGATTGAGGATGAGGGCTGAGGGTTGAGGATTGAGGCTTGAGGATTGAGGACTGAGGATTGAGGATTGAGAATTGAGGATTGATGGTTGAGTATTGAGAGTTGAGGATTGATGGTTTAGTATTGAGGATTCAGGATTGAGGATTGAGGATTGAGGATTGAGTATTGAAGATTGAGGATTGATGGTTGAGGGTTTAGAATTGAGGATTGAGGATTGAGGATTGAAGATTGAGTATTGAGGATTGAAGATTGAGGACTGAGGAATAAAGGTTGAGGATTGAGGATGATGGCTGAGGGTTGAGGATTGAGGCTTCAGGCTTGAGGACTGAGGACTGAGGATTGAGGATTGAGAATTGAGGATAGAGGATTGAGGATTGAAGATTGAGGATTGGGTATTGAGGATTGAAGAATGAGGATTGAGGATTGAGGATTGAAGATTGAGGATTGGGTATTGAGGATTGAACATTGAGGATTGAGGATTGAGGATCGAGGATTGCGGATTGAGGATTGAAGATTGAATATTGATGATTGAAGATTGAGGATTGAGGATTGAGGGTTGTGGATTGAGGACGAGGACTGAGTGTTGAGAATTGATGTTTGAGGTCTGAGGATTGAGGATTGAGGATTGAGAATTGAGGATTGAGGATAGAGGATTGAAGATTGAGGATTGGGGACTGAGTGTTGAGGGTTGAGTAATGAGAATTGATGTTTGTGGATGGAGATTTGAAAATTGAAGATTGAGGGTTGAGTACTGAAAGCTGAGAATTCAGGATATTCTATTGAGTATTGAGAATTTTGGATTGATGGTTGAGTATTGAGGATTGATGGTTGAGGGTTGTGTGTTGAACATTGAGGATTGGCGGATTGAGTATTGAAGATTGAGGACTTAGTGTTGAGGGTTGAGTGATGGGAATTGATGTTTGTGGATTGAGATTTGAAGATTGAAGAATGGGGTTTGAGTATTGAAAACTGTGAATTGAGGATATTCTATTGAGGGTTGAGTATTGACAATTGATTGTTGAGGACTGAGGGCTAAAGATTGAGGATTCAGGATTGAGGATTCGGGATTGAGGTTTAAGGACAGAGGATTGAGGGTTGAGGATTGAGGATTGAGGATTGACGCTTGAGGATTGAAGGTTGAGGATGGAGGATTGAAAAGAATGGACTGAGTGTTGAGGATTGAGTGTTGAGAATTGATGTTTGAGGATTGAGATTTGATTATTGAATATTGTGGATTGAGTATTGAACCATGAGAATTCAGGATACTCTATTGAGTATTAGGAATTGAGGATTGATGGTTGAGTATTGAGGATTGGTGGTTGAGGGTTGTGTGTTGAATATTGAGGATTGAGGATTGAAGATTGAGAATTGAGGATTGAGGATTGAACATTGAGGACTGAGTGTTGAGGGTTGAGTGATGAGAATTGATGTTTGTGGATAGAGATTTGAAGATTGCAGATTGAGTATTGTGTATTGAAAACTGTGAATTGAGGATATTCTATTGAGGGTTGAGTATTGACAATTGATTGTTGAGGACTGAGGGCTAAAGATTGAGGATTCAGGATTGAGGATTCGGGATTGAGGTTTAAGGACAGAGGATTGAGGGTTGAGGATTGAGGATTGAGGATTGACGCTTGAGGATTGAAGGTTGAGAATGGAGGATTGAAAAGAATGGACTGAGTGTTGAGGATTGAGTGTTGAGAATTGATGTTTGAGGATTGAGATTTGATTATTGAATATTGTGGATTGAGTATTGAACCATGAGAATTCAGGATACTCTATTGAGTATTAGGAATTGAGGATTGATGGTTGAGTATTGAGGATTGGTGGTTGAGGGTTGTGTGTTGAATATTGAGGATTGAGGATTGAAGATTGAGAATTGAGGATTGAGGATTGAACATTGAGGACTGAGTGTTGAGGGTTGAGTGATGAGAATTGATGTTTGTGGATAGAGATTTGAAGATTGCAGATTGAGTATTGTGTATTGAAAACTGTGAATTGAGGATATTCTATTGAGGATTGAGGATTGTCACCTGATTGTTGAGGACTGAGTGCTGAAGATTGAGGATTCAGGATTGAGGATTCAGCATTGAGGTTTGAGGACTGAGGATTGAGGATTGAGGATTGAAGATTGAGTATTGAGGATTGAAGGTTGAGGATTGAGGATTGAGAATTGAGGATTGAGGATGAGGGCTGAGGGTTGAGTATTGAGGTTTAAGGGTTGAGTGTTGAAGATTGAGGATTGATGGTTGAGGATTTAGAATTGAGGATTGAGGATTGAGGATTGAGGATTGAAAACTGAGTATTGAGGATTGAAGATTGAGGACTGAGGAATAAGGATTGAGGATTGAGGATGAGGGCTGAGGGTTGAGGATTGAGGCTTGAGGATTGAGGACTGAGGATTGAGGATTGAGAATTGAGGATTGATGGTTGAGTATTGAGAGTTGAGGATTGACGGTTTAGTATTGAGGATTCAGGATTGAGGATTGAGGATTGAGGATTGAGTATTGAAGATTGAGGATTGATGGTTGAGGGTTTAGAATTGAGGATTGAGGATTGAGGATTGAAGATTGAGTATTGAGAATTGAAGATTGAGGACTGAGGAATAAAGGTTGAGGATTGAGGATGATGGCTGAGGGTTGAGGATTGAGGCTTCAGGCTTGAGGACTGAGGACTGAGGATTGAGGATTGAGAATTGAGGATAGAGGATTGAGGATTGAAGATTGAGGATTGGGTATTGAGGATTGAAGAATGAGGATTGAGGATTGAGGATTGAAGATTGAGGATTGGGTATTGAGGATTGAACAATGAGGATTGAGGATTGAGGATCGAGGATTGCGGATTGAGGATTGAAGATTGAATATTGATGATTGAAGATTGAGGATTGAGGATTGAGGGTTGTGGATTGAGGACGAGGACTGAGTGTTGAGAATTGATGTTTGAGGTCTGAGGATTGAGGATTGAGGATTGAGAATTGAGGATTGAGGATAGAGGATTGAAGATTGAGGATTGGGGACTGAGTGTTGAGGGTTGAGTAATGAGAATTGATGTTTGTGGATGGAGATTTGAAAATTGAAGATTGAGGGTTGAGTATTGAAAGCTGAGAATTCAGGATATTCTATTGAGTATTGAGAATTTTGGATTGATGGTTGAGTATTGAGGATTGATGGTTGAGGGTTGTGTGTTGAACATTGAGGATTGGCGGATTGAGTATTGAAGATTGAGGACTTAGTGTTGAGGGTTGAGTGATGGGAATTGATGTTTGTGGATTGAGATTTGAAGATTGAAGAATGGGGTTTGAGTATTGAAAACTGTGAATTGAGGATATTCTATTGAGGGTTGAGTATTGACAATTGATTGTTGAGGACTGAGGGCTAAAGATTGAGGATTCAGGATTGAGGATTCGGGATTGAGGTTTAAGGACAGAGGATTGAGGGTTGAGGATTGAGGATTGAGGATTGACGCTTGAGGATTGAAGGTTGAGGATGGAGGATTGAAAAGATTGGACTGAGTGTTGAGGATTGAGTGTTGAGAATTGATGTTTGAGGATTGAGATTTGATTATTGAATATTGTGGATTGAGTATTGAACCATGAGAATTCAGGATACTCTATTCAGTATTAGGAATTGAGGATTGATGGTTGAGTATTGAGGATTGGTGGTTGAGGGTTGTGTGTTGAATATTGAGGATTGAGGATTGAAGATTGAGAATTGAGGATTGAGGATTGAACATTGAGGACTGAGTGTTGAGGGTTGAGTGATGAGAATTGATGTTTGTGGATAGAGATTTGAAGATTGCAGATTGAGTATTGTGTATTGAAAACTGTGAATTGAGGATATTCTATTGAGGATTGAGGATTGTCACCTGATTGTTGAGGACTGAGGGCTGAAGATTGAGGATTCAGGATTGTGGATTCAGAATTGAGGTTTGAGGACTGAGGATTGAGGATTGAGGATAGAAGATTGAGTATTGAGGACTGAAGGTTGAGGATTGAGGATTGAGAATTGAGGATTGAGGATGAGGGCTGAGGGTTGAGGATTGAGGTTTAAGGGTTGAGTAGTGAAGATTGAGGATTGATGGTTGAGGATTTAGAATTGAGGATTGAGGATTGAGGATTGAGGATTGAAAACTGAGTATTGAGGATTGAAGATTGAGGACTGAGGAATAAGGATTGAGGATTGAGGATGAGGGCTGAGGGTTGAGGATTGAGGCTTGAGGATTGAGGACTGAGGATTGAGGATTGAGAATTGTGGATTGATGGTTGAGTATTGAGGATTGAGGATTGAGGATTGAGGATTGAGTATTGAAGATTGAGTATTGATGATTGAGGGTTGAGGATTGAGGATTGAGGATTGAGGATTGAGTATTGAAGATAGAGAATTGAGGATTGAAGGTTGAGGATTGAGGAATGAGGTTTGAGGATTGAGGACGATGGCTGATGGTTGAGGGTTGAGGTTTTAGGACTGAGGACTGAGGATTGAGGATTGAGAATTGACGATGAGGTTTGAGGACTGAGGACTGAGGATTGAGGATTGAGAATTGACGATGAGGTTTGAGGACTGAGGACTGAGGATTGAGGATTGAGAATTGAGGATTGAGGATTGAGGATCGAGGATTGCGGATTGAGGATTGAAGATTGAATATTGATGATTGAAGATTGTGGTTTGAGGATTGAGGATTGAGGACTGAGGATTGAGGATTGAGGATTGAGCATTGAGGATTGAAGATTGAGGACTGGGGATTGAGGATTGAAGATTGACGATTGAGGATTGTGGATTGAGGATTGAGGGTTGAGGATTAAAGATTGAATATTGATGATTGAAGATTGAGGATTGAGGATTGAGGGTTGTGGATTGAGGACGAGGACTGAGTGTTGAGAATTGATGTTTGAGGTCTGAGGATTGAGGATTGAGGATTAAGAATTGAGGATTGAGGATTGAGGATTGAAGATTGAGGATTGGGTATTGAGGATTGAAGAATGAGCATCGAGAATTTAGTATTGAGAATTGAGGATTGAAGATTGAGTATTGGGGATTGAAGACTGACGATTGAGGATTTAGGATTGAGGGTTGAGGATTTAGTATTGAGAATTGAGGATTGAGGATTGAGGATTGAAGGTTGAGGATTGGGTATTGAGGACTGAGGACTGAGGATTGAGTATTGAGGATTGAGGATTGAGGATTAAAGATTGAGTATTGAGGATTGAGGATTGACGATTGAAGAATGAGGATTGAGGATTGAGGATTGAGGATTGAGGATTGAAGATTGAGTATTGAGGATTGAAGATTGACGATTGAGGAATGTGGATTGAAGATTGAGTATTGAACATTGAGGACTGAGTGTTGAGGGTTCAGCGATGAGAATTGATGTTTGTGGATAGAGGTTTGAAGATTGCAGATTGAGTATTGAGTATTGAAGACTGTGAATGCAGGATATTCTATTGAGGATTGAGGATTGTCAACTGATTGTTGAGGACTGAGGGCTGAAGATTGAGGATTCAGGATTGAGGATTCAGAATTGATGTTTGAGGACTGAGGATTGAGGATTGAAGATTGATTATTGAGGATTGAGGATTGAGAATTGAGGATTGAGGATTGAGGATTGAAGATTGAGTAATGAGGATTGAAGGTTGAGGATTGAGGATTGAAGATTGAGGATTGAGGATTGAGGATTGAGAATTGAGGATTGAGGATTGAGGATTCAAGATTGAGGATTGGGTATTGAGGATTGTAGAATTAGGATTGAGGATTGAGGATTGAGGATTGAGGATTGAAGGTTGAGTATTGAGGATTGAAGATTGAGGATTGATGATTGAGGATTAAGGATTGGGTATTGAAGGTTGAGGATTGATGATTGGGGACTGATGATTGAGGATTGATGATTGGGTATTGAGGACTGAGGATTGAAGATTGAGGATCGAGGATTGAGGATTAAAGATTGAGTATTGAGGATTGAAGATTGAGAATTGAGGATTGAGGATTGAACATTGAGGACAGAGTGTTGAGGGCTGAGTGATGAGAAGTGATGTTTGTGGATAGAGATTTGAGGATTGCAGATTGAGTATTGTGTATTGAAAACTGTGAATTGAGGATGTTCTATTGAGGATTGAGGATTGTTACCTGATTGTTGAGGACTGAGGGCTGAAGATTGAGGATTCAGTATTGAGGATTCAGAATTGAGGTTTGCGGACTGAGGATTGAGGATGGAGGATCGAAGATTGAGTATTGAGGATTGAAGATTGAGGACTGAGGATTGAGGATTGAGGATTGGGGATGAGGGCTGAGGGTTGAGGATTGAGATTTAAGGACTGAGGACTGGGGATTGAGGATTGAGAATTGAGGATTGAGGATTGAGGATTGACGATTGAAGAATGAGGATTGAGGATTGAGGATTGAGGATTGAGGATTGAAGATTGAGTATTGAGGATTGAAGATTGACGATTGAGGAATGTGGATTGAAGATTGAGTATTGAACATTGAGGACTGAGTGTTGAGGGTTCAGCGATGAGAATTGATGTTTGTGGATAGAGGTTTGAAGATTGCAGATTGAGTATTGAGTATTGAAGACTGTGAATGCAGGATATTCTATTGAGGATTGAGGATTGTCAACTGATTGTTGAGGACTGAGGGCTGAAGATTGAGGATTCAGGATTGAGGATTCAGAATTGATGTTTGAGGACTGAGGATTGAGGATTGAAGATTGATTATTGAGGATTGAGGATTGAGAATTGAGGATTGAGGATTGAGGATTGAAGATTGAGTAATGAGGATTGAAGGTTGAGGATTGAGGATTGAAGATTGAGGATTGAGGATTGAGGATTGAGAATTGAGGATTGAGGATTGAGGATTCAAGATTGAGGATTGGGTATTGAGGATTGTAGAATTAGGATTGAGGATTGAGGATTGAGGATTGAGGATTGAAGGTTGAGTATTGAGGATTGAAGATTGAGGATTGATGATTGAGGATTAAGGATTGGGTATTGAAGGTTGAGGATTGATGATTGGGGACTGATGATTGAGGATTGATGATTGGGTATTGAGGACTGAGGATTGAAGATTGAGGATCGAGGATTGAGGATTAAAGATTGAGTATTGAGGATTGAAGATTGAGAATTGAGGATTGAGGATTGAACATTGAGGACAGAGTGTTGAGGGCTGAGTGATGAGAAGTGATGTTTGTGGATAGAGATTTGAGGATTGCAGATTGAGTATTGTGTATTGAAAACTGTGAATTGAGGATGTTCTATTGAGGATTGAGGATTGTTACCTGATTGTTGAGGACTGAGGGCTGAAGATTGAGGATTCAGTATTGAGGATTCAGAATTGAGGTTTGCGGACTGAGGATTGAGGATGGAGGATCGAAGATTGAGTATTGAGGATTGAAGATTGAGGACTGAGGATTGAGGATTGAGGATTGGGGATGAGGGCTGAGGGTTGAGGATTGAGATTTAAGGACTGAGGACTGGGGATTGAGGATTGAGAATTGAGGATTGAGGATTGAGGATTGAGGATTGAAGAATGAGGATTGAGGATTGAGGATTGAGGATTGAGGATTGAAGATTGAGTATTGAGGATTGAAGGTTGACGATTGAGGAATGTGGATTGAAGATTGAGTATTGAACACTGAGGACTGAGTGTTGAGGGTTCAGCGATGAGAATTGATGTTTGTGGATAGAGGTTTGAAGATTGCAGATTGAGTATTGAGTATTGAAGACTGTGAATGCAGGATATTCTATTGAGGATTGAGGATTGTCAACTGATTGTTGAGGACTGAGGGCTGAAGATTGAGGATTCAGGATTGAGGATTCAGAATTGATGTTTGAGGACTGAGGATTGATGATTGAAGATTGATTATTGAGGATTGAGGATTGAGAATTGAGGATTGAGGATTGAGGATTGAAGATTGAGGATTGGGTATAGAGAATTGAAGAATGAGTATTGAGGATTGAGGATTGAGTATTGAGGATTGAAGATTGAGTATTGAGGATTGAAGATTGAGGATTGAGGACTGAGGATTGAGGGTTGAGTATTGAGGATTGAGGATTGAGGATTAAAGATTGACTATTGAGGATTGAAGATTGAGGATTGTGGATTGAAGATTGAGTATTGAGGATTGAAGATTGAGGATTGAGGATTGAGGATTGAGAATTGAAGATGAAGGCTGAGGGTTGAGGATTGAGGTTTGAGGACTGCGGACTGAGGATTGAGGATTGAGAATTGAGGATAGAGGATTGAGGATTGAAGATTGAGGATTGAGGATTGAGGATTGAGGGTTGTGGATTGAGGACGAGGACTGAGTGTTGAGAATTGATGTTTGAGGTCTGAGGATTGAGGATTGAGGATTGAGAATTGAGGATTGAGGATTGAGGATTGAAGATTGAGGATTGGGTATTGAGGATTGAAGAATGAGGACTGAGGATTTAGGATTGAGGATCGAGGATTGAAGATTGAGTATTGAGGATTGAAGATTGAGGATTGAGGATTGAGGATTGAGGATTGAGGATTGAGTATTCAGGATTGAGGATTGAGGATTGTAGATTGAGGATTGAGGATTGATGATTAAAGATTGAGTGTTGAGGATTGAAGATAGAGGATTGATGATTGGGGATTGAGGATTGAGGATTGAGGATTGAGGATTGAGTATTGAAGGCTGAGGATTGATGATTGAGGATTGAGGATTGAGGATTGAGGATTGAGTATTGAGGACCGAGGGTTGAAGATTGAGGATTGATGATTGAGGATTAAAGATTGAGTATTGAGGATTGAAGATTGAGAATTGGGGATTGAGGATTGAACTTTGAGGACTGAGTGTTGAGGGTTGAGTAATGAGAATTGATGTTTGAGGAAAGAGATTTGAAGATTGCAGATTGAGTATTGTGTATTGAAAACTGTGAATTGAGGATATTCTATTGAGGATTGAGGATTGTCACCTGATTGTTGAGGACTGAGGGCTGAAGATTGAGGATTCAGAATTGAGGATTCAGAATTGAGGTTTGAGGACTGAGGATTGAGGATTGAGGGTTGAAGATTGAGTATTGAGGATTGAAGATTGAGGATTGAGGATTGAGAATTGAGGATTGAGGATGAGGGCTGAGGGTTGAGGATTGAGGTTTAAGGACTGAGGACTGAGGATTGAGGATTGAGAATTGAGGATTGAGGATTGAGGATTGAAGATTGAGGATTGGGTATTGAGGATTGAAGAATGAGGATTGAGGATTGAGGATTGAGGATTGAGGATTGAAGATTGAGTATTGAGGATTGAAGATTGAGGATTGAGGACTGAGGATTGAGGATTGAGTATTGAGGATTGAGGATTGAGTATTAAAGATTGAGTATTGAGGATTGAAGATTGAGGATTGTGGATTGAAGATTGAGTATTGAGGATTGAAGATTGAGGATTGGGGATTGAGGATTGAGAATTGACGATGAGGTCAGAGGGTTGAGGATTGAGGTTTGAGGACTGAGGACTGAGGATTGAGGATTGAGAATTGAGGATTGAGGATTGAGGATTGAGGATTGAAGATTGAGGATTGGGTATTGAGGATTGAACATTGAGGATTGAGGATTGAGGATCGAGGATTGAGGATTGAGGATTGAAGGTTGAATATTGATGATTGAAGATTGAGGATTGAGGATTGAGGGTTGTGGATTGAGAACGAGGACTGAGTGTTGAGTATTGATGTTTGAGGTCTGATGATTGAGGATTGAGGATTGAGAATTGAGGATTGAGGATTGAGGATTGAAGATTGAGGATTGGGTATTGAGGATTGAAGAATGAGGATTGAGGATTGAGTATTGAGGATTGAGGATTGAAGATTGAGTATTGGAGATTGAAGACTGACGATTGAGGATTGAGGATTGAGGGTTGAGGATTTAGTATTGAGAATTGAGGATTGAGGATTGAGGATTGAAGATTGAGGATTGGGTATTGAGGACTGAGGACTGAGGATTGAGTATTGAGGATTGAGGATTGAGGATTAAAGATTGAGTATTGAGGATTGAGGATTGAGGATTGAGGATTGAAGTTTGAGTACTGAGGATTGAAGATTGAGGATTGAGGATTGAGGATTGAGGATTGAGGAATGAAGATTGAGGATTGGGGACTGAGTGTTGAGGGTTGAGTAATGAGAATTGATGTTTGTGGATGGAGATTTGAAGACTGCATATTGAGGATTGAGTATTGAAAGCTGAGAATTCAGGATATTCTATTGAGTATTGAGAATTTTGGATTGATGGTTGAGTATTGAGGATTGATGGTTGAGGGTTGTGTGTTGAATATTGAGGATGAGGGCTGAGGGTTGATGATTGAGGTTTAAGGACTGAGGACTGAGGATTGAGGATTGAGAATTGAGGATTGAGGATTGAGGATTGAAGATTGAGGATTGGGTATTGAGGATTGAAGAATGAGGATTGAGGATTGAGGATTGAGGATAGAGGATTGAAGATTGAGTATTGAGGATTGAAGATTGACGATTGAGGATTGAAGATTGAGGATTGAGGACTGAGGATTGAGGATTGAGTATTGAGGATTGAGGATTGAGTATTAAAGATTGAGTATTGAGGATTGAAGATTGAGGATTGTGGATTCAAGATTGAGGATTGGGGATTGAGGATTGAGAATTGACGATGAGGTCAGAGGGTTGAGGATTGAGGTTTGAGGACTGAGGACTGAGGATTGAGGATTGAGAATTGAGGATTGAGGATTGAGGATTGAGGATTGAAGATTGAGGATTGGGTATTGAGGATTGAACATTGAGGATTGAGGATTGAGGATCGAGGATTGAGGATTGAGGATTGAAGGTTGAATATTGATGATTGAAGATTGAGGATTGAGGATTGAGGGTTGTGGATTGAGAACGAGGACTGAGTGTTGAGTATTGATGTTTGAGGTCTGATGATTGAGGATTGAGGATTGAGAATTGAGGATTGAGGATTGAGGATTGAAGATTGAGGATTGGGTATTGAGGATTGAAGAATGAGGATTGAGGATTGAGTATTGAGGATTGAGGATTGAAGATTGAGTATTGGAGATTGAAGACTGACGATTGAGGATTGAGGATTGAGGGTTGAGGATTTAGTATTGAGAATTGAGGATTGAGGATTGAGGATTGAAGATTGAGGATTGGGTATTGAGGACTGAGGACTGAGGATTGAGTATTGAGGATTGAGGATTGAGGATTAAAGATTGAGTATTGAGGATTGAGGATTGAGGATTGAGGATTGAAGTTTGAGTACTGAGGATTGAAGATTGAGGATTGAGGATTGAGGATTGAGGATTGAGGAATGAAGATTGAGGATTGGGGACTGAGTGTTGAGGGTTGAGTAATGAGAATTGATGTTTGTGGATGGAGATTTGAAGACTGAATATTGAGGATTGAGTATTGAAAGCTGAGAATTCAGGATATTCTATTGAGTATTGAGAATTTTGGATTGATGGTTTAGTATTGAGGATTGATGGTTGAGGGTTGTGTGTTGAATATTGAGGATTGGCGGGCTGAGTATTGAAGATTGAGGACTGAGGACTAAGGATTGAGTATTGAGGATTGAGGATTCAGTATTGAGGATTGAGGATTTAAGAGTATTGATGAGTGAAGATTGCGGATTTATTATTGAGGGTTGAGGTTTGAGGACGAGGACTGAGGGTTGTGGATTGAGGTTTGAGGACAGAAGATGGATGATTGAGGATTGAGAATTGATAATTGAAGATTGAGGATTGAAAATTTAGGATTGGGTATTGAGGATTGAGGATTGGGGATTGAGGATCTAGTATTGGAGATTGATTATTTAGGATTGAAGATAGAGGGTTGAGGATTGAGGATTGAGGATTGAGAATTGAGAATTGAGGATGATGACTGAGGTTTGAGGATTGAGGTTTGAGGAATGAGGATTGAGGATTGAGTTTGAGGATTGATGGTTGAGTATTGATGATTGAAGATTGAGGATTGAGGATTGAGGGTTGAGGATTGAGGACGAGTACTGACGGTTGAGGATTGTGGCTTGAGGATTGAGGATTGAGGATTGAGTATTGAGGATGAGGACTGGGGTTTGAGGATTGAGGTTTGAGGAATGAGGATTGAGGATTGAGGATTGAGGATTGAGGATTGAGGATTGAGTATTGAAGGTTCAGGATTGATGACTGAGGATTGAGGATTGCGGATTGACGATTGAGGATTGAGGATTGAGGGTTGAAGGTTGAGTGTTGAGGATTGAAGGTTGAGAATTGACGATTGAGGATTGAGGATTGTGGATGATGGCTGAGGTTTGAGGTTTGAGGTTTGAGGTTTGAGTATTGAATCCTGAGAATTCAGGATGTTCTATTGAGTATTGAGAAATGAGGATTGATGGTTTAGTATTGAGCATTCAGGATTGAGGATTGAGGATTAAGTATTGAAGATTGAGGATTGATGGTTGAGGATTTAGAATTGAGTATTGAGGATTGAGGATTGAGGATTGAAAATTGAGTATTGAGGGTTGAAGATTGAGGACTGAGGAATAAGTATTGAGGATTGAGGATTGAGGTTTGAAGATTGAGGATTGGGTATTGAGGATTGAAGAATGAGGATTGAGGAATGAGGATTGAGGATTGAGGATTGAAGATTGAGTATTGAGGATTGAAGATTGAGGATTGAGGATTGAGGATTGAGGATTGAGGATTGAGGATTGAGGATTGAAGATTGAGGATTGGGGACTGAGTGTTGAGGGTTGAGTGATGAGAATTAATGTTTGTGGATAGAGATTTGAAGATTGCAGATTGAGTATCGAGTATTGAAAACTGTGAATTGAGGATATTCTATTGAGGATTGAGGATTGACAATTGATTGTCGAGGACTGAGGGCTGAGGATTGAGGATTAAGGATTGAGGATGCAGAATTGAGGTTTGAGGACTGAGGATTGAGGATTGAAGATTGAGTATTGAGGATTGAAGATTGAGAATTGAGGATTGAGGATTGAACATTGAGGACTGAGTGTTGAGGGTTTTGTGATGAATATTGAGGATTGAGGATTGAGGATTGAGGATTGAGGATTGAGGATTGAGGATTGAAGATTGAGTATTGAGGATTGAAGGTTGAGGATTGAGGATTGAGGATTGAGGATTGAGGATTGAGGATTGAGAACTGAGGATTGAGGATTGAGGATTCAAGATTGAGGATTGGGTATTGAGGATTGTAGAATGAGGATTGAGGATTGAGGATTGAGTATTGAGGATTGAAGGTTGAGTATCGAGGATTGAAGATTGAGGATTGATGATTGAGGATTAAGGATTGGGTATTGAAGGTTGAGGATTGATGATTGGGGACTGATGATTGAGGATTGAGGATTGAGTATTGAGGACTGAGGATTGAAGATTGAGGATTGAGGATTGAGGATTAAAGATTGAGTATTGAGGATTGAAGATTGAGAATTGAGGATTGAGGATTGAACATTGAGGACTGAGTGTTGAGGGTTGAGTGATGAGAAGTGTTGTTTGTGGATAGAGATTTGAGGATTGCAGATTGAGTATTGTGTATTGAAAACTGTGAATTGAGGATGTTCTATTAAGGATTGAGGATTGTTACCTGATTGTTGAGGACTGAGGGCTGAAGATTGAGGATTCAGTATTGAGGATTCAGAATTGAGGTTTGAGGACTGAGGATTGAGGATGGAGGATCGAAGATTGAGTATTGAGGATTGAAGATTGAGGACTGAGGATTGAGGATTGAGGATTGGGGATGAGGTCTGAGGGTTGAGGATTGAGATTTAAGGACTGAGGACTGGGGATTGAGGATTGAGAATTGAGGATTGAGGATTGAGGATTGAGGATTGAAGAATGAGGATTGAGGATTGAGGATTGAGGATTGAGGATTGAAGATGGAGTATTGAGGATTGAAGATTGACGATTGAGGAATGTGGATTGAAGATTGAGTATTGAACATTGAGGACTGAGTGTTGAGGGTTCAGCGATGAGGATTGATGTTTGTGGATAGAGGTTTGAAGATTGCAGATTGAGTATTGAGTATTGAAGACTGTGAATGCAGGATATTCTTTTGAGGATTGAGGATTGTCAACTGATTGTTGAGGACTGAGGGCTGAAGATTGAGGATTCAGGATTGAGGATTCAGAATTGATGTTTGAGGACTGAGGATTGAGGATTGAAGATTGACTATTGAGGATTGAGGATTGAGAATTGAGGATTGAGGATTGAGGATTGAAGATTGAGGATTGGGTATTGAGAATTGAAGAATGAGGATTGAGGATTGAGGATTGAGTATTGAGGATTGAAGATTGAGTATTGAGGATTGAAGATTGAGGATTGAGGACTGAGGATTGAGGGTTGAGTATTGAGGATTGAAGATTGAGGATTGTGGATTGAAGATTGAGTATTGAGGATTGAAGATTGAGGATTGAGGATTGAGGATTGAGAATTGAAGATGAGGGCCGAGGGTTGAGGATTGAGGTTTGAGGTCTGCGGACTGAGGATTGAGGATTGAGAATTGAGGAATGAGGATTGAGGATTGAGGATTGAAGATTGGGGATTGAGGACTGAGGGTTGTGGATTGAGGACGAGGACTGAGGGTTGAGTATTGATGTTTGAGGTCTGAGGATTGAGGATTGAGGATTGAGAATTGAGGATTGGGGATTGAGGATTGAAGATTGAGGATTGGGTATTGAGGATTGAAGTATGAGGACTGAGGATTTAGGATTGAGGATCGAGGAATGAAGATTGAGTATTGGGGATTGAAGATTGAGGATTGAGGATTGTGGATTGAGGATTCAGGATTGAGTATTCAGGATTGAGGATTGAGGATTGTAGATTGATGATTGAGGATTGGTGATTAAAGATTGAGTGTTGAGGATTGAAGATTGAGGATTGATGATTGGGGATTGAGGATTGAGGATTGAGGATTGAGGATTGAGTATTGAAGGCTGAGGACTGATGATTGAGGATTGAGGATTGAGGATTGAGGATTGAGTATTGAGGACTGAGGGTTGAAGATTGAGGATTGATGATTGAGGTTTAAAGATTGAGTATTGAAGATTGAAGATTGAAGATTGAGAATTGAGGATTGAGGATTGAACATTGAGGACTGAGTGTTGAGGGTTGAGTGATGAGAATTGATGTTTGTGGATAGAGATTTGAAGATTGCAGATTGAGTATTGTGTATTGTAAACTGTGAATTGAGGATATTCTGTTGAGGATTGGGGATTGTCACCTGATTGTTGAGGACTGAGGGCTGAAGATTTAGGATTCAGGATTGAGGATTCAGAATTGAGGTTTGAGGACTGAGGATTGAGGATTGAAAATTGATTATTGAGGATTGAGGATTGAGAATTGAGGATTGTGGATTGAGGATTGAAGATTGAGGATTGGGTTTTGAGGATTGTAGAATGAGGATTGAGGATTGAGGATTGAGTATTGAGGATTGAAGATTGAGTATTGAGGATTGAAGATTGAGGATTGAGGACTGAGGATTGAGGATTGAGTATTGAGGATTGAGGATTGAGGATTAAAGATTGAGTATTGAGGATTGAAGATTCAGGATTGTGGATTGAAGATTGAGTATTGACGATTGAAGATTGAGGATTGAGGATTGAGGATTGAGAATTGACGATGAGGTCTGAGGGTTGAGGATTGAGGTTTGAGGACTGAGGGCTGAGGATTGAGGATTGAGAATTGAGGATTGAGGATTGAGGATTGAGGATTGAAGATTGAGGATTGGGTATTGAGGATTGACCATTGGGGATTGAGGATTGAGGATCGAGGATTGCGGATTGAGGATTGAAGATTGAATATTGATGATTGAAGATTGAGGATTGAGGATTGAGGGTTGTGGATTGAGGACGAGGACTGAGTGTTGAATATTGATGTTTGAGGTCTGATGATTGAGGATTGAGGATTGAGAATTGAGGATTGAGGATTGAGGGTTGGGGATTGAGGATTGAGGATTGAGGTACGAGGATTGTGGATTGAGGATTGAGGGTTGTGGATTGAGGACGAGGACTGAGTGTTGAGAATTGATGTTTGAGGTCTGTGGATTGAGGATTGAGGATTGAGAATTGAGGATTGAGGATTGAGGATTGAGGATTGAAGATTGAGGATTGGGTATTGAGGATTGAGGATTGGGGATTGAGGATCTAGTATTGGAGATTGATTATTTAGGATTGAAGATAGAGGGTTGAGGATTGAGGATTGAGGATTGAGAATTGAGAATTGAGGATGATGACTGAGGTTTGAGGATTGAGGTTTGAGGAATGAGGATTGAGGATTGAGGATTGATGATTGAGTATTGATGATTGAAGATTGAGGATTGAGGATTGAGGGTTGAGGATTGAGGACGAGGACTGACGGTTGAGGATTGTGGCTTGAGGATTGAGGATTGAGGATTGAGTATTGAGGATGAGGACTGGGGTTTGAGGATTGAGGTTTGAGGAATGAGGATTGAGGATTGAGGATTGAGGATTGAGGATTGAGGATTGAGTATTGAAGGTTCAGGATTGATGACTGAGGATTGAGGATTGCGGATTGACGATTGAGGATTGAGGATTGAGGGTTGAAGGTTGAGTGTTGAGGATTGAAGGTTGAGAATTGACGATTGAGGATTGAGGATTGTGGATGATGGCTGAGGTTTGAGGTTTGAGGTTTGAGGTTTGAGTATTGAATCCTGAGAATTCAGGATGTTCTATTGAGTATTGAGAAATGAGGATTGATGGTTTAGTATTGAGCATTCAGGATTGAGGATTGAGGATTAAGTATTGAAGATTGAGGATTGATGGTTGAGGATTTAGAATTGAGGATTGAGGATTGAGGATTGAGGATTGAAAATTGAGTATTGAGGGTTGAAGATTGAGGACTGAGGAATAAGTATTGAGGATTGAAGATTGAGGTTTGAAGATTGAGGATTGGGTATTGAGGATTGAAGAATGAGGATTGAGGAATGAGGATTGAGGATTGAGGATTGAAGATTGAGTATTGGGGATTGAAGATTGAGGATTGAGGATTGAGGATTGAGGATTGAGGATTGAGGATTGAGGATTGAAGATTGAGGATTGGGGACTGGGTGTTGAGGGTTGAGTGATGAGAATTAATGTTTGTGGATAGAGATTTGAAGGTTGCAGATTGAGTATCGAGTATTGAAAACTGTGAATTGAGGATATTCTATTGAGGATTGAGGATTGACAATTGATTGTCGAGGACTGAGGGCTGAGGATTGAGGATTAAGGATTGAGGATGCAGAATTGAGGTTTGAGGACTGAGGATTGAGGATTGAAGATTGAGTATTGAGGATTGAAGATTGAGGATTGAGGACTGAGGATGGAGGATTGAAGAGAGAGGACTGAGTGTTGAGGATTGAGTGTTGAGAATTGATGTTTGAGGGTTGAGATTTGATTATTAATTTTTGTGGATTGAGTATTGAACGATGAGAATTCAGGGTATTCTATTGAGTATTGAGAATAGAGGATTGATTGTTGAATATTGAGGATTGATGGTTGAGGGTTTTGTGATGAATATTGAGGATTGAGGATTGAGGATTGAGGATTGAGGATTGAGGATTGAGGATTGAAGATTGAGTATTGAGGATTGAAGGTTGAGGATTGAGGATTGAGGATTGAGGATTGAGGATTGAGGATTGAGAATTGAGGATTGAGGATTGAGGATTCAAGATTGAGGATTGGGTATTGAGGATTGTAGAATGAGGATTGAGGATTGAGGATTGAGTATTGAGGATTGAAGGTTGAGTATCGAGGATTGAAGATTGAGGATTGATGATTGAGGATTAAGGATTGGGTATTGAAGGTTGAGGATTGATGATTGGGGACTGATGATTGAGGATTGAGGATTGAGTATTGAGGACTGAGGATTGAAGATTGAGGATTGAGGATTGAGGATTAAAGATTGAGTATTGAGGATTGAAGATTGAGAATTGAGGATTGAGGATTGAACATTGAGGACTGAGTGTTGAGGGTTGAGTGATGAGAAGTGTTGTTTGTGGATAGAGATTTGAGGATTGCAGATTGAGTATTGTGTATTGAAAACTGTGAATTGAGGATGTTCTATTAAGGATTGAGGATTGTTACCTGATTGTTGAGGACTGAGGGCTGAAGATTGAGGATTCAGTATTGAGGATTCAGAATTGAGGTTTGAGGACTGAGGATTGAGGATGGAGGATCGAAGATTGAGTATTGAGGATTGAAGATTGAGGACTGAGGATTGAGGATTGAGGATTGGGGATGAGGGCTGAGGGTTGAGGATTGAGATTTAAGGACTGAGGACTGGGGATTGAGGATTGAGAATTGAGGATTGAGGATTGAGGATTGAGGATTGAAGAATGAGGATTGAGGATTGAGGATTGAGGATTGAGGATTGAAGATTGAGTATTGAGGATTGAAGATTGACGATTGAGGAATGTGGATTGAAGATTGAGTATTGAACATTGAGGACTGAGTGTTGAGGGTTCAGCGATGAGGATTGATGTTTGTGGATAGAGGTTTGAAGATTGCAGATTGAGTATTGAGTATTGAAGACTGTGAATGCAGGATATTCTTTTGAGGATTGAGGATTGTCAACTGATTGTTGAGGACTGAGGGCTGAAGATTGAGGATTCAGGATTGAGGATTCAGAATTGATGTTTGAGGACTGAGGATTGAGGATTGAAGATTGACTATTGAGGATTGAGGATTGAGAATTGAGGATTGAGGATTGAGGATTGAAGATTGAGGATTGGGTATTGAGAATTGAAGAATGAGGATTGAGGATTGAGGATTGAGTATTGAGGATTGAAGATTGAGTATTGAGGATTGAAGATTGAGGATTGAGGACTGAGGATTGAGGGTTGAGTATTGAGGATTGAAGATTGAGGATTGTGGATTGAAGATTGAGTATTGAGGATTGAAGATTGAGGATTGAGGATTGAGGATTGAGAATTGAAGATGAGGGCCGAGGGTTGAGGATTGAGGTTTGAGGTCTGCGGACTGAGGATTGAGGATTGAGAATTGAGGAATGAGGATTGAGGATTGAGGATTGAAGATTGGGGATTGAGGACTGAGGGTTGTGGATTGAGGACGAGGACTGAGGGTTGAGTATTGATGTTTGAGGTCTGAGGATTGAGGATTGAGGATTGAGAATTGAGGATTGGGGATTGAGGATTGAAGATTGAGGATTGGGTGTTGAGGATTGAAGTATGAGGACTGAGGATTTAGGATTGAGGATCGAGGAATGAAGATTGAGTATTGGGGATTGAAGATTGAGGATTGAGGATTGTGGATTGAGGATTCAGGATTGAGTATTCAGGATTGAGGATTGAGGATTGTAGATTGATGATTGAGGATTGGTGATTAAAGATTGAGTGTTGAGGATTGAAGATTGAGGATTGATGATTGGGGATTGAGGATTGAGGATTGAGGATTGAGGATTGAGTATTGAAGGCTGAGGACTGATGATTGAGGATTGAGGATTGAGGATTGAGGATTGAGTATTGAGGACTGGGGGTTGAAGATTGAGGATTGATGATTGAGGTTTAAAGATTGAGTATTGAAGATTGAAGATTGAAGATTGAGAATTGAGGATTGAGGATTGAACATTGAGGACTGAGTGTTGAGGGTTGAGTGATGAGAATTGATGTTTGTGGATAGAGATTTGAAGATTGCAGATTGAGTATTGTGTATTGTAAACTGTGAATTGAGGATATTCTGTTGAGGATTGGGGATTGTCACCTGATTGTTGAGGACTGAGGGCTGAAGATTTAGGATTCAGGATTGAGGATTCAGAATTGAGGTTTGAGGACTGAGGATTGAGGATTGAAAACTGATTATTGAGGATTGAGGATTGAGAATTGAGGATTGTGGATTGAGGATTGAAGATTGAGGATTGGGTTTTGAGGATTGTAGAATGAGGATTGAGGATTGAGGATTGAGTATTGAGGATTGAAGATTGAGTATTGAGGATTGAAGATTGAGGATTGAGGACTGAGGATTGAGGATTGAGTATTGAGGATTGAGGATTGAGGATTAAAGATTGAGTATTGAGGATTGAAGATTGAGTATTGAGGATTGGGTATTGAGAATTGAAGAATGAGGATTGAGGATTGAGGATTGAGTATTGAGGATTGAAGATTGAGTATTGCGGATTGAACATTGAGGATTGAGGACTGAGGATTGAGGATTGATGATTGAGGATTGAAGATTGAGTATTGAGGATTGAAGACTGACGATTGAGGGTAGAGGATTGAGGATTGAGGATTGAGGATCGATGATTGAGCATTGAGGACTGAAGATTGAGTATTGAGGTTTGAGGATTGAGGATTGAGGATTGAGGATTGAAGATTGAGGATTGGGGACTGAGTGTTGAGGGTTGAATTATGAGAATTGATGTTTGTGGATAGATATTTGAAGATTGCAGATTGAGCATTGAGTATTGAAAACTGTGAATTGATGATACTCTATTGAGGATTGAGAATTGACAACTGATTCTTAAGGACTGAGGGCTGAAGATTGAGGATTCAGGATTGGGAATTCAGAATTGATTATTGAGGACTGAGGACTGAGGGTTGAAGATAGAGTATTGAGGATTGAAGATTGAGGATTAAGGATTGAGTGTTGAGGATTGAGGACGAGGACTGACGGTTGAGGATTGAGGTTTGAGGATTGAGGGTTGAGGATTGATGACTGAGGATTGACGATTGAGGATTGAGCACTGAGAATTGAAGTTTGAGGACTGGAGATTGAGTATTGAAATTGACGATTGAGGATTGTGGATTGAGGATTGAGGATTGAACATTGAGGACTGAGTGGTGAGGGTTGAGTGATGAGAATTGATGTTTGTGGATAGAGGTTTGAAGATTGCAGATTGAGTATTGAGTTTTGAAAACTGTGAATTGAGGTTATTCTATTGAGGATTCAGGGTTGACATCTGATTGTTGAGGACTGAGCGCTTGAGATTGAGGATGCAGGGTTGAGGATTCAGGATTGAGGTTTGAGGACTGAGGATTGAGGATTGAAGATTGAGGATTGAGGATTGAGGATTGAGGATTGAAGATTGAGGATTGGGTATTGCGGATTGAACATTGAGGATTGAGGACTGAGGATTGAGGATTGATGATTGAGGATTGAAGATTGAGTATTGAGGATTGAAGATTGAGGATTGAGGACTGAGCATTGAGGATTGAGTATTGAGGATTGAGAACTGAAGATTGAGTATTGAGGATTGAAGGTTGAGGATTGTGGATTGAGGATTGAGGATTGAGGATTGAATATTGAGGATTGGGGACTGAGTGTTGAGGGTTGAATGATGAGAATTGATGTTTGTGGATAGAGGTTTGAAGATTGCAGATTGAGTATTGAGTATTGAAAACTGTGAATTGATAATATTCTATTGAGGATTGATGGTTGACACCTGATTGTTGAGGACTGAGGGCTGAAGCTTGAGGATTCAGGATTGAGGATTCAGGATTGAGGTTTGAGGAGAGAGGACTGAGGTTTGAGGATTGAGGATTGAGAATTGAGGATTGAGGATTGAGGATTGAAGATTGAGGATTGGCTGTTGAGGATTGAACATCGAGGATTGAGGATAGAGGATTGAGGATTGAGGATTGAGGATTGAATGTTGAATATTGATGAATGAAGAATGAGGATTGAGGATTGAGGGTTGTGGATTGAGAACGAGGATTGAGGGTTGAGTGTTGATGCCTGAGGTCTGAGGATTGTGGATTGAGGATTGCGAACTGAGGATTGAGGGTTGAGGATTGAAATTGAGGATTGGGTATTGAGGATTGACGAATGAGGATTGAAGAATGAGGATTGGGGATTGAGTACTGAGGATTGAGGATTGAATATTGAGTATTGAGGATTGAATATTGAGGATTGAGGATTGAGGATTAAGGATTGAGGATTGAAGATTGAGTATTGCGGATTGAAGATTGAGGATTGAGGATTGAGGATTGAGGATTGAGGATTGAGGATGGAGGATTGAAGATTGAGTGTTGTGGATTGAGAACGAGGACTGAGGGTTGAGTATTGATGTTTGAGGTCTGAGGATTGAGGACTGAGGATTGACAATTGAGGATTGATGATTGAGGATTGAAGATTGAGTATTGGGTATTGAGGATTGAAGAATGAGTGTTGAGTGTTGAGGATTGAGGATTGAGGATTGAAGACTGAGTGTTGAGTGTTGAGTGATGAGAATTGATGTTTGTGGATTGAGATTTGAAGATTGAAGAATGGGGATAGAGTATTGAAAACTGTGAATTGAGGATATTCTATTGAGGATTGAGGATTGACAACTGATTGTTGAGGACTGAGGGCTGAGGATTGAGGATTCAGGATTGAGGATTCAGGATTGAGGTTTGAGGACTGAGGATTGAGGGTTAAGGATTGGGGATTGTGGATTGAGGATTGAGGATTGAAGATTGAGGATTGGGTATTGAGGATTGAACATTGAGGATTGAGGATTGAGTATTGAAGATTGAGGATCGAGGATTGAGGGTTGTGGATTGAGGACGAGGACTGAGGGTTGAGTATTCATGTTTGAGGTCTGAGGATTGAGGATTGAGGATTGAGGATTGAGGATTGAGGATTGAGGATTGAAGATTGAGGATTGGGTGTTGAGGATTGAAGAATGAGGATTGAGGATTGAGGATTGAGGGTTGAGGGTTGAAGATTGAGTATTGAGGATCGAAGATTGAGGATTGAGGATTGATGATTGAGGATTGAAGAATGAGGATTGGGGATTGAGTACTGAGGATTGAAGATTGAGGATTGGCTGTTGAGGATTGAACATCGAGGATTGAGGATTGAGGATTGAGGATTGAGGATTGAGGATTGAATGTTGAATATTGATGAATGAAGATTGGGGATTGAGGATTGAGGGTTGTTGGTTGAGAACGAGGACTGAGGGTTGAGTGTTGATGCCTGAGGTCTGAGGACTGAGGATTGAGGATTGCGAACTGAGGATTGAGGATTGAGGATTGAAGATTGAGGATTGGGTATTGAGGATTGAAGAATGAGGATTGAAGAATGAGGATTGGGGATTGAGTACTGAGGATTGAGGATTGAATATTGAGTATTGAGGATTGAATATTGAGGATTGAGGATTGAGGATTGAGGATTGAGGATTGAGGATTGAAGATTGAGTATTGAGGATTGAAGATTGAGGATTGAGGATTGAGGATTGAGGATTTAGGATTGAGGATGGAGGATTGAAGATTGAGTGTTGTGGATTGAGAACGAGGACTGAGGGTTGAGTATTGATGTTTGAGGTCTGAGCATTGAGGACTGAGGATTGAGAATTGAGGATTGATGATTGAGGATTGAAGATTGAGGATTGGGTATTGAGGATTGAAGAATGAGTGTTGAGTGTTGAGGATTGAGGATTGAGGATTGAAGACTGAGTGTTGAGTGTTGAGTGATGAGAATTGATGTTTGTGGATTGAGATTTGAAGATTGAAGAATGGGGATTGAGTATTGAAAACTGTGAATTGAGGATATTCTATTGAGGATTGAGGATTGACAACTGATTGATGAGGACTGAGGGCTGAAGATTGAGGATTCAGGATTGAGGATTCAGGATTGATGTTTGAGGACTGAGGATTGAGAGTTGAGGATTGGGGATTGAGGATTGAGGATTGAGGATTGAAGATTGAGGATTGGGTATTGAGGATTGAACATTGAGAATTGAGGATTGAGTATTGAAGATTGAGGATCGAGGATTGAGGTTTGTGGATTGAGGACGAGGACTGAGGGTTGAGTATTGACGTTTGAGGTCTGAGGATTGAGGATTGAGGATTGAGAATTGAGGATTGAGGATTGTGGATTGAAGATTGAGGGTTGGGTGTTGAGGATTGAAGAATGAGGATTGAGGATTGAGGATTGAGTGTTGAGGGTTGAAGATTGAGTATTGAGGATTGAAGATTGAGGATTGAGGATTGATGATTGAAGATTGAGGACTGAGGATTGAAGATTGAGGATTGGGTATTGCGGAATGAACATTGAGGATTGAGGATTGAGGATTCAGGATTGAGGATTGAGGACTGAAGATTAAATATTGATGATTGAAGATTGAGGATTGAGGATTGATGGTTGTGGATTGAGGACGAGGACTGAGGGTTCAGTATTGCTGTTTGAAGACTGAGGATTGAGGGTCGAGGATTGAGAATTGAGGATTGAGTATTGAGGATTGAAGATTGAGGATTGGGTATTGAGGATTGAAGAATGAGGATTGAGGATTGAGGGTTGAGGATTGAGGATTGAAGACTGAGTGTTGCGGGTTGAGTGATGAGAATTGATGTTTGTGGATAGAGATTTGGAGATTACAGAATGAGTATTGAGTATTGAAAACTGTGAATTGATGATATTCTATTGAGGATTGAGGATTGACAACTGATTGTTGAGGACTGAGTGCTGAAGATTGAGGATTCAGGATTGAGGATTCAGGATTGAGGTTTGAGGACTGAGGATTGAGGATTGACGATTGAAGATTGAGTATTGATGATTGAAGATGGGAGGATTGAGGATTGAGTGTTGAGGATTGAGGACGAGGACTGACGGTTGAGGATTGAGGTTTGAGGATTGTGGATTGTGGATTGAGAATGAGGGCTGAGGGTTGAGGATTGAGGTTTGAGTATAGAATTCTGAGATTTCAGGATATTCTATTGAGTATTGAGAATTGAGGGTTGATGGCTGAGTATTGAGGATTGAGGATTGAGGGTTGAGGATTGAGTATTGAAAATTGATGATTGATAATTGAGGATTGATGATTGAGGATTGAGCATTGAGGATTGAGGATTGAGGATTGAGGATTGAAGATTCAGTATTGAGGATTGAAGATTGAGTAATGAGGATTGAGGATTGAACATTGCGGACTGAGTGTTGAGGGTTGAGTGATGATAATTGATGTTCGTGGATAGAGGTTTGAAGATTGCAGATCGAGTATTGAATGTTGAAAACTGTGAATTGAGGATATTCTACTGAGGATTGAGGATTGACTTCTGATTGTTGAGGATTGAGGGCTGAAGATTGAGGATTGAGGATTGAAGATTCAGTATTGAGGATTGAACATTGAGTAATGAGGATTGAAGATTGAGGATTGGGGACTGAGTGTTGAGGGTTGAATGATGAGAATTGATGTTTGTGGATAGAGATTTGAAGATTGCAGACTGAGTATTGGGTATTGAAATCTGTGAATTGATGATATTCTATTGAGGATTGAGTATTGCCGACTGATTGTTGAGGACTGAGGTCTGAAGATTGAGGATTCAGGATTGAGGATTCAGGTTTGATGTTTGAGGACTGAGGCTTGACGATTGAGGATTGAGGATGAGGGCTGAGGGTTGAGGATTGAGGTTTGAGGACTGAGGACTGAGGATTGACGATTGAGAATTGAGGATTGAGGATTGAGGATTGAGGATTGAGGATTGGGTATTGAGGATTGTAGGATGAGGTTTGAAGATTGAGTACTGAGGATTGAAGATTAAGATTCAGGATTGAGGTTTCAGGAGAGAGGACTGAGGATTGGGGATTGAGGATTGAGAATTGAGGATTGAAGATTGAGGATTGGGTATTGAGGATTGAACATTGAGGATTGAGGATTGAGTACTGAAGATTTAGGATCGAGGATTGAGGGTTGTGGATTGAGGACGAGGACTGAGGGTTGAGTATTGATGTTTGAGGTCTGAGGATTGAGGATTGAGGATTGAGAATTGAGGATAGAGGATTGAGGATTGAAGATTGAGGATTGGGTGTTGAGGATTGAAGAATGAGGATTGAGGATTGAGGATTGAGTGTTGAGGGTTGAAGATTGAGATTTGAGGATTGAAGATTGAGGATTGAGGATTGAGGATTGAGGATTAAGGATTGAGGATTGAAGATTGAGGATTGGGTATTGCGGATTGAACATTGAGGATTCAGGATTGAGGATTGAGGATTGAGGATTGAGGACTGAAGATTGAATATTGATGATTGAAGGTTGAGGATTGAGGATTGAGGATTCAGGATTGAGGATTGAAGATTGAGTATTGAGGATTGAAGCCTGACGATTGAGGATTGAGGATTGACGATTGAGAATAGAGGATTGAGGTTTGAGGATTGAAGATTGAGGATTGGGTATTGAGGATTGAAGAATGAGGATTGAGGATTGAGGATTGAGGATTGAGGATTGAAGACTGAGTGTTGAAGGTTGAGTGATGAGAATTGATGTCTGTGGATAGAGATTTGAAGATTGCAGATTGAGTATTGAGTATTGAAAACTGTGAATTGATGATATTCTATTGAGGATTGAGGATTGACAACTGATTGTTGAGGACTGAGGGCTGAAGATTGAGGATTCAGGATTGAGGATTCAGGATTGAGGGTTGAGGAGTGAGGATTGAGGATTGAGAATTGAGGATTGAGGATTGAGTATTGAAGATTGAGGATTGAGGATTGAGGGTTGTGGATTGAGGATGAATACTGAGGGTTGGGTATTGATGTTTGAAGTCAGAGGATTGAGGATTGAGGATTGAGAATTGAGGATTGAGGATTGAGGATTGAAGATTGAGTATTGGGTATTGAGGAATGAAGAAAGAGGATTGAGGACTGAGGATTAAGGATTGAGGATTTCAGATGGAGTATTGAGGATAGAAGTTTGACGATTGAGGATTGAGGATTGAGGATTGAGGATTGAGGATTGAGGATTGAGGATTGAAGATTGAGTATTGAGGATTGAAGATTGAGGATTGAGGATTGAGGATTGAGGTTTGAGGATTGAAGATTGAGTATTGAGGATTGAAGATTAAGATTGAGGATTGAGGGTTGAGGATTTAGGGTTGATGATTGAGGATTGGGGACTGAGTATTGACGGTTGAGTGATGAGAATTGATGTTTGTGGATAGAGATCTGTAGATTGCAGATTGAGTATTGAGTATTGAAAACTGTAAATTGAGGATATTGTATTGAGGATTCAGGATTGGCAACTGATTGTTGAGGACTCAGGGCTGAAGATTGAGGATTCAGGATTGAGGATTCAGGATTGTGGTTTGAGGTCTGAGGATTGAGGATTGAGGATTGAGGATTGAGGATTGAGGGTTGAAGACTGAGGATTGGGTATTGAGGATTGAACTTTGAGGATTGCGAGTTGAGGATTGAGGATTGAGTATTGAGGATTGAAGATTGAATGTTAATGGTTGATGATTGAGGATTGAGGATTGAGGGTTGTGGATTGAGGACGAGGTCTGAGGGTTGAGTATTGATGTTTGATGTCTGAGGATTGAAGATTGAGGATTAAGGATTGAGGATCGGGAATTGAGGATCTGGGATTGGAGATTGATTATTGAGGACTGAAGATTGAGGATTGAGGATTGAGGATTGAGGATTGAGAATCGAGGGTGAGTACTGAGTGTTGAGGATTGATGTTTGAGGAACGAGGATTGAGGATTGAGGATTGAGGACTGAGGATTGACGATTGAGTATTGAAGGTTGAGGATTGATTACTGAGGATTGAGGATTGAGGATTGAGGGTTGAGGATTGAGGATTGAGGATTGAGGATTGAAGATTCAGTATTGACGATTGAATATTGAGAATTGAGGATTGAGGATTGAACATTGAGGACTGAGCGTTCAGGGTTGAGTGATGAGAATTGATGTTTCTGTATAGAGATTTGAAGATTGCAGATGGAGTATTGAGTATTGAAAACTGTGGATTGAGGATATTCTATTGGGGATTGAGGATTGACAACTGATTGTTGAGGACTGAGGGCTGAGGATTGAGGATGCAGGATTGAGGATTCAGAATTGAGATTTGAGGACTGAGGATTGAGGATAGAATATTGAGTATTGAGGATTGAAGATTAAGGATTGAGGATTGAGGATTGAGGATTGATAATGAGGGCTGAGGTTTGAGGATTGAGGTTTGATGACTGTGGACTGAGGATTGAGGGTTGAGAATTGAGGATTGAGGATTAAGGATTGAAGACTGAGGATTGGGTATTGAGGATTGAAGAATGAGGATTGAGGATTGAGGATTTAGGATTGAGGATTGAGGATTGAAGATTGAGGATTGGGTATTGAGGATTGAAGAATGAGGATTGAGGATTGAGGATTGAGGATTGAGGATTGAATATTGAGTATTGAGGATTCAAGGTCGACTATTGAGGATTGCGAATTGAGGATTGAGGGTTGGGGATTGAGGATTGAAGATTGAGTATTGAGGATTGAAGGTTGAGGATTGTGGATTGAGGATTGAGGATTGAGGCTTGAATATTGTGGATTGGTGACTGAGTGTTGAGGGTCAAGTGATGAGAATTGATGTTTGTGGATAGAGATTTGAAGATTGCAGGTTGAGTATTGAGTATTGAAAACTGTGAAATCATGGTGATCTAATGAGGATTGAGGATGGACCACTGACTGTTGAGGACTGAGGGCTGAAGATTGAGGGTTCCGGATTGAGGATTCAGAATTGAAATTTGAGGACTGAGCATTGAGGATTGAAGATTGAGTATTGAGGATTGAAGATTGAGAATTGAGGATTGAGGATTGAGGATTGAGGATGAGGGCTGAGGGTTGAGGATTGAGGTTTGAGGACCGAGGACTGAGGATTGAGGATTGAGAATTGAGGATTGACGATCGAGGATTGAGAATTGAGGATTGAGTATTGAGGACTGAGGATTGAAGATTGAGTATTGAGGATTGAAGGTTGAGGATTGTGGATTGAGGATTGAGGATTGAGGATTGAAAATTGAGGATTGGGGACTGAATGTTGAGGGTTGAATGATGAGAATTGATGTTTGTGGATAGAGATTTGAAGATTGCAGGTTGAGTATTGAGTATTGAAAACTGTGAAATCATGGTATTCTATTGAGGATTGAGGATGGACCACTGACTGTTGAGGACTGAGGGCTGAAGATTGAGGATTCAGGATTGAGGATTCAGGATTGAGGTTTGTGGACTGAGGATTGGGGATTGAGGATTGAGGATTGAGGATTGACGATTGAGGATTGAAGACTGAGGATCGGGTATTGATGATTGAACATTGAGGATTGAGGATTGAGGATTGAGGATTGATGATTGAGGATTGAGGATTGAAGGTTGAATATTGATGAATGAAGATTGAGGATTGAGGATTGAAGGTCGTGGATTGAGGACGAGGACTGAGGGTTGAGTATTGATACTTGAGGCCTGAGGATTGAGGATTGAGGATTGCGAATTGAGGATTGAGGATTTAAGATTGAGGACTGGGTATTGATGATTGAAGATTGAGCATTGAGGATTGAGGACAGAGGATTGAGGATTGAAGATTTACGATTGAGGATTGAAGATTGACGATTGAGGATTGAGGATTGAGGATTGAGGATAGAGGATTGAGGATTGAGGATTGAAGATTGAGTATTGAGGATTGAAGATTGAGGATTGAGGATTGAGGATTCAGGATTGAGGATTGAAGATTGAGGATTGGGTGTTGAGGATTGAAGAATGAGGATTGAGGATTGAGGATTGAGTGTTGAGGGTTGAAGATTGAGATTTGAGGATTGAAGATTGAGGATTGAGGATTGAGGATTGAGGATTAAGGATTGAGGATTGAAGATTGAGGATTGGGTATTGCGGATTGAACATTGAGGATTCAGGATTGAGGATTGAGGATTGAGGATTGAGGACTGAAGATTGAATATTGATGATTGAAGGTTGAGGATTGAGGATTGAGGATTCAGGATTGAGGATTGAAGATTGAGTATTGAGGATTGAAGCCTGACGATTGAGGATTGAGGATTGACGATTGAGAATAGAGGATTGAGGTTTGAGGATTGAAGATTGAGGATTGGGTATTGAGGATTGAAGAATGAGGATTGAGGATTGAGGATTGAGGATTGAGGATTGAAGATTGAGTATTGTGGATTGAAGATTAAGATTGAGGATTGAGGATTGAGGGTTGAGGGTTGAAGATTGAGATTTGAGGATTGAAGATTGAGGATTGAGGATTGAGGATTGAGGATTGAGGATTGAGGATTGAAGATTGAGTATTGAGGATTGAAGCCTGACGATTGAGGATTGAGGATTGACGATTGAGAATAGAGGATTGAGGATTGAGGATTGAAGATTGAGGATTGGGTATTGAGGATTGAAGAATGAGGATTGAGGATTGAGGATTGAGGATTGAGGATTGAAGACTGAGTGTTGAAGGTTGAGTGATGAGAATTGATGTCTGTGGATAGAGATTTGAAGATTGCAGATTGAGTATTGAGTATTGAAAACTGTGAATTGATGATATTCTATTGAGGATTGAGGATTGACAACTGATTGTTGAGGACTGAGGGCTGAAGATTGAGGATTTAGGATTGAGGATTCAGGATTGAGGGTTGAGGAGTGAGGATTGAGGATTGAGAATTGAGGATTGAGGATTGAGGATTGAAGATTGAGGATTGAGGATTGAGGGTTGTGGATTGAGGATGAATACTGAGTGTTGGGTATTGATGTTTGAAGTCAGAGGATTGAGGATTGAGGATTGAGAATTGGGGATTGAGGATTGAGGATTGAAGATTGAGTATTGGGTATTGAGGAATGAAGAAAGAGGATTGAGGACTGAGGATTAAGGATTGAGGATTTCAGATGGAGTATTGAGGATAGAAGATTGACGATTGAGGATTGAGGATTGAGGATTGAGGATTGAGGATTGAGGATTGAGGATTGAAGATTGAGTATTGAGGATTGAAGATTGAGGATTGAGGATTGAGGATTGAGGTTTGAGGATTGAAGATTGAGTATTGAGGATTGAAGATTAAGATTGAGGATTGAGGGTTGAGGATTTAGGGTTGATGATTGAGGATTGGGGACTGAGTATTGACGGTTGAGTGATGAGAATTGATGTTTGTGGATAGAGATCTGTAGATTGCAGATTGAGTATTGAGTATTGAAAACTGTAAATTGAGGATATTGTATTGAGGATTCAGGATTGGCAACTGATTGTTGAGGACTCAGGGCTGAAGATTGAGGATTCAGGATTGAGGATTCAGGATTGTGGTTTGAGGTCTGAGGATTGAGGATTGAGGATTGAGGATTGAGGATTGAGGGTTGAAGACTGAGGATTGGGTATTGAGGATTGAACTTTGAGGATTGCGAGTTGAGGATTGAGGATTGAGTATTGAGGATTGAAGATTGAATGTTAATGGTTGATGATTGAGGTTTGAGGATTGAGGGTTGTGGATTGAGGACGAGGTCTGAGGGTTGAGTATTGATGTTTGATGTCTGAGGATTGAAGATTGAGGATTAAGGATTGAGGATCGGGAATTGAGGATCTGGGATTGGAGATTGATTATTGAGGACTGAAGATTGAGGATTGAGGATTGAGGATTGAGGATTGAGAATCGAGGGTGAGTACTGAGTGTTGAGGATTGATGTTTGAGGAACGAGGATTGAGGATTGAGGATTGAGGACTGAGGATTGACGATTGAGTATTGAAGGTTGAGGATTGATTACTGAGGATTGAGGATTGAGGATTGAGGGTTGAGGATTGAGGATTGAGGATTGAGGATTGAAGATTCAGTATTGACGATTGAATATTGAGAATTGAGGATTGAGGATTGAACATTGAGGACTGAGCGTTCAGGGTTGAGTGATGAGAATTGATGTTTCTGTATAGAGATTTGAAGATTGCAGATGGAGTATTGAGTCTTGAAAACTGTGGATTGAGGATATTCTATTGGGGATTGAGGATTGACAACTGATTGTTGAGGACTGAGGGCTGAGGATTGAGGATGCAGGATTGAGGATTCAGAATTGAGATTTGAGGACTGAGGATTGAGGATAGAATATTGAGTATTGAGGATTGAAGATTAAGGATTGAGGATTGAGGATTGAGGATTGATAATGAGGGCTGAGGTTTGAGGATTGAGGTTTGATGACTGTGGACTGAGGATTGAGGGTTGAGAATTGAGGATTGAGGATTAAGGATTGATGACTGAGGATTGGGTATTGAGGATTGAAGAATGAGGATTGAGGATTGAGGATTTAGGATTGAGGATTGAGGATTGAAGATTGAGGATTGGGTATTGAGGATTGAAGAATGAGGATTGAGGATTGAGGATTGAGGATTGAGGATTGAATATTGAGTATTGAGGATTCAAGGTCGACTATTGAGGATTGCGAATTGAGGATTGAGGGTTGGGGATTGAGGATTGAAGATTGAGTATTGAGGATTGAAGGTTGAGGATTGTGGATTGAGGATTGAGGATTGAGGCTTGAATATTGTGGATTGGTGACTGAGTGTTGAGGGTCAAGTGATGAGAATTGATGTTTGTGGATAGAGATTTGAAGATTGCAGGTTGAGTATTGAGTATTGAAAACTGTGAAATCATGGTGATCTAATGAGGATTGAGGATGGACCACTGACTGTTGAGGACTGAGGGCTGAAGATTGAGGATTCAGAATTGAGGATTCAGGATTGAGGTTTGAGGGCTGAGGATTGAGGATTGAGGTTTGAGGATTGAGGATTGAGGATTGAGGATTGAAGACTGAGGATCGGGTATTGATGATTGAACATTGAGGATTGAGCATTGAGGATTGAGGATTGAAGGTTGAGTATTGAGGATTGAAGATTGACGATTGAGGATTGAGGATTGAGGATTGAGGATAGAGGATTGAGGATTGAGGATTGAAGATTGAGTATTGAGGATTGAAGATTGAGGATTGAGGATTGAGGATTCAGGATTGAGGATTGAAGATTGAGTACTGAAGATTGAAGATTGAGGATTGAGGATTGAGGATTGAGGATTGAGGATTGAGGATTGAGGATTGAAGATTGAGTATTGAGGATTGAAGATTCAGGATTGAGGATTGAGGATTGAGGATTGAGGATTGAGTATTGAAGATTGAGTACTGAGGATTTAAGATTAAGATTGAGGATTGAGGATTGAGGACTGAGGATTGAGGATTGAGGATTGAAGGTTCAGTATTGAGGATTGAAAATTGAGAATTGAGGATTGAGGATTGAACATTGAGGACTGAGTGTTGAGGGTTGAGTGATGAGAATTGATGTTTGTGGATAGAGATTTGAAGATTGCAGATTGAGTATTGAGTACTGAAAACTGTGAATTGAGTATATTCTGTTGAGGATTGAGGATTGACAAATGATTGTTGAGGACTGAGGGCTGAAGATTGAGGGTTCCGGATTGAGGATTCAGAATTGAAATTTGAGGACTGAGCATTGAGGATTGAAGATTGAGTATTGAGGATTGAAGATTGAGAATTGAGGATTGAGGATTGAGGATTGAGGATGAGGGCTGAGGGTTGAGGATTGAGGTTTGAGGACCGAGGACTGAGGATTGAGGATTGAGAATTGAGGATTGAGGATTGAGGGTTGAAGACTGAGGATTGGGTATTGAGGATTGAAGAATGAGGATTGAGGATTGAGGATTGAGGATTGAGGATTGAAGATTGACGATCGAGTATTGAGAATTGAGGATTGAGTATTGAGGATTGAGGATTGAAGATTGAGTATTGAGGATTGAAGGTTGAGGATTGTGGATTGAGGATTGAGGATTGAGGATTGAAAATTGAGGATTGGGGACTGAATGTTGAGGGTTGAATGATGAGAATTGATGTTTGTGGATAGAGATTTGAAGATTGCAGGTTGAGTATTGAGTATTGAAAACTGTGAAATCATGGTATTCTATTGAGGATTGAGGATGGACCACTGACTGTTGAGGACTGAGGGCTGAAGATTGAGGATTCAGGATTGAGGATTCAGGATTGAGGTTTGAGGACTGAGGATTGAGGATTGAGGATTGAGGATTGAGGATTGAGGATTGAGGATTGAAGACTGAGGATCGGGTATTGATGATTGAGCATTGTGGATTGAGGATTGAGGATTGAGGATTGAGGATTGAGGATTGAAGGTTGAATATTGATGAATGAAGATTGAGGATTGAGGATTGAAAGTCGTGGATTGAGGACGAGGACTAAGGGTTGAGTATTGATACTTGAGGCCTGAGGATTGAGGATTGAGGATTGCGAATTGAGGATTGAGGAATTAAGATTGAGGATTGGGTATTGAGGATTGAAGATTGAGCATTGAGGATTGAGGACAGACGATTGAGGATTGAAGATTGAGTATTGAGGATTGAAGATAGACGATTGAGGATTGAGGATTGAGGATTGAGGATAGAGGATTGAGGATTGAGGATTGAAGATTGAGTATTGAGGATTGAAGATTGAGGATTGAGGATTGAGGATTCAGGATTGAGGATTGAAGATTGAGTACTGAAGATTGAAGATTGAGGATTGAGGATTGAGGATTGAGGATTGAGGATTGAGGATTGAGGATTGAGGATTGAAGATTGAGTATTGGGGATTGAAGATTGAGGATTGAGGAATGAGGATTGAGGATTGAGGATTGAAGATTGAGTACTGAGGATTGAAGATTAAGATTGAGGATTGAGGATTGAGGACTGAGGATTGAGGATTGAGGATTGAAGGTTCAGTATTGAGGATTGAAGATTGAGAATTGAGGATTGAGGATTGAACATTGAGGACTGAGTGTTGAGGGTTGAGTGATGAGAACTGATGTTTGTGGATAGAGATTTGAAGATTGCAGATTGAGTATTGAGTATTGAAAACTGTGAATTGAGTATATTCTATTGAGGATTGAGGATTGACAACTGATTGTTGAGGACTGAGGGCTGAAGGTTGAGGGTTCCGGATTGAGGATTCAGAATTGAAATTTGAGGACTGAGCATTGAGGATTGAAGATTGAGTATTGAGGATTGAAGATTGAGAATTGAGGATTGAGGATTGAGGATTGAGGATGAGGTCTGAGGGTTGAGGATTGAGGTTTGAGGACCGAGGACTGAGGATTGAGGATTGAGAATTGAGGATTGAGGATTGAGGGTTGAAGACTGAGGATTGGGTATTGAGGATTGAAGAATGAGGATTGAGGTTTGAGGATTGAGGATTGAGGATTGAAGATTGAGTATTGAGGATTGAAGATTGACGATCGAGTATTGAGAATTGAGGATTGAGTATTGAGGATTGAGGATTGAAGATTGAGTATTGAGGATTGAAGGTTGAGGATTGTGGATTGAGGATTGAGGATTGAGGATTGAATATTATGGATTCGGGACTGAGTGTTGAGGGTTAAGTGATGAGAATTGATGTTTGTGGATAGAGATTTGAAGATTGCAGGTTGTGTATTGAGTATTGAAAACTGTGAAATCATGGTATTCTATTGAGGATTGAGGGTGGACCACTGACTGTTGAGGACTGAGGGCTCAAGATTGAGGATTCAGGATTGAGGGTTCAGGATTGAGGTTTGAGGACTGAGGATTGAGGATTGAGGATTGAGGATTGAGGATTGAGGATTGAGGATTGAAGACTGAGGATCGGGTATTGATGATTGAAGATTGAGGATTGAGGATTGAGGATTGAGGATTGATGATTGAGGATTGAAGGTTGAATATTGATGAATGAAGATTGAGGATTGAGGATTGAAGGTCGTGGATTGAGGACGAGGACTGAGGGTTGAGTATTGATACTTGAGGCCTGAGGATTGAGGATTGAGGTTTGCGAATTGAGGATTGAGGATTTAAGATTGAGGATTGGGTATTGAGGATTGAAGATTGAGCATTGAGAATTGAGGATTGAGTATTGAGGATTGAGCATTGAAGATTGAGTATTGAGGATTGAAGGTTGAGGATTGTGGATTGAGGATTGAAGATTGAGGATTGAGGATTGAGGATTGAGGATTAAGGATTGAGGATTGCAGATTGAGGATTGGGTATTGCGGATTGTACATTGAGGATTCAGGATTGAGGATTGAGGATTGAGGATTGAGGACTGAAGATTGAATATTGATGATTGAAGGTTGAGGATTGAGGATTGAGGATTCAGGATTGAGGATTGAAGATTGAGTATTGAGGATTGAAGCCTGACGATTGAGGATTGAGGATTGACGATTGAGAATAGAGGATTGAGGTTTGAGGATTGAAGATTGAGGATTGGGTATTGAGGATTGAAGAATGAGGATTGAGGATTGAGGATTGAGGATTGAGGATTGAAGATTGAGTATTGTGGATTGAAGATTAAGATTGAGGATTGAGGATTGAGGGTTGAGGGTTGAAGATTGAGATTTGAGGATTGAAGATTGAGGATTGAGGATTGAGGATTGAGGATTGAGGATTGAAGATTGAGTATTGAGGATTGAAGCCTGACGATTGAGGATTGAGGATTGACGATTGAGAATAGAGGATTGAGGATTGAGGATTGAAGATTGAGGATTGGGTATTGAGGATTGAAGAATGAGGATTGAGGATTGAGGATTGAGGATTGAGGATTGAAGACTGAGTGTTGAAGGTTGAGTGATGAGAATTGATGTCTGTGGATAGAGATTTGAAGATTGCAGATTGAGTATTGAGTATTGAAAACTGTGAATTGATGATATTCTATTGAGGATTGAGGATTGACAACTGATTGTTGAGGACTGAGGGCTGAAGATTGAGGATTCAGGATTGAGGATTCAGGATTGAGGATTCAGGATTGAGGGTTGAGGAGTGAGGATTGAGGATTGAGAATTGAGGATTGAGGATTGAGGATTGAAGATTGAGGATTGAGGATTGAGGGTTGTGGATTGAGGATGAATACTGAGGGTTGGGTATTGATGTTTGAAGTCAGAGGATTGAGGATTGAGGATTGAGAATTGAGGATTGAGGATTGAGGATTGAAGATTGAGTATTGGGTATTGAGGAATGAAGAAAGAGGATTGAGGACTGAGGATTAAGGATTGAGGATTTCAGATGGAGTATTGAGGATAGAAGATTGACGATTGAGGATTGAGGATTGAGGATTGAGGATTGAGGATTGAGGATTGAGGATTGAAGATTGAGTATTGAGGATTGAAGATTGAGGATTGAGGATTGAGGATTGAGGTTTGAGGATTGAAGATTGAGTATTGAGGATTGAAGATTAAGATTGAGGATTGAGGGTTGAGGATTTAGGGTTGATGATTGAGGATTGGGGACTGAGTATTGACGGTTGAGTGATGAGAATTGATGTTTGTGGATAGAGATCTGTAGATTGCAGATTGAGTATTGAGTATTGAAAACTGTAAATTGAGGATATTGTATTGAGGATTCAGGATTGGCAACTGATTGTTGAGGACTCAGGGCTGAAGATTGAGGATTCAGGATTGAGGATTCAGGATTCTGGTTTGAGGTCTGAGGATTGAGGATTGAGGATTGAGGATTGAGGATTGAGGATTGAAGACTGAGGATTGGGTATTGAGGATTGAACTTTGAGGATTGCGAGTTGAGGATTGAGGATTGAGTATTGAGGATTGAAGATTGAATGTTAATGGTTGATGATTGAGGATTGAGGATTGAGGGTTGTGGATTGAGGACGAGGTCTGAGGGTTGAGTATTGATGTTTGATGTCTGAGGATTGAAGATTGAGGATTAAGGATTGAGGATCGGGAATTGAGGATCTGGGATTGGAGATTGATTATTGAGGACTGAAGATTGAGGATTGAGGATTGAGGATTGAGGATTGAGAATCGAGGGTGAGTACTGAGTGTTGAGGATTGATGTTTGAGGAACGAGGATTGAGGATTGAGGATTGAGGACTGAGGATTGACGATTGAGTATTGAAGGTTGAGGATTGATTACTGAGGATTGAGGATTGAGGATTGAGGGTTGAGGATTGAGGATTGAGGAATGAGGATTGAAGATTCAGTATTGACGATTGAATATTGAGAATTGAGGATTGAGGATTGAACATTGAGGACTGAGCGTTCAGGGTTGAGTGATGAGAATTGATGTTTCTGTATAGAGATTTGAAGATTGCAGATGGAGTATTGAGTATTGAAAACTGTGGATTGAGGATATTCTATTGGGGATTGAGGATTGACAACTGATTGTTGAGGACTGAGGGCTGAGGATTGAGGATGCAGGATTGAGGATTCAGAATTGAGATTTGAGGACTGAGGATTGAGGATAGAATATTGAGTATTGAGGATTGAAGATTAAGGATTGAGGATTGAGGATTGAGGATTGATAATGAGGGCTGAGGTTTGAGGATTGAGGTTTGATGACTGTGGACTGAGGATTGAGGGTTGAGAATTGAGGATTGAGGATTAAGGATTGAAGACTGAGGATTGGGTATTGAGGATTGAAGAATGAGGATTGAGGATTGAGGATTTAGGATTGAGGATTGAGGATTGAAGATTGAGGATTGGGTATTGAGGATTGAAGAATGAGGATTGAGGATTGAGGATTGAGGATTGAGGATTGAATATTGAGTATTGAGGATTCAAGGTCGACTATTGAGGATTGCGAATTGAGGATTGAGTGTTGGGGATTGCGGATTGAAGATTGAGTATTGAGGATTGAAGGTTGAGGATTGTGGATTGAGGATTGAGGATTGAGGCTTGAATATTGTGGATTGGTGACTGAGTGTTGAGGGTCAAGTGATGAGAATTGATGTTTGTGGATAGAGATTTGAAGATTGCAGGTTGAGTATTGAGTATTGAAAACTGTGAAATCATGGTGATCTAATGAGGATTGAGGATGGACCACTGACTGTTGAGGACTGAGGGCTGAAGATTGAGGATTCAGGATTGAGGATTCAGGATTGAGGTTTGAGGGCTGAGGATTGAGGATTGAGGTTTGAGGATTGAGGATTGAGGATTGAGGATTGAAGACTGAGGATCGGGTATTGATGATTGAACATTGAGGATTGAGCATTGAGGATTGAGGATTGAAGGTTGAGTATTGAGGATTGAAGATTGACGATTGAGGATTGAGGATTGAGGATTGAGGATAGAGGATTGAGGATTGAGGATTGAAGATTGAGTATTGAGGATTGAAGATTGAGGATTGAGGATTGAGGATTCAGGATTGAGGATTGAAGATTGAGTACTGAAGATTGAAGATTGAGGATTGAGGATTGAGGATTGAGGATTGAGGATTGAGGATTGAGGATTGAAGATTGAGTATTGAGGATTGAAGATTGAGGATTGAGGATTGAGGATTGAGGATTGAGGATTGAGGATTGAAGATTGAGTACTGAGGATTTAAGATTAAGATTGAGGATTGAGGATTGAGGACTGAGGATTGAGGATTGAGGATTGAAGGTTCAGTATTGAGGATTGAAAATTGAGAATTGAGGATTGAGGATTGAACATTGAGGACTGAGTGTTGAGGGTTGAGTGATGAGAATTGATGTTTGTGGATAGAGATCTGTAGATTGCAGATTGAGTATTGAGTATTGAAAACTGTAAATTGAGGATATTATATTGAGGATTCAGGATTGGCAACTGATTGTTGAGGACTCAGGGCTGAAGATTGAGGATTCAGGATTGAGGATTCAGGATTGTGGTTTGAGGTCTGAGGATTGAGGATTGAGGATTGAGGATTGAGGATTGAGGATTGAAGACTGAGGATTGGGTATTGAGGATTGAACTTTGAGGATTGCGAGTTGAGGATTGAGGATTGAGTATTGAGGATTGAAGATTGAATGTTAATGGTTGATGATTGAGGATTGAGGATTGAGGGTTGTGGATTGAGGACGAGGTCTGAGGGTTGAGTATTGATGTTTGATGTCTGAGGATTGAAGATTGAGGATTAAGGATTGAGGATCGGGAATTGAGGATCTGGGATTGGAGATTGATTATTGAGGACTGAAGATTGAGGATTGAGGATTGAGGATTGAGGATTGAGAATCGAGGGTGAGTACTGAGTGTTGAGGATTGATGTTTGAGGAACGAGGATTGAGGATTGAGGATTGAGGACTGAGGATTGACGATTGAGTATTGAAGGTTGAGGATTGATTACTGAGGATTGAGGATTGAGGATTGAGGGTTGAGGATTGAGGATTGAGGATTGAGGATTGAAGATTCAGTATTGACGATTGAATATTGAGAATTGAGGATTGAGGATTGAACATTGAGGACTGAGCGTTCAGGGTTGAGTGATGAGAATTGATGTTTCTGTATAGAGATTTGAAGATTGCAGATGGAGTATTGAGTATTGAAAACTGTGGATTGAGGATATTCTATTGGGGATTGAGGATTGACAACTGATTGTTGAGGACTGAGGGCTGAGGATTGAGGATGCAGGATTGAGGATTCAGAATTGAGATTTGAGGACTGAGGATTGAGGATAGAATATTGAGTATTGAGGATTGAAGATTAAGGATTGAGGATTGAGGATTGAGGATTGATAATGAGGGCTGAGGTTTGAGGATTGAGGTTTGATGACTGTGGACTGAGGATTGAGGGTTGAGAATTGAGGATTGAGGATTAAGGATTGAAGACTGAGGATTGGGTATTGAGGATTGAAGAATGAGGATTGAGGATTGAGGATTTAGGATTGAGGATTGAGGATTGAAGATTGAGGATTGGGTATTGAGGATTGAAGAATGAGGATTGAGGATTGAGGATTGAGGATTGAGGATTGAATATTGAGTATTGAGGATTCAAGGTCGACTATTGAGGATTGCGAATTGAGGATTGAGGGTTGGGGATTGAGGATTGAAGATTGAGTATTGAGGATTGAAGGTTGAGGATTGTGGATTGAGGATTGAGGATTGAGGCTTGAATATTGTGGATTGGTGACTGAGTGTTGAGGGTCAAGTGATGAGAATTGATGTTTGTGGATAGAGATTTGATGATTGCAGGTTGAGTATTGAGTATTGAAAACTGTGAAATCATGGTGATCTAATGAGGATTGAGGATGGACCACTGACTGTTGAGGACTGAGGGCTGAAGATTGAGGATTCAGGATTGAGGATTCAGGATTGAGGTTTGAGGGCTGAGGATTGAGGATTGAGGTTTGAGGATTGAGGATTGAGGATTGAGGATTGAAGACTGAGGATCGGGTATTGATGATTGAACATTGAGGATTGAGCATTGAGGATTGAGGATTGAAGGTTGAGTATTGAGGATTGAAGATTGACGATTGAGGATTGAGGATTGAGGATTGAGGATAGAGGATTGAGGATTGAGGATTGAAGATTGAGTATTGAGGATTGAAGATTGAGGATTGAGGATTGAGGATTCAGGATTGAGGATTGAAGATTGAGTACTGAAGATTGAAGATTGAGGATTGAGGATTGAGGATTGAGGATTGAGGATTGAGGATTGAGGATTGAAGATTGAGTATTGAGGATTGAAGATTGAGGATTGAGGATTGAGGATTGAGGATTGAGGATTGAGGATTGAAGATTGAGTACTGAGGATTTAAGATTAAGATTGAGGATTGAGGATTGAGGACTGAGGATTGAGGATTGAGGATTGAAGGTTCAGTATTGAGGATTGAAAATTGAGAATTGAGGATTGAGGATTGAACATTGAGGACTGAGTGTTGAGGGTTGAGTGATGAGAATTGATGTTTGTGGATAGAGATTTGAAGATTGCAGATTGAGTATTGAGTACTGAAAACTGTGAATTGAGTATATTCTGTTGAGGATTGAGGATTGACAAATGATTGTTGAGGACTGAGGGCTGAAGATTGAGGGTTCCGGATTGAGGATTCAGAATTGAAATTTGAGGACTGAGCATTGAGGATTGAAGATTGAGTATTGAGGATTGAAGATTGAGAATTGAGGATTGAGGATTGAGGATTGAGGATGAGGGCTGAGGATTGAGGATTGAGGTTTGAGGACCGAGGACTGAGGATTGAGGATTGAGAATTGAGGATTGAGGATTGAGGGTTGAAGACTGAGGATTGGGTATTGAGGATTGAAGAATGAGGATTGAGGATTGAGGATTGAGGATTGAGGATTGAAGATTGACGATCGAGTATTGAGAATTGAGGATTGAGTATTGAGGATTGAGGATTGAAGATTGAGTATTGAGGATTGTAGGTTGAGGATTGTGGATTGAGGATTGAGGATTGAGGATTGAAAATTGAGGATTGGGGACTGAATGTTGAGGGTTGAATGATGAGAATTGTTGTTTGTGGATAGAGATTTGAAGATTGCAGGTTGAGTATTGAGTATTGAAAACTGTGAAATCATGGTATTCTATTGAGGATTGAGGATGGACCACTGACTGTTGAGGACTGAGGGCTGACGATTGAGGATTCAGGATTGAGGATTCAGGATTGAGGTTTGAGGACTGAGGATTGAGGATTGAGGATTGAGGATTGAGGATTGAGGATTGAGGATTGAAGACTGAGGATCGGGTATTGATGATTGAGCATTGTGGATTGAGGATTGAGGATTGAGGATTGAGGATTGAGGATTGAAGGTTGAATATTGATGAATGAAGATTGAGGATTGAGGATTGAAAGTCGTGGATTGAGGACGAGGACTAAGGGTTGAGTATTGATACTTGAGGCCTGAGGATTGAGGATTGAGGATTGCGAATTGAGGATTGAGGAATTAAGATTGAGGATTGGGTAGTGAGGATTGAAGATTGAGCATTGAGGATTGAGGACAGACGATTGAGGATTGAAGATTGAGTATTGAGGATTGAAGATTGACGATTGAGGATTGAGGATTGAGGATTGAGGATAGAGGATTGAGGATTGAGGATTGAAGATTGAGTATTGAGGATTGAAGATTGAGGATTGAGGATTGAGGATTCAGGATTGAGGATTGAAGATTGAGTACTGAAGATTGAAGATTGAGGATTGAGGATTGAGGATTGAGGATTGAGGATTGAGGATTGAGGATTGAGGATTGAAGATTGAGTATTGGGGATTGAAGATTGAGGATTGAGGAATGAGGATTGAGGATTGAGGATTGAAGATTGAGTACTGAGGATTGAAGATTAAGATTGAGGATTGAGGATTGAGGACTGAGGATTGAGGATTGAGGATTGAAGGTTCAGTATTGAGGATTGAAGATTGAGAATTGAGGATTGAGGATTGAACATTGAGGACTGAGTGTTGAGGGTTGAGTGATGAGAACTGATGTTTGTGGATAGAGATTTGAAGATTGCAGATTGAGTATTGAGTATTGAAAACTGTGAATTGAGTATATTCTATTGAGGATTGAGGATTGACAACTGATTGTTGAGGACTGAGGGCTGAAGATTGAGGGTTCCGGATTGAGGATTCAGAATTGAAATTTGAGGACTGAGCATTGAGGATTGAAGATTGAGTATTGAGGATTGAAGATTGAGAATTGAGGATTGAGGATTGAGGATTGAGGATGAGGGCTGAGGGTTGAGGATTGAGGTTTGAGGACCGAGGACTGAGGATTGAGGATTGAGAATTGAGGATTGAGGATTGAGGGTTGAAGACTGAGGATTGGGTATTGAGGATTGAAGAATGAGGATTGAGGATTGAGGATTGAGGATTGAGGATTGAAGATTGAGTATTGAGGATTGAAGATTGACGATCGAGGATTGAGAATTGAGGATTGAGTATTGAGGATTGAGGATTCAAGATTGAGTATTGAGGATTGAAGGTTGAGGATTGTGGATTGAGGATTGAGGATTGAGGATTGAAAATTGAGGGTTGGGGACTGAATGTTGAGGGTTGAATGATGAGAATTGATGTTTGTGGATAGAGATTTGAAGATTGCAGGTTGAGTATTGAGTATTGAAAACTGTGAAATCATGGTATTCTATTGAGGATTGAGGATGGACCACTGACTGTTGAGGACTGAGGGCTGAGGATTGAGGATTCAGGATTGAGGATTCAGGATTGAGGTTTGAGGACTGAGGATTGAGGATTGAGGATTGAGGATTGAGGATTGAGGATTGAAGACTGAGGATCGGGTATTGATGATTGAACATTGAGGATTGAGGATTGAGGATTGAGGATTGAGGATTGAGGATGGAAGGTTGAATATTGATGAATGAAGATTGAGGATTGAGGGTTGAAGGTCGTGGATTGAGGACGAGGACTGAGGGTTGAGTATTGATACTTGACGCCTGAGGATTGAGGATTGAGGATTGCGAATTGAGGATTGAGGATTTAAGATTGAGGATTGGCTATTGAGGATTGAAGATTGAGCATTGAGGATTGAGGACAGAGGATTGAGGATTGAAGATTGAGTATTGAGGATTGAAGATTGACGATTGAGGATTGAGGATTGAGGATTGAGGATAGAGGATTGAGGATTGAGGTTTGAGGACCGAGGACTGACGATTGAGGATTGAGAATTGAGGATTGAGGATTGAGGGTTGAAGATTGAGGATTGGGTATTGAGGATTGAAGAATGAGGATCGAGGATTGAGGATTGAGGATTGAGGATTGAAGATTGAGTATTGAAGATTGAAGATTGGCGATCGAGGATTGAGAATTGAGGATTGAGTATTGAGGATTGAGCATTGAAGATTGAGGATTGAGGATTGAGGATTGAGGATGAGGGCTGAGGGTTGAGGATTGAGGTTTGAGGACCGAGGACTGACGATTGAGGATTGAGAATTGAGGATTGAGGATTGAGGGTTGAAGATTGAGGATTGGGTATTGAGGATTGAAGAATGAGGATTGAGGATTGAGGATTGAGGATTGAGGATTGAAGATTGAGTATTGAAGATTGAAGATTGGCGATCGAGGATTGAGAATTGAGGATTGAGTATTGAGGATTGAGCATTGAGGATTGAGTATTGAGGATTGAAGGTTGAGGATTGTGGATTGAGGATTGAGGATTGAGGATTGAATATTGAGGATTGGGGACTGAGTGTTGGGGGTTGAATGATGAGAATTGATGTTTGTGGATAGAGGTTTGAAGATTGCAGATTGAGTATTGAGTATTGAAAACTGTGAATAGATAATATTCTATTGAGGATTGAGGGTTGACAACTGATTGTTGAGGACTGAGGGCTGAAGCTTGAGGATTCAGGATTGAGGATTCAGGATTGAGGTTTGAGGAGAGAGGACTGAGGATTGAGGATTGAGGATTGAGAATTGAGGATTGAGGATTGAGGATTGAAGATTGAGGATTGGCTGTTGAGGATTGAACATCGACGATTGAGGATTGAGGATTGAGGATTGAGGATTGAGGATTGAATGTTGAATATTGGTGAATGAAGATTGAGGATTGAGGATTGAGGGTTGTGGATTGAGAACGAGGACTGAGGGCTGAGTGTTGATGCCTGAGGTCTGAGGATTCAGGATTGAGGACTGCGAACTGAGGATTGAGGATTGAGGATTGAAGACTGAGTATTGAGGATTGAGGATTGAAGATTGAGTACTGAGGATCGAAAATTAAGATTGAGGATTGAGGATTGAGGACTGAGGATTGAGGATTGAGGATTGAAGGTTCAGTATTGAGGATTGAAGATTGAGAATTGAGGATTGAGGATTGAACATTGAGGACTGAGTGTTGAGGGTTGAGTGATGAGAATTGATGTTTGTGGGTAGAGATTTGAAGATTGCAGATTGAGTATGGAGTATTGAAAACTGTGAATTGAGTATATTCTGTTGAGGATTGAGGATTGACAACTGATTGTTGAGGACTGAGGGCTGAAGATTGAGGGTTCCGGATTGAGGATTCAGAATTGAAATTTGAGGACTGAGCATTGAGGATTGAAGATTGAGTATTGAGGATTGAAGATTGAGAATTGAGGATTGAGGATTGAGGATTGAGGATGAGGGCTGAGGGTTGAGGATTGAGGTTTGAGGACCGAGGACTGAGGATTGAGGATTGAGAATTGAGGATTGAGGATTGAGGGTTGAAGACTGAGGATTGGGTATTGAGGATTGAAGAATGAGGATTGAGGATTGAGGATTGAGGATTGAGGATTGAGGATTGAAGATTGAGTATTGAGGATTGAAGATTGACGATCGAGGATTGAGAATTGAGGATTGAGTATTGAGGACTGAGGATTGAAGATTGAGTATTGAGGATTGAAGGTTGAGGATTGTGGATTGAGGATTGAGGATTGAGGATTGAAAATTGAGGATTGGGGACTGAATGTTGAGGGTTGAATGATGAGAATTGATGTTTGTGGATAGAGATTTGAAGATTGCAGGTTGAGTATTGAGTATTGAAAACTGTGAAATCATGGTATTCTATTGAGGATTGAGGATGGACCACTGACTGTTGAGGACTGAGGGCTGAAGATTGAGGATTCAGGATTGAGGATTCAGGATTGAGGTTTGAGGACTGAGGATTGAGGATTGAGGATTGAGGATTGAGGATTGAGGATTGAGGATTGAAGACTGAGGATCGGGTATTGATGATTGAAGATTGAGGATTGAGGATTGAGGATTGAGGATTGATGATTGAGGATTGAAGGTTGAATATTGATGAATGAAGATTGAGGATTGAGGATTGAAGGTCGTGGATTGAGGACGAGGACTGAGGGTTGAGTATTGATACTTGAGGCCTGAGGATTGAGGATTGAGGTTTGCGAATTGAGGATTGAGGATTTAAGATTGAGGATTGGGTATTGAGGATTGAAGATTGAGCATTGAGAATTGAGGATTGAGTATTGAGGATTGAGCATTGAAGATTGAGTATTGAGGATTGAAGGTTGAGGATTGTGGATTGAGGATTGAGGATTGAGGATTGAATATTGAGGATTGGGGACTGAGTGTTGGGGGTTGAATGATGAGAATTGATGTTTGTGGATAGAGGTTTGAAGATTGCAGATTGAGTATTGAGTATTGAAAACTGTGAATTGATAATATTCTATTGAGGATTGAGTGTTGACAACTGATTGTTGAGGACTGAGGGCTGAAGCTTGAGGATTCAGGATTGAGGATTCAGGATTGAGGTTTGAGGAGAGAAGACTGAGGATTGAGGATTGAGGATTGAGAATTGAGGATTGAGGATTGAGGATTGAAGATTGAGGATTGGCTGTTGAGGATTGAACATCGAGGATTGAGGATTGAGGATTGAGGATTGAGGATTGAGGATTGAGGATTGAATGTTGAATATTGGTGAATGAAGATTGAGGATTGAGGATTGAGTGTTGTGGATTGAGAACGAGGACTGAGGGTTGAGTGTTGATGCCTGAGGTCTGAGGATTGAGGATTGAGGACTGCGAACTGAGGATTGAGGATTGAGGATTGAAGATTGAGGGTTGGGTATTGAGGATTGAAGAATGAGGATTGAAGAATGAGGATTGGGGATTGAGCACTGAGGATTGAGGATTGAATATTGAGTATTGAGGATTGAATATTGAGGATTGAGGATTGAGGATTGAGGATTGAGGATTGAAGGTTGAGTATGGAGGATTGAAGATTGAGGATAGAGGATTGAGGATTGAGGATTGAGGATTGAGGATGGAGGATTGAAGATTGAGTGTTGTGGATTGAGAACGAGGACTGATGGTTGAGTATTGATGTTTGAGGTCTGAGGATTGAGGACTGAGGATTGAGAATTGAGGACTGATGATTGAGTATTGAAGATTGAGGATCGAGGATTAAGGGTTGTGGGTTGAGGACGAGGACTGAGGGTTGAATATTGATGTTTGAGGTCTGAGGATTGAGGATTGAGGATTGAGAATTGAGGATTGAGGATTGAGGATTGAAGATTGAGGATTGGGTGTTGAGGATTGAAGAATGAGGATTGAGGATTGAGGATTGAGGGTTGAGGGTTGAAGATTGCGTATTGAGGATTGAAGATTGACGATTGAGGATTGATGATTGAGGATTGAGGATTGAGGATTGAAGATTGAGGATTGGGTATTGCGGAATGAACATTGAGGATTGAGGATTGAGGATTTAGGATTGAGGATTGAGGACTGAAGATTAAATATTGATGATTGAAGATTGAGGATTGAGGATTGCTGGTTGTGGATTGAGGACGAGGACTGAGGGTTCAGTATTGCTGTTTGAAGACTGAGGATTGAGGGTTGAGGATTGAGAATTGAGGATTGAGGATTGAGGATTGAAGATTGAGGATTGGGTATTGAGGATTGAAGAATGAGGATTGAGGATTGAGGGTTGAGTATTGAGGATTGAAGACTGAGTGTTGAGGGTTGAGTGATGAGAATTGATGTTTGTGGATAGAGATTTGAAGATTGCAGATTGAGTATTGAGTATTGAAAACTGTGAATTGATGATATTCTATTGAGGATTGAGGATTGACAACTGATTGTTGAGGACTGAGGGCTGAAGATTGAGGATTCAGGATTGAGGATTCAGGATTGAGGTTTGAGGACTGAGGATTGAGGATTGATAATTGAAGATTGAGTATTGATGATTGAAGATGGGAGGATTGAGGATTGAGGATTGAGGGTTGAGGATTGAGTTATGAAAATTGAGGATTGATAATTGAGGATTGATGATTGAGGATTGAGGATTGAGGATTGAGGATTGAGGATTGAGGATTGAGGATTGAGGATTGAAGATTCAGTATTGAGGATTGAAGATTGTGTATTGAGGATTGAGGATTGAACATTGCGGACTGAGTGTTGAGGGTTGAGTGATGATAATTGATGTTCGTGGATAGAGGTTTGAAGATTGCAGATCGAGTATTGAATGTTGAAAACTGTGAATTGAGGATATTCTACAGAGGATTGGGGATTGACTACTGATTGTTGAGGATTGAGGGCTGCAGATTGAGGACTCAGGATTGAGGATTCAGAATTGAGGATTGAGGATTGAGGATTGAAGATTGAGTACTGAGGATTGAAGCCTGACGATTGAGGAATGAGGATTGACGATTGAGGATTGAGGATGGAGGATTGAAGATTGAGTATTGAGGATTGAAGATTGAGGATCGAGGATTGAGGATTGAGGATTGAGGATTGAAGATTGAGGATTGGGGACTGAGTGTTGAGGGTTGAATGATGAGAATTGATGTTTGTGGATAGAGATTTGAAGATTGCAGATTGAGTATTGAGTATTGAAAACTGTGAATTGATGATATTCTATTGAGGATTGAGTATTGACGACTGATTGTTGAGGACTGAGGTCTGAAGATTGAGGATTCAGGATTGAGGATTCAGGTTTGATGATTGAGGACTGAGGATTGAGGATTGAGGATTGAGGATTGAGGATTGAGGATTGGGGATTGAAGATTAAGATTGAGGATTGAGGATTGAGGGTTGAGGGTTGAATATTGAGAATTGGGTATTGAGGATTGAACATTGAGGATTGAGGATTGAGTACTGAAGATTGAGGATCGAGGATTGAGGGTTGTGGATTGAGGACGAGGACTGAGGGTTGAGTATTGATGTTTGAGGTCTGAGGATTGAGGATTGAGGATTGCGAATTGAGGATTGAGGATTTAAGATTGAGGATTGGGTATTGATGATTGAAGATTGAGCATTGAGGATTGAGGACAGAGGATTGAGGATTGAAGATTGAGTATTGAGGATTGAAGATTGACGATTGAGGATTGAGGATTGAGGATTGAGGATAGAGGATTGAGGATTGAGGATTGAAGATTGAGTATTGAGGATTGAAGATTGAGGATTGAGGATTGAGGATTCAGGATTGAGGATTGAAGATTGAGTACTGAAGATTGAAGATTGAGGATTGAGGATTGAGGATTGAGGATTGAGGATTGAGGATTGAGGATTGAAGATTGCGTATTGGGGATTGAAGGTTGAGGATTGAGGATTGAGGATTGAGGATTGAGGATTGAAGATTGAGTACTGAGGATTGAAGATTAAGATTGAGGATTGAGGATTGAGGACTGAGGATTGAGGATTGAGGATTGAAGGTTCAGTATTGAGGATTGAAGATTGAGAATTGAGTATTGAGGATTGAACATTGAGGACTGAGTGTTGAGGGTTGAGTGATGAGAATTGATGTTTGTGGATAGAGATTTGAAGATTGCAGATTGAGTATTGAGTATTGAAAACTGTGAATTGAGTATATTCTATTGAGGATTGAGGATTGACAACTGATTGTTGAGGACTGAGGGCTGAAGGTTGAGGGTTCCGGATTGAGGATTCAGAATTGAAATTTGAGGACTGAGCATTGAGGATTGAGGATTGAGTACTGAAGATTGAGGATCGGGGATTGAGTGTTGTGGATTGAGGACGAGGACTGAGGGTTGAGTATTGATGTTTGAGGTCTGAGGATTGAGGATTGAGGATTGAGAATCGAGGATTGAGGATTGAGGATTGAAGATTGAGGATTGGGTGTTGAGGATTGAAGAATGAGGATTGAGGATTGAGGATTGAGTGTTGAGGGTTGAAGATAGAGTTTTGAGGATTGAAGATTGAGGATTGAGGATTGAGGGTTGAGGATTAAGGATTGAGGATTGAAGATTGAGGATTGGGTATTGCGGATTGAACATTGAGGATTGAGGATTGAGGATTGAGGATTGAGGATTGAGGACTGAAGATTGAATATTGATGATTGAAGATTGAGGATTGAGGATTGAGGATTGAGGATTGAGGATTGAAGATTGAGTATTGAGGATTGAAGCCTGACGATTGAGGATTGAGGATTGACGATTGAGAATAGAGGATTGAAGATTGAGTATTGAGGATTGAAGATTAAGATTGAGGATTGAGGACTGAGGGTTGAGGGTTGAAGATTGAGTTTTGAGGATTGAAGGTTGAGGATTGAGGATTGAGGATTGAGGATTGAGGATTGAAGATTGAGTATTGAGGATTGAAGCCTGACGATTGAGGATTGAGGATAGAGTATTGAGGGTTGAGGATTGAGGATTGAAGATTGAGGATTGAGGATTGAGGGTTGTGGATTGAGGATGAATACTGAGGGTTGGGTATTGATGTTTGACGTCAGAGGATTGAGGATTGAGGATTGAGAATTGAGGATTGAGGATTGAGGATTGAAGATTGAGTATTGGGTATTGAGGAATGAAGAAAGAGGATTGAGGACTGAGGATTAAGGATTGAGGATTGAAGATGGAGTATTGAGGATTGAAGATTGACGATTGAGGATTGAGGATTGAGGATTGAGGATTGAGGATTGAGGATTGAGGATTGAAGATTGAGTATTGAGGATTGAAGATTGAGGATTGAGGATTGAGGATTGAGGATTGAGGATTGAAGATTGAGTATTGAGGATTGAAGATTAAGATTGAGGATTGAGGGTTGAGGATTTAGGGTTGATGGTTGAGGATTGGGGACTGAGTATTGAGGGTTGAGTGATGAGAATTGATGTTTGTGGATAGAGATCTGTAGATTGCAGATTGAGTATTGAGTATTGAAAACTGTAAATTGAGGATATTATATTGAGGATTCAGGATTGGCAACTGATTGTTGAGGACTCAGGGCTGAAGATTGAGGATTCAGGATTGAGGATTCAGGATTGTGGTTTGAGGTCTGAGGATTGAGGATTGAGGATTGAGGATTGAGGATTGAGGATTGAAGACTGAGGATTGGGTATTGAGGATTGAACATTGAGGATTGCGTGTTGAGGATTGAGGGATTGAGTATTGAGGATTGAAGATTGAATGTTAATGATTGATGATTGAGGATTGAGGATTGAGGGTTGTGGATTGAGGACGAGGTCTGAGGGTTGAGTATTGATGTTTGATGTCTGAGGATTGAAGATTGAGGATTAAGGATTGAGGATCGGGGATTGAGGATCTGGGATTGGAGATTGATTATTGATGACTGAAGATTGAGGATTGAGGATTGAGGATTGAGGATTGAGAATTGAGGGTGAGTACTGAGTGTTGAGGATTGATGTTTGAGGAACGAGGATTGAGGATTGAGGATTGAGGACTGAGGATTGACGATTGAGTATTGAAGGTTGAGGATTGATTACTGAGGATTGAGGATAGAGGATTGAGTATTGAGGATTCAGGATTGAGGATTGAGGATTGAGGATTGAAGATTCAGTATTGACGATTGAAGATTGAGAATTGAGGATTGAGGATTGAACATTGAGGACTGAGCGTTCAGGGTTGAGTGATGAGAATTGATGTTTCTGGATAGAGATTTGAAGATTGCAGATTGAGTATTGAGTATTGAAAACTGTGGATTGAGGATACTCTATTGGGGATTGAGGATTGACAACTGATTGTTGAGGACTGAGGGCTGAGGATTGAGGATGCAGGATTGAGGATTCAGAATTGAGATTTGAGGACTGAGGATTGAGGATTGAATATTGAGTATTGAGGATTGAAGATTAAGGATTGAGGATTGAGGATTGAGGATTGATAACGAGGGCTGAGGTTTGAGGATTGAGGTTTGATGACTGTGGACTGAGGATTGAGGGTTGAGAATTGAGGATTGAGGATTAAGGGTTGAAGATTGAGGATTGGGTATTGAGGATTGAAGAATGAGGATTGAGGATTGAGGATTGACGATTGAGGATTGAGGATTGAAGATTGAGGATTGGGTATTGAGGATTGAAGAATGAGGATTGAGGATTGAGGATTGAGGATTGAGGATTGAATATTGAGTATTGAGGATTGAAGGTCGACTATTGAGGATTGCGAATTGAGGATTGAGGGTTGGGGATTGAGGATTGAAGATTGAGTATTGAGGATTGAAGGTTGAGGATTGTGGATTGAGGATTGAGGATTGAGGCTTGAATATTGTGGATTGGGGACTGAGTGTTGAGGGTTAAGTGATGAGAATTGATGTTTGTGGATAGAGATTTGAAGATTGCAGGTTGAGTATTGAGTATTGAAAACTGTGAAATCATGGTATTCTATTGAGGATTGAGGATGGACCACTGACTGTTGAGGACTGAGGGCTGAAGATTGAGGATTCAGGATTGAGGATTCAGGATTGAGGTTTGAGGACTGAGGATTGAGGATTGAGGATTGAGGATTGAGGATTGAGGATTGAGGATTGAAGACTGAGGATCGGGTATTGATGATTGAACATTGAGGATTGAGGATTGAGGATTGAGGATTGAGGATTGAGGATTGAAGGTTGAATATTGATGAATGAAGAATGAGGATAGAGGATTGAAGGTCGTGGATTGAGGACGAGGACTGAGGGTTGAGTATTGATACTTGAGGCTGGAGGATTGTGGATTGAGGTTTGCGAATTGTGGATTGAGGATTTAAGATTGAGGATTGGGTATTGAGTGTTGAAGATTGAGCATTGAGGATTGAGGATTGAAGATTGAGTATTGAGGATTGAAGATTGACGATTGAGGATTGAGGATTGAGGATTGAGGATAGAGGATGAGGATTGAGGATTGAAGATTGAGGATTGAGGATTGAAGATTGAGGATTGAGGATTGAGGATTCAGGATTGAGGATTGAAGATTGAGTACTGAAGATTGAAGATTGAGGATTGAGGATTGAGGATTGAGGATTGAGGATTGAGGATTGAGGATTGAATATTGAGTATTGAGGATTGAAGATTGAGGATTGAGGATTGAGGATTGAGGATTGAGGATTGAAGATTGAGTACTGAGGATTGAAAATTAAGATTGAGGATTGAGGATTGAGGACTGAGGATTGAGGATTGAGGATTGAAGGTTCAGTATTGAGGATTGAAGATTGAGAATTGAGGATTGAGGATTGAACATTGAGGACTGAGTGTTGAGGGTTGAGTGATGAGAATTGATGTTTGTGGATAGAGATTTGAAGATTGCAGATTGAGTATTGAGTATTGAAAACTGTGAATTGAGTATATTCTGTTGAGGATTGAGGATTGACAACTGATTGTTGAGGACTGAGGGCTGAAGGTTGAGGGTTCCGGATTGAGGATTCAGAATTGAAATTTGAGGACTGAGCATTGAGGATTGAAGATTGAGTATTGAGGATTGAAGATTGAGAATTGAGGATTGAGGATTGAGGATAGAGGATGAGGGCTGAGGGTTGAGGATTGAGGTTTGAGAACCGAGGACTGAGGATTGAGGATTGAGAATTGAGGATTGAGGATTGAGGGTTGAAGACTGAGGATTGGGTATTGAGGATTGAAGAATGAGGATTGAGGATTGAGGATTGAGGATTGAGGATTGAAGATTGAGTATTGAGGATTGAAGATTGACGATCGAGGATTGAGAATTGAGGATTGAGTATTGAGGATTGAGGATTGAAGATTGAGTATTGAGGATTGAAGGTTGAGGATTGTGGATTGAGGATTGAGGATTGAGGATTGAAAATTGAGGATTGGGGACTGAATGTTGAGGGTTGAATGATGAGAATTGATGTTTGTGGATAGAGATTTGAAGATTGCAGGTTGAGTATTGAGTATTGAAAACTGTGAAATCATGGTATTCTATTGAGGATTGAGGATGGACCACTGACTGTTGAGGACTGAGGGCTGAAGATTGAGGATTCAGGATTGAGGATTCAGGATTGAGGTTTGAGGACTGAGGATTGAGGATTGAGGATTGAGGATTGAGGATTGACGATTGAGGATTGAAGGCTGAGGATCGGGTATTGATGATTGAACATTGAGGATTGAGGATTGAGGATTGCGAATTGAGGATTGAGGATTTAAGATTGAGGATTGGGTATTGATGATTGAAGATTGAGCATTGAGGATTGAGGACAGAGGATTGAGGATTGAAGATTGAGTATTGAGGATTGAAGATTGACGATTGAGGATTGAGGATTGAGGATTGAGGATAGAGGATTGAGGATTGAGGATTGAAGATTGAGTATTGAGGATTGAAGATTGAGGATTGAGGATTGAGGATTCAGGATTGAGGATTGAAGATTGAGTACTGAAGATTGAAGATTGAGGATTGAGGATTGAGGATTGAGGATTAAGGATTGAGGATTGAGGATTGAAGATTGAGTATTGGGGATTGAAGGTTGAGGATTGAGGATTGAGGATTGAGGATTGAGGATTGAAGATTGAGTACTGAGGATTGAAGATTAAGATTGAGGATTGAGGATTGAGGACTGAGGATTGAGGATTGAGGATTGAAGGTTCAGTATTGAGGATTGAAGATTGAGAATTGAGTATTGAGGATTGAACATTGAGGACTGAGTGTTGAGGGTTGAGTAATGAGGATTGATGTCTGTGGATAGAGATTTGAAGATTGCAGATTGAGTATTGAGTATTGAAAACTGTGAATTGAGTATATTCTATTGAGGATTGAGGATTGACAACTGATTGTTGAGGACTGAGTGCTGAAGACTGAGGGTTCCGGATTGAGGATTCAGAATTGAAATTTGAGGACTGAGCATTGAGGATTGAAGATTGAGTATTGAGGATTGAAGATTGAGAATTGAGGATTGAGGATTGAGGATTGAGGATGAGGGCTGAGGGTTGAGGATTGAGGTTTGAGGACCGAGGACTGAGGACTGAGGATTGAGAATTGAGGATTGAGGATTGAGGGTTGAAGACTGAGGATTGGGTATAGAGGATTGAAGAATGAGGATTGAGGTTTGAGGATTGAGGATTGAGGATTGAAGATTGAGTATTGAGGATTGAAGATAGACGATCGAGTATTGAGAATTGAGGATTGAGGGTTGAGTAATGAGGATTGATGTCTGTGGATAGAGATTTGAAGATTGCAGATTGAGTATTGAGTATTGAAAACTGTGAATTGAGTATATTCTATTGAGGATTGAGGATTGACAACTGATTGTTGAGGACTGAGTGCTGAAGACTGAGGGTTCCGGATTGAGGATTCAGAATTGAAATTTGAGGACTGAGCATTGAGGATTGAAGATTGAGTATTGAGGATTGAAGATTGAGAATTGAGGATTGAGGATTGAGGATTGAGGATGAGGGCTGAGGGTTGAGGATTGAGGTTTGAGGACCGAGGACTGAGGACTGAGGATTGAGAATTGAGGATTGAGGATTGAGGGATGAAGACTGAGGATTGGGTATAGAGGATTGAAGAATGAGGATTGAGGTTTGAGGATTGAGGATTGAGGATTGAAGATTGAGTATTGAGGATTGAAGATAGACGATCGAGTATTGAGAATTGAGGATTGAGTGTTGAGTATTGAGGATTGAGGATTGAAGATTGAGTATTGAGGATTGAAGGTTGAGGATTGTGGATTGAGGATTGAGGATTGAGGATTGAAAATTGAGGATTGGGGACTGAATGTTGAGGGTTGAATGATGAGAATTGATGTTTGTGGATAGAGATTTGAAGATTGCAGATTGAGTATTGAGTATTGAAAACTGTGAATTGATGATATTCTATTGAGGATTGAGGATTGACAACTGATTGTTTTGGACTGAGGGCTGAAGCTTGAGGATTCTGGATTGAGGATTCAGGATTGAGGTTTGAGGAGAGAGGACTGAGGATTGAGGATTGAGCATTGAGAATTGAGGATTGAGGATTGAGGATTGAAGATTGAGGATTGGCTGTTGAGGATTGAACATTGAGGATTGAGGATTGAGGATTGGGGGTTGAGGGTTGAAGATTGAGTTTTGAGGATTGAAGATTGAGGATTGAGGATTGAGGATTGAGGATTGAGGATTGAGGATTGAAGATCGAGGATTGGGTATTGCGGATTGAACATTGAGGATTGAGGATTGAGGATTATGGATTGAGGATTGAGGACAGAAGATTGAATATTGATGATTGGAGATTGAGGATTGAGGATTGATGGTTGTGGATTGAGGACGTGGACTGAGGGTTGAGTATTGCTGTTTGAAGTCTGAGGATTGAGGATTGAGGATTGAGAATTGAGGATTGAGGATTGAGGATTGAAGATTGAGGATTGGTTATTGAGGATTGAAGAATGAGAATTGAGGATTGAGGATTGAGGATTGAAGACTGAGTGTTGAGGGTTGAGTGATGAGAATTGATGTTTGTGGATAGAGATTTGAAGATTGCAGATTGAGTATTGAGTATTGAAAACTGTGAATTGATGATATTCTATTGAGGATTGAGGATTGACAACTGATTGTTGAGGACTGAGGGCTGAAGATTGAGGATTCAGGATTGAGGATTCAGGATTGAGGGTTGAGGAGTGAGGATTGAGGATTGAGGATTGAGGATTGAGGATTGAGAAATGAAGATTGAGGATTGAGGATTGAGGGTTGTGGATTGAGGATGAAGACTGAGGGTTGGGTATTGATGTTTGACGTCAGAGGATTGAGGATTGAGGATTGAGAATTGAGTATTGAGGATTGAGGATTAAGGATTGAAGATTGAGGATTGGGTATTGAGGATTGAAGAATGAGGATTGAGGATTGAGGATTGAGGATTGAGGATTAAGGATTGAAGATTGAGGATTGGGTATTGAGGATTGAAGAATGAGGATTGAGGATTGAGGATTGAGGATTGAGGATTGAAGATTGACGATCGAGGATTGAGAATTGAGGATTGAGTATTGAGGATTGAGGATTGAAGATTGAGTATTGAGGATTGAAGGTTGAGAGTTGTGGATTGAGGATTGAGGATTGAGGCTTGAATATTGTGGATTGGGGACTGAGTGTTGAGGGTTAAGTGAAGAGAATTGATGTTTGTGGATAGAGATTTGAAGATTGCAGGTTGAGTATTGAGTATTGAAAACTGTGAAATCATGGTATTCTATTGAGGATTGAGGATGGACCACTGACTGTTGAGGACTGAGGGCTGAAGATTGAGGATTCAGGGTTGAGTATACAGGATTGAGGTTTGAGGACTGAGGATTGAGGATTGAGGATTGTGATTGAGGATTGAGGATTGAGGATTGAAGACTGAGGATTGGGTATTGAGGTTTGAACATTGAGGATTGAGGATTGAGGATTGAGGAGTGAAGATTGAGGATTGAGGATTGAGGATTGAGGATCGAGGATTGAGGATTGAAGATTGAATATTGATGATTAAAGATTGAGGGTTGAGGATCGAGGGTTGTGGATTGAGGACGAGGACTGAGTGTTGAATATTGATGTCTGATGTCTGAGGATTGAGGATTGAGAATTGAGAATTGAGGATTGAGGATTGAAGATTCAGTATTGAGGATTGAAGATTCAGAATTGAGGATGAGGATTGAACATTGAGTACTGAGTGTTGAGGGTTGAGTGATGAGAATTTATGTTTCTGGATAGAGGTTTGAAGATTGCAGATAGAGTATTGAATGTTGAAAACTGTGAATTGAGGATATTCTACAGAGGATTGAGGATTGACTACTGATTGTTGAGGATTGAGGGCTGAAGATTGAGGACTCAGGATTGAGGATACAGAATTGAGGATTGAGGATTGAGGATTGAAGATTGAGTATTGAGGATTGAAGCCTGACGATTGAGGATTGAGGATTGACGATTGAGGATTGAGGATGGAGGATTGAAGATTGAGTATTGAGGATTGAAGATTGAGGATCGAGGATTGAGGATTGAGGATTGAGGATTGAAGATTGAGGATTGGGGACTGAGTGTTGAGGGTTGAATGATGAGAATTGATGTTTGTCGATAGAGATTTGAAGATTGCAGATTGAGTATTGAGTATTAAAAACTGTGAATTGATGATATTCTATTGAGGATTGAATATTGACGACTGATTGTTGAGGACTGAGGTCTGAAGATTGAGGATTCAGGATTGAGGATTCAGGTTTGATGTTTGAGGACTGAGGATTGAGGATTCAGGATTGAGGGTTGAGGAGTGAGGATTGAGGATTGAGTATTGAGGATTGAGGATTGAGGATTGAAGATTGAGGATTGAGGATTGAGGGTTGTGGATTGAGGATGAATACTGAGGGTTGGGTATTGATGTTTGACGTCAGAGGATTGAGGATTGAGGATTGAGAATTGAGGATTGAGGATTGAGGATTGAAGATTGAGTATTGGGTATTGAGGAATGAAGAAAGAGGATTGAGGGCTGAGGATTAAGGATTGCGGATTGAAGATGGAGTATTGAGGATTGAAGATTGACGATTGAGGATTGAGGATTGAGGATTGAGGATTGAGGATTGAGGATTGAGGATTGAGGATTGAAGATTGAGGATTGGGGACTGAGTGTTGAGGGTTGAATGATGAGAATTGATGTTTGTCGATAGAGATTTGAAGATTGCAGATTGAGTATTGAGTATTAAAAACTGTGAATTGATGATATTCTATTGAGGATTGAATATTGACGACTGATTGTTGAGGACTGAGGTCTGAAGATTGAGGATTCAGGATTGAGGATTCAGGTTTGATGTTTGAGGACTGAGGATTGAGGATTCAGGATTGAGGGTTGAGGAGTGAGGATTGAACATAGAGGATTGCGTGTTGAGGATTGAGGATTGAGTATTGAGGATTGAAGATTGAATGTTAATGATTGATGATTGAGGATTGAGGATTGAGTGTTGTGGATTGAGGACGAGGTCTGAGGGTTGAGTATTGATGTTTGATGTCTGAGGATTGAATATTGAGGATTAAGGATTGAGGATCGGGGATTGAGGATCTGGGATTGGAGATTGTTTATTGAGGACTGAAGATTGAGGATTGAGGATTGAGGATTGAGAATTGAGAATTGAGGGTGAGTACTGAGTGTTGAGGATTGATGTTTGAGGAACGAGGATTGAGGATTGAGGATTGAGGACTGAGGATTGACGATTGAGTATTGACGGTTGAGGATTGATTACTGAGGATTGAGGATTGAGGATTGAGGATTGAGGATTGAGGATTGAGGATTGAAGATTCAGTATTGACGATTGAAGATTGAGAATTGAGGATTGAGGATTGAAGATTGAGGATTGGCTGTTGAGGATTGAACATTGAGGATTGAGGATTGAGCATTGAGGATTGAGGATTGAAGGTTGAATATTGATGAATGAAGATTGAGGATTGAGGATTGAGGGTTGTGGATTGAGAACGAGGACTGAGGGTTGAGTGTTGATGCCTGAGGTCTGAGGATTGAGGATTGAGGATTGCGAACTGAGGATTGAGGATTGAGGATTGAAGATTGAGGATTGGCTATTGAGGAATGAAGAATGAGGATTGAAGAATGAAGATTGGGGATTGAGTATTGAGGATTGAGGATTGAATATTGAGTATTGAGGATTGAATATTGAGGATTGAGGATTGAGGATTGAGGATTGAGGATTGAAGATTGAGTATTGAGGAATGAAGATTGAGGATTGAGGATTGAGGATTGAGGATTGAGTATTGAGGATTGACGATTGAAGATTGAGGATTGAGGATTGAGGGTTGAGGATTGAGGGTTGAGGATTGAGGACGAGGACTGAGGGTTGAATATTTATGTTTGAGGTCTGAGGATTGAGGATTGAGGATTGAGAATTGAGGATTGAGGATTGAGGACTGAAGATTGAGGATTGGGTATTGAGGATTGGGGATTGAGGATTGAAGATTGAGGATAGGGTATTGAGGATTGTAGAATGATGATTGAGGATTGAGGATTGAGGATTGAGGATTGAATATTGTGTATTGAGGATTGAAGATTGACGATCGAGGATTGAGAATTGAGGATTGAGTATTGAGGATTGAGGATTGAAGATTGAGTATTGAGGATTGAAGGTTGAGGATTGTGGATTGGGGATTGAGGATTGAGCATTGAAAATTGAGGACTGGGGACTGAATGTTGAGGGTTGAATGATGAGAATTGATGTTTGTGGATAGAGATTTGAAGATTGCAGATAGAGTATTGAGTATTGAAAACTGTGAATTGATGATATTCTATTGAGGATTGAGGATTGACAACTGATTGTTGAGGACTGAGGGCTGAAGCTTGAGGATTCTGGATTGAGGATTCAGGATTGAGGTTTGAGGAGAGAGGACTGAGGATTGAGGATTGAGGATTGAGAATTGAGGATTGAGGATTGAGGATTGAAGATTGAGGATTGGCTGTTGAGGATTGAACATTGAGGATTGAGGATTGAGGACTGAGGATTGAGGATTGAAGGTTGAATATTGATGAATGAAGATTGAGGATTGAGGATTGAGGGTTGTGGATTGAGAACGAGGACTGAGGGTTGAGTGTTGATGTCTGAGGTCTGAGGATTGAGGATTGAGGATTGCGAACTGAGGATTGAGTATTGAAGATTGAAGATTGAGGATTGGGTATTGAGGATTGAAGAATGAGGATTGAAGAATGAGGATTGGGGATTGAGTATTGAGGATTGAGGATTGAATATTGAGTGTTGAGGATTGAATATTGGGGATTGAGGATTGAGGATTGAGGATTGAGGATTGAGGATTGAAGATTGAGTATTGAGGATTGAAGATTGAGGATTGAGGATTGAGGATTGAGGATTGAGGATTGAGGATTGAGGATTGAAGATTGAGGATTGAGGATTGAGGATTGAGGATTGAGGATTGTGGATTGAGGACGAGGACTGAGGGTTGAATATTTATGATTGAGGTCTGAGGATTGAGGATTGAGGATTGAGAATTGAGGATTGAGGGTTGAGGATTGAAGATTGAGGATTGGGAATTGAGGATTGAGGATTGAGGATTGAAGATTGAGGATAGGGTATTGAGGATTGAAGAATGATGATTGAGGATTGAGGATTGAGGATTGAGGATTGAATATTGAGTATTGAGGATTGAAGATCGACTATTGAGGCTGGCGAATTGAGGATTGAGGGTTGGGGTTGAGGATTGAAGACTGAGTATTGAGGATTGAAGGTTGAGGATTGTGGATTGAGGATTGAGGATTGAGGCTTGAATATTGAGGATTGGGGACTGAGTGTTGAGGGTTGAGTGATGAGGACTGATGTTTGTGGATAGAGATTTGAAGATTGCAGGTTGAGTATTGAGTATTGAAAGCTGTGAAATCATGACATTCTATTGAGGATTGAGGATGGACCAATGACTGTTGAGGACTGAGGGCTGAAGATTGAGGATTCAGGGTTCAGGATACAGGATTGAGGTTTGAGGACTGAGGATTGAGGATTGAGGATTGAGGATTGAGGATTGAGGATTGAGGATTGAAGACTGAGGATCGGGTATTGATGATTGAACATTGAGGATTGAGGATTGAGGATTGAGGATTGAGGATTGAGGATTGAAGGTTGAATATTGATGAATGAATATTGAGGATTGAGGGTTGAAGGTCGTGGATTGAGGACGAGGTCTGAGGGTTGAGTATTGATACTTGAGGCCTGAGGATTGAGGATTGAGGATTGCGAATTGAGGATTGAGGATTTAAGATTGAGGATTGGGTATTGAGGATTGAATATTGAGGATTGAGGATTGAGGATTGAGAATTGAGGATTGAATATTGAGTATTGAGGATTGAAGATCGACTATTGAGGATAGCGAATTGAGGATTGAGTGTTGGGGATTGAGGATTGAAGATTGAGTATTGAGGATTGAAGGTTGAGGGTTGTGCATTGAGGATTGAGGATTTAGGCTTGAATATTGTGGATTGGGGACTGAGTGTTGAGGGTTAAGTGAAGAGAATTGATGTTTGTGGATAGAGATTTGAAGATTGCAGGTTGAGTATTGAGTATTGAAAACTGTGAAATCATGGTATTCTATTGAGGATTGAGGATGGACCACTGACTGTTGAGGACTGAGGGCTGAAGATTGAGGATTCAGGGTTGAGGATACAGGATTGAGGTTTGAGGACTGAGGATTGAGGATTGAGGATTGTGATTGAGGATTGAGGATTGAGGATTGAGGATTGAAGACTGAGGATTGGGTATTGAGGTTTGAACATTGAGGATTGAGGATTGAGGATTGAGGAGTGAAGATTGAGGATTGAGGATTGAGGATTGAGGATCGAGGATTGAGGATTGAAGATTGAATATTGATGATTAAAGATTGAGGGTTGAGGATCGAGGGTTGTGGATTGAGGACGAGGACTGAGTGTTGAATATTGATGTCTGAGGTCTGAGGATTGAGGATTGAGAATTGAGAATTGAGGATTGAGGATTGAAGATTGAGGATTGGGTATTGAGGATTGACGAATGAGGATTGAGGATTGCGGATTGAGGATTGAAGATTGAGTATTGAGGATTGAAGATTGAGGGTTGAGGATTGAGGATTGAGGATTGGGGATTGAGGATTGCGAAATGAAGATTCAGTATTGAGGATTGAAGATTCAGAATTGAGGATGAGGATTGAACATTGAGTACTGAGTGTTGAGGGTTGAGTGATGAGAATTTATGTTTCTGGATAGAGGTTTGAAGATTGCAGATCGAGTATTGAATGTTGAAAACTGTGAATTGAGGATATTCTACAGAGGATTGAGGATTGACTACTGATTGTTGAGGATTGAGGGCTGAAGATTGAGGACTCAGGATTGAGGATTCAGAATTGAGGATTGAGGATCGAGGATTGAAGATTGAGTATTGAGGATTGAAGCCTGACGATTGAGGATTGAGGATTGACGATTGAGGATTGAGGATGGAGGATTGAAGTTTGAGTATTGAGGATTGAAGATTGAGGATCGAGGATTGAGGATTGAGGATTGAGGATTGAAGATTGAGGATTGGGGACTGAGTGTTGAGGGTTGAATGATGAGAATTGATGTTTGTCGATAGAGATTTGAAGATTGCAGATTGAGTATTGAGTATTAAAAACTGTGAATTGATGATATTCTATTGAGGATTGAATATTGACGACTGATTGTTGAGGACTGAGGTCTGAAGATTGAGGATTCAGGATTGAGGATTCAGGTTTGATGTTTGAGGACTGAGGATTGAGGATTCAGGATTGAATATTGAGGATTGAGGATTGAGGATTGAGGATTGAGGATTGAAGATTGAGTATTGAGGAATGAAGATTGAGGATTGAGGATTGAGGATTGAGGATTGAGTATTGAGGATTGACGATTGAAGATTGAGGATTGAGGATTGAGGGTTGATGATTGAGGGTTGAGGATTGAGGACGAGGACTGAGGGTTGAATATTTATGTTTGAGGTCTGAGGATTGAGGATTGAGGATTGAGGATTGAGGATTGAGGATTGAGGACTGAAGATTGAGGATTGGGTATTGAGGATTGAGGATTGAGGATTGAAGATTGAGGATAGGGTATTGAGGATTGTAGAATGATGATTGAGGATTGAGGATTGAGGATTGAGGATTGAATATTGTGTATTGAGGATTGAAGATCGACTATTGAGGATTGCGAATTGAGGATTGAGTGTTGGGGATTGAGGATTGAAGATTGAGTATTGAGGATTGAAGGTTGAGGATTGTGGATTGAGGATTGAGGATTGAGGCTTGAGTATTGTGGATTGGGGACTGAGTGTTGAGGGTTAAGTGATGAGAATTGATGTTTGTGGATAGAGATTTGAAGATTGCAGGTTGAGTATTGTGTATTGAAAACTGTGAAATCATGGTATTCTATTGAGGATTGAGGATGGACCACTGACTGTTGAGGACTGAGGGCTGAAGATTGAGGATTCAGGATTGAGGATTCAGGATTGAGGTTTGAGGACTGAGGATTGAGGACTGAGGATTGAGGATTGAGGATTGAGGATTGAGGACTGAAGACTGAGGATCGGGTATTGATGATTGAACATTGAGGATTGAGGATTGAGGATTGAGGATTGAGGATTGAGGATTGAAGGTTGAATATTGATGAATGACGATTGAGGATTGAGGATTGAAGGTCGTGGATTGAGGACGAGGACTGAGGGTTGAGTATTGATACTTGAGGCCTGAGGATTGAGGATTGAGGATTGCGAATTGAGGATTGAGGATTTAAGATTGAGGATTGGGTATTGAGGATTGAAGATTGAGCATTGAGGATTGAGGACAGAGGATTGAGGATTGGAGATTGAGAATTGAGGATTGAAGATTGACGATTGAGGATTGAGGATTGAGGATTGAGGATAGAGGATTGAGGATTGAGGATTGAAGATTGAGTATTGAGGATTGAAGATTGAGGATTGAGGATTGAGGATTCAGAATTGAGGATCGAAGGTTGAGTACTGAAGATTGAAGATTGAGGATTGAGGATTGAGGATTGAGGATTGAGGATTGAAGATTGAGTACTGAGGATTGAAGATTAAGATTGAGGATTGAGGATTGAGGACTGAGGATTGAGGATTGAGGATTGAAGGTTCAGTATTGAGGATTGAAGATTGAGAATTGAGGATTGAGGATTGAACATTGAGGACTGAGTGTTGAGGGTTGAGTGATGAGAATTGATGTTTGTGGATAGAGATTTGAAGATTGCAGATTGAGTATTGAGTATTGAAAACTGTGAATTGAGAATATTCTATTGAGGATTGAGGATTGACAACTGATTGTTGAGGACTGAGGGCTGAAGATTGAGGGTTCCGGATTGAGGATTCAGAATTGAAATTTGAGGACTGAGCATTGAGGATTGAAGATTGAGTATTGAGGATCGAAGATTGAGAATTGAGGATTGAGGATTGAGGATTGAGGATTGAGGACTGAGGATTGACGATTGAGTATTGAAGGTTGAGGATTGATTACTGAGGATAGAGGATTGAGGATTGAGGATTGAGGATTGAAGATTCAGTATTGACGATTGAAGATTGAGAATTGAGTATTGAGGATTGAATATTGAGGACTCAGCGTTCAGGGTTGAGTGATGAGAATTGATGTTTCTGGATAGAGATTTCAAGATTGCAGATTGAGTATTGAGTATTGGAAACTGTGGATTGAGGATATTCTATTGGGGATTGAGGATTGACAACTGATTGTTGAGGACTGAGGGCTGAGGATTGAGGATGCAGGATTGAGGATTCAGAATTGAGATTTGAGGACTGAGGATTGAGGATTGAATATGGAGTATTGAGGATTGAAGATTAAGGATTGAGGATTGAGGATTGAGGATTGATAATGAGGGCTGAGGTTTGAGGATTGAGGTTTGATGACTGTGGACTGAGGATTGAGGGTTGAGAATTGAGGATTGAGGATTAAGGATTGAAGACTGAGGATTGGGTATTGAGGATTGAAGAATGAGGATTGAGGATTGAGGATTGAGGATTGAGGATTGAGGATTGAAGATTGAGGATTGGGTATTGAGGATTGAAGAATGAGGATTGAGGATTGAGGATTGAGGATTGAGGATTGAAGATTGACGATCGAGGATTTAGAATTGAGGATTGAGTATTGAGGATTGAGGATTGAAGATTGAGTATTGAGGATTGAAGCTTGAGGATTGTGGATTGAGGATTGAGGATTGAGGATTGAAAATTGAGGATTGGGGACTGAGTGTTGAGGGTTGAATGATGAGAATTGATGTTTGTGGATAGAGATTTGAAGATTGCAGATTGAGTATTGAGTATTGAAAACTGTGAATTGATGATATTCTATTGAGGATTGAGGATTGACATCTGATTGTTGAGGACTGAGGGCTGAAGCTTGAGGATTCTGGATTGAGGATTCAGGATTGGGGTTTGAGGAGAGAGGACTGAGGATTGAGGATTGAGGATTGAGAATTGAGGATTGAGGATTGAAGATTGAGGATTGGCTGTTGAGGATTGAACATTGAGGATTGAGGATTGAGGATTGAGGATTGAGGATTGAGGATTGAGGATTGAAGGTTGAATATTGATGAATGAAGATTGAGGATTGAGGATTGAGGGTTGTGGATTGAGAACGAGGACTGAGGGTTGAGTGTTGATGCCTGAGGTCTGAGGATTGAGGATTGAGGATTGCGAACTGAGGATTGAGGATTGAGGATTGAAGATTGAGGATTGGGTATTGAGGAATGAAGAATGAGGATTGAAGAATGAAGATTGGGGATTGAGTATTGAGGATTGAGGATTGAATATTGAGTATTGAGGATTGAATGTTGAGGATTGAGGATTGAGGATTGAGGATTGAGGATTGAAGATTGAGTATTGAGGAATGAAGATTGAGGATTGAGGATTGAGGATTGAGGATTGAGTATTGAGGATTGACGATTGAAGGTTGAGGATTGAGGATTGAGGGTTGATGATTGAGGGTTGAGGATTGAGGACGAGGACTGAGGGTTGAATATTTATGTTTGAGGTCTGAGGATTGAGGATTGAGGATTGAGAAATGAGGATTGAGGGTTGAGGATTGAAGATTGAGGATTGGGTATTGAGGATTGAGGATTGAGGATTGAAGATTGAGGATAGGGTATTGAGGATTGAAGAATGATGATTGAGGATTGAGCATTGAGGATTGAGGATCGAATATTGAGTATTGAGGATTGAAGATCGACTATTGAGGATTGCGAAGTGAGTATTGAGGGTTGGGGATTGAGGATTGAAGATTGAGTATTGAGGATTGAAGGTTGAGGATTGTGGATTGAGGATTGAGGATTGAGGCTTGAATATTGTGGATTGGGGACTGATTGTTGAGGGTTAAGTGATGAGAATTGATGTTTGTAGATAGAGATTTGAAGATTGCAGGTTGAGTATTGAGTATTGAAAACTGTGAAATCATGGTATTCTATTGAGGATTGAGGATGGACCACTGACTGTTGAGGGCTGAGGGCTGAAGATTGAGGATTCAGGATTGAGGATTCAGGATTGAGGTTTGAGGACTGAGGATTGAGGATTGAGGATTGAGGATTGAGGATTGAGGATTGAGGATTGAAGACTGAGGATCGGGTATTGATGATTGAACATTGAGGATTGAGGATTGAGGATTGAGGATTGAGGATTGAGAATTGAAGGTTGAATATTGATGAATGACGATTGAGGATTGAGGATTGAAGGTCGTGGATTGAGGACGAGGACTGAGGGTTGAGTATTGATACTTGAGGCCTGAGGATTGAGGATTGAGGATTGCGAATTGAGGATTGAGGATTTAAGATTGAGGATTGGGTATTGAGGATTGAAGATTGAGCATTGAGGATTGAGGATTGGAGATTGAGTATTAAGGATTGAAGATTGACGATTGAGGATTGAGGATTGAGGATTGAGGATAGAGGATTGAGGATTGAGGATTGAAGATTGAGTATTGAGGATTGAAGATTGAGGATTGAGGATTGAGTATTCAGGATTGAGGATTGAAGATTGAGTACTGAAGATTGAAGATTGAGGATTGAAGGTTCAGTATTGAGGATTGAAGATTGAGAATTGAGGATTGAGGATTGAACATTGAGGACTGAGTGTTGAGGGTTGAGTGATGAGAATTGATGTTTGTGGATAGAGATTTGAAGATTGCAGATTGAGTATTGAGTATTCAAAACTGTGAATTGAGTATATTCTATTGAGGATTGAGGATTGACAACTGATTGTAGAGGACTGAGGGCTGAAGATTGAGGGTTCCGGATTGAGGATTCAGAATTGAAATTTGAGGACTGAGCATTGAGGATTGAAGTTTGAGTATTGAGGATTGAAGATTGAGAATTGAGGATTGAGGATTGAGGATTGAGGATGAGGGCTGAGGGTTGAGGATTGAGGTTTGAGGACCGAGGACTGAGGATTGAGGATTGAGAATTGAGGATTGAGGGTTGAGGGTTGAATTCTGAGGATTGGGTATTGAGGATTGAAGAATGAAGATTGAGGATTGAGGATTGAGGATTGAGGATTGAAGATTGAGAATTGAGGATTGAAGATTGACGATCGAGGATTGAGAATTGAGGATTGAGTATTGAGGATTGAGGATTGAAGATTGAGTATTGAGGATTGAAGGTTGAGGATTGTGGATTGAGGATTGAGGATTGAGCATTGAAAATTGAGGACTGGGGACTGAATGTTGAGGGTTGAATGATGAGAATTGATGTTTGTGGATAGAGATTTGAAGATTGCAGATTGAGTATTGAGTATTGAAAACTGTGAATTGATGATATTCTATTGAGGATTGAGGATTGACAACTGATTGTTGAGGACTGAGGGCTGAAGCTTGAGGATTCTGGATTGAGGATTCAGGGTTGAGGTTTGAGGAGAGAGGACTGAGGATTGAGGATTGAGGATTGAGAATTGAGGATTGAGAATTGAGGATTGAAGGTTGAGGATTGGCTGTTGAGGATTGAACATTGAGGATTGAGGATTGAGGACTGAGGATTGAGGATTGAAGGTTGAATATTGATGAATGAAGATTGAGGATTGAGGATTGAGGGTTGTGGATTGAGAACGAGGACTGAGGGTTGAGTGTTGATGCCTGAGGTCTGAGGATTGAGGATTGAGGATTGCGAACTGAGGATTGAGTATTGAAGATTGAAGATTGAGGATTGGGTATTGAGGATTGAAGAATGAGGATTGAAGAATGAGGATTGGGGATTGAGTATTGAGGATTGAGGATTGAATATTGAGTGTTGAGGATTGAATATTGGGGATTGAGGATTGAGTATTGAGGATTGAGGATTGAGGATTGAAGATTGAGTATTGAGGATTGAAGATTGAGGATTGAGGATTGAGGATTGAGGATTGAGGATTGAGGATTGAGGATTGAAGATTGAGGATTGAGGATTGAGGATTGAGGATTGAGGATTGTGGATTGAGGACGAGGACTGAGGGTTGAATATTTATGATTGAGGTCTGAGGATTGAGGATTGAGGATTGAGAATTGAGGATTGAGGATTGAGGATTGAAGATTGAGGATTGGGAATTGAGGATTGAGGATTGAGGATTGAAGATTGAGGATAGGGTATTGAGGATTGAAGAATGATGATTGAGGATTGAGGATTGATGATTGAGGATTGAATATTGAGTATTGAGGATTGAAGATCGACTATTGAGGATTGCGAATTGAGGATTGAGGGTTGGGGTTGAGGATTGAAGACTGAGTATTGAGGATTGAAGGTTGAGGATTGTGGATTGAGGATTGAGGATTGAGGCTTGAATATTGAGGATTGGGGACTGAGTGTTGAGGGTTGAGTGATGAGGACTGATGTTTGTGGATAGAGATTTGAAGATTGCAGGTTGAGTATTGAGTATTGAAAGCTGTGAAATCATGATATTCTATTGAGGATTGAGGATGGACCACTGACTGTTGAGGACTGAGGGCTGAAGATTGAGGATTCAGGGTTCAGGATACAGGATTGAGGTTTGAGGACTGAGGATTGAGGATTGAGGATTGAGGATTGAGGATTGAGGATTGAGGATTGAGTATTGAAGACTGAGGATCGGGTATTGATGATTGAACATTGAGGATTGAGGATTGAGGATTGAGGATTGAGGATTGAGGACTGAAGGTTGAATATTGATGAATGAATATTGAGGATTGAGGGTTGAAGGTCGTGGATTGAGGACGAGGTCTGAGGTTTGAGTATTGATACTTGAGGCCTGAGGATTGAGGATTGAGGATTGCGAATTGAGGATTGAGGATTTAAGATTGAGGATTGGGTATTGAGGATTGAAGATTGAGCATTGAGGATTGAGGACAGAGGATTGAGGATTGAAGATTGAGTATTGAGGATTGAAGATTGACGATTGAGTATTGAGGATTGAGGATTGAGGATAGAGGATTGAGGATTGAGGATTGAAGATTGAGTATTGAGGATTGAAGATTGAGGATTGAGGATTGAGGATTCAGGATTGAGGATTGAGGATTGAGTACTGAAGATTGAAGACTGAGGATTGACGATTGAGGATTGAGGGTTGAGGATTGAGGATTGAGGATTGAAGATTGAGTATTGGGGATTGAAGATTGAGGATTGAGGATTGAGGATTGAGGATTGAGGATTGAAGATTGAGTACTGAGGATTGAAGATTAAGATTGAGGATTGAGGATTGAGGACTGAGGATTGAGGATTGAGGATTGAAGGTTCAGTATTGAGGATTGAGGATTGAGTATTGAGGATTGAAGATTGACGATCGAGTAATGAGGATTGAGGATTGAGTATTGAGGATTGAGGATTGAAGATTGAGTATTGAGGATTGAAGGTTGAGGATTGCGGATTGAGGATTGAGAATTGAGGATTGAGGATTGAGGGTTGAAGACTGAGGATTGGGTAATGAGGATTGAAGAATGAGGATTGAAAATTGAGGATTGGGGACTGAATGTTGAGGGTTGAATGATGAGAATTGATGTTTGTGGATAGAGATTTGAAGATTGCAGGTTGAGTATTGAGTATTGAAAACTGTGAAATCATGGTATTCTATTGAGGATTGAGGATGGACCACTGACTGTTGAGGACTGAGGGCTGAAGATTGAGGATTCAGGATTGAGGATTCAGGATTGAGGTTTGAGGACTGAGGATTGAGGATTGAGGATTGAGGATTGAGGATTGAGGATTGAGGATTGAAGACTGAGGATCGGGTATTGATGATTGAACGTTGAGGATTGAGGATTGAGGATTGAGGATTGAGGATTGAGGATTGAAGGTTAAATATTGATGAATGAAGATTGAGGATTGAGGATTGAAGGTCGTGGATTGAGGACGAGGACTGAGGGTTGAGTATTGATACTTGAGGCCTGAGGATTGAGGATTGAGGATTGCGAATTGAGGATTGAGGATTGAGGATTGAGGATTGAAGATTGAGGATTGGGTATTGAGGATTGAAGAACGAGGGTTGAAGAATGAGGATTGGGGATTGAGTATTGAGGATTGAGGATTGAACATTGAGTATTGAGGATTGAATATTGAGGATTGAGGATTGAGGATTGAGGATTGAGGATTGAAGATTGAGCATTGAGGATTGAAGATTGAGGATTGAGGATTGAGGATTGAGGACTGAGGGTTGAGGATTGAAGATAGAGGATTGAGGATTGAGGATTGAGGATTGATGATTGAGGGTTGTGGATTGAGGACGAGGACTGAGGGTTGAACATTTATGTTTGAGGTCTGAGGATTGAGGATTGAGGATTGAGAATTGAGGATTGAGGATTGAGGATTGAAGATTGAGGATTGGGTATTGAGGATTGAGGATTGAGGATTGAAGATTGAGGATAGGGTATTGAGGATTGAAGAATGATGATTGAGAATTGAGGATTGAGGATTGAGGATTGAATATTGAGTACTGAGGATTGAAGATCGACTATTGAGGATTGCGAATTGAGGATTGAGGGTTGGGGATTGATGATAGAAGATTGAGTATTGAGGATTGAAGATTGAGGATTGAGGATTGAGGATTCAGGATTGAGGATTGAAGATTGAGTACTGAAGATTGAAGATTGAGGATTGAGGATTGAGGATTGAGGATTGAGGATTGAGGATTGAGGATTGAGGATTGAAGATTGAGTATTGGGGATTGAAGGTTGAGGATTGAGGATTGAGGATTGAGGATTGGGGATTGAGGATTGCGAATTGAAGATTCAGTATTGAGGATTGAAGGTTCAGAATTGAGGATGAGGATTTAACATTGAGTACTGAGTGTTGAGGGTTGAGTGATGAGAGTTTATGTTTCTGGATAGAGATTTGAAGATTGCAGATTGAGTATTGAGTATTGAAAACTGTGAATTGAGGATATTCTATTGAGGATTGAGGATTGTCCATCGAATGTTGAGGACTGAGGGCTGAAGATCGAGGATTCAGGATTGAGGATTCAGAATTGAGGTTTGAGGACTTAGGATTGAGGATTGAAGATTGAGTATTGAGGATTGAAGATTGAGGATTGAGTATTCAGGATTGAGGATTGAGGATGAGGGCTGAGGGTTGAGGATTGAGGTTTGAGGACTAAGGACAGAGGATTGAGGATTGATAATTGAGGATTGAGGATCGAGGGTTGAAGATTGAGGATTGGGTATTGAGGATTGAAGAATGAGGATTGAGGATTGAGGATTGAGGATTGAGGATTGAAGATTGAGTATTGTGGATTGAAGATTGATGATCGAGGATTGAGAATTGAGGATTGAGTATTGAGGATTGAGGATTGAAGATTGAGTATTGAGGAATGAAAGTTGAGGATTGTGGATTGAGGATTGAGGATTGAGGATTGAATAGTGAGGATTAAGGATTGAGGATTGAGGATTGAGCATTGAGGATTGAAGATTGAGGATTGAGGATTGAGGATTGAGGATTGAGGGTTGAGGATTGAAGATTGAGGATTGAGGATTGAGGATTGATGATTGAGGGTTGTGGATTGAGGACGAGGACTGAGGGTTGAACATTTATGTTTGAGGTCTGAGGATTGAGGATTGAGGATTGAGAATTGAGGATTGAGGATTGAGGATTGAAGATTGAGGATTGGGTATTGAGGATTGAAGAATGAGGATTGAAGAATGAGGATTGGGGATTGAGTATTGAGGATTGAGGATTGAACATTGAGTATTGAGGATTGAATATTGAGGATTGAGGATTGAGGATTGAGGATTGAGGATTGAGGATTGATGGTTGAGGATTGAAGATTGAGGATTGAGGATTGAGGATTGATGATTGAGGGTTGTGGATTGAGGACGAGGACTGAGGGTTGAACATTTATGTTTGAGGTCTGAGGATTGAGGATTGAGGATTTAGAATTGAGGATTGAGGATTGAGGATTGAAGATTGAGGATTGGGTATTGAGGACTGAGGATTGAGGATTGAAGATTGAGGATAGGGTATTGAGGATTGAAGAATGATGATTAAGAATTGAGGATTGAGGATTGAGGATTGAATATTGAGTATTGAGGATTGAAGATCGACTATTGAGGATTGCGAATTGAGGATTGAGGGTTGGGGATTGAGGATTGAAGATTGAGTATTGAGGATTGAAGATTGAGGATTGAGGATTGAGGATTCAGGATTGAGGATTGAAAATTGAGTACTGAAGATTGAAGATTGAGGATTGAGGATTGAGGATTGAGGATTGAGGATTGAGGATTGAGGATTGAGGATTGAAGATTGAGTATTGGGGATTGATGGTTGAGGATTGAGGATTGAGGATTGAGGATTGAGGATTGAAGATTGAGTACTGAGGATTGAAGATTAAGATTGAGGATTGAGGATTGAGGACTGAGGATTGAGGATTGAGGATTGAAGGTTCAGTATTGAGGATTGAAGATTGAGAATTGAGTATTGACGATTGAACATTGAGGACTGAGTGTTGAGGGTTGAGTGATGAGAATTGATGTTTGTGGATAGAGATTTGAAGATTGCAGATTGAGTATTGAGTATTGAAAGCTGTGAATTGAGTATATTCTATTGAGGATTGAGGATTGACAACTGATTGTTGAGGACTGAGGGCTGAAGATTGAGGGTTCCGGATTGAGGATTCAGAATTGAGGTTTGAGGACTGAGGATTGATGATTGAGAATTGAGGATTGACGATTGAGGATTGAGGATGAGGGCTGAGGGTTGAGGATTGAGGTTTGAGGACCGAGGACTGAGGATTGAGGATTGAGAATTGAGGATTGAGGATTGAGGGTTGAAGACTGAGGATTGGGTATTGAGGATTGAAGAATGAGGATTGAGGTTTGAGGATTGAGGATTGAGGATTGAAGATTGAGTATTGAGGATTGAAGATTGACGATCGAGTATTGAGATTTGAGGATTGAGTATTGAGGATTGAGGATTGAAGATTGAGTATTGAGGATTGCAGGTTGAGTATTGTGGATTGAGGATTGAGGATTGAGGATTGAAAATTGAGGATTGGGGACTGAATGTTGAGGGTTGAATGATGAGAATTGATGTTTGTGGATAGAGATTTGAAGATTGCAGATTGAGTATTGAGTATTGAAAACTGTGAATTGATGATATCCTATTGAGGATTGAGGATTGACAACTGATTGTTGAGGACTGAGGGCTGAAGCTTGAGGATTCTGGATTGAGGATTCAGGATTGAGGTTTGAGGAGAGAGCACTGAGGATTGAGGATTGAGGATTGAGAATTGAGGATTGAGGATTGAGGATTAAGGATTGAAGATTGAGGATTGGGTATTGAGGATTGAAGAATGAGGATTGAGGATTGAGGATTGGGGGTTGAGGGTTGAAGATTGAGTTTTGAGGATTGAAGATTGAGGATTGAGGATTGAGGATTGAGGATTGAGGATTGAGGATTGAAGATCGAGGATTGGGTATTGCGGATTGAACATTGAGGATTGAGGATTGAGGATTATGGATTGAGGATTGAGGACTGAAGATTGAATATTGATGATTGAAGATTGAGGATTGAGGATTGATGGTTGTGGATTGAGGACGTGGACTGAGGGTTGAGTATTGCTGTTTGAAGTCTGAGGATTGAGGATTGAGGATTGAGAATTGAGGATTGAGGATTGAGGATTGAAGATTGAGGATTGGTTATTGAGGATTGAAGAATGAGGATTGAGGACTGAGGATTGAGGATTGAGGATTGAAGACTGAGTGTTGAGGGTTGAGTGATGAGAATTGATGTTTGTGGATAGAGATTTGAAGATTGCAGATTGAGTATTGAGTATTGAAAACTGTGAATTGATGATATTCTATTGAGGATTGAGGATTGACAACTGATTGTTGAGGACTGAGGCCTGAAGATTGAGGATTCAGGATTGAGGATTCAGGATTGAGGGTTGAGGAGTGAGGATTGAGGATTGAGGATTGAGGATTGAGGATTGAGAAATGAAGATTGAGGATTGAGGATTAAGGGTTGTGGATTGAGGATGAAGACTGAGGGTTGGGTATTAATGTTTGACGTCAGAGGATTGAGGATTGATGATTGAGTATTGAGGATTGAAGATTGAGGATTGAGGACTGAGTATTGAAGATTGAGGATTTGGGACTGAGGATTGAAGATTGAGGATTGAGGATTGAGGATTGAGGATTGAGGATTGAGGATTGAGGGTTGAAGATTGAGGATTGGGTATTGAGGATTGAAGAATGAGGATTGAGGATTGAGGATTAAGGATTGAGGATTGAAGATGGAGTATTGAGGATTGAAGATTGACGATTGAGGATTGAGGATTGAGGATTAAGGATTGAGGATTGAGGATTGAGGATTGAAGATTGAGTATTGAGGATTGAAGATTGAGGATTGAGGATTGAGGATTGAGGATTGAGGGTTGAGGATTGAAGATTGAGTATTGAGGATTGAAGATTAAGATTGAGGATTGAGGGTTGAGGATTTAGGGTTGATGATTGAGGATTGGGGACTGAGTATTGAGGGTTGAGTGATGAGAATTGATGTTTGTGGATAGAGATCTGAAGATTGCAGATTGAGTATTGAGTATTGAAAACTGTGAATTGAGGATATTGTACTGAGGATTCAGGATTGGCAACTGATTGTTGAGGACTCAGGGCTGAAGATTGAGGAATCAGGATTGAGGATTCAGGATTGAGGTTTGAGGTCTGAGGATTGAGGATTGAGGATTGAGGATTGAGGATTGAGGATTGAAGACTGAGGATTGGGTATTGAGGATTGAACATTGAGGATTGCGTGTTGAGGATTGAGGATTGAGTATTGAGGATTGAAGATTGAATGTTAATGATTGATGATTGAGGATTGAGGATTGAGGGTTGTGGATTGAGGACGAGGTCTGAGGGTTGAGTATTGATGTTTGATGTCTGAGGATTGAAGATTGAGGATTGAGGATTGAGGATCGGGGATTGAGGATCTGGGATTGGAGATTGATTATTGAGGACTGAAGATTGAGAATTGAGGATTGAGTATTGAGAATTGAGAATTGAGGGTGAGTACTGAGTGTTGAGGATTGATGTATGAGGAACGAGGATTGAGGATTGAGGATTGAGGACTGAGGATTGACGATTGAGTATTGAAGGTTGAGGATTGATTACTGAGGATTGATAATTGAGGATTGAGGATTGAGGATTGAGGATTGAGGATTGAGGGTTGAAGATTGACGATTGGGTATTGAGGATTGAAGAATGAGGATTGAGGATTGAGGGTTAAGGATTGAGGATTGAAGATGGAGTATTGAGGATTGAAGATTGACAATTGAGGATTGAGGATTGAGGATTGAGGATTGAGGATTGAGGATTGAGGATTGAAGATTGAGTATTGAGGATTGAAGATTGAGGATTGAGGATTGAGGATTGAGGATTGAGGGTTCAGGATTGAAGATTGAGTATTGAGGATTGAAGATTAAGGTTGAGGATTGAGGGTTGAGGACTCAGGGCTGAAGATTGAGGATTCAGGATTGAGGATTCAGGATTGAGGTTTGAGGTCTGAGGATTGAGGATTGAGGATTGACGATTGAGTATTGAAGGTTGAGGATTGATTACTGAGGATTGAGGATTGAGGATTGAGGATTGAGGATTGAGGATTGAGGATTGAAGATTCAGTATTGACGATTGAAGATTGAGAATTGAGGATTGAGGATTGAACATTGAGGACTGAGCGTTCAGGATTGAGTGATGAGAATTGATGTTTCTGGATAGAGATTTGAAGATTGCAGATTGAGTATTGAGTATTGAAAACTGTGGATTGAGGATATTCTATTGGGGATTGAGGATTGACAACTGATTGTTGAGGACTGAGGGCTGAGGATTGAGGATGCAGGATTGAGGATTCAGAATTGAGATCTGACGACTGAGGATTGAGGATTGAATATTGAGTATTGAGGATTGAAGATTAAGGATTGAGGATTGAGTATTGAGGATTGATAATGAGGGCTGAGGTTTGAGGATTGAGGTTTGATGACTGTGGACTGAGGATTGAGGGTTGAGAATTGAGGATTGAGGATTAAGGATTGAAGATTGAAGATTGGGTATTGAGGATTGAAGAATGAGGATTGAGGATTGAGAATTGAGGATTGAGTATTGAGGATTGAGGATTGAAGATTGAGTATTGAGGATTGAAGGTTGAGGATTGTGGATTGAGGATTGAGGATTGAGGATTGAAAATTGAGGATTGGGGACTGAGGTTTGAGGGTTGAATGATGAGAATTGATGTGTGTGGATAGAGATTTGAAGATTGCAGATTGAGTATTGAGTATTGAAAACTGTGAATTGATGATATTCTATTGAGGATTGAGGATTGACAACTGATTGTTGAGGACTGAGGGCTGAAGCTTGAGGATTCTGGATTGAGGATTCAGGATTGAGGTTTGAGGAGAGAGGACTGAGGATTGAGGATTGAGGATTGAGATTTGAGGATTGAGGATTGAGGATTGAAGATTGAGGATTGGCCGTTGAGGATTGAACATTCAGGATTGAGGATTGAGGTTTGAGGATTGAGGATTGAAGGTTGAATATTGATGAATGAAGATTGAGGATTGAGGATTGAGGGTTGTGGATTGAGAACGAGGTCTGAGGGTTGAGTGTTGATGCCTGAGGTCTGAGGATTGAGGATTGAGGATTGCGAACTGAGGATTGAGGATTGAGGATTGAAGATTGAGGATTGGGTATTGAGGAATGAAGAATGAGGATTGAAGAATGAAGATTGGGGATTGAGTATTGAGGATTGAGGATTGAATATTGAGTATTGAGGATTGAATATTGAGGATTGAGGATTGAGGATTGAGGATTGAGGATTGAAGATTGAGTATTGAGGAATGAAGATTGAGGATTGAGGATTGATGATTGAGGATTGAGTATTGAGGATTGACGATTGAAGATTGAGGATTGAGGATTGAGGGTTGAGGATTGAGGGTTGAGGATTGAGGACGAGGACTGAGGGTTGAATATTTGTGTTTGAGGTCTGAGGATGAAGGACTGAGGATTGAGAATTGAGGATTGAGGAATGAGGATTGAAGATTGAGGATTGGGTATTGAGGATTGAGGATTGAGGATTGAAGATTGAGGATAGGGTATTGAGGATTGAAGAATGATGATTGAGGATTGAGGATTGAGGATTGAGGATTGAATATTGAGTATTGAGGATTGAAGATCGACTATTGAGTATTGCGAATTGAGGATTGAGGGTTGGGGATTGAGGATTGAAGATTGAGTATTGAGGATTGAAGGTTGAGGATTGTGGATTGAGGATTGAGGATTGAGGCTTGAATATTGAGGATTGGGGACTGAGTGTTGAGGGTTGAGTGATGAGAATTGATGTTTGTGGATAGAGATTTGAAGATTGCAGGTTGAGTATTGAGTATTGAAAACTGTGAAATCATGGTATTCTATTGAGGATTGAGGATGGACCACTGACTGTTGAGGACTGAGGGCTGAAGATTGAGGATTCAGGGTTGAGGATTCAGGATTGAGGTTTGAGGACTGAGGATTGAGGATTGAGGAGTGAGGATTGAGGATTGAGGATTGAGGATTGAAGACTGAGGATCGGGTATTGATGATTGAACATTGAGGATTGAGGATTGAGGATTCAGGATTGAGGATTGAGGATTGAAGGTTGAATGTTGATGAATGACGATTGAGGATTGAGGATTGAAGGTCGTGGATTGAGGACGAGGACTGAGGGTTGAGTATTGATACTTGAGGCCTGAGGATTGAGGATTGAGGATTGCGAATTGAGGATTGAGGATTTAAGATTGAGGATTGGGTATTGAAGATTGAAGATTGAGCATTGAGGATTGAGGACAGAGGATTGAGGGTTGGAGATTGAGAATTGAGGATTGAAGATTGACGATTGAGGATTGAGGATTGAGGATTGAGGATAGAGGATTGAGGATTGAGGATTGAAGATTGAGTATTGAGGATTGAAGATTGAGGATTGAGGATTGAGGATACAGAATTGAGGATTGAAGATTGAGTACTGAAGATTGAAGATTGAGGATTGAGGATTGAGGATTGAGGATTGACGATTGAGGATTGAAGATTGAGTATTGAGGATTGAAGATTGAGGATTGAGGATTGAGGATTGAGGATTGAGGATTGAAGATTGAGTACTGAGGATTGAAGATTAAGATTGAGGATTGAGGATTGAGGACTGAGGATTGAGGATTGAGGATTGAAGGTTCAGTATTGAGGATTGAAGATTGAGAATTGAGGATTGAGGATTGAACATTGAGGACTGAGTGTTGAGGGTTGAGTGATGAGAATTGATGTTTGTGGATAGAGATTTGAAGATTGCAGATTGAGTATTGAGTATTGAAAACTGTGAATTGAGTATATTCTATTGAGGATTGAGGATTGACAACTGACTGTTGAGGACTGAGGGCTGAAGATGGAGGGTTCCGGATTGAGGATTCAGAATTGAAATTTGAGGACTGAGCATTGAGGATTGAAGATTGAGTAGTGAGGATTGAGGATTGAGAATTGAGGATTGAGGATTGAGGATTGAGGATTGAGGACTGAGGATTGACGATTGAGTATTGAAGGTTGAGGATTGATTACTGAGGATTGAGGATTGAGGATTGAGGATTGAGGATTGAGGATTGAGGATTGAAGATTCAGTACTGACGATTGAAGATTGAGAATTGAGTATTGAGGATTGAACATTGAGGACTGAGCGTTCAGGGTTGAGTGATGAGAATTGATGTTTCTGGATAGAGATTTGATGATTGCAGATTGAGTATTGAGTATTGAAAACTGTGAATTGATGATATTCTATTGAGGATTGAGGATTGACAACTGATTGTTGAGGACTGAGGGCTGAAGCTTGAGGATTCAGGATTGAGGATTCAGAATTGAGGTTTGAGGAGAGAGTACTGAGGATTGAGGATTGAGGAATGAGAATTGAGGATTGAGGATTGAGGAGTGAAGATTGAGGATTGGCTGTTGAGGATTGAACATTGAGGATTGAGGATTGAGTATTGAGGATTGAGGATTGAAGGTTGAATATTGATGAATGAAGATTGAGGATTGATGATAGAGGGTTGTGGATTGAGAACGAGGACTGAGGGTTGAGTGTTGATGCCTGAGGTCTGAGAATTGAGGATTGAGGATTGCGAACTGAGGATTGAGGATTGAGGATTGAAGATTGAGGATTGGGTATTGAGGATTGAAGAATGAGGATTGAAGAATGAGGATTGGGGATTGAGTATTGAGGATTGAGGATTGAACATTGAGTATTGAGGATTGAATATTGAGGATTGAGGATTGCGAAATGAGGATTGAGGATTGAAGATTGAAGATTGAGGATTGGGTATTGAGCATTGAGGATTGAGGATTGAATATTGAGTATTGAGGATTGAGGATTGAGGATTGAGGATTGAAGATTGAGTATTGAGGATTGAAGATTGTGGATTGAGGATTGAGGATTGAGGATTGAGGATTGAGGATTGAGGATTGAAGATTGAGGATTGAGGATTGAGGATTGAGGATTGAGGGTTGTGGATTGTGGACGAGGACTGAGGGTTGAATATTTATGATTGAGCTCTGAGGATTGAGGATTGAGGATTCAGAATTGAGGATTGAGGATTGAGGATTGAGGATTGAAGATTGAGTATTGAGGATTGAAGGTTGAGCATTGAGGATTGAGGATTGAGGATTGAGGATTGAGGATTGAAGATTGAGTATTGAGGATTGAAGATTAAGATTGAGGATTCAGGGTTGAGGATTTAGGGTTGATGATTGAGGATTGGGGACTGAGTATTGAGGGTTGAGTGATGAGAATTGATGTTTGTGGATAGAGATCTGAAGATTGCAGATTGAGTATTGAGTATTGAAAACTGTGAATTGAGGATATTGTATTGAGGATTCAGGATTGGCAACTGATTGTTGAGGACTCAGGGCTGAAGATTGAGGATTCAGGATTGAGGATTCAGGATTGAGGTTTGAGGTCTGAGGATTGAGGATTGAGGATTGAGGATTGCGGATTGAGGATTGAAGATTGAGTATTGAGGATTGAGGATTGAGGATGAGGGCTGAGGGTTGAGGATTGAGGTTTGAGGACCGAGGACTGAGGATTGAGGATTGAGAGTTGAGGATTGAGGATTGAGGGTTGAATTCTGAGGATTGGGTATTGATGATCGAAGAATGAGGATTGAGGATTGAAGATTGAGTACTGAGGATTGAAGATTAAGAGTGAGGATTGAGGATTGAGGACAGAGGATTGAGGATTGAGGATTGAAGGTTCAGTATTGAGGATAGAAGATTGAGAATTGAGGATTGAGGGTTGAACATTGAGGACTGAGTGTTGAGGGTTGAGTGATGAGGATTGATGTTTGTGGATAGAGATTTGAAGATTGCAGATTGAGTATTGAGTACTGAAAACTGTGAATTGAGTATATTCTATTGAGGACTGAGGATTGACAACCGATTGTCGAGGACTGAGGGCTGAAGATTGAGGGCTCCGGATTGAGGATTCAGAACTGAAATTTGAGCACTGAGCATTGAGGATTGAAGATTGAGTATTGAGGATTGAAGATTGAGAATTGAGGATTGAGGATTGAGGATTGAGGGTGAGGGCTGAGGGTTGAGGGTTGAGTTTTGAGGACTGAGGACTGAGGATTGAGGATTGAGAATTGAGGATTGAGGATCGAGGGTTGAAGATTGAGGATTGGGTATTGAGGATTGAAGAATGAGGATTGAGGACTGAGGATTGAGGATTGAGGATTGAGGATTGAAGATTGACGATCGAGGATTGAGAATTGAGGATTGAGTATTGAGGATTGAGGATTGAAGATTGAGTATTGAGGATTGAAGGTTGAGGATTGTGGATTGAGGATTGAGGATTGAGGATTGAAAATTGCGGATTGCGGACTGTGTGTTGAGGGTTGAATGATGAGAATTGATGTTTGTGTATAGAGATTTGAAGATTGCAGATTGGGTATTGAGTATTGAAAAGTGTGAATTGATGATATTCTATTGAGGATTGAGGATTGACAACTGATTGTTGAGGACTGAGGGCTGAAGCTTGAGGATTCAGGATTGAGGATTCAGAATTGAGGTTTGAGGAGAGAGGACTGAGGATTGAGGATTGAGGAATGAGAATTGAGGATTGAGGATTGAGGAGTGAAGATTGAGGATTGGCTGTTGAGGATTGAACATTGAGGATTGAGGGTTGAGTATTGAGGATTGAGGATTGAAGGTTGAATATTGATGAATGAAGATTGAGGATTGAGGGTTGAGGGTTGTGGATTGAGAACGAGGACTGAGGGTTGAGTGTTGATGCCTGAGGTCTGAGAATTGAGGGTTGAGGATTGCGAAGTGAGGATTGAGGATTGAGGATTGAAGATTGAGGATTGGGTATTGAGGATTGAAGAATGAGGATTGAAGAATGAGGATTGGGGATTGAGTATTGAGGATTGAGGATTGAACATTGAGTATTGAGGATTGAATATTGAGGATTGAGGATTGAGGATTGAGGATTGAGGATTGAAGATTGAGCATTGAGGATTGAAGATTGAGGATTGGGGATTGAGGATTGAGGATTGAGGGTTGAGGATTGAAGATTGAGGATTGAGGATTGAGGATTGATGATTGAGGGTTGTGGATTGAGGACGAGGACTGAGGGTTGAACATTTATGTTTGAGGTCTGAGGATTGAGGATTGAGGATTGAGAATTGAGGATTGAGGATTGAGGATTGAAGATTGAGGATTGGGTATTGAGGATTGAGGATTGAGGATTGAAGATTGAGGATAGGGTATTGAGGATTGAAGAATGATGATTGAGAATTGAGGATTGAGGATTGAGGATTGAATATTGAGTATTGAGGATTGAAGATCGACTGTTGAGGATTGCGAATTGAGGATTGAGGGTTGGGGATTCAGGATTGAAGATTGAGTATTGAGGATTGAAGGTTGAGGATTGTGGATTGAGGATTGAGGATTGAGGCTTGAATATTGAGGATTGGGGACTGAGTGTTGAGGGTTGAGTGATGAGAATTGATGTTTGTGGATAGAGATTTGAAGATTGCAGGTTGAGTATTGAGTATTGTAAACTGTGAAATCATGATATTCTATTGAGGATTGAGGATGGACCACTGATTGTTGAGGACTGAGGGCTGAAGATTGAGGATTCAGGATTGAGGATTCAGGATTGAGGTTTCAGGACTGAGGATTGAGGATTGAGGATTGAGGATTGAGGATTGAGGATTGAGAATTGAGGATTGAAGCCTGAGGATCGGGTAAGTAGGATTGAACATTGAGGATTGAGGATTGAGGATTGATGATTGAGGATTGAGGATTGAAGACTGAGGATTGGGTAATGAGGTTTGAACATTGAGGATTGAGGATTGAGGTTTGAGGAGTGAAGATTGCGGATTGAGGATTCAGAATTGAGGATCGAGGATTGAGGATTGAAGTTTGAATATTGATGATTAAAGATTGAGGGTTGAGGATTGAGGGTTGTGGATTGAGGACGAGGACTGAGTGTTGAATATTGATGTCTGAGGTCTGAGGATTGAGGATTGAGAATTGAGAATTGAGGATTGAGGATAGAAGATTGAGGATTGGGTATTGAGGATTGACGAATGAGTATTGAGGATTGCGGATTGAGGATTGAAGATTGAGTATTGAGGATTGAAGACTGAGGATTGAGTATTGAGGATTGAGGACTAAGGACGGAGGATTGAGGATCTAGAATTGAGGATTGAGGATTGAGGATTGAAGATTGAGGATTGGGTATTGAGGATTGAAGAATGAGGATAGAGGATTTAGGATTGAGGATTGAAGATTGAGGATTGGGTATTGAGGATTGAAGAATGAGGATTGAAGAATGAGGATTGGGGATTGAGTATTGAGGATTGAGGATTGGGTATTGAGGATTGAAGAATGAGGATTGAAGAATGAGGATTGGGGATTGAGTATTGAGGATTGAGGATTGAACATTGAGTATTGAGGATTGAATATTGAGGATTGAGGATTGAGGATTGAGGATTGAGGATTGAAGATTGAGCATTGAGGATTGAAGATTGAGGATTGGGGATTGAGGATTGAGGATTGAGGGTTGAGGATTGAAGATTGAGGATTGAGGATTGAGGATTGATGATTGAGGGTTGTGGATTGAGGACGAGGACTGAGGGTTGAACATTTATGTTTGAGGTCTGAGGATTGAGGATTGAGGATTGAGAATTGAGGATTGAGGATTGCGGATTGAAGATTGAGGATTGGGTATTGAGGATTGAGGATTGAGGATTGAAGATTGAGGATAGGGTATTGAGGATTGAAGAATGATGATTGAGAATTGAGGATTGAGGATTGAGGATTGAATATTGAGTATTGAGGATTGAAGATCGACTGTTGAGGATTGCGAATTGAGGATTGAGGGTTGGGGATTCAGGATTGAAGATTGAGTATTGAGGATTGAAGGTTGAGGATTGTGGATTGAGGATTGAGGATTGAGGCTTGAATATTGAGGATTGGGGACTGAGTGTTGAGGGTTGAGTGATGAGAATTGATGTTTGTGGATAGAGATTTGAAGATTGCAGGTTGAGTATTGAGTATTGTAAACTGTGAAATCATGATATTCTATTGAGGATTGAGGATGGACCACTGATTGTTGAGGACTGAGGGCTGAAGATTGAGGATTCAGGATTGAGGATTCAGGATTGAGGTTTCAGGACTGAGGATTGAGGATTGAGGATTGAGGATTGAGGATTGAGGATTGAGGATTGAAGCCTGAGGATCGGGTAAGTAGGATTGAACATTGAGGATTGAGGATTGAGGATTGATGATTGAGGATTGAGGATTGAAGACTGAGGATTGGGTAATGAGGTTTGAACATTGAGGATTGAGGATTGAGGTTTGAGGAGTGAAGATTGCGGATTGAGGATTCAGAATTGAGGATCGAGGATTGAGGATTGAAGTTTGAATATTGATGATTAAAGATTGAGGGTTGAGGATTGAGGATTGAGGATTGAGGATGGAAGATTGAGTATTGAGGATTGAAGATTGAGGATTGAGGATTGAGGATTGAGGATTGAGGGTTGAGGATTGAAGATTGAGTATTGAGGATTGAAGATTAAGATTGAGGATTGAGGGTTGAGGATTTAGGGTTGATGATTGAGGATTGGGGACTGAGTATTGAGGGTTGAGTGATGAGAATTGATGTTTGTGGATAGAGATCTGAAGATTGCAGATTGAGTATTGAGTATTGAAAACTGTGAATTGAGGATATTGTACTGAGGATTCAGGATTGGCAACTGATTGTTGAGGACTCAGGGCTGAAGATTGAGGAATCAGGATTGAGGATTCAGGATTGAGGTTTGAGGTCTGAGGATTGAGGATTGAGGATTGAGGATTGAGGATTGAGGATTGAAGACTGAGGATTGGGTATTGAGGATTGAACATTGAGGATTGCGTGTTGAGGATTGAGGATTGAGTATTGAGGATTGAAGATTGAATGTTAATGTTTGATGATTGAGGATTGAGGATTGAGGGTTGTGGATTGAGGACGAGGTCTGAGGGTTGAGTATTGATGTTTGATGTCTGAGGATTGAAGATTGAGGATTGAGGATTGAGGATCGGGGATTGAGGATCTGGGATTGGAGATTGATTATTGAGGACTGAAGATTGAGAATTGAGGATTGAGTATTGAGAATTGAGAATTGAGGGTGAGTACTGAGTGTTGAGGATTGATGTATGAGGAACGAGGATTGAGGATTGAGGATTGAGGACTGAGGATTGACGATTGAGTATTGAAGGTTGAGGATTGATTACTGAGGATTGATAATTGAGGATTGAGGATTGAGGATTGAGGATTGAGGATTGAGGGTTGAAGATTGACGATTGGGTATTGAGGATTGAAGAATGAGGATTGAGGATTGAGGATTAAGGATTGAGGATTGAGGATTAAGGATTGAGGATTGAAGATGGAGTATTGAGGATTGAAGATTGACAATTGAGGATTGAGGATTGAGGATTGAGGATTGAGGATTGAGGATTGAGGATTGAAGATTGAGTATTGAGGATTGAAGATTGAGGATTGAGGATTGAGGATTGAGGATTGAGGGTTCAGGATTGAAGATTGAGTATTGAGGATTGAAGATTAAGGTTGAGGATTGAGGGTTGAGGACTCAGGGCTGAAGATTGAGGATTCAGGATTGAGGATTCAGGATTGAGGTTTGAGGTCTGAGGATTGAGGATTGAGGATTGACGATTGAGTATTGAAGGTTGAGGATTGATTACTGAGGATTGAGGATTGATGATTGAGGATTGAGGATTGAGGATTGAGGATTGAAGATTCAGTATTGACGATTGAAGATTGAGAAATGAGGATTGAGGATTGAACATTGAGGACTGAGCGTTCAGGATTGAGTGATGAGAATTGATGTTTCTGGATAGAGATTTGAAGATTGCAGATTGAGTATTGAGTATTGAAAACTGTGGATTGAGGATATTCTATTGGGGATTGAGGATTGACAACTGATTGTTGAGGACTGAGGGCTGAGGATTGAGGATGCAGGATTGAGGATTCAGAATTGAGATCTGACGACTGAGGATTGAGGATTGAATATTGAGTATTGAGGATTGAAGATTAAGGATTGAGGATTGAGTATTGAGGATTGATAATGAGGGCTGAGGTTTGAGGATTGAGGTTTGATGACTGTGGACTGAGGATTGAGGGTTGAGAATTGAGGATTGAGGATTAAGGATTGAAGATTGAAGATTGGGTATTGAGGATTGAAGAATGAGGATTGAGGATTGAGAATTGAGGATTGAGTATTGAGGATTGAGGATTGAAGATTGAGTATTGAGGATTGAAGGTTGAGGATTGTGGATTGAGGATTGAGGATTGAGGATTGAAAATTGAGGATTGGGGACTGAGGTTTGAGGGTTGAATGATGAGAATTGATGTGTGTGGATAGAGATTTGAAGATTGCAGATTGAGTATTGAGTATTGAAAACTGTGAATTGATGATATTCTATTGAGGATTGAGGATTGACAACTGATTGTTGAGGACTGAGGGCTGAAGCTTGAGGATTCTGGATTGAGGATTCAGGATTGAGGTTTGAGGAGAGAGGACTGAGGATTGAGGATTGAGGATTGAGATTTGAGGATTGAGGATTGAGGATTGAAGATTGAGGATTGAATGTTGAGGATTGAACATTCAGGATTGAGGATTGAGGTTTGAGGATTGAGGATTGAAGGTTGAATATTGATGAATGAAGATTGAGGATTGAGGATTGAGGGTTGTGGATTGAGAACGAGGTCTGAGGGTTGAGTGTTGATGCCTGAGGTCTGAGGATTGAGGATTGAGGATGGCGAACTGAGGATTGAGGATTGAGGATTGAAGATTGAGGATTGGGTATTGCGGAATGAAGAATGAGGATTGAAGAATGAAGATTGGGGATTGAGTATTGAGGATTCAGGATTGAATATTGAGTATTGAGGATTGAATATTGAGGATTGAGGATTGAGGATTGAGGATTGAGGATTGAAGATTGAGTATTGAGGAATGAAGATTGAGGATTGAGGATTGATGATTGAGGATTGAGTATTGAGGATTGACGATTGAAGATTGAGGATTGAGGATTGAGGGTTGAGGATTGAGGGTTGAGGATTGAGGACGAGGACTGAGGGTTGAATATTTGTGTTTGAGGTCTGAGGATTGAGGACTGAGGATTGAGAATTGAGGATTGAGGAATGAGGATTGAAGATTGAGGATTGGGTATTGAGGATTGAGGATTGAGGATTGAAGATTGAGGATAGGGTATTGAGGATTGAAGAATGATGATTGAGGATTGAGGATTGAGGATTGAGGATTGAATATTGAGTATTGAGGATTGAAGATCGACTATTGAGTATTGCGAATTGAGGATTGAGGGTTGGGGATTGAGGATTGAAGATTGAGTATTGAGGATTGAATGTTGAGGATTGTGGATTGAGGATTGAGGATTGAGGCTTGAATATTGTGGATTGGGGACTGAGTGTTGAGGGTTGAATGATGAGAATTGATGTTTGTGGATAGAGATTTGAAGATTGCAGGTTGAGTATTGAGTATTGAAAACTGTGAATTGATGATATTCTATTGAGGATTGAGTATTTACAACTGATTGTTGAGGACTGAGGGATGAAGCTTGAGGATTCTGGATTGAGGATTCAGGATTGAGGTTTGAGGAGAGAGGACTGAGGATTGAGGATTGAGGATTGAGAATTGAGGATTGAGGATTGAGGATTGAAGATTGAGGATTGGCTGTTGAGGATTGAACATTGAGGATTGAGGATTGAGGATTGAGGATTGAGGATTGAAGGTTGAATATTGATGAATGAAGATTGAGGATTGAGGATTGAGGGCTGTGGATTGAGAACGAGGACTGAGGGTTGAGTGCTGATGCCTGACGTCTGAGGATTGAGGATTGAGGGTTGCGAACTGAGGATTGAGGATTAAAGATTGAAGATTGAGGATTGGGTATTGAGGATTGAAGAATGAGGATTGAAGAATGAGGATTGGGGATTGAGTATTGAGGATTGAGGATTGAATATTGAGTATTGAGGATTGAATATTGAGGATTGAGGATTGAGGATTGAGGATTGAGGATTGAGGATTGAAGATTGAGTATTGAGGATTGAAGATTGAGGATTGATGATTGAGGATTGAGGATTGAGGATTGAGGATTGAGGATTGAAGATTGAGGATTGAGGGTTGAGGATTGAGGATTGAGTGTTGTGGATTGAGGACGAGGACTGAGGGTTGAATATTTATGATTGATCTCTGAGGATTGAGGGTTGAGGATTGAGAATTGAGGATTGAGGATTAAGGATTGAATATTGAGAATTGAGGATTGAAGATTGAAGATTGAGAATTGAGGATTGAAGATTGACGATCGAGGATTGAGAATTGATGATTGAAGGTTGAGGATTGGATGTTGAGGACTGAACATTGAGGATTGAGGATTGAGGATTGAGGATTGGGGATTGAAGGTTGAATATTGATGAATGAAGATTGAGGATTGAGGATTGAGGATTGAGGATTGAGGATTGAGGATTGAGGATTGAAGATTGAGTATTGAGGATTGAAGATTGAGGATTGAGGATTGACGATTGAGTATTGAGGATTGAGGATTGAGGATTGAGGATTGAAAATTGAGGATTGGGGACTGAGGTTTGAGGGTTGAATGATGAGAATTGATGTGTGTGGATAGAGATTTGAAGATTGCAGATTGAGTATTGAGTATTGAAAACTGTGAATTGATGATATCCTATTGAGGATTGAGGATTGACAACTGATTGTTGAGGACTGAGGGCTGAAGCTTGAGGATTCTGGATTGAGGATTCAGGATTGAGGTTTGAGGAGAGAGCACTGAGGATTGAGGATTGAGGATTGAGAATTGAGGATTGAGGATTGAGGATTCAGGATTGAAGATTGAGGATTGGGTATTGAGGATTGAAGAATGAGGATTGAGGATTGAGGATTGGGGGTTGAGGGTTGAAGATTGAGTTTTGAGGATTGAAGATTGAGGATTGAGGATTGAGGATTGAGGATTGAGGATTGAGGATTGAAGATCGAGGATTCTGTATTGCGGATTGAACATTGAGGATTGAGGATTGAGGATTATGGATTGAGGATTGAGGACTGAAGATTGAATATTGATGATTGAAGATTGAGGATTGAGGATTGATGGTTGTGGATTGAGGACGTGGACTGAGGGTTGAGTATTGCTGTTTGAAGTCTGAGGATTGAGGATTGAGGATTGAGAATTGAGGATTGAGGATTGAGGATTGAAGATTGAGGATTGGTTATTGAGGATTGAAGAATGAGGATTGAGGACTGAGGATTGAGGATTGAGGATTGAAGACTGAGTGTTGAGGGTTGAGTGATGAGAATTGATGTTTGTGGATAGAGATTTGAAGATTGCAGATTGAGTATTGAGTATTGAAAACTGTGAATTGATGATATTCTATTGAGGATTGAGGATTGACAACTGATTGTTGAGGACTGAGGGCTGAAGATTGAGGATTCAGGATTGAGGATTCAGGATTGAGGGTTGAGGAGTGAGGATTGAGGATTGAGGATTGAGGATTGAGGATTGAGAAATGAAGATTGAGGATTGAGGATTGAGGGTTGTGGATTGAGGATGAAGACTGAGGGTTGGGTATTAATGTTTGACGTCAGAGGATTGAGGATTGATGATTGAGTATTGAGGATTGAAGATTGAGGATTGAGGACTGAGTATTGAAGATTGAGGATTTGGGACTGAGGATTGAAGATTGAGGATTGAGGATTGAGGATTGAGGATTGAGGATTGAGGATTGAGGGTTGAAGATTGAGGATTGGGTATTGAGGATTGAAGAATGAGGATTGAGGATTGAGGATTAAGGATTGAGGATTGAAGATGGAGTATTGAGGATTGAAGATTGACGATTGAGGATTGAGGATTGAGGATTAAGGATTGAGGATTGAGGATTGAGGATTGAAGATTGAGTATTGAGGATTGAAGATTGAGGATTGAGGATTGAGGATTGAGGATTGAGGGTTGAGGATTGAAGATTGAGTATTGAGGATTGAAGATTAAGATTGAGGATTGAGGGTTGAGGATTTAGGGTTGATGATTGAGGATTGGGGACTGAGTATTGAGGGTTGAGTGATGAGAATTGATGTTTGTGGATAGAGATCTGAAGATTGCAGATTGAGTATTGAGTATTGAAAACTGTGAATTGAGGATATTGTACTGAGGATTCAGGATTGGCAACTGATTGTTGAGGACTCAGGGCTGAAGATTGAGGAATCAGGATTGAGGATTCAGGATTGAGGTTTGAGGTCTGAGGATTGAGGATTGAGGATTGAGGATTGAGGATTGAGGATTGAAGACTGAGGATTGGGTATTGAGGATTGAACATTGAGGATTGCGTGTTGAGGATTGAGGATTGAGTATTGAGGATTGAAGATTGAATGTTAATGATTGATGATTGAGGATTGAGGATTGAGGGTTGTGGATTGAGGACGAGGTCTGAGGGTTGAGTATTGATGTTTGATGTCTGAGGATTGAAGATTGAGGATTGAGGATTGAGGATCGGGATTGAGGATCTGGGATTGGAGATTGATTATTGAGGACTGAAGATTGAGAATTGAGGATTGAGTATTGAGAATTGAGAATTGAGGGTGAGTACTGAGTGTTGAGGATTGATGTATGAGGAACGAGGATTGAGGATTGAGGATTGAGGACTGAGGATTGACGATTGAGTATTGAAGGTTGAGGATTGATTACTGAGGATTGATAATTGAGGATTGAGGATTGAGGATTGAGGATTGAGGATTGAGGGTTGAAGATTGACGATTGGGTATTGAGGATTGAAGAATGAGGATTGAGGATTGAGGATTAAGGATTGAGGATTGAAGATGGAGTATTGAGGATTGAAGATTGACAATTGAGGATTGAGGATTGAGGATTGAGGATTGAGGATTGAGGATTGAGGATTGAAGATTGAGTATTGAGGATTGAAGATTGAGGATTGAGGATTGAGGATTGAGGATTGAGGGTTCAGGATTGAAGATTGAGTATTGAGGATTGAAGATTAAGGTTGAGGATTGAGGGTTGAGGACTCAGGGCTGAAGATTGAGGATTCAGGATTGAGGATTCAGGATTGAGGTTTGAGGTCTGAGGATTGAGGATTGAGGATTGACGATTGAGTATTGAAGGTTGAGGATTGATTACTGAGGATTGAGGATTGAGGATTGAGGATTGAGGATTGAGGATTGAGGATTGAAGATTCAGTATTGACGATTGAAGATTGAGAATTGAGGATTGAGGATTGAACATTGAGGACTGAGCGTTCAGGATTGAGTGATGAGAATTGATGTTTCTGGATAGAGATTTGAAGATTGCAGATTGAGTATTGAGTATTGAAAACTGTGGATTGAGGATATTCTATTGGGGATTGAGGATTGACAACTGATTGTTGAGGACTGAGGGCTGAGGATTGAGGATGCAGGATTGAGGATTCAGAATTGAGATCTGACGACTGAGGATTGAGGATTGAATATTGAGTATTGAGGATTGAAGATTAAGGATTGAGGATTGAGTATTGAGGATTGATAATGAGGGCTGAGGTTTGAGGATTGAGGTTTGATGACTGTGGACTGAGGATTGAGGGTTGAGAATTGAGGATTGAGGATTAAGGATTGAAGATTGAAGATTGGGTATTGAGGATTGAAGAATGAGGATTGAGGATTGAGAATTGAGGATTGAGTATTGAGGATTGAGGATTGAAGATTGAGTATTGAGGATTGAAGGTTGAGGATTGTGGATTGAGGATTGAGGATTGAGGATTGAAAATTGAGGATTGGGGACTGAGGTTTGAGGGTTGAATGATGAGAATTGATGTGTGTGGATAGAGATTTGAAGATTGCAGATTGAGTATTGAGTATTGAAAACTGTGAATTGATGATATTCTATTGAGGATTGAGGATTGACAACTGATTGTTGAGGACTGAGGGCTGAAGCTTGAGGATTCTGGATTGAGGATTCAGGATTGAGGTTTGAGGAGAGAGGACTGAGGATTGAGGATTGAGGATTGAGATTTGAGGATTGAGGATTGAGGATTGAAGATTGAGGATTGGCCGTTGAGGATTGAACATTCAGATTGAGGATTGAGGTTTGAGGATTGAGGATTGAAGGTTGAATATTGATGAATGAAGATTGAGGATTGAGGATTGAGGGTTGTGGATTGAGAACGAGGTCTGAGGGTTGAGTGTTGATGCCTGAGGTCTGAGGCTTGAGGATTGAGGATTGCGAACTGAGGATTGAGGATTGAGGATTGAAGATTGAGGATTGGGTATTGAGGAATGAAGAATGAGGATTGAAGAATGAAGATTGGGGATTGAGTATTGAGGATTGAGGATTGAATATTGAGTATTGAGGATTGAATATTGAGGATTGAGGATTGAGGATTGAGGATTGAGGATTGAAGATTGAGTATTGAGGAATGAAGATTGAGGATTGAGGATTGATGATTGAGGATTGAGTATTGAGGATTGACGATTGAAGATTGAGGATTGAGGATTGAGGGTTGAGGATTGAGGGTTGAGGATTGAGGACGAGGACTGAGGGTTGAATATTTGTGTTTGAGGTCTGAGGATGAAGGACTGAGGATTGAGAATTGAGGATTGAGGAATGAGGATTGAAGATTGAGGATTGGGTATTGAGGATTGAGGATTGAGGATTGAAGATTGAGGATAGGGTATTGAGGATTGAAGAATGATGATTGAGGATTGAGGATTGAGGATTGAGGATTGAATATTGAGTATTGAGGATTGAAGATCGACTATTGAGTATTGCGAATTGAGGATTGAGGGTTGGGGATTGAGGATTGAAGATTGAGTATTGAGGATTGAAGGTTGAGGATTGTGGATTGAGGATTGAGGATTGAGGCTTGAATATTGAGGATTGGGGACTGAGTGTTGAGGGTTGAGTGATGAGAATTGATGTTTGTGGATAGAGATTTGAAGATTGCAGGTTGAGTATTGAGTATTGAAAACTGTGAAATCATGGTATTCTATTGAGGATTGAGGATGGACCACTGACTGTTGAGGACTGAGGGCTGAAGATTGAGGATTCAGGGTTGAGGATTCAGGATTGAGGTTTGAGGACTGAGGATTGAGGATTGAGGAGTGAGGATTGAGGATTGAGGATTGAGGATTGAAGACTGAGGATCGGGTATTGATGATTGAACATTGAGGATTGAGGATTGAGGATTGAGGATTGAGGATTGAGGATTGAAGGTTGAATGTTGATGAATGACGATTGAGGATTGAGGATTGAAGGTCGTGGATTGAGGACGAGGACTGAGGTTGAGTATTGATACTTGAGGCCTGAGGATTGAGGATTGAGGATTGCGAATTGAGGATTGAGGATTTAAGATTGAGGATTGGGTATTGAAGATTGAAGATTGAGCATTGAGGATTGAGGACAGAGGATTGAGGGTTGGAGATTGAGAATTGAGGATTGAAGATTGACGATTGAGGATTGAGGATTGAGGATTGAGGATAGAGGATTGAGGATTGAGGATTGAAGATTGAGTATTGAGGATTGAAGATTGAGGATTGAGGATTGAGGATACAGAATTGAGGATTGAAGATTGAGTACTGAAGATTGAAGATTGAGGATTGAGGATTGAGGATTGAGGATTGACGATTGAGGATTGAAGATTGAGTATTGAGGATTGAAGATTGAGGATTGAGGATTGAGGATTGAGGATTGAGGATTGAAGATTGAGTACTGAGGATTGAAGATTAAGATTGAGGATTGAGGATTGAGGACTGAGGATTGAGGATTGAGGATTGAAGGTTCAGTATTGAGGATTGAAGATTGAGAATTGAGGATTGAGGATTGAACATTGAGGACTGAGCGTTCAGGGTTGAGTGATGAGAATTGATGTTTCTGGATAGAGATTTGATGATTGCAGATTGAGTATTGAGTATTGAAAACTGTGAATTGATGATATTCTATTGAGGATTGAGGATTGACAACTGATTGTTGAGGACTGAGGGCTGAAGCTTGAGGATTCAGGATTGAGGATTCAGAATTGAGGTTTGAGGAGAGAGTACTGAGGATTGAGGATTGAGGAATGAGAATTGAGGATTGAGGATTGAGGAGTGAAGATTGAGGATTGGCTGTTGAGGATTGAACATTGAGGATTGAGGATTGAGTATTGAGGATTGAGGATTGAAGGTTGAATATTGATGAATGAAGATTGAGGATTGAGGATAGAGGGTTGTGGATTGAGAACGAGGACTGAGGGTTGAGTGTTGATGCCTGAGGTCTGAGAATTGAGGATTGAGGATTGCGAACTGAGGATTGAGGATTGAGGATTGAAGATTGAGGATTGGGTATTGAGGATTGAAGAATGAGGATTGAAGAATGAGGATTGGGGATTGAGTATTGAGGATTGAGGATTGAACATTGAGTATTGAGGATTGAATATTGAGGATTGAGGATTGCGAAATGAGGATTGAGGATTGAAGATTGAAGATTGAGGATTGGGTATTGAGCATTGAGGATTGAGGATTGAATATTGAGTATTGAGGATTGAGGATTGAGGATTGAGGATTGAAGATTGAGTATTGAGGATTGAAGATTGTGGATTGAGGATTGAGGATTGAGGATTGAGGATTGAGGATTGAGGATTGAAGATTGAGGATTGAGGATTGAGGATTGAGGATTGAGGGTTGTGGATTGTGGACGAGGACTGAGGGTTGAATATTTATGATTGAGCTCTGAGGATTGAGGATTGAGGATTCAGAATTGAGGATTGAGGATTGAGGATTGAGGATTGAAGATTGAGTATTGAGGATTGAAGGTTGAGCATTGAGGATTGAGGATTGAGGATTGAGGATTGAGGATTGAAGATTGAGTATTGAGGATTGAAGATTAAGATTGAGGATTCAGGGTTGAGGATTTAGGGTTGATGATTGAGGATTGGGGACTGAGTATTGAGGGTTGAGTGATGAGAATTGATGTTTGTGGATAGAGATCTGAAGATTGCAGATTGAGTATTGAGTATTGAAAACTGTGAATTGAGGATATTGTATTGAGGATTCAGGATTGGCAACTGATTGTTGAGGACTCAGGGCTGAAGATTGAGGATTCAGGATTGAGGATTCAGGATTGAGGTTTGAGGTCTGAGGATTGAGGATTGAGGATTGAGGATTGCGGATTGAGGATTGAAGATTGAGTATTGAGGATTGAGGATTGAGGATGAGGGCTGAGGGTTGAGGATTGAGGTTTGAGGACCGAGGACTGAGGATTGAGGATTGAGAGTTGAGGATTGAGGATTGAGGGTTGAATTCTGAGGATTGGGTATTGATGATCGAAGAATGAGGATTGAGGATTGAAGATTGAGTACTGAGGATTGAAGATTAAGAGTGAGGATTGAGGATTGAGGACAGAGGATTGAGGATTGAGGATTGAAGGTTCAGTATTGAGGATAGAAGATTGAGAATTGAGGATTGAGGGTTGAACATTGAGGACTGAGTGTTGAGGGTTGAGTGATGAGGATTGATGTTTGTGGATAGAGATTTGAAGATTGCAGATTGAGTATTGAGTACTGAAAACTGTGAATTGAGTATATTCTATTGAGGACTGAGGATTGACAACCGATTGTCGAGGACTGAGGGCTGAAGATTGAGGGCTCCGGATTGAGGATTCAGAACTGAAATTTGAGCACTGAGCATTGAGGATTGAAGATTGAGTATTGAGGATTGAAGATTGAGAATTGAGGATTGAGGATTGAGGATTGAGGGTGAGGGCTGAGGGTTGAGGGTTGAGTTTTGAGGACTGAGGACTGAGGATTGAGGATTGAGAATTGAGGATTGAGGATCGAGGGTTGAAGATTGAGGATTGGGTATTGAGGATTGAAGAATGAGGATTGAGGACTGAGGATTGAGGATTGAGGATTGAGGATTGAAGATTGACGATCGAGGATTGAGAATTGAGGATTGAGTATTGAGGATTGAGGATTGAAGATTGAGTATTGAGGATTGAAGGTTGAGGATTGTGGATTGAGGATTGAGGATTGAGGATTGAAAATTGCGGATTGCGGACTGTGTGTTGAGGGTTGAATGATGAGAATTGATGTTTGTGTATAGAGATTTGAAGATTGCAGATTGGGTATTGAGTATTGAAAAGTGTGAATTGATGATATTCTATTGAGGATTGAGGATTGACAACTGATTGTTGAGGACTGAGGGCTGAAGCTTGAGGATTCAGGATTGAGGATTCAGAATTGAGGTTTGAGGAGAGAGGACTGAGGATTGAGGATTGAGGAATGAGAATTGAGGATTGAGGATTGAGGAGTGAAGATTGAGGATTGGCTGTTGAGGATTGAACATTGAGGATTGAGGGTTGAGTAT